>NC_136069.1:1208981094-1210343428 GCF_964261635.1 Lissotriton helveticus | reverse complement strand
AGGCACTGTACCGGCACAATTGGGTCGATGGCGTGGGGGAGTGAGGCAGACAGTAGGTCCCGGCTGGCTATCAGGTAGGTGGTGATAGGTTCAATGCCCTGAAGTGAGAAAAGGTCTATATATATATATCAATCCAAGGTTGCTAGATAAGCAAAGCGCGCACTCGGTGATACAGATTCAACGTAGTTTATTTCTCAATTTTCTCAATGTTTTCTTTGAGAAATAAACTAAGTTGAATCTGTATCACCGAGTGCCCGCTTTGCTTATCTAGCAACCTTGGATTGATTAATTACCTTCGGCACAAGGGTTTGCCGTCAACACGCCACCTGACTACGGGAGCGGGTCCCGGAAGGACCCTATCTGGTGTAATGATATATATATATTACCTACTGGCGGTCGCCAGTAGGTATATATAGTTAGAATTTTTTCTCTATGGGATTTTTGAAAATTCTATGTCTAATAACTTTGGCGTTTGTGGACGGAATTGGCTGAAATTTTCAGGAAAATGGCACATTTTGTTTCTGAGCAGCCCCTGAAAATTGGGGGGGGTTCGTCCAGGGGGGGTCGAGAAAAAAGGGGGGTCCCAAAACGTGTTTTGAACATTGAGTTTTCCATAGGGCGGTTGGCCTCACTTTTAGCCCAAACGGCTGAATGGATTTGCACGACACTTGGCAAAATTGTAGGGACTGGTAGCCCGATGTGCCTTTTGTAGGTCTCAATATATGTGCTACAGTGGATTTTGAGAAATTAACATTTAAAAAAAGATATATATCTGTAACAGCGGACCGGGCAGCGCTCCAGGACGCGTACTTTTCGCGCAACGGAGCTTTGTGAAGCGAAGCTGATTGGTTCTCCGGCGTCTGTCAACATTCCAAACAGTCCGTAGCGGCCGCCATCTTGTCTCTCGGTAGGATCGAGAGACAAGAGGAGGCCAAAGCGAAGGGGCAAATGACCATAAGGGGGAATAGTAGATCCTCGCTGACCCCCTAGGTTTGATGTGGAGGTTTTAAAAGGGCCCCGCGGGGCATAAAAACAAATAATAATAATAATCCAACGGCTGAATGGATTTGCACGAAACTTGGCAAAATTGTAGGGACTGGTAGCCCGATGTGCCTTTGCTAGGTCTCAATATATGTGCTTCAGTGGATTTTGAGAAATTAACGTTCAAAAAAAGATATATATCTGTAACAGCGCACCGCTTCGCGTACTTTTCGCGTTACGGAGCTTTGCGAAGCGAAGCTGATTGGCTCTCCGGTGTCTGTAAACATTCCAAACAGTACGTAGCAGCCGCCATCTTGTCTCTCAGTAGGATCGAGAGACAAGAGGAGGCCAAAGCGAAGGGGCAAATGACCATAAGGGGGCATAGTAGATCCTCGCTGACCCCCTAGGTTTGATGTGGAGGTTTTAAAAGGGCCCCGCGGGGCAAAAAAAAAAAATAATAATAATAATCGAACGGCTGAATGGATTTGCACGAAACTTGGTAAAATATTAGGGACTGGTAGCCCGATGTGCCTTTGCTAGGTCTCAATATATGTGCTTCAGTGCATTTTGAGAAATTAACGTTCAAAAACAAGATATATATCTGTAACAGCGCTCCGCTTCGCGGAGATAAAATTATATCTGTATTACCTAGCTGTTGCTAACACCAGTTAGCGACGGCTAGTAGGAGATAGCGACCATCTTGGGCCCCACTTTGCATGTGAGTGATATTTATCACTAATGACATGCAAAGTGGTCATGCCAAGATGTTAGCGACTGGAAACAGTCGCTAACATCGCTATCTCCTATTATCAACTTTTGGAAATATTCGAGATAAGCGCGAATATCTCCAAAAAGTAACAGCTGCCCTGAGCAGTTCTTAGCCATGTTATCCAATGGGAGGTGGATAACATGGCTAAGAGCATTAGCTCGGTAATGCATGAATATCGCGGAGTTTTCAGCGATATTAATGCATTGCGGTCGTTTTTTATCGTATTTGCGATAAACCTTGATAATAGCAAGGTTTATCTGCGATAATTTCTGACGGTAAAAAAATCTTTGCAATGCATCGTTAGGGATAAATATCACTTAACTTTGGTAATATGCCCCAACGTCTGTTAACGTTCGATTCGAAGGAAATCAGGAAGTGTTGAAAAACATTGTCTGCGCCATCTTGTCTTTTTTCAAATGCCACACTTTTGTCGTGCACGGCAGCCATTTTAGATGCCTTGACCAGACCCACTCTGTGCACGCTGTCGATCCTTAGCATGGCTCCCCACCCTCGCAAGCATCTCACCCAGGCAGTGGTCACCCCCGCTCTCTGTCTTATGCATGGGTAATAAACCTCCCCCCATCTGCGCTGCTCTTCCCTGAGAATCACACCCTGTGCCCGCCCGACACCTCCCTTTCGCCCTATTCACTACCGCACCCTCTGACACTCCTTTTCCTCTGTGTCCGATTGTCCAGGCCGGTCCTAGGCTATCAGCTAGCCCTGCAGATGTAGTTTATGGCCACAGCTGTAAAGAATCACCCCTCTTCAAAGGAGTTATAGTAGATCAAGGCCCACACTCGATGAGATCCGTCACAGCAGAAGCGTTGCTATTATCTGAAAACCATCCAGTATTGTGATTGGGGAGGGGACCGAGCGTGAAGCGGAAGATTCCAGGGATGACTCTTTGTACATCAAAGTTTTTACAATTATGTGTCACATTAAAAATATATAGCACTCCGACAAAGTAGTAAGATTATAAAACTTTAATAATTTATAAATATATACAAGAAAACAAAAATAGTAATAACATATAAACATTTTTAGGGAAAAACAACGAAGTAGCGGTCGGCTGTGCGAATAGTCCCAACGCAGCACAACGTCCAGATTTCCGGCGTGGGGCGTCGCGGGGGGTGGGTCATCAGTAGCAAACTGTTGTGCGAATAGTTCCAAGGCAGCAGAACGCGCCGAAATCTAGATGACACGAAAGTGATGTTTAGTAAGTTGCCACCCAGCAAATAACGGCGTGGGGCGTCGCGGGGGGTGGGTCATCAGTAGCAAACTGTTGTGCGAATAGTTCCAAGGCAGCAGAACGATGGCACCAAGGTGATGTCCAGTAAGTTGCCGCACTGGTTTTGGTATCCTACAATGCTGCTCCGAATAACAGCGTGGGGCGCCCCGGGGGAGGCGGCGTGAACGGGCCTCTCCAGGTGGAGTGTCATCTGTTGTAGTGGGGCGCCCCTTTACCGTTTCAGTTGCCATTCCGTCCGTTTTTGGTCCACTGTGTCAAAAGCCGCAATTCAGCTGAGTTGCGCCCACTCTTGCGGTGCAGCGATAGGCGGCTGTCACAGGACTCTCAAAATGGCGGCAGGCTCTTTCCTTTTTGGGCCTGGTCCACTGAAATGGCCCTGGGACACCTTGGAAATCGGACGCTTGTCTGCTAGGTCTTGGACCCCATTCTCGAAAGCGTCCCCTCCGCCTTGAGAATTCATCAAAAGTTTTGGGGGCCCCGACTCCTGCAGGCTTCTGGTGGGGAGCGGCTGCCATGATTGCTCGCGGAATGACCACGACGGAGCTACGAGATGGTGGTGCTCTCATGCTGACGCCAGTTTAGTCTGAAACATCCAGAAACAAGGTGGGGCTTTCATCGTTTGGGAAAAAAAAAAAAGTTTTCATCCAATGAAAAGTGTTGTTTTTAGGTCATATGATCAAGCCTTCCATCATTAGGAAACCAAAAGTAAAATGAACCAATGAAAAGTTTTATAAACAAGTCACATGACCTGTTATGCGGCATAGGGTATAAAATGCGGAGAAAATACGTTGGCACGTGAGGCGGCGTCAGTAGCGGACCGATGTGCGAATAGGCCGAAGGCAATACAACGCGCCAAGATCCGGATGGCACCGAGGTGGTGTCCAGCAAGTTGCAGCACTGGTGTGGCCATCCTACAATGCTGAAAGTCGGCGTGGGGCGCCCCGTTGGCCTGTGAGTTTGCGTCAGTAGCGGACCGATGTGCGAATAGGCCGAAGGCAGCACAACGCGCCAAGATCCGGATGGCACCGAGGTGGTGTCTAGTAAGTTGCCGCACTGGTGTGGCCATCCAACAATGCTGAAAGTCGGCGTGGGGCGCCCCGTTGGCCTGTGAGATGGCGTCAGTAGCGGACCGATGTGCGAATAGGCCGAAGGCAGCACAACGCGCCAAGATCCGGATGGCACCGAGGTGGTGTCTAGTAAGTTGTCGCACTTCTGTGGCCATCCTACAATGTTGAAAGTCGGCGTGGGGCGCCCCGTTGGCCTGTGGGATGGCGTCAGTAGCGGACCGATGTGCGAATGGGGCCAAAGGCAGCGCAACAATATTTTCTGACTGACACCACAAGGCGCTGAGATGCCAAGATCCGGATGGCACCGAGGTGATGTCTAAGTTGCGGACTGATGTGCGAATGGGGCCAAAGGCAGCGTAACAATATTTTTTGTATGGAAGATACCCCTAGGCGTTGAGATGCCAAGATTCGGATGGCACCGAGGTGATGTCTAGCAAGTTGCTGTACTGGTGTGGTCATCCTACAATGCTGAAACTCGGCGTGGGTCGCCCCATTAGCCTGTGAGATGGCGTCAGTAGCGGACCGATGTGCGAATAGGCCGAAGGCAGCACAACGCGCCAAGATCCGGATGTCACCGTGGTGGTTTCATAGTTGAGAGGCACTTCATCTGCAGTGGGGCGCCGAGATCCGGATGGCACCGAGGTGATGTCTAGCAAGTTGCTGTACTGGTGTGGTCATTCTACAATGCTGAAAGTCGGCGTGGGGCGCCCCATTAGCCTGTGAGATGGCGTCAGTAGCGGACTGATGTGCGAATGGGGCCAAAGGCAGCGCAACAATATTTTCTGAAGAGAAGACACCAAAAGGTGCTGACATTCCAAGATCCGGATGGCACCGAGGTGGTGTCTAGCAAGCTATGCAGTTGAGTTGTGTGCGCACTTGCGGCGAATAGGTCGAAGGCAGCATAACAATGTTTTTTGAATAGAAGACACCACAAGGCGTTGAGATTCGGTTACCACCGAGGTGATGTCTAGCAAGTTGCCGCACTGGTGTGGCCATCCTACAATACTGCTCCGAATAACGGCGTGGGGTGCCCGAAGGGGGGGGGAGCCGGCGTGAATGGGCCTTCCTAGGTGGAGGCTCGTCTGCTGTAGAGGGGCGCCCCTTTACCGTTTCAGTTGCCATTCAGCTGAGTTTCGGCTGCTCTTGATGCTACAGCGACAGGCGGCTGCAAGAGGACTCTCAAAATGGCGGCCTGTTCTTTGGATTTGGGCCTGGTCCACTAAAATGGCCCTGGGACACCTTAGAACTCGGACGCTCGATTTTTTTTTCCTTTCCTGTACATGCAAAAAAAGGTAAATGCCCGGTACGTTACACGCTTCATCTGCCACGATGAACTCTCCAGAGGAACCGAAAAAAAATATAGTTGTGGTAACTATACCATGCATCGTCATATGGAGAGGTGGCACCAATTAATTATAGTGCTGCATAAAAGAGAGATTTGGAGGAGAACCCCTGACCTGCTAGTACATTCATCAAAGAAGTGGCACTGAGAGCTTCAGAGGCAAGGGAAACGGTCCCAAATATTTAGAAGAACTTTGGAAAGATTAAAATGACATGTTTAGATTGTGGCAAATTAATTTCATGTGGACAGATGAGTGTTACTCTAATAAATACAGCATATGAACATCATCATAGTCGATGGTTGGTAGAGACATTTTGACTATATCCTGGACCTGCCCGTCCTCGCCCAAAATGGCGCCGGAATAAATGGGACTCGTAACTCCTTGTTGTGTACTGGTTGCAGAACCTTGAAATCACGAGATACGTATGCAGTTTTGAAGCACATGGCGGGCGGGGACGAGAATTGATTGACTATTTCGACATCCCTATTGATATTAAGTTCTGATGTGTTATTGATTACTGTACTGTTGAAAGTTCGAATTAACGTCACCCATGGTACTTGCCCGCAAATGTATATCTAGATAATTTTATTGTAACTGGCCCTGTCGTATTTTAATTATAAAATGTACGTCCACCGATTCCGTAACTGTTAGACACCTTAGTTCTTGCAACCTAATGGCCCGCCCGTTACGTTCCTCTACAGTGTAAATGTCTATTCATCATATACGATTACAGTTTGCTCTGTGGCAGGCCCACGTGGTTATAGGCTCGTATTTGTATAATGAAATTTTCACAATAAAGGTTTTTAAAAGAAAACATGGTAGTAGTATATACATTGGTAAAGTTTTTAATAATAGTGACTGTTTTAGAATCATTAAAAGGCAAGTGAAATAAAGCAGACCAATTACATGAAGGGTAAAAGGTATAATACGAAGGAACGCAGTAAAGATAAATGGTCAAGGGCTGTTGTGTTTTCTATTCCTGCAACATAAAGTGATCGATAAGAATCTCATATTCAGGCGTATCGGCGACTAAGACAGCAGGTCGGCCCTCTTTTGCTCAACGGCTCCGTCATGGGACGAAGAAACGCTCTTTTTCTCGAAAAAAGAATATATTTTACTTGCAGGACAGTTGTAAAATTTCCGGGAAAGTACATTAGCCTGGAACATTATAACATATATTTAAGAAAAAATAATGTTCGGAAGTAATGAAAAGCGTAATTTTTAGGTCATATGACCAAGCCTTTCATCATTACAATAAGAAAAGTAAAATGAACCAATGAAAAGTTTTATTAACAAGTCACATGACTTGTTATGCTTACGTTACGCGCTGCGCGCCCCGGATGACTTCCGGATGCGCTAACGCGGCGCGTCATATGACGCATTACGCGACAACGCAGGTACAGAATATAGTCAAAATGTCTCCACCAACCAGCGGTCGGAACACAACCCCTTTCAGCAGGCTAAATAGTTCTGTTAAATGACAACAGAAGGGACAGGCAACAAGAACCATCAGTCAAAGAGGGGAGGGCTAGTTCTTCTCTACCGGGTTACATTGGGGCGCTACCGGAACTGATCGAATTGGTAGTCTACAGTGTTTCTGGATGTTTCAGACTGAAGCTGGGGTTAGCATGAGAGCAGCACCATTTCGTAGCTCCGTCGTGGTAATTCCGCAACCAATCATGGCAGCCGTTCTTTATCGTTATTTTGGGCGGGGTGGGTGGCGGAGCCGAGCTGTTTTGCAGCCATCATTGTGTGGAGTTCAGTTCATCTCACTAGTTTTGTATTTGTCATGAGGGGTTGTTCCTAATGTTTCTATTTTAGCGAGGTCAAAAAGAGATCCCATTAGTGGCCTACTGATTTTGCTCGATTCCTTTTCTTTTTTTTTACACGATTTTTCGTTATCTGCAAAGACTAAACAGAGTATTGCGACTCTGTGTTTGTTTTTAAATAGAGAATGAACCAAAGAGAACTAATTCTAAAACAGTAAATACTTGGATAACAATCAATGAAATGGAGAGAGAAGCAGGCACGACGGATTACAACGGGGGCAAAGGCCTGCGTTAACTACCTTTCACTATCTGCAAAGAGAGAGTACTCCTAATAGAAATGAGGGGGGGGGGCACCATTCAAAGCAGATCAGTGTGCATAAACACGAAAATGTTTTCACTTACCACGTACTTGACATTCGACAGCTTATGATATTTGCTATTAAAAAACCATTGAAATTCACTGAAAAAACCATAGGTTATAGACCATATATAGTTAGGAATTAGCATTTACAAAACCTTGAAAATTCACTGAAAAAACCATAGGTTATAGACCATATATAGTTAGGAATTAGCATTTAAAAAACCTTATTTTACTCACACAAAACCATTGAAATTCCATATATAGTTAGTTGCACTAACTATATATCGCGCACCCGCAATCCACTGCTGATCATGTCACATATTACATCATTCATGACATGGTCAGTGACATCACTGATGACATCACTGATGACATCTCAAATGACATCACTGATGACATCTCATTTGACATCATTCTTGTGCTAATACGATAAACCTCTTCAGACTCTAATATAACCTTAGATACACTCAGTGTATACAGACACTCACACACTGCCACTCATCCATGGAGTTACTCACACACCCAGTCAGTCATGCAAAGAAACAATCTCACCTCCATTTCTTCAACTATACAGTTAAACACACCTTACTTATTGAAACACATACTAACACATATTTACTCTCTTATACAATCCCTGATACAAGTTCACAATGATCGATACAACCACTCACTCATTCAGTGGCTCTCATGCACAGTTATTTATATATGCCAACTCTCACATGTACTGTGTTTTACATATGTACTTACTATGACATGTAGCATTGAGATATCCATTCACTCATCAATACACTCATGCACACAGTCAACTGCCCATGTAGCTGTTTCCACATGCACTCTTGAACTCATACACCTAGTGAATAAACTGCTCACACATCTATGCATAGAGTCACACACCTTCCAGCCACCCCCACACAAACTCAATCTCCCATAGAAATACTTGGGCAACCAATTAATAACACATATAGCCTCTCGTATAGCTAATGATCAACACATGCAGCAGTTTACAGAACAACAGACATAATGATGCACAAATTAAGACAGTTTAGTCACTAACCCATGCATTCAGTGAGACACATTTAATCACTCACTCATACAGTCAGTCACGCACCTACTAAATCCTTCATCCAGACACTTATACATCCACTCATTCTTCAATATGTAAGACATATTTTAACTTTACAGAAACATACAGTCACTGGATGTTGTCATCAGTGATGTCATCAGTGATGTCATTTGAGATGTCATCAGTGATGTCATCAGTGATGTCACTGACCATGTCATGAATGATGTAATATGTGACATGATCAGCAGTGGATTGCGGGTGCGCGATATATAGTTAGTGCAACTAACTATATATGGAATTTCAAAGGTTTTGTGTGAGTAAAATAAGGTTTTTTAAATGCTAATTCCTAACTATATATGGTCTATAACCTATGGTTTTTTCAGTGAATATATATATATATATAAAAATCCACAGCAGCTTTCTTCAACGAAAGTAATCGCACTCTTTGCTAAATAAACTGTGGCATACTCTGAGTGTGAGTACTTTCTTTGAAGAAAGCTGCTGTGGATTTACAAAATTGCAGAGGGACCTGCTCGGCGTTTCTCTCGCCATCTGTCCACGGGCCACGGACTTTATGCAAACAGGTCGTTTGGAGAAAAAAAAAAAATATATATATATATATATATGTATGTATGTATGTATGTATGTATGTATGCTGAAAGCGGAATCGGGGGATCTACATCTACAAAAGGAGTGACCAGAGTTATGCTCCGGACCCTGATTATCCCCAGGTGTGAGTAACTATGAGGAAACGAGAACCGGCACTGATGAAAGCTAAGACACTCGCTAGAAACACGTCTGCCTGGCGTTTCCTGGACTTTGCTGTTATTTTAGACAGAATAAATCGTGGTGGGAGCCAGCACATGTCGGGCTCATTCTTTCTTTTGAGGGTGAGCGTGGGGTTCACATAAAGAGCCAGTATGCTGTTCTCTGGCTCACCTACTTGCCCTCTTGGTCTGGTGTGACACGAAAAATCAGCAACTTTTGGTACAGTATAAAACTACAACATATTACCCACCCAAGCGGTCTCACAGTATTTGGCTGGGACTTACTGCTTTGGGGAAAGAGGCTGCAGCGTGTCTGCAGGGGCCCCACCTGGTACCGCGAAAATTATCCCTGAAGACGAGGTTGGGGGTGTGTGAAACTTCGAGTCAAGCCACTGGGCTTTGGCCAGCCATCACTGTATGAGCTGTAACCGAGGAGTCGAAATACCAGCATGCCTTTGGCCTCGACATCGTCACAGGAGGCATTACTGCTGAAAGCGGAGGCGGGGGATCTACATCTACAAAAGGAGTGACCAGAGTTATGCTCCGGACCCTGATTATCCCCAGGTGTGAGGAACTATGAGGAAACGAGAACCGGCACTGATGAAAGCTTAGACACTCGCTAGAAACGCGTCTGCCTGGCGTTTCCTTGACTTTGCTGTTATTTTACACGGAATAAATCCTGGTGGGAGCCAGCACATGTCGGGCTCATTCTTTCTTTTGAGGGTGAGCGTGGGGTTCATATAAAGAGCCAGTATGCTGTTCTCTGGCTCACCGGCATGCCCTCTTGGTCTGGTGTGACACGAAAAATCAGCAACTTTTGGTACTGTATAAAACTACAACGTGTCACCCCCCCAAGCGGTCTCACAGTATTTGGCTGGGACTTACTGCTTTGGGGAAAGAGGCTGCAGCGTGTCTGCAGGGGCCCCACCTGGTACCGCGAAAATTATCCCTGAAGACGAGGTCGAGGGTGTGTGAAACTTCGAGTCAAGCCACTGGGCTTTGGCCAGCCATCACTGTATGAGCTGTAACCGAGGACTCGAAATACCAGCATGCCTTTGGCCTCTAAATCGTCACAGGAGGCATTACTGCTGGAAGTGGAGGCGGGGGATCTACATCTACAAAAGGAGTGACCAGAGTTATGCTCTGGACCCAGATTATCCCCAGGTGTGAGGAACTATGAGGAAACGAGAACCGGCACTGATGAAAGCTAAGACACTCGCTAGAAACGTGTCTGCCTGGCGTTTCCTGGACTTTGCTTTTATTTTACACGGAATAAATCCTGGTGGGAGCCAGCACATGTCGGGCTCATTCTTTCTTTTGAGGGTGAGCGTGGGGTTCACATAAAGAGCCAGTATGCTGTTCTCTGGTTTACCGGCATGCATTCTTGGTCTGGTGTGACACGAAAAATCAGCAACTTTTGGTACTGTATAAAACTACAACGTGTCACCCCCCCAAGCGGTCTCACAGTATTTGGCTGGGACTTAATGCTTTGGGGAAAGAGGCTGCAGCGTGTCTGCAGGGGCCCCACCTGGTACCGCGAAAATTATCCCTGAAGACGAGGTCGGGGTGTGTAAAACTTCGAGTCAAGCCACTGGGCTTTGGCCAGCCATCACTGTATGAGCTGTAACCGAGGACTCGAAATACCAGCATGCCTTTGGCCTCGACATCGTCACAGGAGGCATTACTGCTGAAAGCGGAGGCGGGGGATCTACATCTACAAAAGGAGTGACCAGAGTTATGCTCCGGACCCTGATTATCCCCAGGTGTGAGGAACTATGAGGAAACGAGAACCGGCACTGATGAAAGCTAAGACACTCACTAGAAACGCGTCTGCCTGGCGTTTCCTGGACTTTGCTGTTATTTTACACGGAATAAATCCTGGTGAGAGCCAGCACATGTCGGGCTCATTCTTTCTTTTGAGGGTGAGCGTGGGGTTCATATAAAGAGCCAGTATGCTGTTCTCTGGCTCACCGGCATGCCCTCTTGGTCTGGTGTGACACGAAAAATCAGAAACTTTTGGTACTGTAAAAAAATACAACGTGTCACCCACCCAAACGGTCTCACAGTATTTGGCTGGGACTTACTGCTTTGGGGAAAGAGGCTGCAGCGTGTCTGTAGGGGCCCCACCTGGTACCGTGAAAATTATCCCTGAAGACGAGGTTGGGGGTGTGTGAAACTTCGAGTCAAGCCACTGGGCTTTGGCCAGCCATCACTGTATGAGCTGTAACCGAGGACTCAAAATACCAGCATGCCTTTGGCCTCGACATCATCACAGGAGGCATTACTGCTGAAAGCGGAGGCGGGGGATCTACATCTACAAAAGGAGTGACCAGAGTTATGCTCCGGACCCTGATTATCCCCAGGTGTGAGGAACTATGAGGAAATGAGAACCGGCACTGATGAAAGCTTAGACACTCGCTAGAAACGCGTCTGCATGGCGTTTCCTGGACTTTGCTGTTATTTTACACGGAATAAATCCTGGTGGGAGCCAGCACATGTCGGGCTCATTCTTTCTTTTGAGGGTGAGCGTGGGGTTCATATAAAGAGCCAGTATGTTGTTCTCTGGCTAACCGGCATGCCCTCTTGGTCTGGTGTGACACGAAAAATGAGCAACTTTTGGTACTGTATAAAACTACAACGTGTCACCCCCCCCAAGCGGTCTCACAGTATTTGGCCGGGACTTACTGCTTTGGGGAAAGAGGCTGCAGCGTGTCTGCAGGGGCCCCACCTGGTACTGAGAAAATTATCCCTGAAGACGAGGTCGGGGGTGTGTGAAACTTTGAGTCAAGCCACTGGGCTTTGGCCAGCCATCACTGTATGAGCTGTAACCGAGGACTCGAAATACCAGCATGCCTTTGGCCTCGACATCGTCACAGGAGGCATTACTGCTGAAAGCGGAGGCGGGGATCTACATCTACAAATGGAGTGACCAGAGTTATGCTCTGGACCCTGATTATCCCCAGGTGTGAGGAACTATGAGGAAACGAGAACCGGCACTGATGAAAGCTAAGACTCTCGCTAGAAACGCGTCTGCCTGGCATTTCCTGAACTTTGCTGTTATTTTACACGGAATAAATCCTGGTGGGAGCCAGCACATGTCGGGCTCATTCTTTCTTTTGAGGGTGAGCGTGGGGTTCATATAAAGAGCCAGTATGCTGTTCTCTGGCTCACCGGCATGCCCTCTTGGTCTGGTGTGACACGAAAAATCAGCAACTTTTGGTACTGTATAAAACTTCAACGTGTCACCCCCCCCAAGCGGTCTCACAGTATTTGGCTGGGACTTACTGCTTTGGGGAAAGAGGCTGCAGCGTGTCTGCAGGGGCCCCACCTGGTACCGCAAAAATTATCCCTGAAGACGAGGTCGGGGTGGTTTAAAACTTCGACTCAAGCCACTGGGCTTTGGCCAGCCATCACTGTATGAGCTGTAACCGAGGACTCGAAATACCAGCATTCCTTTGGCCTCGACATCGTCACAGGAGGCATTACTGCTGAAAGCGGAGGCGGGGGATCTACATCTACAAAAGGAGTGACCAGAGTTATGCTCCGGACCCTGATTATCCCCAGGTGTGAGGAACTATGAGGAAACGAGAACCGGCACTGATGAAAGCTAAGACACTCGCTAGAAACGCGTCTGCCTGGCGTTTCCTGGACTTTGCTGTTATTTTACACGGAATAAATCCTGGTGGGAGCCAGCACATGTCGGGCTCATTCTTTCTTTTGAGGGTGAGCGTGGGGTTCATATAAAGAGCCAGTATGCTGTTCTCTGGCTCACCGGCATGCCCTCTTGGTCTGGTGTGACACGAAAAATCAGCAACTTTTGGGACTGTATAAAACTACAACGTGTCACCCCCCCAAGCGGTCTCACAGTATTTGGCTGGGACTTACTGCTTTGGGGAAAGAGGCTGCAGCGTGTCTGCAGGGGCCCCACCTGGTACCGCGAAGATTATCCCTGAAGACGAGGTCGGGGGTGTGTGAAACTTCAAGTCAAGCCACTGGGCTTTGGCCAGCCATCACTGTATGAGCTGTAACCGAGGACTCGAAATACCAGCATGCCTTTGGCCTCTACATCATCACAGGAAGCATTACTGCTGAAAGCAGAGGCGGGGGATCTACATCTACAAAAGGAGTGACCAGAGTTATGCTCCGGACCCTGATTATCCCCAGGTGTGAGGAACTATGAGGAAACGAGAACCGGCACTGATGAAAGCTAAGACACTCGCTAGAAACGCGTCTGCCTGGCGTTTCCTGGACTTTGCTGTTATTTTACACTGAATAAATCCTGGTGGGAGCCAGCACATGTCGGGCTCATTCTTTCTTTTGAGGGTGAGCGTGGGGTTCATATATATATATATATATCACTGAAAAAACCATAGGTTTAAGGCACGTTATAATTAGTTGGCCATTTCACTCATACAAAACCATAGAAATTCCCCTGTTATAGTTAGTTCAGCTAACTATAACTCCTGCCCCCGCAATGCACTGCTGATGATTCTAGTCTACAGAGATTCAGGATAAGGGGTTACAGTGACAGTGTTCTAGCACATGCATATGAGAGAGCCAAGAAGATGAGAAGAAATGAGCTGTTACAGCCCAAAAAGGTAGTGAAAACAAATAATGGTTCTTTTCGTCTCATCACAACTTTCTCGCACAATGCAGGGCAAATCAAGAAGATACTCAAGAAAAAATGGAATATCTTATTGACTGACAATGTCATCAAGGCTGATCTACCTTCTAACCCCTTAGTTACCTTTAGAAAGGCTAGATCACTCAGGGACCATTTAGTCTCCAGCCATTATCAAGCACAGGTAGCAACCCCAAAATTGCCTGTCCTTAGTGGTTTCTATCCATGTGGCCGGTGTAAGGCCTGCAAATTTAGTAAGCGGACGCTTAATTATAAGATACCTGGTTTGGCAACTCCGAAACGGATAATGAAATTCTTGACATGTTCCACGCCATATGCCATCTACTGCCTCACTTGCCCTTGTGGCTTGAAATATATTGGCAGTACGACCAATGCCGTGAAACTAAGAATTTTAGAGCACATGCGTGCCATTGCCAATAAAGATGAATCCTATCCTGTAGCCAGGCATTTTGAAAGGATGCATAAAAGTAACAGGGACCTGTTATCATATGCATGCCTTGACAGTGTACCGGCCAATATCAGAGGAGGAGATCGCCTCTTAAAACTCAGATGGCTGGAATCCAGGTACATAATTGATTTGCAAAGTAAAAATCCACACGGCCTTAACATGCATGAGGAGTTATCAGTACATCTGGGTTGAGGATTGATGAACTTGCTTTCTTGCGAAATCTATAGACCTATCATACAATAAATGCACCATTGAACTTTTCCCTGTGTTCCTTGTATTTATGAATTTTGTATATATATTTTTCTGATAATGGGTTTTATTGATTTCATGTATGATACATCTTATATGAATTAGGGTCATTCTGTTTGATGAACATTTTGTGTATTTGAAGCTAGCAATTTATATATGCCCATCTAGGGCAAGATTTGAATTTGTGTGCGGATATATAGGCAACAGCAGGAGCAGCACTCTATGAATGGATTTATACTTCAGAGTGCTAATGTACATATGCAATAGTTATATTTATAACCGGTATTTGCACAATGTTAAGGTCATTGTAGCTTGTCTACATGCCAGAAGAGGGCGGCTGTTCTTGGCGCTATACATTGTACCATAGTCCTTTCCGCATTTCAGTTTTGTGATTTTGCTTATGCTTCAGATATGCCCATTCAGGGCGTGATTTCCTTTGTTTATGTGCACATATTTGGACTACATCTATTAATTATGGTAAACACAGCGTGTTCGGAGTCTGGACCGTTGTGGTAAATTTTGAAATTGTATATATGTATTTACATTGAACAATCTTGGTTATACTTGAAGCGGGGCTGCCTGTGTGATCACTGCTTAATGATATTTTTATCGTTATAAGATGGCGGCCATTTGTGACAATGATGTTATAGTCCTTCTTTGCACTTAACCTTTTTTGAATGACGTCTTTTAAGGAAGACGGGCACCTCGGCTCTCTGCACAATTTGACAAAGCCCGATGGCGAAACGCGTCTTGTTGCTGTAAAGTTCCCGCAATAAATTCTTCGTGGAACTACCCCCTGCGTGTGCTACGTTCTTTATGGATTGAGTATCCGTGGACATTGGAAGCATTGATCATTTTAACGGGTACACCCCCGTTGTGTGTGCACCCGCTCACGTGTGCATCTGGCTGGTGTTTTGGAGCTGTCATATATATATATATATATGCTTTCTAACCAAAGTTCGTAAAGCACGCTCTCAGGACACAAAGCAAGGTATCACACAATCTCCATAGTGCTGTTTATTCACAACGCGTTTCGCCGACAAGACGGCTTGATCACGTGAAAGAATGCTGTAACATTATTGGTATAAGTAATCTGTGTAGTCATAGACATCAAAATAAGACTGACGTTTTGTAAAACATGAAAGTAAACAATAAAGTATTCTTGACATACGGAAACCTTAATTGAGATTAAGCATGCACATCTAAATCATGAATATGCATTGAAGAAATTCATCCCAGCATTTACAAACTTTGTATACATTTGTGCAATTAATAACCGCACCTCGTATTATGCCCTGAGACGTGTCTCGAAAATATGTCTATATATTGTATCCAATATAAAGTAAAAAACATAAGAAACACAAGCTCCGGGGTCACACTTAATAGTCATGAGGCAAGAACAACATTGCTTCATGTGTGTCGCCCATGACGTGACTCCTCCCATTCTCACCTTAAATGCGTGTGAGATGGAAGGACGGTTCCCCACCTTAACGTTGTCAGTGTAAAACAATGTACTTCATATATTTGATTGAAAAAACATGTATTGGCCAGTGCCCCAAAGTTACGGATGTCCTATATTTAGATACAGATACACAGTTCTAGCATGTAGGTACATGTAGGTACTGGCCGTTTTGCCCTCAGCAGTTCGCCAAACGGAATACTCCATTTGAGATTGTCTGGGTGAGTGCTGAGGGCATGCAGTATACTGTTTCCCGCGGTGGCTTTGCGGAAGAGTTTTGTCTTGAACTTCTCATTTGTGATCTCAATTTTGACATCCAAATACTCTATGTCTGTTCTACTTTTGGTGCCACTAAGAACTATATTAAGAGCATTTTGGTTGAGTCTGTCAATGAAAATGTCAGCTTCCTCCATCGTGCCTCTCCCACATCGATACCTTTTGGACTCAGCAGTCACCCAGACAATCTCAAATGGAGTATTCCGTTTGGCGAACTGCTGAGGGCAAAACGCAACTGCAACAATGAAAGTGACTACTTGGAAGAAAGTGACACTATTCTAAGTAGGTTTCAGAGTCGCGGTTATCCCAGTTGGGTGCTCAAAAAAGCTAGGGAAAGGGCCAATGCCATCGAGAGATCAGAGACCATTTGTGACAAACCTAGTAGAGGTGATGAGGAAGAGGATGTTACCAGACTTATCCTCACCTACAGTACAGACTCAAAAGTGATTGAAAAAATCATATCCAAAAACTGGGACGTACTAAAGACAGACAATGTCATTGGGAGGGACCTACCAAAGAGACCCAGTATTACATACCGACGAGGGAGGAGCATAAGGGACATGTTAGTCCATAGTGACATCACCACATATCATCCTACAATGAAGGGACTAGAGGGTTTCTTTCCCTGTGGCCATTGTAAAGCCTGTTCCAACAGCAAGTCATGCAAAGAAATCACATACAATGGTGTCACGAAAAAGATCCTGTCGTTTCTCACTTGCAGTACTACTTTTGTTGTATATGCAATTTTCTGTACATGCAACAAATGTTATATTGGCAGCACTACCTGCATGGCTAAAAAGCGTATTTTGGAACATATGAGAGCCATTACTAATTTTGATCCCAAATACCCTGTTGCACGACATTTTAGAGAACAACATTTCTCGAATGTCAAGGATTTGAGTTTTATCATCCTAGAACAAATAACAAAAAGCCCTAGGGGTGGAAACAGGGTTCTAAAATTACGCCAGAGGGAGTCTAGACTCATTATTGAATTCCAGAGCAAGGCCCCTGGAGGCCTTAATCAAGATGAGGAACTAGCCGTGCATCTCAAAATATAATGTATTGCACTACAGATTTTGTTTAACATGTACAGTTCTTATAGTATTCTTCCATACCTTAGAGATGTGATGCTTTACAGCTTTTTTTTTTTAGCCTTATGGTTATGAGAATGTTTTTAATCTAATGATGTATCTGTTTGAATTTTTTTCAGGAGCAAGAGAGGGGGCCCACATAATCTACACTTCACTTCACGGGACTTCTCCCCTTCTCTGTCTCCTTCATCACCTGGGCACTGTATGCTGTAACTATGGTATTGTAACAAAAGTTGACTCTGTTGATCTGCGGGCACTTGCCAGTACCTACATGCTAGAACTGTGTATCTGTATCTAAATATAGGACATCCGTAACTTTGGGGCACTGGCCAATACATGTTTTTTCAATCAAATATATGAAGTACATTGTTTTACACTGACAACGTTAAGGTGGGGAACCGTCCTTCCATCTCACACGCATTTAAGGTGAGAATGGGAGGAGTCACGTCATGGGCGACACACATGAAGCAATGTTGTTCTTGCCTCATGACTATTAAGTGTGACCCCGGAGCTTGTGTTTCTTATGTTTTTTACTTTATATTGGATACAATATATAGACATATTTTCGAGACACGTCTCAGGGCATAATACGAGGTGCGGTTATTAATTGCACAAATGTATACAAAGTTTGTAAATGCTGGGATGAATTTCTTCAATGCATATTCATGATTTAGATGTGCATGCTTAATCTCAATTAAGGTTTCCGTATGTCAAGAATACTTTATTGTTTACTTTCATGTTTTACAAAACGTCAGTCTTATTTTGATGTCTATGACTACACAGATTACTTATACCAATAATGTTACAGCATTCTTTCACGTGATCAAGCCGTCTTGTCGGCGAAACGCGTTGTGAATTGTGGAAAAGTAAATTTTGCCATGTTCTGTGTCCCTACGAGTCCTCCATCATATGTTATCTGTGCATGATTAATATGCCTATGTATTCCCCATGTTCGATTAAAGACGCAATTATAGTTGTGTCCACCTCTAGTATGTCAGTTTCCAGTTCTCGTGAATACTACGAATATCAGGCCTATGTAAAGCTACGTTGCCACGTTTCTCAGTGTGCACGTTATTCCATTGTAAAGTCCCCGTTTCTAGGCCTCAAAAGGGCCCGGACACCAGATTCAGCTCCTGTCTCCTGAAGCCTCGCTGAGGAGCGATACAGCCCCCACCTGTATCCTCGACCCTTCACTTACTTCCTGCCTCGCAGTGCCCGGCTCAGCCTAGCTCTGCCTCCGAGTCTGCCAAGAGTATGTTATGATTCCAGTTATCAGTCCAGCCCTCCCTCTCTGCATTCCAAAGCTACTGAATCGCATCAATAGTTTCCGTCATTGTCTAGCCTTTACGTCTCCATGTAAGAGAAATACTGCATTTAATGGTCATTTAATATTCTTCATCACGCACTACATGTAGAATAATGCATGCACCATTCTTAGAGTCTTAGAGTCTGTTCGCCTTTACCCCGATAACTTTTGGATTCTATCAACATGTTCTCTAAACATCAGATACTAGATACTGCTTAGGTACATGTCGCCCTGACTCTCCAGACTTCAGTCTCTGCTCCTAGCACAGAGTTCGTAGCCCCCAGTTTCTCCTAGTAACACGTCATTGCCAGTTTGCGCGCACCATTAGGTCAGAGGTCCCGGCTCCTTAGGTAGCCCCCTCCATGTTTCCGCCCCATTTATGACATATTCTGTTACGTTTGCATCACATGTCTATGTATACGCCTCTGTTACACCTACTTTCACCCTTATCTTTCGCGACTGCTATTGACCACACCCACTGCTCCGCCTATCGTATGTATTGTAATGCAACTGTTTTAGTATATATGATCATGTCTTGTTATTTAATGTTACGCCGATTCCGACCCTGCCCCCGGCAGCGCTGCCATCCTATTCCTGTGCAGGTTATCCTGTTCCTGTCCTTATGCTGTATTAAACCTGCAAAACTCCTACTACCTCGAATCTTGACTCTTATTTATTGAGCTATCTGTTATTCATTTATCCATTCAAAAATAGAGGTATTATTTATTTATTTACCACATAATGGCGCCCGAATAGGGACTTGCCCTTTCCCCACGCGTCGGTGAAGCCACGCCGGCCCCCTGACCCTCTGCAGTCGTGACGGAACTCTTCTGCGCACCGGCAGATATTTCTGCTTCAAGTATCCCTCAGGCCCACGGAGGAGACGGAGGAGGCGGTCCAGCATCCAGACGAGACGGTGGAGGAACGCGGCGAGACCCGACCAGAGCCCAAGCCGAGAGTCCAAGGTCCGAGGTATCCGGAGGCCCACCCGTAACAGAAGTCCGAAGTTCGTCCGTCCGGCGTCGAAGCAGTCCAGTCCAGTCCGAGGCCTTCCGTTCTTGCTGCCCGGTGAGTACCGTTGCTGGGGTAGTATCTAGACAGGGTCAATCTAATTGACTCTGGTCCGTGGGTTGGTGGTACACAGGCCCACAAACGAAGTGTCCACTTCGGTGGATGCGGGTCCTGACGTGTCTCTGTATGAGACCGGTAAGTTTCGTACTGTTTCAGCAGTGCATCTAGTTTCTGTTCTAGTCAGTTCTGTTCTCGAGAAAATTCATGTATTCTGTTTTCCGTATTCCAGGTAGTATTCTGTTCGAACTGTTATTCTGAATGTTATTCATGTATTTTAATGTCGTGGTATGAGTGCGAAGTAATTATCGTGTTTTATTGTGTATTGTGTTGTGTCTAGATTCTAGTTCAGTCATGCCGCTCTTTTCAAAACTGCGTCAGTTAAAAACCAGAAAAGGTCTGCTAGAAGCAGCAGTTCCTGTTCCGCCTAGGGACAGTCCAGGTCATTTTATGTATCAGAAGCATGGCATAAGCGCCATATTGTATCTAGATTTATGGGTAGAGTATACCAAACAGTTAGAGGAAAAGTATAGATGGCCCGTATCGGGTACATGGGATGCCGAGTGCATCATGAGAGTAGAAGAAGCATTATGGAAAAAGAAAGCCAGACAGTCACAGAAAGATGCCATCGAGTTATGGCGCAAAGAATCTCATAAAAGAACCGAAAAAGAAATCAGAAAGTCAGAATTAAGTAGAGAATCCTTAGAACGAGCCCAAGAAAGGGAATTAATCGAGATAGGTGAACGAGTCAAAACCGAACAGTCAGACAGACAGAGGAACGCCCTCATTAAGGGTATGTATCCTCTTCTTGCCGAGGGCTTGCCAAAAGCGACCCCGGAGGCATCCAGTAATTTCCCGCCACCATTAGTTCCGCTCAAGCTACGTCACAAACCGACCGCAGCTGATATTTTCATTTCGTCCTATTTGGACGACACAGTCCCAGAATATGCAAATCCCGCTCCGCCAGTCCCTGTAAATCAGGCACTTCCCGCTCCTCCAGACACCGGAGTACCTGTTACGGTACCCCCGGTCCAGCCCGCCATACAAGTCCAGCCTACATTTCCATTTCCCACTCTGCCAGGACGAAGAGCATCAGTAGACGACTCTAGTTTAGGGGCCGCAGGGGGAGGTCCTCCTCAAACCCCGCCGCCACACAAGCATTTAACGTTAGCCGAATTACATGCACAAGCGTCACAGCGTACGCCCAGATATCAGTCTGTTGCAGAAATAAGAAAAGCCCTTAATGAATGTGGCTATGATCCAGTCCCAGGCGAGGATAGTATGGTTTTATATTCATTACGCGTGAGAAAGGTGACCGAGTATCTAGTCACCCTACCAGATATGAAAGAAGATCTAGACAGAATATATCGATTCATCCGTACAGGGAATGATCCAGAAAGTATTAGTGACGTCATGTGCCAAAGAAAAGTTGAAGTCCAGCTCATGATATTAAAGTTTCTGATTAATTGTCTAATAAGGGAACAAGATTATCCGACCAAAGATCGAGCCGAAATGAAAATCCTGACAAGGTGGAGTGATAATATAGCCGAGGGTAAGCACAAGACTATCAGTAGTATAGAGAGTATGTACAAGAAAATCCGTAAAGAAATAATAAGGGTACACGAACAACGTAAAGAAGCACAAGTAAGCGAGAAAGAAAATGACTCTTCTACAGAAGAGGTAGAGGACGAGAATCCCGACAGAATAGCGTATGTAGGAAAATCTAGATTTCCAGATCGCCATTTGCGCCTAGAACACAAGTCAATTTTTCATCATCCAGCACCAGAACCAGGTTCCCTAGAACAAGTATTTCAAGCTACCGATCACATTCTGAAATCACGAATCGGTTATAGTGAGTTAAGTACCATGCATGAACAAGAACTAGTCCGATCAGCAGTCCGATGGATTACTGATTCTACCACTTTTCCAGACGAAATAGTGGCACAAATGTTTCTGAAATTGCCCCCAGCCGAGCAACGACTGGCGGGTATGTATATGATCCAGCACCTCATTACACTGTATGAGGGTCAACATTCTGATCCAGGTCCGTTACACGATGTCCTGAACGAGTTACTCCAGTATAAATGGAAAGGTTTAGGTACCGATTTGATTAGTGTCATTTTAGAACAGCGCCACAAATACAGAACGTTTCTGAACCCGCATTTTGTTCATGTCTCACCCCCAGAAAGTAAACCCTTTTACATAGACAGACAGAATCCGTTACGAGAAGTGCATCCAGTTAAGACAGAGGGTGGTGAAATGCAACGAGTGTTTGTTTACACCCCTATCACAAAGATGGAACTCTTAGAGATGAAAAAGTTAATTCCCTGTCATGATAAAGATCCAGCAGGGTTCCACCGAGAATTAAAAGACATGCTCCGTATGGGAGAATACACGTATCCAGATATCATTAAAATGTTAAAGGTCCTGTTGCCCGCAGGGGTATATGAGAAACTCAAGGAAAAAGAATGGGAGGTGGGAGAGAAAAAGATCGATTGGACAGTCCTAGAAGCTGAAGACAAGGCACGAGTACCAGGTACCGGTCTTGGAGATAAATGTAAAGAATTACCAGAATTGTTAATACAAGTTTTGCCCAGGTTATTGACAACTAGAAAAGAAGACTGGGATGCAATCTCAGCCTGTAAACAGAAACAAGACGAAGATATTAGTGATTATTATTCCAGATTTGAGAAATGTTTTACCATAAACAGTGGCCTCAAGACAAGTAGTGAATCATACCCTTATCTTTTTGTTACTAAATTAGTCGAGAATTCAAGTCCACAAATTAAAAACCGAGTTTTGAAAGTCGAAAGTACCTGGCAAGCTAATACCCCGTCCCAGATGTTACAGATGCTTCAATATCACCAGAATAGAATCAGAGAAGAACAAGATCACGAGAGAAAACGTATGAAAGACACGAAAATTAAAGTACTAGTTGCAGAATCCGTTCCTCAAGATAGTCAGAAGAGGGGTCCAAATCAAGCCAGTCATCCTGCAGCTCCCGTTAAAGGGAACTGCAATTATTGTAAACAGCCAGGTCATTTTATAAACGAGTGTGCAGTTCTGAAACACAACATAGCTACCGGTAAGACTAAAGAAAGACCACGTCCGCCGAGACAAGAACAAGTTACACAGACTCCTCAGTCACAGAATGCACCACAGACAGTTATAGCACCGCAGCCTATCGCTGCAACACAGCATGTTACACAGCAGATGTACCAGTATGCACAGTCTGAGTATCCAGAGTATCAGCCATATTCATGAAACAGCCTAGAGAGGGAGGTAGGCTTGCCTCTCATCGAGATACCTGTAGATCAAGAAGGTCCCTATGTTCATAGTCAAGTATTAGGGAAAGACAGAAAGTTTTTGATTGATACAGGGGCAAGTAGGACCACTATAAGTCACGCCGAAGTTCCAGGGGCTCCGCTCTCAGGCTCAAGAAATGTTTCCCTTGGATTTTCAGGAAAACCTATTGTAAATGAAATATCAAAGCCAGTTACTCTAGAAGTAGGTCCATTGTCCCGCACTACTGATCTGTTACTTACTAAGTCATGTCCAGAGAATCTATTAGGCATTAAAACACTGAAAGAGTTAGGTGCAGTTATATGCTGTTCCCCAGAGGGAATACGATTGTTCCTACGTGACTTCAAGGGTCACTATGTATTACGAGATTTTGATCCCAGATTGTCCAATGTTCCACAGCATCTATGGGCGCAAGGTCCAACTGATGTTGGCTTTATGCAAATCACACCCCATTGTGTGACTCTCAAGCCAGGTGTAGTCCTGCCACGAATCAGACAGTACAGATTGCCACCTGAGGCTGTAGCAGCCTTATCCAAAATTATTGACGAGCTCATGGCTCAAGGAGTAGTTGTAGAAACTGACTCCAATGTATGCAGTTCTCCGATCATTCCAGTCATGAAACGTACTGATCCAAATGCACCTCCCGTATATCGATTAGTGATTGATCTCCGAGAACTTAATAAATGTATTATTCCCCAGTATCCAGTTGTCCCAGATATCTCTTCCCTGTTGACAGCCATTGATTCCGAAGCTTCATTTTTTACAGTCATAGACCTCAAGAATGCATTTTTTAGTGTCCCCATTCATCCAGACAGCCAGTTTCTTTTCGGATTTTGTTTAAATGGAAGGAGCTATATGTTCACACGCGCTCCTCAAGGTTTCACAGAAAGTCCTAGTATTTACAGTCAAGCACTCAAGAGACAACTAGATAACATTCACATGCCAACTGACACTGCCCTGCTCCAGTATGTCGATGATCTCCTGATCACAGCCCGTTCTGAACGTGCTTGCGAGCGAGCATCCCTTACAGTCTTGTATTTCCTAGCCGAGATGGGACACAAGGTGTCCCCTTCGAAGCTTCAATTCTGTGTCCAGCAAGTGGTCTACTTAGGACACTTACTGTCCAAGAGGGGTAGGCAGTTGACACCAGACCGAATCCAGTTAATAGCGAGTCTTCCTCAGCCCAAGACCCAGAAGGAGGTACGTGCTTTTATCGGCCTCACTTCTTACTGCAGACAATGGATTCCTCAGTATGCATTTCTAGCTAAGCCACTGATACAGTTAACGACACAGGAGGCAGCCGTATCGACTGTCCTCCCTTGGACATCTGAACATACACTTAGTTTCAATGAGTTAAAGAAAGCCCTATGTCAAGCTCCAGTTCTAGCAACACCGAACTACAGTAAGCCTTTTACACTTTTCGTCACTGAACGTGAAGGTACAGCATTATCTGTCCTCACACAAGATCAAGCAGGACAGTACAAGCCCTGTGCTTATTTTTCGAGCACATTAGATCCTGTAGCCCAGGCTCTGCCTGCGTGCCTTAAATCAGTTGCAGCCACAGCACTAGCTATCAGACAAAGTGATTCCATAGTATTAGGACATTCCTTGACAGTACAAGTTCCACACTCCGTGGAAGTTCTTTTAAACCGAACACAAACTCAGCACTTGACAATTGCACGTTTAACAGGTTATGAATTGACACTGTTCCAGCCACACATAGAAATCAGACGCTGCAACGTTTTAAATCCTGCTACATTGTTACCATCAGTTACTTCGAATTCTGCCACACACGACTGTGTGGAAGTAGTTAACATCATGACAAAGCCAAGACAAGATCTGACAGATATTCCATTACCAGATCCAGACCTGACACTTTATGTGGATGGTTCATGCATGAGAACTAGTACAGGAGAACTAGTAGCCGCGTATGCAGTGACTACTGACACCGAAGTTATTGAGACACACCGTATTGACACCCTGTCTGCTCAAGCAGCAGAGCTAGTTGCTCTGACTCAAGCCTGTATACACGCCAAGAACCTGAAAGTTAATGTTTACACAGATTCACGTTACGCATTTGGAGTTGTACACGACTTTGGAGTGCTCTGGCAGGAGAGAGGTTTCATGACTTCTCATGGAACCAAGATTCAGCATGGTCTCCTCATTCAAGCTCTGTTAGATGCCATACATTTACCGACATCCATTGCTATCATGAAGTGCAAAGCACATACGAAAGTTACTGACACTATTTCTCAAGGTAATGATCTAGCAGATCGCACAGCCAAGCTTACAGCTCAGACTCCAGACATTTCAGTTAATCCGACACAGACGCACACTCCAGATCCGACTACCTGTATGACAGTTAAAGACCCTACTCAAGATGTCAAAGATATCCAGTTACATGCTACTCCCGATGAAATCAAGAAATGGTCCGAACAAGGAGGGGTACAGACAGATCAGGGATGGTTAACAAAGGGTAGAGCCACATGGTTTCTCCCCGACTCTATGGTTCAAGTCATTATTAATACCGCACATAGTCCAGCACATTTAGGAGAAAAAGCTATGTTAGACAGTATCCAGAACATTTGGTTCAACAAGCATTTACGAGCTGCAGCCAAGCAGAAAGTCCGTACCTGTATGATATGTTGCCAGTTCAATCCAGGTAAAAGTGTCCCGGTGGAACAAGGTGGATTCCAGCCCCCTGACCACCCTTTTGAAGTCCTCCAGATGGATTACATTCAGATGGAGCGATGTCGAGGATTCAAGTATGTCCTTGTAGTTGTATGCGCTTTGTCCAGGTGGACGGAGGCATATCCAGTCCCAGATTACACAGCCGCGACCACTGCCAAGCAGTTGGTTCGTGAGTTCTTCCCCCGTTACGGACTCCCTAGAGTCGTATATTCTGACAACGGCCAGCCATTCTCATCTGAACTCATGAAACACGTGTCCCTTTTGTTAGGGTACCAGTGGAAGTTCCATTGTGTACGCCATCCTGAAGCAGCCGGTCTCGTAGAAAGACATAATCAGACCCTGAAAATCCGAATTGCAAAGGTTTGTCAAGAGAAAGGTGTGGACTGGCTAATAGCTCTGCCAGTTGCTTTGTTCTATATGCGCATGGTCGCACATTCCAGATCAGGTCTGTCCCCGTATGAGGTCGTTTTCGGCCGCCCCCCTAACATGTGGGGTACTCCTAGACCCCGAAGTATTACCGATGTTTCAAGTAATATGCTGACAGATTACCTAGCTTCCTTGATGTCTGCCCTCAACTCTTGTCGTTCACAGGTTGCTGCCGCATTTCCAGACAATACCGAGGTGGCACCGCATGAAATCGTTCCCCGATCCATGGTCCTAGTGCGAAATTTCGATCGCTCAAGTCCACTGGAGCCTCGCTGGAAGGAGCCCCGACAGGTCCTCCTGGCCACCCGTACAGCCGTGAAGTTGGAGGGACGCAAAGGCTGGGTGCATCTTTCGCATATCAAAAGGTTTCATGGATTGAAACCAGTTTCAAAGAACATTTCCCAGGATTCAAAGGACTGCCAAAGTACTATTCTTAAGGACTGTCCCGCAAAAGACAATGATACTGCACGCTCCCTGTTAGAGACAACTCCGCAACAGGAGTATAAACTTAAGTTAAGGTCTAGTAAAATAAGTCAGCCAGTTTGATTGTCTAAGTCCTCCCCTAGGTGAAACGGTTAGACCGGTTTCTGACATGTATAAAATAGACCCCCATAGTGAGAGAGTTAGTCAAAACTCAATCCGATGTATCGTTTTTCTGAATTTTATATTATTTCTCAGTGTTATGATTTCCTGCACCAGTTATGCGTTTTATCTGTATTTTCCAGTTTCTCATGTAAATAAGTCCTCTAATGCTACAGTAGAGCACACGTTTAGTGATCTGCCTCCTCATGAACTCTCTTACCGCCTCGCTATGCGTAACAATTCCTTTATCCGCATGTTACATTATTCACACCAGACCAGCAATGCCACTAATTGTTGGGTGTGTGGTCGACTCCCCCCTTTCCAGACCCCGAAGGGAGTTCTGCCACTTTTTCCTTATCCATTTTCACATAATGGTTTGTGTGGAGCATGGTCCACGTTAACGTCATCCTCAACAGATATGTCTTTTCTTAACAGTACATGTTTCCCAGACAAGCAAGGTCTTCCCCACAGAACAGGGTTAGATCTAGAAAACGAAGTTTACAACTTAGGTAATTATTCTTCGAATTTCATGGTCCTGAATGTTCAGTCTGATTCCACTCCAGACTTACCTGTTATTTCAGTACTACCAGTCAAAGGCGAATTATGTGTTAGAAATAATGGTTCCGTACATGTAGGACATAGTGATTGTACTACTATTGTCAAATATAGTGACAGTGGGAAATCTATTTTCAAAGCTTCACGTCATTCTTATTTTATTTGTGGTCAAACTGCATATGTTCGTCTGCCACTCGATTGGGAGGGAACCTGTTACATTGCCTTCCTACTGCCACCTGTTTTCCTAGCCCCATCTGATTATCATAGAAACACACATCTAGTACACATTAGACATAGAAGGGAGATCGAGTCCCCAATTGTCGATTATACTGAAACTGCTCTAGAACAGTATACAGATTTCAATAGAGGTTTCTTCTTCTTTATAGGACCTATCCAGTATAGTAAGCTAATCCGTAGATTAACCAGAACCCTTGAAGCTGTAGTAAATGAGACTGCCTCTGCTCTAGGTAACTTAACCGAAGAGCAATCTGCTATGAGATTTGTCGTTTTACAGAATCGTCTCGTCCTTGACGTCATATTGGCCGATAGGGGCGGGGCCTGTAGAGTCATCGGATCTAGTTGCTGCATTTTCATTCCAAATAACGCGCCGTCTGTTTATTCAGCTATAACCAGACTCCATAAAATTGCCCATCTGTTACACCAAGATCCAGGCACCTGGACATGGTCCGGTTGGTTCTGGAATATAATTTCCGCTTGGGGATGGAAAGTCTTGTCCTTTCTAGGTATTGCAGTAGCGATCATATTCAGCTGCTGCCTCTGTATACAATGTGGCCCTGCGATTTGCAGCATGTGTGCTACCTCTTGTATTCCTAGTCCCAAGCCCCGTTCTAAATCCCGTTCCAAGAAAATTCGAGACGAGCAAATGATACTGTATGAAATGATAGATGGTATCATGAATATTGATGTTTCCTGATGGAAACGTAGTGACAAGGAGGGAATGTGGAAAAGTAAATTTTGCCATGTTCTGTGTCCCTACGAGTCCTCCATCATATGTTATCTGTGCATGATTAATATGCCTATGTATTCCCCATGTTCGATTAAAGACGCAATTATAGTTGTGTCCACCTCTAGTATGTCAGTTTCCAGTTCTCGTGAATACTACGAATATCAGGCCTATGTAAAGCTACGTTGCCACGTTTCTCAGTGTGCACGTTATTCCATTGTAAAGTCCCCGTTTCTAGGCCTCAAAAGGGCCCGGACACCAGATTCAGCTCCTGTCTCCTGAAGCCTCGCTGAGGAGCGATACAGCCCCCACCTGTATCCTCGACCCTTCACTTACTTCCTGCCTCGCAGTGCCCGGCTCAGCCTAGCTCTGCCTCTGAGTCTGCCAAGAGTATGTTATGATTCCAGTTATCAGTCCAGCCCTCCCTCTCTGCATTCCAAAGCTACTGAATCGCATCAATAGTTTCCGTCATTGTCTAGCCTTTACGTCTCCATGTAAGAGAAATACTGCATTTAATGGTCATTTAATATTCTTCATCACGCACTACATGTAGAATAATGCATGCACCATTCTTAGAGTCTTAGAGTCTGTTCGCCTTTACCCCGATAACTTTTGGATTCTATCAACATGTTCTCTAAACATCAGATACTAGATACTGCTTAGGTACATGTCGCCCTGACTCTCCAGACTTCAGTCTCTGCTCCTAGCACAGAGTTCGTAGCCCCCAGTTTCTCCTAGTAACACGTCATTGCCAGTTTGCGCGCACCATTAGGTCAGAGGTCCCGGCTCCTTAGGTAGCCCCCTCCATGTTTCCGCCCCATTTATGACATATTCTGTTACGTTTGCATCACATGTCTATGTATACGCCTCTGTTACACCTACTTTCACCCTTATCTTTCGCGACTGCGATTGACCACACCCACTGCTCCGCCTATCGTATGTATTGTAATGCAACTGTTTTAGTATATATGATCATGTCTTGTTATTTAATGTTACGCCGATTCCGACCCTGCCCCCGGCAGCGCTGCCATCCTATTCCTGTGCAGGTTATCCTGTTCCTGTCCTTATGCTGTATTAAACCTGCAAAACTCCTACTACCTCGAATCTTGACTCTTATTTATTGAGCTATCTGTTATTCATTTATCCATTCAAAAATAGAGGTATTATTTATTTATTTACCACAGAATAAACAGCACTTTGGAGATTGTTTGATACCTTGCTTTGTGTCCTGAGAGCGTGCTTTACGAACTTTGGTTAGAAAGCAGAAATTTGTCAGCTTTACTCCGCCGACGCGCACGCCACCTCTCACGGGTCGAAGGAGATCCAGAAGGAGTTGGTTGTTCTTGTGGAATATATATATACCAGTGGCAACACTATTTTTTTTTTTTTCCGAGTGATCGGCTACTGCAGACCGCCGCCCAACCCACAAGAGGAATTTCGCTGCTGTTTGTGACAGTCCTGCACTGTTGGGAGAGGCATGGACACTGTGCCGTTGCCTCCGGTGATGCCCGACGTGGGTATGTGTGGCTGGAAGTAGGGGCAAGCAAGGCAGTGTGGTTTACATCTGGGTCGCCCGCCACATTTGACCTACGCTCATTATTGGCCGTGACACTATGTGGACTTGAAAATCCAGGCCATTCTCATTTCCTGCCCCAGCAAGACAACGTGCTGCATTGTGGATATTGCAGTCTTTCTACCTCGGCTGCAGTGGATATGAGTGAGCACACGAGGGCCAGGTGTGCGCAATTCCTACAAAGGAGGGGCTGGATTGTTGAAAAGCACCGAAGCAGTCTCACTAACTTTTGTAAACGCTGGGCATTTGATAAAGGAAGATGTCACTTCCGAAACGCGTCATGCTACACCAGTGAATAAAGCTGCCTACCTTGCTCCGTCGTGTCCTTCCCATCTTTTCGTGAGTGAAACGATGTTCCTTGGTGATATTTAGCGCGTATTGCCTATAGCGCGCAGGAGGGACCCTTCCACAAGGCGTCTGCAGATTCATAGGCACCAGTGGCAACACTATTTTTTTTTTTTTTTTTTCCGAGTGATCGGCTACTGCAGACCGCCGCCCGACCCACAAGAGGAATTTCGCTGCTGTTTGTGACAGTCCTGCACTGTTGGGAGAGGCATGGACACTGTGCCGGTGCCTCCGGTGATGCCCGACGTGGGTATGTGTGGCTGGAAGTAGGGGCAAGCAAGGCAGTGTGGTTTACATCTGGGTCGCCCGCCACATTTGACCTATGCTCATTATTGGCCGTGACACTATGTGGACTTGAAAATCCAGGCCATTCTCATTTCCTGCCCCAGCAAGACAACGTGCTGCATTGTGGATATTGCAGTCTTTCTACCTCGGCTGCAGTGGATATGAGTGAGCACACGAGGGCCAGGTGTGCGCAATTCCTACAAAGGAGGGGCTGGACTGTTGAAAAGCACCGAAGCAGTCTGCACTAACTTTTGTAAACGCTGGGCATTTGATAAAGGAAGATGTTACTTCCGAAACGCGTCATGCTACACCAGTGAATAAAGCTGCCTACCTTGCTCCGTCGTGTCCTTCCCATCTTTTCGTGAGTGAAACGATGTTCCTTGGTGATATTTAGCGCGTCTTGCCTATAGCGCGCAGGAGGGACCCTTCCACAAGGCGTCTGCAGATTCATAGGCACCAGTGGCAACACTATTTTTTTTTTTTTCCGAGTGATCGGCTACTGCAGACCGCCGCCCAACCCACAAGAGGAATTTCGCTGCTGTTTGTGACAGTCCTGCACTGTTGGGAGAGGCATGGACACTGTGCCGGTGCCTCCGGTGATGCCCGACGTGGGTATGTGTGGCTGGAAGTAGGGGCAAGCAAGGCAGTGTGGTTTACATCTGGGTCGCCCGCCACATTTGACCTACGCTCATTATTGGCCGTGACACTATGTGGACTTGAAAATCCAGGCCATTCTCATTTCCTGCCCCAGCAAGACAACGTGCTGCATTGTGGATATTGCAGTCTTTCTACCTCGGCTGCAGTGGATATGAGTGAGCACACGAGGGCCAGGTGTGCGCAATTCCTACAAAGGAGGGGCTGGACTGTTGAAAAGCACCGAAGCAGTCTCACTAACTTTTGTAAACGCTGGGCATTTGATAAAGGAAGATGTCACTTCCGAAACGCGTCATGCTACACCAGTGAATAAAGCTGCCTACCTTGCTCCGTCGTGTCCTTCCCATCTTTTCGTGAGTGAAACGATGTTCCTTGGTGATATTTAGCGCGTATTGCCTATAGCGCGCAGGAGGGACCCTTCCACAAGGCGTCTGCAGATTCATAGGCACCAGTGGCAACACTATTTTTTTTTTTTTTTTTTCGAGTGATCGGCTACTGCAGACCGCCGCCCGACCCACAAGAGGAATTTCGCTGCTGTTTGTGACAGTCCTGCACTGTTGGGAGAGGCATGGACACTGTGCCGGTGCCTCCGGTGATGCCCGACGTGGGTATGTGTGGCTGGAAGTAGGGGCAAGCAAGGCAGTGTGGTTTACATCTGGGTCGCCCGCCACATTTGACCTATGCTCATTATTGGCCGTGACACTATGTGGACTTGAAAATCCAGGCCATTCTCATTTCCTGCCCCAGCAAGACAACGTGCTGCATTGTGGATATTGCAGTCTTTCTACCTCGGCTGCAGTGGATATGAGTGAGCACACGAGGGCCAGGTGTGCGCAATTCCTACAAAGGAGGGGCTGGACTGTTGAAAAGCACCGAAGCAGTCTGCACTAACTTTTGTAAACGCTGGGCATTTGATAAAGGAAGATGTTACTTCCGAAACGCGTCATGCTACACCAGTGAATAAAGCTGCCTACCTTGCTCCGTCGTGTCCTTCCCATCTTTTCGTGAGTGAAACGATGTTCCTTGGTGATATTTAGCGCGTCTTGCCTATAGCGCGCAGGAGGGACCCTTCCACAAGGCGTCTGCAGATTCATAGGCACCAGTGGCAACACTATTTTTTTTTTTTTTTTCTAGTGATCGGCTACTGCAGACCGCCGCCCGACCCACAAGAGGAATTTCGCTGCTGTTTGTGACAGTCCTGCACTGTTGGGAGAGGCATGGACACTGTGCCGGTGCCTCCGGTGATGCCCGACGTGGGTATGTGTGGCTGGAAGTAGGGGCAAGCAAGGCAGTGTGGTTTACATCTGGGTCGCCCGCCACATTTGACCTATGCTCATTATTGGCCGTGACACTATGTGGACTTGAAAATCCAGGCCATTCTCATTTCCTGCCCCAGCAAGACAACGTGCTGCATTGTGGATATTGCAGTCTTTCTACCTCGGCTGCAGTGGATATGAGTGAGCACACGAGGGCCAGGTGTGCGCAATTCCTACAAAGGAGGGGCTGGACTGTTGAAAAGCACCGAAGCAGTCTGCACTAACTTTTGTAAACGCTGGGCATTTGATAAAGGAAGATGTTACTTCCGAAACGCGTCATGCTACACCAGTGAATAAAGCTGCCTACCTTGCTCCGTTGTGTCCTTCCCATCCTTTCGTGAGTGAAACGATGTTCCTTGGTGATATTTAGCGCGTCTTGCCTATAGCGCGCAGGAGGGACCCTTCCACAAGGCGTCTGCAGATTCATAGGCACCAGTGGCAACACTATTTATTATTTTTTTTTTTCCGAGTGATCGGCTACTGCAGACCGCCGCCCGACCCACAAGAGGAATTTCGCTGCTGTTTGTGACAGTCCTGCACTGTTGGGAGAGGCATGGACACTGTGCCGGTGCCTCCGGTGATGCCCGACGTGGGTATGTGTGGCTGGAAGTAGGGGCAAGCAAGGCAGTGTGGTTTACATCTGGGTCGCCCGCCACATTTGACCTATGCTCATTATTGGCCGTGACACTATGTGGACTTGAAAATCCAGGCCATTCTCATTTCCTGCCCCAGCAAGACAACGTGCTGCATTGTGGATATTGCAGTCTTTCTACCTCGGCTGCAGTGGATATGAGTGAGCACACGAGGGCCAGGTGTGCGCAATTCCTACAAAGGAGGGGCTGGACTGTTGAAAAGCACCGAAGCAGTCTGCACTAACTTTTGTAAACGCTGGGCATTTGATAAAGGAAGATGTTACTTCCGAAACGCGTCATGCTACACCAGTGAATAAAGCTGCCTACCTTGCTCCGTCGTGTCCTTCCCATCTTTTCGTGAGTGAAACGATGTTCCTTGGTGATATATATATATATATATATATATATATATATATATATATATATATATATATTAACTACTGGCGGTCACCAGTCGGTAGTTATAGTTATTACCTATTTTTCATAGGAAATCTGCAACATTCTGTTTGCAATAACTTTGCCGCCGGTTGACAAATCTTTGTGAAATTTTTTAAAACTTGTGTGGCGCTCCGGTCCGCTCCTATCCTGAAAGTTTGGGGGTGATTGTCTAGCGGGGGCTGAGAAAAAAAGGGGTCCCAAAACGTGTTTTCCCCATGCAATTTCCCATAGGAACTTTTGGTCGCAGCTATAGCCCGAACTGCTGAACGGAATTACACCAAATTTGGCAAAGAGGTAGTCTTTGGTTCAGACTCGTGCCTTTTTGATAAATGGTGTATTTCTGTTGAGTAATTTTTTAGATATTAAAGGAAAAAAACATATATATATATATATGGGCAGAGCCTGATCACACATCTCATCATGAGATCTGATTGGCTGTCAGCACTTCATCAAGAAGTGTTGGCAGCCATCTTGGGACCAATATACATGATAGCTATAGCTGATCCTAACATTGCTACCCAACAATTTCATGACTGGCTAGGCCATGCCACCAATATCTTGGTACCAATTAAAACTTTATCTAGGAACAGAACCACACCTTCTGCCCCATGGTACACAGAGGAACTAAGGAGGCAAAAACAACTGAGTAGAAACAGGGAAAGGCAGTGGCGAAAAAACTATGATACAGAGGGTACGGCCAAATATAGAGTCATTGACTGTTTATAAAGCTATGATCACAGAAGCAAAAAAAAAACGTTCTTTTCGGATCAAATAGAAAAAGCCAAAAACTCAAGTAGGCAATTATACGACATCACTAGAACACTAATGCCCCTGATCTTACCCCACCCCCTCACAATTACTTTGTGATGCATTGGCCAATTTCTTTTTTTCTAAAGTTAATGATATTTACCAGGCTTTTACCCCGAACCCCATAATAATAGCTCCTTCTGATATGCCTTTGGACAAGGCTCTGACCAGCTTCAAGGCGCTTACTATCGATCAAATACAGATTATTGTCTCCTCTATCAAATCTGGATCGACATTAGATCCTTGTCCATTCTCAGTTCTCCTACCGGTGATGGACATACTCATCCCGGTAATCACTTTAGTTTGTAATTCTATATTGGGATCTGGGATATTCCCGGATTCCTTAAAGAATACGCTGGTGAAACCCTTGTTGAAGAAAGCAAGTCTTGATAAGGCTGAACTAAAGAATTATAGGCCCATTGCAAGCCTCCCATTCTTAGCCAAAGTGATCGAAAAGGCCATGAATCAACAGCTGGTCAAGCGCGTAGAGAAACATCTTCTACTGGATGAATCACAATTTGGTTTTCGAAGATATCATGGCACGGAAACCGCCTTAATCAAGGCTGCAGATGACATCAGGGCAATTCGAGACCAAGGAGGGACAGCAGTACTTGTACTGTTGGACTTATCGGCACCCTTCGACACGGTCGACCATAAGATCCTGGTCGACCGTGTCATAAAATAGGCATTCACCATACAGCGAGACATCTGATTGCATCCTTCCTGGTTGACAGATCACAGGCTGTCACCTTGGGGCCATACCAATCTGTCAAGTTGTCACTACCGTGTGGGGTTCCTTAAGGCTCATCCCTAAGTCCGACACTATTTAATATCTATGTGTCGGACCTTGCTAATGTCATCAAAGCATATGGGATGAGCATAACCTCTTACGCTGATGACACACAATTTGGCCATTAAAGACGACGGACTTGAGGTGGCAGAGCGTTTCCAACGCGGAATGCTAGCAATCGGAGAGTGGATGGCATCCAACTGCCTTAAACTCAACTCCGAAAAGACAGAGGTGCTTATCTTTGGACCCCTTTTACCAGCCTGGTCAGCAACCTGGTGGCCATCTGCCTTTGGAGCCCCCCCTAGTCCAGCCCTCAAGGTTAGGAACCTGGGAGTCATTTTTGATGCAGACCTCAACTTTGTGGCACATGCGAACAGAGTAGCGGCAATAGCCCATCACAAATTAAGATTGATCAGAAAAATCATCCCGTTTCTGCCAGATGCGGCCGCCAAAACACTGGTTAGCTCCTTAGTGTTATCGTCCCTTGACTACTGTAATGGCCTATTTTTAAACGCCCAGGTCAGGGTAACCAATAAGCTTCAGACAATACAGAATGCAGCAGTACGTCTGCTTTCGGGAACACCCAAGTTTTCACCTATATCAGACACCATCAAGAAATACCATTGGCTGACAATCCGTAATCGGATCAAATTTAAATCACTGTGCATAGTATATAAGACACTTCACGACCAAGGACCACATTATTTCAAGGATCAGTTGATACCCTATAAACCGGCTAGACAGCTCCGATCTGCCACTCTTAACCAACTAGTGGTCCCACGATCTAAAACAGTTTCATGGGGTGATCGCCGCTTTTCAGTCGCGGCACCTAAATTATGGAACACCTTGCCGCAGCACATCAGGACATGCCCCTCACTTTTGCAGTTTCGCAAAAGATTGAAGACCTGGCTTTTTAATCACTAATTATGACAACCAACCCCTATGAGCCTTTTGGGGAGAATTAGGTGAATTATCTAGCGCCGAGACACCTACGGGTATTCGTTCGCGCTTAACAAATTGCAAAATAAATAAATAAATAAAATAAATAAATAGCACCACATTAAAAAGCATTGCAGTTAATAGAAGGTTTTAAGACTTTAGTTACATTATAAATCCTTTGTTGATGGTAACATACTCATTTTAGGAGTTTTGGTGTGTTCTAAGGTGATTTTACCATGTGAAAAAGCCTTCTGCTGGGATATCATGAATCATGTTTGAGAGAAAACTAATTGCTCATGCTTTTCCCACAGAGGTTTGTAAGGTGATCTTTAAGCTAAGCTGAGAGCATATTTTCTGTAAATTCACAATATCTTTCTCAGTCATGTGAGAATGGAGTCTGACTTTCTCAGTAAAACATGTACATCCACCAAGGGCAGAGACTGTCGGTCGATTCCTTTGTGTTCTACTGCAGCTTCCCAGAGTGTTCTAAAGAACAACTAGAGTGCTAACAGCCTTACTTGTGACAATTGTATAGCACACCTGAATCCATCTTGATTGGAATAAAGTGGTAACTCTTAAAACATTTAATTTAAAAAGGATCAAAATGAGGGGGTTCAATTTGCCATAGAAAGTGTGATTAGTGCTGCAGCAAGAACAAAAAGGGCACATTTGAGTGACTTCTCAAATCCTCTTTAATTTCATTAAAATTGAGACCTGGAGACTGACACATGTACTTTCAATACCAGCAGCAGACTTCCCTGGTTAGCAGTAGCATTACTACAGTGATCTAATGAGCAACTAGAGTGCTAACATTCAGAATGTATAGCAAATGTGTGACGCATCTGAATGACTTGTTGATTGAACCAAAGTAAAAAAACTGAAAGTATTTCCTACTGAGGAGACTGTAGTAAATGAGGAAATTAGGAAACTTCATAACAAATAAGTCTCCCAAGATGGCCACCAGAGACAAAAGAGCCCAAATGTAGCACACTTATGACCCAGATATAGCCCAAGTATAGCCCAATGATAGAATGTCCCAGAGTGTTCTAAACAACAACTAGAGCGCTAACAGTCTTACTTATAACAAAAGTGTGGAACACCTGAAGCCATCTTGATTGGAATAAAGTGGTAACACTTAAAACTTTTAATTTGTAAAGGAACAAAATGAGGGGCTTCATTTTACCATAAAAAGTATGATTAGTGCTGCAGAAAGAAAAATTAGGGCACATTTTGACTTCTCAAATCCTCTTCTATTTCATTACAAAAATCTAACATGCAGACTGAAACATGCACTTTGAATACCAGCAGCAGACTGAAAGTATTTCCTACTGAGGAGACTGTAGTAAATGAGGAAATTAGGAAACTTCATAACAAATAAGTCTCCCAAGATGCCCATCAGAGAAAAAAGAGCCCAACTGTAGCACAAATATCACCTACATGTAGCCCAATGACAGAAGTGTGCAAAACACTTTTTATTGTTTGTGTTTTTGCAGTTTTATATAGTGCAGACTTGTCCGGAATTGGAGTGCTTTACATGAGCATTGGTTACATCACAGAGGAACAAATTCATTTTGGTTGTAGACATGGGAAGATAAAGTGATTTCACCAGAATCACAGACTGTCGAGCTGAAGCAGAAACTCAAACCTGGTTCCCCAGTTGCAAAGTCTGCAGCTCTGAAAGTTTTACCACATCTACTCCCCTAAGTGCAACATTTAATCAAGTGGTCAACTGGAAAAAAAAACATAAAGTTAACAATTATTTAAAAGTGATTTGTCGCTGTTTGAAAACTCATAAAATATGTCTTCATTTTAGTTTTTTTAGAGCACTAACCATAATTTTGAAGCGATTAAGACCCTCTCATATATGTAATGTCTAAAGGAAATGCTCTAGGTATTACAGTTTTGAATACATCAAGATGACGTCAGGCGTTCCACACTTCTGTGATAAATACAGAATGAAAGCAATCTAGTTATTCATTAGGATACTGTTGAGAGGCAGAGGCCAGGGGCACGTCTCTGAAAATTGAAGGCAGGTAGGGGGGTGCAGAGGCAACAATTTGACCACAATCGGCAGGCAGGAAGGACAGTGGCAGCACAATAGACTGTGGAGGGCAGTGGAAAGGGAGGCAGGGGCAACAAACCAACAATACAGGACTGGCAAGAGAAGCTGTGGACATATAATAGACCATTGTGGCCAGAAGGAAGAGGCAGTGGTAGTACAACCATATTTCCAACAGACCCGATTCAGCCAGGCAACATCTAATGTTTTAAAGCCCAAATGGGCTTTATTTGATCTGTCTCCTGTCTACAATCTCCTCTTTTTCAATGTAAGTCAAAGGGGAAAATCAATACCCCAGTTTTTATTTTTTAATCTCCCTCTTACCAAGTTCAAAATGTTAGCAAGTATGGTACATTGGATCATGGTAGACAGGAGGAATTGGGGTAGGGATATGGACTTGGATAACAGAGGACAGTGGGGACATGGAGAGGTGCACCTAACTGAACCTACAGGGCAGGCATCAGGGTTTGAAGCAGCACAATACACCACACTGGACATGCGGGACAGGAGTGCAGTACAACAATCCATAGAAAGCAATAGGTAGGGGATAGGACCGTGCACATGGACAATAGACAACAGAAGGCAAAGCGGCAATGCTAGATAGCTGACCATAATAGACAGACAGGAGAGAAAGCGGGAGCATAACGGACCATAAAGGGCAGGAGGGAAGGATCAGGGGCATTACAATGGAACAGACAAGCCAGGAGGGAGGGAATAAGGATCTGCACATGGAAACAAAGGGCTGGGGGCATGGGGGCAGGGCAGGAGCAGCAAGATGACCATGGAAGTTGGGCAGGATGGGCACTAGAAGAAAGACACACCATGGAGAGCAACAGTGAGACTATAATGGCATATACACAGACCATGGAGGGAAGGTGGAAGGGGGTCAGGGGCAGCAAGCTGACCACCCAGGGAAGGTGTGAGCGGCTGTGGCAGCACAGAAGATCATGCATGGCAAGCGGGAGGGTTAGTGGCAGTAGAATGGCTATGAAGGGCAAGAAGGAGGGTGCACAGACATGCACAAAGGACCATGGAGGATGGAAAGGAGGGTCTGGACCTGGGCACAGACAAGAGAGTTCAGGGGAAGGGGCCTCAAACAGACCACATGGGGCAGGCAGGAGGAGCAGTTTGAGCACAACAGACCAGGAGGGCAGAAGGGAGTGGCAATAAAATGGACCATGGAGGACAGGAGGAAGGGGATAGAGGCATGGCATGTGGACAGGCAGGGTGTAGGTGTCAGGGACAGGTTACAGTCATCTGACAATGCTAGGCAGGTGGGCGGGGAGTGGCAGCTCAACAGAACACTCAGAGTAGATTGGAGTGGCAGGTCCATGGAACATGGTGGACAAAAAGGATGGAGCAGGGGCATGCATACTGAAATAAGAGGGCAGCAAGCTAAGCACAGAGTCTAAGCAGGAGGGCAATGATGGGGCATTGAATTGGGCAATGGAGGGCAGGAGGAGTAGACTGGTACATCATGCTAAATGGAGGGCGGTGGCAGTACATCAGCCCATGCATGGCAGGAGGGAGGAGGCTAGCCCATGGATTCAGACAACAGAGGATACGGAGGAGGTGGATGGGGCAGCAAGCTAACTGTTCAGAGAAGGCAGGAAGGCCAGTTGTAGAATAACAGCCACATAGGGATGTAATAAGGGAGCAGGGACATGGACTTGGACAATGGATGGCTAGGAGGAGGGAAGGCAGGAGCAGCAAGCTTGGATGGGGGCAGCACAAGGCCAGGCCCTGCTTCCAACCCCCCACCATCCATTGTGATATGAATCTTACTTAAAGTTAAAAAAAACTAGAAATGTTCTGAAAAAAACAAAGATTACAGGGACGGTATACTTAGACTCCGATTTCACTCATACACAACAGTGAAATTCAGAAGTTATAGTTACCTGAGCTAACTATAACTTAAGCCCCGCAATGTACTGGTAATGACCTCAGACATTACATCATTCATGACATGGTCAGATACATCACTCAGGACATCAATCATGACATCTCAAATGAGCTGTGATTGGAATGGAACTATAATCGCTAGAATGTTCTTTAGGTATAGTGTGTGTATATTTACAACCCTTTTTTTCTTTTCTTTCGTGTAAGAACCATTATAATACTCAACCTGTCCAAATTAATATGGGTGATAGCCTTTCACTTTAAAGCAATGTGTAGTCCATTGTTTATGTTGATGTTTGCAATTCTAAGTATGTTTAATGTGAATAAGTCACGTTGACATAAATACAGGTATGGCGGTCATGGGGCAATATATGCTAAAATGACATTGTGCAAAAACAACAGTTGAAGGACAGAATGCAGAACAATGTCATACATTCACCCCAGTACAGAGATCTGGGCCTAAATCCATCGTTTTTTTGCTCACCATGCCATTCCAGTTTGAACCCAGCTATATGCAAATCAGTCCGGACCCTGTGCCCAGAGGGAACAGTCCAGCCCGAACGGCCAAGCCAGGTCCTTCGTGGCCTGGAAACAAGCATCCTAGGACCGGTTTCAGGCTTTCAGCCCTCATCAGCCAGGATTGCTTGATTCCAGTGGCATGGAGAGCACAGGACTCAAGTCTGAGCATATACATGTCCCACTCGGGGTGACAAATGCAACAACAACAGTTGATGGACAGAATGTAGAACATTGTCATACATTCACCACAGTACAGAGATCTGGGCCTAAATCGATATTTTTTTTCTCACCATGCCATTCCAGTTTGAACGAAACCATATGCAAATCAGTCTTGATCCTCTGCCCCATGGCAACAGTCCAACCCAAACTGCCAAGCCAGGTCCTCCCTGGACTGGAATTAAGCATCCTAGGACCGGTTACGGCTTTCAGCCCTCATCAGCCAGCATAGCTTGATTCCAGTGGCAGGGAGAGCAAGGGACTCACGTCTGAGCATACCCGTCCCACTCAGGGTGACAAATGCAAAAACAACAGTTGATGGGCAGAATGTAGAACAATGTCATACATTCACCCCAGTACAGAGGTCAAAGCCTAAATCCATCATTTTTTTGCTCACCATGCCATTCCAGTTTGAACCCAGCCATATGCAAATCAGTCTTGACCCTGTGCACCATGGGAACAGTCCAGCCCGAACTGTCAAGCCAGGTCCTCCCTGGACTGGAACCAAGCATCCAAGGACTGGTTTCAGGCTTTCAGCCCTCATCAATGAGGAAAGCTTGTTCCCAGTGGCATGGAGAGCATGGGACTCACGTCTTAGCATACCCATCCCACTAGGGGTTAAAAATGCAAAAACAACAGTTGATGGACGGAATGCAGAACAATGTCATACATTCACCCCAGTACAGAGATCTGAGCCTAAATCCATCGTTGATTTGCTCACCATGCCATTCCAGTTTGAACCCAGCCATATACAAATCAGTCTTGACCCTGTGCCCCATGGGAACAGTCCAGCCCGAACTTTCAAGCCATATCCTCCCTGGACTGGAAACAAGCATCCTTGGACTGGTTTAGTCCTTTCTGCCCTCATCAGCCAGGATAGCTTGATTCTAGTGGCATGGAGAGCACAAGACTCACGTCTGAGCATACCCATCTCATTCGGGGTAACAAATGCAAAATCAACAGTTGATGGACAGAATGCATAACAATGTCATACATTCACCCCAGTTCAGAGATCTGGGCCTAAATCCATCTTCTTTTGCTCACCGTGCCATAGCAGTTGGAACCCAGTCATATGCAAATCAGTCTTGACCCTGTGCCCAATGGGAACAGTCCAGCCTGAAGAGCCAATCCAGGTCCTTCTGGACTGGAAGCAAGAATCTTAGGACCGGTTTTGGGCTTTCAGCCCTCATCAGCCAGGATAGCTTGATTCCAGTAGCATGGAGAGCACAGGACTCACACGTGAGCATACCCGTCCCACTCGGGGTGACAAATGCAAAAATAACAGTTGAAGGACAGAATGCAGAACAATATCATACGATCACCCCAGTTCAGAGATCTGGGCTTAAATCCATCTTTTTTTTGCTTGCCATGCCATTCCAGTTTGTACCCAGCCATATGCAAATCAGTCTTGACCCTGTGCCCCATGGTAACAGTCCAGCACGAAGCACCAAGCCAGGTCCTTCCTGTGCTGAAAACAATCATCATAGGATTGGTTTCAGGCTTTCAGCCCTCATCAGCCAGGATAGCTTGATTCCAGTGGCACGGAAAGCACGGGACTCACGTCTGAGTATACCCGTCCCACTCGGGGTGACACATGCAAAAATAACAGTTGAAGGACAGAATGCAGAACAATGTCATACATTCACCACAGTACAGAGATCTGGGCCTAAATCGATATTTTTTTTTCTCACCATGCCATTCCAGTTTGAACGAAACCATATGCAAATCAGTCTTGATCCTCTGCCCCATGGGAACAGTCCAACCCAAACTGCCAAGCCAGGTCCCCCCTGGACTGGAATTAAGCATCCTAGGACCGGTTACGGCTTTCAGCCCTCATCAGCCAGCATAGCTTGATTCCAGTGGCAGGGAGAGCAGGGGACTCACGTCTGAGCATACCCGTCCCACTCAGGGTGACAAATGCAAAAACAACAGATGATGGGCAGAATGTAGAACAATGTCATACATTCACCCCAGTACAGAGGTCAAAGCCTAAATCCATCATTTTTTTGCTCACCATGCCATTCCAGTTTGAACCCAGCCATATGCAAATCAGTCTTGACCCTGTGCACCATGGGAACGGTCCAGCCCGAACTGTCAAGCCAGGTCCTCCCTGGACTGGAACCAAGCATCCTAGGACTGGTTTCAGGCTTTCAGCCCTCATCAATGGGAAAAGCTTGTTCCCAGTGGCATGGAGAGCATGGGACTCACGTCTTAGCATACCCATCCCACTAGGGGTTAAAAATGCAAAAACAACAGTTGATGGACGGAATGCAGAACAATGTCATACATTCACCCCAGTACAGAGATCTGAGCCTAAATCCATCGTTGATTTGCTCACCATGCCATTCCAGTTTGAACCCAGCCATATACAAATCAGTCTTGACCCTGTGCCCCATGGGAACAGTCCAGCCCGAACTTTCAAGCCATATCCTCCCTGGACTGGAAACAAGCATCCTTGGACTGGTTTAGTCCTTTCTGCCCTCATCAGCCAAGATAGCTTGATTCCAGTGGCATGGAGAGCACAGGACTCACGTCTGAGCATACCCATCTCACTCGGGGTAACAAATGCAAAATCAACAGTTGATGGACAGAATGCATAACAATGTCATACATTCACCCCAGTTCAGAGATCTGGGCCTAAATCCATCTTCTTTTGCTCACCATGCCATAGCAGTTGGAACCCAGACATATACAAATCAGTCTTGACCCTGTGCCCCATGGGAACAGTCCAGCCCGAACTGCCAAGCCAGGTCCTCTCTGGACTGAAAACAAGCATCCTAGGATCAGTTTCGGGCTTTCAGACCTCATCAGCCAGGATAAGTTGATTCCAGTGATATGGAGAGCACAGGACTCACGTCTGAGCATACCCATCCCACTCGGGATAACAAATGCAAAAACATCAGTTGATGGACAGAATGCAGAACAATGTAATACATTTACCCCAGTACAGAGATCTGGGCCTCAATACATCAATTTTTTGATCACCATGCCATTCCAGTATAACCCAGCCATATGCAAATCAGTCTTGACCCTGTGCCCTATGGGAACAGTATAGCCTGAACTGCCAATCCAGGTCTTCCCTGGACTGGAAAAAAGCATCCTAGGACTGATTTCGGGCTTTCAGCCCTCATCAGGCAGGATAGATTGATTCCAGTGGCATGGAGAGCACTGGGTTCAAGTCTAGGCATAGACGTTTCCCACTTAGGATGACAAATGTAAAAACAACAGTTGATGGACAGAATGCAGAACAATGTCATACATTCACCCCAGTACAGAGATCTGGGCCTGATTCTATCCTTTTTTTGCTCACCATGCCATTCCAGCTTGAACCCAGCCATATGCAAATCAGTCTTGACCCTGTTCCCCATGGGAAGAGTCCAGCCCGACATGTCAAGCCAGGTACCCCGGGACTGGAAACAAGAATCCTAGGACCGGTTCCGGTCTTTCAGCTCTCATCAGCCAGGTTAGCTTGATTCCAGTGCAGGGCGAGCAAGGGACTCACATCTGAGCATACCCGTCCCACTCGGGGTGACGAATGCAAAAACAACAGTTGATGGGCAGATTGCAGAAAATAATCATACATTCACCCCAGTACAGAGTACTGGGCCTAAATCCATAGTTTTTTTGCTCACTATGCCTCTCCAGTTTGAACCGGGCCATATGCCTATCAGTCTTGACCCTGTGCCCCATGGGAAATGTACAGCCCGTACTGCTCAGCCAGGTCCTCCCTGGACTGGAAACACCAATCCTAGGACCGGTTCCGGTCTTTCAGCCCTCATCAGCCAGGATAGCTGGATTACAGTGCAGGGTGAGCAAGGGACTGACATCTGAGCATACCCGTCCCACTCGGGGTGAAAAGTGCAAAAACAACGGTTGATGGACAGATTGCAGAAAATAGTCATACATTCACCCCAGTACAGAGTACTGAGCCTAAATCCATTGTTTTTTGCTCACTATGCCTCTCCAGTTTGAACCCTGCCATATGCATATCAGTCTTGACCCTGTGCCCCATGGGAACAGTACAGCCCGTACTGCTCAGCCAGGTCCTCCCTGGACTGGAAACAACAATCCTAGGACCGGGTCCAGTCTTTCAGCCCTCATCAGCCAGGATAGCTTGATTCCCAGGGCATGAAGAGCATGGGACTCACATCTGAGCACACCCGTCCCACTTGGGGAGACAAATGCAAAAACAAGAATTGATGGACAGAATGTAGAAAAATGTCATACATTCACCCCAGTACAGAGTACTGGTCCTAAATCCATCGTGTTTTTGCTCACCATGCCGGTCCAGTTTGAACCCTGCCATATGCAAATCAGTCTTGACCCTGTGCCCAATGGGAACAGTACACCCCGTACTGCCAAGCCAGGTCCTCCCTGGACTTGAAACAAGAATCCTAGGACCAGTTTCGGGCTTTCAGCCCTCATCAGCCAGGGTAGCTTGATTCCCGTGGCATAGAGAGCACAGAACTCACGTCTGACCATACCCGTCCCACTTGGGGTTACAAATGCAAAAGCAAGAATTGATGGACAGAATGCAGACAAATGTCATACATTCACCCCAGTACAGAGATCTGGGCCTAAATCCATCGTTTTTGTGCTCACCATGCCAGTCCAGTTTGAACCCTGCAATATACAAATCAGTCTTGACCCTGTGCCTCATGGGAACAGTCCAACCTGAACTGCCAAGCCAGGTCGTCCCTGGACTGAAAACAAGCATCCTAGGACCGGTTTTGGGCTTTCAACCCTTATTAACCAGGATAACGTGATTTCAGTAGCATGTGGAGCACGGGACTCAAGTCGGAACATACCTGTCCCACTCAGGGTGACAAATGCAAAAAGAACAGTTGATGGACAGAATGCAGAACAATGTCATACATTCACCCCAGTACAGAGATCTGGCCCTAAATCTATCGTCTTTTTGCTCACCATGCATTCCAGTTTGAACCCAGCCACATGCAAATCAGTCTTGACCCTGTGCCTCATGGGAACAGTCCAACCTGAACTGCCAAGCCAGGTCGTCCCTCGACTGGAAACAAGGATCCTAGGACCGGTTTTGGGCTTTCAGACCTCATCAGCGAGAATAGCTTGATTCCAGTGGCATGGAGAGCGTAGTACTCAGGTCTGAGCATACCCGTCCCACTCCGGGTAACAAATGCTAAAACAACAGTTGATAGACAGAATGCGGAACAATGTCATACATTCACCCCAGTACAGAGACCCATTGATTTTTTGCTCACCATGCCTTTCCAGTTTGATCCCAGCCATATGCAAATCAGTCTTTACCCTGTGCCCCATGGAAACAGTCCAGCATGAACTGCCAATCCAGGTCCTCCCTGGACTCGAAACAAGCATCCGAGGACCGTTTCGGACTTTCAGCCCTCATCAGCCAGGATAGCTTGATTCCAGTAACAAGGAGAGCACAGGACTCACATCTGAGCATACCCGTCCCACTTAGGGTTACAAACGCAAAAACAACATTTGATGGACAGAATGCAGAACAATGTCATACATTCACCCAAGTACAGAGATCTGGGCCTAAATCCATGTTTTTTTGCTCACCATGCCATTCCAGTTTGAACTCAGCCATATGCAAATCAGTCTTGACCCTGTGACCCATGGGAACAGTCCAGCACAAAGTGCCACGCCAGGTCCTCCCTGGACTGGAAACAAGCATCCTAGGACCGGTTTCGGGCTTTCAGCCCTCATCAGCCAGGATAGCTTGATTCCAGTGGCATGGAGAGCTTTGGACTCACGTCTGAGCATACCCGTCCCACTTGGGGTGACAAATGCAAAAACAACATTTGATGGACTGAATGCAGAACAATGTAATACATTCACCCCATTACAGAGATCTAGGCCTAAATCCATCTTTTTTTAAGCTCACCATGCCATTCCAGTTTGAACCCAGCCATATGCAAGGTGTGCATCTTAACACTTGATTTCTTTTCTTTATTGTATCAATTCCTGAATTTTTACATCCTGACCAGGCCAATATGGCCGCCAGCTTTTTGGATTAAAGTAATATCTAGTCCTTTGTTAATGTTGGCAACTGGAGGCATTTGTACATTTAAATAAGGATGCTACAATGACGTCTTGTATCGTTGTCAAGGTTCGGACAAGCCGATACTCATGGATCACCTCCTTTGCAGATTAAATACTTCCTAACTACAACCTGAGTGCTGATTCCTTCCTTGTAAGAGTGAGAGGAGAGTAAATACATAAATATGAAATTCACTGAAAAAAAATTCACAAGTTTCAGGGACATTATAGTTAGAAATTAGCATTTAAAAACCTCGGAAATTCACTGAAAAAACAACAGGTTTCATGGAGTCATAGTTAGGTGGACAGTTCACTTGTATAAAACAAGAGAAATTTGGACGTTATAGTTAGTTGTGCTAACTATAACTCACGCCCCCGCAATGCAGTGCTGATGACGTCACATATTACATCACTCATGACATGGTCAGTGACATCACTGATGACATCACTAATGACATCTCAAATGACATCACTGATAACATCATCCATATGATCATCTGATGCACCTCCTCACACCATAAAATACAGACTACCTTGCTCGAAACAATAGACACACCAATACTAGTACAGCTACAATATTCTGTACAATATGCATGCAGACCTCTAATCAGCTATATAGCATTGAAACAGTCTTTTACATACTCAGTTAGTACCTATGCAGTCTAAGAATCCTTCTGTCTGTCCCATGCACTTGTCCATTTACCCATCCAGCACTATGTACATATCCTATCACTCTGCCAATACATAAGCACTTATAAATTTAGCATGCACTCTCTTTGCGGCACTGAAATTACTCCAGTTATTAGTCATATACTTAAGGAATGGCCTATCCACTAACACAAGTACTGATACAATATTTTGTACACTATGCATGCAGACCTCTTACCAGCTACGTTCTATTGATACACTCTTCTAAATACCCAGTTAGTACCTATGCAGTCTAGGAATCCTTCTGTCTGTCCCATGCACTGCTCCATTCACCCATTCAGCACTATCTACATATCATATCATTCCACTAATACCTAAGCACTTATAAATTAAGCACGCACTTTCTTTGCAACACTGAAATTACTTCAATTATTAGTTGTATACTTAAGGAATGGCGTAGTCACTAACACAAGTGCAGGTACAACATTTTGTACACTATGCATGCACACCTCTAACCAGCTATAAACTATTGATACTCTCTTATAAATACCCAGTTAGTACCTATGCAGTGTAGGAATCTTCCTGTCTGACCCATGCATTTCTCCAATCACACATCCAGCACTATCTACCTATCCTATTACTCCACCAATACCTAAGCACTTATAAATTTACTATACACTCTGTTTATAATACTGTCATTATTCTAGTTACTAGTCATGAACCTATGGCATGGCCTAGCTAACACAAGTACAGCTATAATATTTTGTGCACCATACAAGCAGACCTCCAAATAGCCACATACTATTGATACACTCTTCTAAATACCCAGTTAGTACTCATGCATAGTAGGAATCGTCCAATGTGTCCCATGCACTTCTTTAATCACTTATCTACCACTATCTACTTATCCTATCACTCCACCAATACATTAGCACTTATACATTAAGTGTTCACTCTGTTTGTAGCACTGTCATCATTCCAGTTACTAGTAGTATTCTAATAAAATGACCTAGGCACCAACACAAGGTCACGTAACATAATCTGTGCATAATCCCTACAAATCTCTAAGCAGATACATACTATTGGTCCACTCCATTAATACTGAAGTAGTAGCCATGCAGCGTAGGATACCTCCTGTCAGTCTCATGCAATTCTTCACCCATCCAACACTATGTTCTTATTGTATCAGTCTGCTAATACCTAAGCACTTATGTGTGCAGATTTACAAGCACCCTGAACCACCAGTACGTCACTTTTTGTAACATAGGGATGGCGCCAGGCACTCCTTCATATTTACAAGAAGAGGAAAAGCCACCCTGGGTGGTTTTTCCTCTCCTTGTAAATACGACCCCTTTTTGAACAATTTTGTATTTTTTTTGTGTTTTTTCAAAAAATGAACACAAACAAAGAACGATACAAAACAGGAAACTTTTGGAATTACTTATCCTAAAAAATATAAAAATTACAGCAATGGTTGTGTTGCGCAGCACTAACTGCATCCACCAACTGCTCACTGAAGTATATAAGTTCCTTACACTTCATGCAGTGTTGCTCGAGAAAGGCGAATTCTGGCCTAATGTCCATTGCAGGTGTTCCTGAGGACACTCCAGACGTACTTGCCACAGCAGGTGAGGGGTTCAAAGCAGCTCACCTCATTTCCTCCTGAACAAGATTGAGAGGATGTGTGATCCGGAGATGCTTGTACATAGAAGCAGTGCCACAAGAGTATTTTTTTTCACTGCCTGTTGACAGGACTCGGTCAAAAATTTTGCACATCACCTTTCTCGCATTTATTTTTTTCTCTCCAGGTGGAAAAGTGAAGAATTTCCACACAACAGATTCTGGCCTCTGTGGACGTGATGCCTCCTGCAAGAATTCTTCTTCAGAAGATATTTCCTCCTGCTGCTGCTGCCATTTTGTTTGATATTTTTTGAAAAACACCAAAAAAACAAGCAAAAGGGGTTCTTGTAGGAAATAAGATGTCTCTCAAATGTCACCAGTGATGTAATTTGAGATGTCATCAGTGATGTCATGAATGATGTAATATGTGACATCATCAGCAGTGGATTGCGGGTGCACGAGATATAGTGAGTACAACTAACTATATTGGAGGAATTTTAATGGTTTTGTATGAGTGAAATGTCCAGCTAACTATAACATCCCTGAAACCTATGTTTTTTTCAGTGAATTTCAAAGGTTTTTTAAATGCTAGTTCCTAACTATATCAGGCCTGAAACCAATGTTTTTTTCAGTGAATTTCGAAGGTTTTGTAAATGACAATTTTTAATTGTATTATTTGTTATATTTATTTTTATGATACTGATTTACTACATTTTTTAAAATATTTATTTTTAAATATTTTATGTTTTAAATTACATTATAATTACATTAAACATTACATTACAAAATATACTTTCTTAGAATTAATTACTTTAGTTTAAATACTTTGCAAATAGGCAATAGACTTTTAAGTACAGTAGTTACAGTTATTGCAATGGGCAGCACAATTTCAAACACAATACAACATTGACCTCTTGAATTTCTAGTTAAATCCAATTAGTTACTTTATGAATTACTTTTCTAACCACAGGACTGGATCCTAGATTCAGTCCATGGACATCTCCTGTAAACGGTTGAGTAAAAGTGTTTTAGTTACAGTAGTGATTTTTAAGGAATATTATTGTATTTTAAAAGTTGACAGACATTTTTTCTCATAAAATTACCAATGTTATCCTATAGCAGGAAATTCCTTTAGCAGGTAAGTAGTGCTATTGTCACTTTTTCTTACTCAGCGGCGGATCCTGGATCCAGCACTGGTGCATCTCCTGTAAACAGTTGAAAGAATGCGTTAAGTCATAGAGGCGATTTTTTAGGAATGTTTGTAGTTTGGGTAAATAGACACTTAGAAACTTTTCTGCTGAAAACCAGACAATGGATTCCTATGGAAGGAAATACAAATTACTGGTAAATATGGTTAGAGTTACTTTTCAGGGTTAGTGCTGGGCTAAAAGAAGCAGCACTGAGGTCACTCCTGATAACAGGTGAGTAAATTGGAATTCGTAGTTCGGCTGATTTTAGAGGAATATTTGTACATTTCAAAAATCAACACTCAGAAACTTTTCTGCTGAAACCACACAATGGTTTCCTATAGAAGGAAATACAAGTTACTGTAAGTACGCTTAGAATTACTTTTCAGGGTCAGTGCTGGGCTAAAAAACACATATCACCTTAGGTCCCACCCCCTACCTTCACCATTGTGCAGACGTACCCCGTGGCGCATTTTAAGTTAGGGGATTAAGTCCCCTTGAATCCTGCGGTCCCCTGGCACCCAACTAGCCCCCCAGGTACCTCCACTAAGCGCAAGGACTCTGTGTTGCAGAGAGGTGTAAAAAGGGGCATGGCCTCAGAACACCTCTCTGTAACGCAGGTCCCTGGCACATACTGGAGTTTTCTGGTGGGCTAGTTTCCCCCAGGGACTCCCAGTATTCAAGGGGAATTTGTTGCCCCTCTTCAAACACACCAGGGGGCATGTTTGCAGAGTGATGCTGGTAGGGCGCGTGGGCTCCGGCCCCATCACGTTTTTTTATTTTATGTTAATTTTTTTAAAGAAGGGGGTGTAGCCCCTCTTCTTTTTCTAATTTATAGGCCTGCCCCCTATTTTTCATTTAAAAAAGTAATCAGGAAGGGGGTCGTGTGCCTCCGAGGCCATAATTTGCTCAGGGGACCCCATCCTCCAGGGCATGGCTGCATTGCCCCCTCCTATGGCCAGTTATGGCCTGGGGACCCCATTCCCCAGGCCGTTTCTTTTAAAAAAACATTTTTTGAGGGGGCCACGTGGCTTCCCTCCCGGGCCACTACTATCTCCCGGGGATGGCCCTCTTTGTTGGGGACAGTGGGGGGGTACCTAATACCCTCCTGGTCCCACCGCCTCCCTGCCTACTGCGTGAGCCGGCATTGCTTTTCCATATGGGGAGCAGCTAACATGCTGCTCCCCATATGGAAAAGCAATTTGCTTTGCTCTCGCTTCTATGAAGCAAAGCAGTTTGCAATGGCAAGGTGGGAGCTGTGGTTCCCACCCTACCATTTCAAACCGGTATGGGTTTGGGAGGGGGTGGTGATGGACGGAGCAGTGTCCTGGGACTGAGCACCCTGGGACACTGCAGGAGCCGGCCCTGGGGGGTGGTGGTCCACAGGGCCTGTACAAGGCTCCAGGATGGGGCCACGAGGCCCCCTCTCACATTTATCAGAAGCCCTGAGGGGGTGACGGTCCCAGGGGGTGGGGGGGTTCAGAGCCCCCATCCAATTTTCTTAAGACCCTGGGGGGTTGCGGTCCCCAGGGCTGGGGGGGCCTGAGACTCCCCCACCCATTTGTTTAAAGCCCTAGGGGATGGCGGTATACGGGGCAGCGGGAGAGCCCGTGAGCCCCCACATACATTTAATTCTTGCCCCCGGTGGTGGCGGTCCCTGGGGCTGGGGGGGCCTCAGAGCCCCCCCAGTTAACATTTTAAAGCCCAGGGGGTGGCGATCCCCAGGGCTGCAGGGGGGCCCCTGAGCCCCCCTGCGTAATTCCATTCAGCCATTCGGTCTGTAGCCGTGGCTAAAGGTCCTATGGGAAATTGCATGGGGACTGCCACCTCCCCACGGACCCCCTATGTTCAATATTAGAGCCCTGGGGAGGACCACCACCCACGGAGCGTTTCAATGTTGGGAGGAGGGCCGCGTAGCCCCCCTTCTGGAGCCTTTGATGGCCCCTGGGACTGCCAACTCCCAGGGCCGGCTCCTGCAGTGTCACGGAGTGCCTATCCCGGGACACTGCTGTTTGCTATGGTAGGGCGGGAGCCTCGCGGCTCCCGCTCTACCATAGCGAACGGCTTTTGTATTTGAAAGAGAGAGCAGGAAACCTGCTCTCTCTTTCAAGTAGGAAAGCAGATTGCTTTTTGTCAGAGAGAGCAGCATGTAAGCTGCTCTCTCTGACGAAAAGCAATGTCGGCTCCAGAAGGATGCTGGGAGCCGGCTGGGACCGTGGGGGCATTGAGGCTCCCCCCAACGTTATATTTGAGTCCCAGGGGATGGGGTCCCCGGTGAATTATAAAAAATTTTGATAGAGGCTATTTTGGTTTTACGATAGATTGACCGTATGCGTACCATTCACGTACAGACGACGTACGGTGCAAAGTCTGTAAGTCGCCCCCTAAGCGTACATTACTAAAAAGAACATTACTTAAGATAAGCTGGAATATAGACAAGTCAATGTTTTGATTTGCAACAATGTATGATTAACTTTTCACCTGTGTTGTCATTAGGTGTTCCCTGAAGTGTTTCTATGGTAACTGGCAGAATGTAGAATGGGGAAAGGGTTGAAAGTTTTGTCAGTTGGAAAGGGTTAAAAAGTTCAAGCAATAGAAAAGTGTGTTTCATTTTGATTTAATGTGGGAATAAATGTGATTTGTAATTTATTTGTATATGTGTGTAGATTGACTGTGTAGATTGACAGGAAATGTTTCTTGCTTGCTATAGGACTTCCTGACACCCTAGGGTTGCTTAGGGGGTTTTACAATGATCTCCAATGGTGACACTTCTTCTAACATTCGCCTGGAGCCTTTTTTGTTGGAACTTCTGCCCAGCTGCTTTCTTCACGCGGTTCAGCGCGTGGTCATTACCGGCTGTTCTTGCTCCCCCCTGCCGCCGCACATTCCACCAACAAGCAGCCGCTGTCGGGGGGGCGGACTACAGCCCCCAGAACACCCTGCGGGATTGCCACGCCCACCCATGCCCATTTCCGTGCCCGGAGGCGCTGATAACATCGCCGCTCCCTCGGTGGAGCGGGTGACGCTTCTTCTAACACTCACCTGGAGCCTTTTTTGTTGGAACTTCTGCCCAGTTGCTTTCTTCACGCGGTCCAACGCGTGGTCATTACCGGCTGTTCTTGCTCCCCCCTGCCACCGCACATTCCACCACCAAGCGGCTGCTGTCAGGGGGGGACCACAGCCCCCAGAACACCCTGCGGGATTGCCACACCCACCCACGCCCACTTCCGCACCTCGAGGCGCTGATAACACCGGTGCTCCCTCCGCGCTGCGGGACGCGAGCGGGCAGCGCCGGGCTAAGCCCAGTCAAAGGGCGGGCCCACTGTGGCCGGGCTGGGGTATACCTCTTGGTTCCATCAAACGGGACACAAAGTAAGAGACTTGGCTCATGATTAGGATTTGTCACTGAATTTATAGTGCCCACGGATTACGTTATTACTTGCTTACCTTGTACATCGTAAGTTGTTTGGTCATAATCCATAATAAGATGACTACACGCTTAAGTAAAGGCAGGGATGTTGGGAGGGAACATTAGAGGGACATTAGACCACTTTCTAACTAGGGCTGCCTCAAAATTAGACCACGAGAAAGCTATTACTGAACACCGCATGTCCCTAGAACTCCACCACAATAAATGTTCGTCCTTGGGTTCTATCCAAACAGTAATTTCCCCAACTACACAACTTACAGAAGAAAACTTAAATAGCGACCCCGGTATTCCTTTACTTCTACAAGACCGCCTGACAATACTAGAACCTCCTAGGGGGGCAGGCACCAATACTGTTAACTTGTACCCTTCCTTAGAATCTACTCTGGAGGAGCCCTCACCAATTCTGGCATCTAATCCAAACCCTAGGAATAAGAAAAATTATATACAACACAAACTCCCAGGGCAAGGGGTTACATTAAAGAGCAAGCGGGGCGGTGATTGCCATAGGGGTAGACGTGCTAAAACACTTAGGACTCGTACCAGCCCCTTAAAGGGCCAAGGTACTCTAGCACCAAAGATTACGCACAAAGTACAATCCCCGTGTCAGTCTCCACCCAAGGCCTACTAGAGAGCATAGAACACCTAGTAGAATCCCTACTTCTGCCCCTCACTGAGAGAGTAAAGAGGTTGAGTGAACAAATGTGTACCATAGCCGAAGCAACCACTTCCAACAGTAAACTACTAAAGGAATTGGTAGCACACAATCAGCTTCACATTACTTGTGGACAGAAATCTACCAACTTTAACATCATCGGGGATATTCCACAGTCACCCAAAGAGATTATACCGGTGCCCGCTAATAAAGACAGTGCCCCAACGTCAACCAGGGAAGTGAGTCCAGTAGGATACGCGAACATGCCAGAAATCAACAATGCAAACACTACGAGGGCACATTCCCCGGATAGGAATACGAATACAAAAGGAACCGGGCAGCATATAGATTTGCCACCCGAGGTGGCTCCATAAGTCATAGTACTCACCGGGGTCCCAGAGCTGGCAGCAGGGAAGACGGAAGGTTACATACAACTCAAAAACAAAGCAATCTACTGGTTAAGAAATAACAGACCCTTGCCCCCCAATATAAATGGCGAAATTGTATTTGTGAGAAGACTAGCTTGGGTGGGGCATAGACCCAAAGATATAGAGGGGGACGTCCTAATCATTAAATTTAGGGAATGAAGGGTAGTCACCCTCATAGTAGATTGGTACCTAGAGAGAGGAGGTGGAGGAATATCAACTCGTGATTTGAGTTACTTCTGCCCCCAATCTCTATTAACCTCAGGTGACACCATATCTACTTGTGAGTCACTTAAGAGTTCCAGAGGTATCCCTTTAGCTCAAACCCCTAGGCTTTCCAGTAGATGAGTGGCCTTCTACCCACTACAACCATATGCAGATAGGCCCTCCTATTTCCTACATTGCAGACAACAACACGCAGTTTATACCCCACAATGGTCTATCCCTTTAGGCAATCGATATGAGGCATTAACAGGTCTGGACAACTTAGACTGACAGAAGATCAACAATATGGAGGGGAAATTTCAAATAACTGTCCCCTTGCTTCCAATGGATCTAAATAGCCCAAAGAGTAACGTATTTCTAGGTAGGGCTGGGACTAAAAACAGGGACAAGGAAAAAGTTGCGGAAGGGGCAACACATCACCGGGGCCAGAATGAAATAGACAAATCACCCATGGATCCTAGCCCTCAAGTTGAACACCAAATTAAGATAGTCTCTCCGTCAACCGGGGTTGCAGCAGCCAGAAATAACATTGATAAAATACCCGCTAAGGGGAAAAAAAAACAGCCATAATATCCTATCCTGGAATGTCGCAGGACTGATAAACAAAGGGACCAATCAATCATGGTTAGAGTATAACATACTCTGCCTTCCGGAAACTTGGACCATAGAGGAATTACACATATTCGGGTTCCAGACCCTCCACACACCTGCACTAGTAAGCCACCAGCGGAGAAATAAAGGGGGCCTGTGTATATACATCTCTACCACAGGGGGGATCAAAGTACTTAGGTACACGACCACTGACTTTTATCAGATCTTAACAATTAGCTGGGGCCATGTAAAGAACATGAGTTTAATACATTTTTATAATAATTTGCCAATAAACATCATGAAAAAGTAATTAACAAACTTATGCACAATGTTACTACTCTTAAAGACCAGATAGCAGGGGAGATGGTTCTGATTTGGGTGGGTGATTTCAATTGTACTATATGTCCCTATGGTTCGTCGGGCATTTGCGGCCTAGGCAAGCAGAAGGATGACAACCCCACTCACTTCATTCACACGAAACTTGGTAACATGCTGAATAACATGATCTTCCATTTTAATTTGTCCTATGTTAACAAGCTATGCACCCCAATCATCCCGTTTCAGCCAACTTTCCACAGGAGGGGGTGCAACTCAATGATTGACTTTACACTTTTATCCATAACCCATGCAGGGTTAGCATCATCATGGGAAACACTTGACGCCGCCTTTAGCGACCACTACCCAATTTCTTTCAATGTAAAAATCAAAGGGTGCCAACAGACCTCAGAGGATACATTTTTATATCAACCTGTGATTAACCTAGCAACCAGAAATGGATATTCTATCAAATGGGACAAGGTGGAACCTGTGGGACTTATACAAAAGTTAGTTCTAACAACCCACGAAGATATGCACATTTGTCTGTCACAAACTGAGGAGCCATCAAAAGTTTTGGGCTTGTTTTTAAAAATTCAAGCAGAGTTGAAAAAACTATTAACCAGGGAATACCGATGAGATTTAAATAGACCTCATGGATGGTTTGACAACAGCTGTACAAAAGCACTCACAGCTCTGAAAAAGACATTGCACGCATCACCAAGATCCCCCGTGGAGATTCGTTAAGCCAGAAAGCTGTATCAAATGGCTATTAAAACTAGGAAATTATCACTGAAGAAAGAGGCCTGGTCGGCTCTGTATGAAGCCTCAAAAAGTAAGCATAACACCGCTTTTTGGAAAGCAGTTAACGCTCCCTATGTGCAGAATAAAGAGACAGATGTCATAGATATAGCTATCAATGGGGAAACCTGGGTGAATCACTTTAAACCTCTTTATGACAAAGTTAATCCTCCTGACCCTGTGAATTCTAGGACTGAGAAATTGGGTACTGAATACGATAACAATCCACCTAGTGTATTCCCGCTAGCTATTACTTTTAACTGTGAGGAGGTCATTAAGGCAATCAAAGAAAGCCTCTCAGGCAAAGCTCCGGGCCTGGATGGAGTCCCAATAGATGTTTACAAAACTGAGATCGATCTTTGGGCTCCCATGTTAACAAATGTTCTAAACAATGCAAATCATCATGGGTTCATACCGTCCTGGACCGAAGCAATAGTTGTCCCAATTTTTAAAAAAGAGGACAGAAATGACCCCACTTGCTACCGGCCAATTTCGCTACTGGATGCACTAATGAAGGTAGCGGGCCGCATAATTTTAAACAGGATTCAAACATGGGTAGAAGAGAACGATGCTATCTCAAATTTACAGTGTGGATTCAGAACGGGCAAAGGCACAATAGAGCAGGGATTAAACCTGGCCCTAGTTATATCCAAATATGCTCAGGCCAAAAAGGGAAACCTTTGCGTCACCTTCGTGGACCTGAGTTCCGCTTTTGACTGTGTGGACCATGAGAAACTATGGTCCACAATAACTGACATGGGTATAGGCGGCCAAATCCTTCTATTTAATAAAGAATTATATAGGGGTGCCGACGCTAGGGTACGTTATGGCAGAACGGGTGAGTGCTCAGGCAAGTTCCCCATCAGGAGGGGTGTGAGACAGGGGTGCATATTAGCACCCCTTCTCTTCACCCTATATATAAACTCCATCGGCCAACACCTTAGGGAATCACAGTACGATTATCCAATCATCCTGGGAACGCCAGCGCCATTATTCTTATATGCTGATGATGCCGCTATTATGTCTCGAACAAGGGTCGGCCTACAGAGGGCTGTTCAGAAATGTACTAACTTCATGCGAGATAGAGGGCTAAAAGTTAACATCACAAAAACATGTACCATGACACGTGGCCCCGGGACAAAGAGGGCACCCTGTCCAATTTTCCTTGATAGCAGGAGGATTGAGACCACGGATCGATTTTCCTACCTAGGTATAAATTTTGACAGGAAGGGAAACTGGCATGCAGCACTGAGTGCCAGACATTTAGCCTTTTCCCGGGCAATAGGCGCTCTGAATAATTTTGCGGCTAAATTAGGGGGCAGACCTGTGAAAGAACTGATTTCAATCTATAAGACGAAATGCATTACCACAGCCACATACGGCTCCGGTCTTTGGGGGATTGAAAATGCACAACTGATTCAACACTGTGAAAAGCAGTACCTCCGATATTTATTAGGGGCCTCCAAATCAACAGCCACTTACATCGCACACATCGCACTGGGCCTACCATATATCTCAGATGTCATAAAAATTGTGCCATACTACTGTGGCACAAGGTATGGGTTACCCCCAAGACACCACAAAATAGAGACTTAATCACCGATTGCCTCAAACTCGATGGAGCAAGTAACATCAAATGGCTCACTTATGTAAAGAACATGCTGACTGAGATTGGTCACTCGGAATACTTCATGAGGCCATTAAGCATGGAAGTGGTGGCCAGAAAGTCACTAAAAAAGATGGCCCTTGACCATCTAGCTAACAAGAGGTGGGGGCTTGGAAAAAGCTAAAACCACAGTTATTGGATACCAACAAATTACCACCTATGAAGGGCCCCAACGGTATCTTCTAACTCAACCAAGCTGCTATGCTCGCATGCTATTAACCCGCTTAAGGTTTGGTACATTTTTCCGCTTGACCACCTTTCCAGATTGTAACAACTGGTCAAGGGAAAACCTAACATGCCCATGCGATGATATTTCTGTTCAATCTGATATCCATTGTATATTATTTTGCAAATTTTACCTGGCACCGAGAGGGGCTTTTCTGAAACCAATTTTAAGGGCATGGGGGATTCGCACCTGCAGACTAGCTTTTATCAGGCTACAACAGCTAGAAAACGATCCCGTCATCCATGCTGTATCTCGCTTTTTAAAACTAGCAATCAAGTTTCGGAATTCAATGTAATAACCATGAGAACTAACCCTATTTTTAGATTTCCCTGTTTTTATTGGAATATTAGGCTTTTAAAAACTTACATGGAATTACATATGACAGGTACTGCATAATAAGATTTTTTATCTCGGCAAATGTTACAATTGCACAATGTACAATCAATGTTTATGGCACTTTTAACGTATGCTTTTATGATTTTAACTCTGAAAATCGAATAAAGCTTTTTAAATTTGAATTTGAATTTGATCTCCAATGTCCAAATCTTTTTTTTCTTGCTTATGTACGCTTACGGGATGACTTACAGACTTTGCACCATATGTCCTCCTTACGTGCATGGTACACACACGGTAAAACTACGGAAAAAAAAAAAATTGCCTCTATTACTAATTTTTTATAATCCCCGGGGACCCCATCCCCCGGGGCTTTAACTATATGTTTGAGGGGGGCTTATGGCCCCCCCGCAGCCCCAAGGACCACCACCCCCGGGGCTTCTTTTAAAACAAATATTTAAAAAACACCTGTGTGTGGGGGGGCTGAAGTACCCCCACACACCCCGGGGACCCCCACCTCCCCGGGGCCCTAATATTTAAAATAGGGGGGTCCGTGATGGACCCCCCAGCCCTGGGGACCACCACCCCCAGAGCTTTTGAATATTGGGAGGGGGCCCACCCCTCCTGGAGCCTTTGATAGCCCTGGGGACCGCCACCTCCCAGGGCTGGCTCTGCAGTGTCCCGGGGTGCCTACCCTCGGGACACTGCTGTTTGCTATGGTAGGGTGGGAGCCTCGCGGCTCCCGCCCTATCATAGCAAACTGCTTTTGTATTTGAAAGACAGCAGCATGTAAGCTGCTCTCTCTGACAAAAAGAAGCGCCACTTCCCGAAGGATGTGGGGAGCCGGCTGGGACATTGGGGGCTTTGGGGCTCCCCCCACGGTCCCCAATGTTATATTTCAGCCCCGGGGGATGGGTCCCCGGGATTATATAAAATTTGTAATAGAGGCTATTTGTTTTTTATAATAGATTTACCGTGCGCGTACCATGCACGTAGGTACGACGTACGGTGCAAAGTCTGTAAGTTGTCCAGTAAGCGTACCTAAGCAAGAAAAAAATCAATTACAAAATATATTTTACAGATATCTATCAAGTTTATGTGTTTATGTGTTTGTTGGTTTTAATGAGACCTTTTCTCTTTATTGGTACTTATAAGTAAGTACTTATGCATTGTCTAAACTTGTTGAGGAGCAGTGTTTTATAGAGTGTTGAACTTTTGACCTCTGTTGACAGTTGACTTTTGCATGATCTGTAGGGGGTAGGGTGGAAAGTTATGTCAGTTGGAAAGGTTTGAAATGTTAAACCAATAGAAATGTTTGTTTGGTTTTGAATTATTGTGTGAAGGAATTTGATTTGTTTTTAACGTGTATATATGTGTAAATTGGGAGGGAAAATGTGCCTTTTCTTGGCTGTGCTGTAAGCACTGAAGCAGAGAGATTTTGTATAAGACTATCTGCTGTGTGAGTGACATTCTTCTTAATCTACCAATCAGTTTGAGAGGTGAGTTGATAACTTGTAAGGGAATGAATGTGGTGCATTTTATTTTTAATAAGAGTAATGTGTTTATCGTGTAAAGTTTGTAGAATCATATTCTGAGGTTGTCTGCATTTGGATAACTATTGTGATAAAATCATTTGGTAAGTTAATGTGTTTAGTGAGTCACTTTTGTGCAATAAAGTGCAGTACTAAAAAATTTAGAATGTGTGCAGTCTCTTTTTTAGTTGTAGAGTAGTTAATAGTGTTGCTTTTTTAGAATTAGGCTTGTGTTCTAAATCTACAATTTTATAGTCAGCATACATACAGTGTTGCATACACCCTTGGGCAGATATACAAGCCCCTTGGGCCTCTTTCTTGTTCTATTGTGTCACATTTTTGGATGTAATGTTGGCAACAATAATGCAAGAAATTGGAAATGTATTTGCTAAATGAGTCAGGGTTGTCCACTGAAGTGTACTAGTTATAAACATGGAATGTGTTCAGTCAATTAAACGTTTTAGTGTAGTAAATGTGTTTTAGTAAAATGTATGGTTTTACATTTTTTATCTAGAATCACACTGAGCGTCTGTGTACATTAAGGTATTATACTTGCCCCTTTTTCAATAATCTCTCCTGTCTCTCCTCACAGTCTACCTCTCTCTGCTTATATTGTCCCCTCTCTTCTGATATTTCCCCTCTTTCCTTATTCTCACTGATATTTCCTCATAGTGCTGCTTGTTCTCATAGTCCCTCCTGTCCTCTTAGTCCCCCTCCGTCCTCATTGTCACCTCTCTCCGAATACTCCCCCTTCTTTTTATACTCCCTCCTCTGTCCTCTTAATCCTCCCTCTCTCCTCATACCTCCCTCTTATCAATTCCCCAGTCATTATACATAGACTGCTGCATACACGCTTGGGCAGATTTACAAGCCCGTCGGGCCTCTTTCTTGTTCTATTGTGTAACGTTTTTGGATGTAATGTTGGCAAAAAATAATGCATCAAATTGGAAATGTATTTGCAAGTGAGTCAGGGCTGTCCACTGAAATATAGTAGTTATTTACATGGAATGAGTTCAGTCACTTAAACGTTTTAGTGTAGTAATTGTGTTTCGGTAAAATGTATGGTTTTACATTTCTTGTCTAGAATCACACTGAGCGTCTGTGTACATTAAGGAATTATACTTGCTCCTTTTTCAATAATCTCTCCTGTCTCTCCTAAAAGTCTACCTCTCTCTGCTCATACTGTCCCCTCTCTTCTGATATTTTTCCTCTTTCCTTATTCTCACTTGTCTTTCCACATAGTGCTGCTTGTTCTCATAGTCCCTCCTGTCCTCTTAGTCCCCCTCTGTCCTCATTGTCTCCTTTGTCTCCTAATACTCCCCCTTCTTTTTATACTCCCTCTTCTGTCCTCTTAATCCTCCCTCTCTCCTCATACCTCCCTCTTAACAATTCCCCAGTCAGTATACATAGACTGCTGCATACACTCTTGGGCAGATTTACAAGCCCCTTGCACCTTTTTGTTGTTCTATTGTGTTACTTTTTGGATGTAATGATATGATAGTAATTGTGCACTGTGACACCACCACCATGGATGCACCCTATTTACAATGTGGTGCACCATGGGGCAAAAATGGCACAGATATGTGATGTTTCTGTGCTGTGAAGGTGGCGCATTGCAAGTGCAACGCATCTCCAATAATACTCTGGGGACCCTATGCTCAAAATGCGGTGTCAATCCTTATGCCTGCTTGAAGCAGGTGCAGGGTTTTGACGCAGCATGACTCAAAAAGTGACAAAGTGAAATCTTGTAGATTTCACTCAGCCACTTTTAGGAGGTGTTCCTGTGCCAGAACGCCCCCCCCCCTCCGTGTAGGAATGTCTCCTTCTGATACAGGAATTTATAAAGTGACGCATCTCCCAGATGCATCACATTGTAAATACCACAGAGAATGACACATCTTTTGCACCACAGCTGCATCCGAAAAGTGGTGCAATGGCGGTGGAAAAGAGGCACAAGGGGGTTGTAAATCCACCCAGAACACATATAAATTCACCCATGCAGTTTCGCCAGCAGTGCAAATTGAAGCATAGACTTGTAACATATGTATGTGCATATGTTACATCCAAGTGCTTCAGAAGTACTGTAGTATACTATAGGTAAAAACCTTATAGATTTATGCTCTAGCACTTCCTTATAGTTGTGCACTATCACATTCACCAAACACTACTAATGTATTCATTCATTCATTTATGCACTATACATTAATTCAGACAAAGTTTTACACACTATCATAGAAACATAGTTTTCTTTGACAAGTGGAGGTAGTTCTGAAAAGAACTGTTTTTTTTTGTCTTTTTAGTTTTGTAATTTTTTTGTATTTTATAAACAAGTTTTCTTTTTTTGTTGTTTTGCTTTAAAGAAAAAAACTAAACTGCAACCCAAAAAGTGTTCAACAGGAACAAAACAATGAAAGAAAAAAATTAAACTCGTGGACAACGATGCTCCCGTTTCCTCCGGATAATAAGATCAATTGATTGCTCACCATAACACAACAATTCATTGCAAAATTTGCAATGTATGGTGAGATCCGCAAAATCAGGTTGAATATTTGGGTGCGGACTGGTTGCCTGAGGTGGTGGTGCAGTTAAAGTACTTGGAGCAGTAGGTGGAGGGTTGTCCTGCAGTCGTTGGGTGCAAGCTCTTGCATAAACATTACAGTGCAGAGTCTTCACATGGCGCACAATGCTTGCTGTACCGAATGAATATTTTTTTGTGGGGTCGCCCCTGGACAGAGTTGTGTCACATATCTTGCAAGTGACTTTTGGGGCATTGATTTTTTTTTCACCTTCAGGGAAGGTAAAGAACTTCCAAATTACAGCTTCTTTTTGTTTTGGTTGAGGCTGCTCAGCAATAAATTCTTACTCTAAAGAGCGGTCAGAAGATGATTCCAGAAATGCAGCCATGGTGAAGGTTGTTTCTAAATTGACTGGAGCTCCACAGAAGATATTCTTCTCCTGAGAAAGTCAAAGAAGAATGATTAAAATGGGAGGGGTCTTTCAACAGTTGGAATAGGAAGTGTTATGAACTAATCAAATCTCTTCCTTGAAAGTCACATGGCTTTGCGTACGCTCACGGTGCGCTTATGGAGCTCTTACGTTGCGCTTACGGTGCTCTTACAATGTGAGTACAAACGAGGTACCGCCGCGATTTGCGTAATTACTTTTAAAAGTAATATACGCTTACTAAAAGTTAAAAAAACTTGTTTCACGATTATCCCAGATGTCTTCCCTTAATATGTACATTAAATACATAAATATATGTCTTTGAACAATTAGAAACTTTTGCGGCGTGCACGTACGGGGCGCCGTACATGACGTCACGTGGAAGCGTTGATGCGACGCGCAACGTCAAAGCGTACCGGTAACGTATACGCGGGTACGCGCAGAGGACGATTTACCGGACAAAGTATTGTGCGATCACCGTACGTGTACGGTGCGATTACCCCAAAAAAAATGAGAATGGAATTATATAGAATGTAATTTTAATATATTGTAAAAAAAATTAATTATTAAAAAAATGTAAATGTATTTTTGTTGTTATTTTACATTAAGAATATGAAATATAACTTAAAAAATAAAACAAATATAAATATTTGTAATAAAAATGTAAGAAATTAGTGTAAAGAGAAAGAAATATAATAATTAATTCATTTAAGAATTATCATTTACATAACCTTTGAAATTCCCTGAAAAAGCCATAGGTTTCAGCCACGTTATAGTTAGGAATTAGCATTTACAAAACGTTTCAAATTCGCTGAAAAAAACATAGGTTTCACACACTTTATAGTTAGCTGGACATTTCACTCATACAAAACCATTGAAATTCCCCCGTTATAGTTAGTTCAGCTAACTATAACTCGCTCGCCCGCAATGCACTGCTGATGATGTCAGTGAATATATATATATATATATATATATATATATATTTTTTTTTTTTCTCCTTTAGCCCGGGTTCAGGTTATGTTAGGCGCTCTTCGACGGTGCAATCGAGCCACGGCAGGGCCCCGCCGTCAAAATACATTCCTGTTTTTCTCCGTAGAGAAGTTTGCCCTTGCACTCCGGAATCGTTTTTTTCTTCAACACAGTGATTACTCCCAATTCAGTGGTTTAAGTTTGTTTAATCATCACAGCTCAGCCAGCAGCAACTCTATGCGTTTCAGTCTTAACCAAGACCTTGCTCACGAGACTGACATGTCAGTCTCGTGAGCAAGGTCTTGGTTAAGACTGAAACGCGTAGAGTTGCTGCTGGCTGAGCTGTGATGATTAAACAAACTTAAACCACTGAATTGGGAGTAATCACTGTGTTGAAGAAAAAAACAATTCCGGAGTGCAAGGGCAAACTTCTCTACGGAGAAAAACAGGAATATATATATATATATATATATATATATATATATACAAAGTCCTCCTTCCTCCAAAAAGACCGGGACACATTTTTCGGCGGTGCGTCTCGGGTTGGAGGTCCCCGACACCAATGCTAATCCACGTACTTCACACGTACCACCCACTCTGCACAGGAAAATAAGGATCACTACTCCGTCTGTGTAGTCATCATCAGGGTTTATTTAAAAACCAGAAAGCCTTCACAGTATATATATATATATATATATATATATACTGAAAAAACCATATGTTTTAGGGGCGTTATAGTTCCACACTAGCTCAATGTTCAGAGATGTGGCAATCAACTATGTGTAAGGGAAGATCTCACACATCAACAATAATGTACACACTGCTAATACTACCGATGATATGCTATATACAACACACTATAGAAACCAAAAACTGTTCTGTGTGTAGATATGCTAGTGATACGTGTAGTGTACTGCACAGTGGACGCAACCATTTTATCTCAGACACTGGGGAATATTTCAGAAATGTAGCTGTGTTGTCTCCCCCCTCCCTTGTAGCTGAAGTGGAGTGGGCTGCTCTAATGTACGCAACGTCAGTGTAAAACTATAAAAAATTAGCCTACGCATTGGGTGTGGTTAATTTCTGCAAAGAGAAGAGACACCGCCAAAGCGGAGGTCTGATCTCCACTGCGTCCAGCAGGGTTCACAACTTGAATTCAGCTTGGCATCTGCACTACAGACAGCATTGAATCCAGCCTTGCTTTATTTAAGGTAAAAGGATGCGATAAAAAGCATTAGACTGTGCTGACTACAGCCTTCAATCTACACTGCGGACATCAGGCTTCACAACTTGAATTCAGCTTTGCATCAACACTACGGACAGCATTGAAATTAGCTTTGATTTATGTAAGACAGACAATTTTGGTAAATGAAGCAACAAAAAACATGCCTCAATGTCTGTACTGAGTACTGCCTTCAAATGTACACTGCGATCAACTGAGTTCGCTACTTGATATCAGAAGCGCAGAAGCACTACAAACAACATTTAATTCAGTCTGTACTGTGTCCTCAGATCATGTTAACTGTGACAAAATAGCATTCATCAATGTTTGTGTCGACTAATGCCTTCGATCTACACTGCGGACAGCAGGGTTCACAACTTCAATTCAGCTTTCCATCTACACTACGGACAGCATTCAAGTTATCCTTTATTTATGTAAGGCAAAGACTATTTTGTTAACGGATGCCACAAAAAACGTTCCTCAATGACTGTACTGAGTCCTGTTGTCAAATGTACACTGCGATCAAAAGAGTCTACCACTTGATACCAGTGGGGCATAAGCAGTCCAGACAATATAAAATTCAGTCTTGATTCATTTAAGGCAGAAAAATAGTACTGTGTCGTCAGATTTTGTTAAAGTATGTGACAAAAAAAGCATTCCTCGATGTCTGTGTCAACTACAGCCTTCGATATACTCTGTGGACAGCAGGGTTCACAACTTGAAGTCACCTTTGCATGTATACTACGGACAGTAAGGTATTCAACCTTGATTAATTTAATGCAGAGACAATTGTACTGCATGTGTTCAGATTTTTTCAGATAGAATGACGATTGTTCATGACGCATTCCAGTAGACAAGGGACATTATACCACTGCTATCACTTTTAAGTGGAATTCATGCAGAATCCAATCGACAAAATACATTACTCTTATCACTGTGCCCCCTCCTCCCCATAGACCACGCATCATCGCAGAATATGTAAACGCTAAGCACCAAAGGTACTAGTAACTCAGTGCCCCAAAATTGATTATCACGTGGCCTTACTAAGGCAGCATTCACAACACAAAAACCATTACTATCAGTACGGCCGGCCCAGACCATTCATCATCGCAGGCTCCACAGAACCTTGTTGTTTTAGATACCACTAACTCAGTGGAAACCAAACTAAGTATAACACCTATCAATCCCTACACAATATCCCTTTATTATGTTTCCTTGAAAAACTTATTTTATATCACTTATAGATTTAGTTGAATAATAAAATGTATTCTGCATATATGTTCTATCTTCTACTTCAATCATGATGGCAGATGATGCAGTCCACCCTGAGATCTAAACTGAGGACAAGAGGGTTTACAACTTCAATTCAGCTTTGCATCTACACTACAAACAGACATTGTTCCCACTAACCCCAGTGCAATAACATGACAGTCACTTGCAACATTACATAAGGGTCCTTGTGCCGCTGTCTGCTCTTCTATGTACTGTGCACTTGTCACGCAGCTTGCGGGGACTCACAAGCTCATTGCCAGAGACCATACACTCAGAACTCTTCAGAAAGAGATTATTCTCTTTAAAAGCACGACAAGCGGCTGACAAGTAATTGAACCAATGGACATAGAGAAATGAAGCGGCTTGTCGAGGATCACACCATTTGGTAAAATAGGGAGCATTTGTTTTCCTCCCATGCTTCTCTGGAGGAGGGACCCCCAGTGTTCTCTGGTTCAGAATACCCCCTCTGCCTACCCATACAATGCCCTCTACCCTCACCCATCACCACCCTCCCTTTAAGCCACACACATACTTAATGCTCAGCTTGCGTCTCTCTCAGGCTCTGGATGCATGCTCTGCCCAGTTGCAGTTAACTTCATGGCTACGAGCAGATGCTCTGGTATTAGTATGAGTGCAAAGCGCCTACAAGTCCTCATCTACAGCCTTCTGCAGCCCAGAGAGACGTGTCGGAAGGGGTGGGGGAGGAGGCGACTGCACAATTTATGCAGGATCACAGAGAAATTTGCTTTGTTTTCGGGACAATACCAAACATTCACTGGTGTTAAGCTGTTCTCTTTAACTTCTTTATTGTCCAGGAAGGACTACACACTCCAGGCTCAAAAGGGGCACATTGTGTCAGTAGTTGTTGAATATCTTTGAGCGAAGTCCTTAAATTACGCCAGTGATTAAAACCTTTATTGAAATTGCCTAGAAAGTGGGTTTCTCTCGGTGAAAATGTGCTTCCTCGACATGTTTTGTTTACGCCTTCAGTCTGGGTGAAATAATGCAGGTAAGTCGGTATGATGCAAAACAAACTACACAAGGCGCAGCTGACAGAAGTCCTGCCTAGAAAGGAAGATCTGCACAAGGCACATGTTAGAATTGGGGGTCGAGCGGAGGTCTCACTGGGACAACCAGCTGATGGTGAGATACGTGGACCAACAAGCGCACAGGTACCATCTACTGCGAACATTGCAAATGCGACTGGTGCTGATGGCGATGCTTCTCATTTGTTTACAATTGATCTGCTTAACGAGGTAGTCCAACTTTCACCTACAGTAGTAGACAAATTCTTTTCAAACTTAGAATCTTTGATGTGTTCTCCAAACAATGATAGTGATTTCTGAGTTGGCACACAGCGTTCAGATGTACTCTGAATTCGACTTTCACTTTTTAAAACAAAAACTTGTAACTTTAAAACTCTATTTTTCTTCAATTTAACTTTTCCAAATTGAACTTTTTTTTGGCACAAAGTAATCTGCTTAAAGTAGAACTATTCTTAGAGAACAAGAATTCTTTGAACACTTCCAAGAGTCAATATTTGACCTCGCTCACAACCAAAACAGTTTTTATATTCTGCCATGGAATGGTCTCAACCTTTTTTCTGTATTTAAGAGCCATTTCATGAATGTAATGTCATGATTCATTCTGATAAGCATTTTTCCAATGTTACACTACATGCTTTGAATGCAAATTTTACTTTTTTAAAATGCGTACAGCACACATGCTCATTTTCGTGTGCAACCATTTCGATTGCATTTTATGTATTTTGGGTGGGATTGTAACCGCATGCTTTAGATTTGTTTTTGCTTAGTATTTAGTAATATCAAACATATTAAAGTGGAGTGGGTGTTGTATAGCTTTTTACGACCCTAGTGTAATTTTCCCGATTCATTCCCTTATATAGGTATACATCACATTACCCTTATATAGGCATAGAAATCATACCCATATATAGACATAACCAATCCACTCCAAATAAGGCATGGCTACGTCCACTACTTCCAAAAAGCCACAACGATTTCTTGGAAAACTCGGCTTCAGCAGTCAGGGACATCCCCGTTCTTGAATATTGATTTGTCCTAGAAATCATGGCGTTTTCAAAGAACTATCATTCCCTTGGGGTTCTTTGGTGATGTTATTATGTCCGACTTTACGTCAAACCAGGCACCTTCAAGGTATAAATATGCCCACACTTGCCCTAGCAAGGACACAGTGGTTTGGAGCAGTTCGACTATCTACTTGCTCGACGCAGCTTGCTACAGCAAGTGCCGAAGGAAGACGACCCTCCAGCTGACGTACTGACAGAGAGGCTGCCCTTCTCTCGCTGAGAATCCAGCTCCAGTATTTCCAAGCTCCCCTCACGGGGTGTTGGGAAATCGAGTCCCGAGACAGAGATACCAGACCTCCTTCATTATAAAACCAAGGTACGGAGCTGATTAGACCCTAAGAGAAATCTTGGTTAGATTCTTGGCAAAAACAGACTAAACCTATGCTACACCTCACTTACTTCCTCCCTTGTACTAGACTTAGGTTAGGTACATTTGGGGTAGGCGTATTTTAGAAGATCCAGTTGAGTACTTTTTAGCCTTGTTATTTATGTATGTTTTTATCTATGGTCTAGGAACCATACAATGCTTTTACAGTATTATTTTATAATACTCTTCTTACTGTACGCAACCAGTATTACGATTGTAGCAGTTCACTTTACTTGCATGAGAAAGAAGACTGTTCAATAAATCTTTTTATTGAAAACGCCCGTCTCTCTATTTCTCTGCACCTCTGATGAGTCCAAGCATGCACGATTGACTGAAAAAAATATCTATCTATTGTTTCCACGACTCTGAAGATCAGTTTTATTCTTGGGGAAACAAAGTTGTCATGTTTATGTGGTTGTCAGAAACGAATCCCTTCTTGTGTATTCGAGAAAGTTTCTTGTGACCTCTGAGCTAGCTGGCACTCACAATTAAGTCTAATATATTTGATAGAGACCTAGTCGACTTAAGTCCTATGTCACATCTATAGGATATATTATTCAAATGCGCAGAGCCTGGTGGGAATATAGGAACTACACTACAGGGTGTGTGGCCTGAATTTTGTAGTGATTGATTAACTTAACTCACAGAGACAGACATAGAGAGAGACAGAAAAAGAGAGAAAGAAGGAGTGAAAGAGAGAGAGCAAAGGAGAAAGAGAGAGAGAGAGAGAGAGTGAGAAAGAGAGAGAGCAAGCCTTTCTCTGCACTAGACAAAAAAAAGCCGGTTTAAAGAGATAGGGAGTAGGACCACAAAAGCATGTAACACCTACTCAAGTGCCAGTGCACTGTGGGACGACCTAGTACAGACTTTGTAGAGATCGGGGATAGACAAGCCACTAACACAGGTCAGTGGGTTAAGCACTTGCTTGCAATCTTCAAGTCACAAGTTAGAATGTCTCCAGTGCAGGCATAGTCATCTATTCTTACATGTTTAATTGAATGAGAACTATTACATTGGCCATTAACCTGGGATAGATACAGTGCCCCACCAGTGCCCCCTTTTTTCTTCCTGTCCACACTGCTGCTGTAGTGCTATACCTGTTGCGTATGTGTCAGTGAAACTTGACAATACCTCTTCACTATACATGGCACAACGTTTGCTTTGTCCATGTTTGTTTTTGTCTCTACAACCTCAGACTTTCCCTTCTTTCAACTCATGAATGTGATTCCCTGGTGACTATGATTGCCACCTGGCCAATATTTTACAAGCCTGCTGTGAACAGGAAAGTTAATCAGATAGAAAAAGTAAAATTCCCTGGGAGGTTCTATATGAGACAGACTTACCTGAACCCTCTTCTCTTCCCCCACAGCCCAGCTGCCATTCTTCAACCACACAGGAAGAGGAAATGCTAACATTGGTTTAAGCAGATGATTTCAGTCACAAGACCCCCTTGGAGCCAATCAGGGAACAATGTAGTTGTTATTTGGACCATCATCCAAAATCAGAGGACGAATTAGTAGAACATAATCTGGCAGTGAGGACCATGCCAATCAAGAAACCCCAGGCCACCATGAGCAGAGACCCACCTGGTTCTTTTCTCGAAGATGGCAGAGAGGGAGGAACAAACCCTGCATATGCTCGAAGCCAGATATTGAATCCCAGCCCTGGCAACAACTGTGAAGAGAAGATCAGCAACTTCTTGGAATCGGTGTCCTTGAGTCCCACATGGAGTGAAAGTCTGTGACTGAGACTGCCAAATGATGTGTTGTCCCACCAGATTTCCAGAGAAACATGTCTTAGCCAGGTACAGGCTAGATCTGGGGAACATGGGAGGGGAGGAGAACCTAACCTCCACAAGTTCCTCACATTTTCCAATTCTTTCTTTTCTCTTTCTCTTCTTCCCTCAGCAAAACCATTTCAGGTTCTTAAGGGAAGCCATTTTTTATGTACCTAAGAGGCACTCTTATTTCTTTCTTTATTCTCTCGTGGGTTATCACATTAGTACTTGTTTTTAATAAAGTGACAAATCACCTCTCCTTTGTTTTTTTTGTAAAGAAAGTACAGGAAGACGGGTGACTTATTCCTTGGTGATTAGTCTATCCTTATTCAATAGGGTAAAAGAGACGTGACCTACCCTGGGGTTTGTTCATTTTTCCGAGGGACACTTGGATGTGGGGCGGAGACGTCACCAGGACTGACCCTAAAAGAAAGAAAGGAGATAAAAGACATTAAAACAATTGGACTTTCCTAACTTTAGTTAAAACCTGTGTGAAATTCTGGAGAATAATTAGGTGACAATAAAACCTTAGACCTCTTTAATCGGCCAATAAAAGCAATAACCCCCCCCCCCCAAAAAACCCAAAAGGCAGTCATAAAAACAAGAAGTAAAAAGACTTTGATACATAGCAGGTCAAATTGGCCATATCAATTTTCCTAAAACCATGTTTACAATAAAAAATATTACTCATTAATTAAAGCAAATACAATGACAATTCAGCTCATAAAATTCATCAGATAAAGTGCAAATTCAGCTGGAGAGAAAGCATCTTTCTCCTAATTCTTGTAGCTCCTGAGAAAAAACTTGCAACCCCACACAAAACCAAGGGTGAAGAAAGCCTCTGTAGGTATAATAATGCTGGCCTTACTTGAACAAAATGACCTGATCACAAGATCGGAAGAATATATGTTTTCCTCAGAATTACAAAAAGTTCACAGAAAAAGGTAAAGTGCAAAGTGTCTTGGTCAGAAAAGTTGTCACATGGACATGACTTTAACTCCTAAGGCTTCACAAAGGCTTTTAAAAAGGTTAGTTACCAGTGAATAAGATGCAATCTGAATCTGGTAAGCAAAAAGCAGTGATGACCGTTATTGACAAGAAATAAATAGGAGAGCATCTATGAGCTTGGACTAATTTGGATGTAATTTCTCACAGTGAGCTTAGCAGTTTCTTTACCGTCCCTGTTCCCCTCCCACCTAGGCAGAAACAGATGTTTAGTGCTCCTGATGTCAGTTGGGCGTAAAGGTCTGGGGTTAGTATACAAATTGGAACAGCCTAGCTATCTCATCAGCTCTGATATTTTGGTTAACTATGGGACTACGCAAAGCCCCATCGAGAGCCATATGGGCCCCTATAACAAGTTGATTCAGGGGGGAAACTGGAAAAGACCAAATTCTAAACTAGCTTAATAAATGCGCAACTGCAATGTAATCAGAAATGTATCCAAAGCCAAGCTCCTCATGCAGAGTAAAAAGCAGTGGTGTACGAAGGACAGCGAGGAGCCTACACAAACATTTATATTCCACTACCTGCAAGTCTTTCACATCCTTATACCCAAACACATCACAGCCATAGGTGGCCTTAGGGATACATTTTTCTCTATATGCCTTTAACAGTGCAGGCACTGGCTTTGTCCCTAGTCTTTTTACAAATTCCATGGTAGCACCCACTGCCCTTGCGAAGAGGCTTTAGGTAATTCTACCCCCCCTGCAAACAAAACTTACACCTAACAGCCTTCTTAGTGCCGATTGTCATGGGTTGAGATTTAAAAAAATTGGTAGCATGGTTGAGCGAGCCCATAAAAGGCCAAGATAGCTTGGTGTACCTCTTCAATATTAGAATGCAATGAGATACTATCTGTGCTGATGTCCCACTGTAAGTCAGACCCCCCTGCGTCATCACCACTATACATCCATTTAAAATGGAGAACGCGTCTTTCGGCGGCTATAGTGCAGTCTGTTCTGGTGTTTACCCTATCTGAATAAAAGGGACTATTGACCGCTTCCCAGAAATGTATTCTGTCTGTCAGCAGGCTTACCTGATCAAAGGCCTCCTATGCCTGGGCGCTAATGGCCTTCTTCCTCTGTTGGATTGCACGTTGATATGCCCTCCTGCAGGTCCTAACCACTGCCTCATCCCTTGGGCATTACTTAAGGGCATGGATTAAAATATTATAAGCCCTAGAACATGTACCGTTGAGCCACCTTATCTCCTTAGCACCTTTGGACCAGCTGTTAATAGTTAAGCTATTATATATATATATGCTCTGTTAGTTCATCTAAAGCATCTAACACAGCTCTATCCTGTTATGTTATGTTAATAGCCTTTTATATAGCGCACGAACACCCAGAGGTTTCATGGCGCTGACTAGCAGGAACCCAGATGGGCAAAGGGCTTCTACATAGGCCAAGGGGTAAAGCCAGGTCTTAACCTATTTCCTGAACATTAAGAGGTCGGTGCAGGAGCGGATCCCCAAAGGAAGGGAATTCCAGAGTGTGGAAGCAAGGGTCGCAAACCTGCGTCCTCCCTGACGTTGCAGTTTGAAAGTGGGAGTAACCAAAAGTTGAAGATTAGCAGATTGAAGATTACTGGAGGGGGTGTACCTGGGCAGGAGAGTATTAATGAATTGGGGACTACGAGCATGGAGAGATTTAAAAATGATACATGCTGTTTTAAATTCTACTCATTGAGAAAAAGGGAGCCAATGGAGTTGTTTTAGCAGGGGCCTGGCTGATTGCCAACGAGGCTGCCGGTGGATCAATCTGGCTGCTTGATTCTGCACCACTTGAAGGTGTTTGCTGAGATAAAGAGGGAGGCCCAGGTAGATGGAATTGGCATAATCCAGGTGTGATAGTACCAACGCTATCACCACCTGGATCAAAGCCGACTGGGTTAGCATCCGACTAATTTTCTTGATCCTGCGGAGCTGGTAAAAGCAGGAAGATACCACCGTGCCTACTTGGGTTTTCAGTGACAGATCCCTATCGATGACCACTCCCAGGCTCTTTACTGAGATAGACTGGGTGGGCGGGGGACCGAATTCAGGGGGTCACTAGTGTGGGCCCAAAAATATTTGGCTTTTGCCGTTAAGGATTAATTCGGTCTTGCCGGGGGTTCAATTTTAAATGATTAGAGTCCATCCAATAACGAACATGCAGCATGGTGTCCTGGAATTCCCTGACAGAATTGGGAGAGTTGTCTATTGTAAAAATAAGTTGAAGGTCGTCTGCATAGTTGAATGTGACGGCCTTGAACTTTTCCAGTGACTGGATCTAAGGAACAAGGTACAGGTTGAACAAAAGGGGGGACAACGAAGAACCCTGAGGATTCCCACAGGTGGTCCGGAGTTTAGGAGCAGTTAAGGGAGTAAGACGGACCGCTTGAGTGCGGTCACTAAGGAAGGATCTAATCCAGCTGTAGACTGAGTTACGGATGCCGGCCTGTTCGACACGGTCCAATAAGATGGCATGATCGACCGTGTCGAACGCGGCCGAGAGATCCAATAAAACCAGAGCCTGAGGTATTCCCTTGTCTGCATTGTCGCCGAGAGAATCCACGACAGCAGTGATAACAGACTCGGTGGAATGAGTGGGCCGAAACCCCACTTCATGAGGATCCAGGTGGTAAGAGTGTTCAATAAAATAGAGAGATGGGTGGTTACATGTGCTTCAAGGATTTTAGCCAGGTAAGGCCAATAATTAGAAAGGATTGAAGAACCCACACCCGTTTTTTTTAGGAGGGGTACGACTACTGCCTCTTTAAAGGCTTTGGGGACCATGTCCTGTGATAGAGAGGCATTGAGAAAGGTCAGAATGGGGGCAGAGAGGGCCGAAAAGATTTCCTTTAAAATATAAGGAGGACAGCAGTCCCTGGGGGAACCGGATTTCACCCTTGTTAAAAGGGCTTGTAGGGAGTCTGCATTAAGAGGTGGAAACTGATCGAAGGAATGATCACTGGAAATCTGTGGGGGGGTGTTCTGTATAGGGGCAGTAAACGAGATACTAGCTTTAATCATGGAGATTTTATCAAGGTAATATTGATTGAGAGAGTTACACAGGTTTTGGGTAACGGTCGGTTTTAGAAGAACTCTCTCCATGTTTGACAACTTATTTACAACGGCAAAAATGTCCTTGGACTTGTTTTCGGAATGAATAATTATGTTCAAAAAATACGAGGCCTGGGCTTGGGTGATGGCTTGCTTATAAGCTGTACGAGCAGCTAGATAGGGGGATTTTGCGTGTGGATCATAGTCTCTCCTCCATTTTTGTTCCTTTTGGCGGATATCTAGTTTTTTTGCCCTTAAGTCATGAGAAAAACACTTCTGGGCTTCTGGACGGTGGGCGTTTTTGAATTTTTTCAAAGGGGCATGTGTATTGCTCGCTGCTAGCAGCCAATGAGAAATATTCATTTCGGCCTCCTCAAGGTCCATGTTGTCGGCTGGAATGGAGCTCGCTAAGCTGTCCAAAAAGGCTTGTTTGTCAAGAGTGCTCCATTTTCTGATAAGGCCTCCTTCCATTGTCGGGGTTTACTATCAATCGCAATAGATATAGTAAATTTGATCAAAAAATTATCAGACCATATGCAGGGGCATATGGTGGGAGTAGAGATGGTGAGATTATTACTCCACACCTGATTGAGAATATGTCCTTTAACGTGCGTAGCAGAAGTAACGTGGTGGCAAAAATTGAGACCAGAGAGAAGTTCCATGAGTTCAGTGGCCTGAGGGCCACCTAGCTCATCATTACACCAGTAAGTAAGATATCTGAGTAGGAGAATTTTCGTATACTCTGTAACCACAGTGGCTAGTTGTTCACACAGGGAGAGAGGGAATGAGGACATATATTGAGGGGGTCTGTAGATTAAAAGGCAAATTAGTGGGCCAACCTTAGATTCAAGTTTGATAATTAGGTTGTCTGCTGCAGTGAGATTCAAGGCGGACATAGAAGTAAAGACATGGTCTTTCTTAGTAATTGCTGCTACTCCACCTCCCGTCTTTCCTGGAGCCCGATCGGCTTGTAAGATATATTATGACTCTGGAAGGGCTGCCAGGATGTCCAGGGAGAAGTCAATATTAAGCCATGGTTCGGAAATAAAAAAAAAAGTCAGGTTTGTCAGCGAGGGATTAAGATAAGAGATATGGAGTTTTAAGTTAGTGACTGAGGTTGAAGTGGACCTCTGGCTCAGGCAGGGAATAGTGGACAGAGAGTCTAATGTATTTGGGGGGTCTCGGAAGATATCGAGATGTTTTAAATGGTCAATAGTGGTGGGACAGAGCGAAAATTTAGCCTGATATAGTGTTCTTAAATCTTCAGAGGAATAAGTGATCATTTGGGCAGGGGCACTGGCCCCTGGGCCCGTCCTGGCACGGACGGGCGCAGACGGGCTTTCCTTTGGCGGTGCGCCTGCTGCGCGTCCGAGAGGGTGTGGCCATTATATCCTAATGATGGCGGGAGGGCCGAGCAACTGGTCCGACAACCCAAATCCTCCCCTAAGATGGCGGCTGAGGAGAACCCCCCGACAGCACCTAATCGGCTGCAGTGGGATGGCAATAATGCAGGTCAATGCCAAAAAAGAAGTAAAAACACAATTTTGTAAAGCATACCTCTATGCTACATTCTCGGCTTCCGCCTCAGGAACGAACAAACTCCGCTAGTCTGCGCGCGTGGGCAGGAGCACGTCTTTTATCTTAATGAGGGTGGGAGGGCCGAGCAACTGGTCCGACATCCCAAATCCTCCCCGAAAATGGCGGCTGATGAGAACGTCCCGACAGCACCTAATCGGCTGCGGTGGGAAGGCAATAATGCAGGTCAGTGCCAAAAAAGAAGTAAAAACACAATTTTTAAAAGCATACCGCTATGCTACATTCCCGGCTTCCGCCTCAGGAATGAACGAACTCTGCTAGTCCTGTGATACCATATCGAAATAAAGCAGGATCTTATCTGCACACTCTGCATACAGGATGTCTAAAAAAGTCTCTGGTATCATCTTTGCCCATTTTAACCTGCATGCTTGATATTTTGAGCTACTAACAGAGTTTGGAATACTCCTTCCCTCTCCTCCGTGTGTGTCAATGAGGCGAATCAATTCAAGCATTAGAGGATTGTGATCATTCATTCATTCATTCATAAATTCTTTATTTCGGCTGTATTCGCCATAAAAGAGTGTACAATAAAACATGATTTGAACGGAGATTATGGATAGAATTCATTTGGATGGACACAATAAATAACAAAATTCATGCAACGTATAATACACGTATTGGCAGTAAAACAATCTTATGAGTATTTACAACTTAACAGTCATTTGCAGTTAAATGCCGTCGCTTAAACCACATTGCTAACAGATACTTAGAGTGCAAATACAATGTGTCCAGAAGTATCAGATTTTAGAATTCTAAAAGCATTAAAGCTCTGTGAGAAACCCAGATTTTTACATAGAGGTACTAACCAATGTTTCCTTTATTTGCTGTACGCTGGACAAAAAAAGAGGACATGTAATTCATCCTCCACATCACAGCTACATCCTGGGAAGGACTTATTTGTGCAGGGTGACCATTTGCTTGTAAAAGCTCTTAAGGGTAAAGTACCATATCTCCATTGTATAAAAAGTTTCCTGGCTAAAACTGGGTAAACAACATCCATAAAAATCTCGAAGAAATAAAAAGGTTTTAGTGATAAAAAAGAATTAGTCAATGTGCCCGCATGGGAGTCGTGGAAGACACAGTTAAGTTTTTTGTCCTTTTAAATCCTAGTGAGGGATTTATGTGAAACCTCGCAACAGCCACTTTCCGGGTCGTGCCACAGGACAGGTAATCCCAATCTCTCAAATTCATTTTTTATGAATGCCAACCAAGGGATTTTTACTGTGCTGTTATAGCTTAGTATTTGCTAAAGCTCTTGCCTATAATTCAGGAGATCTTGCGTTGTCCAGAGCCTAAGCCAAAACCTAAGGAGTTTGAGTGCAAGCTCATCTTCTATGCTACTCAGCCCCAAGTCTAACCTAAGGGGGAGAAGCAGGGTGCTTTGCGGTAGTGTCAGTAGTTGTCTAATACATTTACTTTCCGTTTTAGGGAAGTCAGACCTACATAAGTGCCCCCATAGCTCCCCACCATATAAAACCGCAGCCCTCGCTTGAGTCTTATAAATCTCCAATGCAGGGCTCACTGGCTTAAATGTCGATGCATTGGATACTTTCAGAATGCCCCCCGCCAGCTGAGACAATTTCAATTGCGATTTTACCTGTTGGGGTCCCAATGACAGATTTCCATGGAGTGTGACCCCTAAATACTGGAAGGTCGTAACCCTTTCCAATCTTACAGTACCCAAAATGGGATTAGGACGGGAGGATACCGGAGGATTGAATATCATAAATTTTGTTTTATCAACATTTATCTCCAATCCTCTGCATCGTCAGAAATCCCCGAAGCCGTCCAATATTAGTTGAATCCCCATTGGGGACTTGGAAAGCTGGAGGGTGTCATCAGCGAACATGATCGCCGGCACCCTCCTGCCTGCCAACCTTGGCGCGTCATTGTTAGGGACATCATCTAAGTGGGAGATTACACCATTTACGTAGAGGCAAAACAGGGTTGGTGCCAGAACGCACCCCTGTCTCACCCCTCTACCAACAGGGAACCTAGATGACAGGGCCCCGTTACTCCCACATCTTACCTGCGCATAGTTCCCGGTGTGTAACCTCATCAAGATATTCAGGAGATGGGACGTAACGCCCTGTTCCTGAAGCACCAACCACAACTTCCCCAGGGGGACAAAATCAAACACGGACCAGAGGTACACAAACACCATGTATAGACTTCCGCCCTCAATCTTTGCGTTTTCCAATATAGTAGAATAAGGTAAAAAATCTGGTCTATGGTGGAAGTATTCCTCCTGCACCCCGCCTGAAATGGGCTAAGAACCTCATGTTCATCCATCCATGCCAGCAGGTGGTCCTTGACCAGACGATCAAAGATTTTTTGCAAGACATCGATGAGGCTGATGGGCCTGTAGTTGGCCCGGAGCAGAGGAGAGCCCTTCTTATAGATCGGGATTATCCCTGCTCCCAGCCAATTACAGGGTACCTCCATACCTCTCAAAACTGCATTAAAAACAATGTATAGGTAAGGGCCCAAGATCTTGGGTTGTGCCTAAAAAGATCTCCCGGGAGTTTGTCAAGACCCAGGGCTTTTCCTGCTGGAAGGTTCCCTATTGCATGACACACCTCCTCCAGAGTGACCTCAAACTCCTCATGCTGGTCTGTTAATACTACGGGTGCCGATGAATTTCCCATACCTAGTTCATCTGAGTATCGGATTGTGATCGCTATGGCTGGACCAAGAGACAGTCAGCTTGTGAACTGTGGAGGCTAATGGTGCAGAGATCATTATGAAATCAATAATACTGGAGGAACCCCAGCCTATGAAGGTGGGTATCCATACATCCATTACCAACTGCTCGAGACAAAGCAAATTGTTAGTGGCAAAGAGCTGTTCTAAAAGATGGCCAGATTCATATGTTTAAAGTGGGTAGCCAGAGGTAGAGCATCTGCATGACCCATCAGAGAAGTACAGCCCTTATGACAAAGATGTGTATTAAAATCACCTAAAATTATGGCCTCACACAGGGAATGTTTCCTCTTACCATATCATTAGAGTAACCTCTCCAGTGCTAATCAGTGTTCAATGGCGGAATTTCTGCAATAATAATTATAAAAATGTAATATTAGCAGAGGAGGAGGATTAATCAATGACAGCTCTTCTGCTAACAGATGGGCTGATTGACGCTCTACAATTCTGGTGATACAAGTGAGTTGGAGTGAGACCGGTAAAAGTAGGCCTCCCTTAGATCTACACATTATAAATGGAGCAGTGCATTTAAAAAATGAAGTGAAACTGACCAAAAATAATTCTCATTGGTATCCTATGTTTCCTGCATAGCAATTATATGACAACAATCGATTAACATACTGCCATAATACATCATCTCTTTTGGACCTCAGTCCAGCTATTTTCCAGGAAAAGTAATGAGAGTTGGTTTGAGGATGGGGGAGAAAGTATTACCTATCTGGCATGTTGGCCTTGGACCCAGCTACTCATCCCTACCAGATGGTAGTAAATCGTTACCATTTAGCCCATCTTGGTCTAACTGGAGATCAAATCTATTGGTTACGGGAAGTACAAATCTACCAGTATCAGCCTGGGCTGTCCTAGTTGGCCTTAGGACAGGGTGACTGGGGCAATTAGGATGGAAAAAGTTAGTTGGATAAAAGTATTGAAGGAGGACGACCTTAATTGATGTTTTGGAGACTTGCATAAATATAGTCCCAACAAGTGCTTTGGAGTGTGCAGGATGACTTACATTGACTAATACATAGTCCTCTGTCACATTTTTCCTCAACCTATGGCCCACTAACCCCACTCTCCTAGCCATAATAATGTGGGAGACAAACAATGTCCATTTTCTACATTTCTGTCACACCAATGTGTGAACTTGTGCATGAGGTGCAATGTAGATTCTTGAGTTCTTTGGGTGATGGGGGAACTCCTAGTAAAATTACCACTAAGGGTGCTGATTCAGGGGTACCTCTAAGGAAGTAAAAAGCCCTGCTCCGGGGGGGGTGTTCATAATCGATGAATGAATTTGAGTCCCCATTTTTGATGATGCTGATCTCTTTCTTAAAGGATCTTGAGTCCTCTGTTTTTTCATCTTTATGTTAGTCTCTTGACGAACATTGCAGAAAAATCTGGGTTAACATTTCTTTCATATGCAGATGATACACAGATTATTTTTTCTCTGTCACTTGCTCAACACCAGGATCCTTCACTACTCAAACTTGGCCTGCGGAACATCTCTGTATGGATATCTAGAAATGATTTAAGACTGAATGGTTCTATGTAAATGTAAATGTAAATGTGCTGGACTTGTAAAGCGCACAGCTGCCCGTAAGCGTCCCGGCGCTTGCTTAGGGAACCCGTCCTGGTATTCCCCTGTGAGAAAGCCCGGCAGGGTGTCCACAAGGTGAAAGCCAGGCATCCCGCCGCGAGGGGCCGTAGTGGAGATTAAGCAAGCTATTGCCCAGAGTCGCAGAGTGTGACTCCGTGAGTTTAGTAGGCACCAGAGCGAGAATTGTCGAGTCCGTGGAATTTTGAGCCCGAGACCCGCCGAGCCGGGGAATCGAACCCTGGTCCACGGTCGATCTCAGCTTCCGGGTCTGCCGCCTCTAACCACTGAGCGACGCTTCTCCTCCTTCTCTTCTTCTAAGACATAGGTTCTCATCCTGGGAAAAATACCGAGTTCCGGGGAGCTTGCCATTGGCCTGTCTCTCTGGGACCTTTGCTGGCTCCGGTCCCCAAGATTAAGAAACTCAGGCTTTACCATCAACTGCAAGCTTTCTCTCGCTGCCCAAGTCTCAGGAGTCAACTCTGCCTGCTTTGCAGCTCTCAAGTAGCTAAAGAAATTCCTCTGGCTCATTCCATCAGCTGCTCAGAGAACTGTCTTGCAGGCCTTTGTGATCTCCAGACTTGACTACGATAATGTACTGTATCTGGGGGCGGACAAGACCTCTGTCCACCGTCTCCAGCTCATTCAGAATGACGCAACTCGCCTGTCTTTTCGGTTGCCTCACTACACTTCTCTTTCTCCTTTGCTTCATCAACTCCACTGGCTCAGGGTTAGTAAGCAAATTGATTTCAAGGCCCTTTGCTATATGTTTAGAGTACAGCACTGCTTGGCCCCTGTGTATATAGGCAAGCTTGTCAAGCCTTATCAACCCTGTCACAATCTAAGATCAGCCAACCTATCCCTCTTTTAAGTTCCCAGATTGTGGCTGACCCATATGAGTGGTCACTCGTTTTCCTTCCTATGCCCAAAATTGTGGAATTCTCTTCCGCTGGAACTTAGAACCTGTCAATCTCTCCTTGCTTTCCGAAAAAAGCAAAATACCTTTCTTTTTAGTCAGGCTTAATGGCCAACTGACCTCCATCAACCTCACTTCTCCTGCTTTTCAGCACCGGGAAATCCTGCTACGTAGCTGTGCGTTCTATAAATTCTTAGATAAATAAAAAAGCTGCAGGCACATGAACCTCCTGAAATACAGTATCTGGTTTATTAGTGGCATAAATATTTCCAGACCCTTGGATCTCCCTCTGGGTTTATTACTTATTCAAATGATTCACCTGATTTGAGTTGTAGGATATGTCCCTAAGAGCTCCAGTACTGTTCAATCCCGCATGTACGTACACATCGACAGGTCTGGTCCCCACAGCTGCAGGCTTCATACCATGGGTTTGATTCCCAGGTGCAAACAAAGAGAAGGAATACACCTTCACCTCAATGCCTTCCAGCCACGACAAAATGAGGGCTATCAGCACGTTAAACAAAGATTCCAGCCTAGGGAGTAAAATGTCTAAATATTGCTCTGTATCTGGATTAACAGGTGAGGAAGTCTTGTTCTGTAATTGGGACTGGGTCGCTCTTTTCCCTCCAGTCTTCTGCCTTTTTGTGGGGGGCCCATCTGGGGCAATGTTATCTTCTGCAATTAACTGCCCACCTTTAGGTTAGTGGCCATAGTAGGTAATGTTGGTACCGGGCAGGAGCCGGAACCAGATTTTGCGTTTTCTACCTCGTAATTGTCATAACTGTCTGATGACAACAAATCCTGGATAGTCATATTACTTCCAAGGAAAGCATCCTCTCGATCAGGTCTATCGCTTTATAGATTACATTAACTGCTCTAATTAAAAATGAGTATATAGTAGTAGCAGTGTCACGCCCTGTAGCTGCAGCAGTTGATTTCATTTTACCTACTTTTTGGATGCCTACGGTAAAGGCTAGGATATCACAAGAAATTGATGAATATATACAGCCTCCCTATGGGTCATAAAGTCTTACGGTAACTAAATGATAGATGGTCTGCCCCCTAAAATGGGTTCAATAGGAATCAAAAAACATACAAATGGGGGCAAATCACTTGCTCGGCTTACCAAAGATGGCCAACAGAAAGTTACAACTTGCTGCAAGGTATAAGAGATCTGGCCAGCTATCAGGAAAGTATAAAAGGAAGAATAGAAACAGTACCTTGATCCATACAAAAAGAATAGAGACATGGCCCTGCCCAGCCTCTGTCAGCTGCTGACAGGCACAGATGGGCCTGCTCTTGGCCAGGTCTATGCCCAGGCACTCACCTGTGTGAGACCCACACGTGTCAAACAAACAGCTAATATGCGCAACCAGCTGTGAATTCAGCATGGTGTTACGCCGACGTCGATGCCGTAAGAGACTCTAGGTGTTGAAGTACTCCTGCTCAGTGACCAGGAAGTTACAGATATCACCCGCAGCGGAGCCTGAGTACACTTGATATGCCCCTCCAGGAATGGTGCGGCAGCTTGGTGTGGAGCCGATGCCACAAGGGACTGCAGTCCTCTGGCCCCCAGTGACCAGGAATGAACTCATTGAGAAGTGAGGAGAGGCTAAATACATCACCCTTTTAGATTTGACAAAAAGGCATTGGCAATTACCTCTAAAAAAATAAGTTCAGGAAAAAACACGTCCGCCACCCCAGAGGGTCTTCTTGAAATTACTGTTCTACAGTTTGGACTAAACGGTGCCCCAGCCAATTTTCAAAGGCTGATAAATGAAGGAGAAAGTAACATTCTCTGTGAGGTTCTAAATGAGCTACACATACCTGAACCCTCTTCTCTTCCCCACAGCCCAGCTGCCATTTTTTGACCACACCGGAAGAGGAAATGATAACATCAGTTGAACCAGATAATTTCTGTAACAAGACGCACTTGGAGCCAATCAGGGAACAACGCGGTCATTTAAAGACCATCATCTGGAACCAGCGGACAAAGAAGAAGAAACAAATCAGGAAGTGAGGACCATGGTGATCGAGAATCCCCCAGGACGCAAGGAGCCGAGACCCACCTGGTTTCTTTAGGAGACTTGCGTAAAAATAGACTCAACAAGAGATTTGAAGTGTGTAGGATGTCTTACATTGACTACTACACAGTCCCCTGCCACATATTTCCTCAACCGATGGCCTAGCCAAGCTACTCTAGTAGCCTTAATAATATGGGGAGAAAAACAATGTCCATTTCATTCATTGCTGTCACACCAATGAGTGATCTTGTTTATGAGGTTCAATGTAGATTGTTGAGTTATTTGGGTGATTGGGGGAACTCCTAGTCAAATTGCAACCAAGGGTGCTGATTCAGGGGGCAGCTCTTAGGAAGAAAAAAGTCCTACTCCGGGCATTGGGGGTGTGTGTTCATAATCAATGGATACATTTGAGTCCCCTTGAATGATGATGCTCTTTCACATGATCCTCCTTAATGATATTATCTGGTTTATTAGTGGTGTGAATATTTCCAGACCTTTGGCTCTCACTCTGTGTCGAATACTTATTCAAATGATTCACCCTATTTAAGTTACATCATATGTCTCTAGGAGCCCCAGTACTGTTCAATTCAGCATGTATGTGCACATCTGCAGTGCTGGTCCCCACAGCTGCGGGCCTAATGTCATAAATCTGGGTCCCATGTGCAAGCAAAAAGAATGACTCCAGGTTTAATTCAATGCCTTCCAGCCACCACAAAAAGCGGGCTATCAGCACGTTAAACAAAGATTCCAGCCTGGGGAGTAACATGTCTAAAACATTCTCTGTATCTGTTTCAGCAGTTTAGGAAGACTTGTTCTGCAATTGGGACCGGATCATTCTTTTCTCTTTAGTCTTCTTCCTTTTTATGGGGGGCCCATCGGAGGCAATGTTATCTTCTGCCATTAACTGCCCGCCTTGCAGTAAGTGGCCATAGTAGGTAATGTTGGCACCGGCCAGGAGCCGGAACAAGATATTGCGCTTTTTGCCTCATAATTGTCATGATTGTCTCATGACAACAAATCCTGGCTAGACTTATTAACTTCCAGGGAAAGCCTCCTCTTGGTCAGGGCTATCTCTTTAGAGATTACATTAGCTGCCCTAATTAAAATTGAGTCTATAGTAGTAGCAGTGTTACCTACTGGAGCTGCAGTAGTTAGATTCTATTTACCTAATTTTTAGATTCCTACGGTAAAAGCTAGGATATCACAAGAAAATGATGAATATATACAGACTCAGAATAGGCCATAAAGTCTTACGTTAACTAAATGGTAGATGGTCTGTCCCCGAAAGTGTGTTATATAGGAATCAAAAAATAGACCAATGGAGGCAAATCACTTGCTCGGCTTACCTAAGATGGCCAACAGAGAGCTACACCTTGCTGCAAGGTATAAGAGATCAGGCCAGGTATTAATAAAGTATACAAGGAAGAAAAGAAACAGTCCCTTGATTGGGGGAAGTCCTAGTCAAATTGCCACCAAGGGTGCTGATTCAGGGGTCAGCTCTAAGGAAGAAAAAAATCCTACTCCGGGCATTATGTCTGTGTGTTCATAATCGATGAATGAATTTGAGTCCCCTTTAATGATGATGCACCTGGCACATGATCCTCCTGAATGATAGTATCTGGTTCATTAGTGGCATGACTATTTCCACACCTTTGGCTCTCACTCTGGGTCGAATACTTATTCAAATGATTCACCCTATTTAAGTTACATCATATATCTCTAGGAGCCCCGGTACTGTTCAATCCAGCATGTATGTGCACATCTGCAGTGCTGGTCCCCACAGCTGCGGGCCTAATGTCATAAATCTGGGTCCCATGTGCAAGCAAAGAGAATGAATCCAGGTTTAATTCAATGCCTTCCAGCCACCACAAAAAGCGGGCTATCAGCACGTTAAACAAAGATTCCAGCATGGGGAGTAACATGTCTAAAACATTCTCTGTATCTGTTTTAGCAGTTGAGGAAGACTTGATCTGCAATTGGGACCAGATCATTCTTTTCTCTTTAGTCTTCTTCCTTTTTATGGGGGGCCCATCGGAGGCAATGTTATCTTCTGCCATTAACTGCCCGCCATGCAGTAAGTGGCAATAGAAGGTAATGTTGGCACCGGCCAGGAGCCGGAACAAGATATTGCGTTGTTTGCCTCATAATTGTCATGATTGTCTCATGACAACAAATGCTGGCTAGTCTTATTAACTTCCAGGGAAAGCCTCCTCTTGGTCAGGGCTATCTCTTTAGAGATTACATTAGCTGCTCTAATTAAAAGTGAGTCTAAAGTAGTAGCAGTGTTACCTACTGGAGCTGCAGTAGTTAGATTCTATTTACCTAATTTTTAGATTCCTATGGTAAAAGCTAGGATATCACAAGAAAATGATGAATTTATACAGACTCAGAATAGGCCATAAAGTCTTACGTTAACTAAATGGTAGATGGTCTGCCCCCGAAAGTGTGTTATAAAAGAATCAAAAAATAGACCAATGGAGGCAAATCACTTGCTCGGCTTACCTAAGATGGCCAACAGACAGCTACACCTTGCTGCAAGGTATAAGAGATCAGGCCAGGTATTAATAAAGTATACAAGGAAGAAAAGAAACAGTCCCTTGATTGGGGGAACTCCTAGTCAAATTGCCACCAAGGGTGCTGATTCAGGGGTCAGCTCTAAGGAAGAAAAAAGTCCTACTCCGGGCATTGGGGGTGTGTGTTCATAATCGATTAATGAATTTGAGTCCCCTTTAATGATGATGCACCTGGCACATGATCCTCCTGAATGATAGTATCTGGTTCATTAGTGGCATGAATATTTCCAGACCTTTGGCTCTCACTCTGGGTCGAATACTTATTCAAATGATTCACCTGATTTATGTTACATTATATGTACCTAGGGGCTCCGGTACTGTTCAATCCAGCATGTATGTGCACATCTGCAGAGCTGGTCCCCGCAGCTGCAGGCTTAATGTCATAAATGTGGGTCCCAGATGCAAGCAAAGAGAAAGACTCCAGGTTTAATTCAATGCCTTCCAGCTACCACAAAACGGGGGCTATCAGCACATTAAACAAAGATTCCAGCCTGGGGAGTAACATGTCTAAAGAATTCTCCGTATCTGTTTTAGCAGTTGAGGAAGACTTGTTCTGCAATTGGGACCATGTAATTCTTTTCTCTTTAGTCTTCTTCCTTTTTATGGGGGGCCCATCTGAATCTGCCATTAACTGTCCGCCTTGTGGTTAGTGGCTATAGTAGGTAATGTTGGCACCGTCCAGGAGCCGGAACAAGATATTGCGCTTTCTGCCTCATAATTGTCATGATTGTTTCATGACAACAAATCCTGGCTAGTCTTATCCACTTCTAGGGAAAGCCTCTTCTCTGTCAGGGCTATCTCTTTAGAGATTACATTAGCTTCCCTAAATAAAATTGAGTCTATAGTAGTAGCAGTGTCCCCCACTGTAGCTGCAGTAGTTAATTTCTACTTACCTAATTTTTGTATGCCTATGGTAAAAGTTAGGATATCACAAGAAAATGATGAATATATACAGCCTCACAATAGGCCATAAAGTCTTACGTTAACTAAATGGTGGATGGTCTGCCCCCGAAAGTGGTTTATATAGGAATCAAAAAACAGACCAAAGGAGGCAAATCACTTGCTCGGCTTACCTAAGGTGGCAAATAGTGAGCTACACCTTGCAAGGTATAAGAGATCAGGACAGGTATCAATAAAGTATACAAGGAAGAAAAGAAAAAATACCTTGATCCTTACATAAAGAATACAGACATGGTCCAGCCTAGCCTCTGTCTGATCAGACAGGCACAGATGGGCCCGCTCTTGGCCAGGTCTTTGCCCAGGCACTAACCCAGGTGCGAGCCAGGCGTGTTACGCACACAGTTGATATGCCTATCAAGCCGTGTTGCGTGCAGCATGTCGTGACACCAATGCTGCAAGAGACTCTGGGTGTTGCACTCCTCTTATTCCCAGTGACCAGGAAATTACAGACATCCAAAGGAGCCTGAGCACAGATGATATGCCCCTCAAGGCATGGTGCGGCAGTGTGGTGTGGGGTCAATGCCACAAGAAACACTGGGGCTGCAGGCCTCCAGCCCCAGTGACCAGGAAAGAACTCCTTGAGAAGTGAGGAGAGGCTAAATACATCACCCATTTAGATTTGACAAAAAGGGATTGGCAGCTACCTCTAAAAAAGAAGTTCAGGAAAAAACACGTTTCCCACCCCAGACGGTCTTCTTGAAATTACTGTTTTACCGTTTGGACTACAAGGAGCCTCAGCCACTTTTTAGAGGCTGATAAATGAAGGAGAAAGTAACATTCTCTGGGAGGTTCAAAATGAGACACACTTACCTGAACCCACTTAAATTCCTCCACAGCCTACCTGCCATATTTTGACCACACCGGAAGAGGAAATGATAACATCAGTTGAACCAGATGATTTCGGTAAAGAGAACCCATTGGAGCCAATCAGGGAATAAAGTGGTCATTTTAAGGGCCATCAAGAACCGGCGGACAAAGAAGAAGAAATGAATCCGGAATTGAGGACCATGGTGATCGAGAATTCCCAAGGAAGCAAGGAGCTGAGACCCACCTACTTACTTTCTCGAAGTTGGCAGAGAAGAAGGACTCAGGGTTTTCAGCCATACATACCTTGTAGCTGCTGGAAGCCAGATAGAAAATCCCAGCCCTGGTAACAGCTGTGAAAAGAAGAAGGGCAACTTCTTGGAATTGGCGTCCCTGAGATACACACAGAGTGGAAGACTAGGGCAAAGCGTGCCAAATGACTAGTTGCTCCACGACGTTTTCAGAGAAATGTGTCTTGGACAGGTTTGCGCTGGATTTGGGGAACACAGGACGGCAGAAGAACCTAACCTTTCACAAGTTCCTCACATTTTCAAATTCTTTTTTCCTCTTTCTCTTCTTCCCTCACCAAAAACATTTCATGTTTTTAAGGGAAGCAGTTTTTTTGTACATAAGAGGGACCCTACTTTCTTAAATTCTTTTTTCCTGACTTATCAAATTAGTACTTGTTTTAATGAAGCGAAAAACCACCCCCCTTCTTTGTTTTATTTGTCAAGAAAGTACAGGATGACAGGTGACCTATTGCTTGGTGATTAGTCTATCCTTATTCAATAGGGTAAAGGAGACGTGACTTACCCTTGGGTTTCTTTGTTGTTCTGGGAGAAACTTGGATGTGGGCTGGAGGCGTCACCAGGGCTGGCCCTAAAGGAAAGAAAGGACATAAAAGACATTAAGACATTTGGACTTTCCTAACTTTGGTTAAAACCTGTGTGAAATTCTAGAGAAAATAATTGGGTGACAATAAAACCTTAGAACTCTGTATTCGGCCAATGGAAGCCATAAAAGCACAGAATACAAACAAAAGACAGTTATAAAAAGACAGTGTAAAAGGACTACAGATACATAGAGGGTACAATTTAGCCATTTATATTTTCCTAAAACCATGTTTACAAAAAACAATATGACTCAATATTAAAAGCAAATACAATGACAATTTAGCTTATAAAATATATCATATAAAGTGCAAATCCAGCTAGACAGAAAGCATCTTTCTCCTAATTCATGTAGCTCATGATAAAAAACTTGCATCCCCAGGTGAGACGATGGGTCCATGGGCAAAGAAAAACGTTACAGGTGTAAAAATTCTGGCCTTACTTGAACAAAATGACCTGTTCTCAAGAGCGGAAGAATATAGCTTTTCCAGAAAGTGAGATAAAATTCACAGAAAAAGGTTAAGTGCAAAGTGTTCAGATCACAAACGTTGTCAAATGGACGTGGCATTGAATCCTCATGCTTCACAAAGCCTTTTGGAAAGGCAACTTACCAGTGAATAAGATTCAATCTGAATCTTATCAAAAAGCGGTTATGAGCATTATTGACAAGAGACAAGTAGGGGTGCACCTGTGAGCTTGGACTAATTGTGAAGTAAATTCTCACAGTGGGCTTAGCAGTTTCATTGCCCTCCCTGTCCCCCTGCCACCGGTGCAGAAACAGAGGCTTAGTGTTCCATATGTCAGTTGGTCTTAAAGGTCTAGGGTTAGTGTACAAATCCGAACAGCCTAGCTATCTCATCTGCTCTGATATATACGTTGACCATGGGATACGCATAACCCCCTCGAGAGCCATACAGTCCCCTATAAAAAGATGATTCAGAGTGGAAATTGGAAAAGTAGAAATTCTAAACTAGTTCACTAAAGGCACAACTGCAATGTGATCAGAAATGTATCCCGAGCCAAGCTCTTCATGCAGTGTAAAGGCTGGGTGCACTGGGACAGCAAGGAGCCTACACCAAAATGTACTTTACACTACCTGCAAGTGTTTCTTGTTCTTATACCCACACACATCACAGCAATAGGTGGTCATAGGGATACATTTTTCTCTATACACCTTTATGATTGCAGGAGCAGGTTTTTTCCCGAGTCTTTTTGCAAAGTCCATGGTAGACACCACTGCCCCCCTTGTCAAGACGTTCTTCTTGGGTGCTCTTTGTGCAACCCAAGATTCATTCTCCTTAAACAGCACACCTAAATAAGAACAGGTTGAAACTTTAGTTAATTCTTCCCCCTGCAGAAGACCTTCCACTTACAGTCTTCTTAGTGCGGATTGTCATGTTATGAGAATTAGAAAAATTGGTTGCAAGGTTGGGTGAATCCATAAAATCTGTGAAAATGTCAAAAAGTTGTTGAAGACCTACACCTGTCCTCGCAAACAACACTGCATCATCTACATACGGAAGTAGGGGAATAGGTTTGGAGCCAGTTGTCGGGATGTCTTTACTAGTTCCTGAGAGAACATCCCCTAGCTTGTTGATATTCAGCGTGAGCATCAGTAGAGCAAGAAAACACCCCTGCCTGACTCCTCTCTTGACATCCTAGGATGCTGACACAAAACCATCCTCATTATATCTCACTGTGGCCTTGGTGTTGATATGGGCAAACTGTAAAAAAGTCACATGGTCTATCTTCAGACCCAGTTTCAGAAGAATCAACCATAACTTGGATCTATTAAAATGGTTAAATGCTGATGTTAGATCCATAAATACATATGCAAGGATCCCTTCTTGGCTATTGTGTATTTCCACACCACCAAATATAGGATAATGCACTGATCTGGCAACCCTTTGCTCTGTCTAAAACTGTACTGAAGGTCTTACATGATCTTAAACTTATCTAGCCAGAAGGTTATCCGTACCAGGACAACTTTCCCCATAATTTTTTCAGCAGGCACTAAGAGCAAAATTGGTCAATAGTGCACTATATTGTTCCTCAAACCCTTTTTAAAAATAGGTATACTAATATCCATTGACCAGGAATTAGGGGGGTCACAAGAACAGGCCGCAATAAATACTCATGTCAGTGTCCTGGCCGAGGTCATGCGGTCTGCTCTATACAGATCTGCCAGGACCCCATTCGGACCCAGCGCATTCCCCCATCTGTGTCCAAGATAGCTTTGTGTACCTCTTAAATATTAAAATGCAATGGAGCAGTATTTGTGCAAAGTTTCACTATACGTCAGACCCTCTTGCATCATCACCACTATACATCCCTTCAAAATGGAAAATACATCTTTCGGCTGCTATAGTGCCAACTATTCTCGGGTTTAGAGTATATGAAAAAAAAACTATTGACCGCTCCCCTGAACTTTATATGACTGTTAGCACGCTTACCTGATCAAAGGCTTCTAATGCCTGGGCCCTAATGGCCTTCTTCCTCTGTTGGATTGCACATTTGTAGGCCCTCCTGCAGGTCCTAACCACTGAATCTTCCCTTTGGCATTGCTTAAGGGCATGGATTAAATTCCTGCAAGCCCTAGAACATGTACCGTCGAGCCACCTTATCTCCTTAGCAACTTTGGCCCTGCTGTTAATTAGATATTAGATACTATGCTTTGTTAATTTATCAAAATCATCTTTAAAAGCTCTATCCTGAGTTTTCATATCCAAATAAAGCAGGATCTCATCTGCACACTCTGCATACCGACTGTCAAAAAAATTCTTTGGTTGCTCATTTTAGCCTGCATGCTTGGTATATTGAGCTACTAACAGAGTTTGAAATACTACTTCCCTGAGCTCCATATTTTTCAATGCTGTGAATCAATTCAAGCATTAGAGGGTTGTGATCGCTATGGCTGGACGAAGAGTCAGTCAGCTTGTGATCTGCGGAGGCTAATTGTGCAGATATCATTATGAAATCAATAATACTGGAGTAACCCCTGCCTATGAAGGTGGGTATGGATACACAAAGAGAACAGCCTCTTATCAAGCCTGTCTGATTTCTCAAATGGTAGTGACTCTAATCAAAATATTTACCTTGCATCATAGAAACACAGAAATTAACTTTCTTTTAAGTTATGTTTATTCATCAAAAAAAAATTATATATTAATTTTTTATATTTTCACACTTATTTGGGATTTATATTAGCAAGAAAATTAAATAAAACAAATTCATATTATTTTTTTAATTAGAAAAAGGCATTCCTTGACTTTTCTAACCAGTGATTTGTATTTTGGTAATCCCCAAAAGATTACTCCATCATTCTTCCATTCTCACCTTTCATTTCTCTCATACATACCAACTATCATACCACACAAACAAATTCACAATATAAACACATCTGAGCAAGAGTCCTACTCCCTAGTTCTGTTTGTCATGTTAGCAAGTTCCACAATTTAAACACAAACACAAGTCAATCACTTTGATTATAGATGTTTCTTTTCTTGACTTGATTCTTGGGTGGGGCTCTCAGATGCGTGTCACTGGCCTACGTGCGTTTCGCCGAAACCAAATTATTATCACCTTCTTTAGGACCAAAAAAGTACATATTCCATCTTTAGGGTTGTCTGGGGGTTTATATGTCTTTCAAGGAACTAAAGGTGTTTTAGATCCTCCAGGGTATGGAGCAATCCACACGTTTTTTAAGAAGCAAAGATGAGTCCTTGAATAGATTTGGGGGCCGATTAGGATCATGGGCTGATCGCCAACGCCCGCATGGCGGTGGCGATCCGCCTGCGATCCGACTCTGTCCGCCACCCAATTCCCCCGCCATATTAATATGGCGGGGGGTCTGTGGCCTGGAGACTCTGTACACCAAGACCCATAATGCAGAGCGTGTCCTTTTTGAGAAGGAACAACGTTGGGTTCACTGACTGACATCACTGGACTGAACGACACAATCCCGTGGCACACGCTGTAAAACCGTGAGCAAGTCTCTTGGCCACTACTATCTGTATCCAGCATGCAATCAAACAAGTGTTATGACAAGCTGACACAGAATTAGCTCCATGAGAAAATAGTCCCTGTCATCAACACGTTATTAACTGAAAAATCCAGGGCGTAATCAAAGAAAGTATTATGACAAGTCGACACAGAATCAGTTCTATAAAATATACACCTGGTTATCAACATGTGTTTAACTGAAATATTAGGTTACTCCTTACAATAGACATCAATGAATTAATTTAATTTCATCCTTGTAATTATGTAGTGAAATTTGAGGAAACAATTTGTTCTATATACACAAGCTCTCATTTAGACCGTTCGAGCGGTCACATTGCTTTAAATAGACTAATCTTGCGAAATGCCAACCAAAAAGCTGCCAACCAACATGGGTGCTTTAGTCCTACTACCATGTCCATAGACATCTCTATGTAAATGAGCCATCTACTCGGCCCCCAGTCTACCGGGAAGCCGCGCAGAGCTAGAACAAATCAGTGACTTGTCAGTTTCGGTAAGCTGTTGACTTTCATCCCCCAGTGGTTAGCAACTAAGGTAAGATCTATGAATTTAAAAATCTTGCCTATTTCAGAACAAGGTCTTTACCGCTCTGCGGCATCCTGAAGAATGAAGTAATAGCATATGATCAAGAGAAACATCTATTTGACATCGCTAACTCATAATGCCGATTCTTTCCGCACAACTAATACTTTGTTAACTGCATGAAACCTATATGGCTGAAAATAGAAACTGCTTGCACTCGATAATCACACTTCCGTCCGTACGGACACCTTAGTGATAAACGCATCAAACTTGTTTCTGCATTAGTATGGCCGCCCACGGGGTCAAAACACATTTTGACTTAATGGAGCTGAACCCTAGAAGGCGCACACTACAGCAAGTACCTAATGCACGCCACGCGCTGAATGTAAATTATCCTACTAGATTAATCCCACTTTAAGGTTAACTTGACTCGATAATGCACAAAACACATTTGCATATACCACTCAACAATCTGCCATATTCTCTCATTTTAAAAAAGCTCTGCTATCTAGCACACCGTCCTAACTGAGACTAATAAGGTGTATTCAAAAAGGTATTTTGAATAACATGCATAATAAAATGCAACAGCATTATCAATTCATTAGTGGTACAAACTGATTACCTTGGATACATAGGGTACCTATGCAAGAACTAAGATATGATTATATCTTATCTTTCCTTTTTATAATTCCAGATACTACGGTTCTGAATTAACAATGTTGGTGGTAAGTTAACCACTATAATTAGGGGCTGCAATAAGTCACCTAAGAACCTCGGTCCTGAAGAAAGCTGTTAGAATTTACAAGAAGGCTGAAACATGTCGACCCAATAGTGCAGTGGACTGGTAACTGGGTCTACTATCGCACTTAATTTGTTTTTACTTTCTCACATCACCTTCTTAAGAATAGATTTTTGCGCAATAGTGATGTAGAGAAATTTCATTCACAGCACCTGAGCACATGTACATTTTTCACTGTTCTTATATATCTGGACACTACTGGAAAATCAGTGGGTCTACCTCCGGGTGGAAGACAGCATGCAAACAATCTAAGAACTGATGCTGTAACGTTACACCAAGGTTGAGAATCAAGATATACCGCCACTTGCCTGTGTACTTTTTATGAGGGTTTTTATGTGGCTCTAATCCAACAAAGACCCTGATTTCATAGGACAAGTGGTCCATTCTCCCCCTGATTATTACTGTAACCTCTGGAAGCTGAATGGATCATAGCTTCTTTTTCCCTTAACATTGAATATTACACAAGGACTAAGAGACAGTCAGCTTGTGAACTGCTGAGGCTAATGGTGCAGAGATTATTATGAAATCAATAATACTGGAGGAACCCCTGGCTATGAAGGTGGGTATGGATGCATCCATTACCATCTGCTCTAGACAAAGCAAATTGTTTGCGGCAAAGACCAGTTCTAAAAGATGGCTGGATTTCATATGTTCAAAGTGGGAAGCCAGAGGTAGAGCATCCGCATAACCCATCACAGAACCCAAATGACAAAGATGTGTGTTACAAATACCTAAATTGAGGCCTCCTATAGGGAATGTTTCCTCTTCATATATTGTTAGAGAAACCTCTCGAGTGCTACTTAGTGTTCAACGGCAGAATTTCTTCAATAATAATTATAAAAATGTTATACTAGCAGAGGAGGAGGATTAATTAATGACAGCTCTTCTGCTAACAGATGGGCTGAATGACGCTCTACAATTCTGGTGTTACAAGTGAGTTGGAGTGAGATTGTAAAAGGAGGACTCCCTTGGATCTACTCAATATAAATGGAGCTGTGCATTTAAAAAATGCAGTTAATCTGTCCAATAATAATTCTCAGTCGTATCCTATGTTTCCGACATAGCAATTAGATGACAACTAATGATTAACATCTGCCATAAAACATCATCACTTTTGGACCTAAGTCCATCTTTATTCCAGGACAAAATCTTCATACAAGAAGAACCTGGAGTAATGGTAGTTGGTTTAAGAAGGGGGAGAAAGTATTACCTATCTGGCACACAGGCCTGGGATCCAGCAACTGAACTCTAGCAAATGGTAGTCATTTGTTACCATCTAGCCCATCATGGTCCAAAGGGGGATCAAGTCTATTGGTTAAGGGAAGTGCAAACGTACCAGTATCATCCCTAGTAGCTACCCTAGCTGTCCTTAGGATGGGGTTTCTGGGGCAATCATGATGAACAAAGTTAGTTGTATAAAAGTATTGAAGGGGACAACCTTAATTGATGTTTATGTGACTTGCATAGAAATAGTCTCAACAAGAGCTTTAACATGTGAAGGATGTCTTATATTAACTACTACACAGTCCCCTGCCACATCTTTCCCCAACCGAAGGCCCACCCAACCTACTCTAGTAGCCATAATAATGTGGGGAGAAAAAAATTGTTCATTTGCTTAATTTCTGCCACACAAATGGCTTTCCTTGTGTATGAGGTCCAATGTATATTCTTGAGTTATTTGGGTGATTGGGGGAACTCCTAGATAAATTGCCACCAAGGGTGCTGATTCAGGGTGCAGCTCTAAGAAAGAAAAAAGTCCTACTCCCGGCATTGGGGGTGTGTGTTCATAATCAATGAATGAATTTGATTCCCCTTTAATGATGATCTTCCGGGCACATGAGCCTCCTGAATAATAGTATCTGGTTCATTAGTGGCGTGAATATTTCCAGTCCTTTGGCTCTCACTCTGGGTCAAATACTTATTCAAATGATTCACCTGATTTAAGTTACATTATATGTACCTAGGAGCAGCGGTACTATTCAATCCAGCATGTTTGTGCCATCTACAGAGCTGGTCCCCACAGCTGCGGGCTTAATGCCATAAATGTGGGTCCCAGATGCAAGCAAAGGGAAAGACTCCAGGTTTAATTCAATGCCTTCCTGCCATGACAAAAAGTAGGCTATCAGCATGTTAAACAAAGATTCCAGCCTGGGGAGTAACATGTCTAAAGAATTCTCCGTATCTGTTTTAGCAGTTGAGGAAGACTTGTTCTGCAATTGGGACCGTGTCATTCTTTTCTCTTTAGTCTTCTTCCTTTTTATGGGGGGCCCATCTGAATCTGCCTTTAACTGTTTGCCTTGAGGTTAGTGGCCATTGTAGGTAATGTTGGCACCGCCCAGGAGCCGGAACAAGATATTGCGCTTTTTGCCTCATAATTGTCATGATTGTTTCATGACAACAAATCCTAGCTAGTCCTAGCCACTTCTAGGGAAAGCCTCTTCTCGGTCAGGGCTATCTCTTCAGAGATTACATTAGCTTCCCTAAATAAAATTGAGTCTATAGTAGTAGCAGTGTCCCCCACTGTAGCTGCAGAAGTTAATTTCTACTTCCCTAATTTTTGGATGCCTATGGTAAAAGTTAGGATATCACAAGAAAAAGATGAATATATACAGCCTCACAATCGGCCATAAAGTCTTACGTTAACTAAATGGTGGATGGTCTGCCCCCGAAAGTGGTTTATATAGGAATCAAAAAACAGACCAATGGAGGCAAATCACTTGCTCGGCTTACCTAACATGGCCAACAGGGAGCTACACCTTGCAAGGTATAAGAGATCAGGCACGGTATCAATAAAGTATACAAGGAAGAAAAGAAACAATACCTTGATCCTTACATAAAGAATAGAGAAATGGCCCAGTCCAGCCTCTGTCTGATCAGATAGGGACAGAGGGGCCCGCTCTTGGCCAGGTCTTTGCCCAGGCACTAACCCAGGTGCGAGCCAGGCGTGTTACGCACACAGTTGATATGCCTATCAAGCCGTGTTGCGTGCAGCATGTCGTGACACCAATGCTGCAAGAGACTCTGGGTGTTGCACTCCTCTTATTCCCAGTGACCAGGAAATTACAGACATCCAAAGGAGCCTGAGCACAGATGATATGCCCCTCAAGGCATGGTGCGGCAGTGTGGTGTGGGGTCAATGCCACAAGAAACACTGGGGCTGCAGGCCTCCAGCACCCAGTGACCAGGAAAGAACTCCTTGAGAAGTGAGGAGAGGCTAAATACATCACCCATTTAGATTTGACAAAAAGGCATTGGCAGTTACCTCTAAAAAAGAAGTTGAGGAAAAAACACATTTCCCACCCCAGACGGTCTTCTTGAAATTACTGTTTTACCGTTTGGACTACGAGGAGCCTCAGCCATTTTTTAGAGGCTGATAAATGAAGGAGAAAGTAACATTCTCTGGGAGGTTCAAAATGAGACACACTTACCTGAACCCACTTAAATTCCTCCACAGCCTACCTGCCATTTTTCGACCACACCGGAAGAGGAAATGATAACATCAGTTGAACCAGATGATTTCGGTAAAGAGAACCCATTGGAGCCAATCAGGGAACAAAGTGGTAATTTTAAGGGCCATCAAGAACCGGCGGACAAAGAAGAAGAAATGAATCCGGAATTGAGGACCATGGTGATCGAGAATTCCCAGGGACGCAAGGAGCTGAGACCCACCTACTTACTTTCTCGAAGTTGGCAGAGAAGAAGGACTCAGGGTTTTCAGCCATACATACCCTGTAGCTGCTGGAAGCCAGATAGCAAATCCCAGCCCTGGTAACAGCTGTGAAAAGAAGAAGGGCAACTTCTTGGAATTGGCGTCCCTGAGTTACACACAGAGTGGAAGACTAGGGCAAAGCGTGCCAAATGACTAGTTGCTCCACTACGTTTTCAGAGAAATGTGTCTTGGACAGGTTTGCGCTGGATTTGGGGAACACGGGAGGGCAGAAGAACCTAACCTTTCACAAGTTCCTCACATTTTCAAATTCTTTTTTCCTCTTTCTCTTCTTCCCTCACCAAAAACATTTCATGTTTTTAAGGGAAGCAGATTTTTTTGTACCTAAGAGGGACCCTACTTTCTTTAATTCTTTTTTCCTGACTTATCAAATTAGTACTTGTTTTAATGAAGTGAAAAACCACCCCCCTTCTTTGTTTTATTTGTCAAGAAAGTACAGGATGACAGGTGACCTATTGCTTGGTGATTAGTCTATCCTTATTCAATAGGGTAAAGGAGACGTGACTTACCCTTGGGTTTCTTTGTTGTTCTGGGAGAAACTTGGATGTGGGCTGGAGGCGTCACCAGGGCTGGCCCTAAAGGAAAGAAAGGACATAAAAGACATTAAGACAGTTGGAGTTTCCTAACTTTGGTTAAAACCTGTGTGAAATTCTAGAGAACATAATTGGGTGACAATAAAACCTTAGAACTCTGTATTCGGCCAATAGAAGCCATAAAAGCACAGAATACAAACAAAAGACAGTTATAAAAACACAGTGTAAAAGGACTACAGATACATAGAGGGTACAATTTAGCCATTTATATTTTCCTAAAACCATGTTTACAAAAAACAATATGACTCATTATTAAAAGCAAATACAATGAAAATTAAGCTTATAAAATATATCATATAAAGTGCAAATCCAGCTAGACAGAAAGCATCTTTCATCTAATTCATGTAGCTCATGATAAAAAACTTGCAACCCCAGGTGAGACGATGGGTCCATGGGCAAAGAAAAACTTTATAGGTGTAAAAATTCTGGCCTTACTTGAACAAAATGACCTGTTCTCAAGTGCGGAGGAATATAGCTTTTCCAGAAAGAGAGATAAAATTCACAGAAAAAGGTTAAGTGGAAAGTGTCCGGATCACAAACGTTGTCAAATGGTCATGGCATTGAATCCTCATGCTTCACAAAGCCTTTTGGAAAGGCAACTTACCAGTGAATAAGATTCAATATGAATCTTATCAAAAAGCGGTTATGAGCATTATTGACAAGAGACAAGTAGGGGTGCACCTGTGAGCTTGGACTAATTGTGAAGTAAATTCTCACAGTGGGCTTAGCAGTTTCTTTGCCCTCCCTGTCCCCCTGCCACCGGTGCAGAAACAGAGGCTTAGTGCTCCATATGTCAGTTGGTCTTAAAGGTCTAGGGTTAGTGTACAAATCCGAACAGCCTAGCTATCTCATCTGCTCTGATATATACGTTGAACATGGGATACGCATAACCCCCTCGAGAGCCATACAGTCCCCTATAAAAAGATGATTCAGAGTGGAAATTGGAAAAGTAGAAATTCTAAACTAGTTCACTAAAGGCACAACTGCAATGTGATCAGAAATGTATCCCGAGCCAAGCTCTTCATGCAGTGTTAAGGCTGGGTGCACTGGGACAGCAAGGAGCCTACACCAAAATGTACTTTACACTACCTGCAAGTGTTTCTTGTTCTTATACCCACACACATCACAGCCATAGGTGGCCATAGGGATACATTTTTCTCTATACACCTTTATGATTGCAGGAGCAGGTTTTTTCCCGAGTCTTTTTGCAAAGTCCATGGTAGACACCACTGCCCCCCTTGTCAAGACGTTCTTCTTGTGTGCTCTTTGTGCAACCCAAGATTCATTCTCCTTAAACAGCACACCTAAATAAGAATAGGTTGAAACTTTAGTTAATTCTTCCCCCTGCAGAAGACCTTCCACTTACAGTCTTCTTAGTGCGGATTGTCATGTTATGAGAATTAGAAAAATTGGTTGCAAGGTTGGGTGAGTCCATAAAATCTATGAAAATGTCAAAAAGTTGTTGAAGACCTACACCTGTCCTCGCAAACAACACTGCATCATCTACATACGGAAGTAGGGGAATAGGTTTGGAGCCAGTTGTCGGGATGTCTTTACTAGTTGCCGAGAGAACATCCCCTAGCTTGTTGATATTCAGCGTGAGCATCAGTAGAGCAAGAAAACACCCCTGCCTGACTCCTCTCTTGACATCCTAGGATGCTGACACAAAACCATCCTCATTATATCTCACTGTGGCCTTGGTGTTGATATGGGCAAACTGTAAAAAAGTCACATGGTCTATCTTCAGACCCAGTTTCAGAAGAATCAACCATAACTTGGATCTATTAAAATGGTTAAATGCTGATGTTAGATCCATAAATACATATGCAAGGATCCCTTCTTGGCTATTGTGTATTTCCACACCACCAAATATAGGATAATGCACTGATCTGGCAACCCTTTGCTCTGTCTAAAACTGTACTGAAGGTCTTACATGATCTTAAACTTATCTAGCCAGAAGGTTATCCGTACCAGGACCACTTTCCCCATAATTTTTTCCGCCGGCACTAAGAGCAAAATTGGTCAATAGTGCACTATATTGTTCCTCAAACCCTTTTTAAAAATAGGTATACTAATATCCATTGACCAGGAAGTAGGAGGGTCACAAGAACAGGCCGCAATAAATACTCATGTCAGTGTCCTGGCCCAGGTCATGGGGTCTGCTCTATACAGATCTGCCAGGACCCCATTCGTACCCAGCGCATTCCCCCATCTGTGTCCAAGATAGCTTTGTGTACCTCTTAAATATTAAAATGCAATGGAGCAGTATTTGTGCAAAGTTTCACTATACGTCAGACCCTCTTGCATCATCACCACTATACATCCCTTCAAAATGGAAAATACATCTTTCGGCTGCTATAGTGCCAACTATTCTCGGGTTTAGAGTATCTGAAAAAAAACTATTGACCGCTCCCCTGAACTTTATATGACTATTAGCACGCTTACCTGATCAAAGGATTATAATGCCTGGGCCCTAATGGCCTTCTTCCTCTGTTGGATTGCACATTTGTAGGCCCTCCTGCAGGTCCTAACCACTGAATCTTCCCTTTGGCATTGCTTAAGGGCATGGATTAAATTCCTGCAAGCCCTAGAACATGTACCGTCGAGCCACCTTATCTCCTTAGCAACTTTGGCCCTGCTGTTAATTAGATATTAGATACTATGCTTTGTTAATTTATCAAAAGCATCTTTAAAAGCTCTATCCTGAGTTTTCATATCCAAATAAAGCAGGATCTCATCTGCACACTCTGCATACCGTCTGTCAAAAAAATTCTTTGGTTGCTCATTTTAGCCTGCATGCTTGGTATATTGAGCTACTAACAGAGTTTGAAATACTACTTCCCTGCCCTCCATATTTTTCAATGCTGTGAATCAATTCAAGCATTAGAGGGTTGTGATCGCTATGGCTGGACGAAGAGTCAGTCAGCTTGTGATCTGCGGAGGCTAATTGTGCAGATATCATTATGAAATCAATTATACTCGAGTAACCCCTGCCTATGAAGGTGGGTATGGATACACAAAGAGAACAGCCTCTTATCAAGCCTGTCTGATTTCTCAAATGGTAGTGACTCTAATCAAAATATTTACCTTGCATCATAGAAACACATAAATTAACTTTCTTTTAAGTTATGTTTATTCATCAAAAATATTTTTATATATGAATTTTTTATATTTTCACACTTTTTTGGGATTTATATTAGCAAGAAAATTACATAAAACAAATTCATATTATTTTTTTAATTAGAAAAAGGCATTCCTTGACTTTTCTAACCAGTGATTTGTATTTTGGTAATCCCCAAAAGATTACTCCATCATTCTTCCATTCTCACCTTTCATTTCTCTCATACATACCAACTATCATACCACACAAACAAATTCACAATATAAACACATCTGAGCAAGAGTCCTACTCGCTAGTTCTGTTTGTCATGTTAGTAAGTTCCACAATTTAAACACAAACACAAGTCAATCACTTTGATTATAGATGTTTCTTTTCTTGACTTGATTCTTGGGTGGGGCTCTCAGATGCGTGTCACTGGCATACGTGCGTTTCGGTGAAACCAAATTATTATCACCTTCTTTAGGACCAAAAAAGTACATATTCCATCTTTAGGGTTGTCTGGGGGTTTATATGTCTTTCAAGGAACTAAAGGTGTTTTAGATCCTCCAGGGTATGGAGCAATCCACACGTTTTTTAAGAAGCAAAGATGAGTCCTTGAATAGATTTGGGGGCCCATTAGGATCACGGGCTGATCGCCAACGCCCGCATGGCGGTGGCGATCCGCTTGCGATCCGACTCTGTCCGCCACCCAATTCCCCCCGCCATATTAATATGGCGGGGGGACATTGGCCTGGAGACTCTGTACACCAAGACCCATAATGCAGAGCATGTCCTTTTTGAGAAGGAACAACGTTGGGTTCACTGACTGACATCACTGGACTGAACGACACAATCCCGTGGCACATGCTGTAAAAACGTGAGCAAGTCTCTTGGCCACTACTATTTGTATCCAGCATGCAATCCAACAAGTGTTATGACAAGCTGACACAGAATTAGCTCCATGAGAATATAGTCCCTGTCATCAACACGTTATTAACTGAAAAATCCAGGGCGTAATCAAAGAAAGTATTATGACAAGTCGACACAGAATCAGTTCTAGAAAATATACACCTGGTTATCAACATGTGTTTAACTGAAATATTAGGTTACTCCTTACAATAGACATCAATGAATGAATTTAATTTCATCCTTGTAATTATGTATTGACATTTGACTAAACAATTTGTTCTTTATACACAAGCTCTCATTTAGACCGTTCGAGCGGTCACATTGCTTTAAATAGACTAATCTTGCGAAATGCCAACCAAAAAGCTGCCAACCAACATGGGTGTTTTAGTCCTACTACCATGTCCATAGACATCTCTATGTAAATGAGCCATCTACTCGGCCCCCAGTCTACCGGGAAGCCGCGCAGAGCTAGAACAAATCAGTGACTTGTCAGTTTCGGTAAGCTGTTGACTTTCATCCCCCAGTGGTTAGCAACTAAGGTAAGATCTATGAATTTACAAATCTTGCCTATTTCAGAGCAAGGTCTTTACCGCTATGCGGCATCCTGAAGAATGAAGTAATAGCATATGATCAAGATAAACATCTATTTGTCATTGCTAACTCATAATGTCAATTCTTTCCGCACAACTAATACTTTTTAACTGCATGAAACCTATATGACTGAAAATAGAAACTGCTTGCACTCGATAATCACACTTCCGTCCGTACGGACACCTTAGTGATAAACGCATCAAACTTGTTTCTGCATTAGTATGGCCGCCCACAGGGTCAAAACACATTTTTACTTAATGGAGCTGAACCCTAGAAGGCGCACACTACAGCAAGTACCTAATGCACGCCACGCGCTGAATGTAAATTATCCTACTAGATTAATCCCACTTTAAGGTTAACTTGACTCGATAATGCACAAAACACGTTTGCATATACCACTCAACAATCTGCCATATTCTCTCATTTTAAATAAGCTCTGCTATCTAGCACACCGTCCTAACTGAGACTAATAAGGTGTATTCAAAAAGGTATTTTGATTAACATGCATAATAAAATGCAACAGCATTATAAATTCATTAGTGGTACAAACTGATTACCTTGGATACATAGGGTACCTATGCAAGAACTAAGATATGATTATATCTTATCTTTCCTTTTTATAATTCCAGATACTACGGTTCTGAATTAACAATGTTGGTGGTAAGTTAACCACTATAATTAGGGGCTGCAATAAGTCACCTAAGAACCTCGGTCCTGAAGAAAGCTGTTAGAATTTACAAGAAGGCTGAAACATGTCGACCCAATAGTGCAGTGGACTGGTAACTGGGTCTACTATTGCACTTAATTTGTTTTTACTTTCTCACATCACCTTCTTAAGAATAGATTTTTGCGCAATAGTGATGTAGAGAAATTTAATTCACAGCACCTGAGCACATGTACATTTTTCACTGTTCTTGTATATCTGGACACTACTGGAAAATCAGTGGGTCTACCTCCGGGTGGAAGACAGCATGCAAACAATCTAAGAACTGATGCTGTAACGTTACACCAAGGTTGAGAATCAAGATATACCGCCACTTGCCTGTGTACTTTTTATGAGGGTTTTTATGTGGCTCTAATCCAAAAAAGACCCTGATTTCAAAGGACAAGTGGTCCATTCTCCCCCTGATTATTACTGTAACCTCTGGAAGCTGAATGGATCATAGCTTCTTTTTCCCTTAACATTGAATATTACACAAGGACTAAGAGACAGTCAGCTTGTGAACTGCGGAGGCTAATGGTGCAGAGATTAATATGAAATCAATAATACTGGAGGAACCCTGGCTATGAAGGTGGGTATGGATGCATCCATTACCATCTGCTCTAGACAAAGCAAATTGTGTGCGGCAAAGACCAGTTCTAAAAGATGGCTGGATTTCATATGTTCAAAGTGGGAAGCCAGAGGTAGAGCATCCGCATAACCCCTCACAGAACCCAAATGACAAAGATGTGTGTTACAAATACCTAAATTGAGGCCTCCTATAGGGAATGTTTCCTCTTCATATATTGTTAGAGAAACCTCTCGAGTGCTACTTAGTGTTCAACGGCAGAATTTCTTCAATAATAATTATAAAAATGTTATACTAGCAGAGGAGGAGGATTAATTAATGACAGCTCTTCTGCTAACAGATGGGCTGAATGACGCTCTACAATTCTGGTGTTACAAGTGAGTTGGAGTGAGATCGTAAAAGGAGGACTCCCTTGGATCTACTCAATATAAATGGAGCTGTGCATTTAAAAAATGCAGTTAATCTGTCCAATAATAATTCTCAGTCGTATCCTATGTTTCCGACATAGCAATTAGATGACAACTAATGATTAACATCTGCCATAAAACATCATCACTTTTGGACCTAAGTCCATCTTTATTCCAGGACAAAATTGTTCATACAAGAAGAACCTGGAGTAATGGTAGTTGGTTTAAGAAGGGGGGGAGAAAGTATTACCTATCTGGCACACAGGCCTGGGATCCAGCAACTGAACTCTAGAAAATGGTAGTCATTTGTTACCATCTAGCCCATCATGGTCTAAAGGGGGATCAAGTCTATTGGTTAAGGTAAGTGCAAACGTACCAGTATCATCCCTAGTAGCTACCCTAGCTGGCCTTAGGATGGGGTTTCTGGGGCAATCATGATGGACAAAGTTAGTTGGATAAAAGTATTGAAGGGGACAACCTTAATTGATGTTTATGTGACTTGCATAGAAATAGTCTCAACAAGAGCTTTAACATGTGAAGGATGTCTTATATTAACTACTACACAGTTCCCTGCCACATCTTTCCCCAACCGAAGGCCCACACAACCTACTCTAGTAGCCATAATAATGTGGGGAGAAAAAAATTGTTCATTTGCTTAATTTCTGCCACACAAATGGCTTTCCTTGTGTATGAGGTCCAATGTATATTCTTGAGTTATTTGGGTGATTGGGGGAACTCCTAGACAAATTGCCACCAAGGGTGCTGATTCAGGGTGCAGCTCTAAGAAAGAAAAAAGTCTTACTCCCGGCATTGGGGGTGTGTGTTCATAATCAATGAATGAATTTGAATCCCCTTTAATGATGATCTTCCTGGCACATGAGCCTCCTGAATAATAGTATCTGGTTCATTAGTGGCGTCAATATTTCCAGTCCTTTGGCTCTCACTCTGGGTCAAATACTTATTCAAATGATTCACCTGATTTAAGTTACATTATATGTACCTAGGAGCAGCGGTACTATTCAATCCAGCATGTTTGTGCCATCTACAGAGCTGGTCCCCACAGCTGCGGGCTTAATGTCATAAATGTGGGTCCCAGATGCAAGCAAAGAGAAAGACTCCAGGTTTAATTCAATGCCTTCCTGCCATGACAAAAAGTAGGCTATCAGCATGTTAAACAATGATTCCAGCCTGGGGAGTAACATGTCTAAAGAATTCTCCGTATCTGTTTTAGCAGTTGAGGAAGACTTGTTCTGCAATTGGGACCATGTCATTCTTTTCTCTTTAGTCTTCTTCCTTTTTATGGGGGGCCCATCTGAATCTGCCTTTAACTGTTCGCCTTGAGGTTAGTGGCCATTGTAGGTAATGTTGGCACCGCCCAGGAGCCGGAACAAGATATTGCGCTTTTTGCCTCATAATTGTCATGATAGTTTCATGACAACAAATCCTGGCTAGTCTTAGCCACTTCTAGGGAAAGCCTCTTCTCGGTCAGGGCTATCTCTTCAGAGATTACATTAGCTTCCCTAAATAAAATTGAGTCTATAGTAGTAGCAGTGACCCTCACTGTAGCTGCAGAAGTTAATTTCTACTTACCTAATTTTTGGATGCCTATGGTAAAAGTTAGGATATCACAAGAAAATGATGAATATATACAGCCTCACAATCGGCCATAAAGTCTTACGTTAACTAAATGGTGGATGGTCTGCCCCCGAAAGTGGTTTATATAGGAATCAAAAAACAGACAAATGGAGGCAAATCACTTGCTCGGCTTACCTAACATGGCCAACAGGGAGCTACACCATGCAAGGTATAAGAGATCAGGCCAGGTATCAATAAAGTATACAAGGAAGAAAAGAAACAATACCTTGATCCTTACATAAAGAATAGAGACATGGCCCATCCCAGCCTCTGTCTGATCAGACAGGGACAGAGGGGCCCGCTCTTGGCCAGGTCTTTGCCCAGGCACTAACCCAGGTGCGAGCCAGGCGTGTCACGCACACAGTTTATATGCCTATCAAGCCGTGTTGCATGCAGCATGGCGTGACACCAATGCCGCAAGAGACTCTGGGGGTTGCACTCCTCCTATTCCCAGTAACCATGAAATTACAGACATCCAAAGGAGCCTGAGCACAGCTGATATGCCCCTCAAGGCATGGTGCGGCAGTGTAGTGTGGGGCCAATGCCACAAGAGACACTGGGGCTGCAGGCCTCCAGCCCCCAGTGACCAGGAAATAACTCCTTGAGAAGTGAGGAGAGGCTAAATACATCACCCATTTAGATTTGACAAAAAGGCATTAGCAGTTACCACTAAAAAAGAAGTTCAGGAAAAAATGCATTTCCCACCCCAGACGGTCTTCTTGAAATTACTGTTTTACCGTTTGGACTACAAGGAGCCCCAGACAATTTTTAGAGGCTGATAAATGAAGGCGAAAATAACATTCTCTGGGAGGTTCGAAATGAGACACACTTATCTGAACCCACTTAAATTCCTCCACAGCCTACCTACCATTTTTCAACCACACCGGAAGAGGAAACGATAACATCAGTTGAACCAGATGATTTCGGTGAAGAGAACCCATTGGAGCCAATCAAGGAACAAAGTGGTCATTTTAAGGGCCATCAAGAACCGGCGGACAAAGAAGAAGAAATGAATCCGGAAGTGAGGACCATGGTGATCGAGAATTCCCAAGATGAAGTACTGGGTTTTTCGGAACCCAGCGGTGCCAGAGGTACACCCTAAGACTTCGGGTCCTTCCTGATTAGACTACAGAAACTCAGAGTCTTCTAGGTTAAGTCAAAGATCGAATTTATTGGCTGCAACCAAGCAACAGGTATCCTAGAAGTACAACACGGTGTATATTCTCAGGAGACTGCTCAATCTTACAAAGCCAGCCTTCTCTTTTTATACAAAATATTACGCTTTAGGCAAACATTCTTTGTTTTACAGTTGATCATTCACATATTTTCACTACAAAGAAAAAGCAGAGTCATGATGACAAGCCCATATTTCAGTTTGTCCAGCCCACAATCAATTATCCGGCAAGGCCCAGTATTTTCATCAGATATCGACGGACTCCCAATAAAAACGGGCACCTCCTCCTCGTAAAGCAAGTCATAAAGTAAGGAACTGAGACAGGTGTGTGTGATATTAAGCGTGGTTTGTGTGCGATGAAAGGTTTATGGTATGTTGTGCCTTGATACTATCTCGTTCGGCCACTGGGAGAGGAACTGACCGAACAGGTTTGGCCGTGGGCAGTGGAGTCAGCTTGCCCAGGTCGCAGAGAAGTCAGCGAAGGTGTACGTGTCCTTCAGAATCGTGTTTGGCCTTAGTCATTGGCCTATGTGAGGGCAACTCACAAAATGGCTGCCGTACACAAAATGGAACCCGAGGGTTCAGGACGAAAATGATGGTTTCAGGGTGAAATCGTCACTCGAATATGACGAAAATGCTTGTGCATAGTATACTAGCCATTCTCGGTCTGCTGATATCAAAATCGTCATGATACGATGATGTTTATAACACGGGTCCAGAATTTTAAGTACTACAGACCCTCCTTTTGCCCTTACATAGACAATAACCTATACTCATGCTAATCTGAGTCCAGGTCTATATTCATAAAGTCATTGAGATGTTGCTGTAGCATCATCCTATTACTTAGCTCGTCCCTTGATACAGGTTTCCTTACACACGATGTAGCACAGAGGCCACATATTGCAGGAGCACACTGTATGCACAGACAGAACAGGAAAAGAATGGCTAAGATCATCCCAATGACCATCAGAATTTTCCATCCCCAGGCGGATATCAGTTCCCAGAACCATTTCATCAACGACCAATCTCCTTTATCCACATGAATAGATTCGGAAATGTTATGTAGTTTGGAGATGGCCTGGTACACTGTTGGAGCGTTATCTGGAATGAAAACACAGCAACTCGATTGGATCACCCTACATACCCCACCTCGGTCTGCAAGTATGACGTCTAACGCGACCCTGTTCTGAAGGGTCATAAGACGGGATCCGACTGGAGCTCAGCAGTCAAGTTACTAAGGGCACCGGCAGTTTCAACTACGGTGGATTCAACCACCCTTGTCAATTGCCTTATGTTCCTGCTGTTAACCATGGGTCCCCAGAACGGCAGAAAACCATTTACGAAGTCTCCAAACTCTTGTCCTGCAGTGTCTTCCTTACTGAAGACGCCTCTAACTATCCTTGTCTTATGGTAATCTGCCGCAGCTGTATAGGTGGGAGGCAACAGGAACAAAACAAAACATGTGCCCGAAAAGTCAGGGGGCAACCATGAATAGGCTCTATCGTGGCAGATGAAATAGGTACCCTTAGCTGCTAGGAACGAAGGGGAAGTCTGGGACGCAAAAACATACGTTTCAGTGCAGATACTGTTCCCAGACTGAGCTCTGGGATTCTTGCCAGTTCCTTGCAGACATAGGTGACCCTGATGGGGTACAATCCAAATCGGGGAAGATCTCTTAGCTTGCTGTTTCTCACTCAGAGTAGCTCCATATCCGGTCACGTTCCATCCTATATATACTAGTGTCTCATCTCTCGGGATAGTCTCATAGGAAATATCTTCCTTAATCATATCTATTATACCCTTAACTAGAGCACTATTCTTAGGATTATCTTTCACAGAACGTAGGGGGTAGACTTCATGTGCATAGATGAACATTGTTCAGTATGCCCACACAGAACCATTGTGGCTGAATGGCAGGACCAGATAAGGGATACCTTTATCCGTTGTGTGAGGCATAAGACCACACACCCAGTGTTTTCCCTCTGAGGCGGAAGCCGGAGGTCTGCTCTGTGTACTTTGAAAATTTAAAAACGACTGATTATTATATTCGTTTTTATTTCGTTTAAACCTCTGTAAATATTTTAAACTGCTCCAGTTTTACTTGCCCGCCCCCCCACCCAGGCGAGACTACTTCGCCGAGGCTAGGGTTCATTATCACGCGCTGGGAAGCTATCAGGTCGACTTTGGGCGCCATCTTGTGTTGGGAAGGCTGCCCGGTTTGCTCGGCGCCCCTCCCGCCCTCCCAGGGTATTTAAAAGGCGTTTCACTCGCTCAGCAAAGTAATTGACAATGTTTTCCCTCTGAGGCGGAAGCCGGAGGTCTGCTCTGTGTACTTTGAAAATTTAAAAACGACTGAATATTATATTTGTTTTTATTTCGTTTAAACCTCTGTAAATATTTTAAACTGCTCCAGTTTTACTTGCCCGCCCCCCCCACCCAGGCGAGACTACTTCGCCGAGGCTAGGGTTCATTATCACGCGCTGGGAAGCTATCAGGTCGACTTTGGGCGCCATCTTGTGTTGGGAAGGCTGCCCGGTTTGCTCGGCGCCCCTCCCGCCCTCCCAGGGTATTTAAAAGGCGTTTCACTCGCTCAGCAAAGTAATTGACAATGTTTTCCCTCTGAGGCGGAAGCCGGAGGTCTGCTCTGTGTACTTTGAAAATTTAAAAACAACTGATTATTATATTCGTTTTTATTTCGTTTAAACCTCTGTAAATATTTTAAACTGCTCCAGTTTTACTTGCCCGCCCCCCCCACCCAGGCGAGACTACTTCGCCGAGGCTAGGGTTCATTATCACGCGCTGGGAAGCTATCAGGTCGACTTTGGGCGCCATCTTGTGTTGGGAAGGCTGCCCGGTTTGCTCGGCGCCCCTCCCGCCCTCCCAGGGTATTTAAAAGGCGTTTCACTCGCTCAGCAAAGTAATTGACAATGTTATCCCTCTGAGGCGGAAGCCGGAGGTCTGCTCTGTGTACGTTGAAAAACAACTGAATATTATATTCGTTTTTATTTCGTTTAAACCTCTGTAAATATTTTAAACTGCTCCAGTTTTACTTGCCCGCCCCCCCCACCCAGGCGAGACTACTTCGCCGAGGCTAGGGTTCATTATCACGCGCTGGGAAGCTATCAGGTCGACTTTGGGCGCCATCTTGTGTTGGGAAGGCTGCCCGGTTTGCTCGGCGCCCCTCCCACCCTCCTCCCGCCCCGCCCCACTATGTATATTAATAACAGAGCCGCCCGACCGCGCCCGACGGCTAAATTGCGTGTTTTACACCAACAGGTTCACGATACTCTGCCTCAGGTCTCTGAAGCTCCAGGACACCAAATCGATCCTGGGTGCTGGTGAAGAACTTCCAGCGAACAAAGAATGACCAGCCCCGGTGGACAAGCCCTTATCTAGTTCTTCTCTCAACGAGATCAGCCGTTCGAGTGGAAGGAAAGAAGCACTGAATCAACGGTGTACACTGCAAGAGGGTACCTTTGCCTCTGCCGTACGACCGGTGGGTCCAGGAGGGTGTCGCTGACTCAGAGACTGAAACTGTGCCTTGCTTTCTGCTTTTCAGTGATGCACGTGTAAAAGGAACAATTTCTGAAAAAGAAAGTGACAATCTCTTGCAAGAAGCTGTGCCGCCGTCAATTTGATTGGACACTACAGAGCCTGAACTCCTGTTCCAAGACCAGACAATACCTGGAAAGAAACGCTATAATCTGAGGCCGAGAACTATGGACAAATAAAAAAATGATTCTTTCCTTTGCTAAATTTTGAAAGTGCAGCTCTCTCATCTGAGAAACTTTTTTATTTTTGGTTTTCGAACCACCATCCGGGTTCAGCTGTAGGGTCGCGGTTGCCCAAGTCTTTGGGGTGCAGCTGAAGACGTTAGGTCGACAGTTCTGGTTGGTCTAAGGGAGTTGCCTTGGACTGACAGAAGCATTCCTTAGCATAGAACACCCTACCATCGCGAGCAGCATTTAGAGAGGATGGAGTTTTTTGAGATGGAGAGACCTGCCACAACAATGAACTCTAAAGCCAGAATATGTATAATGATGACCAAGAAACGCTTTTTGATATTATGCATTTTTATGTTGTTCAGTGTAATGATGTTTTTAATAGGATATGTTTTATTCTCTTTTCAAATGACATTTGCACCCACTACATCGCCCATACCTCCTCCTTCTACTGTTTCCTCACATTCTTTTCAACCTCTTCCTCAACATGAATCCGCTAGGAGATTAGAGTTTATTAATAACTCCTTCGTTCAGCTTTTGCACCAACACCAACTAGTAATGAACACAACTAACTGTTATTATTATTATTATTATTATTTTAACATTTGTAAAGCGCGACACGAAGGCCCATGGGCATCTCGGCGCTGAGTAACTGCAATGTTTGGCCAACAAGGGGGGTCAGGAGATCATTGATTAAAAATCCAAGTTTTGAGGTTTTTTCGGAAAGACCATAAGGAAGTGCTGGACTTAATCGAATGAGGCAGAGTGTTCCATAGTTTTGGAGCAGCAACAAGGAATCTTCTGTCACCCCAGTTGACAGATTTAGTTCGGGGGATCACCAAGTCCAGGGAACTGGAAGAGCGCAGTGCTCTGGATGGGCAGTAGAGGGTAAGGTTCTGAGTGAAGAACGCTGGGGCAGCGTTGTGTAGAGCCTTATATACCAGGCATAAGGTTTTAAACTTAATCCTCTTCCTCACCGGAAGCCAATGGAGTTGTTTTATGGTGGGTGAAACCGGGTGGAATTTAGGGATTCGTCCTAAGAGCCTGGCGGCCGCGTTCTGTATAGACTGCATTTTTGTTAACACTCTCTCCTGGGCCCCTAGAAACAAAGCGTTACAATAATCTAGGGTGGAGAGCACCAGGGAGCTTACCAGCGTTTTCGCCATGTTTTCAGGTAAGAAGGGCAGAATTTTTTTGATGAGCCTAAGTTTATGAAAGGCTGAGGAGGATATCTGGTTGGCGTGTGGAAGGAAGTTCAGGCGGTTGTCGAACATGACTCCCAGGTTCCTCACTTTGTCGACCGGGACTGGGGGCTGGCCCATGGATGACGGCCACCAAATGGGGGACCACTCCGGAGAGAGATTGCCAAAAAGTACCACCTCCGATTTATCGGAGTTTAACTTCAGACAATTGTGTGACATCCAGTTCCCGATAGCCGACATACCCTGGTTGAACATGTTTGTTTTCTGAAGCCCATCATTTTTTACGGCTAGGACCAATTGAGTGTCATCAGCGTATGAAGTGAGGCTCATCCCGTGTGCCCTGATGACATTAGCAAGGTCCGACACATAAATGTTAAATAGTGTCGGACTGAGGGATGAGCCTTGGGGAACTCCACACGGTAGTGACAGGGGAGAGGATTCAAAAGGTCCCACAGTAACGACCTGGGTCCTGTTGGCCAAGAAAGAGGCCAGTAGATTTTTGGCGTTACCTTGAATGCCTATGCTCTCGACACGGTCGACCAAGGTGGTGTGGTCGACCGTGTCAAAGGCCGCCGACAGGTCTAATAATATCAGGACGGCGGTGCCTCCCGCATCCCGGATGGATCTGATGTCGTCCGCCGCTTTAACCAAGGCCGTCTCGGTTCCGTGGAAGCGACGGAAGCCAAACTGAGATTCATCTAGGCATTTGTTATCCTCGATGAAGGAGGAGAGTTGGGCATTCATAATTTTTTCCACTATTTTAGCTAGTAGTGGGAGACTGGCAATGGGGCGGTAGCTTTTGAGTTCTTCTTTATCGAGGGTGGGTTTTTTGAGCAACGGTTTTATTAGGGTTTTCTTTAGTGACTCGGGGTAGATGCCAGTATTAAACATGGAGTTGCAGATATTGGTTATAGAGGGTAAGACTGCATCCATGATAGGTCTCAAGACCTTCAAGGGACATGGGTCGAGAGCCGATCCCGATTTGATGGTGGATATTGTTTTTAGCACCTCCGGACACGTGACCTCGCAAAACTGCGAGAGAATGGGTCCTTCAGGTTGAATTGATGGCCTGTGGGGGAGAGTAACGTTATTGGCGAAAACCCTGTAAATGTCATCAACTTTGCTGAAGAAGAACTCTGATAAAGCGTCGCAAAGGGTTTGAGACGGGGGAGGTGTGAGATCCACAGAGAAACCCGCTAGTTGTTTGGTGGTCTCATATAGGCATTTATTGGAATTTTGGGCGGTTTCAATTTTATTGCAGTAGTACTTTTGTTTTGCGTCCAAGATAAGCTGTTTGTATTTAGCTACCGACTCTTTATATAAGAGTTTGGCTTCGGGTGAGTAGTCCTTCCGCCAGTGTCTCTCTCTATTTCGACACTGTTGCTTTTGGGTACGCAGTGCCTCTGAGTACCACGGGGCCGAGGGAGTGGATCTGTTGCGCGACCGTTGTTTAACTGGGACCAGATCTTTGGCTGCTGAGCTCACCCAGTTGTGAAATTGGGACGTGGCATTGTTAGGGTCCGGAGATAGCGTAGGGAGGGTGTCATTAAGCAAGGTTTCCAGCCTGCATACATCTAGATCATCCCATGCCAAGTAGGGGAGACAGGGGTTAGGGTGGGGTTTGTCGACCAGGGGGTCGCTTACTGGAAGTGAGGCCAGGATGAGATGGTGATCCGACCAAATTAAAGGGAGTATTGTTGTGAGTTTGAGGCCCGGGGCATTAGAAAAGATGCCGTCCAATGTGTGACCTCCTTCATGCGTAGGGGAATGAACCAAAGGGGATAGACCAAAAGTAGACATGTCAGCTAAAAGCGTGGCTGTGTCGGGATTGTCGGGCACATCAAAATGAAAATTAAAATCACCTAAAATGGTGAAGGAGTTCTCCAGCGCGGATGTTTCCAGAAAGGATCTGTGAGCCCCCAGGAAATCGCACCTGGGTCCTGGTGGTCGATAAAGGAGGATCCCTTTGAAGGTGTAGGAAGGGGTCAGTTTTATTGCGAATTCTAGTGCTTCGCAGGAAGTCTGGGGAATTAGCATATGCCTTACGATATAGGTGTCACGGGCAATGATTGCAATGCCGCCGCCTTTTTTCTTGGTTTGCCTGTCCAGTCTGTAAGTGGTGAACCCCGCTGGGACGGCTATGACAAGATCCGGGTCAGATGCTTGTCCCATCCACGTTTCCGTCATGAACAGGATATCTATTTTATGGTCCTGTATCAATTCATGGATGTCCTGGCTGTGTTTGCCAAGCGAGCGGACATTTGTAAGCGCAATGGTGTAAGATTCCGTGGGATGGTGCTTGCCAGTCTGAATAGATTTGCGAATGGACGGTAACATAACGTAACAGCCAGGGCAGTGGGCTGCAGGCTTTATGGGCAGAGACATAGGGTGGGATATGCAACATAAATGGCTGGTCGTGGGGCGTAGAGACCGTAGCTGAGCTGCTGTATAACATATACGGGGGATAGGGTGGGATGGACCAGGGGGGATGGCCCTAGGCCCGGGCCAGGCGCGGACGGGCCAAACACTATTTTATAGGGACTAAGTCCCACTCGCGAATGCACAGTCATTCTTGTTGATAGGAGTGCTAAGGGCAGAGCGTCAGGCCATTTAAGACCAGAGCTTGCTTGAATTTTGGCCAGTTTTAGCTTTAGCGTGCCATTATAACAATCTACTAGTCCAGCTGATTGGGGGTGATTTGCAGCGTGGAATTTCTGTTGGATGCCTAGTCCTTCACATACTTTCTTCATCACTCGACCCACAAATTTACTCACATTGTCACTTCAGACCATTCTCGGCATTCCAAATCTAGGGAAGAACTCTTTCACAAGGGCTTTAGCTGTGGATAAGGCAGTGTTGTCCTTTAGGTGATATGCTTCTACCCATCCTGAAAAGGCACAAACAACAACGAGTACATATTTCAAATTGTTGCACCTTTCCATGTGGATGAAATCTAGCTGCAAAACCTCGAACGGATACGTTGGAGGCGCAAAATGACCAGCTGGAGTTGGGGTTCCCCTACCAGGATTGTATTTCAGACACACCATGCAATTCTTGACCACATTCTCTGCACACTTAGGAATTCCAGCATTTTGCCATACCGGAGCCAACAACTTACAAATCCCTTTCACACTGATGTGAGCTATTCCATGGGCCATTGTAACCACTGCAAGCACATACACATTGGGTAACAACCATCTCTGATGCTCTGACAATTCAACCCAACAACCATTGGCATCCATTTTACCCGTACTTTCTCTCCACACACTCAACTCTTTCTCTGTAGCTTCAGCTTGAATAGATTTCACACTCTCTATCGAGTCTTCACACATTCCAACGTCACCAATCCATCTCGCTGGGCCTGCAACATACATTCGACTCATCACATCATCCCTTGCTGTTTCTTTTGCGATTTCATCAGCAAATGCATTTCCACGACCAACATCATCAGTCACCTTCTTATGTGCACTGCATTTCACAATCGCAACTTGCAAGGGCAAAGTAAGTGATTCAAGAAGCTCATTCACCAACTGACCATGCTGAATCTTGGCTCCATGCGAAGTCAGGAACCCACGTTCTTTCCACAATCGTCCAAAACTGTGAATCACACCAAATGCATAATGGCTGTCGGTATATATAATCACTTTCATTCCTTTCGACAACACACATGCTCTCGTAAGTGCAATCAACTCTGCTGCTTGAGCTGAATTATGTGGGATACGTGCAGCTTCAACAATCGTATGCAAAGTCGTGACAGCATATGCTGCAGTTGCATCACCATTCGGAAGCTTGAAGCATGAACCATCCACACATAAAGTACCATCACACTTTACAAGAGGAGTGTCCTGAAGGTCTATTCTTCCTTTCGTTTCTTCTTCTGTTCTGAGAAAACAATCATGCTGTTCAGAAGTATCTGTCTCTGCTACATTAGGCAACAACGTAGCTGGATTCAGCGTGTTGCATCTTTTTATGTGTACGTGACTCGCTAACAGTGTCAACTCATAACCTGACAATCGAGCACTAGTTAAGTGCTGTGTCTTGGTCCTGTTTTACAACGTGTCCAGTGCATGTGGAACCATTACAATTAATGTATTATTCATCACTAAACCAGCAGACTGTCGAATGGAAACAGCTGCTGCCGCTGTGGCTCTTAAGCAACTCGGCAATGCTTTAGCTACCGGGTCCAAAGTCGACGAAAAATACGCGCATGGACGCTGCTTGTCTCCCAACAACTGTGTCAACACTGATAATGCACAACCTTCTTTCTCATGGACATACAATGTAAAGGGCTTACTGTAGTCGGGGGTACCCAACACAGGAGCTGAACACAATGCACTGCTCAATTCAGAAAACTTTTCTGACACTCTTCAGACCATGGAAGGGGATTCGGTGTATCTTTACAAGTTAATTCCACCAAGGGTTTGGCCAACAAAGAAAAATTCGGTATCCATTGTCTGCAATATGATGTAATGCCCAAGAAAGCACGCACTTCTCTCTGTGTTCTTGGCACACACAATTTCGCTATTGCCTGAATTCTTTCTGGGGTCAGTTTCCTTCCCTCCTTCGATAAGAGATGACCTAGGTAGGTCACTTCTTGTCGACAATATTGCAATTTTGAAAGGGACACTTTGTGGTGCAAATCAGACAAATGACGCAACAATGACAACGTGGCTTCTTTACAGATTTCCTCAGTATCTGCAGCAACAAGCAAATCATCAACATACTGAATAAGGGTAGCGCCATCAGGTAAAACAATCGTATCAAGCTGTGTTTTTAAAGCCTGACTATATATCGATGGGCGTTCACAGTAGCCCTGGGGAGCGCGTTTGAAGCGGAAGCTTCGACCTCCTAAACTGAAGCCAAAAATATCCCTACTCTCCTCGGCAATCGGGATGCTGAAGAAAGCATTCTTCAAGTCAATCACCGAAAACCAGGTCGCGGAAGCTGGAATCATAGTCAATAGGGCAGTGATATCAGGAACAACTGGAAATTGTGGCACAACGATTTTATTGACCTCTCTAAGATCAATCACAAATCTGTAAACGGGTGGCTGAGAAGGATCAGTACGTTTCAAAACAGGCAGAACAGGACTATTGCAAACGTTGCCTCTTGTCTCTTCAATTACATCTTTTTCAATCAAATCATAAATGATCGCTAGCAACGCTTTTTCACCTTCACTAGAAATCTTGTATTGGGGAATGCGTGGCATTTTAACATTGGCTTTCAATGTCACAACATATGGCGGTATTTCCAAAAGACCCACATCATTAGGACCAGTAGCCCAAAGAATATCAGAAAGAAGCGACAATTCTGTCGGAAGTTTATCCTTCGATAAACACATTGGGGAAACCACTTTCTTACCCAGTGTAAGTTGTACTCCTGAAGGAGAACAGTACAAAGTCACATACAATCTTTTTAAAAGGTCCAATCCCAACAAGTTTTCATCACAACCTGTCGTTAAAATAAGGGGTGCTTCGAATTCGCAAGGTCCAACAGAAAGGGACAAAGGGTCAGAAATCGGGTTTCTAACTGGGGCGCCAGAAAAACCTACTGATACATTCGTTTCGCCAGACAAAGGTGCGCCAGGGAATTTAGAGTGCATAATAGAACTCTTTGTAGCACCAGTATCCAACAGAAAAGGTTCTGACACACCTGATGTAATCACCTCAACGTAAGGTCCACTCTGATCTACTGGAACTGAAACAACTCCCTCTCTTTGTCTATGGCTGTCCTAGCAATCATTACCTTCCATATGCTCATCTTCTGCATAGTAGTCATCAGCATAGTACTGAGCCGTCCTACCAGATGCGTTATTCTGCTGATCAAAACTATTCATTGAATTTTGAGGCAGAAGGGAACGCGCGTTCTGGGGGAAATTTCCACGTCCTCTACCTCTAGGAGCTTGTTGAACACCTCGACCTTGTGCACCAGAAACACCATTCATACGCTGTAACAAAATAGGACAACTATACTTGAAATGACCTTCTTCCTTACAATATGAACACTGATTGGGACCTACAGGGACACGTGGTTGAGTATACTCGACTCTTTGCGAGTTCCTCTGAAACTGTTGAGGTTGCTGATAGTTATTCTGACCACCACGTGGCGGATACTCTTTCGTTTTCTTGTCTGCTCTATCCTTCTCATCTTTATCTCGATTTTCATAATATTGTGCAGTAGCCAATATCTGTGCTGAAGAGGAAATGGCCCAAGAACTTTCTGAATCTTTTAATTTTTTACACAACTCTGGTAACAAATTGTGCACGAACTTGTCAACGAACAACAGTTGACCACCTTCTGTACTCATATCTTGACCACTGTGGTCGATAAACGTTTCTTCAAACCTGGTGAAGAAATCAGACACTGTCTCATCTTTCTTCTGCTTACACGCAGACAATTTATCCCAATTCACTCGCATAGCAGGCATTAAAGTTTTCATGTAATTAATGATCCTACCAGGAAGGTCTGCTACTAAAGGCTCGGGTTTAGCACCACCAACTTGTCGGCCATCTGCAGCACTAATATTAGCCCATGAGTCACCTAACTCTTGGTCATGATCCGCATGACGAATCTTTCCCCATAAAGGCTGTGGAACAACATTCCCAAACAACATGTCTATGTCAGCTAAATTCATAATGCAAGAGCCTGCAGTCTGTGACAATTCCTTGTAATACCCTGCAGGATTTTTACGGGGATCAGGCAATGTCTGCTTAAGGGCCAAAACTTTAGCTCGCTTCCATGGGACATGTACCCAAACACGCTGAAAATGTGCTGGTACAGCATCAATATTACGACCCGCATCAGCCTGCACTGCTTCCTTCCATACCGGAGGAACTTCTCTCATTGGGTACTGTCTTACCTTCTTCTTGACAGAGGAATCAGACTCAAACAGTGACAAGAAACACCTTCAGTCCTGAATGACAACAATGTCGCAACTGCTTTCCTAACATCTGAACCCACAATTGCGCCTTTCCCAAACTCGAACCGTACACGACGCAACTCAGGCGGATTGGGCTCCAAATCATTCTCCTTTAACTCCTCACAAAGGAAAGTACACATTTTCTCGAAAACGTATCTCTGCTTTGGTGCTTCCCACTGATGGAAGACATCCATAACAGACTCTAGCTCATATCTTATTGGGTCGGTAACCCATTTATGTGCCAAATAATTCAATGCTTCCTTCTCTCTAGAATCAGGCAGTTGGCTACGTAACTGTTTACGCTCTGAGACAGGGGTTACACTTGTTGCTCCAAAGAGAAGATATAGGAGGCTAGCAACAGTGCTAGTCACTCTCTGTCGAACAGAGGGAGAAGTCGATGAAAGCACAGGCGAAAGAGCAGAGTGAGGCAAGGCAGACGCAGAGGCAGTGTCAGGAGGAATACCAGGAGTGGTAGTCGATATAGTGGTCAAAGTTGTAGGAAGTAAAGGCAGAGCAGATGTCAAAGCCGGTGGCCCTTGAGGAGGCTGCACGGGAGGAATAGGAACCAACTGAAGAGCAGCTGGTGGTTGTGGAGGAGCAGGAGGCAATGCAACCAAAGGTTGCGCAGCTAAAGGTTGCGGAGGTGCCGTAGCACTCTGCGCATAAGGGGGTGGCAAACTCAATAAATGCGACATTAGGGGGTCTTTTTCAAGTTCTTTTGCTGCATCTTGCTGAAGAGGCGGCAAAACTGGATAGCATTTATCGATTACCATTTTACGTTGCCTGTGCAACTGCTCGCTCATCTGTTCTTCTTCGTTATCTTTAAACTGCATAGCAGCTTGCATTATCGAGATACCCCTTTCTCTCTTATTTTTCTTCGCTAATTTAATTTCCTTCTGTTTGGCTTCCTTACGCAATAGGCGGAAAGAGTCAAACATCGCCGGCCGGGCTTTCTTCTTGAAAAGTTTAACCTCGAGATTATCTAAGATTTCCGTGTCAAAGCTACCATATTGGGGCCATTTTAAAACACCATCCTTTCTGGTGTATCGGATCCACACTTCATTATATTTGATGGGGCATACTCCATGTTTCACATACAGTTCATAAGTTGGAGTTCCAATCGGAGGAACTGGACACGAGTCCTCCAATCGGGAATCCCTATTATTACAACCAAACATAACAAATTTCCAAGTGTGCTAAGACCAGGCATCTTCGCTCTCTAGTCTAGCTTCAAACTTCAAAGGATTATCGAATACGATAGTCTTGTGAATACACGAGTACTTCGGCTTTGGTACTTGCAAGTTCCAAATCAAAGATCCCAAGGGGATACCCAAACTAAGAACCAAACTAAGGACTGGGAGACGCTCCACTTATACTTAACTGAGGTATTGATGACGTCACCAGAAGACTCGTCTATCGTTTCGCTCTACCAATAGTCAAAGGTCCAAATCAGGGCGATAGTCAGGGCAGCAGTCCTTCGCAGCCGTCGGGAAGCGGGGAACCTCGCAGCAAAGACTTTCGGACCACGTAGACATGCAGGGGTCGATGAAGTGGCGGCCTTCCTCCAGAATTTTCACACGAAGCTCCTCACGAACCTCTGGCTTGGACCGGTACCGCTGATATCGCCCCACATTGGGCGCCAGATGAAGTACTGGGTTTTTTGGAACCCAGCGGTGACAGGGGTACACCCTAAGACTTCGGGTCCTTCCTGATTAGACTACAGAAACTCAGAGTCTTCTAGGTGAAGTCAAAGATCGAATTTATTGGCTGCAACCAAGTAACAGGTATCCTAGAAGTACAACACAGTGTATATTCTCAGGAGACTGCTCAATCTTACAAAGCCAGCCTTCTCTTTTTATACAAAATATTACGCTTTAGGCAAACATTCTTTGTTTTACAGTTGATAATTCACATATTTTCACTACAAAAAAAAAGTAGAGTCATGATGACAAGCCCATATTTCAGTTTGTCCAGCCCACAATCAATTATCCGGCAAGGCCCAGTATTTTCATCAGATATCGACGGACTCCCAATAAAAACGGGAACCTCCTCCTCGTAAAGCAAGTCATAAAGTAAGGAACAGAGACAGGTGTGTGTGAGATTAGGCGTGGTTTGTGTGCGATGAAAGGTTTATGGTATGTTGGGCCTTGATACTATCTCATACGGCCACTGGGAGAGGAACTGACCGAACAGGTTTGGCCTTGGGCAGTGGAGTCAGCTTGCCCAGGTCGCAGAGAAGTCAGCGAAGGTGTACGTGTCCTTCAGAATCGTGTTTGGCCTTAGTCATTGGCCTATGTGAGGGCAACTCACAAAATGGCTGCCGTACACAAAATGGAACCCGATGGTTCAGGACGAAACGATGGTTTCAGGGAGAAATCGTCACTCGAATATGACGAAAATGCTTGTGCATAGTATACTAGCCATTCTCGGTCTGCTGATATAAAAATCGTCATGATACGATGATGTTTATAACACGGGTCCAGAATTTTAAGTACTACAAAGGATGCAAGGAGCTGAGACCCACCTGCTTACTTTCTCGAAGTTGGCAGAGAAGAAGGACCCAGGGTTTTCAGCCATACATAACCTGTAGCTGCAGGAAGCCAGATAGCAAATCCCAGCCCTGGTAACAGCTGTGAAAAGAAGACGGGCGACTTCTTGGAATTGGCTTCACTGAGTTACACACAGAGTGGAAGGCTAGGGCAAAGCGTGCCTAATGACTAGTTGTTCCACGACGTTTCCAGAGAAATGTGTCTTGGACAGGTATGCGCTGGATTTGGGGAACACGGGAGGGCAGAAGAACCTAACCTTTCACAAGTTCCTCACATTTTCAAATTCTTCTTTCCTCTTTCTCTTCTTCCCTCACCAAAAACATTTCATGTTTTTGAGGGAAGCCGGTTTTTTTGTACCTAAGAGGGACCCTACTTTCTTTAATTCTTTTTTCCTGACTTATCAAATTAGTACTTGTTTTAATGAAGCGAAAAACCACCCCCCTTCTTTGTTTTATTTGTCAAGAAAGTACAGGATGACAGGTGACCTATTGCTTGGTGATTAGTCTATCCTTATTCAATAGGGTAAAGGAGACGTGACTTACCCTTGGGTTTCTTTGTTGTTCTGGGAGAAACTTGGATGTGGGCTGGAGGCGTCACCAGGACTGGCCCTAAAGGAAAGAAAGGACATGAAAGACATTTAGAAAATTAGACTTTCCTAACTTTGGTTAAAACCTGTGTGAAATTGTGGAGAAAATATTTGGGTGACAATAAAACCTTAGAACTCTGTTTTCGGCCAATAGAAGCCATAAAAGCACAAAATACAAACACAAGGCAGTTATAAAAACAGAGTGTAAAAGGACTACAGATACATAGAGTGTACAATTTGGCCATTTATATTTTTCTAAAACCATGTTTACAAAAAACAATATGACTCATTATTAAAAGCAAATACAATGACAATTTAGCTTATAAAATGTATCATATAAAGTGCAGATCCAGCTAGACAGAAAACATCTTTCTCCTAATTCACGTAGCTCATGATAAAAAACTGGCAACCCCAGGTAAGACGATGGGTCCATGGGTGAAGAAAAACTTTATAGGTATAAAAATGCTGGCCTTACTTGAACAAAATGAACTGTTCTCAAGAGCGGAGGAATATATTTTTTCCAGAAAGAGAGATAAAATTCACAGAAAAAGGTTAAGTGCAAAGTTTCCGGATCAGAAACATTGTCAAATGGACATGGCATTGAATCCTCATGCTTCACAAAGCCTTTTGGAAAGGCAACTTACCAGTGAATAAGATTCAATCTGAATCTAATCAAAAAGCGGTTATGAGCATTATTGACAAGAGACAAGTAGGGGTGCACCTGTGAGCTTTGACTAATTGTGCATTAAATTCTCACAGTGGGCTTAGCAGTTTCTTTGCCCTCCCTGTCCCCCTGCCACCGGTGCAGAAACAGATGCTTAGTGTTCCAGATGTCAGTTGGTCTTAAAGGTCTATGGTTAGTGTACAAATCCAAACAGCCTAGATATCTCATCTGCTCTGATATATACGTTAACCATGGGATACGCATAGCCCCCTCGAGAGCCATACAGTCCCCTATAAAAAGATGATTCAGAGTGGAAATTGGAAAAGTAGAAATTCTAAACTAGCTCACTAAAGGCACAACTGCAATGTGATCAGAAATGTATCCCAAGCCAAACTCTTCATGCAGTGTAAAGGCTGGGCTGCACTGGGACAGCAAGGAGCCTACACCAACATGTACTTTCCACTACCTGCAAGTCTTTCTTGTTCTTATACCCACACACATCACAGCCATAGGTGGCCATAGGGATACATTCCTCTCTATACACCTTTATGATTGCAAGTGCAGGCTTTTTCCCGAGTCTTTTTGCAAAGTCCATGGTAGACACCACTGCCCTTGTCAAGACGTTCTTCTTGTGTGCTCTTTGTGCAACCCAAGATTCATTCTCCTCAAACAGCACACCTAAATAAGAACAGGTTGAAACTTTAGTTAATTCTTCCCCCTGCAGAAGACCTTCCACCTACAGTCTTCTTAGTGCAGATTGTCATATTATGAGAATTAGAAAAATTGGTTGCAAGGTTGAGCGAGTCCATAAAATCTATAAAAATGTCAAAAGTTGTTGAAGACCTACACCTGTCCTCGCAAGCAACACTGCATCATCTACATACGGAAGTAGGGGAATAGGTTTAGAGCCAGTTGTCGGGATGTCTTTACTAGTTGCCAAGAGAACATCCCCTAGCTTGTCGATATTCAGCGTGAGCATCAGTAGAGCAAGAAAACACCCCTGCCTGACTCCTCTCTTGACATCCTCAGATGCTGACACACAATCATCCTCATTATATCTCACTGTGGCCTTGGTGATGATATGGGCAAAATTTAAAAAAAGTCACTAGGTTTATCTCCAGACGCAGTTTCAGAAGAATCAACCATAACTTGGATCTATTAAAATGGTTGAATGCCGATGTTAGATCCATAAATACATATGCAAGGATCCCTTCTTGGCTATTGTGTATTTCCACACCACCAAATATAGGATAATGCACTGATCTAGCAACCCTTTGCTCTGTCTAAGACTGTACTGAAAGTCTTACATGATCTTAAACTTATCTAGCCAGAAGGTTATCCGTACCAGGACCACTTTCCCCATATTTTTTCAGCCGGCACTAAGAGCAAAATTGGTCAATAGTGTACTATATTGTTCCTCAAACCCTTTTTAAAAATAGGTATACTAATACCCATTGAAAAGGAAGTAGGGGGATCAGTAGAACAGGCCGCAATAAATAATCATGTCAGTGTCCTGGCCCAGGTCATGGGGTCTGCTCTATACAGATCTGCCAGCACTGACGATCTTGTTTCATGGCTTGACAAATGTAAATCAAATGGATGAGATCTTGTTTCCTTTCACCACAAAGTACACATTCTTTACTTTCTTGGGGCCTCCATTTCGGTTGATCTGCACTTGTTAGAAGGTTGCCTAACCTTAAATTGAGATATTTGCGCTTAATAAATGGCGAGAAAGCAAGGTCTAAATAGGCTGCTGGTACAGGCTTTTTATATGAATTAATGGTCATCCAGGCGTGGGTTCGATGACTAAAAATTAACTTATCGTTATGGAGCGAGTGCCTTTTGGCAGTCTTTTTAACCACCTTTTTGAATGATGGTACTGGTAGCTTAGATTCCCAGAGAGTTTCCAACTCAGTTGTTTCTAACGAAAGTCTTAAGTACTTTGCGTACTCGGAGTTCGGACTCTTTTAAATTGCTTTCCACATGGCACAGTAGAGTTCATTTTCCTGGTTCCTCCAGACGTCATACCAAAATTTTGATGGTCTTATACTTTTTCAAGAGCACTTGCGATTGCAACCCAAATTCAAGTCTTATTTGTGCCGGTGATGCGTTATTTGGTAAGACAAATACACGTTTGTAAACTTTGGTTTGTATTTTGTCAATAAGTGTTGTCCTTTTACCGTGATGTAGTACACTCCTGTATGCTATTGTAGGCAGTAACTTTGCTTTCATTGTGGTTAGCAAGGGGGAGACCAATGGGCCTTTAAGCTCGTTCGCTAAATTGGTGAAATCATGTAATAGAGCGGTTGCCTTTTTTTCAATGTCTTTAAAGTGTACCGAGAAATTAAGGTGCTTGTTTAGTTGTATCCCCAGATACTTATAGCTATCCACCACTTCCAGTTTGACGTTATCTATTAGCAAGATTGGTGGTGGTTTATGGCGTTGCGTTATAACCATAATCTTGGTTTTCTTGCTATTTATTTCGAGTTGATTCTGTTTGGTGTATCTGGTCAGTTCTTGCAATAGACGTTGTAAGCCTATTCTCGTCTGACTTAATAACACCACATCGTCGGCAAAGGATAGATGTGTTACACAGAGGTTGCCTAGCCGTGGAGGATGGGCATTAATCTGGTCTAGGCTTACTGACAGGTTTGCCATAAACAGATTAAAGAGATAAGGGGCCAACACACAGCCTTGTTTTAGGCCATCAACGGTGCCGATCTTCCGGGTTAACCGCTGCCCAATATCAATTTTTACCTGCATCCAGGTATTGGTATACAGGTCGATGATGGGCGTAAGGATTGAGTCCGGCAGGCCCTGGTGCTTTAGTTTAGCCCAAAGTGTTTGCCTGCTGACACGGTTGAATGCCGCCTTGAAGTCCACAAAGCATGTGTAAAGTGGTGGTTTTGTAGACTTTTTTCTGCAATCAAGCACAGTGCCATAGCATTTGCCATAGTTCCCGTACCGCAACGAAATCCCGTCTGATTCAGCGGTATTTTGTTGTTTGTTTCAGACCATTGAACTAGATCAGCTAGTACAAGTGATGCATAGTATTTTGCTTCAGCATCAATGAGGGCTATCAGGCGATAGTTATTCGGATCTTTGCGATCTCCACCTTTGTAGATTGGATTTACGATAGCTCCCCTCCAGCTATCTGGGATTCGGCCGGTATTGTTGATCGATCGGAACAGGAGATTGAATTTGCTGACCCAGTACCAAGGATCCTGTTTGTAGATGGACTGCGGGATGCCGTTCGGACCTGGTGCACTGTCTAGCCTGCTTTTCTTGATTATTTGTAATATGAGAAACTCCTCATCTCTCTGCGACAGTTGTTCCATACATTTGTGATGGTCGATCGTGTTGTTTGGCTGGACAGCGATGATATCTTCCTGCTCCGGTATTCTGGGCGTTTCGATTGCAGATATTGTAGTTGTTATTAAATGTGTCGATGACTTGATTGAAAATGTGTCGCCTATGTGTTGGGTCCATACAGTTTCAGTAATGCAGGTCATGCTTATTGGTTGAGCTGTTCGGTTTAAGGAATTGATTTGTGACCAGAAGGCCCTTGAGTCTGATTTTTTTTACGTTGTACAGCAGTTTAGTCCAGAAGTTATTTGCTTGGTTTTGTTTTTCTGTCCAAATCAATTTCTTACAATGTTTCCTTGTAATCCGGACTGCTTGCCAGTTACTGGGATCCATCCAATGGTCATGTGCTCTACGTGTTAGTTTTTGCAGATATTTCTTTAATGAATGTATAGTTTTATTAAATCTGGTATTGCTTTTCGGAGAGATCTTCTTTTTAGAGTTAATACTGGTCCTGGGAAGCTTTTCCAAGTAATCCGTCCAAATATCTGAGCACAGGACATTCTCGTTGGTGATTGTTTGGAATAATTTCTTAGCGTCCTGCACTATTTGAGGGAGTGATTCACTAATCCACTTTAAACGCTTTAGATTGATAGTTGAAGTATTACCTGCTATCATGGGTGCTTGTGATCAGCATAATCTCAAGGTGTTGCATAGAGTGGCCACTATCTAGGGAACAGATTATTTGGAAGTTTTTTTACTAAATTTAGCAAAGTTAATGTTACTATTGTATAATCCAGAATGGAGCTTGCATTATGGCCTGTGTAGGTGATGGCAGGGGGGTTGTTCTGGTTAGATCTACCATTTATTACCCGTAGCCCAAGATGTTCAAGATCCCACATCAACTGCCTTCCCACTTTGTCTGTCTTCTTAACCACTGGGCTCTCCTGGGGTACAACATACCACATTTCATTTGCTACATTGATGTTATCCTCATCTTCAGGTTCATGTAGGAGGTTGGAATTAAAATCGCCAGTGAGAATAATCTCCCAACTTGGTTGTTCAAGGCGGATGTTAGATACAACAGTTACAACGCATTGAAAGAGCGCTTTTTTTACTGTGTTATTCGGGTGGGCATATATGTTAATTAGGATAATACATCTAGTTTTGCCCTTTATTATGTACTCCAATTTAATGATTTGCATGTCTAGTTCCGAAATTGCCAGTTGTGTGGCATTGATCTTATTTATTTATTTTGCGATTTCTAAAGCGCCTGGTGACCCGTAGGCATCCCCGCGCTATTCAACCTGTGAGGATACAAAGGGGGGTAGGGGGGGTGCTTTATTTAGGGAAAAGGAGGGTTTTAAGTTTCCTGCGGAACACCATGTGGGAGGGTTCCAGGCGAAGACTGCGAGGGAGTGAGTTCCACGCTGTGGAGGCTTTGACCGAGAAGCGGCGACCGCCGGTGCGGGCCTTCCTAAATTTAGGCACCATAGCAAGGTGTTCGGCGTCGGAGCGAAGGGGTCTTGAGGCTTTGTAGGGGGTGACCATGTGTTTAATCGCGGCAGGGCCAACTCCGTTGATGAGCTTGTGGGAGGTACATAGGGCCTTGAACTCTACTCTCTGGCGGACTGGAAGCCAGTGTAGGGCTTTGAGGGCAGACTTGGCCGACGCTCTGGGGGGAAGGTTCATAATGAGCCTGGCCGCCGCGTTCTGGGTACGTTGGAGTTTGGCCAAGGTGTATTCAGGGGCCCCCAGATATATGGCATTGCTGTAATCGAGCCGGGCCAAGACCAGACCCTGGACAAGTAATTTCCTGGATGGAATGGGAAGAAGGGGTAAGATCTTACGTACGGACCGCAGGAGACCGAAGCAGGCACCTGCTGTCTTGGCTGCCTGCGTTTTCATGGTAAGGTCAGGTTCCAGCCAAACTCCTAGTGTCTTGATTTCCTTTCTAGGAGAGGGGATTTCGCCGAAGGTGTCGGGCCAAGATGTGGGTGGGAAGGTCGTCCATTTATTGCCCAGGAGCATGATCTCGGTCTTTGCGCCGTTCAGCTTCAAGGCCGAGTCACACATCCAGGTATGGATGTCCTGGAGACAGTGCAGCAGGCTGTCAGGATGGTTATCCAGGTGAGACAGGGATACAACAAGTTGGGTATCGTCAGCGTAATTAATTATTTTTATACCGTAGGGGGCCACTACGTCTTCCAGGGGAGCCATATAGACATTAAACAGGGTGGGGCTGAGCGACGACCCCTGGGGAACTCCATTCTTCAGTGGAAGAGGTTCTGACCGGGAGTTGCCGTCCCACACCTGGAAGGATCGATGAGAAAGAAAGGATTCGATCCAAGCTCGCGCCGTACCCACAATACCTGCCTTGGCCAGGCGGTGTAGAAGGACACGATGATCCACCATATCAAAGGCGGCACTAAGGTCCAGGAGGATCACTGCCACTGATCCCCCTGAGTCTAGGATACACCTTGCCTCCTCGATGACGGAGAGGAGTGCGGTGTCCGTGCCATGGCCAGGTCGAAACCCAGTTTGGGATTGGCGCAGGATATTGTTTGTCTCGAGAAATTGGGATAGTTGCGAGTTGACTAGTTTTTCAGCCATCTTACTGATACAAGGGAGCAGTGAGATCGGTCTGTAGTTGGACATGTCGTCCGGGTTCAGTTGGGGCTTTTTCAGTAACGCCTTCACAACTGCGTTCTTCCAGTTGGAGGGTACCGTTCCACCAGCAAGGGAAGAGTTGATAAGGTCCTTGATGATTGGGGCTATGGTGGAGGACACCTTTTTTAAGAATCTAGCCGGGGCTGGGTCAAGGGGGGAACCGCTTTTCATATTCTCTAGCGTGGACGTCACCTCGGTGAGGGAAACTGCCCTGAAAGTCTCCAGCTGTGGGCTGTTGTTTTCGTCCGCCGTAGCCAGGATGGGAGGGGGGCTGACGGTGGGAAGGGAGTCCAGTATCCGCAGAATTTTAGACTCGAAGTAATTAGCCAGATCCTTGCTTCTGTCTGGGGGGGGGAGTGAGGGGGGGGTGCTGTTGGGATATTTAGTAGTTCTTTAACTATCTGATAGGATTCTTTGGCTGAGTTGGTCGCGGTTTTTATTCTGTTATCGTAAAACGTTGATTTAGCTAATTTCAAAGCTGTTTTGTATTGTCTTACCGCGTTGTAATAGATGTCCTTGTTACTATGGAGCCAATCTTTCCTCCATGCTCTCTCCGCCTTCTTGCACACTTTGCGGAGCGCTCTAAGGTCAGAGTTATACCAGGGGGCATGGCCCTTGGTTCTTGTTTTCACCTCCCGATTTTTGATGGGGATGAGGCTGTCGAGGGAGGAGGAAATCCAGTCTCTAAACTGGATGTCTCCAGTAGTGGGGTCGGCTGCAAGACTGGGGGTAGTAGCGCCAAGCGCCAATGCCCAGTTGTCCGTCGAAAGTCTGGCCCAGGATCTGTCCTTGGTGAAGGTAGGGGGGTTGTGGGTTTTTTTAGAGGCTCCTGGGAGATGGGTCGAGACCAAGAAATGGTCCGTCCACGGGAGGGGGAGGGAGTTGGTGAACTGGAGGGAGGGGATATTCGAGAATACCGGGTCGAGTAGATGACCTTTCACATGCGTGGCTCCTGAGTTAATCAGGGTGAGGCCGAGGGCGCCGAGTTCACTGATTAAGTCAGACGACCCCGTGTCTGTAGGATCGTTGAAATGGATGTTGAGGTCGCCTGTAATCAGGAAATTGGATGTTAGGTGGGCCAGGGATGAAACGGATTCTAATAAGGCGGCAGAGAAGAGGCCGAAATGTCCAGGAGGTCTGTAGACCAGCATCTTCAGTGCTGTTGTGATATAAACCGAAAGCCCCCACTTGCGCGCCCGAAACGCTGAGGGCGGATCGCATTTACGTGGAAACATAATCTGCCTGGTACATCAATCGGTTCTGTTAGCCACGTTTCCTGTAGGGCTATGATTTCATATGAATCCTAGGAGGCTGCCTTACTGTGCTTCTTTAAGATGTCTTTTGCACCAGCGATATTCCAGGAGAGGAGTTTTATAGGGTTTCCTTCGGTATCGCCTGGCTAACAGTGGGTTCAATTGATGTTAGTAAACGATTTATGTTTCAGATGTTCAATGTCAGGCGATTCAGCCCCCCTGGCTCCTTGAAGCACTGAGTGCGTTGGTTGATTTGTCCGAGCTTGATTTTCTCTTTTGCTATACTTTCTTAGCAGCGGAGACGGGTAACCTGAATTTACCACTTCTTTCAGGGTGATTCCCCACTCTTCAAATTTAACCATTTCAGATAGGATGGGTTTTACTATTCCTACATCCCTCCAGGTTGTAAGTGTCATTTCATTTGTCTTGCTATCTTTTGAAGCGATAAATTCTAATGATAGTAGGTCAGCTGATGTTAAGTGGCTGAGACTTGGAATTGCAGATGTCAGGTGGAGTATATTCCCGAGATTTAACAAGTCTTGTGAGCCTTGTGGTTCGTAGTTGGGGAAAAGGAGCAGTTTTCCTGTGTTGGCTGATTTCACCTCACTAGCTTGGTCAGTGACGATGCATATTTTTCCATTTTGGCGTGGTTTCGTTGAGTTATAGCTTTCATTATCCTTTGCATTGATGTGCAGATATCTTACTATTTGATTGTGTACATCATTTTGAGTTTCCATAGATGAAGGTGGAAAATGTATTTCTCGGTCAGCACGTTTACTCCGACCACTTCCGACTGACACCCTTGTTCCTCTGCGGGAATCCCTGGGCGTAATCCTCTCCATTTTACATTTCTTATTTCTGGTCTTTGCTGCACTACTTTTTTGTCCGTGGCAAACATTACTTGAATGTTATCGTGAATTTTTCTGTCCACCTTTGTTGTTATTTGTCTGTTGTTTTCCATATCGCTTTTCCCAGCTGTGGGATTAACACTTGGCATTGTGATCAAGATAGCAGGCGCTTTATGATTTTTATCTACGCCTTTAGCGACAAGACTGTAGGGTCTGCAATTTCTTGCCTCATGCTTGTTTTGTTCGTGCTCATTTGTGAGGTAGAGTTTATCCTCATGACACGTGCTGGCCTTCTGGCAAGGGGCGAGTTCCGTTTTTTGCGTCTCGCTTCGCAAACTCTCTAAAGATTTATTTTGTTGCGCTTCGATACTGGACCCGAAATCATGGACAATGTCTGTACAACTATTGGCAGTAAATGGGCTTGAGTTAATAATGTCGATAGAATTCCCTTCTTCAAGGACTTGGACAAACCCCTCTGTTTTTATAGTTCTTTTTGGTGATGTCATATTTGCTCGATCGTTGGAAGTTTTTTGCCTGAGATTGTGTCCCTCTTCTTCGGTCAAAGTATTCCGGTCGTTTTCTCTCGTTATTTTTGGCTGGCTTGTCCCCTCTTTGGTATTATGCTCGTATTTTGATTTAGTTTTAGCCTGATCAAAGATGGGTAAGTGAATTAACGACTGCTTGTCTGTAAGTACGCACTTTGAGGGATGATTTCTGTTTTTTCTTGCCCTTTCTTTCTGCCGTTTAGTTAGGCTTTTCTGGTTTTTATGATTTTTTTCACCATCCTTGGTAGATTGTTCTGTTTCTAGTAATTTGGAACAGTTGGTTTGTCTGATTGGAGTAGTATCACATGTTGTTTTTGGTTTCTCTGTTATTTCATCAAGTATTATTATTAGGTCATTTTGTTTATTTATTTGATCTGCCATTTGTTGCAACGGTAAAACAATGTTATCTGCTTTAGAATTCCTGGGTTTAATTACATTGTTTGTATGTATGTAGTCGAGAGAAATGAGATCACGACCAATTGAGGCACTGTTATTAATCTGGTTGGCATGCTTACATTCCAGTAGGATGTCATTGAGTATAGATGGCAAATCCCGCAATTTTTCCAATATTGGGTGGCAGGTACATGCCTTGGGTGGTGTACATGGGCGAATCTGATCCTTAATGAGGTTGAATGTGCTGGCCATGTCGTCTAGCTTTTTTATTTATGCCAGCTATGTGTTCCGCCATTAAACTCATAAGATTTGTATATCGAGTTTATCTGACTGCATGTTGAGAGTTTTGATAGATGTTTCCAGTATACACCCCAGTGCACTGTGTAGCGTAAGTATGGATTCCAGATTGTCTTTAACATCTTGTCCTGCTTCTTGCTGACACTGGTGCACTTTATTGTGTTTATTAATGACTTCCGGATGTCTTTGTTGTTTGGGTGTTATAGTATATTTCCACCCCTCAATTGTTTTTTGCCAATTTCCAGGACTTTTTGTTAATGCTAGATCAGCCATTGTAGAAACACTTGGGATTTCTATTATTGATGTTTCCTTTTGACCGTCTACATCAAGATCATTAAATGAATCTATAAATATTTCATTTATATTTTTACTTAATTGGTCCTTGATTAATGAGTTTTTTGAGTATGAATCCTTTGTTATTGTATCCTGGTCCTCCTTTGAGATAGTTATTGGTTTATCATGGGGTTTTGTTTGCACAGGTATTTGGGGTGCCCACCCGAGGTGACGCTCCTTTATTTTTTCTATACAATTTATTAATGCTTGGCTTGAGCATGGGGCCAATCTTGGAGTTGAGTGATTGTTTGGATGAACCTTGTATGGTGAGTCATGCGTGCTGGTATTGTGTTGCTTCTCACTTTTACTTCTGGGTTGTTTACTTCCAGTCATAGATACACTTGTATCATTATTAGTTGAAGTGCATTTGTTTGTGTATCCTTCGATGGGTCAGTCCAAGGACCTGTTTGATAATAGTGATGGTGTTAGTGATTTCTCTAGTCCCTCTCCCTGTGCTGGGTCAGGTCTTTTATTTTCCATATGCACTTGAGCTGCATCATGTGTTTATTTTTATCATAGGTGGCTTCCATACAGTTATGGGACCCCTCTGTTCCGTCGGCCCTGTCTGCAATAGTACTAGGAGCGGACAAAGATTTCTTTGTATCCGTCGATTTTATGCTTAATATACTAGGCGACATTGGTTTTTGCAGTCCTCTTGGGGTTGCCGGCATTAAGTATATCGCTGACATGGGGTCTTTCAGGAATAAAAATTTGCCAGTGGGGTTCATTGTGCCGAACATTGGATAGATGGGGGGGGATTAATGTGGGAGTTACGCTACCCTCTGAGGGATGAATAGAGGGTTTGGTCTTAACTTTCTTCTTTATATTTTTAGGAGGATTTGTTTGTGTTCTCCCTGACATCATCTCCCTTTTTTACCGACCCTCTAGCTCTAAGAGTTCTTTGCTCGGATGGAAACGCCTGACGATGGCTGGAGTGGCGAGGTTGCTTTGATTTTCTCTGTTGCCGGCTCAGATTTAGACTATTTGCCGGGATGGCCTGACAGGGCGTCAGCCACACGCCTCACGCGCGGGCCAGACGCTACCCCTACCACCAGCGACCGCCAACAACTGTTTAGAGAAACAGGCGCTGAATCTGGGAGTGCTTCCAGCTCCCCGCCGTCTCTTCCCCTGTACCGACGTGCCACTCCCAGCAACCCTCCTGCAGTTCCTCTCCTCCTCACCTCCTTCATCAGGTGGGTGCAGTTCACGTAATCGCTGTGCTTTCGGGCAGGGTCTCTTGCTCTTTGGCCCTCCACGACGCCGGATCTCCGGATCAAGTTTGCCCCCGGTCTGCTCCCGCTCCCGCCTGGCCTGGCAAGAACAGTGGCTCGGCTTGTCTCAGTGCCGACTTGATTTGTCTGCGGGCTCCCCCGCACCACCACCTCCGGAGTCTGTGGCGGTTTGCAGAGATCCACAGCGGGCGCCCGAAATCACCTGGTAATCGCTTTCCAGGGCAGGCGATCCGTGAACAAGATGGACTGGGACAGGTGTGGGCTGGAGCAGCAGCTGCACAAGCAGCTTGGATCCGTCCCTCAGACCCGCGGCTCACTGGCCCGCAGCACTGACCAATCGTCCCGATCCTGAGGCTAAGGCCGGCCGGAGCAGTGCGAGCAGCCTGGATCCGCCGCTTAACCCGCTCCGCTCAGACCCGGGGCTCGCTGCCCGCCCCTGTTCCCGATGACTCCGATGACTCCGATGGCTCTCACACAGGGGGATGTGGCAGGCAGAAAGGCAGACAAGCAGGCAGGCAAGGTGACGTGGCTCGACTTCGGCTTGGTGCGGTTTCTCTGCCCACGACCCAAGCCCGGGGCCGGTGCTTCTGCTACAGAACTCTCTCCTGCTGGCGTGTGACGTCACGAAGGTGGGATCCAATGCATAGGCATGCAAGAACTAAGATCTGATTATATCTTATCTTTCCTTTTTATAATTCCAGATACTACGATTCTGAATTAACAATGTTGGTGGTAAGTTAACCACTATAATTAGGGTCTGCAATAAGTCACCTAAGAACCTCGGTCCTGAAGAAAGCCGTCAGAATTTACAAGAAGGCTGAAACATGTCGACCCAATAGTGCGGTGGGCTGGTAACTGGGTCTACTATCGCACTTAATTTGTTTTACTTTCTCACATCACCCTCTTAAGAATAGATTTTTGCGCAATAGTGATGTAGAGAATTTTAATTTAATTCACAGCACCTGAGCACATGTACATTTTTCACTGTTCTTTTATATATCTGGACACTACTGGACATTGATTATTACACATGGACCAAGAGACAGTCAGCTTGTGAACTGCGGAGGCTAATGGTGCAGAGAATATTATGAAATCAATAATACTGGAGAAACCCCTGCCTATGAAGGTGGGTGTGGATGCATCCATTACCATCTGCTCAAGACAAAGCAAATTGTTTGCGGCAAAGACCTGTTCTAAAAGATGGCTGGATTTCATATGTTCAAAGTGGGAAGCCAGAGGTAGAGCATCTGAATAACGCATCACAGAAATACAACCCAAATGACAAAGATGTGTATTACAAATACCTAAATTGAGGCCTCCTATAGGGAATGTTTCCTCTTTATGTATTGTTAGAGAAGCCTCTCCAGTGCTACTTAGTGTTCAACGGCAGAATTTCTGAAATAATAATTATAAAAATATTCTACTAGCAGAGGAGGAGGATTAATTAATGACAGCTCTTCTGCTAACAGATGGGCTGATTGACGCTCTACAATTCTGGTGTTACAAGTGAGTTGGAGTGAGACCGGTAAAAGGAGGCCTCCCTTAGATCTACACAATATAAATGGAGCTGTGCATTAAAAAAATGCAGTTAAACTGTCCAATATTAATTCTCAGTCGTATCCTATGTTACCTGCATAGCAATTAGATGACAACTAATGATTAATATCTGCCATAAAACATCATCTCTTTTGGACCTAAGTCCATCTATATTCCAGGACAAAATCTTCATACAAGAAGAACCTGGAGTAATGGTAGTTGGTTTAAGAAGGGGGGAGAAAGTATTACCTATCTGGCACACAGGCCTGGGATCCAGCAACTCAACTCTCAATCAATCAATCAAAGCATTTATATAGCGCACTACTCACCCGGGGGGTCTCAAGGCGCTGGGGGGGGCTCTAGCAAATGGTTGTCATTTGTTACCATCTAGCCCATCATGGTCTAAAAGGGGATCAAATCTATTGGTTAAGGGAAGTGCAAACGTACCAGTATCATCCTGAGCTACCCTAGCTGGCCTTAGGATGGGGTTTCTGGGGCAATCATGATGAACAAAGTTAGTTTGATAAAAGTATTGAAGGGGACAACCTTAATTGATGTTTATGCGACTTGCATAAAAATAGTCTCAACAAGAGCTTTAACATGTGCAGGATGTCTTATATTGACTACTACACAGTCCCCTGCCACATCTTTCCTCAACCGAAGGCCCACCCAACCTACTCTAGTAGCCATAATAATGTGCGGAGAAAACAATTGTCCATTTACTTAATCTCTGCCACACAAATGGCTGTCCTTGTGAATGAGGTCCAATGTATATTCTTGAGTTATTTGGGTGATTGGGAGAACTCCTAGACAAATTGCCACCAAGGGTGCTGATTCAGGGAGCAGCTCTAAGGAAGAAAAAAGTCCTACTCCGAGCATTGGGGGTGTGTGTTCATAATCAATGAATGAATTTGAATCCCCTTTAATGATGATCTTCCTGGCACATGATCCTCCTGAATAATAGTATCTGATTCATTAGTGGCGTGATTATTTCCAGTCCTTTGGCTCTCACTCTGGGTCAAATACTTATTCAAATGATTCACCCGATTTAAGTTACATTATATGTACCTAGGAGCACCGGTACTATTCAATCCAGCATGTTTGTGCCATCTACAGAGCTGGTCCCCACAGCTGCAGGCTTAATGTCATAAATGTGGGTCCCAGATGCAAGCAAAGAGAAAGACTCCAGGTTTAATTCAATGCCTTCCAGCCACAACAAAAAGTAGGCTATCAGCATGTTAAACACAGATTCCAGCCTGGGGAGTAACATGTCTAAAGAATTCTCTGTATCTGTTTCAGCAGTTGAGGAAGACTTGTTCTGCAATTGGGACTGTGTCATTCTTTTCTCTATAGTCTTCTTCCTTTTTATGGGGGGCCCATCTGAATCTGCCTTTAACTGTCCGCCTTGAGGTTAGTGGCCATAGTAGGTAATGTTGGCACCGCCCAGGAGCTGGAACAAGATATTGCACTTTCTGCCTCATAATTGTCATGATTGTTTCATGACAACAAATCCTGGCTAGTCTTATCCACTTCTAGGGAAAGCCTCTTCTCGGTCAGGGCTATCTCTTTAGAGATTACATTAGCTTCCCTAAATAAAATTGAGTCTATAGTAGTAGCAGTGTCCCCCACTGTAGCTGCAGTAGTTAATTTCTACTTACCTAATTTTTGGATGCCTATGGTAAAAGTTAGGATATCACAAGAAAATGATGAATATATACAGCCTCACAATAGGCCATAAAGTCTTACGTTAACTAAATGGTGGATGGTCTGCACCCCAAAGTGGTTTATATAGGAATAAAAAAACAGACCAATGGAGGCAAATCACTTGCTCGGCTTACCTAAGATGGCCAACAGGGAGCTACACCTTGCAAGGAATAAGAGATCAGGCCAGGTATCAATAAAATATACATGGAAGAAAAGAAACAATACCTTGATCCTTACATAAAGAATAGAGACATGGCCCAGCCCAGCCTCTGCCTGATCAGACAGGCACAGATAGGCCCGCTCTTGGCCAGGTCTTTGCCCAGGCACTAACCCAGGTGCGAGCCAGGCGTGTCACGCACACAGTTGATATGCCTATCAAGCCGTGTTGCGTGCAGCATGGCGTAACACCAATGCCGCAAGAGACTCTGGGTGTTGCACTCCTCCTATTCCCAGTAACCAGAAAATTACAGACATCCAAAGGAGCCTGAGCACAGCTGATATGCCCCTCAAGGCATGGTGCGGCAGTTTGGTGTTGGACCAATGCCACAATAGACACTGGGGCTGCAGGCCTCCAGCCCCCAGTGACCAGGAAAGAACTCCTTGAGAAGTGATGAGAGGCTAAATACATCACCCATTTAGATTTGACAAAAAGGCATTGGCAGTTATCACTAAAAATGAAGTTCAGGGAAAAATGTGTTTCCCACCCCAGACGGTCTTCTTGAAATTACTGTTTTACCGTTTGGACTACAAGGAGCCCCAGCCAATTTTTAGAGGCTGATAAATGAAGGAGAAAGTAACATTCTCTGGGATGTTCAAAATGAGACACACTTACCTGAACCCACTTAAATTCCTCCACAGCCTACCTGCCATTTTTCAACCACACCGGAAGAGGAAATGATAACATCAGTTGAACCAGATGATTTCGGTAAAGAAAACCCATTTGAGCCAATCAAGGAACAAAGTGGTCATTTTAAGGGTCATCAAGAACCGGCGGACAAAGAAGAAGAAATGAATCCAGAAGTGAGGACCATGGTGATCGAGAATTCCCAAGGACGCAAGGAGCCGAGACCCACCTGCTTACTTTCTCGAAGTTGGCAGAGAGGAAGGACCCAGGGTTTTCAGCCATACATACCCTGTAGCTGCTGGAAGCCAGATAGCAAATCCCAGCCCTGGTAATAGCTGTGAAAAGAAGACGGGCAACTTCTTGGAATTGGCGTCCTTGAGTTACACACAGAGTGGAAGACTAGGGCAAAGCCTGCCAAATGACTAGTTGTTCCACGACGTTTCCAGAGAAATGTGTCTTGGACAGGTATGCGCTGGATTTGGGGAACACGGGAGTGCAGAAGAACCTAACCTTTCACAAGTTCCTCACATTTTCATATTCTTTTTTCCTCTTTCTCTTCTTCCCTCACCAAAAAGATTTCATGTTTTTAAGGGAAGCAGTTTTTTTTCTACCTAAGAGGGACCCTACTTTCTTTAATTCTTTTTTCCTGACTTATCAAATTAGTACTTGAGAAAATATGGAACCAGCACCCATCAAAGAAATGTTTGTAGCCACAGATGTTAGCAGGTGCAGGTTGGTCTTGCCTCAACCCTAGTGTGTAAATACATTTTTTCAAATTAGTACTTGTTTTAATGAAGCAAAAAACCACCCCCTTCTTTGTTTTATTTGTCAAGAAAGTACAGGATGACAGGTGACCTATTGCTTGGGGATTAGTCTATCCTTATTCAATACGGTAAAGGAGACGTGACTTACCCTTGGGTTTCTTTGTTGTTCTGGGAGAAACTTGGATGTGGGCCAGAGGCGTCACCGGGACTGGCCGTAAAGGAAAGAAAGGACATGAAAGACATTAAGACAATTGGACTTTCCTAACTTTGGTTAAAACCTGTGTGAAATTCTGGAAAAAATATTTGGGTGACAATAAAACCTTATAACTCTGTATTCGGCCAAAAGAAGCCATGAAAGCACAAAATACAAACAAAAGGCAGTTATAAAAACACAGTGTAAAAGGACTACAGATACATAGAGGGTACAATTTGGCCATTTATATTTTCCTAAAACCATGTTTACAAAAAACAATTTGACTCATTAATAAAAGCAAATACAATGACAATTTAGCTTATAAAATGTATCATATAAAGTGCAAATCCAGCTAGAAGGAAAGCATCTTTCTCCTAATTCATGTAGCCCATTGATAAAAAACTGGCAACCCCAGGTAAGACGATGGGTCCATGGGTGAAGAAAAACTTTATAGGTATAAAAATGCTGGCCTTACTTGAACAAAATGAACTGTTCTCAAGAGCGGAGGAATATATTTTTTCCAGAAAGAGAGATAAAATTCACAGAAAAAGGTTAAGTGCAAAGTTTCCGGATCAGAAACATTGTCAAATGGACATGGCATTGAATCTTCATGCTTCACAAAGCCTTTTGGAAAGGCAACTTACCAGTGAATAAGATTCAATCTGAATCTTATCAAAAAGCGGTTATGAGCATTATTGACAAGAAACAAGTAGGGGTGCACCTGTGAGCATGGACTAGTTGTGAAGTAAATTCTCACAGTGGGCGTAGCAGTTTCTTTGCCTTCCCTGTCCCCCTGTCACCGGTGCAGAAACAGAGGCTTAGTGTTCCAGATGTCAGTTGGTCTTAAAGGTCTATGGTTAGTGTACAAATCCGAACAGCCTAGCTATCTCATCCGCTCTGATATATACGTTAACCATGGGATACGCATAGCCCCCTCGAGAGCCATACAGTCCCCTATAAAAAGATGATTCAGAGTGGAAATTGGAAAAGTAGAAATTCTAAACTAGCTCATTAAAGGCACAACTGCAATTTGATCAGAAATGTATCCCGAGCCAAACTCTTCATGCAGTGTAAAGGCTGGGTTGCACTGGGACAGCAAGGAGCCTACACCCAAATGTACTTTCCACTACCTGCAAGTCTTTCTTGTTCTTATACCCACACACATCACAGCCATAGGTGGCCATAGGAATACATTTTTCTCTATACACCTTTATGATTGCAAGTGCAGACTTTTTCCCGAGTCTTTTTGCAAAGTCCATGGTAGACACCACTGCCCTTGTCAAGACGTTCTTCTTGTGTGCTCTTTGCAACCCAAGACTCATTCTCCTCAAACAGCACACCTAAATAAGAACAGGTTGAAACTTTAGTTAATTCTTCCCCCTGCAGAAGACCTTCCACCTACAGTCTTCTTAGTGCGAATTGTCATATTATGAGAATTAGAAAAATTGGTTTGCAGGTTGAGCGAGTCCATAAAATCTATAAAAATGTCAAAAAGTGGTTGAAGACCTACACCTGTCCTCGCAAACAACACTGCATCATCTAAATACCGAAGTTGGGGAATAGGTTTGGAGGCAGTCGTCGGGATATCTTTACTTGTTGCCGAGAGAACATCCCCTAGCTTGTTGATATTCAGTGTGAGCATCAGTAGAGCAAGAAAACACCCCTGCCTGACTCCTCTCTTGACATCCTCGGATGCTGACACACAATCATCCTCATTATATCTCACTGTGGCCTTGGTGATGATATGGGTAAAATGTAAAAAAGTCACTAGATCTATCTCCAGACGCAGTTTCAGAAGAATCAACCATAACTTGGATCTAATAAAATGGTTGAATGCCGATGTTAGATCCATAAATACATATGCAAGGATCCCTTCTTGGCTATTGTTTATTTCCACACCACCAAATATAGGATAATGCACTGATCTAGCAACCCTTTGCTCTGTCTAAAACTGTACTGAAGGTCTTACATGATCTTAAACTTATCTAGCCAGAAGGTTATCCGTACCAGGACCACTTTCCCCATATTTTTTCAGCCGGCACTAAGAGAAAAATTGGTCAATAGTGCACTATATTGTTCCTCAAACCCTTTTTAAAAATAGGTATACTAATACCCATTGACCAGGAAGTAGGAAGGTCACAAGAACAGGCCGCAATAAATAATCATGTCAGTGTCATGGCCCAGGTCATGGGGTCTGCTCTATACAGATCTGCCAGGACCTCATTCGGACCCCGTGCATTCCCCCCGTCTGTGGCCAACATAGCTTTGTGTACCTCTTAAATATTAAAATGCAATGGGACAGTATTTGTGCAAAGTCCCACTATACGTCAGTCCCTCTTGCATCATCACCACTATACATCCCTTCAAAATGGAAAATACATCTTTCGGCTGCCATAGTGCCAACTGTTCTCGGGTTTACCGTATCTGAAAAAAAAAGAACTATTGACCGCTCCCCTGAACTTTATATGACTGTCAGCACGCTTACCTGATCTAATGCCTGGGCCCTAATGGTCTTCTTCCTCTGTTGGATTGCACATTTGTAGGTACTCCTGCAGGTCCTAACCACTGAATCTTCCCTTTGGCATTGCTTAAGGGCATGGATTCAATTCCTGCAAGCCCTAGAACATGTACCGTCGAGCCACCTTATCTCCTTAGCACCTTTGGACCTGCTGTTAATAGTTAAGCTATTAGATATATCATTTGTTAATTTATCAAAAGCATCTTTAAAAGCTCTATCCTGTGTGTCCATATCCAAATAAAGCAGGATTTCATCTGCACACTCTGCATACCTGCTGTCAAAAAAATTCTTTGGTTGCTCATTTTAGCCTGCATGATTGGTATATTGAGCTACTAACAGAGTTTGAAATACTACTTCCCTGCCCTCCATATTTTTCAATGCTGTCAATCAATTCAAGCATTAGAGGGTTGTGATCACTATGGCTAGACCAAGAGTCAGTCAGCTTGTGAACTGTGGAGGCAAATGGTGCATATATCATTATGAAATCAATAATACTGGAGTAACTCCTGCCTATGAAGGTGGGTATGGATACACAAAGAGAACAGCCTCTTATCAAGCCTGTTTTTTATATTTTCACAGTTCTTTTGGATTTATATTAGCAAACAAATTACATAAAACAAATTCACATTATTTTTTCAATTAGAAAAAGGCATTCCTTGACTTTTCTAACCAGTGAATTGTATTTTGGTAATCCCCAAAAGATTACTCCATCATTCTTCCATTCTCACCTTTCATTTCTCTCATACATACCACTATCATACCACACAAACAAATTCACAATATAAACACATCTGAGCAAGTGTCCTCCTCGCTAGTTCTGTTTGTCATGTCAGTAAGTTCCACAATTTAATCACAAACACAAGTCAATCACTTTGATTATAGATAGTTCTTTTCTTGACTTGATTCTTGGGTGGGGCTCTCAGATGCGTGTCACTGGCCTACGTGCGTTTCGGTGAAACCAAATTATTATCACCTTCTTCAGGACCAAAAAAGTACATATTCCATCTTTAGGGTTGTCTGGGGGTTTATATGTCTTTCAAGGAACTAAAGGTGTTTTAGATCCTCCAGGGTATGGAACAATCCACACGTTTTTTAAGAAGCAAAGATGAGTCCTTGAATAGATTTTGGGGCCCATTAGGATCACGGGCTGATCGCCACCGCCCGCAAAGCGGTGGCGATCTGCCTGTGATCCAACTCTGTCCGCCACCCAATTCCCCCTGCCATTTTACTATGGCGGGTGGACCGTGACCTGGAGACTCTGTACACCAAGACCCATAATGCAGAATGTGTCCTTTTTGAGAAGGAACAACGTTGGGTTCACTGACTGACATCGATGGACTGAACGACACGATCCCGTGGCACAAGCTGTAAAACCGTGAGCAAGTCTCTTGGCCACTACTAGCTGCATCCAGCATGCAATCAAACGTAGTGTTATGACAAGCTGACACAGAATTAGCTCCATGAGAATATATACCCTGTCATCAACACGTTATTAACTGAAAAATCCAGCGCGTAATCAAAGAAAGTATTATGACAAGTCGAGACAGAATCAGTTCTAGAAAATATACACCTGGTTATCAACATGTGTTTAACTGAAATATTAGGTTACTCCCTACAATAGACATCAATTAATGAATTTAATATCATCCGTGTGATTATGTAGTGACCTTTGAGGAAACAATTTTTTCTTTATACACAAGCTCTCTTTAACACCGTTCGAGCGGTCAGATTGCTTTAAATAGACTAAGCTTGCGAAATGCCAACCAAAAATCTGCCAACCAACATGGGCGCTTTAATCCTACTACCCTGTTCATAGACATCTCTATGTAAATGGGCCATCTACTCAGCCCTCCGTCTACCGGGACGCCGTGCAGAGCTAGAACAAATCAGTGACTTGTCGGTTTCGGTAAGCTGTTGACTTTCATCCCCCAGTGGTTAGCAACTAAGGTAAGATCTATGAATTTACAAACCTTGCCTATTTCAGAACAAGGTCTTTACCGCTCTGCGGCATCCTGAAGAATTAAGTAATAGCATATGATAAAGATAAACATCTATTTGTCATCGCTAACTCATAATGTCGATTCTTTCCGCACAACTAATACTTTGTTAACTGCATGAAACCTATATGACTGAAAATAGAAACTGCTTGCACTTGATAATCACACTTCCGTCCATACGGACACCTTAGTGATGAACGCAACAAACTTGTTTCTGCATTAGTATGGCCGCCCACGGGGTCAAAACACAGTTTTACTTAATGGAGCTGAACCCGAGAAGGCGCACACTACAGCAAGTACCTAATGCACGCCACGCGCTGAATGTAAATTATCCGACTAGATTAATCCCTCTTTAAGGTTAAATTGACTCGATAATGCACAACAAAACACGTTTGCATATACCACTCAACAATCTGCCATATTCTCTCATTTTAAATAAGCTCTGCTATCTAGCACACCGTCCTAACTAAGACTAATAAGGTGTATTCAAAAGTTATTTTGATTAACATGCATAATAAAATGCAACAGCATTATCAATTCATTAGTGGTACAAACTGATTACCTTGGATACATGGGGTACCTATGCAAGAACTAAGATCTGATCATATCTTATCTTTCCTTTTTATAATTCCAGATACTACGGTTCTGAATTAACAATGTTGGTGGTAAGTTAACCACTATAATTAGGGGCTTCAATAAGTCACATAAGAACCTCGGTCCTGAAGAAAGCCGTTAGAATTTACAAAAAGGCTGAAACATGTCGACCCAATAGTGCGGTGGACTGGTAACTGGGTCTACTATCGCACCTAATTTGTTTTTACTTCCTCACATCACCTTCTTGAGAATAGATTTTTGCGCAATAGTGATGTAGAGAAATTTAATTCACAGCACCTGAGCACATGTACATTTTTCACTGTTCTTATATATCTGAACACTACTGGAAAATCAGTGGGTCTACCTCCGGGTGGAAGAGAGCATGCAAACAATCTAAGAACCCTATGCTGATGCTGTTACGTTACACCAAGGATGAGAATCAAGATATACCGCCACTTGCCTGTGTACGCTTTATGAGGGTTTTTTATGTGGCTCTAATCCAACAAAGACCCTGATTTCAAAGGACAAGTGGTCCATTCTCCCCTTGATTATTACTGTAACCTCTGGAAGCTGAATGGATCATAGCTTCTTTTTCCCTTAACATTGATTATTACACATGGACCAAGAGACAGTCAGCTTCTGAACTGCGGAGGCTAATGGTGCAGAGAATAATATGAAATCAATAATACTGGAGGAACTCCTGCCTATGAAGGTGGGTATGGATGCATCCATTACCATCTGCTCTAGACAAAGCAAATTGTTCGTGGCAAAGACCTGTTCTAAAATATGGCTGGATCGCATATGTTCAAAGTGGGAAGCCAGTGGTAGAGCATCCGCATAACCCATCACAGAAATACAACCCAAATGACAAATATGTGTGTTACAAATACCTAAATTGAGGCCTCCTATAGGGAATGTTTCCTCTTTTTATATTGTTAGAGAAACCTCTCCAGTGCTACTTAGTGTTCAACGGCAGAAGTTCTGCAATAATAATTATAAAAATGTTCTACTAGCAGAGGAGGAGGATTAATTAATGACAGCTCTTCTGCTAACAGATGGGCTGATTGACGCTCTACAATTCTGGTGTCACAAGTGAGTTGGAGTGAGACCGGTAAAAGGAGGCTTCCCTTAGATCTACACAATATAAATGGAGCGGTGCATTTAAAAAATGCAGTTAAACTGTCCAATAATAATTCTCAGTCATATCCTATGTTTCCTGCATAGCAATTAGATGACAACTAATGATTAATATCTGCCATAAAACATCATCTCTTTTGGACCTAAGTCCATCTATATTCCAGGACAAAATCTTCATACAAGAAGAACCTGGAGTAATGGTAGTTGGTTTAAGAAGGGGGGAGAAAGTATTACCTATCTGGCACACAGGCCTGGGATCCAGCAAATCAACTCTAGCAAATGGTAGTCATTTGTTACCATCTAGCCCATCATGGTCTAAAAGGGGATCAAATCTATTGGTTAAGGCATAGGTATTCAAACTGTGGGGCGCGCCCCCCTGGTGCACTCCACCCCACTACTTAACTTTCCATTGTTCCTTCCAGGCCCATTATGCTTTGTGTGTCTCAACCCAGGCTGCTGCTGCAGCTCGGGCTGCTGGGGGCTCGTCTGGGCAGTGTCTAGAGTCTTATCTCTGATTCATAAAGGGGGTGGTGATGGACAGAGTATCTGAATTAAGCAGAACACTCCTACCCAGTCAAAAGATCAGGGCTTGATCCATCACCGTTTTTTAGCTCACTGCACCATCCCAGCTCAGAACCTGGCTACATGCAAATTAGTCGGACCCTGGCCCAGTGCATCATGGGAACAGGGCAGACCAAACTACCAAGCCAATTCTTTACTGACCACTATAGGAGTGGAAGGGTATGCTCAGACATGAGTCCCTTGCTCACTGCACCATCAGGATTCAAGCAAGCCGTGCCGAAGACGGCTGCAATGTCAGAAACCGGTCCCCGGAAGCTTGTTTCCTTTCCAGTAAAGAATTGGCTTGGTAGTTTGGTCTGCCCTGTTCCCATGATGCACTGGGCCAGGGACAGACTAATTTGCATGTAGGCAGGTTCTGAACTGGGATGGTGCAGTGAGCTAAAAAACGGTGATGGATCAAGCCCTGATCTTTTGACTGGGTAGGAGTGTTCTGCTTAATTCAGATGCTCTGTCCATCACCACCCCCTTTATGAATGGAGTCTTATCTCCGGCACGCCCGAGTTTTTCACAGGTCTTTAAAGACCATGTGCAACCCATGCATATCTTGGGCCTCCCCTGGAGCATAATTCCAGTCGCCCTGGTTGTAGCTCTCGAATTAACTCGTTCATTTTAAATGACAGTCAGCAGCATTTAATAACAAGGCAAGTTTATGTTTACAAGAATTACATTTCAATTTGGGGAAGAGTGCAGAGGTTGTTTACAACGGGATTGTGTATTACATTTAAGAGTTACCTGCCCCATAAATTCGTATTTTTGATTTTCTAAAAGAACTTGCATCATCTAAAATAAAACACCTGACCCCACACGCTATCTTTTATGTAGTGTTTTTTGTACCGGCTTTTGTTTGGCCTTTGACCTTTACCATACATGCCAATAGACCCGATTCAGGCGGGAGACAACCAATTTTTAAAGACAAAAATGGCTTTATTTGAGCTGCGTCCCGCCTGAAGTAGCATTTTCTACAATAGAAGTCAATGGGAAATATTCATTATCCTTATTTTTTGTTTTAAATCTCCCACGTCTCTGCCCTAAAATGTTGGAGTGTCTGCCTTTACCACTGTTTCGATGTCGCAGGTAAAGGGGCAGAGCTACGTGTTTAGCGCTTTACCAAGGCTCAGTGAATGGACTTGACTCAGCTTCAAATATTCTTTGCCCTTTACGATGTGGGCTTTGGTGGTGGTGGTGGGGGGCTTGACATGCAAAAAGATGTACATGAGGGGGCTCAGCCGACAAAAGTTTGAAGACCTCTAGGTTAAGGGAAAGGCAAACGTACCAGTATCATCCTGGGCTACCCTAGCTGGCCATAGGATGGGGTTTCTGGGGCAATCATGATGGACAAAGTTAGTTGGATAAAAGTATTGAAGGAGACAACCTTAATTGATGTTTATGCGACTTGCATAAAAATAGTCTCAACAAGAGCTTTAACATGTGCAGGATGTCTTATATTGACTACTGCACAGTCCCCTGCCACATCGTTCCTCAACCTAAGGCCCACCCAACCTACTCTAGTAGCCATAATAAAGAGGGGAGAAAAAAATTGTCCATTTGCTTAATTTCTGCCACACAAATGGCTGTCCTTGTGTATGAGGTCCAATGTATATTCTTGAGGTATTTGGGTGATTGGGGGAACCCCTAGACAAATTGCCACCAAGGGTGCTGATTTAGGGTGCAGCTCTAAGGAAGAAAAAAATCTTATCTGGGCATTGGGGGTGTGTGTTCATAATCAATGAATGAAGTTGAGTCCCCTTTAATGATGATCTTCCTGGCACATGATCCTCATGAATAATAGTATTTGGTTCATTAGTGGTGTGAATATTTCCAGACCTTTAGCTCTCACTCTGGGTCAAATACTTATTCAAATGATTCACCCAATGTAAGTTACATTATATGTACCTAGGAGCACCGGTACTATTCAATCCAGCATATTTGTGCCATCTGCAGAGCTAGTCCCCACAGCTGCAGGCTTAATGTCATTAATGTGGGTCCCAGATGCAAGCAAAGAGAAAGACTCCAGGTTTAATTCAATGCCTTCCAGCCACGACAAAAAGTAGGCTATCAGCACATTAAGCAAAGATTCCAGCCTGTGGAGTAACATGTCTAAAGAATTCTCTGTATCTGTTTTAGCAGTTGAGGAAGACTTGTTCTGCAATTGGGACCGTGTCATTCTTTTCTCTATAGTCTTCTTCCTTTTTATGGGGGGCCCATCTAAATCTGCCATTAACTGTCCGCCTTGAGGTTAGAGGCCAAAGTAGGTAATGTTGGGACCGTCCAGGAGCCGGAACAAGATATTGCGCTTTCTGCCTCATAATTGTCATGATTGTTTCATGACAACAAATCCTGGCTAGTGTTAGCCACTTCTAGGGAAAGCCTCTTCTCGGTCAGGGCTATCTCTTTAGAGATTACATTAGCTTCCCTAAATAAAATTGAGTCTTTAGTAGTATCAGTGTCCCCCACTGTAGCTGCAGTAGTTAATTTCTACTTACCTAATTTTTGGATGCCTATGGTAAAAGTTAGGATATCACAAGAAAATGATGAATATATACAGCCTCACAATAGGCCATAAAGTCTTACGTTAACTAAATGGTGAATGGTCTGCCCCCCAAAGTGGTTTATATAGGAATCAAAAAACAAACCAATGGAGGCAAATCACTTGCTCGGCTTACCTAAGATGGCCAACAGGGAGCTACACCTTGCTGCAAGGTATAAGAGATCAGACCAGGTATCTATAAAGTATACAAGGAAGAAAAGAAACAATAACTTGATCCTTACATAAAGAATAGAGACATGGCCCAGGACAGCCTCTGTCTGATCTGACAGGCACAGATGGGCCCGCTCTTGGCCAGGTCTTTGCCCAGGCACTAACCAAGGTGCGAGCCAGGCGTGTCATGCACACAGCTGATATGACTATCAAGCCATGTTGCGTGCAGCATGGCGTGACACCAATGCCTTAAGAGACTCTAGGGGTTGCACTCCTCCTACTCCCAGTGACCAGGAAATTACAGACATCCAAAGGAGCCTGAGCACAGCTGATATGCCCCTCAAGGCATGTTGCGGCAGTGTGGCGTGGGGCCAATGCCACAAGAGACACTTGGGCTGCAGGCCTCCAGCCCCCAGTGACCAGGAATGAACTGCTTGAGAAGTGAGGAGATGCTAAATACCTCACCCGTTTGAGTTTGACAAAAAGGCATTGGCAGTTACCTCTAAAAATGAAGTTCAGGAAAAAACGCGTTTCTCACCCCAGACGGTCTTCTTGAAATTACTGTTTTAAGTTTGGACTACAAGGAGCCCCAGACAATTTTTAGAGGATGATAAATGAAGGAGAAAGTAACTTTCTCTGGGAGGTTCGAAATGAGACACACTTACCTGAACCCTCTTAAATTCTTCCACAGCCTACCTGCCGTTTTTTGACCACACCAAAGAGGAAATGATAACATCAGTTGAACCAGATAATTTCGGTAAAGATAACCAATTGGAGCCAATCAGGGAACTAAGCGGTCATTTTAAGGGCCATCAAGAACCGGCGGACAAAGAAGACGAAGTGAGGACCATGGTGATCGAGAATTCCCAAGGACGAAAGGAGCTGAGACCCACCTACTTACTTTCTCGAAGTTGGCAGAGAAGAAGGACCCAGGGTTTTCAGCCAAACATACCCTGTAGCTGCTGGAAGCCAGATAGCAAATACCAGCTCTGGTAACAGATGTGAAAAGAAGACGGGCAACTTCTTGGAATTGGCGTCCCTGAGTTACACACAGAGAGTGGAAAACTAGGGCAAAGCCTGCCAAATGACTTGTTGTCCCACGACGATTCCAGAGAAATGTGTCTTGGACAGGTATGCGCTGGAATTGGGGAACACAGGAGGGCAGAAGAACCTAACCTTTCACAAGTTCCTCACATTTTCAAATTCTTTTTCTCCTTCTCTTCTTCCCTCTCCAAAAACATTTCATGTTTTTAAGAGAAGCAGTTTTTGTTTGTACCTAAGAGGGACTCTACTTTCTTTAATTCTTTTTTCCTGACTTATCAAAATAGTACTTGTTTTAATGAAGCGAAAAACCACCCCCCTTCTTTGTTTTGTTTGTCAAGAAAGTACAGGATGACAGGTGACGATGACAGGTGACCTATTGCTTGGTGATTAGTCTATCCTTATTCAATGGGGTAAAGGAGACATGACTTACCCTTGGGTTTCTTTGTTGTTCTGGGAGAAACTTGGATGTGGGCTGGAGGCGTCACCCGGACTGGCCCTAAAGTAAAGAAAGGACATAAAAGACATTAAGACAATTGGACTTTCCTAACTTTGGTTAAAACCTGTGTGAAATTCTGGAGAAAATAATTGGGTGACAATAAAACCTTAGAACTATGTATTCGGCCAATAGAACCCATAAAAGCACAAAATAAAAACAAAAGGCAGTTATAAAAACACAGTGTAAAAGGACTACAGATACATAGAGGGTACAATTTGGCCATTTATATTTTCCTAAAACCGTGTTTACAAAAAACAATATGACTCATTATTAAAAGCAAATACAATGACAATTTAGCTTATAAAATGTATCATATAAAGTGCAAATCCATCTAGACAGAAAGCATTGTTCTCCTAATTCATGTAGCTCATGATAAAAAACGTGCAACCCCAGGTAAGACGATGGGTCCATGGGTAAAGAAAAACTTTATAGGTATAAAAATGCTGGCCTTACTTGAACAAAATGACCTGTTCTCAAGAGCGGAGCAATATATTTTTTCCAGAAAGAGAGATACAATTCACAGAAAAAGGTTAAGTGCAAAGTGTCCAGATCAGAAATGTTGTCAAATGGACGTGGCATTGAATCCTCATGCTTCACAAAGCCTTTTGGAAAGGCAACTTACCAGTGAATAAGATTCAATCTGAATCTTATCAAAAAGCGGTTATGAGCATTATTCACAAGAGACAAGTAGGGGTGCACCTGTGAGCTTGGACTAATTGTGAAGTAAATTCTCACAGTGGGCTTAGCAGTTTCTTTGCCCTCCCTATCCCCCTGCCACCGGTGCAGAAACAGAGGCTTAGTGTTCCAGATTTCAGTTGGTCTTAAAGGTCTATGGTTAGTGTACAAATCCGAACAGCCTAGCTATCTCATCTGCTCTGATATGTACGTTAACCATGGGATACGCATAGCCCCCTCGAGAGCCATACAGTCCCCTATAAAAAGATGATTCAGAGTGGAAATTGGAAAAGTAGAAATTCTAAACTAGCTCACTAAAGGCACACCTGCAATGTGATCAGAAATGTATCCGAGCCAAACTCTTCATGCAGTGTAAAGGCTGGGTTGCACTGGGCAAGCAAGGAGCCTACACCAAAATGTACTTTCCACTACCTGCAAGTCTTTCTTGTTGTTATACCCACACACATCACAGCCATAGGTGGCCATAGGGATACATTTTTCTCTATACACCTTTATGATTGCAGGTGCAGGCTTTTTCCCTAGTCTTTTTGCAAAGCCCATGATAGACACCACTGCCCTTGTCAAGACGTTCTTCTTGTGTGCTCTTTGTGCAGCCCAAGATTCATTCTCCTCAAACAGCACACCTAAATAAGAACAAGTTAAAACTTTAGTTAATTCTTCCCCCTGCAGAAGACCTACCACCTACAGTCTTCTTAGTGCGGATTGTCATGTTAATAGAATTAGAAAAAATGGTTGCAGGTTGAGCGAGACCATAAAATCATTAAAAATGTCAAAAAGTTGTGAAGACCTACACCTGTCCTCGCAAACAACACTGCATCATCAAAATACGGAAGTAGGGGAATAGGTTTGGAGCCAGTTGTCAGGATGTCTTTACTAGTTGCCGAGAGAACGTACCCTAGCTTGTTGATATTCAGCGTGAGCATCAGTAGAGCAAGAATACACCCCTGCCTGACTCCTCTCTTGACATCCTAGGATGCTGACACACAACCATCCTCATTATATCTCACTGTGACCTTGGTGTTGATATAGGCAAAATGTAAAAAAGTCACAAGGTCTATCCCCAGACCCAGTTTCAGAACAATCAACCATAACTTGGATCTATTAAAATGGTTGAATGTCGATGTTAAATCCATAAATACATATGCAAGGAACCCTTCTTGGCTATTGTGTATTTCCACATCACCAAATATAGGATAATGCACTGATCTAGCAACCCTTTGCTCTGTCTAAAACTGTACTGAAGGTCTTACATGATCTTAAACTTATCTAGCAAGAAGGTTATCCGTACCAGGACCACTTTCCCCATAATTTTTTCAGCCGGCACTAAGAGCAAAATTGGTCAATAGTGCACTATATTGTTCCTCAAACCCTTTTTAAAAATATGTATACTAATACCCATTGACCAGGAAGTAGGGGGTGGGGGGGTCACAAGAACAGGCCGCAATAAATACTCATGTCAGTGTCCTGGCCCAGATCATGAGGTCTGCTCTATACAGATCTGCCAGAACCCCATTCGGACCCAGTGCATTCCCCCATCTGTGGCCAAGATAGCTTTGTGTACCTCTTAAATATTCAAATGCAATGGGACAGTATTTGTGCAAAGTCCCACTATACGTCAGACCCTCTTGCATCGATCGCTCCCCTGAACTTTATATGACTGTCAGCACGCTTACCTGATCAAAGGCCTCTAATGCCTGGGCCCTAATTGACTTCTTCCTCTGTTGGATTGCACATTTGTAGGCCTTCCTGCAGGTCCTAACCACTGAATCTTCCCTTTGGGATTGCTTAAATTCCTGCAAGCCCTAGAACATGTACCGTCGAGCCACCTTATCTCCTTAGCAACTTTGGACCTGCTGTTAATAGTTAAGCTATTAGATATATGCTTTGTTAATTCATCAAAAGCATCTTTAAAAGCTCTATCCTGTGTGTCCATATCCTAATAAAGCAGGATCTCATCTGCACACTCTGCATACCGGCTGTCAAAAAAATTCTTTGGTTGCTCATTTTAGCCTGCATGCTTGGTATATTGAGCTACTAACAGAGTTTGAAATACTACTTCCCTGCCCTCCATATTTTTCAATGCTGTGAATCAATTCAAGCATTAGAGGGTTGTGATCGCTATGGCTAGACCAAGAGTCAGTCAGCGTGTGAACTGTGGAGGCTAATGGTGCAGATATCATTATGAAATCAATAATACTGGAGTAACCCCTGCCTATGAAGGTGGGTATGGATACACAAAGAGAACAGCCTCTTATCAAGCCTGTCTGATTTCTCAAATGGTAGTGACTCTAATCAAAATATTTACCTTGCATCATAGAAACACAGAAATTAACTTTCTTTTAAGTTATGTTTATTTATCAAAAATATTTTTATCTAATAATTTTTTATATTTTCACCCTTGTTTTGGATTTATATTAGCTAACAAATTACATAAAACAAATTCACATTATTTTTTCAATTAGAAAAAGGCATTCCTTGACTTTTCTATCCAGTGATTTGTATTTTGGTAATCCCCAAAAGATTACTCCATCATTCTTCCATTCTCACCTTTCATTTCTCTCATACATACCACTATCATACCACACAAACAAATTCACAATATAAACACATATGAGCAAGAGTCCTACTCGCTAGTTCTGTTTGTCATGTCAGTAAGTTCCACAATTTAAACACAAACGCAAGTCAATCACTTTGATTATAGATAGTTCTTTTCTTGACTTGATTCTTGGGTGGGGCTTTCAGATGCGTGTCACTGGCCTACGTGCGTTTCGGTGAAACCAAATTATCCCGTGGCACACGCTGTAAAACCGTGAGCAAGTCTCTTGGCCACTACTAGCTGCATCCAGCATGCAATCAAACGTAGTGTTATGACAAGCTGACACAGAATTAGCTCCATGTCATCAACACGTTATTAACTGAAAAATCCAGTGCGTAATCAAACAAAGTATTATGACAAGTCGACACAGAATCAGTTCCAAAAAATATACACCTGGTTATCAACATGTGTTTAACTGAAATATTAGGTTACTCCCTACAATAGACATCAATGAATTAATTTAATATCATCCTTGTAATTATGTAGTGACCTTTGAGGAAACAATTTGTTCTTTATACACAAACTCTCATTTAGACCGTTCGAGCGGTCACATTGCTTTAAATAGACTAATCTTGCAAAATGCCAACCAAAAAGCTGCCAACCAACATGGGCGCTTTAGTTCTACTACCCTTTCCATAGAAATCTCTATGTAAATAGGCCATCTACTCGGCCGCGCGTCTACCGTGACGCCGTGCAGAGCTAGAACAAATCAGTGACTTGTCGGTTTCGGTAAGCTGTTCACTTTCATCCCTCAGTGGTTAGCAACTAAGGTAAGAAGATCTATGAATTTACAAATCTTGCCTATTTCAGAACAAGGTCTTTACCGCTCTGCGGCATCCTGAAGAATTAAGTAATAGCATATGATAAAGATAAAAAAAAATTGTCATCTGCTAACTCATAATGTCGATTCTTTCCGCACAACTAATACTTTGTTAACTGCATAAAACCTATATGACTGAAAATAGAAACTGCTTGCACTCGATAATCACATTTCTGTCCGTAAGGACACCTTAGTGATGAATGCAACAAACTTGTTCCTGCATTAGTATGGCCGCCCTCGGGGTCAAAACACAGTTTTACTTAATGTAGCTGAACCCGAGAAGGCGCACACTACAGCAAGTACCTAATGCACGACACACGCTGAATGTAAATAATCCTACTAGATTAATCCCTCTTTAAGGTTAACTAGACTTGATAATGCACAACAATACACGTTTGCATATACCACTCAACAATCTGCCATATTCTCTCATGTTGAATAAGCTCTGCTATCTAGCACACCGTCCTAACTGAGACTAATAAGGTGTATTCAAAAAGTTATTTTGATTAACATGCATAATAAAATGCAACAGCATTATCAATTCATTAGTGGTACAAACTGATTACCTTGGATACATAGGATACCTATGCAAGAACTAAGATATGATTATGATTATATCTTATCTTTCCTTTTTATAATTCCAGATACTACGGTTCTGAATTAACAATGTTGGTGGTAAGTTAACCACTATAATTAGGGGCTTCAATAAGTCACCTAAGAACCTCGGTCCTGAAGAAAGCCCTTAGAATTTAAAAGATGGCTGAAACATGTCGACCCAATAGTGCGGTGGACTGGTAACTGGGTCTACTATCGCACTTAATTTGTTTTTACTTTCTCACATCACCTTCTTAAGAATAGATTTTTGCGCAATAGTGATGTAGAGGAATTTAATTCACAGCACATGAGAACATGCACATTTTTCACTGTTCTTATATCTCTGGACACTATTGGAAAATCAGTGGGTCTACCTACGGGTGGAAGACAGCATGCAAACAATCTAAGAACCCTATGCTGATGCTGTAACGTTACACCAAGGCTGAGAATCAAGATATACCGCCACTTGCCTGTGTACGTTTTATGAGGGTTTTTAATGTGGCTCTAATCCAACAAAGACCCTGATTTCAAAGGACAAGTGGTCCATTCTCCCCCTGATTATTAAAATAACCTCTGGAAGCTGAATGGATCATAGATTCTTTTTTCCTCAACATTGATTATTACACATGGACCAAGAGAGAGTCAGCTTGTGAACTGCAGAGGCTAATGGTGCAGAGATAATTATGAAATCAATAATACTGGAGGAACCCCTGCCTATGAAGGTGGGTATGGATGCAATCATTACCATCTGCTCTAGAAAAAGCAAATTGTTCGCGGCAAAGGCCTGTTCTAAAAGATGGCTGGATTGCATATGTTCAAAGTGGGAAGCCAGAGGTAGAGCATCCGCATAACCCATCACAGAAATACAACCCAAATGACAAAGATGTGTGTCACAAATACCTCAATTGAGGCCTCCTATAGGGAATGTTTCCTCTTTATATATTGTTAGCGAAACCTCTCCAGTGCTACTCAGTGTTCAACGGCAGAATTTCAACAATAATAATTATAAAAATGTTATACTAGCAGAGGAGGAGGATTAATTAATGACAGCTCTTCTGCTAACAGATGGGCTGATTGACGCTCTAAAATTCTAGTGTTACAAGTGAGTTAGAGTGAGACCGGTAAAAGGAGGCCTCCCTTAGATCTACACAATATAAATGGAGCTGTGCATTTAAAAAATGCAGTAAAACTGTCCAATAATAATTCTCAGTCGTATCCTATGGTTCCTGCATAGCAATTAGATGACAACTAATGATTAACATCTGCCATGATAGATTATCTCTTTTGGACCTAAGTCCATCTATATTCCAGGCCAAAATCTTCATAAAAGAAGAACCTGGAGTAATGGTAGTTGGTTTAAGAAGGGGGGGAGAAAGTATTACCTATCTGGCACACAGGCCTGGGATACAGCAACTCAACTCTAGCAAATGGTAGTCATTTGTTACCATCTAGCCCATCATGGTCTAAAAGGGGATCAAATCTATGTGTTAAGGGAAGTGCAAACGTACCAGTATCATCCTGAGCTACACTAGCTGGCCTTAGGATGGGGTTTCTGGGGCAATCATTATGGACAAAGCTAGTTGGATAAAAGTATTGATAAAAGTATTGAAGGGGACAACCTTTATTGATGTTTATGCGACTTGCATAAAAATAGTCTCAACAAGAGCTTTAACATGTGCAGGATGTCTTATATTGACTACTACACAGTCCCCTGCCACATCTGTCCTCAACCGAAGGCCCACCCAACCTACTCTAGTAGCCATAATAATGTGGGGAGAAAAAAAATGTCCATTTGCTTAATTTCTGTGACACAAATGGGTGTCCTTGTGTATGAGGTCCAATGTATATTCTTGAGTTATTTGGGTGATTGGGGGAACTCCTAGACAAATTGCCACCAAGGGTGCTGATTCAGGGTGCAGCTCTCAGGAAGAAAAAATTCCTACTCCGGGCATTGGGGTGTGTGTTCATAATCGATGAATGAATTTGAGTCCCCTTTAATGATGATATTCCTGGTACATGATCCTCCTGAATGATAGTATCCGGTTTATTAGTGCCGTGAATATTTCCAGACCTTTAGCTCTAACTCTGGGTCAAATACTTATTCAAATGATTCACCCCGTTTAAGTTACATTATATGTACCTAGGAGCACCGGTACTGTTCAATCCAGCATGTATGTGCCATCTGCAGAGCTGGTCCCCACAGCTGCAGGCTTAATGTCATAAATGTGGGTCCCAGATGTAAGCAAAGAGAAAGACTCCAGGTTTAATTCAATTCCTTCCAGCCATGACAAAAAATAGGCTATCAGCACGTTAAACAAAGATTCCAGCCTGGGGAGTAACATGTCTAAAGAATTCTCCGTGTCTGTTTTAGCAGTTGAGGAAGACTTGTTCTGCAATTGGGACCGTGTCATTCTTTTCTCTTTAGTCTTCTTCCTTTTTATGGGGCCCCCATCTGAATCTGCCATTAACTGTCCACATTGAGGTTAGTGGCCATAGTAGGTAATGTTGGCACCGTCCAGGAGCCGGAACAAGATATTGCGCTTGCTGCCTCATAATTGTCATGATTGTCTCATGACAACAAATTCTGGCTAGTCTTATCCACTTCCAGGGAAAGCCTCCTCTTGGTCAGGGCTATCTCTTTAGAGATTACATTAGCTGCCCTAATTAAAAATGAGCCTATAGTAGTAGCAGTGTTAACCCCTGTAGCTGCAGCAGTTAATTACCTTTTATCTAATTTTTGGATGCCTACGGTAAAGGCTAGGATATCACAAGAAAATAATGAATACATACAGCCTCACAACAGTTTAGTTACATTAACTAAAGAGTAGATGGTCTGACTCTGAAAATGGGCTAAAAAGGAATAAAAAAACAGACCAATTCGGGCAAATCACTTGCTCGGCTTACCCAAGACAGCCAACAGGGAGCTACAACTTGCTCCAAGCTATAAGAGATCATGCCAGTATTAAGAAAGTATACAAGAAAGGAAAAAAACAGTACCTTGATCCTTACAAAAAGAATAAACACATATCCCAGCCCAGCCTCTGTCAGCTGCTGACATGCAATGATGGGCCCGCTCTTAGCAAGGTCTTTGCCCAGACACTCGGGTGCAACCCAAGCGTGTCACGCATACAACTGATTTGTGCATCCAGCTGTGGTGCGTGCAGCATAACATTACCTCAATGCCGCAAGAGACTCTGGCGTTTGCAGTACTCCTGCTCCCAGTGACCAGGAAGTTACAGACATCCTGCACAGCAGAGCATGACCACAGCTGATATGCCCCTCCTGGAATTGTGCGGCAGCGTGGTGTGGAGCCAATGCCACATGAGACTCTAAAGCTGCAGTCGTCCAGCCCCCAGTGACCAGGAAAGAACTCATTCAGAAGTGAGGAGAGGCTAAATACATCACCCCTTTAGATTTGACCAAAAGGAATTGGCAGGTATCTCTAAACTTTCAAGAAAAAAAGCTTTTGCCATCCCAGACGGTATTCTTGAAATTACTGTTTTACCGTTTGGAATACACGGAGCCCCAGCCAATTTTCAAAGGCTGATAAATTAAGGAGAAAGTAACATTCTCTGGGAGGTTCTAAATGAGACACACTTACCTGAACCCTCCTATCTTCCCCCACAGCCCAGCTGCCATTTTTCTACCACACCAGAAGAGGAAATGATAACATCAGTTGAACCAGATAATTTAGGCTATGAGACCCCATTGGAGCCAATCAGGGAACAATATGGTAATTTTAAGGACCATCATCTGTAACCAGCCGACAAAGAAGAAGAAATACATTCGGAAGGGAGGACCATGGCAATCAGTAATCCTGAAGGACGCAAGGAGCCGAGACCCATCTGGTTCCTTTCTCGAAGTTGGAACAGAGGAAGGACCCAGGGTTTCAGTAAGTCATACCCTGTAGCTGCTGGAAGCCAGATAGCGAATCCTAGCCCTGGTAACAGCTGTGTAAAGAAGATGGGCAACTTTTTGGAATCCGCATCCCTGAGTTTCACCCGGAGTGGTAGACTAGGACCGAGCCCACCAAATGACTTGTTGTTCCACCACGTTTTCAAACGAACATGTCTTATCCAGATACGGGGCTGGATTTGGGGAAAATAAAAGGAGAAAAGAGCCTAACCTTCCTCAAGTTCCTCACGTTTTCCAAATCTTTTTTATTTCTCTTTCACGTCTTCCCTCACCTGAACCATTTATACCTAAAAGCGATTTCTATTTATTTATTTATTCTCTCGTGACTCATCGAATTAGTACTTGTTTTAAGAAAGCTACAAATAAACCCTCCTTCTTTGCTTTTTCAGTCCATCCTTATTCAAAAGGGTAAACAAGACATAACTTACCCTGGGACCGACCCGAAAAGAAAGAATGGAGATAAAAGATATTAAGACAGTTGGACTTCCCTAACTTTAGGTAAAACCAGAGTGAAATTCTGGAGAAAATTATTGGGTGACAATAAAACCCTAGAACTCAAATCTTTTTTATTCATGTTTATATTCACCCGCAACCGACAAGTGGTGGAGAATGCAGAAACATTAGACCATTGATAAAAATCGAGAACATGGTAAAACAGTTCATTCAAGAGCAGAGAAAAGTAGAATTGGCCCTCGAAAGACAAATGTCTACCGCCAAGGTACCTCGTCCACAGAAATATGTCTCTGGAGAAGACCCAGATGTCTTTCTTTAGAAATTTGGGAAGGCTACTAGGGTTTGTGCCTGACCCCTTGACAAATAGCCTTTCCTCCTGGCTCCATTACTAGTACGAGAAACACAGGTCGCCTACCAGGTGGCCGATCCTTATGGTACTACTTCCTATGAAGAAGTCAAGAATGTCATATTGGACCACCTAGTACTTGACGCATAAATCTATCATCTGAAGCACAGAAAGGAATGCGGCACAGCAGGGGATAATCTCAAAACTCTTTTCTTCAAACTTAAATTGGCAGCAGATACATGGCTCAGACCCCTTGAGAAGAATAAGAAAAAGTCATGAATTTGATGTATTTGGAACAGTAGCTAGAGGCTTAACCCCTAGCAACACAAAAATGGCTCAAACAACATAGAGGACTAACTGTAGAACAAGCTGTAGAGATGGCCATACGTTTTTTCAGAGCCCAGTAGCGCTTAAACGTCGGAGAATCTAACTGAGTGGGAAGTCAAGATCCCCTCAAGAATGAGAAAAGACCTAAAAGATTGTCACAGAACCTTCCAAAGTTAGGACCTTTTGAACCTTTTGAACTCCTTTAAAAATCCCCAGTGTTTTGAGTGTGAAGAATGGGGACATATTTCTTGGTCCTGTCCCAATAAAAAAAGTTGAGTTAGTTGTATCCCAGGAAACGTTCTTTATAGGTAAGAGCTGGGACACTGCTTTTATGGAAGTCTATACATTCAAGATCACAGGATTAAGGCTTTGATAGATTGAGGATGTTGTCAGTCAGTTATCCTACAGAAATGGGTAGAGCCCTCCTAAAACCTTCTAAGTAAGGTAGCAGAGATTAGGTGTGTTCATGGAGATATAAAGAAGTATCCAATAGCTGAGGTGAGAGTGACTACTCAAACAGGTGGAGAGAAAAATAAAAGCCAGAGTCGGGCTAATTTTGCCAGAATAATTCATTATTGGCACAGTAACACCAAATTTCTCACCATGTTTAAGGCCCAATTGTCTTCTTTTCTATTTAATAAGGAGAACTATTCAAAATCCCAAAATGCCTTTCTCACAGCTGTGCCTCGGCAGATAAATTGCAATTTCCATCTTGCTCAAAGGAATGACAGTACCTCACAAAATGCTTGAAAAACTGCTATACAGAATGAAGAAAACACTAGTTCTCCCATTCCCAAGTTTATAAAAACAAGGAGCTTCTATATAGAATTGATAAAATAGGGGCAAATCTCAAAATCCTAATTCTAAAAGAATTTAAGGAACACATTATGTTTTTCTCCAATTCACATTTCTGGACGAGCCATAGAAAACAACTCAACTGGTGTTAAGGTATTCTATTGGCCTGGCATTCATGCAGCTATAACAGGTGTGAATAACTATATAGGAAACATCTTGAAACGTGGACCAAATATCTATAAATATACACCCATGGATAATGATTTTTCAGAAATTCATAGTTATTATTCAAAAATGAATATCAAAGGAGAGACCATATGTGTATATATGTGGACATCAATCAATTAATAATACCATGTATCATGAATCAGTCTCATGTTGGCATAATAATTCATTTTATCAGTATAGTGCCAATAATCCTATATTACATTCAGATTATAGATTAAAAATCACAGAAACGAAAAAAATAAAAAAGAAACACATACAGACAGATAATACAAAGATTAAATACAATCATATAAGTTTTTCATGGCTAAATATACAATTCATGCAGATATAAAAACATATTGCCAGAATTGTGAGATCTGTCAACGGAAAATTCCATATAAGCCACCCTCAGTTCATCTCCTATAATAGGACAACCTTTTGAGCGTATTGGAATAGACCTGATTGGACTCTTCCAAAGAACAAAACAGCGTAACACTTATTACTTGGTAGTTGTTGACTAGGCCACTCGCTATCCTGAAGCGGTTCCACTTAAGTCAGTCACTCACTGAAATATTACCAGAGTTCTTATTGAAACATTCTCCACGGTGGGGTTCCCTAAGGAGATTCTCGGAGATCAGGGTAATCCATTTGTACCCAAATTAATGCAGGTATTGTGTAATATGTTACATTTAAAACATGTTAAGACCAAGGTACTTAAGACCAAGGTATAACACGCCCCAAACCGATGGGTTAGTTTAACATTAGAATTGGACCTTCAAACTTATGTTTAAAAAAAATACTCCAGGGGGAGGGAAAGAAGTGTTATATTCTCCTTTTCTTAGCTCTATTTGTTATTAGATGCCAGGTTCAAAGCAGTATAGGCTGATCTTAATCTGAACTTCTTTATGAGACACAACCCAGAACTGTACTCGAGATAACCGGAGAAGCCTGGGAGAAGAATAATGTGACAGAAGCCCAAGATCTATTAAGCTATATGCAACAATTAAGGCTGCGTATTATTAACCGCCGCGGTGCGAGGCGTTCCATTAAGAGGGCGGGGCCGCATCGGCCAACAGACATGTGCAGCCCTACCGAGGTAGTGCTCACGACGGCCGTTGGCCAACGGGCGCACTCAAAGTGGTATACTACGAGACTTAGCCTACACCCAATCTGAAACAAATACAGAAGGAACAAAAGAAAATAAATGTTTGGATTCTTGTTCTCCTCCCTACCTCAAAAGAAAAAATGAAGTCTGAATGGAGGGGCCACTTACAAATAGTTGATGAATTAGGGGCAGACTTTTACAATATAGAAATGGGATATACAAAAGAGGAAATCTACCAAGTAAACATGGATAAGTACCCCATCAAAAATAGTGTTGGTTGGCCAACCAAAAGATTCCCTAACCAGTAACTTAAAATAATTAGGGCCCCATGCATCAAACCAAAAACTGGTTGCAAATGGGCAGATGCGCAGAATCTGCCTCTTTTCAATCAGTATTTTTGCATTAGGGATTCATCATTCCAAATGCAGAAATCACAATTTAAGGAATCGCAAAAATTGTGATTACTTAAGTTGCGATTGCATTTCATGAATCACAAATTTCTGTTCCTTTAATGTCATGCAGTAAGCAAAACAATTTTGCGATTTCGCTATTAGGAATTGCACATTATCATCAAACTAAAGTTGATTGCTTTAAAAAATGCGCAAAATTGAATTTTTAGTCACATTTTACACATACGTGTAAGCGCAACATGTGGGAAAAGGGGTATTTCAGGGGTGCAACTGGGTGTCCTTTTGGCACCGTTGCACCCTTGCAATTGCATGCGCAATTTGCGAGTACCTATGGAGTACTCGCAAATTGCGCATGCAATTCCCATATTGATTCCGAGGGGACTCTAGGTCCATAGGAATGAATGGTAATCAATTCCTTAATTGCGACTCGCAATTTTTGACTCGCAATTTCTACATACATTGCATTTTGCGTTTTGTAAATAGTGAATCGGTAAAATTCGCTTATTAGAAATCGTAAAATACGGGCTTGATGCATGTGCCCCTTAGGTATTAATGATCAACTTGATGAAGGACAAAGGGACTCCCTACAACCAGTGTTGAAATACTTTTCTTCTATCTTTTCTGACCTCCCTGGTTATACCAGATTAGCCGAACATGCCATTCCCACGGAAAAAGGGGTGGTGGTCTAGCAAAAAACCCTATAGGTTAATGGCGACCAGATAAGAGGCAGTTAGTGAAGAAATATCTAAAATGCTACAAATTGGGGTAATCCAACCATCTAAAAGTAATTGGTCACCTCTTATTGGGCTAGTTCCTAACCCTGATGGGTCTATCCATTTCTGTTTAGACTTTAGGGCAGTGAATAAGATATTAAAGTGCAATGCCTCCCTTCTCTCTCATTGAGAATTTAGAAGAGGCTAAGTACATCATCACTTTAGATTTGATAAAAGTGTATTGGCACGTACCTCTAAAACAAGAAGTTTAGGAAAAAATGCTTTTGCAACCCCAGACAGTCCTTTTGAGATTACCATTTTCCCTTTTGAACTACATGGAGCCCCAGCCACTTTTCAAAGGCTGATAAATGAAGGCGAAAGTAACATTTCCTGGGAGGTATTACATGAGACATACTTACCTGAACCCTCTTCTCTTCCCCCACAGCCCAGCTGTCATTCTTTGAACCACACCAGAAAAGGAAATGATACCATTAGTTGAACCAGATGATTTTGGTTGAGATACCCCATTATCAGGGAACAACGCAGTTGTTTTAAGTTCAGTGATCTAGAACCAGAGAACGAAGAAGAAGAAACAAATCCAGAAGTGAGGACCACTCCGATCAAGAATCCCCCAGGCCCCCAGGAGCCGAGACCTATGTGGTTACTTTTTCAAAGTTGGCAGAGAGAAGGACCCAGATTTCAGTGATTGAAAACCTGTAGCTGCTGGAAGCCAGATAGCGAATCCCAGCCCTGGTAACAGCTCTGAAGAGAAGACTGGAAACTTCTTGGAATTGCCATACTTGAGTTCCACGTGGGAGTGGAAAACTAGGACTGGGCCCACAAAATGACTTGTTGCCCCATCACGTTTCCGGTGAAAAATGGCTTAGCCTGATACGTGTCCGGATTTTAGAGAAACAAGAGGGGAGAAAAACCTCGAGTTCCTCACATTTTTAGCTTTTTTTTCTCTTTCTCTTCTTCCCTCACCAAAACCATTTTCAATTCTTAAGGAAAGCAGTTTTTTTTATTTGTACCTCAGAGGAAATCTTATACATTTCTTTCTTCTCTCATGACTTAACGAATAAGTACTTGTTTTAAGAAAGTGACAAACCATCCTTGCTTCTTTGATTTTTTTGCAAAGAAAGTACAGGAAGACAGGTGACTTATTCCTTGGTGAATAGTCTATCCATATTTATAGGGTAAAAGAGATGTGCCTTACCTTGGGGTTTCTTCTTTTTTTTTAGGGAATCTTGGATGCAGGCCGGAGGTGTCGCCAGGACCAAGCATGAAAGAAAAAAAGAAGATAAGAGACATTGAGACAATTTACATTCATAAATTATGTTAAAACATATGTGAAAAATATTTTAGATTAGTTTTTATATTCACCTTCAACCAACCAGTGGTGGAGAATGAGGGCACATTAGACCATTGATAAAAATGGAGAATGTAGTACAATTGCTCATTCAAGGGCAGTGAAAATTAGAATTTGCCTTCCAAAGACAAATGTCTTCCGCCAAGATGGACTCTGAAACTTTTAACGACAGTATGAAGTTGCAAGTGGCCAGTCTACACAAGGTCGCTGAAGGTCAATTTCAATTAACATCCAACCTCTCTAATACTTGCACCTCGTCTGCAGGCCCCCACATGTCATTACAGAAATATTACCCTAGGGAAGACACATATGCCTTTCTTTTCAATTTTGAGAGGGCTACTAGCGTTAGTGCCTTGCTCCAAAGGTTTTTTTATTGGCCCGGAATTCAGGCCAAGATAAAAAAAACTATTACCAGAGTTGTGAGATCTGTCATTGGAAAAAACCATATAAACCTCTTGCAGTCCCTCTACAACCCTTACCTATAATAGGACAACTCTTCAAGCGTATTGGACCTGAATGGTGCCTTCCAAGGAACCAAACAGGTAACACTTATTGCTTGGTAGTTGTTGACTATGCCACTTGCTGTCCTGAAGCACTTGCCCTTAAGTCAGCCACTACCAGAAATTTTGACTGAGTTCTCATTGAAATATTCTCCAGGGTGGGGTTCCCTAAGGAGATTCTCACTGATCAGGGTACTCTATTTATACCCAAATAAATGCATGAATTGTGTAATATGTCCTAGGGAGATTCTCACTCATCAGGGTAATCCATTTGTACCCAAATTAATACAGGAATTGTGTAATATGTTACATATAAAACATGTTAAGACCAAGGTATAACACGCCCCAAACCTATGGGCTGGTTCAACATTAGAATTTGACCTTCAAACTCACGTTTTAAAAAAATACTCCGGGGGGAGGGAAAGAAGTGGGATCCTTTCCTCCCCTAGCTCTATTTGTTATTAGAGGCCCGGTTCAAAGCAGTTTAGGCTGATCTTCATTTGAACTTATTTATGGAAGACAACCCAGGGCCCTACTCGAGATAACCAGAGAAGCCTGGTTGATGAATAATGTGACAGAAACCCAAGATCTATTAGGATACATGCAACAAGTAAGGACACATATTATTATACTACGAGTGTTAGCCTATACCCAATCTGAAACAAATCCAGAAGGAACAAAAGAAAATTCATGATAAGGGGAATCAATGGAGAGAATATCAAATACATTATTGGGTTCTTGTTCTCCTACCTACCTCAAAAGTAAAAATGAAGGCTGAATGGAGGGGCCCCTATCGAATAGTTGATGAATTAGGGGCAACCTCTTACAAAATGAAAATGGGAAATACAAAAGAGGAAATCTACCATGTAAACATGGATAAGTACCCCACCAAAAAAAGTGTTGGTTGGCCAACTAAAAGATTCCCTTACCAGTAACTTAAAATAATTAGGGCCTCATGCATCAAACCAAAAACTGGTCACAAATAGGCATATTCGCAGAATCTGCCCCTTTGTGACCAATCACAATTTAGGGAATCGCTAAAATTGTGATTACTTCAATTGCCATTGCATTTAAGGAATCGCAAATTGCGATTCCTTAAATGCAATGCATTAGGCAAAACAATTTTGCGATTTCGCTAGTAGGAATCAAAAATTACCATAAAACTAAAGTTGATGGTATTTTGCGATTGCTTTGAAAAATGCACTAAAGTGCATTTTTTAAAGTCATATTTTACACATACGTGTGTGCGCAACATGTGGGAAAAGGGAAATTTCAGGGATGCAACAGGGTGTCCTTTTGGCAGTCTTGCACCCTTGGAATTGCATGCTCAATTTGCGAGTACCAATGGAGTACTCGCAAATTGCGCATGCAATTCCCATTGATTCCTTTGGGCCTCCAGGCACAAAGGAATGAATTGGAATCAATTCCTTAATTGCGACTCGCAATTTGCAATTTTTTTGCGATTTCTACATGCATTGCATTTTGTGATTTCTAAAGAGTGAATCAGTAACATTTGCTAATTAGGAATCGTAAAATGCGGGCTTGATGCATCTGCCCCTTAGTTATTAATGATCAACTTGATGAAGGACAAAGGGACTCACTACAACCAGTGTTGCAAGAGTTTTCTTCCTTCTTTTCTTACCTCCCTGGCTGTACCAGATTAGCCAAACATGCTATTCACACAAAAAAAGGAGTGGTGGTCTGGCAAAAACCCTATAGGTTACCGGCGGCCAGGCAAGAGGCAGTTAGTGAAGAAATATCTAAAATGCTGAAAAATGGGGATAATCCAACCATCTAAAAGTAACTGATCATCTCTCATTGGGCTAGTTCCTGTCCCTGGTGGGTCTATCCAATTCTGTTTAGACTTCAGGGCAGTGAACAGGATATTAAAGTGCAATGCCTTCCCTCTTTCCTGGGTAGATGAAGTCATTGAGAAGTTAGGAGAGACTAAATACATCATCACTTTTGATTTGATGAAAGGGTATTGGCAGTGACCTCTAAAATAAGAAGTTCAGGATAAACAATTTTTTTACAACCCCAGACAGTCATTTTGAAAAGACCATTTTCACTTTTGAAATACATGGAGCCCGAGCCACTTTTCAAAGGCTGATAAACGAAGAAGACTGTAACATTCCCTGGGAGGTTTTACATGAGACAGACTTACATGAACCCTCATCTCTACACCCACAGCCCAACTGCCATTCTTTGACCCACACCAGAAAAGGAAATGATAACATTGGTTGAACCGTATGATTTTGGTCTGGAGACCCCGTTGGAGACAATCAGTAAACAACGCAGACGTTTTAAGGACAGTCATCTGGAACCAGAGGACAAAGAAGAAGAAACGAATCCGGAAGTGATGACCACTCCGATCGAGAATCCCCCAGGCCGCCAGGAGCCGAGAACCATGTGGTTACTTTTCAAAGTTGGCAGAGAAAAGGACCTGGATTTCAGTGATCAAAACCCTGTAGCTACTGGAAGCCAGATAGCGAATACCAGCCCTGGTAACAGCTCTGAAGAGAAGACAGGAAACTTCTTTGAATTGGCATCCTTGAGTTCCACATGGAGTAGAAAACTAGGACTGAGCCCACAAAATGACTTGTTGCCCCCAACAACATACAGGCCTAACCATAATACATGCCGTAGAAATGGCCACAGAACCTTCGAAAGTTAGGACCTTCTGAACAATGTTAAACTCCTTTCACAATCCCCAATGTTTTGACTGTGGTGAAAGAGAACACATTTCTCAGCCCTTTTCCCATAAAAAAAACAGTTAAAGAACCATGGACGTTATTTGTACCCCAAGGAGGTATTCTTTATATGCAAGAGCTGGGACATTTCTTTTATGTTAGTCTATACATTAAATATCACAAGATAAGGCTTTGTTTGATTCAGGATGTTGTAAGTCAGTTATCCTACAGAAATGGATAGAACCCTCCTAAATACTTCCACATAAGGACATAGAGATTTGGTGTATTTATTGAGAAATAAGGAAGTACCCAATAGCTGAGGTGACAGTGACTTCTCAAAAAGTTAGAGATAAAAAAAAAACAGGAGTCTTGCCAACTCTGCCAGAAGAATTGATACTTGACAGAGATATCACAGATTATTTCACTATGTTTTAGGCCCAATTGTCTTCTTCATTATTTAAAAAGGAGAATTATTCAAAATCCCAAATGCCTTCCTCACAGCTGAACCCTGGCAGATGAATTCTGATTCCCATCATGGTCAAAGGAATGACAGTACCCTACAAAATGCTTTGAAAAAAGCTGTAGAGAATGAAGAAAACATTAGTTCTCAGTTTCCCCAGTTTATGAAAAAAAGGGGCTTCTAGATATAATAGATAAAATAGGGGCAATATCCAAATCATAGATCCAAAGAATTTAAGGATCAAGTTTTTTTTTTCTCCCATTCACATTTATTGGCCAGCCATACTGGACCAGAGAAAAAGTCTCAAATCATGTTAAGGAATTTCTATTGACCCAGAATTCATGACGAGATAAAAAAAAATTTCAGAATTGTGAGAGCTGTCAATGGAAAGACCCATCTAAACATCCCGCATTTCCTCTGCAATCCTTTCCTATGATGGGACAACCCTTCAAGTGTAGTGGAATGGACCTGATTAGTCCCTTCCAAAGAACTAAACAGGGTAACACGTATTGCTTGGTAGTTGTCAACTATGCCACTCGCTATCCTGATTATTAAAGGAAACAATGGCTCCTGTGGATAGATATAAACAAGGAGGCTACGCATATACAGTTAGAATTCATAAAGTTTATATAAGTATGTATCAACAATTTACACAGACAATCAATAATATTATGTACAAACATATAATCACAAAGTTGTTAGTGTGTCCCAAGTGAATGTTATCAAAAAAGGAGAACCTAAACTACTAAAGTGTTACATAATATTGTATGGAAAACAAGGTTTCAGGGTTGTATTCAATTCGTAAGAGACGACCCAATAATGTATAGGCAGTCAAGAATACATATTATTATTGATTATCTAAAAAAAATGAAGATCATGAAAAAAAAAAAACTTTTGCCACTCCAGACAGTCTTTTGGAAATTGCTGTTTTACCTTTTGGACTCAATGGAGCCCCAGACACTTTTCAAAGGCTGATGAACGAAGGAGAAAGTAACGTGTCCTGGGAGGTTCTCTATGCGACAGACTTACCTGAACCCTCTTCTTTTCCCCCACAGCCCAGCTGCCATTCTTCGACCACACCAGAAGAAGAAATTATAACATTGCTTGAACCAGAAGATTTTGGTCATAAGACCCCCTTGGAGCCAATGAGGGAACAACGTGGTTGTTTTAAGGACCGTCGTCTGGAACCAGAGGACGAAGAAGAAGAAACAATCTGGAAAAGAGGATCTGGCCGATCAAGCATCCCCCAGGCCACCAGGAGCAGAGACCCACATGGTTCCTTTCTCCAAGTTGGCAGAGAGGAAGGACCCGGGATTTCAGCAATCCAAACCCTGTTGCTGCTGAACACCAGATAGCGAGCCTCAGCCATGCTAACAGCTGTGAAGAGAGGACCTGCAACTTCTTGGAATCAGCGTCACTGAGTTCCACACAGAGATGAAGACGAGGACTGGGCCCTGAAAACGACTTGTTGCCCCTTCTTGTTTCCGGAGAAACATCAGTTAGCCAGGTTCAGGGCTGGATTTAGGGCAAACAGGAGGGGAGAAAAACCTAACCTTCCACAAATCCCTCACTTTTTCCAATTCCTTTTTTTCTATTTTTCTATTTTTTTCTAAGCAGGAATGTTATTTCTTTCTTTCTTCTCTTGTGACTTAACACATTAATACTTGTCCTAAGGGCTCACTGACAGAATATCAACATATAAAATGTTGTTTTACCTAAATATCAAGTCATAAATATACATGTTAAAAATATCAACATTCTGTATTTTTAAAATGTTAAGTACAAACATATCAAAAACAAATATTGATGTAATTGATATAGTTGTAAAAAATATAGTTTTATATATATATTACCTACTCGCGGTCCTATAGTTAGGACCTAGTTTCCATATGAAATCCTCAACATTCTATTTGGAATAACTTTGGTGCCGGTTGACGAATTTTCATGAAATTCTCCAAGAAGATGGCCCACTCCGCTCTGCTCCTATCCTGAAAGTTGTGGGGTGATTCGTCAAGCAGGGGCCGAGAAAAAAGGGGGTCCCAAAACGTGTTTTCCCCATGCAATTTTCCATAGGGACCTTTAAGCGCGGTTACAGCCCGAACTGCTGAACGGAATTACACCAAATTGTCAAATAGGTACAGTTTGGTTCACAGATCATGCTTTTTGTTAAATGGTGTAAATACGTGCAGTAGTTCCAGAGACAATCAAAAGTAAAATCATAGATATATCTATCGGCGTAGGGTACGCGCATCATCCGAGGATCATGTGTGTACCATTACGAGCACAAGCTGCATGCTAATTGGCTGTCAACTGTCTGTCATCACTCCAAACCAGGAAGTGTTGGTAGCCATCTTGTATCTCGGTAGAACCGAGGCACAAGAAAACTGAAAAAGAAGTGCGCAAAAGAAGCAAAGGGTGCAGGGTAGAAACACACTGACCCCCTAGGCCTGCTCAGGGGGTCCCACAAGGACCCCCAAGGCCCCAAATATATTTTTTTCAATCGCGGGATTTGCGTAGCATACGTGTATTACATGGGGAAAAAAAAGACGAAGCCTGCTTTTTTTTAAATTAGCCCCCGGGGGGCCAAATCCCGGGGGCAATATATTTAATTATAATGGGGGGCCCAGAGGAACACCCCAGCCCTGGGGATGGCCACACCCCGGGGCTTTAATGTAACGTATGCAAACAGGAACCCTGCTCTCTCTTCCAAAAACCAAAGATTATTGCTTTTCTACAAGGGGAGCAGCTTGTTAGCTCCTCCCCATGTAGAAAAGCAATGCCGGCTCCCGTTGGATGCGGGGAGCCGACAGAGACCATGGGGGGATTGGGGACCCCCCCAAGGTCCCCAGCGAAGAGGGCCAGCCCTGGGGGATGGGGCCCCTGGGGCTAGAAGTGGCTCGGGAGGGGGGCCATGCAGCCCCCTCCCCAAATATTTAAAATAAAAGGGAGGCAGGCCCACCCCGGGGGATGGGTCCCCGGGGCCAGAAGTGGCCCGGGAGGGGGGCCACGCGGCCCCCCTCGTCAACAAAAGTTTAAAAAAACGACGCAGAGCCCCAAGGAATGGGTTCTCGGGGCTAAAAGAAGCCTTAGGAGGGGGGCCACGCAGCCCCTCCCCATTTTTTTATATAAAAAACATAGAGGGCAAGCCACTAAATATTTGAATTAAGGGCAGATTATGGTAAAATTAGGATACGCTTATCAAGCGCGGCGCTCAGCGCGACCTCTGGTGTGCAAGCGTTGGGTACGCGTATCGTACCACGTATGCTGCCCGATTTCTAAGGCTTCCAGTACGCGTATCCGTGCCAGAAAAAGAAAAATATTTTTGAGATATCTATCAGGCTTATGTGTGTAAATGTTGGGTGGCTCTAAAAACAACCCCTGTGTTTATTGAGAGATCTTAGCACCTACAAGTAAGTACTGATGCAGAGTCTAAAGTTCAGGAGGAAGACTCGTTCCCTTCATCTGTAAAATGTAAACCATCTCTCCTATAGATGCCATGCATATTGAAACATAGATTGTTGTGGTAGATGGACCCCATTCTATTATCTCGGAGAAAAGCAGAAACACATGTATTTACATGTTTCCTAGCTTTTTCAATCTGTGGACAAAATTTATTGGCCCAGTTCCATTTCTGCCTTTGGCATATGTTGGAATAGACAAAGGCAGTCAGGGCGAAAAGTGACATCAGTTCTCCAAAGGTGTCCTTCATAAGCATGAGAAGTGTGGCTCACTGGTTAGAGGAGGCAGACCTGGAAGCAGAGGTCAGCCTGGGACCAGGGTCAATTCCCGGCTCGGCGGGGTCTTGAGTCCTAAAATGTCCATGGACTCGACAATTCTCGCTCCGGTGCCTACTGGAATCACGGGTTCACACTCTGCGACTCTGGGCAATAGCTTGCTTAATCTCCACAACGGCCCCTCGCGGCGGGATGCCTGGCTTTCACCTTGCGGATACCCTGCCGGGGTTATCTGACAGGGGAATACCAGGACGGGTTCCCTAAGCAAGCGCTTAGAAACCGCTCGGTGATTTGCGCTATATAAATTCCTGTACATTTACATTTACATTTCCAGACCTACCCCAGTCAAAGTGCTTAGGTCATTGCCACCACAGTGCACAATTATGAGGTCAGGGTGTTGGAGATGCAAAAAGGATTTAACCAATGGCATCAATTGGTGCCACTTTAACCCTCTCTGTCCAATTCATTTAATGTCTACATTTGGTAAACGTAGGTCTTTGTGAATTCCTTTCTGTTCTGCATACATTTGGCTCCAGAAAATATAGCTGTGTCCCACAATCCACATTCTAAGCATCTTGAAACGAGGTCTGGATGCACTCAGATGGTCTCTGTGAATGAAATGGCACTTTGAAAAGTAAGATTTTTCTAAAACGGTGGATAAGATGCAGTTTTGAAAAAAGTAAAGCAATGACTGGTTGTTTGACAACATTCTACACTGAAAACTAGGGTGCATGTTTCTGTTTTTTAAAAGCATGATTCTTATTAGTTAACAAAAACAGATTGAAAGGTACGTTACAAAAGATAAGCTGATATGTTGAAAAGTCAAGCACACTTGCTGTTTTGATTAGCAACATTGTGTGATGAACTTTTGACCTGTGTGCTCAGTTAAGTGTTTCATGAGGTGTTTCTATGGTAACAGGCAGAAGGCAGAATAGGGGTAGGTTGTAAAGTTATGTCAGTTGGAAAAGATTCAAAAGTTCAAGCAATAGAAATGTGTGTTTGGTTTTGAATTATTGTAGGAAGAAATGTGATTTGTTATTTAAATGTATATGTGTGTGTCATTCCCCGAAGTCCCCATCGAGGCGCATGGAGTTCCTTTACATGCTAATGGCCTTGGTTTCTATTTAAGGCACATCGATGCACCCAAACGCCGCTTTGCGTTCTAGCGTTGACCTCATTTCCTGTTCTTCCGTCCCCGTAGCGGTTGCCTGACTTCCGGTTGTGTGTGTGTGGTGTTTCCGGCCCTGAGCGTCCCATCCTTCGTACCGGCGTTCGGCTCCTCCGAAGCCCGTACTTTCCCTGGCGGTTCTAATTACCGTGTTTTGTGTGGGGCCTTTTGGTGATTTCCCTCGAGGGATTTCTGTAATTCGTGTTCGTTGCACTATTGTTTTCTCCCGTTTTTTCCCCACTGCCCCGTTGCTCTGCCTGGCTGCCGGGACTCACTCCGTAGTCCGGCTGGGTGCTGCCTTCTCCATACTCTTTTGCCTTGCTGCTCCGCCCGACGGCCGGGTCTTACCCCGTCGCCTGGCCGGGTACTGCTTGCTGCACATTCGAATTAGGTTCACTGGCCGGAGCTGCCTCCCGTTTAGTGAACCTCCCTATTTAGCCTTCCCTTTGGCCGTTTGCTGTGATCCTTCCTTCGGGGCACTTGCGTGGACCAGTGTTTGGTGTGTTGTGCTTCTCAGCTACCAGAATCACGGTAAAGCGCGTAGCGCTGCCTCTCTTATATTCCTATCTGTGGTGTTAGATGGATGTAACAAGGTTGTGACACGTTTGGCAGGTACGCTGTGTACATACATTGGAATAGGGTGAGGTCCAAGCCAAGTGTTCCTCAAAATTCACGTGGTGAGATTTACAGAAATATTCTTACACATACTAGCCTATGTTTGAGGACGAATGTCATAATCTTTGCCTTTTTTATTGCACAGGGAGTCAACACCAGACTTACCCACCTTTGACATTCCAAAACTCAGACTATTACTGTGGTAGGTGTTATATATATATTTGAGATATACACAAACATGTAGCAGAGTATAGGTTGTAACCTTATTCTTTCCTTACAGCCTGTCTCCTCATCCCGAGTCCACATGGAGGTGCCACTTTCAGGATCTACTATCTTTTCCCCCAACCTTTCCTTGTTTTGTTTCCCTGTTTTCCCCTGGCGTGCCACCCGATACTCTAGAATCTATTAGAGTCGGAGGGCACGTGGGGGACGACTGAGGACTACTCTCCAAGTTCCTGACGCTCCTGCGGAACCAGTCTGGAAACCATTACAGAACCCAAAGCCCAAGTGGTGTGTTCTGCCTGAGCGTCATTCAATTGGGATCGGTCTCTCTGGCAGATATTGCTAGTATGTTAGGTAACCTGCAGGCAGAGACACAGACCTCAGCTAACAGAGTAGATGCACTCCAGCTCCAACAGACGACAGGAGCTTCGGGTGGGGGATCTAATGTTGCGACGCCAGTAGTACATGTTACTACACCTCCATCCATTCCGTTAGCTCCTCCTGAGAGGTTTTCGGGGGACGCGGCTCGATGTGCGGCATTCCTTAGTCAATGCCAGCTGCATTTTTCTTGTAAGGCTGCTTGTTTTCCATCTGACCAGTCTCAAATAGCTTTTGTTATATCATACCTTAGCGGTTCTGCCGCTGATTGGGCCATTCCTTTGGTAGACAGAGACGACCTGCTGTTGCGTAGTTTGCCAGCTTTTAAAAGGGAATTCCGTAAACTTTTTGACAGGCATATGTATACCCATTCCTCTGATACTGAGCTATTAGGACTTAAACAAGGTACTCAAGAGCTTGTCGCATACATAACCTCGTTTAGAAGACTGGTGGTGGAATCCAACTGGCCTGAAGAGAAACGTAGTACTCTGTTTTACAGGGGACTGAGGGACGACTTAAAGGATGCCTTGTCCCAGATAGTTGATTTACCTGAGTCCTGCACAGATCTCATTGATCTAGTGGTTAAGATAGAACACCGGTTACAGGAAAGAAAGAGAGAGAAAGGGAAACTAGAAAGCCCGGGGTCCTGTGAGACGAGAATCCCGGGTTGGTCTGGACTTACAGTCTCTTCTTCTGATTTTATGATAAGTCCCACTAATCATTTATATGTTTCGACATATCTTACACATGGGCAGCTTGGGCTGCATGTTTCTGTGATGATAGATTCAGGGGCCTCTGGAAATTACATGGATATGGATTGGGCAAAAGAAAACATGATACCCTGTATAGAGAAGGAGGTAAGCTCTCTTGTCTCTGGGCCTGTAACCCATCGTACAGTACAGCTTCACATGAAGATAGACCCTAATCATCATGAAGATATAGCCTTCGATCTAATCTGTTCTCCGCAATTCCTGGTTCTGCTGGGCATCCCTTGGTTGAGGACTCACAATCCCAACATTGATTGGGAGAATTCTACTCTGACAATTCCTCAGATAATGTGTCCAAAGCCTTTAGTGGCAGTGGTTGGAATAGTTGCTAATACCGAGAAGGAGGACAATCTTGTGCCTATATTGCCTTCCTGTTATCAGGATCTACAGTCAGTCTTTGACGCCAAGGAAGCGGAGGTTCTACCTCCGCATAGGGTCTACGACTGTCGCATTGACCTTGAGATAGGAGCAGGAATCCCATGCAGTAGGGTTTATGCTCTTACCGAAAAAGAGAATTTGTATTTGAGGGACTACTTAGACGCTATGCTTGAGAACGGCTTTATTAGACCTTCGCGCTCCCCAGCTTCTTCTTCTTTGTTTTTTATACCCAAAAGAGAAGGGGGTCTTCGCTGTTGTATTGACTACAGAAGGTTGAATGATGTCACCATCAAGAACCGTTATCCTTTGCCTCTCATCGCCTCCCTCCTTGACAGAGTGCACAGTGCCCAGTTTTTTACCAAACTGGACCTGCGTGGTGCCTACCATCTGGTACGTGTCAGGGAGGGAGACGAGTGGAAGACGGCTTTTTGTACAAAGTACGGTCTTTTTGAGTACCTTGTGATGCCCTTTGGGCTTTGCAATGCCCCTGCAGCGTTTCAATTTTTTATAAATGAAGTGCTCAAGGATATGCTTGATGTATACGTGATTGCGTACATTGATGATCTGTTAATTTTCTCTTCTACTATGACAGAGCAGGTGCAACATGTGCAGAATGTGCTGGATCGCCTACTTGACAATCATCTGTATTGCAAATTAGAAAAGTGCACTTTTCATACACAGGAGGTCCCTTTTCTGGGTTTTGTTGTCTCTCCTTGGGGCCTCAGCATGGATCCCGCTAAGGTTAGGGCTGTTCTTTCATGGCCAGCTCCCCGTACTGTTAAAGAGATTCAGAGTTTCCTGGGCCTAGCCAATTTCTATAGGCAGTTTATTCAGGGACTTTCGGACTTGGTTGCCCCCATTACTGCCTTGTTACGGAAGGGTGTTCCTTTTGTATTGTCCTGTGAGGCCGATCGTTCTTTTCAGCTACTGAGGGATGCCTTTACGCATGCTCCTGTGTTGTGTCATCCGAATCCAGGCTTGCCTTTTGTGGTGGAGGTGGACGCCTCCCAAGTGGCAGTGGGAGGTGTTTTATCGCAGGTGGATTCAGTGTCAGGAGAATGTCACCCTGTTGCCTACTACTCCCATAAGTTTACCCCGGCTGAATTCAACTATGCACTGGGGGACAAGGAGCTTCTAGTGAAAAAAAAGGCATTTGAGGAGTGGAGGCAATACTTACTAGGCGCTCGATACCCAGCCTTAGTGTACACGGACCATCGTAACCTCCAGTATATTAAGTCAGCCAAAGCTTTGTCCATGAGACAATTACGCTGGTCCCAATTCTTCAGCGAGTATGACTTTACCGTCCACTACAGGCCAGGGAGAAGAAATGGTAAGGCGGCCGCATTGTCTCGACTTGGATTTGAACACGTGGCGGAAGTAGTTGATACACCCAATATCATTCCCAGAGAGAAGGTCATAGGAGGGATACTCACCTAGGAGGGTTTTATGGATCAGGTCAGGTCAAGCCAAGCCTCAGTGGACATGCATGACATAGTGGGTTCTCAAGTTACAACAGCCAAAGAGGGTTATGTTTGCGTGCAGGGTGGAGTGGTATTGCCTACCCATGAATTGCAAGAGCAGGTATTAGAGTGGTATCATGCACATCCTGTGGCAGGCCATCCAGGAATTAAAAGGACAATGAAAGCAGTTTGTGAACGGTTCTGGTGGCCTACTATGCTTAAAGAATTAGAATCCTTTGTGAAAACTTGTCATGTATGTGCACAAAGCAAAGTATCTCACCAAATCCCGGTAGGGTTGCTTATGTCCTTAGCTTCTCCACCAGGCCCTTGGCATACAGTATCACTTGATTTTATAGTGGAGTTGCCACTCACCAAGAAGAAGAACAATACCTTGCTAGTTATTGTAGACTTGTTCACGAAAATGGCTCACTTTGTTCCTTTGGGGGGTTTACCCACAGCTGTTGAATTGGCTTCTGTGTTTCTGCAGCAGGTAGTCCGCCTCCATGGGTTACCTTCTGTCTTGATTTCAGATAGCGGGGCCCAATTTGTGTCTCGTTTTTGGAGGAATGTATGTTCTGTACTCCAGATAGATGTTAGACTATCCTCTAGCCACCACCCTCAATCAGCTGGGCAGACAGAGAGAGTCAATCAGTGTTTCGAACAGTACATCAGGAACCAATTCCTACATTCCTTGGTTGATTGGGGTGAGCTAGTCTGGGTGGCTGAAATTTCGTACAACAACAGCTCACATTCCTCCATAGACACCACACCTTTCTTTTGCTCCTACGGTTTTCACCCTAAATTACTACCTTCAGGAATCCCAGTGAACAGTCCAACCCCAGCTGCAGCTGATATGGTTGGGAAATTACAGGAGGTACATAAAAGGGCCCTAGAAAACCTAGAGATGGGTAAAGTAAGATACACGGAGGGGGCGAATCTACACAGGAGATTAGAACCTATCTATACACCAGGGGATCAGGTGTGGCTGTCCACGAAATACATAGCACTTAGTGTTCCACGCAAGTTCAACCCCAAATGTATAGGTCCTTACAGGGTGATAAAAATGATTAACCCAGTGGCCATGAAGCTGGAGTTACCAGCTTCTTTCCGAATTTACCCTGTATTCCATGTTTCCTTGTTAAAACCGGTTGAACGGGGCACCAAACTGCCAAAGAAACCTGCCCCCATAACCATCCAGGATGCTCAGGAATACGAAGTTGAGTCCATATTGGATTCACGTAAAGTGAAGAGAGACCTTCAGTACTTGATACATTGGAGAGGTTATGGAGTCGAGGAACGCACCTGGAAGCCCGCTAGCAACGTGCACGCCCCACGGTTGGTTCGGTTATTCAATCAGGAGCATCCTGACAAACCCAAACCAGGGGGGGACATTGTGGGGGGAGTGTGCTGTCATGCCCCGAGGTCCCCATCGAGGCGCCTGGTGTTCCTTTACCTGCTAATGGCCTTGGTTTCTATTTAAGGCGCATCGATGCACCAGAACGCCGATTTGCGTTCTAGCATTGAGCTCATTTCCTGTTCTTCCGTCCCCATAGCGGTTGCCTGAATTCCGGTTGTGTGTGTCTGGTGTTTCTGGCCCTGAGCATCCCATCCTTCGTACCGGCGTTTGGCTCCTCCGAAGCCCGTACTATCCCTGGCGGTTCTAATTACCGCGTTTTGTGTGGGGCCTTTTGGTGATTTCCCTCGAGGGATTTCTCGGTGCTCCGCCTGGCTGCCGGGTCTCACTCCGTAGTCCGGCTGGGTGCTGCTTCTTCCACTCTCCCCTATCCTGGTGCTCCGCCTGACTGCTGGGTCTCACTCCGTAGTCCGGCCGGGTGCTGCCTTCTCTATACTCTTTTGACTTGCTGCTCCGCCCGACGGCCGGGTCTTACCCCGTCGCCTGTCAGGGTACTGCTTGCTGCACATTCGAATTAGGTTCACTGGCCGGAGCTGCCTCCCGTTTAGTGAACCTCCCTATTTAGCCTTCCCTTTGGCCGTTTACTGTGATCCTTCCTTCGGGGCACTTGCGTGGACCAGTGTTTGGTGTGTTGTGCTTCTCAGCTACCAGAATCACAGTAACAGCGCGTAGCGCTGCCTCTCTTATATTCCTATCTGTGGTGTTTGATGGATGTAACAAGGTTGTGACACTTTTGGCAGGTACGCTGTGTATATACATTGGAATAGGGTGAGGTCCAAGCCAAGTGTTCCTCAAAATTCACGTGGTGAGATTTACAGAAATATTCTTACACATACTAGCCTATGTTTGAGGATGAATGTCATAATCTTTGCCTTTTTTATTGCACAGGGAGTCAACACTAAGGGTGGGCGGCCAGCTACGCTCCGTGCACGGAGTGCACAGAGTGCCGTCTCCTACGCATTTTGCGTAGCGGGCGTAGCCAGGCGGCACTACGCGCGCTCCGCAGACGGAGCGTAGCCGGCCGCCACCCTCCTCCCTCCCGCCCTCCCTAAATACATTAATAAAAGTATGAAAAGCTATTAAAAACACTTACCTTGTCTGCCGCGTCCCCGGGGCTCCCTCTCGCCGTCCCGCGATTCTCGCCGCCATTTCGGGTCCTAATGCGCATGCGCGGGCGGCCGCGCATGCGCATTTCTCATGAGGAATGCGCATGCGCAGCCGCCCGCGCATGCGCATTAGTATCCGGGTCGGTGGCGGCGCGAATCGCGGGACGGCGAGAGGGAGCCCCGGGGACGCGGCAGACAAGGTAAGTGTTTTTAATAGCTTTTTATACTTTTATTGATGTATTTAGGGAGGGCGGGAGGGAGGCGGGCGGCACGGAGTGGGGCTACGCAGAGTGCGCGGGTGAGCGTAGTTGTGTGCCTACTTCGCGTAGCTCCGCGGAGCCCCACTCCGCACACTACGCCCAGGGTTAGTCAACACCAGACTTACCCACCTTTGACATTCCAAAACTCAGACTATTACTGTGGTAGGTGTTATATATGCATTTGAGATATACACAAACATGTAGCAGAGTATAGGTTGTAACCTTATTCTTTCCTTACAGCCTGTCTCCTCATCCCGATTCCACACGGAGGTGCCACTTTCAGGATCTACTATCTTTTCCCCCAACCTTTCCTTGTTTTGTTTCCCTGTTTTCTCCTGGCGTGCCAACCGATACTCTAGAATCTATTAGAGTGAGAGGGCACGTGGGGGACGACTGAGGACTACTCTCCAAGTTCCTGACGCTCCTGCGGAACCAGTTTGGAAACCATTACAGTGTGTAGATTGAGTGTGTAGATGGAGAGGGGAAGTTTGCTATTTGCCATAGGACTTCCTGACCCCCTAGGCCTGCTCAGGGTGTACCACAAGGACCCCCAAGGGCTAAATGGATTCTTTAAAAAAAAAAAAAAACGCTGAATGCGCGTAGGATACGGGTATTGCGTGAATTAAAAAAAACCGAAGGTCGCTTTAGTGCTAGTTAGACCCTGGGGGGCCAAGTCCCGGGGGCAATGTGGTTTATTATAATGGGGGGCCCCTCGCCATGGGGACCGCCACCCCCAGGTTTTTTTTAAATATATGTGGGGGCTCACATGGCCCCCCGATGCCCCAGGGACCGCCACCCCATGGGGATTTGGTTGTATATGGTCGGAGGGCTCACGGCCCCCGTAGCATATGTAAATGTATGGTGGGGCTGAAAGGCCCCCCAAGCCCTGGGGACTGCCACCACTGGGGCATTTTTAAAAATATCTGTAGGGGGGCTGACGCCCCCCCCCACATCATCGGGGACTGCCACTCCCTGGGGCTTTGGTTAAATATGTGGGGGGGCTCATGGCCCCCCACAGTATATGTCCACCACCTCCCCGGGGCAATAAGGGACGGATTTACAAGCCCCTTGCGCGGCTTTTGCGTCATTAGAACACGAACTGCTTCAAACCCCTATACACTATACATGTAGTGTTCTATCCACCTGCATACTTGTCTTTCACATGTTCAATTCCCCAGTCTGTATCCTTACAGTTCCACCAAATACTCTGTCATTGCCCTTGCACTGTTGTAGTGACTCATTCAACATTATGTACTAATCTATTTGCTGCACTAAAACTCAAGTACTTATATATTCTCTTAGACACTCTCCTTACAGTACTCTAATCATTCAGTCAGTCCCCTAGTACTCATGCAGAAAAGTAGGCCTTAGGACGTGAACTGCTTCAAACCCCTATGCACTATACATGCAGTCTTCTATCCATGTACACACTTGTCTTTCACATCTTCAATTCTCCACTCTGTATCCTTACACTTCCACCAAACACTCTTTCACTGCTGTTGCACTATTGTAGTGACCTATTCAGCAGTATGTGCTAATGCAGTCACTGTGTTAAAACTCAAGCATTTATGCATTTAGTCAGGCACTGTGCTTACAGAACTGTAATCATTCAGTCAGTATCCAAGTAGTTATACAGTGAAGTAGGGCTCAGGAGAAGGAATGCTTTAAACCTGTATGCTGCATGCATGCAGTGTTCTATCCATGTGTACACTTTTGTTTCACATCTTCAATTCTCCACTCTATATTCTTACACTTCCACCAAACACTCTGTCATTGCCCTTTCACTGTTGTAGTGACCCATTCAGCGGTATGTACTAATCTATTTACTCCACTAAAACTCAAGCACTTATATATTCACTTACACACTCTCCTTGCAGTACTCTAATCATTCAGTCAGTACCCAAGTACTTATGCAGTGAAGTAGGCCTTAGGACATGGACTGCTTCAAACCCCTATGCACTATACATGCAGTCTTCTATCCACCTGCACACTTGTATTTCACATCTTCATTTCTCCACTCTGTATCCTTACACTTACACCAAACACTCTGTCGCTGCTGTTGCACTATTGTAGTGACCCATTCAGCAGTATGTGCTTATCCATTCACTGCGCTGAAATTCAAGCACTTATAAATTCAGTCAGGCACTGTCCTTGTAGAACTGTAATCATTCAGTCAGTAACCAAAGACTCATGCACCAAAGTAGGTTCTAGGACATGGACTGCTTCAAACCTGTATGCACAATGCATCCAGTCTTGCATCCACCTGCTCACTTGTCTTTCACACATTCAATTCCCCAGTCTGTATCCTTACACTTTAACCAAGCACTCTGTCACTGCTGTTGCACTGTTGTAGTGCCCCATTCATCAGTATGTACTAATCCATTCACTGCATTAAAACACAAACACTTATAAATTCACCCAGGCAATTTCACCAGCAGTGCAGAGGGAAGCATAGACTTGTAACATATTTATGTAATTATATGTTACATTAATGTGCTTCGGAATTACTACAGTATACTGCAAGTAAACACCTTATAGAGTTATGTTGTAGCACCTCCTTATAGTTCTGCACTTTCACATTCACCATACACTACCAATGTATTCTTTCATTCAATTATGAAATACACATTCATTCAAAAAATCTTTTACACTATCATACTAATATAGCTCTTTATTTGACCAGTGAAGTTAGTTATTAAAATTACTTTTTTTGGTCTTTTTTGTTGTTTTTTATTTTTTGGGGATTTTTTGAACAATTTTTTGTTGTTTTTTTATAAGGAAAAATGGGAACTGCAGAAACAAAACAGTCTGGAACTGGAAAAAATAAGCAATAAAAATTTTACGGTGGGAGCAATGGTGCTCTTGTTTGCGCCTGCAAATTAAATCTATGGATAGAGTTTCTTTACAAAATTTACATAAAATAATTAGGTCTGCAAAATCTGGACGGATGTCCAGATGAGGACTTGATGGTCCTGTGGAAATGCTGGCTACAGCTGGTGGAGTTTCTTCTCGAAGCCTGTTGCCTGCAGCTCTGGCATAATTGCGGGGATGTTGTGTTTTGACATGCTTCACCATGATGGCAGTTCCAAAAGAATATTTCTTATTAGGATTACCTCTGGAAAGCACTGTCGCACACACCTTACAGGTCACCTTTGCTGCATTTACTTTTTTTTCTCAGTCAGGAAAGGAAAAAAACTTCCATATAAGTGCTACCTTCCTCTTGGGGACTGTATCCTCAGCAACAAATTCTTCTTCTGAAGAGTGTTTAGAGAAATCTTCTTCCTGGTGTGGAGCCATATTGAAGATCTCTTGAAAAACACAGCAGCTTCACAAAAAGATGTTTCTTCAGTGAATATAAAAGAAGAATGATTAAAATGGGTGGGGTCCTTCAACAGTTAGAAAAGGAAGTAATATGAACCAATCAAATCTATTGTTTTGAAGTCACATGGGGTACACGTAGGCTGCTCTTACAGTGCGCGTTCGTACGACGTAACCCGCGATTCGCGTAATTGCTTTTAAAAGTAATATACGCTTATTAAAACTAAATGAATACTGTTTTCATGATTACCTCAGATATTGTCTTGCCTTAATATTGACATTAAATACATAGATATATCTTTTTAAACATAAAAAAAAATGCGGGGTACGCGTTCTGTGCGCCTTACAAACGCATATGAAATCCCGTGGAAGCGCCAATGCAATGCATAACATCAAAATGTATTTGTGATGTATGCACGGGTACACGTACAGTACGATTACTGATGCGCAGGAGTGTGCGAGGATGGTACACGTACCCTACGTTTACCACAAAATAAATGAAAAACAATATATAGAAATTAATTTTAATATATTGAAAAAATATGTAATATAAACAAAAATCTTTTTTGAATTTAAAAATAGCTAAAAATAATAATTATTAAAAATGTAGTAAATCAGTGTCAAAAAAATAAATATGACAATTAATACATTTAAAAATTGTCATTTACAAAACCTATGAAATTCACTGAAAAAACCATATGTTTCAACCACGGTATAGTTAGGAATTAGCATTTAAAAAACCCTAGAACTTCACTGAAAAAACCATAGGTTTCACACATGTTAGTTAGCTGGACATTTCCCTCATACAAAACCATTGAAATTCCCCCGTTATAGTTAGTTCAGCTATAACTCGTGAGCCCACAATGCACTGCTGATGACGTCACATATTACATCACTCATGACATGATCAGTGACATTACTCATGACATCACTGATGACATCTCAAATGACATCACTGATGACATCATCCTCGTGAAAGAGTGGAAGACCTCCTCTCACCGTAATATAACCTTTGATACACACATTCAAAAATAGAACCTAACATTTTTAAAATGTGATGTAATATGTGACGTCATCAGCAGTGCATTGCGGGCGCACGAGTTATAGTTAGCTGAACTAATTATAACAGGGGAATTTCAATGGTTTTGTATGGGTGAAATGTCCAGCTAACTGTAACATGTGTGAAACCTATGGATTTTTTAGTGAATTTCTAAGGTTTTTTAAATGCTAATTCCTAACTATAACGTGGCTGAAACCTCTCGTTTTTTCAGTGAATAAATATATATATATATATATATACATAAAATAATAAATATTAAATACATTAAGTACCAACATTAATTAAAAAAATAAATTACATGTAATATACATCTTAACAGATATAACAAATACACTTACTTTAAAAAAGTTAACAAGACATGTATAATAATGAATACATATATTTACATATATTTACTTTAAAACAGTTATTAAACTAATAATTTTAATCAATTTTATAGTTTAAAAATGATAAACAAATATAACACATAAATGTATTCATATATGTACATATAGCAATAGCATAAAATTTATAAAAAACAAACCATTCTCATTAAATTAAAACATTCTGGGGCCGATTCCGATTCGGTAAAATCCCGTACGAATTGTTGTACAGAGCCTTTTTCCCATACGAATCGTACAGAGAACCGTACCCGTACATACTATGTAGTACGATGTGTACCCAATGCAGTTCTCCGTACGATTCGTACCAAAGACCGTACGACTCAATGATCCGAACGAATCGTATTTGGAACACGCAGTACGTGACGTCCGTACAGTTCGAAGCAGCTTTTTCTGACCCAGCAGGTACGATTTGTGTCGACAGCACTCCGTGCGACGCTTTTGCTATGGGAGTTTAAAACGTCCGGAAAACCAGATTTCGGCTCGAAATGCGTATGGAACCGACCTCCCGTGTACAGTGCATACACCCCATCATTGCAGGGGTACTGTGCATCGGGGTACGGTGCGTATACCCCTGGATTACAGGGGTACGGTACGTATGTCCCCGTGCGTACCCCCATGAATGTAGGTGTACGGTGCATAGGGGCACGGTCCGTACCCCCGAGGTCGTACGTGTATGATGCATACACCCCTTGCGTACTCCTCTTGAATTTAGGGGTACGGTGCCTATGCAATAGTGTAGATCTCAGTACGAATTGCTCATACCCGACGTATCCGTACGAATCGCGTCCCCATTCCCCGGTCCGGATCGTACTTGGCGGGTCGTACGCCATGTTTACGATTCGTACGGTTTACTGTGCGGGTTTATGTCGTACGGACTCACCATTGACTTTCCTACGGTTCCTGATGATTCGTACATATTTTGAGCCAACGGACCGTACTACGCGATTCGGACGGATTACTACAATTCGTACAGAAACAGCTACGAATACGAATCTTCGTACGGATTTGTTTCCCAATTCGGAATCGACCCCTAAATATAAAAAAAATCTTTATATTCAGTAAACATTATTTTTTAAATAAGAAATATTAATAATTAAAAATAGTAAAATTTCAAATAAACAAAACATAATATTATATATTATAACAATACGAAATACATTATAACATTTAATATACATAAAAACCCACTACAATTTCAACCAAACTACGCAAAGTATTAAAGTAAATATATAAGAGTACCACCCCCACTAACCACAACACATAAATATTAAGACTGAGTGAAAATAAAATAGTAGTAAAAGGGATAGATTGCACATTGGTAATTTTTAAGGCATCCATTCCAGCAGATACAATATCAGAGAAACTGTAGAATAGAGGGGTAAAATTTACTATTCCCACTCCAATAAGTGCAACAGTAGGGAAAATGTTGAATAGCAAAGTGATCAAATTTATTATTCTCACTCCAGTTCGTACAACAGTAGGGAAAGTGTTGTATTGGGGAGGGGTAAAAATTAGTATTCATAATCTAGTGAGTGCAACAGTAGGGAAAGTGTTGGATAGCGGAGGGAAACAATTTACTATTCTCACTCCAGTCAGTGCAACAGTAGGGAAAGTATTGGATTGTGGAAAGGTAACATTTACTATTCCTACTCCAGTCAGTTGAAAATTAAAAACAAAGGAAATATCATCAACAAAATTAAAATATGTTAATAAAAAAGTAAATAAAAAATATATAAATATGTTGAAAATAAATATATATATATATATAATTTAGAAAAACTAAAAGGTAAAAATATACCATAATGTTAAATGCATATCACAAATACCTACAAATGTTATAATAAATAAAATACAAAAATAATTTTAATACAAATAAATATTTGTTTTTAGAAATGATTTATTACCAAACATATTAATTATTACATACATTTAAATTACCTACTTTCTACCCTATAACACCTCCCAACTCACAACCATCATCTAAAACATATTTGCACAATTAATATAATTAATTATCAGGTAACCAAATATTACTAATTAAAAAACAAATTAAAATAAGTACATAATAATTATCTGCCCACGCTTTACCCTTATAATCCCTACAACCCACACATAAAAACAACTTAAAAAAATAATCACACAACTAAAATTGATTTTCAATTAAATAACTAATAGTGTTTACCAACTAAAAATAAAATAGGAAAAAATAATTTAATCTCCACCCTTAACCCCTATAAACCCAAACCTCAATCTCAAAAAAGGTAATTAAACAATTAACTTAATTCATTATTTATTATTAATTTATAACTATTTAGTAATTATTAAAAAATATATTACTTTCCACCTTGAAACCCTTATACACAAAAACGACACCAAAAAAATATAATTTAACAGGTAACACAATTAATTATTAGTTAATTAATTATCAACTAATTATTAATTAATAACAAATTAATTACTTCCCACCCTTTACACCTATGAACAACACAACCCACAACCCACAAACAAATTACACCATTACCATATATGATTATCAATTAAATTAATTAATATTAACATAACTAATTATTAATTAATTACAAATACATTATTTCCACCTTTTACCCCTGTAAACCCACATATACAATTGGCCCCCAAAAAAATTAAAGAAAACTTAACAAGATAAAATATCAATTAAATAAGTAGTAGTAAATGTATTAAATTACTTCCTACCCTGATCCCCTCTAAACCCAAAACCCGCTACGGAACACAAAAAATGCAAAATGTAATTAAAATACATTTGATAACTACTAAAAATGTAACACATACATTCAAAAACATAAACAATACCTATACAAAAAATACATCAAATACATTTAAAATATATATACAAAAATATATAACATTAATTAAAAATCAATATTTTAAACAACTATAATTTTGCAAATTATATTAGTGACTTGTATTTAAAAAAAATCAATATTACTTATATTAACAGTGATATTCTTCTCCACAATATTTTTGCTGTTGATATTTATGTATGACGATATATGCAACTTGATTATTGTGTCAGTCGACATAACTCACTCAATATCTTGTCTGAATACCTGTTTTAAGAAAACGACAAACCACCCTTCCTTCTTTGTTTTTTTTTGTAAAAGTACAGGAACAGTGGTGATAATTTCTTGGTGATTAGTCTATCCTTATTCAATAGGGGTGAAGAGATGTGACTTACCCTGGGGTTTCTTCTTTTTTCCGATGGGCCCTAAAAGAAAGAAAGGAAATAAAAGACATTAAGTCAATTGGACTTTCCTAACTGAGGTTAAAACCTGGGTGAAATTCTGGAGAAAATTATTGGGTGGCAATAAAGCCCCAGAACTCAAATTCTTTTGATGCATGTTTATATTCACCCGCAACCGACAAGTTATGGAGAATGCGGGCACATTAGATCTATGATAAAAATAGAGAATGTGGCACAACTGCTCATTCAAGGGCAGGGACCATTAGAATGGGCCCTCAAAAGACAAATTTCTTCTGCCAAGGCGACCTTGAAACCTTTAAGGACACTATGAATTTGCAAGTGGCCAGTATACACTGAGTCGCTTATGTCCAACATCTTTGTCACTCATACCTTGTCCACAGCCCCACACATATCATTACAAAATATGTCCCTGGGGAAGACTCAGATGCCTTTCTTAAAAAACTTTGAGAGGGCTGTTAGGGCTTGTACCTGGCCCCCTGACAAATGGCACTTTTTCCTGCCTCCATCACTAGTCGGGGAATGACAGGCCGCCTACCAGTTAGCCAATCTTTATGGTACCAGACCCTATAAAGAAGTTAAGAATGTCATATTGGGGGGCCGTGGCCTAGGCTATGGCCGAGAGAGAGGTGCTCAGTACGAGCTTCCGTTGACAGCCTAAATCCTGCGGAATCAAAGACAACACTCACCTCCAAAGAAATGGCCGGAGCAACACCTTCCCCCACCATTGTCCTGTGGGGGCCTCACAGGCACCTGAATTGGCGTGACTTGATCGGAGCAGCGCTGAGGAGGCTTGAGTGCGACCTCAAAAATATGCCTTGGGGGCTTTCCTGCAGTGCTGATGAGCGGGCAGCTCACTGGCGGACCGGCTGCTGAAATGTGTGCCTTCCCACCCTTCCACGTGGCGAGACAGTTGAAATTCTGCTTTAGTGCGAGACCCAACTGGGGATCTGCATCTCCTCCCATGAGCGGCTGAGAGGAGAAGCCTGGATACGAGAGGTGAAGCCATTCAGACTCAGGCAAAACAACTGCTTCCTCACCACGGGTCTGTGGTGATACAGAGGGCTTCTCTGGGTGCCGTGCAGCCCTGCGGTGAGAGGCCAGCTGCGTTGCTGGTCCTGAGGGAGACATTAGCAGGCTGCTGAGGGTGAAGAGGCGGGGCCCATTGTGTGCAGTGCTGTCACTGCCCACATACGTTCATACAGCAGATTTCCTGGTGTTCCCCCGCTGCACCATACCCTTCCCCGGAGCGGTGGAAATGCTATTGTGTGTACCTGTGAAGGCAGATCCAGACAGTGGCCAGAATAGACGGCGAGTCCCTGCGGGCTATGAGACTTGGATTTGAGGCCCAAAGGCCCTGAGAGGGCCCGTAACATATAAAATCAATTTTATTGGGTCCGGCCGTCCCGCCCCAGGTGAAAGACAAGGGACAACTTTCTCTCCTGTGCAGCCACTAATCATAATTTCTGGTGCCTGGGACACATAGAGATGGCCCGACTGAGTCCCGCCCTGAACGGAGGACAAGGGACAACACTCTACTTTGTAGAGCCGGTGTGGGTTGGGCGAGCAGCTCCCCCCCACCTTGCCCTCACCCTGTGGGGGGACAAAACAGACTCCATCCACCAGCACTTGATCTTCTACGGGCCGTAGAGATATCCTGCATTCCGAGTGTGTGGCGTCCCCCCGGAGTCACCGTGGATACTTTGTGGCCAGTGACTGGGTGAGGAAGGAGGGTGAAACATGTGTCTGAAAAGGGAGGGTCGGTCCTCCGTGCCCAGAGTACTCAACTCAGGCTGTCTCACCCCTTGGAGTAGCGGCCTGCAATTACCCATTACGAGTCCTGCCCGGTCACATATTGAGGAATTTAACAAAGAACTGCGCCAGATCAAGGGAGGCAACCCTTCTCTACACACCAAAAGCGCAGGGAAGACCTCATATCTGATGTCAGCAGCCATAAGGAGCCCCCCTCTTTCCCTATCTCTTCTCCTGCTTGCTCTTGGAGGATGACAGAAGTACTGTGCAGCTGCGACAGTGGTTGGGAGTAAGGGTGGGCGTAGTTGGCGGAGTATTAATAAAACAGAAACCTCATATACTTTTGGTAAAATAAAAAATATCTCTGTCTTTACATGATAAAATGCAAATAGTCATTTCACAAAGTGAATATGAAAATTTAGGAAGCAGTGAGAGAGGTGATGATTATGGGATCCTCCCTAACCAAGGGAGAGAACTAAGCAGATGCGTTGAAAACAAAGAGCACATTTTGTTGAACGATTCGGTGGTGGTCCCATCCTCTTAGGACCACCCCAGGCACAGGTATGGGCAACAATGCAATCCCAACCAAAGGCCATGCAAAGCATTATGGGACGAGATTAGCAGTGAGCAGTGAATATTATAGTATCCAATATCAAAATAACTCTACAAAGAACTGCACTTCAACTAGTCGTTACTAGGTGTCCCTCACAAGTCAATGCAAAAGCATTGAAACCCTTTCATGAAGCTACAGTTCCACTAGCCATTACTAGGTGTTCCTCATGAGTCAAATGCAAAAGCATTTGACTTGAGGGACACCTAGAAGTGACTAGCTAAACAACAGCTTGATGTAATCATTTTAAAGCTTTTGCATTTGACTCGTGAGAAAATAAAGACTCTGTTTCCTCTGGGGTGTTTCTATGGGAGGCCTATAGGATGGTGCTGCAGGATAGGACCCACAATCACATAGCGTGGGGAAAAAAGGAAAGGGACAAATGCCTGACAGCCCTGGAACAAAAAATAAACGATTTAGACAGGCAGGTTGTCCAGAACAATGACCCTGTAATGTCCTGCAAACTTGCGTTCCTGAGACTGGAATATAAGGATCTGGCCTCTGATAATGCCAGGAAATTGCACCTGACGACACTACATCACACCTACGAGGTAGGAGATAAGGCAGGGAAACTCCTAGCTTGGCTTGGCAGGAAAGAGGCTTGTGATAAATGGTTAAAGGAAGTGATAGACTGCCAGGGGAAAAAACAGAGTACGGATGTTGGGGTAGCCACAGCCTTTGCTGAATACTACAAAGAACTATATCAGGCAGGTCGGCAAAAATCGCAGGCGGAGTTTCAAGAGTACCTAGGGGCTATTGCCTCCCCTAGGTTACAAGAGATAGACATGAAAGCCCTCGACGAAGACCTATCCCTGACGGAGGTTCGAGATGCAGTGAAAAGGCTACGCTTCAGGAGGGCCCCGGGCACCAACAGGCTGCCTGAGGAATTTTATAGGCGATACATAGCTATCCTGTGCCCCCACCTTCATAGGCTTTTCATAAATGCCCTATAGCCACGTGATCAATGTGGGTCCTAAAGACCCATTTCTCTTCCAAACTTGGAAGTCAAGATCTTGGTCACTATCTTTGTAACTCGCCTTCTGGGAGTGATTAAGGGTCTGTTCCGCGAAGATCAGTTTGGATTTATGCCCAGTAGATCTACCCACTTAAACCTTAGATGCACACCAAATTGGCTTTTGAGGTGCAAAACAGGACAAGTCCACATGCTTTTTTATCATTAGGTGCTAAAAAAGCATTTGATGCTGTAAACTGGTAGTTCCTCAATGCTACCCTGGATAAATTTGGGCTTGGGCCGAAGTTCCAAAGCTGTGTGGCACTTTTATACCAACATCCAATGGACGTGATGCGAGTCACTGGCCGGTGTTCGGGACACTTCCCTCTTTGCGCTCTCTGTGGAGTCACTGGCCTGTGCCATTAGCATACACCCATTTATTAAAGGTAATCCGCGTTGTGCCCGAGGATGCAGAGGAGGAGGATACCTCTCTCTGTGCCGAAGATATCCTGATGTACATTGCACAGCCCGAGACAACCATTCCAGCCCTTTTCGACTTGATTACGGACTATGGACGAAACTCAGGATATATAATTAACTGGAATAAATCTACTTCTATTGCCCGACCAACACACAACTGGATTGTTCCCTGCCCTGCAATCTGTAAGTGGCACTGAGGGGCTTTAAGTATCTGGGTATTTATGTCACCCCCACACAGAGATATGTAGACAGGAAAATCGGGGGGCGTCCTGGACAACTTCAGGGCCAACGTAGAGAGATGGAAAGATCAACCTCTCACCATGCTTGGTCAAGCAGCTCTTTTTAAAATAATCACACTGCCGTAATTTTCTTATGTCCTTCAAAACTCGTACCATCCCCTGCTCAGGGCCATATTTGCAGATATAGATAGTAAAATCAGATCACCCCAGAATTGCACTTCGGACGCTACAGCACAACCCCTACAACTGAGGGATCACACTTCCCGATATAGAGGCTCACTATTGGGCATCCCATATGCAGCTCATAAACAAATGGGGATAGAGTCCACCCCACATACCGCCTCGAGAGGGAGACGATGCAACGGCATACACATCTTCACTTCCTTTATGGAGGGAAGGGGAGTTGACATCTACTACCCACGACTCAACTGACTGTGCTGGCGTGACAGAAGGCTAGCAAAAGCCTGGGGTGGACGAAATGGATTACGCGGACCACACCGCTCTGGTTTAGAGAATTACTCAAACTCACAGGGTTTGAATCCTGGGACCTTCTCGGGATCGCCACGATAGGGGACATCATTGAAAAAGGAGAACTTGAAACATGGGAAAGATTTAAACAAGAATATAATATAAATGAGTCCTAATTCCTTAACTATCCACAACTGCGCTGTATGTAGCAGGCAGAAAACATACCTAGTGGGCAATTGCCAGAATACACACCTCTAGAGGATAGACTCCTACAAGAGGAACTGACCAATAACGCGGTCTCCCTCACATATAAAACCATTAACAACAACATCCCTGATGGATTACTAGGCCTTCGTGCAAGATAAGAGAGAGATGTGAGGTCCATGGAAAACATTGGTTGGAACTTGGGAGGCAGCATTAATGCACCCCAGTGAGGTAGCTAAAAGACAAGACTTTGACTTATCCAACTTAAAATACTGCATCGAACATATTATGACATAGACAGATTACATAAGATGGGAAGGGCGGAGTCACCACATTGCCTGATGTATACTGCCACAAAGGGCGATTTTTACCACACGATCTGGGCATGGCCCGTTTTCATACCATTCTGGATGCAGGTGTTGGGGATGTTGGGACCCGTCCTAGGGGTAACATTGCCAATAGAGCCCAAATTCTTGCTATTGGAGATCCCGAGGTAGGTGGACATAACTAGAACGCAGTTGATCTTTACATCTTTGGGGCTGGCTGTGGCTAAGAGAGACATCGCCCGGAAATGGGGAGTGGCCGACAAGCCGACCATCCAGGAATGGACAAGGGGAATGGACATATACATGAGGGCTGAATAGGTCATGTATCGGAGCAGAGGGTGCCCAAAAAATTTCCACAAGATCTGGGACCCCCAGGTGACACTACATCTTGAGACCTCGATATAACATCCCCAAGCCGATGGGTTAGTTGAATGGTACAATGGGAACCTCAAACTAACATTTAAAGAAAAAATTCTGAGGGAGGGAAAGAACTAGGCTCTTCTCCTTCCCTTAGCTCTCTTTGTTATCAGAGGCCAGGTTCAAGGCAGTTTAGGCTGCTCCTCATTTGAACTTCTTTATGGGAGAACACCCTAAATCCTACTCGAGATAACCAGAGAAGCATGGGAGAAGAATAATGTGACAGAAGCCCAATATCTATTTAGATATATGAAATAATTAAGGCAACACATTAGTAAACTAGGAGACTTAGCCTACACCCTAGGAGAAAAAAGCCAGAAGAAACAAAACAATTTTATGATAAGGAGAAGCAATGGAGGGAATTTCAAATAAATGATTGGGTTCTCGTTATCCTCCTGACCTTGAAAAAAAACATGAAGGCTGAATGGAGGGGCCCCATCAAATAGTTAAAAAACTAGGGACACCCTCTTAAAAAAAAGGGATATACAAAAAGCAAACCTACTATATAACCATGCAAAAAAAATGGATAGGTACCCAACCCCAAAAAATTGTTTGTTGGCCAACCGAAAGAATCCCTACCAGTACCTTAAAAGAATTAGTTGTTAATGATCAACTTAATGAAGGACAAAAGGTCTCCCTACAACCAGTGTTGCAATCTTTTTAATCTATCTGTTCTGACCTCCTTGGTAGCACTAAAGTAGCCGAACATGCCTTTTCCACTGAAAAAGGGGTGGTGTCCTATAGGTTACTGGCCGCCAGACGAGAGGCAGTTAGTGAAGAAACATCTAAAATGCTGTAAATGGGGTTAATCCAACCATCTCAAAGTAATTGGCCATCTCCCATTGTGCTAGTACCTGAACTTGATGGGTTTATCCATTCTTTATAGCCTGAAGACCAGTTAACTAGATATCAAAGTGCCATGCCTACCCTCTCTCATGGGTGGATGAACTCATTGGGAAGCAAGAAGAGGCTAAAACATTACCACTTAAGATTTGACAAAAGGGTATTGGTAAGTACCTCTAAAAAATGCAGTTTTACCATTTAAACCACACAGAACCCCAGCCATTTTTCAAAAGCTTATAAACGAAGGAGAAAGTAACATCCCCTGGGAGGTTCTATATGAGACAGACTTAATTGAATCCTCTTCTCTTCCCTCACAGCCCAGCTGCCATTCTTTAAACACACTGGAAACGGAAACGATAACATCGGTTGAACTGGATGATTTTGCTCACAAGACCCTCTTGGAGTCTATCAGGGAACAACGCAGTTGTTTTTAGGACCATCATCTGGAAACAGAGGACAAAGAAGAAGAAATTAATCAGAAAGTAAGGATCACACCAATAGAGTCCTTCAGGCCACTAGGAGCTGAGACCCACCTGGTTCCTTTCTCGAAGTTGGCAGAGAGAAAGGAACCAGGGTTTCAGTGATCATTCTAAACCCCGTAGCTGCAGGATGCCAGATAGCTAATCCCAGCCCTGGTAACAGCTGTGAAGGAAATACCAGCACCTTCTTGGAATCAGCATCCCTAAGTTCCACACAGAATGGAAGACTAGGACCAAGCCTGCAAAATGGCATGTTGTCCTGCCATGTTTCCAGAGAAAAGTGGCTTAGCCCGGTACATGGCCGGATTTGGAGAAAACGGGTGGGGAGAAGAACATAACCTACCACAAGTTCCTCACTTTTCCAATTCATTTCTTTATATTTATCTTCTTCACTCACCAAAACCATTTGAGGTTCTCAACGAAATCCGTTTTATTTATTTGTAGCTAGGAGGGAATCTTATTTATTTATTTCTACTCTCTTGACATAACAAATTAGTACTTGCTTTAAGAATGCGACAAACCAACCTTCCTTCTTTGATGTTAAAAAAAATCAAGTACAGGAACACAGATGACTTATTTCTTGGTGATTAGTCTATCCTTATTCAATAGGGTAAAAGAGACGTGACTTACCCTTGGGTTTTTTCTTTATTTTTAGGGAATTTTGGATGCTAGCCGGAGACTTTGCCTGGACCGGCCCTATAATTAAAAAAGGAGATAAAAAACATTAAGACAATTACACTTTCCAAACTTTATTTAAAACCTGTGTGAAATTCTGGAGAAAATAATTGGGTAATAATAAACCCTGGATCTCACTTTTTTTTTTAAATCGTATTTATATTCACCTACAACAGACAAATGGTGGAGAATGCGGGCACATTAGAACATTGATAAAAATGTTGAATGAGGCACATCTGCTTTTTCAAGGGCAGAGAAAATTCGAATGGCCCCTCAAAAGACAAATGTCTTCCACCAAGGCGAACTGCGAAACCTTTAAGGACACTATGAAGCTGCACGTGGCCAGTCTACACAAGGTTGCTGAAGATAAATTTCAATTAATGTCCATCCTTTTGTTGTAGAGATTCTACACATATAAGGAACTATGCACAGGAAAACAGGACCTCAGTGAATAGGTTGTGTACCGACCTACCACATCTGTACCCAAACTCCCAAACCGACTAGCTATAGTGTCTCATTCATTCTCTGTCTACAGCTGAGATACCAATGAGCAGACAACCCAGAACACGCACTCTATCTTGGGAATTGTGGGAGCCAGGCACTCTTTTGCTTAGGCACTCATATTTGTCCACAATGTGAGTAATCAGAGATGCAGTATAGTTTAAAATGTTTATTTCAACTAACGCGCTCTATGGTGCAGTACATGAGCCAATAGTAGCAGCAGAATGCATAAACACAATATAGTCAGTATTGTTACAATACTATAGAATACGAACGGAGATGTCATGTCATAAAAAACTGTGGAAAAGGACTGAATGACCTAACCACCCTACCAGTGACAAGAGATAGTTTATTATAAAACCGAAGACCTCTGCGCTTTATCAGCAGACCCCCATACCTCAAGGCCTAGATGCAATGTTCACATTGCAGGACAAACATAGGTCTTCTCTCTGGAAAGGTGTATCTCCGAGTGTGCAAAAACCGGTTGCAGTTGTAATATTAAGGTACACGTTTTCCAGAAGTGCAGTTGTGTGTAGCATGTTATGTCTAAGCGTGAGGGACTGATCAGAACAGAATAACAAGGGGCATTGCTGTTTAACCTTGAACATCGTGTGCAGACTAAACCACAGGGCTCAGCAAAGAACTTGCAAGGTAGACGTGCGCAAAAGCAGCCTCATGGCAGCGAAGCTCATGCTAACTTAGGGGCTCATTAGGATCGCGGATGGACTTGAGTCCGTCCGCGACCCCAGAGTAGGAGGGAACGTCCGCATGGGCAGCGGCGTTCCCTCCATGAAGATTAGGATGTGACCGCCAGGGTGGCGGTCACATCCTCTATCTTTAACATTGAGGCGGGTGCAGCTTCAAGCTGATGGTTTAGTTGAACAGTACAGTGGGACCGTCAAACTCACGTTAGAAAAATGCTCCGGCGGGAGGGAAAGAAATGGGATCTTATCCTTTCCTTAGCTCTGTTTGTTATCAGAGGCCAGGTTCAAAGCAATTTAGGCTGCTCTTCAATTGATCTTCTTTATGGGAGACAACCCAGAACTCTGCACAAGATATTCAGAGAATCCTGGGAGAAGAATAATAGAACAGAAGCCTAAGATATATTAGAATATGTGCAAGCATTAAGGCCATGTATTATTAGCCTACACCCAAACTGAAAAACATCCAAAAGAGGGGAAGCAAAGGAGAGAACATCAAATAAATGATTGGGATCTTGCTCTCATCCTTAGTTCAAAAAAGGAAAATAAAGGCTAAATGGAGGGCCCCTATCAAATAGCTGAGAAATTTGGGACAACCTATTCCAAAATAAAAAAGGGATATACAAAAGAGCAAATCTACCATATAAACATGTTAAGAACTGGAAAGGTATCCCACCCAAAAATGTGTTGGTTGGCCACCCAAGAGATTCCCTAACCAGTACCTCAAAATAAAGTTATTAATGATCAACTTGATGAACGACAAAATGACTCCCTACAACCAGTGTTGCAATCCTTTTCTTCTATCTTTTCTAACCTACCTGGTCACACTAGATTAGACAAATAAGCCATTCCAACAGAAAAAGGGGTGGTGGTCTGGCAAAAACCCTATAGGTTACAGGCGGCCAGACGAGAGGCAGTTAGTGAGCAAATATCTAAAATGCTGTAAATTGGGGTAATCAAACCCTCCAAAAGTTATTGGTGATCTTCTATTGTGCTAGTTCCTGAAGCTGATTGGTCTATCCAATTCTGTATAGACTTCAGGGCAGTTAACGGGATATTAAAGGTATTACCTACCCTCTTCCCAGGGTGGATTAACTCATTGAGAAGTTTAGAGAGGCTAAATACATCACCACTTTAGATGTGGTAAGTAGGTATTGGCAGCAACCTCTAAAAATGTGTTTGCCACCCTAGATGGTCTTTTTCAATTTACCGTTTAACAGTTTGGACTACCGGGAGCCCTAACAACTTTTTAAAGACAGATGAATGAAGGAAGAAGTAATATTCCCTTTGAGGTTCTATATGAGACAGACTTACCTGAACCCTATTATCTTCCCCCACAGGCCAGCTGCAATTCTTTTACCACACCAGAATAGGACATTTTAAACCAGATCATTTTGGTCACTAAACCCTCTTGGCATAAATCAGGAAACACGTGGTAATTTTAAGGAACGTCATCCAGAACCAAAGGACAAAGAAGAAGAAACTAATCCTGAAATGAGACGATGCAAATCAAGATTCCACCATTCCGCCAGGAGCCCAGACCCATCTGGTTCCTTTCTCAAAGTTGGCAGAGAAGAAGATCCTGGGCTTTCAGCGATCCAAACCTCATAGCTGGATAGCGAGTTGCAGCCCTTGGAAAAGCTGGGAAGAGAAGACAGGCAACTTCTTGGAATTGACTTCCCTGAGTTCCATAGGGAGTGGAAAACTGGGACTGAGCCCGCAAAATGATGAGTTGTCCCACTATGTTTCTGGAGAAATGTGGCTTAGCCAGGTACGAGGCCGGATTTGGGGAAAACAGGAGGGAAGACGAACCTAAGCTTCCACAAGTTCGTCACATTTTCCAATTCTTTTTTTTTCTCTTTCTCTTCTTCCCTCACCAAAACCATTTCAGATTCTTAAGGTGAATCAGTTTTTTTTATTTGTTCCTAAGAGGGAATCTTATTTATTTCTTTTCTCGTGACTTAACAAATTATTACTTGTTTTAAGAAAGCGAAAAACCACCCCACCTTCTTTGGTGTTTTTTTTGTAAAGAAAGTACAGGAACATGGGGGGCTTATTCCTTGTTGATTATTCAATGCTTATTCAAAAGAGTAAAAGAGATGGGACTTACCCTGGGGTTTGTCCTTTTTCCCTGGGGATTTGCTGGGCGGGGACTTTGCAAGGACCGACCCTAAAAGAAAGAAAGGAGATAAAAGACATTAGGACAATTGGACTTCCCTAACCTTAGTTATTTATATGTGGAGCCCTGACGAAGTTCCTACTGGGAACAAGACGCTTTGGCTGTGTGCCGTTCCTGTTAAAGATTACCAGAATAAAGAAAAAAATTGTTTTATTGACTAAGTGAGTTCGCGTTTGATTCCAACGAGTGCATCTTCCACCTTTCGATGTACATTTTGACCTGATTTGCACCTTGGGACGACGAGTGCGGGAAGTGTTTTGCACCGAATTTAAGATTGTTTATGGTACAAGTGTTTTGGTTGTGCTGGACCTTGGTTGGCTGTTCTGTTCTTTATTTCTCAATCGGAGATAAAAACATATTGCAGGAGTTGTGAGATTTGTCAATGGAAAAACCCATATGAACCTACCCCATTCCCTCTCCAAATGTTACCTATAATAGGACAACCCTTCAAGAATATTGGAATGGACCTGACTGGTCCCTTCCAAAGAACCAAACATGGTAACACTTATTGTTTAGTAGTTGTCAACTATGCCACTCCCTGGCCACACTAGATTAGCCAAACATGCCAGTCCCACAGAAATATGGGTGGTGGTCTCTCAAAAACCCTATAGTTTCACCGGCTGCCAGATAACAGGAAATCAGTGAAGAAATATCTAAAATTCTGCAAATGGGGGTAATCCAGCCATCTAAAAGTAATTAGTCATGTCCTGTGGTGCTAGGTCTATAACCCAATGGGTCTGTCTGATTCTGTATAGACTTCAGGGCAGTTAACAGAATATGAAAATGCGATGCCTACCCTCTTCTCAGGGTGGATGTACTCATTGAGGAGTTAGAAGAGGCTAAATACATCACCACTTTAGATTTGAGAAAAAGGTATTGGCAGGTACCTCTATACAAATAAGGTCAGGAAAAAACGGTTTTGCCACCCCAGACTGTCTTTTTGAATTAACAGTTTTATCATTTGTTCTACACGGAGCCCCAGCCACTTTTCAAAGGCTGATGAAAGTAGTACTAAAGGCACATTAACCCTATTCTTCTGCATACTTAGATGATATAGTCATCTTTAGACCCACCTGGGAGACACATATACAACACCTCCACACAATACTTACGGAATTACAAAATGCTCAGTTACATATTAACGTAATATAATCCAGAATCTGATTTACCAAAGGGAAGTACTTAGGATATCTATTAGGTAATAGGTTGATGGAAGCACAGGAAGGCAAGGTTCATGCTAAAGCAGATGTCCCCTTTCCCAAGACCTGTAAAGAAATACAGGCAGTTTAGGGTCTTTTTGGATGCTACTGTAGATTAATTCCCCAAGCAGTTTCAGATATCCAATAGTACTACATATGACCCATGTAAAAGTGGAAAACAAATGACTTAACTAGCCGCAGACAGAACCGGTATACGCAGTTGAAAGATGGACTATGGGCAACTTAGATTACCTGCAGTATTTGTTTGGGAATCTTGGGAATGGCACCGCAGGCAGGGGTGTGATCAGGATGGATCTATCTTTTGTAGTGCACTGGGAGTCTTATAGGAGCGCCATAAGAATTTAAAGTGTAGTAACTTATGATGATGATTAGGGGAGACCCAACATATTTGTGTACAGCACCTACCCCACTGTGCACCCATAATAGGATGCACAAGGTCTTACTCCAAGGCCGCTCGCACCCCAGTGTCTCGTGACTGCAGCAGGGAGACCGCAGCCCTATACATTCTGGCCACAATGTGCACGCCGTCTCCCACTTTAATAATACCAATCAACAGTGGAAACTCAGGGGGTTCTAACTGATAACTGAACACTTGAGCGAACAGTGTCCTCTGCAATCTATGCAGAACAAAAGCGGGGGTCCTCAGTGCGGGAAAAGAAGTGCCCTGAGGAAATAAATCTCCAAACTTTACCAAATGGAGCCTGGCTATGGTATGTTTCACAAGAGTCTCTTGCACAGTAGGAACCCAGCCATTGGCCGCTAGCGGGAGTGCCTCCAAGTATAAGACGCATGCTCCAGTTATTTTCAACACTTTGTGCCATGTCCAGCTAGTTGTAGAAAGTTTTTGAATTTCTTGTGGCTCACGCGGTAACCCAATTGGGAGCAGGGTGTTGAGGGGAGCAGCCAGCCCCACATCGGCCTCTGGCCTAAAGTAGGGAATGCTCCTACCGGAGTGGTACCAGTGCCTGGCAAAACTTGCCTGCGCAACCAGATAGTAGACTTGAAAATTCGGTACCCCCAGTCCACCTCTCTCATAGGGTGACATCAGTGTGTCCCAACATACACGGGGTTGTTTACCATCCCAGACCAGTCTTATCAACAATGTTCTAAGAGCTGTGATAAAGCTGTTATAGAGCAAAATGGGAATATTTTGTAACAAATATAAAAATTGAGGGAGAATTACCATTTTGAAGATTGCTATTCTTCCCACCATGGACAATGGCAGTGTAAGCCACTGCTCTATATTTCGTCCCACTCTTTCCATTACTGGACCGTAATTTAACTGAAGTATATGATCTTTCACCCTGTGTATGTTGAACCCTAGGTACTTGACAGATTCCTCACACCACTTCAAGGGGAACTCAAACAGCTCAGCATAGGGCACCTCTGTCAGTCGGAACACCTCTTATTTCCCCCAGTTAATACACGGGCCAGATAAAGTGCTGTATCACTTCACCTTACGCAGAATCTGCACCATGTTATCATCTGGCTGCCTTACATATAATATGATATCATCCGCATATAATGTGAGGAGCAGCGTCCCTGTGTTAAACTGTAGGCCCCAGTGACTATGCCTCTCCTGCAAATGGCGCACCAGTGGTTCCAGTGCCAATTCGAACAACAAGGGGGAAAGTGGACACCCCTGCTGTGTGCCCCGCATCAGCTGGAAACCCATTGTCATTGTGCCATTTAGACACATGCAGGCCATGGGACGAGCATACAATAATTTATCAACCACCAAGAACCGATCCGGCATTCCCAAGCAGCCCAGCACCACATAATGGAAAGGCTACTCAAGCTAATCAAAAGCTAAATACATCACCACTTTAGATTTGAGAAAAAGGTATTGGCAGGTACCTCTATAAAAATAAGGTCAGGAAAAAACGGTTTTGCCACCCCAGACTGTCTTTTTGAATTAACAGTTTTATCATTTGTTCTACACGGAGCCCCAGCCACTTTTCAAAGGCTGATGAAAGTAGTACTAAAGGCACATTAACCATATTCTTCTGCATACTTAGATGATATAGTCATCTTTAGACCCACCTGGGAGACACATATACAACACCTCCACACAATACTTACGGAATTACAAAATGCTCAGTTACATATTAACGCAATATAATCCAAAATCTGATTTACCAAAGGGAAGTACTTAGGATATCTATTAGGTAATAGGTTGATGGAACCACAGGAAGGCAAGGTTCATGCTAAAGCAGATGTCCCCTTTCCCAAGACCTGTAAAGAAATACAGGCAGTTTAGGGTCTTTTTGGATGCTACTGTAGATTAATTCCCCAATATTCAGACATTGTGGTCCCTCTCATTGATCTTTTTAAAAAGAAGGTATCAAAAGGTAGTCTTCAAAACCCATCACAAATAGCTAGTCCTATCAACCAAAGATTTCTCTAATTCATTTCTCCTCCAGACAGCCGCCTTAGATTGTGGCATTAGAGCTGTTCTGTCTCAAAACAACAATGAAGGAGTGGATGTACCTATTTTGTTTATAAGTTGTACGTTTTTCATCACAAACACAAATACACTACTATTGAAAAAAGTGCCTCGCTATTAAATGGGCAGTACTACGGTGGCTCCTCCTCTCTTCTGCCCTTCTAATTTGAGGCGCATCATAGGAGTGGTAAAGAGCATGATAAAGCAGATTGTTTGTCAAGGACGCCTCTTTTACCTGAACAGGGAATGGATATGTGACCAGAAAAGTGAATCAGAAGGAGAAAGTAACATTCCCTGTGAGGTTCACTATGAGACAGACTTACCTGGACCCTCTTCTCTTCCCCCACAGCCCAGCAACCATTCTTCGACCACACCAGAAGGAGAATCGATAACATTGGTTGAAATGGATTATTTCGGTTACAAGACCCCCTTGGAGCCAACCAGTGAACAACATGGCCGTTTTAAGGACTGTCATAAGGAACCGGGCAAAAACATTTGTTGACAAAACTCTAGAACTAAAAAAAAATTGATTCCTGTTTATATTCACCCGCAACCGACACCTGTCCAGGATGTTTATGACAATGCCAAGCTTTTACGGGGAAAACCAACAAAATACTGTGTTTTTTATATTTGGAATACAGATTTAACTCAGCAAACACCTGAAGAAATATTTGAGTGCCTGCTGTCTCTTTATTACTAAATGATTATTAAGGAAAACATAGTAATTATTGCCACGTTATAAAGTACTGATGATTCTACACAAATTCTTAGTAAGCTTCCAGCTCCTGGCCCTACCAGAAACATTAAGCTTCAACAAATGGCTGTTTTTTTTCGTGAGAGAGGTCAAGTCAAGTCAAGTCAAAAATATATGTTTATTGTGACCTTAGTCTTTAAACAATACAGTGAGCATATCGCCGAATGGAGTATGCGTCATAAAATCATACACTTATTATTTTAAAAACTTATCCGTTAAAAATATCATACACACCATTATCAAAAATACAAAAGATCAGTGCCTTTACAGTTATCTTAAAACATATTTTATGTATTAAAACCTATACACATTCTTATTACTCCAGGGAATCATTCCGCTAAAAACCATACAGTACTACAAGTTATTCTTTGGCCCTCAGCGCACTCAGGGCCTCCTTTAAAAATTTCCCGAGGGCTATTACAATATCAATATAGGGGATTTCAGTTAGGAGGCTGGCCGCCTGTAACCTTGTTTTTACCTCATAATCTATAAATACTGGGCGCAACCAAATTTTTCTATGTTCTAGAAGTACTGCACAGTCTAACAGGAAATGCATCAGATCACCCTTGGTTCCCAAATTACACCTACAATAACCTTCCTGATCTAACATTCTTATATTGAGGTCTCTGTTTATTACCCATGGGTTGATACCAATTCGAAGCCTCAAGATCTCTTGCCTGAAGCCACGATTGGGCAATCTATCGAGGTATGGGAACCAGTTTTCCTGGGACCACGCATTTAGCATATGCGCCACAGATTTTTTCATTGTTAGGTAACCTATATCAGTTGATTTCGAGACCTCTTTCCCCCTTTGCTTCAGATCGCCTTTAGAAATCGGGATTTGATATGAACTCAGATCCAAATCGATCTCAAGTGAGTTGCAGATTCCCTTCAATTTTTCCCTACTGGACTTTGCCCATTTTAACTCGCTTTTCTGAATTTCTTTGCGACACCAAAATGCTACTTTTTTACTTTCAGGGTCTTCTAGTCTCTTCCAGAATCTGATCACGGCCATCTGGGTTAATATCACCCAGGACTTTGTACCTATTTCAGTTCTGATGGCTTGTATCATTGCAGATTGAGGAAGAGATAGGAGCCTTTTTATGCAGTTTCCCTCTATCATGTCCCAAGATCCCTTACCGCTCAAATAAAGGATCTCTGCGCCATATAAAACTTGCGGGGGGATCATTGCCTCAAAGGCTCTCAGCATAGGTCGGTGTGACTTCTCGCCATAGTCCCCATTGAACCTTTTTAGGCCACATATGGAGGAGAGTGCCTTTGCTTTTTGCATTTCCAGATGGGTATTCCAATTTAAAGTCCTGTCAAACCAGATACCCAAATAACGGTACTCATTTACTGACTCTAGTTTGAGGTCCCCTATGAACCAACTAAATCTGCTTGGCTTTTTCACAAAGCATAGGGTTTTAGTTTTATCCAGATTAATAGTTAAAAATTTCTTGGCACAGTAAGTATTAAAGGCATTTAACTTCCTTTGGAGGCCTCTCTCGGTCTGATCTACTATCACCAGGTCATCCGCGTACAATAGGCAGGGTATCTTATTTCCGTCCATTTTGGGGCTGGCACTACCCTCCACCTCAAGGTATGCCGGGAGATCTGACAGAAAAATCGAAAAGAGCTGGGGGGCCAGCACGCAGCCCTGTCTTAGCCCATTTGCGATGGGTATTTTGGGGGTTAGGGAGCCCCCAGTATCTTTTATTACTTGCCCCCAGTTTTCCCTATGGAGTTCTGTTATTATGGTAAGGAGGTCTTTTGGGATGTTTAGCCTCTTTAATGTATCCCACAGGCTAGCCCGATCCACAGAGTCAAAGGCTGCTTTGAAGTCGACGAAACAACAGCATAACTTGCCATTTTGTTCCGTCGACTTCCTCGCCAACGCCCATAGGGCAAACCCGTGGTCTATTGTCGAGTGGCCCGGTCTAAAGCCACCCTGTTCTATGGGTATTATTTGGCATGCCTCAACCCATGTATTCAGTTGTTTTAGGACAATTTTAGAGAAAACTTTCTCTCCAATATCTAGGAGATTAATCAGCCGATAGTTTTTTGGCGCATCCTTGCTCCCCTTCTTATGGATCGGCCTGATTATGGCCCCCTTCCAGGTTGGAGGTATTACTCCTTCTTTTAACACTACCTGGAACATCTTTGCAAGGAATCTTGCCCACCATTTAACCTCGGTCTTCAAAATTATTGCAGGTAAATTGTCTGGGCCTGCTGCCCGAGTTAACTTAAGTTCTTTTATTGTGAGCTCGACTTGTTCTTCATTGAATTTAACTAGAAGATCTTCTGAGATAACTTGCCATGTTTTGGCCTCCATCTCCTCTCTAGGCCTCCTCGCCCCGTACAATTCTTTTATATAAGAGTCCCATGCTGCCTCACTCACCACACAGTTTAGTTCACCTTCTATTGTTCCAGCTGCTGCTTTTACTAGCTGCCAGAATTGCCTTAGATTTTTATTCTCTATGGCAGTTAAAAGTTCTAGCCAGCATTTTTCTTTATGTAACCTTTTTGCATCGCGTGCCATTTGCTTGAATTCTTTTTTCAGCTTAGCTAGGTAGTGATGTCTCTCTTGTGTAAACTTCTTTTTTTGTTTCCTTTGTTCAGCTCTTATCTCCCTTTTCTTATTTTTGCACGCCATCGAGAACCCTTTACCACGGTTTAGTTGTTTTGCCCTTATTGGCTTGTTTCCTTTTAATTTTATCTCTAGGCATTGAACTACTTCTTCTAATTTTACAATGAACCACTCCAGTTTTTTATTCTCATAGTTTTCGGGGGCCATTTTTATTTGCGTGGCCTTCAGTTTTTCTAAGTATTCCTCTGTTAAACGTGTCGTCACTCGTTTAGGATACTCAGCCTCCTGGTTAATCACAGTTTCTCGTTGTAATGTCCTGCCCCCCGCTAATACTATGTGTAGGAGTTTGTGGTCGCTCACCTCTTTCTGAGCTACCTTGAAGTGCCTAATCTGGTGAAAGTTCCAGGCCTGTAGAAAGATATAGTCAATTGGGCACTTCTGATGCCCTAGGATAAACGTTTTTTCTGCTGGTATATCAGACTCTGTTCTTCCGTTTACACAATGGAAGCCCCTGCCTCCTAGCATATTTGTTAAATCACGGTCTTGTCTCGCTGTTTCCCCGGCTGGGAACCTTGCCGGGTTTATACCGTATACCTCTAACTGTTCCCTGTTCCAAATGTCAGCCTTTTTTGGGTTCAATTTATGGTTGAAGTCCCCCAAAATCATTATTATGTCTGCGGGATAATTTTCTAGAGTACTGTCTACATCCTCTTTAAAAAATCTCATTTCCCTTTCATACTCCTCCCCATTTTCCCACTGCATGTATACGTTTAATAAAATCAACATTTTATAATTTTGCTCCACCGTCATGAGTTCGATCCTGCTAGATTGGACCCATTTACATTTTGTCTTCAACAGTTTTATTTCCCTCATTACTTTTGTTGATACCAATGTCAACAGGCCCCCAGACGGCCTCCCGCGATTTTTCTTTATGGCAGGATGATGAATATGGGCATAACCGACCAGAGTTGGGGTATCGTCGCATAACCAGGTCTCTTGTAGGCAGGCAATGTCTACTTTAATTATGGATTCCTTTATATATTCCCATTTTTGTTCGTTGCCTAGCCCGTTTATATTCCAAGATAAGAGACCTAGTTCTTGCGAACCCCCACCATCCTATTCGACATCGCTCAAACCGCCTTCATCCTCTGTATCCACGGTGCTTCTTTCAATGCTTTCCCCCGCGGGGGTGTTATATAACGACCAGGTACCCCATGAAGAGTCATTGCCTGTGTTATCGATTACGATGTTCAGCGAGCTTCGGTCGTCTTTTGATTCTTTATAGAGAGTCACTTGTCTCTTCTGGAGCCCGGCATGCTGTTTTAGAAAGTTGTTATCTTTCGCGGTTTTTATCTCACTCTCGGGGATAATCCTTATTCCCTGTTGCATTTCATTTGTGGCTTTCAGGATTGCCCTTTTTACCAGGTCTGAATATAGGGTGATTTTTGTTATTTCCTTTCCCTGCTTATTTTCTTCAAAACCAACCTGCTGGAGGTCTTTAGTACCGATCCCTCTCAGGCTGCCGCATTTTGCAAATGCGGATAAAATCTGTGCTCTATTCGGGGGGTTTGTATTTCTTATCGGCTTCCCTTTCCTCCCTGCTGTTATCAGGTCCAGGAATAACCATTTGTTATCTGCTCTCTCCCATAGGTTTTTATTCGTTTCGTTCACTTGTTGGTTAATGCTTGTTCTCCCTCCTCTCCGACCTTTGATTCTCCTATTGGATTCATCATGTGTCTGTGGTCTTATCGTCCTTTGATTAATAGACCGCTCTTCCCTTGGCCTTGCTCTTTGGCTTATCGTGCGGGTGGGGGGAGGGATCTCAATTACCTCCCGATGCGTCTTCTTTTTCCTTGACGCCCTCTGGGTTTTGGGGGGCATAGGAGGTTTTACCTCTGCCTGAACAGGTCTATGCGTTGTAAATGTTAGGGCTGATACTTTTAATCCTGACTTCTTCGTCCCCTTCAATGAATCTTTCTCTTTTCTTAATCCTGCTATTTTCTTTTGCCTGATTCTTCTTATCCTGTTCCTGGACCCAAGTGTGATATACCCTCTGCATCTTTTTATCAGCATAGGTCTTCTTGAGATGTACACATTGTCCATAGTGTTTACTGAATCCTTTGCTGTTTGTTCTGCGAGTTTCATTTGGCTTCCCAGAGATATCACACTTTTTTCTTCCAGAACTATCCTGTCACTTTCCTCAGTTGGTTGAACTGTATCTGTTAGCATTACCATACTTGGCAATTGGCTTTTTATTTCTCTAAGTTCATCTTCAATTTTCTTTAGGTGATGTTTCTGCGCTTTTAACACTCCGTTGTTCGAGAGCGTTACTTCCAGGATTCCTTGGAGTGCTTTCTGCATTAATAAGATTAACTCCATCAGTGAGGACGTGGGAGTTTCGGCGAGCTCCGAGTCCTGTGTCATATTTCTGGCTGGGATTGCTGGATAGCTTACCTTTAAGCTATCTTGCTGTGTTGGGGGTATTTGCAGTGGAGGATGTTGATGGAATTGGTCTGGTACACCTCCCCAGATAGCACTCTGATTCTGGTCTACATTACCCCTGTGATCCTCAATCCCTACTGACAGTTGTGAGAACATCTTTGGTGAAGATGATAGACGTGGCGCCGAGATTTGGTGGTTTTGGCTCTGCAGTGTCTGATTCAAAGAATTGCGGATCGTCCCTACCTCATCGTTATCGGGGTCGGCTTCTTCCAGGGATTCACCTTTATTTGCCCGTCTCTTCTTTTCGTCTGATAAGCTTAAGTTTTCGCCACTAACTGCGCCAATTTCCACTATATCTTCATCTAAAGCCGATGTTATTGCTGGATTTGATGATTTGTAGTGTTTACCTACAAACTCTTTTACGGACTTTGATGCTGCCGTGTTCTCCTTCTGTTTATTAGATATTTGGTTACATCCTCTTTTTGCCTTCACGGGATTCTTCGTTGCTCTTTTAACTTTTCTTTTCTTTCGTCTCCCTTTACTATTTTCCATGGATGATGCATGGCTTTCCTGGCTTTCAACTGGAGATTTTGAGCCCTCCAGTGATTTACTCTTTCCTAATTCGTCCGGTAATTTTTGGCCTCTTTTGGGTGCCATTTCTAGGCACAAAACTGTTGCTATACTGAAGGTGGTAACACTTAAATATTACTTATATTAAAAAAAAAAATGCTCACTTACCTCTGTTCAGCCTTAGCTGCCTTCCGCCTGCTGCCTGCTGCCTTGCCCCACTTATATCTCTGGACAATTTAAATTCTCCCACTTCTCTGTGGGTTTTTAGGCTTTATGCTCTTTATGCTCTTTGTGCTGTCTGAGGCGTCTGTTACGCTGCCCTTGTTGTCAGCCTCCTTTTTCAGGGTTTTGCGGTATACAGTCTTTGTCAGCTCTGCTGAGCCTGCTTTCTGTCCGACTCTGCAGTCCGGTGGCTGATTATACCTAGGGGCGATAGCGTTCTCAGCAGCAGCTGCAGCAGCAGCAGTTTTTTCTGTGTCCCTCCAACGCGCGCTGCTCCAGCTTCCACTCCCGCACCCCCCGTCCCTCGCTGCAGCTCTTCGTATGCTCCGCTGCTATCCGCGGCGGGGGGGGAAGGATTATGGCGGTTATCTTACTTGCCGCTTCACTATTGATGCCGTCAGGCCGTCAGGCAAGAGCTCGCACCCCCGTGGGCTCCGCTGATGTCCGCGGCTGGGGGGGAGATCTTTGCGGTTATTGCGTTTGCGCGACTGCCGCAGGTGACCACAGCAGAATATCTCCGTAGATTCCAGCGCCGAGTCCCCGCGCTGCTTTTCGCTCACACCACTCCGCTCCGCTCGGTCTATCGACGATCTCTGTGCTTGGCTTGGTCTGGGGGGGCGTGGTTAGGCACGGCACGGCTAGGCTCAGCTAGGCGAACAGAAGTCCCTGATACTACTGTCCCAGCTTTACCACTGAGCACAGTGGTGGCCATCAAAAATCGTGAGAGAGGTGGCGACCATACTGGTGACACACTTAAGGCATTTATTGAAGAAATTTTAAAAGCATGTTTGTAAAACATGAGGAAAGATAAAATGCTTTCTAGTTGTACTACCCCCAACACAGTTAAACAACAGAGTATTGTTCCAAACAATTTTTTTCCATGACAACTATTGTCGATTTCATGACCCCCTTTGAAAAGTGTGCCTACTCAATTGCCATAGAAATTTTAAGATTGGCTATTATTCTTCTAAGCATGGGGAAAGTTAAACATTTTAGAATGAATGTTAGAAATTCACAATGTTCTTAGCTTCTGCCATAAGGGTGCAGCCTAATGCAAAAAACGACTGTCTTTTTGTGTGTGCATGCATGACACCGAGGGGTCCATTAGGATCGCCCGCCACCCTAACGGAGATCGGGACCGCCCGCCTAAAGGGCGGGGGTCCCGACATTGGCATTAGGAAGCGCCCGCCACAGTGGCGGGCGCATTCCTCAATTTAAAATTGTGGCGGGCGGTGCTCCCTGCACCACCCGCCACAATGTTAAAAAGAAATGCACGCATTTGCATAATCGAAGCGGCAGGCATGCGGGGTGCCTGCTGCTGCGATAATGCAAATGCAGGGGGGTACCCCCGTGGGCCCCCCTTTGGCCGTCACTCTGGTGGCCCACAGGGGCCCCCCAGAGTGAACACCGCATGCCGCCACGGAAAAGCATTGCAAAATGCCCATTGTAATATGGCTGGCGGTCTCTCATAGACACCGCCACCTTATTCAACATTTTCCGCCCCGGCCGCAAGGCGACCGGGGCTGAAAAGTGGCGGGCGGTGTTTTCTTCCGCCGTGGTCCCCCCCGCCATACTAATATGGCGGGGGGGAATTCAGGGAAGGATGTCGGGCGGATTGCCCCCGCCAGGCTGGCGGTGGCTACCGCCAGCCTGGCGGTGGCAATCCACCCGACATCCTAATGGGCCCCCGAGACTGTATAAAGGTGACCACGGATCTCATTATCAGGCAATACTTTTGTTAACAGACTGTATATTGATGAACAAGTATGGACCATAGTCAAACTAAATGATGGTTTCATATTGTTGAAAAGACAAGGATACTATCATTGAGATCAGTGGTAAATCATTTTTTTCAGACATGAAGAAGAGGATGGTCCCCGGGAAACATGTTGGCTGGCTACAACCATCTCTGTTTGATGTCAAGATCTAGTATTTATATGGAGGAAAGTATAACTTTATGAACTACTCAAACACATGAGTTTACCATAAATAAGGATTGAGAAACTGTACCTATGAAGTACAAAACATTTGAACTGTGAGTCTAGAAATAATAATTGAAAAAGTTATGATTATACCCATTATGTTTATTCCATGGACGTGGGCCATTGATCATTCAAATAAAATAGAGTTTATACACCTGCAGATGAAGTTTCATATTCTTTGATATTAAATTCTCGCCAAAAGAAGCAGTTTCAGATATCCAATAGTACTACATATGCCCCATGTAAAAGTGGAAAACAAATGACTTAACTAGCCGCAGACAGAACCGGTATACGCAGTTGAAAGATGGACTATGGGCAACTTAGATTACCTGCAGTATTTGTTTGGGAATCTTGGGATTGGCACCGCAGGCAGGGGTGTGATCAGGATGGATCTATCTTTTGTAGTGCACTGGGAGTCTTATAGGAGCGCCATAAGAATTTAAAGTGTAGTAACTTATGATGATGATTAGGGGAGACCCAACATATTTGTGTACAGCACCTACCCCACTGTGCACCCATAATAGGATGCACAAGGTCTAACTCCGAGGCCGCTCGCACCCCAGTGTCTCGTGACTGCAGCAGGGAGACCGCAGCCCTATACATTCTGGCCACAATGTGTGCGCCGTCTCCCACTTTAATAATACCAATCAACAGTGGAAACTCAGGGGGTTCTAACTGATAACTGAACACTTGAGCGAACAGTGTCCTCTGCAATCTATGCAGAACAAAAGCGGGGGTCCTCAGTGCGGGAAAAGAAGTGCCCTGAGGAAATAAATCTCCAAACTTTACCAAATGGAGCCTGGTTATGGTATGTTTCACAAGAGTCTCTTGCACAGTAGGAACCCAGCCATTGCCCGCTAGCGGGAGTGCTGGCAAGTATAATACGCATGCTCCAGTTATTTTCAACACTTTGTGCCATGTCCAGCTAGTTGTAGAAAGTTTTTGAATTTCTTGTGGCTCACGCGGTAACCCAATTGGGAGCAGGGTGTTGAGGGGAGCAGCCAGCCCCACATCGGCCTCTGGCCTAAAGTAGGGAATGCTCCTACCGGAGTGGTACCAGTGCCTGGCAAAACTTGCCTGCGCAACCAGATAGTAGACTTGAAAATTCGGTACCTCCAGTCCACCTCTCTCATAGGGTGACATCAGTGTGTCCCAACATACACGGGGTTGTTTACCGCCCCAGACCAGTCTTATCAACAATGTTCTAGGAGCTGTGATAAAGCTGTTATAGAGCAAAATGGGAATATTTTGTAACAAATATAAAAATTGAGGGAGGATTACCATTTTGAAGATTGCTATTCTTCCCACCATGGACAATGGCAGTGTAAGCCACTGCTCTATATTTCGTCCCACTCTTTCCATTACTGGACCGTAATTTAACTGAAGAATATGATCTTTCACCCTGTGTATGTTGAACCCTAGGTACTTGACAGATTCCTCACACCACTTCAAGGGGAACTCAAACAGCTCAGCATAGGGCACCTCTGTCAGTCGGAACACCTCTGATTTCCCCCAGTTAATACATGGGCCAGATAAAGTGCTGTATCACTTCACCTTACGCAGAATCTGCACCATGTTATCATCTGGCTGCCTTACATATAATATGATATCATCCGCATATAATGTGAGGAGCAGCGTCCCTGTGTTAAACTGTAGGCCCCAGTGACTATGCCTCTCCTGCAAATGGCGCACCAGTGGTTCCAGTGCCAATCCGAACAACAAGGGGGAAAGTGGACACCCCTGCTGTGTGCCCCGCATCAGCTGGAAACCCATTGTCATTGTGCCTTTTAGACACATGCAGGCCATGGGACGAGCATACAATAATTTATCAACCACCAAGAACCGATCCGGCATTCCCAAGCAGCCCAGCACCACATAATGGAAAGGCTACTCAAGCTAATCAAAAGCTTTTTCAGCATCAAGTAGGACAGCAACATTCAATTTATGGAGGTGAATAGCGTGCAGCAATTGTGCAACGTTGACTTGCGGGTGATAAAACCAGACTGGGCAGATGAGATCAGCTTTTCTACAATGAGGGCTAGCCAAGTGGCCAGCATTTTAGCTAAGATCTTGTTATCAAAATTTAAAAGTGACAATGGTTTATAAGAACCGCAAAGCAGCGGATATTTCCTAGGTTTTGGCAGTAGGATTGTGACAGCCTCTCTTAAGGTGGGTGGGAACACACTGGCCTCTATTGCTTCCAGATACACATCAATAAGATATGGAACAAGAATATCTTTGTACTTCTTGTAGAAGCATCCCAAGAACCCATCCAACCCAGGCGCCTCATTGCCATCCAGTGCATTGATGCTTCAAACACTTCCTTTACCGAGAATGGCTCCGCCAGGAATTCCTGGTGTGCTTTTTCCATCTAGACCATGAAGCCCTCGTCTAAATATTCACTATATGCCGATGGGTGCTCTGAAGCCCTGGTGGTGTACAATTCTTTATAATTTTTTTTCCAATTCAATTCAATTTACTTATTGTGATTTGGAACTCCAAAGAGTTCCACATAAAAATACATCTTAAGATCAACATTATCTTTATTTTATAGACTGATATGATATGTGAGAAGTGTCTTTTCCCGCAGTGTGTGTACGAACGGTTAATTGCAAAGGCTTGTGAACTAGCTTTGCCTTTACAGTGGTCGATATGATTGCTAGCGGAGCAACTGTTTTTAAATATTTTTCCTAGATACGGGTAAACTTTTCTACTTCCAGTTTCTCTTTTCCCAAAAACCAATGCAAGTTTTTTCTGACCTTACATCCTTGATAACTAAAAATCATGACTTTACTGTTTAAAATATTTATTTTGAAATATTACTCTTCTGTATACTTGATCAACTCAGCAAGTCATCTTTATAGTCCGATTTGGGTTAAATCCATTATTATCTGCATATAGTACACAGCTCAGCTTTAAGTTTCCTAATTTAGGTGAATCCCCTTTTTGCTGAGCCCCACTCTTCTTGGCAAGTCATTCATGTATATAGAAAAAAGTAAAGGGGCCAAAAGGCACCCCTGATTCATCCCATTATTAGTTACTATTTTTCTCGAGAGGCCTTGTGTTCCCCCTAATAAAACCTGTGTCCAAGTGGTTGTGTGGAAAGCAATAACTAATCTTAAAAGATTCCCTGGTATACCCATGCTGACCAATTTTCTCCCCAACCTCCCCCGATCTACCCTGTCGAATGCTGTAGAGAAATCTATAAAAGCTGCATATAACGGCATTCCCCGACTCACTGGATATTTTTCAGTTAAGGTTTGTAAGGCGGTGATATTATTCAAGGTGTCACTATGTTTGCGAAATCCTGTTTGTTCTAGGGGAATGACATTATTTCCGAATTCCCAATCTTGCAGATAAGTGAGGATGCTCTTTGCAAATAATTTCCCAGTTGCGTCTAGGAGAGAGATCTGTCTAAAACTGGCAGGGGAATTTTTTGGACCCTTTTTGTATAGTGGAACAATTATACTTCCCTTCCAGGATTGTGGAGTATCACCATGGGTATAACAATGGACAAACAGCGGATGCAGAAATTTCGCCCACACTTCAGCATCCTGTTTTATTATGGGTATTGGTACGTCATCTGGGCCCACTGTGCTAGAGTATCTTGCCCCTTTGATGTAACCCTCTATTTTAAGCATAATGGTGCACATAATCGCTCCCCACGGTCGGGTCAGAGCTAACCTCTTGATTCTGCCCAACTGCAGGATTTAAGGCATACAGCTGGGAAACATATATGTAGACCATTCTGCTTCTGGAATCAAAATAGGTTTTGACTTCTGTCTCCCATCACAAAATGTTGCTATCAGTGCCCAATTCTTCCTAGTATCTCCAGAAAGAGCAACCTCTCGAAGTCTAACCCAATTTGAGTCTTTAACCCTTCTACGATCCTTGTTTCAGTCTAATAATTTCTCTTTGCCTTTGTATCGGGGGCAGCCTAAATTGATCTCTAATTAAAGTGTTAATTTCACGATTCAATTTTAATATTTCTCTTGTTATAATTACTAATGGTACAAAACTATTAACTTGCTTTTTTCTTCCAAAGGTTCTAATTGCAACCAAGATTCTCTCAAACCTGTGAATAGGGGTTTCTTAAATACAAATAAAAGCAGTATTTTCAATGACCCTCTTAAAATTTGGAAGCAAATTATTTGACCAGCAGGTGTGCCCATTATTGCAATTGTATAAGAAGACCTTTTCATTCCTCTGATTCCAGAGTTCATGCTTCTCGATCTCTATATCTACATTAACAGCTAAAATACTATGATCACTCATACTTGTAAAAAATACCTTAAATTGTGTACATAAATTAAATAGTTGGTAAGATACCGCCATGAAATCTAAATCTGCCATTTAACATTACAAGCTCCAAAATTCTTAGATTATGCAGAAGTAACAAGCCTCGTTTATCTGATCTTAAATTGTCCGGTAATACAGGATCTGGAATGGGCCATACTTCCTCCAATTCAAGGTTTGAAAAAAAAAACTGCATTGTTGAACTGAAGCCCTGGTGGTGTACAATTCCTTATAGTTAGTGAGCACCTCATTAGGGATTCCCACATTGCCAGTTTAACGTGCCCCTTCATTCCCCAGAAGCTCAGAGATATATGTCGACCTGTGGGCCGGCTGCATTAGCCTAGTGAGGGTCCTTCCCGGCCGTTCCCCTTCCCCACAGCACCTGGTAGTCGCAAATTTTCCAAGATACTGGGCCTCGCGGTCAGCTGCTTCCCGAAACTCATCTAGGAGGGCAACGCGGCATTGCACACTGGAGGGACTCAGTGGTAGAGCAGCCTGCCGATCGAGATCTGCCAGTTGTGCCTCTACATGTGCAATAGTGCAACTCAAATCCGGGAGCACACCTGCACTTTTAGATATGCACACTCCCTTGGCGTAAGCCTTAAATGCCTCCCTAAGCGTGGCCTTGTATGTCACTGTGCCCTCCTTTAATGTGAAATATTTGCTGATCGCTGTGCCTGATGCTCAGACACGAATGCCCTGCCCCTCAGAGCCATATCAGAGAACCTCCATGGATGCTCCACCCCCCAAGCATGCAGGATTTGCAGTTGCATCACCACAGACGATTGGTCCAATAGTGTGCGCAGGAAATATACCACATCTCTAATCCAGAGTGTAGCCCCAGCTGAGAGGCACCAGTAGTCCAATTGGGTCATGTATTGGGTGGTGCTGAGTAGTGTGTGTATCCAACCTGATCAGGTTTTTGATGCCCCCAAGCATCAACCAGTCCCTGGCTTTCAAGCATATCTAATAGCATTCACGAGTGGCATCAAGTAGCAAGTTAAAATCTCCACCAAAACAAATTTGGTCTGCCCCCATGCTTTCAATATATGTATGAATAAAATTGAAAAAGTATGGATCGTCAACGTTTGGTGCATAGATGTTGACCAATAATATAGAATGTTTCACCAGACATCCCTTTAGCAACAAGTAGCCCCCCCCGGATCATGATAAACCGAAGGGCACACACTTATGGATTAATATTGCCACTCCTCTCGCATATGTGCTATATCATGCAAAGTGCCTATGAGCCCCCAGTTACCTGCCAGAGATGTTTTCACGGAGGGTGCCAACTGAGTTTTCTGTATGAAGGCAATGTCCACCTGATGACGCTGCATATAGTTAGTTACTAGTTTAAATTTGCTGACATTATTAAGGCCCCTAACATTCCACGTCATGAGGACCACATTTGCTTGAAAGTGAATCTTGTCTGCATCTAAGCTGCCCGACCTGCACTACATTTGACTATATTAATTAATCCATATCGTCACGTGTAGTTTGACAACCCAACATCCCCCTCCCACCTCCCATATCCAACTGAGGGGGAAGAACTCAATCCACATTGCAAAAGTTGAATTGCGACTGAATCAAAAACAATGATCTATATTCTGATATCACAAAAATGTGCATCCACACTTAGGTGGTGGCAACGGCATGCTGCTTTTACCACATTTGCATGAGCGTCATGAAATATGTAAAAAGTTCAGTCTCAGTCGGGGGGTTGCTAACTGCCCCATTTATTTATTGAGCAGTGAACTAGGCCAACTAGTGCGACTAACACTACACCCAGGCTTATTTGACCATAAAGGAGTAATCTGCTACCGTAACTAGCCGTAAACATATCCGCACTGGTACATGAATCCGGGATGTTCTATGATAGGGGTGATGGGGTACTGCCACATAGAAATTGCTAGTCACGCTGCCGCTTTCTAACATGCCGCTTGTGTATTTTAAATGCTGCTTTTACTTCTGCATTTTTAATAGTATATTTAGTCTCTCAACGGGACTCCTGAAATTTGTATTTTGTTAATCTCTTCAGGTGTTGCCTGTTTTAGTGGGCTTCTGTATATCTAAAAGCAAATCTTAGTACACTCACCTTTGCATTGCCTGCACTTTAAAAACTTGATTTACACCACTAACCATTTGGGTGAGCCCTCCCGCTCCCTCGCTTTCCGACCGCCATCTTGGGTGGGGGACCAGGGACGCCGGCACGCTTCCGGGACGCCGTCCTGGTTAGCGTACTAGTTGTTGCAGGGTTTCCTGACAAGCACTACTTAAGGAGTAAGAGTGCAAGCGCGCCCACATAGAAATTGCTAATCACGCTGCCGCGTACTAACACGCCGCTTGTGTATTTTAAATGCTGCTCTGACTTCTGCATTTTTAATAGTATATATAGTCTCTCAATGGGACTCCTGAAATTTTTATTTTGTTAATCTCTTCAGGGGTGTCGCGTTTTAGTGAGCTTCTGTATATCTAAAAGCAAATGTTAGTACACTCACATTCGGACTGCCTGCACTTTAAAAACTTTATTTACACCACTCACCATTTGGGTGAACCCTCACGCTCCCTCACCTTCCGACCGCCATCTTGGGTGTGGGACCAGGGACGCCGGCAGGCTTCCAGGACACCGTCCTGGTTAGCGTACTAGTTGTTGCAGGGTTTCCTGACAAGCACTACTTAAGGAGTAAGAGTGCAAGTGCACCCACACAGAAATTGCTAATCACGCTGCCGCATACTGACATGCCGCTTGTGTATTTTAAATGCTGCTCTGACTTCTGCATTTTTAATAGTATATTTAGTCTCTCAATGGGACTCCTGAAATTTTTTTTTTTTTAATCTCTTCAGGTGTTGCCTGTTTTAGTGGGTTTCTGTATATCTAAAAGCAAATCTTAGTACACTCACCTTCGCATTGCCTGCACTTTAAAAACATGATTTACACCACTCACCATTTTGGTGAGCCCTCCCGCTCCCTTGCCTTCCGACCGCCATCTTGGGTGTGGGACCAGGGACGCCGGCATGCTTCCAGGACGCCGTCCTGGTTAGCGTACTAGTTGTTGCAGGGTTTCCTGACAAGCACTACTTAAGGAGTAAGAGTGCAAGCGCGCCCACATAGAAATTGCTAATCACGCTGCCGCGTACTGACACGCCGCTTGTGTATTTTAAATGCTGCTCTGACTTCTGCATTTTTAATAGTATATTTAGTCTCTCAATGGGACTCATGAAATTTTTATTTTGTTAATCTCTTCAGGGGTTGCCCGTTTTAGTGAGCTTCTGTATATCTAAAAGCAAATGTTAGTACACTCACATTTGCACTGCCTGCACTTTAAAAACTTGATTTACACCACTCACCATTTGGGTGAGCCCTCACGCTCCCTCGCCTTCCGACCGCCATCCTGGGTGTGGGACCAGGGACGCCGGCACGCTTCCAGGACGCCGTCCTGGTTAGCGCACTAGTTGTTGCAGGGTTTCCTGACAAGCACTACTTAAGGAGTAAGAGTGCAAGCGCGCCCACATAGAAATTACTAATCACGCTGCCGCGTACTGACTCGCCGTTTGTGTATTTTAAATGCTGCTTTGACTTCTGCATTTTTAATAGTATATTTAGTCTCTCAATGGGACTTCTGAAATTTTTATTTTGTTAATCTCTTCAGGTGTTGCCCGTTTTAGTGGGCTTCTGTATATCTAAAAGCAAATCTTAGTACACTCACCTTCGCATTGCCTGCACTTTAAAAACTTGATTCACACCACTCACCATTTGGGTGAGCCCTCACGCTCCCTTGCCTTTCGACCGCCATCTTGGGTGGGGGACCAGGGACGCCGGCACGCTTCCAGGACGCCGTCCTGGTTAGCGTACTAGTTGTTGCAGGGTTTCCTGACAAGCACTACTTAAGGAGTAAGAGTGCAAGCGCGCCCACATAGAAATTGCTAATCACGCTGCCGCGTACTGACACACCGCTTGTGTATTTTAAATGCTGCTCTGACTTCTGCATTTTTAATAGTATATTTAGTCTCTCAATAGGACTGCTGAAATGTTTATTTTGTTAATCACTTCAGGGGTTGCCCGTTTTAGTGGGCTTCTGTATATCTAAAAGCAAATTTTAGTACAGTCACATTCGCATTGCCTGCACTTTAAAAACTTGATTTACACCACTCACCATTTGGGTGATCCCTCACGCTCCCTCGCCTTCTGACCGCCATCCTGGGTGTGGGACCAGGGACGCCGGCATGCTTCCAGGACACCATCCTGGTTAGCGTACTAGTTGTTGCAGGGTTTCCTGACAAGCACCACTTAAAGATCTAGAATGCAAGTGCGCAGAACGTGCACACAGCGGGTGCGCCGCCGGCGCGTCGGAGGCGTGCCAGTAGCAAGCCAGTCTGCGCCCGTCAGCGCCAGGACGGGCCCAGGGGCCAGGACCCCTGCTCATCTCCATATCTACCCATATGAGACACTTCTGGCCTTAAGAACGGGCGAAGAGGAGCTAGACAACACCACACTAGCTAAGCTAAGAGAAGAGTCACTAATGAGGAGAGTGGAAGGACCTACACGGGTCCTGAAACGGCCCCTTATGTATATGACCCAGGGCCTGAAAATTGCTGTGCTTAATACACGCTCCTTGCAAAAGCACCATCTCAATCAATCAATCAATCATGGCATTTGTATAGCATGCTACTCACCCGGAAGGGTCTCAAGGCGCTTGGGGGAGGGGTCCGCTACTGCTCGAACAGCCAGGTCTTGAGTTGTCTCCTGAAGGCAAGATGGTCTTGTGTCAGCCGGAGGTGGATGGGGAGGGAGTTCCATGTCTTGGCTGCCAGGTATGAGAAGGATCTTCCTCCGGTGGTGGCTCTTCGGATGCGTGGTACGGCGGTGAGGGCGAGGCTTGCAGAATGCAGCTGGCGGGTGGGCGTGTAGAAGGTCAGGCGGTCGTTGAGGTACTTGGGGCCCATGTCGATGAGAGACTTGTGTACGTGGGTAAGGAGCCTGAACGTGATCCTTTTGCTGACGGGGAGCCAGTGCAGGTCCCTCAGGTGGCCGGAGATGTGGCTGCGTCGGGGGATGTCCAAGATGAGTCGGGCGGAGGCGTTCTGTATGCGCTGGAGTCTTTTCTGTAGCTTGGCTGTGGTTCCCGCGTAGAGGGTGTTCCCGTAGTCCAGTCGGCTGGTGACGAGTGCCTGGGTGACCGTCTTCCTGGTTTCGGTCGGGATCCAGCGGAAGATCTTTCGGAGCATACGCAGGGTGTTGAAGCACGATGAGGAGACGGCGTTGACTTGTCTGGTCATCGAGAGGGAAGAGTCCAGGATGAAGCCCAGGTTGCGTGCGTGGTCTGTTGGCTTGCGAGCAGTGCCCAGGGTGGGAGGTCACCCGGAGTCATTCCAGGCAGAGGGCGATGGTCCCAGGATGAGGACTTCCGTCTTGTCTGAGTTCAGTTTCAGGCGGCTGTTCTTCATCCACTCGGCGACGTCTTTCATCCCTTCATGTAGGATCGTTCTGGCGGTGGCGGGGTCTCTGGTGAGGGAGAGGATCAGTTCAGTGTCGTCGGCATTGGAGATGATGTTGAGGTTGTGTTGGCGTGCGATGGCTGCCAGAGGCCTCATGTAGACGTTGAAGAGGGTTGGGCTGAGCGATGATCCTTGCGGTACGCCGCAGATGACTTCGGTGGCCTCGGATCGGAACGGGGGGAGGCGGACTCTTTGTGTTCTTCCGGCGAGGAACAAGATGATCCACTCCAGTGCCTTTTCTTGGATACCGATGTTGCTGAGGCGTTGAACTAGGGTGCGCTGGCAGACGGTGTCGAACGCTGCAGAGAGGTCCAGGAGGATGAGGGCCGCTATTTCCCCGTTGTCGAGCAGGGCTCGGATGTTGTCCGTGGCTGCGATGAGGGCGGTCTCGGTGCTGTGGTTGGCTCGGAAGCCGGACTGCGAGGGGTCGAGGGATCCGTTCGTCTCGAGAAAGGCTGCAAGCTGTCTGTTGACGGTCTTCTCGATGACTTTGGCAGGAAAAGGGAGGAGCGAGATGGGGCGGAAGTTCTTGAGGTCGGTGGGGTCCGCTGTTGGTTTCTTCAGTAGGGCATTGAGCTCGGCATGGTTCCAGCTCTCCGGGAAGGTGGCGGTGTTGAAGGAGGAGTTGATAACGTCCCGGAGTTGGGGTGCGATGATGGAGTCGACCTTGTTGAAGACGTGGTGGGGCCAGGGGTCGGTTGGAGATCCGGAGTGGATGGTGTTCATCGTGCGGGCTGTGTCTTCGGTGGTCACCGTGGTCCAGGTGCGGAGGGTGGTGGTGGGGGGCGTTGGTTCAACGGTTGGGTGCGTGGAAGGTGCTCCGAAGCTGTCGTGGATGTCGGTGATCTTGCGGTGGAAGTACTAGGCGAGAGAGTCGCAGAGATCTTGTGAAGGAGTGATGTCGTTGTTGCCGGTGCTGAGATTGGAGAACTCCTTGACGATGCTGAAGAGTTCCTTGCTGTCATGGGCATTGTTGTCCAGTCGTTCCTTCAGTGATTTCTTCTTGGTGGTGCGGATGAGCTGGTGGTGCTTGCGGGTGGCGTGTTTGAGGGCGGTCATGTTGTCTGTGGTCTGGTCCCGGAGCCAGGCTTTCTCGAGGGTGCGGCAGTTCTTCTTGGAGTACTTGAGTTCGTCGGTGAACCAGGAGGCCTTCTTGCTTCTGGGTCTGCTGGGAGGGTTCTTCAGTGGCGCGAGGTCATCGGCGCAGGTGGTCAGCCACTGCGTGAAGTTGCGGGCTGCTTCGTTGGGGTTCGTTGTGCTGGCGGGTGGGTTCTGGCTGAGGGAGGTGGTGAGCTCCAGCTTCTGTGAGGAACCTTTTGCGGGTGGTGGTGGGTCGTGGTTCTTCTGAAGCTGAAGTGGACGCAGCTGTGGTCGGTCCAGTGGAGTCCGGTGGAGTGGCTGAAGGAGATGTGCTTGCTGGAGGAGAAGACGGGATCAAGCGTGTGGCCGGCGTAGTGGGTGGGGGTGTTGACCAGTTGCTTGAGTCCGAGGTTGGAGAGGTTGACCAACAGGGCGGTGGTGTTGCTGTCCTTGTTGTTCTCCAAGTGGAAGTTGAGGTCCCCTAGGAGGATGTATTCGGCGGAGGGGAGGGCGTGCGGGCTGATGAAGTCCGTGATGTCTACGCTGAATTGTATGCATGGTCCCGGGGGTCTGTAGATGAGGGTGCCTCTGAGGGTCGTCTTGGGGTCAGTGTGTATCTGGAAGTGGAGGTGCTCGGCGGCGGCGAAGCTGTCGTTGGAGTCGGTCGTGATGCGGATGGTGTTCTTGTGTACGATGGCAATGCCTCCTCCAATCTGGTTGGCGCGGTCTCTCCGGATGATCTTGTATCCGTCTGGGATGGCGATGGCGATGTCGGGTGCTGAGGAGGCGTTCATCCAGATTTCTGTGAGGAAGGCGACGTCTGGTGAGGTTGTGTCGAGCAGGTTCCAAAGTTCGATGGCGTGTGTCTGTGGATGGAGCGGGTGTTGAGCAGGATGCACTTGAGGTGGCTGTTGTGGGTGCTTGGCTTGGTAGCTGTGGTGCAGGTCCGGAGGCAGGTGAACTTGCAGGCTTGACAGGTGAAGGGTCCGTGGGTGCGTCTCGGGGTGGCTCGGTGGCAGGCTCTTGTTCGCTCGGGTTTGAGTGCGATGAGGGTGGCGGCGTCGTAGGTCCGTCGGGGGCCAGGGGTCCTGGCGCTGGGCGTGGCCAGGCGCGGACGGGCGCAAACGGGCTTACCTTTGGCGCGCCTTCGGCGCACATTCGGCGCGCCCGCTGCGCGTACGCGAGGGCATCATAAGTAAGGAGCCGGGTGGGCGGATCAGCTGGTTGGCGGGGCGGCGAATGGGCTGGCGGGGGGCGGGGCCACAGGGAGGCAGTGGCGGGAAGAAGCTGGGTCGCCCGAGCAGGAATCTGGATCAGGAAGCGGCAGCAGGAGGCAAAGAGCAGCAGAGGAGCGTGGGGGCGACCAGGCCTCGAAGTGTTCTCTCTCCTCCTGGAAGGGGATATTGATATCCTAGCCCTTACAGAAACCTGGCTGGGGGCATCATCTACCCCGGACATTCTGGCTGCACTACCGCTGGAATTTGACGCAATGTGGTACAACCGTTCCGGGGATCTCAGAGGTGGGGGAGTTGCAATCCTATTTAGAAAGACTCTCATGGTGTCCCAAATTGTCGCAGAAAATTGTGACAGTGCAGAGCTTCTGGGAATAAAAATCTCCCTTAAAACCTCCTGCTTTATGCTGCTAGTAGCGTATCGCCCTCCGAAAAGCTCCCCAGATTTTAATGAAGCCTTTCTGGAGCTCTTTACGGATCTAGGTACTAGATATAAATATCTCCTGGTGGTCGGGGACTTCAACTATCACTGGGATAAGTCGCCTAGAGACCCTATAGAGGCTGGGTTTGAAACCAACCTGTCATCTTTGGACCAGTCACAATTGGTCACAGGCCCCACCCATGTTAAAGGCCACACCCTTGATGTGATGTGGTCATCTATGCCTCAGGTCGAGATAACTGATATTAGCCCTTGTGTGTGGTCAGAACACTTTCTGATTAAATGCTGGGATCCCATGTGACTGCCTTCCCTCTTTATCAGCTCCCCTATGGAGGAAGGTTAGATCTTGGAAGAGGGTGGAGGCTGAAGCTCTGATCTCGATGCTTCTTTCCATGCCATCTCCAAATTTGAGTGAGGGGGTCCTGGACCAAAAAAGTATAGCATTAATGTCCTGGTTTCAGGCTGTAATTAACACCCTAGCTCCTGAACGGATGGAGAGGACCAGAGTGAAAGGGAAAGGAGCCCCTTGGTTTAATGACTCTCTGAGAGAGAAAAAACAAGCTCTGCGCCAAGCAGAGAGAAGGTGGAGACTTAACTATAGTCTTGCAGAGTCTGAAACCTATAAAGCTCTCCTGTCTAAATACAAGGCTGATATCCTATTAAGGAAGGCAGCTTTCTATGAGGACAGAATTAGCCGAGCCGGGAATAAGCAAAAGGAGACTTTTGCTATTCTGAAGGAACTCACGCAGATGGGGGGACAAATCCAATAAATGATCGTCCGGACTGTGATACCTTCCAGAAGTACTTTCTTCAGAAAGTCCAGGATATCATCATGGACATTACCAGAGCCTCGGCTGACCTCAGAGTGTTAGAGACATCTAAGCCCCAGGTTCTGGCCTGGAACTTGAACAGCATTCCACTCCTTGGCAAAAGGAGCTTGGCGACAATTGCTTATCAGTTAAAATCAGGCTCCAGAATGGACCCTTGTCCGCCGAGAATATTTAAAATGGCCTTGCCCGGCCTGGAAAAGCAGCTGCTGGATTTACTAAATGAGTCATTAGATTCAGGGTACCTGCCAGTGAAGCTGAAGGAAGCCAGGGTCATCCCCCTTTTGAAAAAAGTAGATCAGACACTAAGGCTTTAAAAAACTATAGGCCCATTTCCCAACTACCTCTCCTAGCAAAGATCCTGGAAAAGCAGGTCTTGAATACTCTGGCCTGCTACTTGGAGGAACATGGACTCCTCCATTTCAGACAGGCAGGGTTTCGATCACCGCACAGCTCGGAGCTGGTGATGGCCTCGGTTGTTGACGATCTGAGAATCAGGGCCGATAATAAACAGCCTTGTGCCCTGATTCTCTTGGATCTGTCAGCAGCTTTCGATACTGCCAGCCATGCTATCCTGCTAAACCGTGTATCGAATTTGGGAATTACGGGGCAAGCATTTAAATGGCTTCATTCCTTCTTAGCTGGCCGGACTCAGAGAGTGCAAATGGGAGATCAACTCTCCGTTGCTAGCTCTGTGACCTGTGGCGTACCTCAGGGATCTGCACTGTCCCCTCTGCTATTTATTATTTATTTATAACCTTTAGTGGAGGAACTTACGCATAGAAACTGTCAAGTTTTTAACTATGCGGACGACACTCAATTGTTAGTCCAACTTGATAACACCTGCCAGGCGCAAGACTCAGTAAAGAATTTTCTTAGATTCACGGTTAACTGGATGGCAAACAATCTCCTGAAGGTTAATGCAGACAAAACTGAGGTGCTTGTTATCACTACGCAAGACAGCCCCTGGGGTGAACTCTTCTGGCCCCCCGAATTAGGGGAGGTGCCAACCCCGGGAACAGTAGTGAAAAGCCTAGGACTAAAAATTGATGCAGATCTTTCCATGGCCCCCCAAGTTTCTGCGGTGACAGGCTCTTGCATAGGCCTCCGGAAACTTGTACCCATTCTATTGGTTCCAACGCTGCAATCCATTGTGTCCGCCACAGTTATCTCGCGGTTGGACTATGGAAATGCTCTCTACTTGGGTCTTCCGCAGAAGCTTCTGAGGAAATTACAGGTAGTGCAGAATGATGCGGCCAGGTTGATGTTCTCCCTACCGAGGAGAACCCGAGCGACGCCCCTGCTACCGAAGTTGCACTGGCTGCCCATTGAACATTGAGTGCAGTTCAAGTGCCTTTGCATTGCCCATAAAGCTATCTATGGAGAAGCCCCTAATTACATTAAAGATCGTCTGAAAAAGTACATCCCGGGCAGAGCCTTGCGCTCCTCCAAAGCATGCAAACTAACTCCACCGAGATTTAATCTTAAATCAAAGGGTGGCAGAGCTTTGTCGGTCCTCCTTCCGCAAATCTGGAACGAGCTACCAGCAACCTTGCAAGGGGAGCCAGTGCTACTGTCTTTCAGAAAAGCATTAAAGACCCACCTGTTTAAAAAGATTACACCTACACTTTAAACTGTTCTGTGGTTGCGGGCTGCCCATCCGTGGCAGTGTGTTATGTTTCTTTCTGTGAAAAGCGCTTAGAGACCAGTGGTGATTTGCGCTATACAAAACTATAGTAACATAACATAACATAACATACTGCGCTGCTGCCCAGACTAAGAGTAAGACTGACAAAATTCTCAGGCCTCATGAGGGGAGTCAAATATTCTGGAATGGCCGTCTATGTTCACCTTCAGCCATGCAGACATTCTGAGGGCGGTTTCCCTGTCCCTGAAATTGAGCAAAAGGCTATGATCGGTCTCGGAGGACACCCCGTATTCGCCCGTGGACCAAGAAACTGGTGCGTACGCTCCACTACAAAGGTAGTGGTGAAGGATTCAATCCTGAACAAGTAGTTAAGTGGAGTTTCCAGGAACCGGTTCAGCCGCCCTGTGTTCGTGGACTCGGGCACACCCATTATAGTTATATTATTCCGCTGCCCTTGTGTTTTCAAGTCCTCATTCTTAATTGCCACAGTTTTAAGAAGGTTCTCCATACACTCCATCTTTTTGGCTGTCTGGGTGGAAACATCTTCTAGGTCTGAGATCCTGCCCTCAGCTGTTTTTAGGCGGCCTTCATGATTATCAAGCCAAGTGCCCATGGCATCTAAACTCCTGTCCAAGGCGTTGAATCGAGTAACCAGCACCCTGAAACCCGCCCTGAATGTCGTCAGCACCGTGTCCAACCCGGCAGCGCCAGGAACAGGTGTGAGAACTGCCTCTGCCATGCTTCCTTGCTGGGCTGTCCTGCTAGTTGGTGGTGGTTTAAATGAGGGGGTCCTCTGCTTGGGGTCCTTCCGGCCCATGCCACAGGCAAGGATCAGAGTCCAACCAGCAGCGTAGATCTCCCCCCACACTAATGTCACTGTGCCTACAAATCTGCTGGGCAAGCCACCAAGGTCTGTCACAGTCTGGGCTTCACCGCCTTATTTTCATTAAGTGTGGGGGTATTTCACTGACTTCAGTTGCCACGTAGTGCAGTGCGATGAGGCAGTGGTCCTGTAATGTGACTGCTGGGGTGGGACTGAGGGGGGAGCCTGTATCTGCGCCCTGCAGCGCCCAGCGTGACAGTTGGTCCCCTGGCTCGCCCACGGCCCCTGTCACCGCGGGGCCTCCATGGAGTGCCTGAGAGGCTAGCGATATGTTCCAGTTACCCCCCTCAGCCACTCCTTACCCCGCTACATGCTGGTGCCATCCAATTCATGAGGAGCCTGGGCATGGCACAGCTTCCATTAAATTGAGGCCCTGGCTACATTTATGGCCGCAGGCCGCAACCACGTTAATGACGTACCACGGTGCTGATCCGTACCGCGACAACCTGGAGCTTGCTCCATTCACCTCTGACCCCCTTGACATGCCTGTGCTGGGGCACAGGATCTCAATCAGATCCCCCTGGTGGGAAAATCAGGCGTGGTTCACAGCGGAGCTTCAAGCCAGTGCAGTCATGTCGGTCGGCGGCTTGGCCACGACCCATGCGGTCCACCTTTTTAGTCAGAATGTAAGGGGGGTGGTGGAGTAGGGCAGAGAGAACAATGTGATGTGCTGGAAATGGTTTCTACTTATTTGAAAATTCTTACTTGGAATGTTCAGGGATTGGCAGCATTCTATAAACGTAGGAGGGTTTATGCCTACTTAAAGCAGTATAAAGTATCAATAGCATTCTTGTAGGAAACTCGTGTGTGGAGGGACTCAATTCGATGTATTAGACATAGGTGGAGGGGACATCTGTATGCCTGGTCTTATTCAGGATTTAAAAGGGGTGTTCCTATATGGGTGGTGCCCGGTGTCCCCTTCAAGCATTTGCATCATCTGGAGGACCCAGAGGGGAGGTACGTGATCCTGCATGGGACCTTGGAAGGGAGGGAACTGAGTAATATAACTGTCTATACTCCCAATGTCGACCGTCCAAATGTTTTCCCTTCCATCATGGTGGCTGCTACGCCGTACCTGAAGGCAGTGCTGTTAATGTTGAGAGATGTAAACTGTGTACTAAATGGGAAATTGATCAGGAGCTTCCCGACTATACACCAAACCACGCATTACTGAGACACTAAATAATATTTTGCTAGGCATGCAACTCACGGCTATATGGAAGGTGCATAACCCCGGACAGAGAACATTTTCATGCCACACACCAGCAACTAATACGTTTAGCAGTATGGAATATTGTTTGATTTCACCAGGGCTGACCTTTGAATCAAAGAGGATATTATATAAAGCACTGTATATTTCTCACCTCTCACCAGTCTAGCTTAACTTGGAGGGTCATAGACCTAAACCGGCTGCTCAGGACGGAGACACTATTGGACCCCCCCTTTGTGGCAGTTGTATTGATTGCTTTAGCAAAATGCTGTGATGAAAACTGGGGTTCGGCCTCAAGCAGCGCATATGATGGCGGTATGGAAACAGCTAGAGAAAGATATAGATATTCAGCAGCATAGGCTGGCCAAGCTCAAGGCAGAGTTACCCAGCTCCCCACAGAAAGGGGGTAGTGGTGTGAGGCTCGAGTTGAACTGCTGGAGTCATGGAAGTGCCTAGAAAAATATGATTACACAGTTTATAGGCAACGCCTCCATTGTTAAGAGGACAAATCTGGGGCCATGCTAGCCAGGTTGCTGAAAAGGGAAACGACCACAGTGCCGATCTTGCAGCTTCAGAATAGTGATGGGAAACTGGAATAAACACAATCAGGGATTATTGGGATACTTGCCAGACACCTGGCTATGGTTTATAGCAAGCGCACTGTGCCTCCGAGTGAGGCAATACATGAGTTCTTGTCCGCAGTGGAGCTACCCCATCATGATCAGGAGGTGGGGAGGTTAGGGTGGCCCGATCACAAGAGAAGAGATACTGGGGGCTATTAAATGCTTGATAGCAGGAAAATCGCCCGGGAACAATGGTTTCCAGGTGGAAATATACCAACACTTTGCATCAATATTAGTTGATCAGGTGCTGGAGGTTTATAATAAAGCCCAACAGGTACAAAGTTTAATGGCTTCCATGCAATAAGCCCTGGTGATAATGATTCAAAAATGAATCAAGAACCCACAGTTGCTGAACTCATATAGGCCGATATCGCTGTTAAATCTCGAAGTAAAGTTACTGAGTGGCATCTTGGCGAGTATACTTCTCCCTTATATGACATATCTGATCCACCTGGGTCAGTCTGGTTCCATCCCACACCGTAGCACCATGTTTAATCTATGACTGCTTGCACCTGTCTGGCACAACCCTGGACTAGCAGAGGAGGACCAGGCCTCAGCTCTTTCAGACATCAAGCAAGCATTCGATTTGGTTGCCTGGCCCTGTGTGTGGGCAACATTACAAAAATATGGGAGTGGGACCGGGTTTTCTCAAATGGATACAATTACTATATACATCTGTTTCAAATTTGCACCGAGCGGTTGGAGCAAGGTGTTCCTGACTCACCATGACCCTCTCCACCTCTCCTCATTTGCTGCTACTATTCGCCGGTCCCACGGGACCCGCTTCACGAAGACTGCAAGCGTGGGCTGCGGCGGCTCAATGGGGCTGCGAGCGTGAAGAGCAGGGACTCCATTGACCAGGAGTCCCTGCAAGGCCAATCGGAGACACCTGGCCCGCTCTCCCCGGAAGCCACACCCCCAGCGCCCTGGACCTTTGATTACCAGCCCTCCCCAGCCCATCTGGTGGGACCTGTTTGCACTTTGCACCGAGCGGTTGGAGTGAGGTGTTCCTGACTCACCTTGACCCTCTCCACCTCTCCTCATCTGCTGCTACTGTTCGCCGGTCCCGCTTCGCGGGACCCGCTTCACGAAGTCTGCAAGCGTGGGCTGCGGCGGCTCAACGGGGCTGCGAGCGTGAAGAGCAGGGACTCCATTGACCAGGAGTCCCTGCGAGGCCAATCGGAGACACCTGGCCCGCTCTCTCCGGAAGCCACGCCCCCAGCGTACACAATCTAAATCCGACTCATACCCGCGCACGTGGGACGCGCGCGGTACGAAGCGCGGAGTGAAGCCCGGGCAAAGGGTGGGCCGTTTGAGGCCGTTCGAGGACGAGAGAGACCGGACCGAGCCATCCCCCTAAATCTTCACCTTCCGTAATCCATTTGGACATTGTATGTATTGTCTCCCTATAGAGTCTGCATCTGCAAGGTTTTAAAAGACCTAGCTTTATCGATCCCTGCTTAAACAAGTTATTAAACTCCCAGTACCGGTTTAGCAAGAATAATGGTATTAACTAGAGGAAGTAAAACCAAGGTTTTAGGGGGCGGGGGGAAACTACTAGGACCCATGACGATTTTATTACCAAGGCCGACTTATTTATCGATCAAAGTATTACCTTAATGGAAGGTAGGGTGTCCTTGGACTTAGAACACGCTAAGAGATCTTCTATGGGTTATCTAGTGGATGTAAGATCCCCTGTAATAGACACCAACCCTGGGGAAGGGATCCTTTGTGAGGGTAGGCACAGCCTACCAAACAATGTGGACTTGTCGGTTTCCCAGTTAACAGACGCCCAGATAAGCTTAGATCTAGAAAGGACTCCAGAGCTCCCTCCCCAAATTACACCAGATGAAATAAGGCAAGCAAGAGGGAGAAGGGAGGGTGCCATAAGCAAAAGAAAAAATGACCACAATAGTTCCAACACTATTGAGATCGGAGATACGGCTAGTATGATAGAGAATGCACCTCCCAGATCGGAACAGATAGTAGTCCCTGCGACCATAAACCATTCAGCACATGACTCTTCTAACCTCATCAGCTTAGAATCTCCCATCCCTCTACCCTGTAGTAATGAAATAACTGTCAGTACTAACTCACAGCTTTTAAATAACATCACAGACATACTGACATCTTTATTTGAGCCAGTAGAAGCAAGACTGGCGCATATAGAGAATCAGTTATCTAACCTTGCAAAACACATAAAGCCTATGCAAGTCCCGGGGGCACAAAAAACAGGGGGAAATAACGATAAAAAACAGACTCTTCCCAACCACCCAGCTATACAAAACAACGTATCCATACCGTCAAACCTAACATCTAAACCAACAGCTCCCGAAATAACAAATAATAACAGACCAGCGAAACTCCCCACTAACGCCGTCATAACTCTATCACAGGGCAACTCACCGGTAGTATTAGCACCGGTGCCTAAAACACCGGCGCCTAAGACATTGGCGCCCAAAAAAACAGTGCAAAAAACTACGGCGCCTAAACCCCCGGCAGCTAAAACCCCGTTTTGTAAAACCCAAGCTCAAAAACATCTGGCCCAAGTATCAAACAGAGGTGGCCCGAGAGGACCTCCCGAAGCTAGATTTCCTGTGGAGATGCCACCGGAAGCATCTCCTTTCGTGGTAGTAATGACAGGTGTCCCTGAGTTGGTGGATTACAATACAGAACCTACGTGGTCATTTCAAAATAAGGCCCAACATTGGTTAAAGATCAATCGCCCTATTCCATCAACCTGGCCCTCTAGGATTTTAATGGTACATAGGACTACATGGGTGGGAAACGGCAGAAAAACAATTCCGGGAGATTGCATTGTCATTACATTCGAAGACCCCCGAGTAGTAGATTATATTTGCTCTTGGGAGTACTCGAGTGTAAATGGAGGTATAACCACCAAACCACTCTCTTTTTTATATCCTGCAAGGCAACGCAACGGTCCCCTTAACGATCATGAAATTCCCTGGGAAATAGCAGCCCCCCGGCCCTTTGATCATGGCAATATAAGACAAACAGTGGCCCCTTGTCGCCATGATCATGATAGCTCCTGGCATACAGTAGGACCACGCTACAGGAGAGGGGGATGGAATGATTGGGGCCCATATACGCAGAGAACGGCCCACAGAGAGCCACCTCGTTGGGATACCTGGTTCAATATCCCGACGAGGAATAGATTTAGTGGCCTGGAAATGGTCGATTGACCACTAACGGCGACCGAATCAACAAACCTCATTCCACCCCAAGTAGTCCCAAAAATAAACACACTGTCCCCAGTAAACGAAGAAGCGGCGGTTGATCTAGAACCACCGCCTCTACCCATTGTCTTTTGAATGCGGCGTGTCTCCGTCCTAAAATTGAGGATGGGACGGCTCTGTACTTTTTGGAACAGGGGAAAATTATCTGCCTTCAGGAGACATGGTCCACAACGGAACTCCTCCTCTTGGGATACAAAACATACTTTATTCCAGCTCTGACCTGCAACGCAGGCAGACCGAAGGGAGGGCTGACCACGTACATCGCAAACACTGTGAGCCATTTAAAAGTCACGATAGTCGAGTCTGATCCAAATTTCCAACTATTCTCCCTGGCTTTTAAGAACAAGGACCCTATTCTTCTAATTAACCTTTATAACAACTTAGAAGAGGGACAATTTTTGACCCTTCTTTCCAACATCCAGGAGAAAATAATTCAGTTCCATCAATCTAGGACACGAAAAGGGGCAATCCATCTTCTTTGGGGAAGGGATTTTAATCTGCACCCATGCCCACATGCTGAGAAAATCAATGTGGGATAGTGGACGAACGTGATGCTCCACTAATCCATTTTGTCCATACTAAGGTGGGGATTGCCGTGAACAACATGGTATCGGACTTAGATCTCGTAATAGCCAATAGATCAAGCTCAGATTCAAACTTCTTGCAACCAACTTACGTGGGAAGGGGATGCCAAACGACAGTTGATTACATCCTCCTGTCATCCGGACTCTTACGCATAGCTAGATCATTCAAGGTCCTAAATAACACATTAAGTGATCATTCTGCCCTGAGGCTGGATCTTCACTTAAATAAGTCCAAACCCTCAATTACAACCATAGAGAAAACCCTCGCCCAGAACAAACTGGAGATAGGCAAACGAAATGGATACACATTAAAATGGGGGAAGCTAAACCCGGCTGAAATTACCGGAAAATTGGTAAAAACGGCTTACCCAAACATAATTAAATGTTTGGATTTACTAGAAACGGATGAGGTTGTCTTAAATAATTTTATCCAAATATTGGAGAAAATTAAGGGACTTCTTACAGCAAATCCCAGAAGTTCGAATACAACCACCAAAAGATGGTTTAACCATAGCTGTACAGTGGCCCTAACCAACTTAAAGCTAGCTCTAAAAAAAACACCTAGAGATACAGTCCAGATCCAACTCTCTAGACAGCAATATGGAAGGGCATGCAAATTAAGAGTACAAGAACTAAAACAGAAGCTATGGGATGACCTCCACACTAGTGCCCTCTCCAAAAATAGTGAGGCATTTTGGCAAACAGTTAGATCTCCCTATCTAACAGACGATAACAGCCCCAAGATAGAAGTGGCCATAGGGGAAGATATATGGGTGTCCCACTTTTCCAAAAGCTTTAGAAACACAGTAACATCAGTCGGGACAGAAAACACACACCCAACGATTGAGTACCCAATATCCCTGCATTTTAACATCTCTGAGGTATTAGTTGCACTAGAAGTAAGCAAAAATGGGAAAGCTCCGGGTCCAGATGGGGTCCCTGTGGATCTTTTTAAATACAATTTAGACCTCTGGACCCCCATTCTTACTAGAGTGTGTAGCGCAGCAGCAAAAGTGGGACTGATAGAATTTTGGACCAATTCTATCCTGGTCCCAATCTTCAAGAAAGGGGATCGCCAGGATGTCACATGCTATCGCCCCATCTCACTGCTGGACTCTCTGGGCAAAGTTGCAGGCAGGGTAGTCCTCGAGCGACTCCAGCAGTGGGCCGAGGAGAAAGGCATCATCTCCGATCTCCAGTTCGGATTTCGAGAGGGGTTTGGTACGGTGGAGCAGGCCCTTAATCTTAGCTTGATAGTGGGAAAATACACCCAAGCGAAGAAGGACAAGGTCTATATGGTGTATGTAGACCTGTCCGCTGCTTTTGATTGTGTCTCGCACGCTAAACTCTGGACAGTTCTGAGACAAATGGGAGTGGATCACCCTCTCTTAGACTTCTTGAGAGAACTCTACTCTAAAGCCTCTGCGAGGGTGCGTTTTGGTGTAAAGGGGGAGTTGACAGCATCGTTTGGTGTGGAGCGTGGAGTCAGGCAGGGGTGTGTCCTGGCCCCCTTCTTATTCTCATTGTATACCAACGGCCTTGAGGAAGAGATGTTGAGGGGAGCCCAGGACCTGCCACGGGTAAAAAAGTGCCTGATTCCCGCTCTACTTTATGCAGACGATGCTGTCATTCTGGCTCGCACTCCGTGTGAATTACAGAAGTCTCTGAATAGGTATACGGACTACATGGGCGAGCTGGACCTACATGTGAACGTTAAAAAAACATTTGTCATGGTAGCAGGCAGCGGGAAAAAACGAGTGAAGAGCATCTATCTCAAAGATCAAAAACTTGAGGTAACTGCCCAGTACCCGTATCTAGGCATTATGATTGACAAAAAGCTGAACTGGAGGCCTACAGTAGAGGCAAGGTGTCACCTTTTTAAAAGAGCTACAGTGGCCCTGATGAGCTTCTCTCAGAGACTGGGGAGGAGGGCACAAGTGGAGTTACTAAAAATGTATAGTGCAAAGTGTCAGGCGATTGCACTATATGGGGCGGGTGTCTGGGGTCATGTAGATGTTAGCCCCCTCCAGGTGGCAGAAAATTATTTTTTTAGATTTCTCCTAGCAACACGGAGATGCACTTCTATCTATGCATCCCATTTGGAACTTGGCGTCCCCTATCTAGAGGATCTCATAAAGATCCAGCCATTACTGCTCTGGCAGCGTATTTGGACTTCCGATAAAAACTTACTGACACAGACAATTGTAGCAGATTCAATGGCTCTTGATCAAACTATAAAAATAACATGGCTTAGGTACATTAGAAATTTCCTTAAGGACCTTGGCATGCAGAAGTACTACCTCCAACCCGAAGGCATTATTGATCTATCAAAGAGAGCGCTGAAACAATTGGCACTGAGCCACCTAGAGTCCTTGAGATTGACATCTGAGTCTACAAAACCTTCAGTCCTCCACGCCAATATGATTCAGGCTTCATACCTTATCCAGCCCTATCTAACATTGCAGATTAGTACGTATGATAGGATGTTATTGACAAGATTCAGGCTAGACCACTTTTTCAGATTAGTAGCTTTTTACGACGGAAATAGGTGGGATTTAACTCTCCCTGTATGTCCTTGTGACGAGGAATCAAAACAGACTAACTTACACACAATATTGTTTTGTAAATTCCACCTTGCACATCGGAAAATATGGCTACTCCCTTTATTAAGGCACTGGGGACTTAGACAATGTCGTCCTGTAATGCTTCGTCTCCAAATGCTAGAATCTGAATCTGTGTGCTTTCACGTCCTGAACTTTTTAAAATGCATCATGAAGCACAGGAAAAATCTGTTAAATGTATGCTGGATACGGTTTTAGATGATGCAATGGAATAATACGATTTTTTATTCTAAATGTATTAATTTGACTCTGTTTGAATTTTAAACTGTAACACGATTACTTTTTTACTCTCTTATAACATGAAAGTGTATTATCAAAATGTTGCTTTTATGGTTTTCCAATGTGTAAAGCCGAATAAAGAAATGTATATATATATATATATATATATATATACATCTCCTCGGGCCAGTGTCTAAGTAGGGCACAGAATATTGGAAGCGCTCTTATTGGAAACGGGTACCAGACAGGGCTGCCCTCTGTTACCCCTTATATTTGCAATGGCCATGGAGCCACTAGCAGTGATGCTCAGAAATCGGCTAAGCACATGGGGGAGTAAGGTGGGTAACACCACTCCCCATACACTGATGATACGTTGGTGTATAGCAGGCAGCTGATCAGATTGGTGCTCATACTCTTAGAGGTCCTGAGAGAGTTTGCCTGGGTGTCTGCCTCTGAGCTAACCAAGAGAAGTCAACATTTTTGCCAATGGGGAGAATAGCTTACCAGTCAATTGACCTGCTTCCTGCTGTGGGGTTACCCTGGATGTCAATGGCCCCTAAATACCTGGGGATCAAGTTGTCACATACGGCCAAAAGATTCCTAGAGCATATTATAGGAAAGGTTGTGGACGGGATCTGTGGCTGCATACAGTTGTGGAGGGACTTACCCCTTTTACCTTATGGACAGGGTTTCGATCACCAAGATGAGCATTCTGCCGAAATGCCTCTATGCACTACAAAACTCTCTATAGAAAATACGGGCCCGTTATTTCAGAATGCTGAAGGATTTGGTGACAGACCTTATGTGGGGTTCCAGGCATAGACGCATTAGCCTCTCTTCTTTGCAGAGGCCTTGCCAATTGAAGGGGGTAGATGTCCTGTGTATGGAGGGGGGCCTATTCTAAGAAGCACCAGAGAATGATCTGAAATACCCCTGGGGAGAATACGGATGACTTGAATCATGATGCAGTCAGGTGACAGGACAGAAATCGCATCTATGCGCACCTACATTTGGTGAGCCACAGAGGTATGAGTGAATTGTTTGTTGTGAGGGTGCCAGACACGCCATGCATCGATGATGCCTAGTGACTCAGACCAGTTTGTTAATTACTGCACTTGCGCAAGTCTAGGGGTGGATGAGGTGCTTGTTGTGTCAAGGGCTAGAGAGGAGAAAGCGTTGAAGTCGCCCCCAATGATATTGACTCCCAGGCGCAGGAAGGTCAGCAAGGCAGTGGAATGTTTCATGGTCGCCGTGTGCATCGAGGGGGGTGAGTACATGGATATGAGATTCATGGTATTACCACCCAGCGAGCCACCGACATTCCATGCATCGCTGAGGCCTAGTGACTCAGACCAGTTTGTTAATTGCTGCACTTGCGCAAGTCTAGGGGTGGATGAGGTGCTTGTTGTGTCAAGGGCTAGAGAGGAGAAAGTGTTGAAGTCGCCCCCAATGATAGTGACTCCCAGGGGCAAGAAGGTCAGCAAGTCAGTGGAATGTTTCATGGTCGCCGTGTGCATCGAGGGGGGTGAGTACATGGATATGAGATTCATGGGATTACCACCCAGCGAGCCACCGACATTCCTTGGGGATCATGAATAACTCATGTGAGCTCAAAGGGAAGGTTGTGTTTCAACAGGATAGCCACCACACGGGAACCCCGGGCTAAGTCAGAGTGCCACACTCTGTCATAACTGTAGCGAGCCAGGAAGGGGCAGTGATTACCCAGCAAGTGCATTTCCTGAAGTAGGAGGACCTCTATACTGAAGAGTTGCGCATATCATAAGACAGCCATCCAATTAAGTTGATCTAGGAGGCCGTTGACTTTCCAGGACAGAACATAAAGGGAGGCCCTTGGGATGGGTCTGTTAGTCATGGCAGCTGGTGTACATAGGGGCAGTGTGCAGCTGCGTTCAAAGTCGTGGGTACACATGGGGGTTCACACCTATGGGGAAGGGTGCTTGTGAAGTGGCCTTGTATACCCCATGAGAGATTATCAGAAAATGTCTTGTGATGTCTGGTACAGCCAAACAATAAGAAACAACAACAATGGGAAAAACTATCCCGGTCCCTCCCCTTACCCCCTCCCCTGGGAAGCCGCTACCTGGGACTGGTGCCTCCTGCGAGATTGTGTGCACTGTCGCGCTGGTGCCCTGGCGACCAAGGCCTTGTGGACTGAGAGCCAGATGGCCTGGGGGACAAGTTTTTCCACTTCAGGAGAGGACGGTCCTCCATAAGCCCGGTCCAGGCTGCCTGGGGCGAGTCAAAGAACTGCACTTTCCTTGAAAAATGTCATGAAGGTGTGTGAGTAACTGAAGCTGGTATCTCAGACCCAAGGATCGCATTTTCTTTTTAACTTCGGTGTAGGAGCGACGTTGCTCTTACACTTCTTTAGTGTAATCCGGGAAAATCATAATAGTGTGATTTTGGAACTTGAGAGGTCCCTGGGAGCGTGCCTTGCGCAATATAGCGTCTCGGTCCTTGAAGTTAAGGATTTTCTGTATAATAGAGCAAGGTGGAGCCCTGACAGTTGCTTCAGTGCGAGAGATCAATGCGATCTCTCCACCACGAACCATGCCGAGAGGGCTTCCCTGGGCATCCATGATTTAACCAGGTCTCCACAAAGGTGGCTACCTGGTTCGTCTCAACCCCCTCAGGAAACCCCACTAGGCAGAGGTTGTTGCGGCGTGCCTGGTTCTCCGCATCTTTGGCCCGTAAATGCAGTTCCTTGGTCTGTGAGCATGGAGGAGGCACTCGTTCTTTCAGTTGAAGGATATCATCCTCCACCACTGAGATGCAGGATTCAGCCTCCGTTATACAAGCTGTGGCATTGCGGAGGAAGAGGGATACGTCCATCTTGACTTCCACGATCTTCCCTTCCACCGAAGCCTGGGAGACGCTGATCACCTGTAAGATGGTTGCCAGGTCTTTGCCCGGAAGGGGGGGACTCCATCCATCTGCCCAGAAGGGTCATGTTCAGATGTGGTGAACCGATTGATCTTCGCTTGTCACAGATTTAGAGGCCTTATCTCTCCCCATGGTCAACATTGGGATGCGCACCAGTTCGAGCTCTGGGAGCCAGGAGGATGAGACCAAAGACAGTCAGATGCCTCAAAGAGGAGTGTGCAACCGCACCCGGGTTGAAGGCCACAAGGCAGTATTGGAAGCCACTCCACGGGGGGCAGATGGGGGTGATGTCAGGCACTATAGTTGCCGGCAAAGCCCTCCAATGTGGGAGGTAAAATTCAGGCTCAAGGACAGGGGCGACAGGTGCCCACCATGATGGTTCCAGTGTTGGGTAGAGGCACGATGAGGCCCTCCTGAAGACCAGGGCTATGAGGCCGGCACTGACTGTGGGCGACGTCTCCAAGGTGCGGGATGGGGGGGGCCCGATCCTGGGATCTCCCACTGTCCGACCAAGGCAGCCGATCCCACCCTCCATCCAAGAGGTTAGTGTCCCCTACCAGTTACCACCATTGATAGCACAGAGGGCCTACAGCCACAGCCTCAGCCCCACCTGTCGGATGCGACAGGGCGCAGGGTGACCCAGACTATGAGGGCACCCCTCGGTAAGATGTGTTGGTCATCATAGGGAGTGCGCCCAAGAGAGGTGACTACAGGAAATAGGGAGGGACCAGGGGTGCACCGGCTGAACCCTACACTGCCGCCGAAGTGGGGGCCAAAGGAGGGAGAATGGGGACCCAGCCCCCATGAATCCAGAACAGGGTCTTGGGGAATACGTCTTCTCGGCCTAGATGTTGGTTGCCGGCCCTGGCAGGGTCAGTTTCTCTTCCGTGCTGGCTTCCCAGCTCCCGCACACCCAGTGTAGGGAACGGAGGAATCTCAAGTCGAGGGCGAAAGGAGGATGGCGTGTTTCACCCGGGGGTCACCCTGCTGCCCGATTGTGCAGCCGAATGGCACCCACACCCCCCGTTACGCAAGCTCACCACACCTGGCTGGGCTCCAGACACAGGACAGGTTCATGAGCCATGGTCTGGTTGGGCCTAGGGACACCACAACACCAGAGGTAACACAGAAGGGGGGGCCCGAGAGGCCTAGCACGACCTCCTGCCCACCCAGCTGCCCGACTCAGCAGCTGATCCCGGACCCATCCCCACTCACTTGGTAGTCCCTCGTCCCCAGGCTCAGTGCCGGTTGCAGTGGCTGGAGTCTGCGCAGAGATTCAGCTCCGGTAATGCCGCTCTGCAGCCTGCTGCCACCCGCACCTCGGGCGCCTTCCACGGGCCAGGGTATTTGCATGCAGAGCCTCAGGATGGGCAGCAGGCCCCTCAGATCACCGTCAGCGTGCGCCAGAGGCCGCCATCTTGGGTGTGCGACCAGCGAGGAAGATCCGAAGCAGCAGCAAGAAGGTCAGCAGATGGCCAGAGCAGATCTTAGGTGCCAGGCACCGCGTCTTGTCGAGTCCCGCAGTTCTGGAGGTGAAACGCCAACCAGCACCTCCCAGCAGAATGCCCTGCGGTCACCTGAGGAGCTTGGTGGCGTCTACCATGTTGTGGCCCCATGGTCTCGTGTAGTCCAGATCCCAGTAAGGCGCCTGAAGCCTGGAATCTACAGTCCAGGTGCACCGGAGCAACATGTGCCCTCCAGGAGATCCTTGCGAGCAGGTATTGAGCACGGATGACAGCCGCAGACAGCGGGATGCGAGGCGGATGACGGAGGTGTCTGGAGCACTCTTAGAGTGCGACCGCCAACTTGGTGCCTCAAGCCATGCCCCCTGCAGGAAATATTAATGTGAGGTAAAGGGGTCCCCAGGGACTCTCCTTACATTATCCATCACCTTGCTGAGGTGTGGGAAATCACAGTAAGAAAGGTGGTCAGACATGCACCATATGCACCGCATGCACCTCTGTGGGTAATACCGCCATGTGCAAGGATCGCTGAATCAATGTCAGTTCACAAATGGAAGGACGGGGGATGCCTTTCAAAGGGGGATTCGAACCATAATGGCCAGTTTGTGACAAGGGAAGATGTGGAGGCCACCTTTGATTTGGACAGAGGCCAGTTTTTACAACACGCAAAGATTTCCGGCGTGGCCAGCGAGCTATGGCAGTCATTCCCAGTTGAGCCCCCCCATAACTAGAGCATTGCAAGTAATGCTGTACAAGGCCCAAGGGTGACATATGATAAATCACCTATACCAGGCAATATGAGATGACCCACCATGGAAACCACTCCCCATTCAGGCAAGATAGGAGGAGGCAACAGGAGAACACATGACGGCGAAATAGTGGCTCAGAGTATATGAAGGGGCAAAATTGGGGTGCTCAACTCTCAATTTAAACTAATCCAGTATAATTTTGTGCATCAAGCTTACCTCACTCCTTAAGTACTGGGCAAAATATATCCAGAACAATCCAGTGGGTGTCCCCAATGCAGGGAAGCGAAGGCTGACTTCCTGCATGCGGTGTGGTCATGCCTGCTGATGGTAACATTTTGGGAGGAGGTATTGCAGAAAGTACGGGTAGCCACGGGACGGGAGATCCCCAGAGAGATACAGACAGTACTACTAGAAATTCTCCCCACACCCAAAAATTGGAAGCTGAGTAGGAATTTGGGTGTCTGGGGTTAATAATAGCAAAAAGACGAATTGCGATTGAATGGCTGAAGTTGGCACACCCAAAGGGTGAAAGAAGGTTGGTTGCAGGATATGTGTGAGTGGTCAACAGCAGAAAAAGAAGGATGAAGCAAGTCCATAGAGACAACAAACTAGAGGACGATATCAGAGCATGGTCAGCAATGATTGCTGACTTCAGGTTCCCCCGATATGTAGATAGAGATAAGGACTGCAGAGACACGGAACCATATAAGACTCACATACGTAATTCAGCTGGACAGACCGGAGACCACATTGACATAAGAGGTAATGCAGATGTCCAATAGGGGGAGGGTGGAGTTAAAGGATTATATTGGCTGATATGAAAATTATATGGAGATAAGTAGAACAGAGATTCATAACAGGGAGTGGGTTTGAGAAATAGTGTAAAAAAATTCTTTGTCATATAACTGTGTATTATACTGGATAGTATATGGAATGGGCTTATATCTGCTTTGAATATACCCTTTGAGTAAGATACTGTATGGACTATTCCTTATAATGTTCCATATGTAATATTAAAATGACAATAAAGTTGTTTGAAAAAATGTATATGTATGTTGTAACTTTTCTTTAAGAAAACTGCCTCCAATCAATCAATCAGCCAGTCGGGTTTATATTGCACGGCTGATAACCTGATAGCCTATCAACACGCTTCCAATGTATTTTAATTTTAATACTCGTTTGTGGAGAAGTGTGGCTCACTGGTTAGAGGTGGCAGACCCTGAAGCAGAGGTCAGACCCAGGACCAGGGTTCAATTCCCGACGCGGCAGGGTCTTGAGCCCAAAATATCCACGGACTTGATAATTCTCGTTTCGGTGCCTACTCGAGTCACAGGTTCACACTCTGCAGCTCTGGGCATTAGCTTGCTTAATCTCCACTACGGCCCCCTGCGGCGGGATGCCTGGCTTTCACCTTGGGGATGCCCTGCATGGGTACATCACAGGGAAAAACCAGGACGGGTTCCCAAGGCAAGCGCCGAGATGCCTACGGGTAATCAAGCGCTATATAAGAACGCTTAATAATAATAATAATAATAGTTTGAGTAAACACTTGTGTGCCATTGATTTTTTAACATTATGTCCTCCTGTATGGAGTTGGTGAAGAGTTTGTAAATAAAGGTAATTAACATTGGAAAAAAAAAGAAAAACCCCTTTTCGGATAGGTGTCCACATGCCACAGTTGACAGGATGCAGATATTTTGTGATTGGGATACCATTTGTATATATGGACAAGGAGATGTTATGTCAGGGAACCATATGTGATCCTCCAGTTACCTACATGAAATGTTGATTTTTGACAAAATATAATGTTATAAAAATCTGGAGACAGAAATATGAGAACTTAAATATTGTGACACAAATGTAATTGACAGGAATATCCCCCTAAATTATTATTATTATTAGGTTTTGTAAAGCGCGTAGTCACCCGTAAGTATCCCAGCGCTAAGATCCGGACACACCAGAGGGTAACAGGGGGAGAGAAGGAGGAAAAAAAGATCAGGGGAACAGGTAAGTTTTCAGTCGCTTCCTGAATCGGAGGTAATCTGGTTCCGTCCTAAGATCCTGGGGAAGGGAATTCCAAAGGCGGGCAGCGTTGACAGAGAAGCGCCGTCCACCCATGCGCACCTTCTTCACTCTAGGAACAGTGATGAGGTATTCATGGTCAGATCGGAGGGATCTTGAGGCTTTGTAGGGCCTGATGAATTTTTTTAAGATGGGAGGGCCTTTATCCTGTAAGAGCCTGTGTGACAGACAGAGAGCTTTAAACTTCACTCACTCTCTCACTGGAAGCCAGTGGAGATGTTTCAGGGCTGGTTTGGCTGAAGATCTAGCCGGGGTGTTGGTTAGAATCCGGGCCGCAGCGTTCTGGATTCTTTGCAGTTTATTGAGGGTTGCCTCGGGAGCTCCCAAATAGATGGTGTTGCTGTAGTCTAGCCTTGATAAAATGAGGCCTTGGATTAACAGTTTCCGGGAGACAGGAGGAAGTAAGGGCAAAATCTTGCTGATAGATTTGAGGAGCCCAAAGCAAGTCCCAGCTGTTTTTTTGGCTTGAGTCTTGAAAGACAGATCTTTTTCAAGCCAAATTCCCAAGCTCTTAATCTCAGACTTGGGAGCAGGGGGTTCACCCAGGCAGGGGGGCCAGATATTCTGAGGGAGGGAGAGCCCCTTCTGGCCAAGGAGGAGAATGTCTGTTTTAGAGCCATTAAGTTTTAATGACGAGCTATTCATCCAACCTTGAATTTCAGCAAGACAGTTGTAGAGGTCCGATGGTTCTTGGTCAGGGTGGGATAGAGACACCACTAATTGAGTGTCATCAGCGTAGCTGATGATTTTCACTCCGAACGGGTTGACAACCTCCTCCAATGGGGACATGTAGACATTAAATAATGTCGGGCTTAAAGCTGAGCCCTGAGGCACGCCACATTGGAGGGGGGTTTCGGGGGAGCGGATGTCATTCTCCCAGACCTGAAAGGAGCGGTGGCCAAGGAATGATTTGAACCAGCTCAGGGCGGTGCCCTCAACACCGATGTTCTTGAGTCGCTGGATTAGAGCCCGATGGTTGATGGTGTCGAAGGCCGCACTGAGGTCCAGGAGGATCACTGCCACTGATCCTCCTGCGTCCAAAAGGGCTCTGGCCTCCTCCACTGCAGCCAGTAGGGCGATGTCAGTGCCCTGCCCTGGGCGGAATCCAGTTTGCGAGCTTCTGAGCAGGTTGTTGGTCTCCAGAAACTGCGAAAGCTTTTTATTAACTAGCTTTTCAGCGATTTTACTGGTTCCGGGGAGGAGAGAGATTGGCCTATAATTGGCCAAGTCCAAGGGGTCCAGGGAGGGTTTTTTAAGTAGTGCTTTGACAACAGCCGCTTTCCAGCTGGGGGGAACTTTTCCCTGGAGCAAGGAGGCGTTGATGAGCTGAGTGAGTGGGGGGGCGATAGTGGGGGCCACTTTCTTGAGGATGCGTAGGGGAACCGGGTCCCTGGGGGATCCACTTTTGATAGTGTATAGCGTGGTTGCAACCTCTTCATCGGTGACTGGTCCGAGAGAGATTAGACGGGGAGTGGTGGGGTTCGAGTTAATGTAACCTTCCTCACTGATGTCAATGGGTGGAAGTGACGTCAGAATTTTATGAATCTTCTCCTCAAAGAATTTAGCCAGTTTAAGGCATTTCTCTTCAGCTGCCTTGGGGTCTGGCGGATTCTTTGGTGCGGGTCCTGGTGTTTCAAGTAATTCTTTTACAATAATATAAGTTTCCTTAGTGGAGCAGGAGGAATTTTCTATCCTTTCCTGAAAGAATGAGCTCTTGGTATTGCGGAGGGCTAACTTGTAGTTTGTTAAGGAGGTACGGTAGGCTTCTTTCTTGACTACTGATTTATCCTTCCTCCAGTAGCGCTCCGTTCTTTTACACTCCTTCCGTAGGAGGTTTAACTCGGGAGTGTACCAAAGGGCAGGGCTCATTCTTTTAATTCGCCTGAGGGTGGTAGTTTTAGGGAGAAGTTTATCCAATGAAGTAGTGAGCCAGGAGTTAAACTGATCATCAGCACTGGCTGGGTCGGAGACTGGAGGGGGGGGCGAGGCCTTGAGAATGGAGTCCCATTCGTCTGGCCATAGTTTGTGCCAGCGTCGGTCAGTGACCCGAATTTTGGCCTGTTGGGTAGATGGAATGAAAAGATGCCAGGAGATGGGTATTAAAAAATGATCTGTCCAAGGAAGATGAAGGGGGGTGCAGGTGGTGAGGTCCGTGATGTTAGTAAAAACGGGGTCCAAAAGGTGTCCTTTGTCATGGGTGGGTTCTGAGTTAATTAATCGGATGTCGAGAGACGTAAGGTCAAGAAGAAGTTCGTGTGCAATGAGGTCCTTGGAATCTGATAAATGGAGGTTAAGGTCTCCCAAGATAAGAAAGTTGGGAGAGGAAGTCACTAACTGAGTGACAGTGTCAACAAGAGCGTCTGAAAATGTCCCTGGGGTACCTGGAGGACGGTATATCAGCAGCCCCGAAAGGGAGTGTGCAGGGGAAACTTGTAACGCAAACTGGCAGCTTTCACAGTCGTCGATATTAGCATTGTTAGCTCTACATGAGAATTGTTCTTTGTAGATTATCGCAAGGCCGCCTCCTCTGCCGAGGGGTCTGTTTTGAGATTGGATTTGATAGCCTTGGGGTAGAGCGTTGATAATGTCAGAATCCGACCAGGAAGTGAGCCAAGTTTCCGTGAGGAACAAAACGTCAAAGGCGTGCTCCCGAACTAGAAGATTGATTTCATGGGCGTGTTTAGGGAGGGACCGACAGTTGAGGAGGCCTAGCTGTATGCCATGGTTCTCTAAGATGGTGGAGGCCGGATTACATAGGCCACAGTTGATGAAGGGTTTTCCTCCCGAATGGATGTAGGTGCACTCAAGATTTTTCGACGGGTTGAGTGCTTGGAGTCTATCTCTCGTGTAGACAAGTCGGTCATCGGGAGATACGGGCAGAGTGACTTGGCCTGCGTCCGGCTGGGCCCGTACGGGCCCAGACGGGCTTGCCTTAGGCGCGCCTTCGGCGCGCCCGCTGCGCCCGTCCGCTGCGCCCGTCCGCTGCGCCCGTCCGCTGCGCGTACATGAGATGCACATCTTTTGTAGAGGGTTAGGGGCGTGGCCTCGTCAGAGTGGGCGTGGCCTAAAGACCGGCTCGCTCGCTGATGGCGGCAAATGTAAATATTAATCCCGCGGCAGCATTTATCTCGGCTGCGCGGGTGTCATGGGCTGCAGACAAGTGCCCCAACAGAGTTCAAAGACAGGGAGACTGGTGAGTTTTAAAAACAAATCAGAACAACAATTAAAAAAAAAAAATACAATCTCGGTGAACAAAGCTCCCGGCTGTGCCTCAGGAGTATGGGATCTACATGAGCTTGTAGTCAGCTCGATTAAGTAGGTGGAGGGGGCGTGGCCTCGTCAGAGTGGGCGTGGCCTAAAGACCGGCTCGCTCGCTGATGGCGGCAAATGTAAATATTAATCCCGCGGCAACATTTATCTCGGCTGCGCGGGTGTCATGGGCTGCAGACAAGTGCCCCAACAGAGTTCAAAGACAGGGAGACTGGTGAGTTTTAAAAACAAATCAGAACAACAATTAAAAAAAAATAATACAATCTCGGTGAACAAAGCTCCCGGCTGTGCCTCAGGAGTATGGGATCTACATGAGCTTGTAGTCAGCTCGATTAAGTAGGCGGAGTAGGCGGAAATCTGAAGGACACTGTTATCTTGCGAGGCTCAAAGGGGCTGACCCAGAAACAACTGGCTAAAAAGGGCAATACCAAAGTCCCTGAAAAAAATGAAGGCACAGGAAATGTATTATAGCCTAGTATGTAATAGTAGCTCCAGCACAAAATCTAAAATGACGCGAAATTCATAATTTATGGCAAGAGCTGAACCATAGCTCCCATTCCTACCATTCTCACTCAATTAAACTATATACCCACCATATAGTATTTTCAACATTATACATTTACAGGCATATTTTACCAACATACAAAGTATAAAATACCATATATTACATCTGTAGTAAGTAGACACTAATCAATAAACGTATTCTGTCTCTCATTCACATTACACTTGAACCTTTTGCAAGCGATGATGCAAGAGGAAGATAAACCAATAACAAGATTAGTTAATCACTCAGCCCTACCATACACTCACCATGCCCTATATCCAACACCATATATGCTTGCACGCACGCAATACTACACAACATAACGTACATTATATATCAAACAAACATGATGATTGGGTTTTGGTCTCATACACAGTCAATAGGGAGTCTTTTTTTACTTTACTTATACAATTATTTTGGCTTTGAAAGTGCAAGTGGTGATGAAAATCTGATTATCTGGGGTGAAACAAAGGGTGCAGTAAATTCCCTTGCATCAGTCACACTTACCCGACAAATGTGTCTTATAAAATGTAGGGACTTGGTTCTGGCAAGGGACATGTATCAGGTCCGCTGAATGGGCAGTTCCTTTTAAAACCTTCCTCATCACACATTTCTGTGATTGGTAGACATTCCCTACGCAAAAAGTATTTCTCTCCTTCTCCCCTCCATGACTTTTGGTCCATTTGGCAGACTCAAGATTTGTATTTTGAATTCCTTTTCTGTTAGGTTTGGGGCAAATTGTTCAAAGGGGTAGGGAGTGGGGGAGGAGGGTACATAAATGGCATTTTCTATGAAGCGTGGTGGCAACTGCAGATGGGCGTTTACGTCGTTGTAATATATATTTTTTAGCCACATGATGAATGGTATACAGCCAAAGCTTTTGCCAAGTGGCCAAAAATAGCAAATGATGTAAACTGGCAACAACAAATAAATAGGTTTGGTGATAGGTATCTACTGTGCGATCGGCTAAAATTCATGCAAAACGAAAACAGGAGGGTAGGAGCGTACTAGGTGTAAAGAAGTTAGAAGTTAGCAGTCTAGTAGCTGGGGTGGGCGGAGCTAGGTGGGCAGAGGGGAAGAGGTGGGGACAGGACAGGAAGGGGCAGTTAGAGTAGGGACAGGGTATGAGCAAGAGGTGTGGAATAAAGCTCCTAGTAATAGAACCACAAGTGTCTGTGATTATTGTAGCTGGATGCTACACTAGGCTGTGCCCGAGAAGGGTGAGATAAACAAATGTATACCCTTATTTCTTCTTTTTTTAGAGTCATACTTTATAATTCTTCTAAGCTGCCAGAAAAACCGCAGTAAAAAGCAATGGTTCCGAAATGTTCAAGAAAACCTAAATCAAACTTATTTGGGAAAAGTGTGTTTTTGGCTTTCATGTTTGTACGAAACCCTAGGCAAAAGTAACAAGGAATCTCTAGAGTTGTTTAATTTTTTTTAGAATGGTGCTTATCTGGTTTTAAACTTTATTTATTAAAGCAACTATTTGACTCAGGCTTCAGCTAAATACTTTATTCAAGTGCTTGGTAGAATTCCAAATATACTATTTGATAAACCCCAGTACAAAAATAAACGAATGCATAATGCTTTAGAGCAGATTATGTTTGATAAGCTTAACATAACATTATGACTACTTTGCTGCTCCTTCAAATATCAATCAGGGATTTGTGGAGGGCACTACTCACCCACAGGGGTCTCAAGGCGATGGGGAGGGGGGATACGCGCAGCTTCGTCTCATCCAAAGAGCCAGGTCTTGAGACTCTTCCTGAAGGCCTGCAGTGAGGGGGTATGTCTGATGCTGAGAGGGAGGTGGTTCCAGGTCTTGGCAATACCAACTAGAAGAGTGGTTCTTAAATTTGAGAGATCTGTCGCCCCTCACTGAATTACTATTGGAAGCCTTAGCAATTTCCACGATTTGAGTCTCAAAATAATACACTAAAATACAGAAACTGTTATGCCTCAAACAAATACACAAATTATGAAGTATTTTATTTAGTTCACCAACAAAAACTATGCGAAAATCAAAATGGTATTTTCATCTTATTGGGAATGTGGAGCTTTTCAAAATGTAAGTATAAGTCTAAAAGATGAAGTGACTGTAGCCTTCCACTTGGTCCTTTTTATTCCTAGCCTGTGTTGTCTTTTTGTCCATGCATACCAGTTGTCCATACTGGAACTAGTATGCTGCATTTGTACAGCTCCCCCAAATCAAGATAAGGGTACTAACTTAGGCCCAGATTTACTAAGATTTGACGCAGTGCAATACAGCAAAACAACTTGCTGCGCTGCAAACAAATGGAGAGAGCAGGAATGTGCCATATCAATTAAGAAGCACCGCTTTCCTGCTGTCTCTCTGCGTTGGCACACACATTATAGCACAGGCACAGGCACCCTTGCGCCATTGGTGGAAAGGTGCCTGCATTACAAGCAAGTTTGTTTTGTGCAAGAAGGGACCCCCTCCTGCAAAAAAACAACCTTCAGAGGCACTTTCAACTTTCAACATGTGCTGCAGAGTGCAGCACACAGACAGAGGAAAGAATGAGGATAAATAAAGATATTTCCCCTAGCTAGGCCTAGCATTTTGAGGCATTTCCAGTCTTACTAGTCTTAGTAAATCTGGAAATATGCCAAAATCCATGAGCAGCTTTGTGATAAACATGCGCACTTCACCCATGGCACGCCTCCCCAATGCTGAGTAATGAAAGGGAGCCACTTTTGCTGCGTTGCGTTACTCCACATTCACTAAGCTACACAAGGTGGTTCTGCATGGCTTAGTAAATCTGACTTAAACCCTTTCATTGCCCTACGCCACCTTCCAGTATACAATGGCAACGCAAGAACATCTGGCTCATAATTTTTTACTTCCAGTGTCAAATTTAATCTCCTTCATGTAGTATTTTAAAACTTTCAACTTTTAATTTTTCTTTTAATGTATATATATTTTATTAATTTAGTAATAATATAACATTTTCGAAACAGTTGCGGATCCCTGAGTAGGTGTAGCAGACTCCCTAGGTCCGCTCACAACCGGTTAAGAGTCACTGAATTAGATCATTTTGGAGGCTGTGAGCTGTCCTTCTACACTCTTTCGGACTTTTTTTACGCTATACTTCTGACTGAATCTCATAGGTTTAGTAGAACGCAGCAAATTATCCTCCGACTGAAAAAGTGAATTCTGCAGATGGGCACTGCTCACTCAACTTTGCTTGAAGTTTCACTTACCAATGGAACAAGCTAAGCACAGGCCGACGAGTACCATCCACATCATGTCAGTAGTTTTCAGCTGCCTGAAAAAAATTATATAAATAATAACAATAATGGACACAACAGCAGAATATCATAGATGAATAGGAGCGTTTGCCCGGCAGCATTTTAAATAAATGCTGCTAGTGCAGGGCAAAGATGACAGGTGCTACCCTCCCAGAAGCCTGGGGCCCACAGCACCTCAGGGTGTGTTGAGCCCTGTATTATGCCCCTGCGCTCAGTTACTCACACATGGAAAGAGAAAACCTGTGAGCTCTGAAGTTGTATGTACAATATGTCACAAATATAGTGCCTACATTAGAGGTGACTAAATCCCAAGTGTGCAGCTAATAATAGTGCAGTAGGTGTTGATGCACAGGGGGTGTGAGGGTGTACTCTGAGCAACTTTTACAGGAGTTTTCTCCTAACGCTCCTGGGGGTGAGGGAAATCCTGTGCTAATATTAGCACCCAAGGCACCCTTCCTACACCACTAGTAGATCCTATTTGCAAATTATAATTGTTAGCATGCATGTGTAAAATGATGTATCTGCCTAACAGAATCTATTAACACACAGGCTGCCCCAATGACTAACTGATAATTTCTATACCTTTGTATGCCTACACTTCTCATGATCCCATGGTAGGTAAAGTCTAATTTCTCCCACGTCATTTACCCACTCCCTCTACCCTTACCCCTTTCACCTCTTACAGAACTACTCCATGGGAGTGCAATATTAGACCAACATACCTGTATAATGTTACTCTTAACTTCTTTCCTCCCCTCTGAGGGTGCCTTCTTGGATGTAGAGCTTTATATATTCTGCTGATTTATGTAGACTGGCACCATGTTCTTCCTTTATAAACAGAGCTAGTCCTTTGAGTGTTCCTTTAATATTATTGAAGAAATGCAAACATCCAATATGGATCTTACTAAGAGCAAGCTAATCATTCCATTTGTTGTGCACTTATGGTTTTACCATACTGCCAAATCCTTTTGAATCCCAAGTGGTTAAGATTAAAAGCTTCAATTAACACGCGGTTATGAAACAAATGCAAATTAGCCATTTTGTGACTGAATTGATCACTTTCAGAGCAATGTGTGTACTGTCACGAATAACATTGACTATCTCAGGGTGCAGGAACACAAAAGTTGATCAACTATTTAGAAGAGACAGCCTGAATGTAGAGTATTTACTTACAGTCTTGAGCTGAGCCTTTCTTCCTAATCATATCAAGTAGAGCTCCGAGAGTCAGGTCCTACTCCCATTGTGGAAAAGTAAATTTTGCCATGTTCTGTGTCCCTACGTGTCATCCATCATATGTTATCTGTGCATGATTAATATGCCTATGTATTCCCTATGTTTCGATTAAAGACGCAATTACAGTTGTATCCACCTCTAGTATGTCAGTTTCCAGTTCTCGTGAATACTACGAATATCAGGCCTATGTAAAGCTACGTTGCCACGTTTCTCAGTGTGCACGTTATTCCATTGTAAAGTCCCTGTTTCTAGGCCTCAAAAGGGCCTGGACACCAGATTCAGCTCCTGACTCCTGAAGCCTCGCTGAGGAGCGATACAGCCCCCACCTGTATCCTCGACCCTTCACTTACTTCCTGCCTCGCAGTGCCCGGCTCAGCCTAGCTCTGCCTCTGAGTCTGCCAAGAGTATGTTATGATTCCAGTTATCAGTTCAGTCCTCCTTCTCTGCATTCCAAAGCTACTGAATCGCATCAATAGTTTCCGTCATTGTCTAGCCTTTACGTCTCCACGTTAGAGAAATACTGCATTTAATGGTCATTTAATATTCTTCATCACGCACTACATGTAGAATAATGCATGCTCCAGTCTTAGAGTCTTAGAGTCTGTTCGCCTTTACCCCGATAACTTTTGGATTCTATCAACATGTTCTCTAAACATCAGATACTAGATACTGCTTAGGTACATGTCGCCCTGACTCTCCAGACTTCAGTCTCTGCTCCTAGCACAGAGTTCGTAGCCCCCAGCTTCTTCTAGTAACACGTCATTGCCAGTTTGCGCGCACCATTAGGTCAGAGGTCCCGGCTCCTTAGGTAGCCCCCTCCATGTTTCCGCCCCATTTATGACATATTCTGTTACGTTTGCATCACATGTCTATGTATACGCCCCTGTTACACCTACTTTCACCCTTATCTTTCGCGACTGCTATTGACCACACCCACTGCTCCGCCTATCGTATGTATTGTAATGCAACTGTTTTAGTATATATGATCATGTCTTGTTATTTAATGTTACGCCGATTCCGATCCTGCCCCCGGCAGCGCTGCCATCCTATTCCTGTGCAGGTTGTCCTGTTCCTGTCCTTATGCTGTATTAAACCTGCAAAACTCCTACTACCTCGAATCTTGACTCTTATTTATTGAGCTATCTGTTATTCATTTATTCATTCAAAAATAGAGGTATTATTTATTTATTTACCACATAATGGCGCCCGAATAGGGACTTGCCCTTTCCCCACGCGTCGGTGAAGCCACGCCGACCCCCTGACCCTCTGCAGTCGTGACGGAACTCTTCTGCGCACCGGCAGATATTTCTGCTTTAAGTATCCCTCAGGCCCACGGAGGAAACGGAGGAGGCGGTCCAGCATCCAGACGAGACGGTGGAGGAACGCGGCGAGTCCCGACCAGAGCCCAAGCCGAGAGTCCAAGGTCCGAGGTATCCGGAGGCCCACCTGTAACAGAAGTCCGAAGTTCGTCCGTCCGGCGTCGAAGCAGTCCAGTCCAGTCTGAGGCCTTCCGTTCTTGCTGCCCGGTGAGTACCGTTGCTGGGGTAGTATCTAGACAGGGTCAATCTAATTGACTCTGGTCCGTGGGTTGGTGGTACACAGACCCACAAACGAAGTGTCCACTTCGGTGGATGCGGGTCCTGACGTGCCTCTGTATGAGACCGGTAAGTTTCGTACTGTTTCAGCAGTGCATCTAGTTCCTGTTCTAGTCAGTTCTGTTCTCGAGAAAATTCATGTATTTTGTTTTCCGTATTCCAGGTGGTATTCTGTTCGAACTGTTATTCATAATGTTCTTCATGTATTTTAATGTCGTGGTATGAGTGCGAAGTGATTCTCGTGTTTATTGTGTATTGTATTGTGTCCAGATTATAGTTCAGTCATGCCACTCTTTTCAAAACTGCGTCAGTTAAAAACCAGAAAAGGTCTGCTAGAAGCAGCAGTTCCTGTTCCGCCTAGGGACAGTCCAGGTCATTTTATGTACCAGAAGCATGGCATAAGCGCCATATTGTATCTAGATTTATGGGTAGAGTATACCAAACAGTTAGAGGAAAAGTATAGATGGCCCGTATCGGGTACATGGGATGCCGAGTGCATCATGCGAGTAGAAGAAGCATTATGGAAAAGGAAAGCCAGACAGTCACAGAAAGATGCCATCGAGTTATGGCGCAAAGAATCTCATAAAAGAACCGAAAAAGAAATCAGAAAGTCAGAACTAAGTAGAGAATCCTTGGAACGAGCCCAAGAAAGGGAATTAATCGAGATTGGTGAACGAGTTAAAACCGAACAGTCAGACAGACAGAGGCATGCTCTTATTAAGGGTATGTATCCTCTTCTTGCCGAGGGCTTGCCAAAAGCGACCCCAGAGGCATTCAGTAATTTCCCGCCACCATTAGTTCCGACCAAGCTACGTCACAAACCGACCGCAGCTGATATTTTCATCTCGTCCTATTTGGACGACACAGTCCCAGAATATGCAAATCCCGCTCCGCCAGTCCCTGTAAATCAGGCACTTCCCGCTCCTCCAGACACCGGAGTACCTGTTACGGTACCCCCGGTCCAGCCCGCCATACAAGTCCAGCCTACATTTCCATTTCCCACTCTGCCAGGACGAAGAGCATCAGTAGACGACTCTAGTTTAGGGGCCGCAGGGGGAGGTCCTCCTCAAACCCCGCCGCCACACAAGCGTTTAACGTTAGCCGAATTACATGCACAAGCGTCACAGCGTACGCCCAGATATCAGTCTGTTGCAGAAATAAGAAAAGCCCTTAATGAATGTGGCTATGATCCAGTCCCAGGCGAGGATAATATGGTTTTATATTCATTACGCGTGAGAAAGGTGACCGAGTATCTAGTTACCCTACCAGATATGAAAGAAGATCTAGACAGAATATATCGTTTCATCCGTACAGGGAATGATCCAGAAAGTATTAGTGACGTCATGTGCCAAAGAAAAGTTGAAGTCCAGCTCATGATATTAAAGTTTCTGATTAATTGTCTAATAAGGGAACAAGATTATCCGACCAAAGATCGAGCCGAAATGAAAGTCCTGACAAGGTGGAGTGATAATATAGCCGAGGGTAAACACAAGACTATCAGTAGTATAGAGAGTATGTACAAGAAAATCCGTAAAGAAATAATAAGGTTACACGAACAACGTAAAGAAGCACAAGTAAGCGAGAAAGAAAATGACTCTTCTACAGAAGAGGTAGAGGACGAGAATCCCGACAGAATAGCGTATGTAGGAAAATCTAGATTTCCAGATCGCCATTTGCGCCTAGAACACAAGTCAATTTTTCATCATCCAGCACCAGAACAAGGTTCTCTAGAACAAGTATTTCAAGCTACCGATCACATTCTGAAATCACGAATCGGTTATAGCGAGTTAAGTACTATGCATGAACAAGAACTAGTCCGATCAGCAGTCCGATGGATTACTGATTCTACCACTTTTCCAGACGAAATAGTGGCACAAATGTTTCTGAAATTGCCCCCAGCCGAGCAGCGACTGGCGGGTATGTATATGATCCAGCACCTCATTACATTGTATGAGGGTCAACATTCTGATCCAGGTCCGTTACACGATGTCCTGAACGAGTTACTCCAGTATAAATGGAAAGGTTTAGGTACCGATTTAATTAGTGTCATTTTAGAACAGCGCCACAAATACAGAACGTTTCTGAACCCGCATTTTGTTCATGTCTCACCCCCAGAGAGTAAACCCTTTTACATAGACAGACAGATTCCGTTACGAGAAGTGCATCCAGTTAAGACAGACGGTGGTGAAATGCAACGAGTGTTTGTTTACACCCCGATCACAAAGATGGAACTCTTAGAGATGAAAAAGTTAATTCCCTGTCATGATAAAGATCCAGCAGGGTTCCACCGAGAATTAAAAGACATGCTCCGTATGGGAGAATACACGTATCCAGATATCATTAAAATGTTAAAAGTCCTGTTGCCCGCAGGGGTATATGAGAAACTCAAGGAAAAAGAATGGGAGGTGGGAGAGAAAAAGATCGATTGGACAGTTCTAGAAGCTGAAGACAAGGCACGAGTACCAGGTACCGGTCTTGGAGATAAATGTAAAGAATTACCAGAATTATTAATACAAGTTTTGCCTAGGTTATTGACAACTAAAAAGGAAGACTGGGATGCAATCTCAGCATGTAAACAGAAACAAGACGAAGATATTAGTGATTATTATTCCAGATTTGAGAAATGTTTTACCATAAACAGTGGCCTCAAGACGAGTAGCGAGTCATACCCTCATCTTTTTGTTACTAAATTAGTCGAGAATTCAAGTCCACAAATTAAAAACCGAGTTTTGAAAGTCGAAAGTACCTGGCAAGCTAATACCCCGTCCCAGATGTTACAGATGCTTCAATATCACCAGAATAGAATCAGAGAAGAGCAAGATCACGAGAGAAAACGTATGAAAGACACGAAAATGAAAGTACTAGTTGCACAATCTGTTCCTCAAGACAGTCAGAAGAGGGGTCCAAATCAAGCCAGTCATCCTGCAGCTCCCGTTAAAGGGAACTGCAATTATTGTAAACAGCCAGGTCATTTTATAAACGAGTGTGCAGTTCTGAAACACAACATAGCTACCGGTAAGACTAAAGAAAGACCACGTCCGCCGAGACAAGAACAAGTTACACAGACTCCTCAGTCACAGAATGCACCACAGACAGTTATAGCACCGCAGCCTATCGCTGCAACACAGCATGTTACACAGCAGATGTACCAGTATGCACAGTCTAAGTATCCAGAGTATCAGCCGTATTCATGAAACAGCCTAGAGAGGGAGGTAGGCTTGCCTCTCATCGAGATACCTGTAGATCAAGAAGGTCCCTATGTTCATAGTCAAGTATTAGGGAAAGACAGAAAGTTTCTGATTGATACAGGGGCAAGTAGGACCACCATCAGTCACGCCGAAGTTCCAGGGGCTCCGCTCTCAGGCTCTAGAAATGTTTCCCTTGGATTTTCAGGAAAACCTATTGTAAATGAAATATCAAAGCCAGTTACTCTAGAAGTAGGTCCATTGTCCCGCACTACTGATCTGTTACTTACTAAGTCATGTCCAGAGAATCTATTAGGCATTAAAACACTGAAAGAGTTAGGTGCAGTTATATGCTGTTCCCCAGAGGGAATACGATTGTTCCTACGTGACTTCAAGGGTCACTATGTATTACGAGATTTTGATCCCAGATTGTACAATGTTCCACAGCATCTATGGGCGCAAGGTCCAACTGATGTTGGCTTTATGCAAATCACACCCCATCGTGTGACTCTCAAGCCAGGTGTAGTGTTACCACGAATCAGACAGTACAGATTGCCACCAGAGGCTGTAGCAGCCTTATCCAAAATTATTGACGAGCTCATGGCTCAAGGAGTAGTTGTAGAAACTGACTCCAATGTATGTAATTCTCCGATCATTCCTGTCATGAAACGTACTGATCCAAATGCACCCCCAGTATATCGATTAGTGATTGATCTCCGAGAACTTAATAAATGTATTATTCCCCAGTATCCAGTTGTCCCAGATATCTCTTCCCTGTTGACAGCCATTGATTCCGAAGCCTCATTTTTTACTGTCATAGATCTCAAGAACGCGTTTTTCAGTGTCCCCATTCATCCAGACAGCCAGTTCCTTTTCGGATTTTGTTTAAATGGAAGGAGCTATATGTTCACACGCGCTCCTCAAGGTTTCACAGAAAGTCCTAGTATTTACAGTCAAGCACTCAAGAGACAACTAGACAACATTCACATGCCAACTGACACTGCCCTGCTCCAGTATGTCGATGATCTACTGATCACAGCCCGTTCTGAATGTGCTTGCGAGCGAGCATCACTTACAGTCTTGTATTTTCTAGCCGAGATGGGACACAAGGTGTCCCCTTCGAAGCTTCAATTCTGTGTCCAGCAAGTGGTCTACTTAGGACACTTACTGTCCAAGAGGGGTAGGCAGTTGACACCAGACCGTATCCAGTTAATAGCGAGTCTTCCTCAGCCCAAGACCCAGAAGGAGGTACGTGCTTTTATCGGCCTCACTTCTTACTGCAGACAATGGATTCCTCAGTATGCATTTCTAGCTAAACCACTGATACAGTTAACGACACAGGAGGCAGCCGTATCGACTGTTCTCCCTTGGACATCTGAACATACACTTAGTTTCAATGAGTTAAAGAAAGCCCTATGTCAAGCTCCAGTTCTAGCAACACCAAACTACAGTAAGCCTTTTACACTTTTCGTCACTGAACGTGAAGGTACAGCATTATCAGTTCTCACACAAGATCAAGCAGGACAATACAAGCCCTGTGCTTATTTTTCGAGCACATTAGATCCTGTAGCCCAGGCTCTGCCTGCGTGCCTCAAGTCAGTTGCAGCCACAGCACTAGCTATCAGACAAAGTGATTCCATAGTATTAGGACACTCCTTGACAGTACAAGTCCCACACTCCGTGGAAGTTCTTTTAAACCGAACACAAACTCAGCACTTGACAATTGCACGTTTAACAGGTTATGAATTGACACTGTTCCAGCCACACATAGAAATCAGACGCTGCAACGTTTTAAATCCTGCTACATTGTTACCATCAGTTACTTCGAATTCTGCCACACACGACTGTGTGGAAGTAGTTAACATCATGACAAAGCCAAGACAAGATCTGACAGATATTCCATTACCAGATCCCGACCTGACACTTTATGTGGATGGTTCATGTATGAGGACAAGTACAGGAGAACTAGTCGCCGCGTATGCAGTGACTACCGACACCGACGTTATAGAGACACACCGTATTGACACCCTGTCTGCTCAAGCAGCAGAGCTAGTTGCTCTGACTCAAGCCTGCATACACGCCAAGAACCTGAAAGTTAATGTTTACACAGATTCACGTTACGCATTTGGAGTTGTACACGACTTTGGAGTGCTCTGGCAGGAGAGAGGTTTCATGACTTCTCATGGAACCAAGATTCAGCATGGTCTCCTCATTCAGGCTCTGTTAGATGCAATACATTTACCGACATCCATTGCTATCATGAAGTGCAAAGCACATACGAAAGTTACTGACATTATTTCCCAGGGTAATGATCTAGCAGATCGCACAGCCAAGCTTACAACACAGACACCAGACGTTCCAGTAAATAAGACACAGACGCACACTCCAGATCCGACTACATGTATGACAGTTAAAGACCCTACTCAAGATGTCATAGATATCCAGTCACATGCTACTCCCGATGAAATCAAGAAATGGTCCGAACAAGGAGGGGTCCAGACAGATCAAGGATGGTTAACGAAGGGTAGAGCCACATGGTTTCTCCCCGACTCTATGGTTCAAGTCATTATCAATACCGCACATAGTCCAGCACATTTAGGAGAAAAAGCCATGTTAGACAGTATCCAGAACATTTGGTTCAACAAGCATTTACGAGCTGCAGCCAAGCAGAAGGTCCGTACCTGTATGATATGTTGTCAGTTTAATCCAGGTAAAAGTGTCCCGGTGGAACAAGGTGGATTCCAGCCCCCTGACCACCCTTTTGAAGTCCTCCAGATGGATTACATTCAGATGGAGCGATGTCGAGGTTTCAAGTATGTCCTTGTAGTTGTATGCGCTTTGTCCAGGTGGACGGAGGCATATCCAGTCCCAGATTACACAGCCGCGACCACTGCCAAGCAGTTGGTTCGTGAGTTCTTCCCCCGTTACGGACTCCCTAGAGTCGTATATTCTGACAACGGCCAGCCATTCTCATCTGAACTCATGAAACACGTGTCCCTTTTGTTAGGGTACCAGTGGAAGTTCCATTGTGTACGCCATCCTGAAGCAGCCGGTCTCGTAGAGAGACATAATCAGACCCTGAAAATCCGAATTGCAAAGGTTTGTCAAGAGAAAGGTGTGGACTGGCTCATAGCTCTGCCAGTCGCTTTGTTTTATATGCGCATGGTCGCACATTCCAGATCAGGTCTGTCCCCGTATGAGGTCGTTTTCGGCCGCCCCCCTAACATGTGGGGTACTCCTAGACCCCGAAGTATTACCGATGTTTCAAGTAATATGCTGACAGATTACCTAGCTTCCTTGATGTCTGCCCTCAACTCTTGTCGTTCACAGGTTGCCGCCGCATTTCCAGACAATACCGAGGTGGCACCGCATGAAATCGTTCCCGGATCCATGGTCCTAGTGCGAAATTTCGATCGCTCAAGTCCACTGGAGCCTCGCTGGAAGGAGCCCCGACAGGTCCTCCTGGCCACCCGTACAGCCGTGAAGTTGGAGGGACGCAAAGGCTGGGTGCACCTTTCGCATATCAAAAGGTTTTATGGATTGAAACCAATTTCAAAGAACATTTCCGAGGATTCTAAAGACTGCCAAAGTACTATTCTTAAGGACTGTCCCGCAAAAGACAATGATACTGCACCCTCCCTGTTAGAGACAACTCCGCAACAGGAGTATAAACTTAAGTTAAGGTCTAGTAAAATAAGTCAGCCAGTTTGATTGTCTAAGTCCTCCCCTAGGTGAAACGGTTAGACCGGTTTCTGACATGTATAAAATAGACCCCCATAGTGAGAGAGTTAGTCAAAACTCAATCCGATGTATCGTTTTTCTAAGTTTCATATTATTTCTCAGTGTTATGATTTCCTGCACCAGTTATGCGTTTTATCTGTATTTTCCAGTTTCTCATGTAAATAAGTCCTCTAATGCTACAGTAGAGCACACGTTTAGTGATCTGCCTCCTCATGAACTCTCTTACCGCCTCGCTATGCGTAACAATTCCTTTATCCGCATGTTACATTATTCACACCAGACCAGCAATGCCACTAATTGTTGGGTGTGTGGTCGACTCCCCCCTTTCCAGACACCGAAGGGAGTTCTGCCACTCTTTCCTTATCCATTTTCACATAATGGTTCGTGTGGAGCATGGTCCACGTTAACGTCATCCTCAACAGATATGTCTTTTCTTAACAGTACATGTTTCCCAGACAAGCAAGGTCTTCCCCACAGAACAGGGTTAGATCTAGAAAACGAAGTTTACAATTTAGGTAATTATTCTTCGAATTTTATGGTCCTGAATGTTCAGTCTGATTCCACTCCAGACTTACCTGCTATTTCCGTATTACCAGTCAAAGGCGAATTATGTGTCCGAAATAATGGTTCCGTACATGTAGGACATAGTGATTGTACTACTATTGTCAAATATAGTGACAGTGGGAAATCTATTTTCAAAGCTTCACGTCATTCTTATTTTATTTGTGGTCAAACCGCATATGTTCGTCTGCCCCTCGATTGGGAGGGAACCTGTTACATTGCCTTCCTACTGCCACCAGTTTTCCTAGCCCCATCTGATTATCATAGAAACACACATCTAGTACACATTAGACATAGAAGGGAGTCCCCCATTGTCGATTATACTGACACTGCTCTAGAACAGTATACAGATTTCAATATAGGTTTCTTCTTCTTTATAGGACCTATCCAGAATAGTAAGCTAATCCGTAGGTTAACCAGAACCCTTGAAGCAGTAGTCAATGAGACTGCCTCTGCTCTAGGTAACTTAACCGAAGAGCAATCTGCTATGAGATTTGTCGTTTTACAGAATCGTCTCGTCCTTGACGTCATACTGGCCGATAGGGGCGGGGCCTGTAGAGTCATCGGATCTAGTTGCTGCATTTTCATTCCAAATAACGCGCCGTCTGTTTATTCAGCTATAACCAGACTCCATAAAATTGCCCATCTGTTACACCAAGATCCAGGCACCTGGACATGGTCCGGTTGGTTCTGGAATATAATTTCCGCTTGGGGATGGAAAGTCTTGTCCTTTCTAGGTATTGCAGTAGTGATCATATTCAGCTGCTGCCTCTGTATACAATGTGGCCCTGCGATTTGCGGCATGTGTGCTACCTCTTGTATTCCTAGTCCCAAGCCCCGTTCTAAATCCCGTTCCAAGAAAATTCGAGACGAGCAAATGATACTGTATGAAATGATAGATGGTATCATGAATATTGATGTTTCCTGATGGAAACGTAGTGACAAGGAGGGAATGTGGAAAAGTAAATTTTGCCATGTTCTGTGTCCCTACGTGTCATCCATCATATGTTATCTGTGCATGATTAATATGCCTATGTATTCCCTATGTTTCGATTAAAGACGCAATTACAGTTGTATCCACCTCTAGTATGTCAGTTTCCAGTTCTCGTGAATACTACGAATATCAGGCCTATGTAAAGCTACGTTGCCACGTTTCTCAGTGTGCACGTTATTCCATTGTAAAGTCCCTGTTTCTAGGCCTCAAAAGGGCCTGGACACCAGATTCAGCTCCTGACTCCTGAAGCCTCGCTGAGGAGCGATACAGCCCCCACCTGTATCCTCGACCCTTCACTTACTTCCTGCCTCGCAGTGCCCGGCTCAGCCTAGCTCTGCCTCTGAGTCTGCCAAGAGTATGTTATGATTCCAGTTATCAGTTCAGTCCTCCTTCTCTGCATTCCAAAGCTACTGAATCGCATCAATAGTTTCCGTCATTGTCTAGCCTTTACGTCTCCACGTTAGAGAAATACTGCATTTAATGGTCATTTAATATTCTTCATCACGCACTACATGTAGAATAATGCATGCTCCAGTCTTAGAGTCTTAGAGTCTGTTCGCCTTTACCCCGATAACTTTTGGATTCTATCAACATGTTCTCTAAACATCAGATACTAGATACTGCTTAGGTACATGTCGCCCTGACTCTCCAGACTTCAGTCTCTGCTCCTAGCACAGAGTTCGTAGCCCCCAGCTTCTTCTAGTAACACGTCATTGCCAGTTTGCGCGCACCATTAGGTCAGAGGTCCCGGCTCCTTAGGTAGCCCCCTCCATGTTTCCGCCCCATTTATGACATATTCTGTTACGTTTGCATCACATGTCTATGTATACGCCCCTGTTACACCTACTTTCACCCTTATCTTTCGCGACTGCTATTGACCACACCCACTGCTCCGCCTATCGTATGTATTGTAATGCAACTGTTTTAGTATATATGATCATGTCTTGTTATTTAATGTTACGCCGATTCCGATCCTGCCCCCGGCAGCGCTGCCATCCTATTCCTGTGCAGGCTGTCCTGTTCCTGTCCTTATGCTGTATTAAACCTGCAAAACTCCTACTACCTCGAATCTTGACTCTTATTTATTGAGCTATCTGTTATTCATTTATTCATTCAAAAATAGAGGTATTATTTATTTATTTACCACACCATGACCTTTGATCATGAATTCTGAGAATGGGCACACTGAGAATGGAGGCATCACCAAATCATTTGAGCTACACAGCTATGAAGACACTACAACTGCTGCTTAGTTATGTCAAAGGTTTTAGTCCATGACAGTGATTAGTCTTACAGGAGCATTGCAGCTGGGTCAAACGTCAGGTGCACAGAAACTTAGCAAGATTCTGATGGCCCAGAAGGGTCCTGTCAAGCTCCTCTGGGCATAAACTGCTATAAGTTAAGGTCCATGCTATTTTAAGCCCCACATATTGTTTTTTTTTAATTACAATTTGCAAGGCAAACAACAGCTGGCTCGCTTGCCTGTAGACTGCACTTCAAGTCCTGAGACTCAAATGGATAGCAGCTGCTCCCATATCCTCTTCATTTTCCGTGGCTTATTGACCGTAATACCCCAAGCTTCCCAGAGGACCCATTTGCTTTGTACTCTCTGCTAGTGAGTCACTTTGAAGTCCCCTACCCTGCTCCAAATGCACCCATTGACTGAACCCTTTCTCCTGATGACTGTTGTTTGGAGCCCAACTGAGTAAGACTGTGGAGCACTCTCTCACATTGCTTGAGGTACTCATCTGATCAGGGCTTAATTTTAGCACTTCCCCTTTTTGTTACTTTTTTCCACTACCCCACTTGGTGGCCGACTGTTACTCATCCCAGAAAATCAGCCCAGGAAGAAAGGTCCATAAATAAAAACGTTGTGAGGGCAACCATACTTGCTTCAATAGTTTATTGGAAAAATGCTAGACCGCACATCAAAGTAGCTGTTAGAAAAAAAGTGGTGGATATACATCAACAAATACTCTCTAGTGGAGATTACTAAAGGAGCGACTAACCCAGACTAGGATCACTGTAAAAGAAAAAGGACACTTGCCATAATTTCCAGTCATTGGTATTTTCAGAAGCCCGTTGCGGAAAGAGGAAAAAAACCCTCCAAGGTGTGTGCCTGAAACAACAAAAATATTCTGACTAAGAAAGATTCAAGTGATTAAGTAGTAATATTAGTTCAATAAGATCAACAGCAGCAAAATAATTCATACTAGACTGAAAGCACAACACTCTCTTTTCCAAAAGAATAGTCATAATAAATTGTGGCTCTGCAATATTGCTTTAGCTGAACTGCTTTCTCTTAAGATTCAACTAAGGATACTCACAGCACCTCTTGAATTTTAATCCGCATGTCGGACAGCTGTAATTTTCTAAAACAACAGTATCTCTCTCTTGAGCACCCTAATACCATGGCACTATCCAACAACCCCCTACTCAAAAAAATATCTAATGCTGGTCCTAACATCTATAAAATTATTTGTTCACCTAACCTCTCCAAAAATGCTACAAATGAGTTCAAGAAAAAAGGCCATGAAAGAATTCAAGGCAGCAGAATTTGCTGATCAGTATCTGTGGGGATGTGAGAGGTGCTTTAAAGAGGCCCCCATGTTTTCTCCCTCGACCTATCCCTCTGGGAAGAAATGCTCACTAAATAACTGCAAGTGGAGGGATCTAGAAAAAGTCTTTATGGATAGAAACAAGTGATATTTCGCTCTGCACTCTTCAATTGTAAATTGCAAATCACAGTCTTCAAGAATGGTAAGTTAACGTTTCATTCAACTAACGATGCCCTTGCACAATTTGACTACCAATTTAAGATGTTCCATCACTCTTGAATGACTCATTCCATCTCCTCCCACCCTCCTCTTAATTCATCCTTGCATAATTAACTCCCCTTTGACTTCCTCCCTGCCACCTAGTATCCCTCACAATCTTCTACATCCTCTTCTCCTCATCATTTTCCCCTGAGCAAAGAAAGGCATCTGAATATACTATATCCTCCTCACTTCAAACTCAAAGCAGCAAGTCAGAGACTCTAGCCAGAACATGACACTTCCTTGAAGTGATTTCTCCCTCAGGTATTAACTCTTACCCCCTAATTTCATATCTTTCTCTTTCACATTCTCAAACTGTTCCCACAGAGCAACATTCCTCACAAATAAATTCTACCCTCACCACCACCCTACCCCATACATACTACTATATCAAACTTTCAGAGCTTTAACCAAAATAGATTGCTCTGTTATTTCTGAACTTCCCTTTTATACCCACCTCACCTCTCTACTGACGTCACATTCTTGCTGCAATGTCATTCAGAATACCCCTGCATCCCCAATTATAGTCTGTACAGTGAAGACCAGAAGTCCCTTAATGAGAAACTTGACACTTTTCTGTGTAAAGTGAAATTTCTATCCTCATCCATCCTACTTTTGAAAAATTCACTGTACACCCTGGAATTCAGGCTTATCAGTTTGTTACAGTCTTCCTCCCATGCCTCCTACAAAACACTCAGGCATGATCGCCTTTCAAACAAAACCCCTTTTTCCAGATTAGCTCAACTAATAATCTGACTCTCATACAACACTACCAAATCCCAAAATCCTAACAGCTAAGAGAGCTGTCCATATTCTGCACAACAAGCTCTCTCAGAGGCTATCAGCAATACTCTCAGGGGAGATTTACTAAGGTTTTATAATGTGTTTGCATCACAAAAGTGATGAACATCAGCGCATATTCTTTTTTTTTTCAATTTTGTTTGGAAATAACGTGAAAGTAACGCGAAACTTGGCACCAAGTGGCCGTACCATGAGTGGTGCATCGGCATTCCCATGCAACCACCAAATGCTTCTTATGTTAAACCCTATTTACTAAATAAATTAGACAGGGTTTAGCATCAGAAAATTGCTCTCTTTTGAAGTAGGCACAAGGAAGGAGAAATGTTTTTTTCAAACTTTTACAGCACACATACAAAGAGGGAAAAGGGTTAAAGTTAGTGTAAGCATGGTATTTTGTACTACAGGTGTACCCTCCCAGTACAAAACCTATGCTAGTCTCAGAGAAACACCCATGCACTATGACTCAAGGGTGTCTCTCTGGCAAACAGCAGATAATTTCAGTGCCGGTGCTTTGGAAATATTGCACTCTTCTCCTCTCTCCTTTTGACTCAGCGCAGCATTTGCGGCTGCGGCACTACGTAAATACATTTTAAATCTAGCCCTCAATCTGTTAAATAATGTATGCACTTTCCAAGGTCCTACTACTATTGCACCCACCTATATTATAGTCATTAAGAGATAAAGAGGCAACCCTTATCATCCCAGGAGAGCACACTTTAAAACCCAAAACTTTAAACAAGCCCTGATTGCCGTTTACCCCTTCACGAGAACTGATCAGTCCACTTCCAATTCCTTACTGCACTTCTGCAGTCCAATACTGCATCAAAATTGTGGATCTACTTCAGTCCCATTACCTGGACTTTCTATTCTTGATGGAAACTTGGCTTCTTGATTCCTCCCAATTTGTACTTGGCTCCTGATTCCTCAAGGCTATGCGATCATTCACCAGGATTGGGAAGTTAAATAAGGCAGAGTGAGTGCAATTAGCCACATTTCATTAGCTCTGTGGGTAGAATGTCTCTCTGATGAAATGAAGACAGCAGACAGCTGACCCAAAGCCTACTATTTTTCACATCACCTGTCACCCTAATTTTCTCTTTGTCAGCCCCAAGAACTAGTAGCAAAAAAGCCAAATAACAATTTCTAAAACATCTTCCTGGGTTACTTTAGCCTTAACTGGTGTGATGAGTCCTATTCATGCTTATCACAATTATCCCTCTATCTGCTCAACAGCAATCTCTTACAATCTTGTTCTACACCTACACAGAGGGGTTCTATCCTCTACCTCCTCATATGCAGAAAAGTTCTAATTGAGAGCCTGTCCCCAGTCCTTGCAGACTGGTCTGATCAATGTCTTGTTCCTTGCCATCTCGGATTTCCATGACCTTATAAATGAATTCATCATTCAGCCTTATCCCTCTCCATGGTAATAGAACTCCTAAGTAAACTTGCAATATCCTTAAAATGTACAGCAGAAGAAATGTATCTCATAGATATTGTGAGTCAGTATATCGATGGTAAGGTTGTTACTCCTACATCAGGAGTCTTTTACTTTACAAGAACGTAATTTAAAAAATGTTTTATTGTAATATATATATATATATATATTCTCTGATAACTGTAAGTACATAACTACAGTAACTAAGGAAAAGAGCATCTGGAGTCATAGCTGTCATATCTGCTCTCTGCAAATTCAAAAAAGAGCTTCACAATCCATCAGCAGAGGCAATAATTTGAGTTGTGCGTGCCAAACTATTACCTAATACTTTTTATGGTCAATCAATCAACAATCACTGTATTTAATTTGAATTAAACAAATAAAAACAGAGATACAAATGTAACAAAGAACAGTCTGACCAGGTAAGCAAATGGTTCCTCATATCATCTCATGCAAAAGAATGAAACTCCTTCACTTAAAACCAAGAGATATAAAAATTGACCGTAGGTGAGTCTGAAAATTGAATGTGAAACAAGGCAGGTCTAACTTGTGTAAAATTCATTGCAAAAAACAATGGAGAAATATACTTAAAATGTAATCTAGAGAATTTAGGGCATAGAAAAACAATGAGCAAGGTATCATACATAGCAGCAAGGTCACATGTGAAAAACGGAGGCTCAGTAGACTTAAGGCACCCCACTAATTGCTGGGAAACAAGTAAAGAAGAAATTAAGGGCCCGATTATGATGGCGGTTTTCCCCGCATCCTCTGGGCCGGCGGCAGCCACCGCCGGCCCGGAGCATGCAGGAAAACCGCTGCGGACTGAAAAAGACCCCCCCGCCAGATTAGGATGGCTGGGGGATCGTTTTTCAGTCCGCAGCTTTTCCGCTGCGGTCGCCTTCCGACCGCGGCGGAAAAGCAATAACATGGCTGGCGGTGTCTATCAGACACCGCCAGCCATATTATGATGGAGTGGGAAGTATGCTTTTCCACGGCGGCTTTTCTGCCATGGAAAAGCATACGGATCTTCACTTTGGGGGCCCGTTGCGGGCCACCTGGTTGAAGGGTCGTGGGGGGTGCATATGGGGGGTACCTGTGGTACCCCCCCACACGGTGCCTGCCGCTTTCTGCATGCAAATGCAATCTATGCATTTTTACCATTGCGGCGGATGCAGCTTGAAGCCGCACCCGCCGCAATGGTAAATGTAGAGGATGTGACCGCCAGGGTGGCGGTCACATCCTAATTGCACAGGAGGGAACTCCGCACGCCATGCAGAGGCTCCCTCCTACTCTATGGTGGCGGACGGTCTCAGGTCCGTCCGCCATCATAATCGGCCCCTTAGTCAGGATTTGCCTGCGTTGAGCAGGCATGTTGAATAGCAGGTATGGTTTAATAAGGTTTGGGGAATTGATCATTGAACAGTACACAATGCAATGCTTAGTCATCGTATTCATCACCTTTTTTTCCTGAGATTTATATAAAAAGGCTTGCTTAACCCAAAGAATATCTGCTTTCGTAATATTTTTTGAATCTGAGAATAACGCAAGTTTACCAAGGTTTCTCAAGGTACATTTAATATAGTTTTGCCAAGAAATGCGAAGTCCATTGTCCAGGCCAAGGCAACCTCTTAAGATCCTTCTATTAAATTTTAATTCCTTCTTGATCCAATTATTAACGGGCAGGCTTGCATATAATCAGAAATATAGCCAACCCTAGTTCCTCATGAACAATCTCCATAGGGACACTTTGGGGCAAACTCGGGACCTTTCTCAGGAATTTATTTTCCTCCGCCTGCACTAGATTACATTCCTTGTATCCCCAGATCTTGCAGCCAAAACTCACGATCTGAGTCCATTTAGCTTTTTTAGGATCAATATTAATCTAATATCGGGCCAGTCGAGCTGCCTAGAGTACTCCTCAATGCAATATTATACTCTAGTAAAGGACTGTGCCTGGGCAGTAAGCTTACATTGCCAGTTCAGTTTAGTATTCAGTAATAAGCCCAGATTACAGATTTATCAACCCTGCCAATTTAATGACCTTTGTTGAATAGCTTTTAGATATGGCTTTGGCCGGGCCGAGGACCATAGTACATGATTTGGTGAAATAGGTTTTCTGGACCAAGCTATGCATAAATAAAGTAAATGGGTCTAGCAAATGCTAAAGGCCATTAGCCATATACGCTATAAGAACTGCACATAGCAATGCTGGGACATATCTATCATTCACTTCATGGACATCCTTACACTGTTCCACTAGGTAGGACTCCAGATGGTTAATGTATAAGACACGAAGCATCACTGTTAAAATGCAGCCCTGGTGCACTCCCCTTGCCAGCCTAAAGTGCAGAGTGCACTCCCCATTGGGACTGGATCTTACGGAGTCCTTAAGCCCCTTGTGCAAATCGTGCAGAAAAGTCACAAGTGCACTATCCTCTTCCAGGGACTTCAGCCCAGCCCAGAGCTTTCATCTGTCGACCGTGTCAAAGGCCGTGCTGAAGTCATGTTATCTTTGGAAACTATTACTCACATTAGACAAGCCACAGTGTAATTCCTACAGGCGAATTTACAGTGTATCAAAAAATACAAGTCAATCGCTGCTACTTCTACAGTTCGGTCTTACTTGAGCTGGAATGCAAGTCATCGGATATCAAATATTATCACTCACAAGTTACTGGCGATCCCGGAACCCTAAATAGGGCCCTATTATAGGATTGTGAACAATCCGTGAGGGTCATAACTTGCAGCCACGACCAATAGATTAAAGATCAGTTGAGAATCAGTCTCTCAAAGATCAGTTTAGAACTGTTACACCTTTGTTTATCAGATCCAGTCTGGAAAAACAGTTACTGCCATCACTCATTAAAGCAGATATAGAGTAAATATTAGATGCTTCCTAGGTGCATCTAATTGTTAATTCTCATAAAAATGCATAGATCCAGCCTTATTTTTTTTTTACTTCTTTTTATTCAGTTTTCAAGTATAACAGTAACCATGAGTACAATGTCCATGTAGTAGTTTGTGTGGCATACAAATACCACATTGCATGCTATTAAACACACTCTTGTATATCCAAATCTATCATAAACTACATGTCGTCAAGTTTCTTCTGAATCTTCCGGCCTTAGCCCTTTTTTGAAACGTTTTCCCATATTCAGTCTTTTTGTGGGTTTTACGTCAGTTGGACAGATATCTCTATTGAGTTAGCCAGTATATGTGTGTTTAATGAGCCCTATATATCCTTATGCCTAGATGTGGGTGGGAGTAGTTTCCCATATGTTAATGTTTGTTCTTGCCCAAATGTTTAGTCCTGGAGCCATTCCTTAAACTTGGGAGCTCATCCCTGTCCCCACCTACTAGCTACTCTGTGTCTAGCCAGTAGACATCTAAATGCTGCATATTTCCTATATGCTGTTTCAATTCCTTCAGTGTATCCTAGTAGGGCTATTTTAGGGGAGGCCTGCAGTGGTGCATCTATAATTTGGCCATTGCCTTAAACACCTGCTGCCAATATTGACTGATCCTGTCACATTTCCATGCAAGGTGTAGGAAACCCATTTGTTCGCACCCAATCTATCATGGCCTAGCAATTTAGATTTATGCATTTTAACTGGTGTATAATATATGGGGTGGATGAATTTGAAATGAATGATTTGCAATCGTCTGGCAGTGGATATTCGCCCTGTTTGCAAATAACAATATTCCCTATGTTTGTCTAGGAGACTGATTCCTTATTCCGCCTCTGACTGTGCCCGCGACACCTACTGTCCCAGAATTAGGGATGCTTGTACAGTATGATATAAGAGAGAGACGGCTTGCATGGGTTTTGTGGGCTGTGGCAGAGTGTTTAATGGGAACAGGATGGGGGACTCTTGTGAAAAGGCAGGTGTGGCTGCTTGGACACTTTGTCGTAATCTGACATATAAGAATATATTCATTGGTGTGGGTGCCCCACCTCCAAAAAATTGTTCTCGTGTCCGGAAGGTACCATCTTTGTAGAGGTCTACCCATGTGTGTATCTTGGTCATTTGTAATCGCTAAAGAATGTTTTTTAAGACAGTGGAGCCTTCTCACTGCTAGCACCTAACCTAATATTACTCTGAAAAGTCTTACCCTTCTATTCTTATGGGGGTCAGTGTGCACACCGTATGACACCCACTGTCACAGTATCTATTCCCTCAGGAATTTTTTAACAATTTAAAACAAAAAAGCAAAGGTGCACCACATGAACAATGATTTAAAGTAGGACTCGTTTTAGTATTCACAGAACAGTAGATAGCAATAACCAAAGATCTTCAGTTCAAGTTCTTTATTTCATTTTCTTTTTTTGTAATAAGAACAATACAGCCAACGTGTTTCGTCCAGCTATAGGACTTCTTCAGGGCGAGGGTTCAAGTGTATGTACAATCTCTGTCGAGCAGTATCATCAATTGAAGAGGAACTATATCTCCTCCGTCGTGAATTATATTTCAAGAGACAATCCACATGTTGGGCACAATAAGTCAAAGATGATTAGAGATGATTATGAGCTCTGAGATGAAAATCTGTCCATGCCCTCTTCTAATGTTGAATGAATTTTTAAAATTTAACTTATAGATGTTTAGCGGCAGTAGTCAGTCTTTAAGTAATCAATAATCAGGTTGGATAATCATCTATGAACTGGATATGAGTGCAATTTTTTGTTAGCGGACACGTATAATTAGACAGCACGCAGGAATGCCCCAAGTGGTCCAAATGAATATGAGGGACAGGGTCGCAATATGATAAACGCGATCATACGGGATCCCCACGGGCGTCGTCTTGACCGGCTTCCTCCAACAGAAGTGGAAGAAGGAGTCCTATAGCAGGACGAAACGCGTCAGCTGTATTTTTCTTATTACAAAAAAAGAAAATGGTATAAAGAACTTGAACTGAAGATCTCTGATTATTGCTATCTACTGTTCTGTGAATACTAAAACGAGTCCTACTTTAAATCATTGTTTATGTGGTGCACCTTTGCTTTTTTGTTTTTCATTTGTAATAGCTGTCTGCAGTCCAATTCCTGAGTTACATGTAGCTCTGTGTGACCCGTGAGAGGCAGTAGGGGTGAGTAAAGCATCATTATGTCTAGTATCTCTCCTATGTGTCGCCATGCAGCTGTGGTGCATGTCACTGTGGAATGGTCAACATCTTGTAGTTTGGGTTTAGCTCCAATCTCTCCTGTTAGTGAAATAGGATCCATGTAGCCATGCTCTACCGCAAGGTGTGGCATACATGGAAGGGGGTGGAACCAGTATGGCGTAAAATGTGCTTGGGTCCACATATAGTATAGTTCTAAATCCTGAGCCTCAAAGCCTCCTTCCTAGGAAGGTCTTGTTATTACTTCCTGTTTCAGTTTGGGCTGCTTGCTGTGCTTTCAGAGCTGCAAAAAAGGTTCAGCCGGGATTGTACGGTTTATTGATAAATGGGTAGAACAGCTTAGGAAGTACAACCATTTTAATCAGTGATATTCTACCCTCCAGTGATAACGGCAGGGTTATCCATCTTGTAATGGATTCATTTAGTTTTGGGAGCGCTATGCCATAGTTACATTGTATTAATTCTGCAGGTTTCTGGTAATCGTAATTCCCAGGTATTTAACCTCTGTAGTGCACCATTCTATGGGAGAGTCCAGCATGTAGGGTGATATAGCTTCTGTAAGCAAGACTATCTGGGACCTCTCCCAATTGATGTGTATCGCTGGGACTTCACAAGGAGCAATGAATTCTTGCAGTGTATGGTTGGGATTGGATTGTGGATTCCTGATGTAAAGTGTGATGTTGTCTGTGTACATGTAAAGTAATACATGTCGCACAGGATAATGGAGGGTCCACTGCCGATGATGTTGTCTTAGCTTGTCTGCCAGGGGTCCAATAGCTAGTGCAAAAAGGAGGGGGTACAATGGGCATCCCTGGTTTATTGATAAATCGGTAGAACATCCTAGGAAGTACCACCATTTTAATCAATGATATTCTACCCTCCAGTGATAAGGGCAGGGTTATCCATCTTGTAATGGATTCCTTTAGTTTTGGGAGCGCAATGCCATAGTTACATTGTATTAATTCTGCAGGTTTCTGGTAATCGTGATTCCCAGGTATTTAACCTCTGTAGTGCACCATTCTATGGGATAGTCCAGTGTGTAGGGTGATATAGCTTCTGTAAGCGGAACCATCTGGGACTTCTCCCAATTGATGTGTATTGCTGGTAGTTCACAAGGAGCATTGAATTTTCGCAGTATAGGGTTGGGATTGGATTGTGGATTCCTGATGTAAAGTGTGATGTCATCTGCGTACATGTAAACTAATACATGTCGCACAGGATAACGGAAGGTCCGCTGCCGATGACGTTGTCTTAGCTTGGCTGCCAGGGGTCCAATAGCTAGTGCAAAAAGGAGGGGGTACAATGGGCATCCCTGTCTTGTGCATCACAACACTTAGAAGGTGGGGCACTTACCCTGTTAATGAGGACTTTAGCCATCAGCTAATTGTATAATAATTTCACCCATGAGAGGAAGCCAGTCGGGATGCCTATTCATTGTAGCACTCCCATTAGATAATCCAATTCAACTGAATCAAAGGCTTTAGTAGCATCTAAAAAAACTGCCACTTTTGCTAATTCCGGGTCAATGTCCTGCATTACAGAAAAACGAGTACGGAGATTGTGAGACATTGATCGCCCAGGGATAAATTCTGCCTGATCAGGCAGCACCAATGCCTCCATTAGCAGGCTCAATTGATTGGACAGTACTTTATCAAGCATTTTAGCATCTCAATATATTAGGGATAAAACACCTTTTCTATTTTCAGATTATCTGAAGAGGCCTCTCCTAAGTTTAGTGTTATCTCTTTGATTAAATTCCTAGTTTGATTTACCCAGGACTTCCAAGGAAGGAGGTTCCCATATCCCTCCCCACACTCATAATTAGCTAATTTACTGATATCCCATTTTTTCCTAATTTTATCGTCCAGGTGTTCTTTGAATTACTATTTCTTGGCAGTTAAGTCTCTGCATTTCTCCCCATCCAAGTGCTCTTTCTGGCAGGATTTAAACTCAGCTCTTGCTCTAAGGATATCTTCCTCCAATTTCAAAAACAACCTTCCTAGTCTCCTTATGTTTCTTAGCCACCGAACCTATAACCACCCCACTGATAAATGCTTTATATGCATCCCGGATAAGTTCTATTGAGGCAGAATTTAAATTAATGTCAAAGAAAGTTTGTGTTTCTTCCTTCAACTGTGCTATTATTAAGGGATCGAGGAGGAGCATTCTACCAAAGGTCCATCTCCTGTAGATTCACCTTTGGGCAGTTGGAGGACTAATGCAACAGCAGAATGATCAGAGAGATGTTCTGGAACGTGTCTAAATGATGACATGTGTTTCAGCAATTAAGAACAAGTCAATACTGGAACAATGTCCATATGGAATGTATAAGCTGATGGTGCACCCAGGCCATTATATCTTTCTCTCCAAATATCTATCAAACCTATGTCCCTCATCAAAACCTTTATAAAAAGAACCCATTTTGAAGAGACTACTTACCCAAGACATATCTAGGACTGGATTCAAAAGAATGTTAAAACCTTCCCTCCATTAATATAGGATAATTAGATTGCTGCAGGCTGACAAAAAAATGTTGTGTCCTTTGATGAGTAACTCTGAGACTTGTGGGGATATACCAGTGCATAATCAATCTGGGCTTGTCTTAGTGTTTTTTGTACTAGTACAAATTTATTTCTGGCTACCTGCATTGCTCCCTACCGCGGTCTAGGTAATTCAGAAGCATCACTATTACCGGTCTAGGGATGGCACCTGGGGGGGTGGTGGTCCCAGTGATCGGTGTGCCCTCTCTAACACCATATGTAGGGAGAATGCATCAGCACTCAAAGACAGTTTGTAGCAGCTGCTCCACATAATCTTTCATCAGCCCCGTGTTCGTGCTTTTGATTTATATGTTGTTGCGTCTGGACCGCGCCTCACTTTGAGCAAGCATTCCATCTGTGTGAGTTGCTCCTTCCTGCAGTCTAAAGTGTCCTCCAGGTCCAATATTCTGGGTTCTGCTTCTGCAAGGTGAGTGTCATGCTTTTCAAGCTTGCTAGCAATGGAATCCATGCGGGCTGACATTGTATCTATTTTGGTCTCAATGGAGGTGAGACTTTGCTTTATGGTGAGTGGGAGGACTTTAACATCATCTTCATGGCTCTGTGGTACATCTGGGGAGGTGGTCCATCTCAGATTGTTCTTTCTCTCCCTGTTTTTTATGTGTCTTCTTTTTAGCTTCTAAGAGGAGTTTATTTTGTTTCCCCTCTGCCCGTCGCATGTCTGAGCTATTAAACTTGGGACACCTTGCACTGTCACAAAGTTATTTTATGTACATTAGCCATAGGACTATGTGTAATGCTTTGCAATTTCTTGAAACAATATAAAATTCTATTTCAAATAGACCTTAGTGTTCCATTCGCTCTCTCTTTGATATCCCATGTGAACCCTCTGTTTTGATTAGCTATCATGCATTTGATTTACCAATGAATATTATTCTTAACACTCCACTGGAACCGCTGTTCTTTACATAAACTATGGAGGATCACAGCAGCACTTGCAATGTCACTTTTTGCAGCAGATTTGCCCAGTCCAGTTCTGCCCCTCTGTTAGTTAGCCCTGGATGAGAGTCTAGGTTGCTTAACCCTGTAGAAGGAAAGTGATTGTTTGTCTCCCTTATTTTTTTTAGACTATGCAGCACCGTGCTCTTTCTCCTCCTCTCCTCAGGGAGATCTGGACATTGTGGCCCGATCGGAGAGTTTCCACGTGAAGATCTCCCAATTGTATAGCATTCCAGTCATTTAAGGCAGTTTTTAATATTATAGTGTTGTGGGTGTTGCCTTGATATTATGAACTTAGTATAGTGTGGTAATCTGTTGTGTCGTCAGCGTTTTGTGGGGCCTATTGAGGATTGTCAGGCCTCTGTAGCTATCACATTCTCCTGCAAATGTTTGTGCATATGAAATAGTGGCTGAGTGATTAGGGGAGTGTCTATGCCTCTTGATTATGGCCTCGATTTGCTTTTGATCATTATTTGCCTTGTGTCCCTCCTTACCTACTCTTGCCATTGTACTTTGAATGAGGGGAGTGGGGAGGCCTCTTGGCTCCCAGTCGTCAAGGGTTTACATGGCCTCCCTCCCTGTGGTTGTGTCTTTGCTGCTGTTCTTTCCAAACCCAACCACACCTCATTGTATATGAAGGCTAGCAGCCCAATTCATTTGATCCCAGGCTTATGGATTGCAGTTTGTAAGGGGTGGGCCTCTTCACTTGAGATGCCGCAGACCGACTTGCCACCAGTCCAGTGACATGTCGTCTCTCTCAGTGCCCCTCCTTAACTCCTGTTACCATTGCATTTCCAGTGAGGGGGGCTCTCAACCACCAGACACTGCGGTCTTAAGAGACTGCCTGCCCTTCTGCTGTGTCAGCGCTTCTATTCTTGCCAATCCCTCTGGCACCCTACTGTCCATACTGGCCTGTGAGTCACTTCATCCTGTAACAGGTCCACAGATGTCAGCATTCGAGAGGTAAGGCCTCCTCGCTCCTAGACGCCGGGGGCTCAAGCTGCTGTCGGCCCAGCAACGTAGTATCACCCTCAATGCACAGTAGCCTCTCAGAGCAGGTTGCAGCTAAATCTCTTGACTCCAGTTTCCCTGTGTGCCATGCTATGATTCAATCAATCAGGGGTTTATAAAGCCCGCTACTCACCCGTGAGGGTCTCAAGGCACTGGGGGGGAGGGTGCAGCTCCGGATCAGTCGACGAGCCTAGTCTTGAGTTCCTTTCAGAATGCTTGCAGGGTAGGGGAGCGTCGAATGTACACCAGGAGCTCATTCCAGGTTTTGGCCGCGATGTAGGAGAAGGCTCTCTCAACTGCTCTGTTTCTACAGATGCGGGGGACGTCTGCCTATTGGGTACGTGGAAGGAAACTATCTCGTTGAGGTATTTGCGTCTGATGTTCTTGAGGGATTTGTAGGCATGGGTGAGGAGTGTGAAGGTGACCCTCTTCTCGATGGAGAGCCAATGGAGGTCTCGTAGGTGTTTGGTCATGTGTTTATGGCACAGTGTCCCGAGGCCGAGTCTGGCTGCAGAGTTCTGGATGGTTTGGAGTTTGTGTAGAAGAGTTCTGAGGATTCCGGCGTAGAAGTCATTGCCGTAGTCCAGTCTGCTGGTTATCAGTGCGTGAGTGACGGTCCTTCTGCAGTCGGGGGGATCGATTTGAAGGTATTGTGGTGGATGCGCAGGCAGTTGAAACTGGCAGAAGCGACGGCATTGAACTGGTGGTTCATGGGGAGGGAGGAGTCGAGGATGATGCTGAGGTTTCGTGCGTCATGTGTTTGGGTGGGTGGATTCCAGAGGGCGGAGGGCCACAAGGTGTTGTCCCAGGCAGAGGAGCCGGGTCTGAGTATGAGGACCTCGGTTTTCCTCGAGTGAGTTTCAAGCAGTTATCTTTCATACAGGCTGAGACGTCCTTCATATCTTCCTGAAAGCAGAGTCTGGTACCTTCAGAATTGTTTGTGCGTGAGAGGATGAGCTGGGTGTCGTTGGTGTAGGATACTTTGCTGAGTCCAAGCTGGCTGATGATGGCAGCGAGGGGGGCCATGTAGATGTTGAAAAGCATTGGGCTGAGCAATGATCCTTGGGGTACTCCATAGTTGATATCAGTGAGTTCGGAGAGGAAGGGAGGGAGTCTGATCCTCTGAGTTCTGCCAGAGAGGAAAGATTGGATCGAGTCATGGGCGGCTCCATGTATCACAGTGTCGTGAAGTATGGCTGCTAGAGTGCGATGTGAGACAGTGTTGAAGGCTACAGAAAGGTCTAGAAGGATGAGGGCCACAGTGTGTCCTTGATCTAGTAGCATGCAGATGCCATCAGTGGCGGTGAGGAGGACGGTTTTGGTGCTGTGATTGCAGCGGAATCCTGACTGGGAGGCTTCTAGGATGGAATTCTCTTCGATGAAGGTGGTCAGCTGAGCGTTTCCTAGCCTCTCAGTGACTTTGGCTGCAAAGGGGAGGAGAGAGATGGGCTGGTAGTTTTCCAGATCCGTCGGGTCAGCTGTAGGTTTTTTGAGGAGGGGTTTAACCTCCGCTCGTTTCCAGTCATCTGGGACAATGCTGGCTCTGAAGGAGGCGTTGATGGTTTGTCCTAGTTCGGGTGCAATGGCGGCGGCGGCCCTGTGGAATAGGTGCAGTTGACAGGGGTCCACTGGGGCTCCTGAGTGGGTTTTCTTCATGGTCATGGTGATGTGTTCAACGGTGGCAGGGTTCCAGTACGTTATGGGAGGCATGTCGGCGGCGGTGGGGAGGGGGGTGGTCTGGGTCTAGAAGTGGAGGTATTCTTTATTGGAGTAGGGGGCACTCATGCTGGAGGTGGAGAGTCTGAGGGGGGTTCATGTGGGATGGAGTTTCCTCCTCCTGGGAAGTGCGGGCGGTCCTTCTTCTGGATTGTGCAGCTGTAAGGGATGGCAGTGGCGGTGTTGGGGCTGGAGGTAGCATTGGTCCAGGTTTCCATGAAGACGGTGACTTCGGGCGAGAGGTAGTTGATCAGGTCCCAGATCTCTATGGTGTGTTGGTGTAGGGAGCGTACGTTGAGGAGGATGCATGTCAGGGTATTGGCGGTGTGTGCCTCCGGCGGGCCTTCTACGGTTGAAGCGGCATTGTCAAAGGTGAAGGTTCTGCAGCAGGTTCTGCAGCAGGTTCTGCAGGAGAACTGTCCGTGGGTGGTGTTCGGCGAGTTTTTTTTGCAGTCGGTGTGTCTTCCGGGATTGAGTGAGTGATGGGTGGTGGGATCATATTGGTGAGGCCTTGGAGAACCATTGTTTCTGGAGCTAACCACGGTCGGGACGCGGATGGGTGCAGACGGGCTTGCCTTAGGTGTGTCTTTGGCACGGCAGCGGCTTGCCCGCTGGGCGCGTCCGCAGCATGACCGGGCAGCGCCCGCTATTAAGAAGGGCAGGGGGGATGGACGATAGGAGAGACGCGGGATGGGCAGAGGAGGGGGGCGGGCCGCAGGTGCAGTGCGGCGGGAGAAACAAAGCGGGGAGAAAAGCTCAACAGTAAGACACAACAATAAGCAAAGCAGTAAAGACACAACAATAAGCACATCAGTCAAGATACAAAAAAACAATCTAGCCCACAGAGAATAAAATATTATACTCAGTGGCATTGACTGGCACGCAGGGGGCTCAAACCCCTCTCAGTAGGAGGAAAGGAGGCTTCGGCGGCAGGGATATTGGCGCAGAGCTGCTGGGGAGAGACTGTCCTTGACCAGAGTCAGGGAACTAACTTGCGCTCCCCCACAGTGGCTGCCATTAAGAAGGGGAGGGAGGGACGATCAGCTGGGAGGCGGGATGGCCAGAGGAGAGGGGCAGTGTTGCAGGTGCAAAGTGGTGGGAGAAACGAAGCTGGGAGAAAAGCTTAGCAGTAAGACACAAAAATAAGCAAAGCAGTAAAGACACAACAATAAGCACAGCAGTCAAGACACAACAAAACAAACTAGCCCACAGAGAATAAAATATCATACTCAGTGGCGGTGACTGGCATTCAGGGGGCTCGGACTCCGCTCACGAGGAGAGGAGGCTTTGGCAGCAGGGAAATTGGCACGGAGCTGGTGGGGAGACCAGAGTCAGGGGACTTACTGGTTCATCCGGTGCCGCAACCGGACCGCCTCACCGCTATCTGTTTAGCATCACTAGCACCAGGTATTGAGAAGGATAGTGCTGCATTTATGTCCCGGGCCACCGGAGCCTCACAGCTGTGTGGCCATCTTACATTTGCGCCACCTAGCATCCAAGATCCAGCTTTAACTTAAAGAGTCTTTAACCGCATGCGCGCTAGCGGGTTTTCCCGCTGTGCGCTGAAATTTAAAAATCGCGCGGTTTGTGACAAAGCCAGCTCGTCATCCGCGTAGCGCAGGTAACGCCCATGACGAGCTGGCTTTGTCATTAGCGCGGAAGGGGTTAATCAGAATGACCAGGCACTCAATGTTATACCCAGGCTTGTAACTTTGCAGTTCCAAGAAAATCGGAAAAAAAAGAAATGTATTTAACTTGAAACTAAATATGAAATATGAAAATGTTTTTTTTTTTAAACATTTCTTTATTATTTTCCTTGAATGAACAACATTCACTTACAATCATGTACAGAATATGCAAAGCTTTACCACATCTATTACAGCTTAATTAACTTTGTGGTATGTAATTAAGGCCACTCTTACCATTGCATTCCAATAATGTAGAGAACTAAAATATTCAAATCTTTTATGGGAAATATTCATGTAAATTATTTGTATTTGCTTTAAATATAGAACAGAATATGTTTAAGTACTATTAAATTAATTTTGAAATACAACTTTAATTAATAGAAATATATTGTTACATTCCCATCTAAAGAAAAAAATACTTCAATCTGCATTAATAATTATTAAAAGTGTTGTTTTGAATTAATTAAAAATAATGTGATATTTCTTGAAGAAAATATATTTTTACATTCATTTTTAGATTCAGAATGTTTTATTAAATTACTAACTGTACCCGGCCAAGCGTTGCTGTGGCTCAGTCTGGCTAAATGGAAGAGAAAGAAAAGAGTAAGCGCACGTTTTTAATATGTTTAATTTCACAATGCTTGTGGGTATACAATATGTTTTTGTGACTATTGTCTCTATGCGTGCCTTGTAGTTGTTTCGCAGCAAGCAAATCAATAGGTTGTGTTCGGCTTTTTGATTAAAAACACGCACGTATTGTACACGCGCGTATTCGATTCAAACGTTGTGTATATATAAAAACGCGCTAATGTTGCAAAGTGAACCAACTCCTCCTCCCTCCCTCCACCCACTTCCAGGTCTGCCATCCCGACACCAACTGGCCATCCTAATATATGAAGCTGAAGCTGAAGCTGAAAGTATTTGTAAAACGCTCTGTGACCAAGCGGTTTCCTAGCGCTGGAAGGGTAATAGCGTCAGAGGGGGGAGGCAGCCAGGGAATTAGAGGTTAGTAAAAGCTTGGTCATACAGATGGGTTTTAAGTGCCTTACGAAATTGCAGGTAAGCAGTGATGGACCTAATTGTGGGGGGGAGACTGTTCCAGAAACGGGGGGCAAGAATGGAAAATCTAGTGCCGCCAGTTCTGGATTTTCAAAAACGAGGAATGCAGAGGAGGGCCTGGCTGGAGGAGTAAAGGTTGCGGCAAGGGTGATAATGAGTAATCAAGGAGTTAATGAAAGCGGGGGCAGTGCGGTCTCGGGCCTTGAAAACTAGGCATCCCATCTTAAAGAGAGATCTCTGTAGGATAGGAAGCCAGTGAAGAGATTTGAGGAGGGGAGTGGTATGGTGAGACCTGGGAAGCCGATGGATGAGGCGGGCAGCCAGGTTCTGGATGGTCTGAAGGCGCCGAAGCTCGTAGGCAGGGATGCCCACGTAAAGGCAATTCCCATAGTCTAACCGTGAACGAATCATGGCCAGGACAATTATTTTAAGAGCATCAGCAGAAAAAAAACGGGAGATCTTGCGGATAATCCTAAGGGAGAGAAAACAGGATGAAACAGCAGAGCTGACCTGGGGACGCATGGAGAGGTCCTGACTGATTTTGATGCCCAGGGTCCTGACTGACCCCGAGGGAGCCGGAGGAGGGCCGAAGGTGGGAGGCCAGAAGGCAGATGTCCATGGACTATTGGCACCACCCATCAGGACCAGCTCCGTTTTGTCAGGGTTGAGCTTGAGAGAATTTTGGTTCATCCAGTCGGAGATGAAAATAAGAACAGATTGGAATTTGAAGAGAGAGTCAGAAGCAGGGGTGAGGTCAAAAACAAGTTGAAGGTCGTCGGCGTAGTTATACACAGAGACCTCCATCTTGAGTAAAGAAATGGTGAGGGGGTAGATATAAAGATTAAAGAGAAGGTGGGACAGGGGCGAGCCCTGGGGAACCCCACAAGACACAGAACCGGGCGGAGCGGAGAAACCGGAAAGACGAACGGCCTGGGTTCTGCCCTGGAGGAAAGAGGAGAGCCAGGAGAGAGCGGTGCCCTGGATGCCCGCTGCCCTGACACGGCCGAGAAGGATGGAGTGGTCGACCGTGTCAAAGGCAGCGGAGAGGTCAAGGAGCACCAGCGCCTGGGGGGAATTGGAATCAGCCTTGCTCTTCAACTCGTCGAGAACAGAGACGACCACAGATTTAGTCGAATGAGCTGGGCGAAAGCAGCTTGGTGAGAGGCTAGGAGATGATTTTCCTCTATGTAGGTCGACAGGCACGAAGTGATATGGCTTTCCAGAATCTTACTTAGGTAAGGGAGCAGCGAAATGGGTCTAAAATTAGCGGGGAGGGTGGGGTCAGAATCTGGTTTCTTTAAAATAGGAATAACTGTGGCTGATTTAAACAGAGAGGGAACTTTGCCTTGGGAAATAGATGCATTGAGAAGGGATAAAGGAGGGTCGGGGCAGCCAGAGAACAGCTACCGTAGAATAGGAGCCGGGCCACAGTCAGCTGGGGAGCCTGACTTGACCTTCCCAAGGAGGGCAAGGAAGGATTCCTGGGAAATAAGAGGACAATGGTGAAGAGAGGACAGCAAGGGAGGAAGGGGAGAAGCAGGGAGAGTAGAAGATGGAGGGGTGATGTTCCGTTTGATGTTAACAATCTTCTCGAGAAAAAAGTCATTAAGGGAAAGGCAGAGAGATTGGGAAGGGGTAGGGTTGTGATTGACTCTGTCTGATGCGGCCAGATTATGGACAATGGAGAAAATCTCCTTAAATTTATTAGCTGCTGACAGGATTTTCCCCGAGAAATATTTCAATTTTGCTGAGAGGATTGCTCTCTTATAGTTTTTAAGGAGAGACCTGTAACGGTCAATCAGGAGGGGGCAATAGTTGCGCCTCCACTGGCGCTCTGACTGGCGAAGGGCCAGTTTGAGTTCTTTAAGGTCACTGGAAAACCATTTATTGGCTTCGTGGGGGCGGCAGGCTTTGACCACCCTGAGGGGAGCGACCAGGTCACAGGAAGAGGACAGCCATAAATTGAGCGCATCAACTTGAGAATCAAGGGAAAGGTCAGAAAGCTTAGGGAGAGAAGTTGCCAGGGAGGAGTGGAGGATGTTAAAACCCACTCGGTTCCAATTTCGTGCTAAGATGTTTTTGGGAAGAGGGGGCCTGTCGACAGCTGAAAGGTCTATAGAGAAGGAGATGATGGAATGGTCCGACCAGGAGCAGGGGAGAACAGTAGTGGGAGAGATGGTACGACCAGAAGACCATATTTGATCAAGAGTATGGCCGTGGGCGTGGGTCGGGTCATGAATATGGGAGGTAAAATTAAAGCAACGGAGAGTGTCGGAGAAATCTTTGGAAGTCTGATCTTCCCTGGGGTCACCAGGCCAGTAGTTGAAGTCGCCCAGTAGGAGAACAGACAAATTATTAATTGCAAGGGTAGCCAGTAAATCTTGAAGGGCGGGCACAAAGTGGGGCATAGTTTGGGGGGGTCGGTATAGAAGGACAATAGTAAGGAGAACTGACAGGTTTGTTGAGCGGGCAACTAGGAGTTCCACAGTGGGTATGGGAGGGTGGGCCAAGGGTTGGAATTGGAGGTGAGACTGAATAATCATGGCCACACCTCCACCGGTTTTCCCGTCAGGGCGGTCTGCCCGAAGGGCATAATAGGACGCGGCAATGCGGATAAAACATCGGTAGACTATTGTCTCTATGCATCCTTTCTTAATTTTGCAAAGTGAACCAACTCCTCCCCCCTCCCTCCACCCACTTCCTGGTCTGCCATCCTGACACCAACTGTCCATGCTAATATATGTAGACTATTGTCTCTATGCGTCCATTGTAGTTGTCGTTCGGCCTTTTGATTAAAAACACACGCGTATTGGACACGCGCGTATTAAAATCTAACATTGTGTATATATAAACATGTGCTTAATCGAATCCAACGTTGTGTCAAAATTTCAAAGCAATCGGTGAAGAACTTTCGGAGATTTAAGATTTTGAACAAACAAACATTGACATTTGTATGTGTCGGTTCGGGCTTTTGATTAAAAACACGCACGTATTCAACAGGCGTGTATTGGAATCCAAATTTGTGTATATAAAAACTCGCGCGTATTCGAATCCAACGTTGTGTGAAAATTTCAAAGCAATCGGTGAAGAACTTTCGGAGATTTGCGATTTTGAACAAACGAACATTTACATTTTTATTAATATAGATTTAATAAGTAATTAATACATATGTACTAATTCTATATATTTTTAACATGAAGTTATATTTATTCATATTGAAATTATTTATTTTATTTTAACATTGTTTTCTATGGTGCTTTATTTTAAGTCCTTACCGCCATTATTTTCAATGGGAGGGTGTTGGAGCACCAATGGCTATCCATCAGTAGTACTGGACATGCTCAATTTGTTTCCTTTTTCAGTATTAACTTACACTCAGAGTTTATGAATACTCAAAAGTAGTAAACTTACTCAAAAGTGTAAACTAACTCAAAAGTATAAATTACCTATGTGAATCAGGTCCTCACTGTTTTTAGTATAATGCTGTCTTTCCAAAAACATACAATATATAAATAATCTCTGAAGGTAGATTAAACTCCTTCCCTTTGGCAAGATACCTACCTCTAGCTTTATATGCATGTGCCCTCTGAGATTAATTCACTTAGGGGGCTATTTATGAGAGCCCTGTGTCACTTGTTCACCACGTAAAAGGGGTACATGCATGAGGCATGGCTTTCATTAAGATTTATCAAGTCATACGAAGCCACCCTGCATGGTTTTGAGTGGCTTTATAAATCATAAGTAATGAGACACCGCAAATCTCTGAGTCACCTTACTTTGCGCCTGAAAGGCCTTCCAAGGGCATTGCAGTGCGCTTTCCCACGCAGCAGCCATGACATTTGATGCTGTCCCAGACTTACAAAGTGATGTAAATCTGGGAAAACGTCAAATCTGTACGCCTCCCAAGGTGCGGCGCAACAAGGAGAACAATGTTAATTTCACCTTGTTGTTTTCCTTTTTACATTTGTGTTGCATTCTACAGCACACATAAAAAGAGGAACATGCCTTGCAGGATTGTTTTTGTGCAGAAAGGTGCCCTTCCCTGCATAAAAACAATCCTACCTGCAACATAGACACCCTTTCACCAGGGTGCAAGGGTGCCTACGCTAGGGCTAGGCTGCCACAACAGTGCCAGCATAGACTGAAAGGACAAGGAAGCATTGTTTTGCATAAATACAGTGCAATCCTGCCGTTTTACTTGCATAAGGCAGCACAGCAAGGTGCCTGGCTGTGCTGTCCTACGCCATTATATCACAAATGAGGCCATACGATTCTGATTTGTCTCTAGTGCAAATAAAAAGTAACTAACATTTTTTAACACTCTGTGATGCTTAATCTTGATGACACATTCATCACTTAATAAATATCACATGTACCACAAAAAGCATGTTATATACACATATAATAATCAATGGTTTTTTGATGATAGAATCCTTTTTTTCCTTTACAAAAGAATTCATGTTGACAAACACTGATCATTTTCCTAAGGTCTTTGGATATAAAAGTCTAACTCAAAGATAATGTTCCTAAATAATTTCACTTTCAGAACGCTTCTCTGTTTTATGGCTTTCCTCTCAGGAAACTCGTTAAGAAGATATTGTTCTTTAAAACTAATCAAGAAGAGTTGTAAAAAAAGAAGAATCCACAAAGCAATAGCCCTGAACGAAAGAACATAGGGGCATATTTACGAGCACTGTTGTGTCGCTCTTGAACCTTGTAATGTGGTGCAAGAGCGATGCAACTCAAAAATGAGATTAATGTAGCCAACCAACACCAAATTGCTTGGCACTGAGTGGCTTCATGAATCTCGAGTAAAGCAAAACAGCCCGAATCGCAGAGTTGCGTTACACTGCCCTGGGAATCTGTTCCTTGGGCATTGCATGGGTGTTCCAACAAAGCATCTATGGATTTCTCCCCATTCCTATATTTACCAGAAGTGGTAGACCTAGGAATGTGCCAAAAATCCTGAGCCTCCCCAGGTGAGGCGTGACAAGGAAAAATATGTTAATTTCTCCTAATTGTTTTCTCTTTCTGTGTGCTGCCTTCTGCACCACATACAGAAAGAGGAAAATGTCTCAAGGTATTGATTTGTGCATGAAGGTGGCCCTTACTGCACAATACAATCTACTTTACATGACAGGATCTCTCTTACCATGGTGCAAGGATGCCTGCATTGGCGCTAGGCAGCCAAAATGGCGCTAGTGCAGGGGGAAAGGAAGGAATACTTGATATTGTTTTAAATACCACACATTCGTGCCCTTTCCCTATCTCATAGTGCAGCTCAACAAGGTGACTTGCTGCACTGTCCTGTGTGACAGCCCCATAAACCTGGCCCCACATATCTTGTTTGTCAATCTAGAACAGGATGAAATATGAGGAAAGTTACAGCATGCAATCCAAGATGACCACTGCTAAGTCCAAACCCCATGAGATTTCAGGGACTCCTGTGAAATGTAGCTTCCATTTGGTAGGTGTCATGAAGTGCAGACTCTCTCAGCGCAAGCTCTTTTGTCATTCAGTTCCGAAACTCAGTGCACACCACCAGCCTCTCTGTCCCTGGAATGACCTCAGAGCAGATGGCCTGACACATAGAATCCCTGCACTCTCTGAAAGGCCAATGGTAAGTCCAATCTCTTTAAAGTACCCCCTACCACAAAAGACCCTAAGCAGAGCTCCAGGGTTGTCAGGATGTCTTGTTTTATAGAATTCTTGAATCAAATGTGTAGCATGAAGATTAAAAGCTGATTCTTCCGAACATTCCCCAAACCCTTTCCAATCGACTAACTATTGCATTTGCTTTCTGGCAACTATTGAATCGAAAATGTTATGCACCCCATAGTTATGATCAGCATTCATCTCAATCAGCGAAGATTATGGAGCACGTTGTGTCTATGCAGGAAATGATATGACAAACGGACCACTACATACATTTTCAGAGGCTGAGGCACTTTTAACCTTACAGGAAATCGCAACTGGATTCACAATCTTTCAAATCGAAGTAGGGACGTGCAGATTTGATTTGCAGCTTTATGATTTCTTCAAATATAAATTCTTTGCACGTTACCACACTGTCTTGCCAACAACATATTGAGGCAGTAGATTTTTCCTACGATTAGCATAAAGTTCGGACCTAGCTTTACCTTTACCCAGGGCTTCCTGTGTTGAGTATGCATTTTTTAACTCATTTTTGTCATTTTTGTACCAAAGGATCAGAAATACATAATAGCTGATCTAAAGTTAGTATTCAGTATGATGGCCATACAAACAAAAGAAAGGAGACATTCTAGTAGTTGAATGCTGAGGCCCTGATTACGACTTTGGTGGTCTTCCCAATGGACCACTGCAGTTGGCAGTCCGAGGCAGATGCCAAGCCATTGGCATTCCCACCCACTAGTAATCTAGGGCTGGTGGTGTGATGCCATCAGTGTTACTGTGGTGGCATGTTTCAGCCCATAGACAAAGCCTGCAAGGAATGCTGCCACAGTACAGCACCTTGAGCACATCCGGTGGACTATGTGGCGTCCACCATGTCGTGCATGCTACGCAGTGCACCACAACCGTGCAGGAATTAGAGGCAGAATGTCCTTGGGGCCCTTTTGGCGGCCACTTTCCATGCCTTTCTGCTAAGCATTTCATGGTTTTGTCCCCGCCTTGGAATGCTCGTTGGAAAGGCAGGTTGAAATCTGCTCTGCGGTGCCTCGATGCTAGCCTGCTTTCCCCACCGTCGCAGGATCTTGGATCCTGGTGGTGGTGGTGATTTTGTGGCAGTCCAAGGACTAGCATATGATGAAGCGAGATAGAAAATAAAATGTTGTTTAAACTCGTGAAGTCACACTTCCATAATATAAATTAATAATATTAATGATTTGTGATGTGTTATGCTAACTCAACTTAGATTAAACTTTACACATGGGGATATTAACATATGTGCTCATAAACGTGCATTATTGTTGCATCTTTTGTTTGTGCAAAAATAATAAATTAATTTTGTCATTTTCATTTTTGTCATTATTAACGGCAGCAGATTTAAAAGTGGTATGCGCTTGTTTTGCTTTCCTTGTCTATGTGATGTTATTTCTACTATTATAGGTGCATATAAGATTTCATGGATTTTGAAGACTGGTAGATATAAAATGCTGCTTTATTTGTTTGCTTCTTGCTAGGTAACACTAAACTAATAGGGTGGGTTAATCAATTAGTAAACAAAGGGTGGAAACAGAATAAAATATTATTTCTTTCATTATATTTTCCTTGTGTTTGTTTTATACTAGAAAAATAAGTTGCCTGCTTTGGGCCTAGTTTGCTCGAGTTTGCTAAAAGATGAATTCAATTTCTGCCTGAAGCACGATGTCCACCCTAAAGTTTTCCATAAAAGTTACATTCACTAGACAATGAAGAAGCGCTGTCATTATTTTTGTCGGACGTGGCCAAGGTCAGAAACCGGCAGAAAGAACTTTTGATAACTTGGCATCCGAGGAAGTGAAATGAAACCAGTGAGAACTCTTGTTCAAATTTGTTGCAAACTGAGGAAGCTTTGGAACACGTACAATAAAGACAATGGTCTCAAAGAATATGACAGAATGGAAGTTTTGAAATATGGGGTGACATGTCACTTGTCACTTTCGGACCAATGGGACATCGACTTTTGCAGAAAATTTTCCTTTACTTAGATTAGCTAGCGTAGAAGGGTATAAAAAACCCGTGCCTTATGGTTAGTGCCGGCTGCTGCTTTTCAACTTTCAGATGAGGGTGTCGTGCTGACGAACTTTGCTTGGAGCACGTAAGAACCCATAAAGACTCTACTTTATTTTCATTTATTCCAACTTAGCTAGGGACTTAGGATTTTAGAAATGCTAAACTTTTAATTTCTTGCTTAAAACTAATTTTCTATAATGTTTTCAAATATGCTTACTATGATTCTAATAAAATTACATTTATAAAATTATATTCACAACAATCTAAAATTAGTTAATAAAATCTTACTTTTGAAAACAAGCAGGTCTTGGTTATTCAGGAATGTGGGTTACTATTAGCTAGATGCCATCGCCATGGTGGTCATTTAAATAGTTAGGATTTGTTCAAATGATGTTATCTTTACCGCGGTTGTATATAAATTGTAAATAAGTTGTATATAAGTATAATTTGGCCACCTGATTCAGTAGGTCAAAATATGTCATATTTGATTAATGGGTCCATTAGTTAGAGTAGTGTTTAATGTAATAGGTTATAGAGTTAGGTAGCGTTGCTTATGACATATTTCCTATAGGCCGCTGGATCAATTCTTCTGGTAGCAGAGATTGATGGTTGCTAAGGTAACCAATTTGTTATGGTATGGATATAGGATCGATGTTTAACACATGTTAAGTTCGTTTTTGTGCTATATGTGAGTAGTACCGGTACAGATTGTGTGATGAGAAGGTAGTCACACAGGGCATTTGATCTGTTTCAGAGTAGTGATATCGCCATGTATCACAGGTGTTGTGGCCGTGCAACACATTTTAGGGCTAGGTGTGAATGTTGTATAGTGAGGATTATCTAAGAAATTTGAACAGCATGAGAATAGGGACAATGAGCCTGTTATAAAACTTACTGTGATAAAAGTATTAGTATATATTCGAGCTCGAATGAGGGGTAGGGTAACGTCGGTGCATGATTATCTATAAACAGGTGAGAGTCCTGTAGGGGTACATGTTTTATATCTATAAACAGGTGAAAGTCCTGTACGGATAACGTCGTTATTCTACTAACGGTGCATGATTTCTATAAACAGGTGAGAGTCCTGTACGGATTTCATGTGTGTTTGAATTTAGGGACTTTTTCCGTGTGAGAGTGCGAGGTTGTTTTGTAAATTATGTTCAAGTGGTACTTTCGAATAGTCACTTAGTTGTGCGTTCTGAGGAAAATGAGTTCATAATTACTTGTTTGAAGGGTAGAGTAAAAAGATTACTGTACTGACAATTGTATATTCTATGGGAATAGTGCCTTCTATTCCGAGAAAGAGAATATTTGAGTGATTGAATTACTATCACTTTTTAGAGAAACAGACAGATGAGTCTTTCTTGTCGTTGTTAAAGATTACATTTTAATGAAAAAAAAGTGCTTTAAAATGGCGCTATGAAAAGATTTTGTGAAGGAGGGGTGAGCGCTGAGGGAGAGAAGTGAGAAACTGCAGCTACTGTGTACATCACAGAGCCGCGCTGTGATTGGGTGATATACGTCACTAGCTGTGTTCTGATTGGTTCTTGAGTTTCTAACGAGCTGTAAGCTAATTGGCTTTTCAGAAAAACTCCACATCTATTGGTTGAGCAAATTAGTGATGTGGCTCAACTCTTATTGGCTTGTTAGTGTGTTTCGCACACGGATTGGTTGGCTTTGCGGAATATCCCGGAAATATTTTACGAACAAATTTGTTAATTGAATTTAAATTTTAAAAATGAGTTATCATTTTAAGCATGTTGAGATAAAGCCAACGTTATTTCAGAAACTAAAAAATGTTATCTCACCTGACAAGAAAATTGAAACGCGAGGTGGTAAATTACTTCATAAGTATAAAACACCTGCAGCGTACATGGAAGGTGAATATGGTTATCATACCGTTTTGTGGTTTGATGTTTGGAAACATTACACTAAGGATGATGGTGTTTTGGCTTGGCCTGAAGATGGTTCGTTTAATGTAAAGGTTTTGAGAAATTTGAGAGAGAAAATGAATGCTCTTATTCCAAAACCGAGACCTACTCAATTTGAAGCTTTAGTTGAAAGGGAGGATGAGATGTTTCAATTACAAAGAGAAGCAAGTGGAATTAAAAGACCTCCTAAAATGCTAAGTTATAGAAGAGAGACACATGAAGATAGAATGCGAATGTGGAGACAGGGAAGTATGAGTGAGGGACTCTATTTAATTAGAGAGATGGTTTTAGGTTCTCCTGGTGAAAAAAGAACTGAAAAGAAAAATAATGCTCCTGTAGAGAATGAAACTGAAGATACAGTTTTAGAAGAAATGTATACTTCCAATAAAAGGAATGAACCTTTGAGACCTCCTAGGTCATGGTCTACTCCGATGGTTTCTACAGAAATCACATCAAGTGCACCTCCAGTTATTGATTCTTCTAAGATATATCCAAATAATTCTGAATCTTTTGAAACTCCAAGAAAATTTGAAACTGAAACAAATGCAGATGTCTGTATAGAAGGTAGACATTTTTCATTAATTCCAAGAGAAAGGGAAGCTCCAAAAAATTATGTGAGAGAAGCCAGAAATGTGGAAGCTGGGAATTCTTCTGAATATTTACGATCAAAAGAAGAATTAATTCGACAAATAAAAAAAAGCATGGAAGCTGTGACAGTTCCAGTAACGATTGGTCCTGTTCAGCCTGTCTTTGAACAAAGAGAAATTAATAAGCCAGGTTTGACTATCCCTTTAAATGCAGAAATACAAAGGGTTGCCGAAAATTGTTATTCAGACTTATCTAAAATTAATTCTTCAAAAACGAGAATGCCTAATCTAACTTTTAATGAGGATTCATTTCCTAAATCACCAATGGGTGCAGAATCTGATGCTGAGTGTTCTGAAGTCAGAGTGACAAAACCTAAACTTGATGTTGCAAAATTAAAAGCAAATTTGGAAGAATTAATAATTGGTACAATAGGTCCTGACAGTTTAAAATTTTATCGAGATGATGAACTTCTATTCATTTGTAAAAGTATTCAGTGGAAAACGAAAAATAAATATGATCAGTTGGATGAACTGGCAGCAGAACTTGAAATTGATTTGAGCAGGCAAAAGAATTTTGCAAAACATTACAGATTAGACTTTTCAGAAGATGACATTGAGAATTTGAACTCAATGGGAAGAATAATGCACATAAAAGATTTGATTGTTTATATAAAAAAACTGGGAGAGTTGAGTAAATGGAGAGTTAAATGGACAAGAAAGAAGGAAGATGAGAAATTAGAAAAATTGTCAAAACAATTTCCAATGAGAGAGATTGCAGGTGGAGGGTATGTTCATGTCCCTTGGTCAAGACAGGACATACTACTGTTTACAAATGATTTCCAAGGCTGAGAGAAAAACCTGTTGAGTGGTATAGACAGGTAGACAGGTTCATCAAAGTCTCAAAGGTTCTGTGGATTGATCTGGATGGATTGTTTGACATTGTTGTCCCATCGGATCTTTGGACAGAATGTAAAATAGCCATAAGTTGGCCAAAGGTAGAACCTGAGCGAATAAAAGAAACAGGTGCTCCTAATCCGATTGTAATGGATTTTTATGAAAAAGTGATTTACTGGTTAAAAGAAAAAATTCCACCAAAAGAGGTTGATTGGGTTAAAATAGAAAGAACAAATCAAGAACCAAAGGAATCAGTTCATTCATTTTACGAAAGGTTACTGTTGATTTTTAAACAATACAGTGGTTATGAAAAACTAGACGAAAAAGATATGAGTCATTTCGTCTACAGATTTGTTTATGGTTTAAAACCAGAAATTGCTGATATGATTAGGAACAGTATTGTTGGTTGGCAAGCACTTTCTGTTGATGATATTTTGAGAAAAGCAAAATACTGTAGTGATGAATTAGAAGTGAGACAGAAAAAGCTCAAGTGAAAGTGGCTGAGCAACAAATTGCTAATCTTGGAAATAAAAACACAAATTTTGTTCAAACTACAAATTCAAATCTTGGTCAAGGAAAATTTAAGGGTAATAATGTAATCAGAAAATGTAATCCAAGATTGAAGAGATGAAGCAGAAATTACCTTGTTTTAATTGTGGCGAGATTGGACATTGGAGAGACGAATGTAAGAAACCTCCTAGAAATTTAAAAAATCCATTGTTTAATCCACAGATGCAGAATGATGTTGATCTGCAGCGACAGCTACAGTTACAACAGAGTTTAAATGAGTTAAATCTTCAGCGACAGCTGCAGCATCAGGTGAATCATCAGCAGAATCAATTACCACAGCCTCCTTTTCCTAATTGTGGGGGGACACAAAAATATAATTCTGGTGTGGGATTTCAAGGAGATGAACAGGTAATAAAACCCCAAAGGCAAACTGTGCAAAATGCTTCACAACAGTTTTTGTTAACAGAAGGACAGGGAAGTGACTCTGATGATTACTTCTGACGGTGCCCGAGAAAGGGGGAAGAGTGTGTTATTGGAGCCACTCTTGAGGTTGACCAGTCTGGTCCTTTTGTAAACGGAAAAGTTAATGATGTAGACATCACTTTTCTGGTGGACACTGGTGCTACCCGTTCTACTGTTAGATCAGTAGAAATTGAAAACCTCTCTCTCTCTGGGGAAACCATCCAAGTTGTCGGAGTAAGTAATCAACAGATCAGAACTGATTTAACTGACCCAGTACCGGTTGAAATTGGAAATTTTAAAGACAAACACAGGTTTGTAGTTTGTAACAGTAGCCCAGTAAATTTATTGGGTAGAGATATATTGTGCAAAATGAATTGCAGAATATATTGTTCTCCTGATGGAGTTGAATTGCAAACAATAGAAGAAGATGGCTTGTACAGAATGACAATGATGTTGATGGAATCAGAGGAATCAAAATTGTTTCCCACATTTGAAAAAGAGATTCTGCCAGAAGAGCTCAAAAATACAGTAAAATCTGAAATTTGGGATTTGACTGGAAATGAGATGGGTCTGATGAAACATGTCGATCCAGTCAAAATTACATTGAAGCAGGGAATAGAATTTCCTAATATTCCTCAATATAAGATGAAAGCGGAGACAATTGAGGGAGTTATACCTGTGATTGAAAAATTTATTAAACAAGGTGTTTTAAAAGAAATTGAGAGTAGTCCTTGTAATTCACCGATCATGGGAATTAAGAAATCGAATGGAACGTACAGAATCGTTCAAGATTTGAGAAAAATCAATCAGATTGTAGTTCCATGTTGTCCTGTAGTTCCAAACCCAGCAGTTATTTTATATCAGATTCCACATGATGCTGAATGGTATACTGTCATTGATCTTTGCAATGCGTTCTTTACAGTTCCTTTACATCCAGAGAGTCAGGACATTTTTGCTTTCAGATTCCAGAATAGGACCCTCGCATGGTGTAGAATTCCTCAGGGGTATACAGAGAGTCCTTTAATCTTTAATGAACTGTTAAAAAGATCCTTGGAAAATTTAGATTTACCTGGCAGGTCAACGTTGGTGCAGTATATCGACGACTTGTTGATTGCTGCTAAAACAAGAGAAAATTGTGTGACAGACACCATAATACTTCTGAACCATCTTGCAGATGAGGGACATAAAGTGTCTCCAGCAAAATTGCAGTTTTGTAAACAAGAAGTGAAATATCTTGAACATAGAATTGCTAAAGGGAAAAGACAAGTGACAGTTGAGAGAATAAAAATGATTCAAGCAATGCAGCCACCGAGAACACAGAGACAAGTTAGAATGATTCTAGGAATGGTTGGCTATTGTCGACAATGGATAAGTGGATTTTCAGTAATTGCAAAACCACTACAGAGACTTACTAAGTCTGATGTAAAAGATCCAATTATTCTTAATGAAGTTGAGTTGGAGTCTTTTGAGAATTTGAAAAAGAGCTTATGTCAAGCTCCTGCCTTAGGCATGCCAAATTATAAGAAAGGTTTTGAACTATATTGTAGTGAAAGAGAAGGATGTGCATTGTCTGTGTTAATTCAGAGACATGGGAATTTGAAGAAACCCATTGCATATTTCTCTGCAGTTCTTGATCCTGTAGCAAAAGCCTTACCAGGTTGTTTGAAAGCAGTTGCAGCTACTAGTGTTAGTCTTGAACAAAGTGAAGGAATCATAATGGGATTTCCTGTGAAAGTTTTTGTGCCTCATTCAGTTGAAATATTACTGACAAGAGGTAAAACTCAACATTTAACCAGCAGCAGGTTGACAAAGTATGAGAAAATCATACTAGGAGCAGACAATGTTTCCATTTCAAGATGTTTGAATTTAAATCCATCTACTTTATTACCTGATTCAGAAATTGTAGATGAAAATGAAGTGGAACATGAGTGTTTGGATGTCATGGAATTTTGCACCAAACCAAGGCAGGATATTAAAGATGTACCTTTGCCTGAATCAGATGTCGTCTACTTTGTGGATGGCTCCTGTCTGAGGACAGAAGGAGGTGTTTTGAAAGCAGCGTACTCAATTTGTACAGTTGCAGATGTTGAAGAAGCATCATGTCTTGAGGGAATTCGTTCAGCTCAAGTGGCTGAATTGATTGCTTTAATTCGTGCTTGTGAAATATCAAAGGATAAAAGAGTTACCATCATTACTGATAGTCAATATGGGTACGGAGTTGTGCATGATTATGGACAGCTCTGGTCCCAGAGAGGCTATTTAACTTCAGCAGGGTCACCAATTAAAAATGCAGTTTTTTTTTAAAAGATTAATTGATGGTATTCAATTGCCAAAAGAGATAGCAATAGTAAAGTGTGCAGCACATACAAAAGGAGTGGATTATATTTCAAAAGGCAATGCCTATGCAGATGAAACAGCTAAATATTGTGCGAAAAATTGTCGTGCATACAATCGGGAAAAAAGTAAAGAATGTGATTCAAATTCATTGATGCTAACAACAACAGTAGAGACATGGCAGGAAATCAGGGACTTCCAAAATGAAGCAGATGATGAGGAAAAAGATTTATGGTTGAGAGCAGAATGTAGACCACGTGATGAAGATGGAGTGTGGACTTACAAAGATGGTAGAATAGTTTTACCATATTGTTTGATTGCTGACATGGCTAGATTATATCATGGTCCAGCTCACCTTGGAAGAGATGCTATGATCAGACTTTTCCGAGAGACTTGGTTTAACACTAAATTCAGAACGATTGCAGAGTCTTTTTGTCAAAGGTGTTTGTCATGCCAACAAATGAACCCCAACAGAAAATCAGTTGTAGGAACAGGGGTAATTGGTCGAGAGGGTGGTCCTTTTACCAGGTTGCAGATGGATTTCATTGAGATGCCTCTACACAATTGTTTGAAATATGTTCTTGTGATTGTTTGTTTGTTTTCAAGATGGGTAGAAGCTTTTCCTACACGACATTGTGATTCAATTACAGTAGCAAAACTGCTGCTCAGAGAAATTATCCCAAGGTACGGTTTTCCAGTCACTATTGAGAGTGATGGAGGAAGCCATTTTGATAACAAACTTATGAAACTGATATGTGAGGCATTGAAAATTGAGCAGAAGATACACTGTGCATACAGACCAGAGGCATCTGGGGTGGTGGAACAGATTAATGGGACAATAAAAAACAGAATTGGAAAAATGTGTCTAGAAACTGGTGTAAAGTGGACTGATGCTCTTCCACTTGTCTTAATGTCATTAAGAAGTACACCTGATAGAAAGACTGGTTTGAGCCCTCATGAAATTCTCATGGGAAGAGTCATGAGACAACCTTTTGTACCTGTAGGCAAATTGTTAAGTATAAATGACAGTGCTATTTTGGATTACTGTAAGAGGTTATCTGATATAGTAACTTCTGTGTCTAATCAGGTGGGAACTGAAGCACAATCAAATGAGAAAGTTCAGACACATGATTTGAAACCTGGTGATTGGGTCAGAACAAAAGTACATCGAAGAAGAAATTGTCTGGTTCCTAGGTGGCAAAAGCCTAGACAAATTATTCTGGTCACTACAAATGCAGTAAAGTGCAGAGGTTTGAAAAGGTGGATCCATCCTAGTCATACTATTCCAGTACCTACTCCTGAAAATTCTGACGATGAGAGTGATACTACGGATGATTCTGATTCCGAAGTAGAAAGTGAAACAAATCCAGATTCTGAAGATCGACAGAGAGGTCGACATCTGGATCATGTACCTGTGAATGAAGAGTTGAAAAGAAAAGACTTGGAAATTATTGAAATAGATTCTGGAGAAGAAGAGAATCTATTAAAAAGGAAGACAACTGAAGATTCAGTTAAGAAGATAAATGGAGTAAATACTACTGAAGACAGAGAAGCTGAACCAATTGAAACTTCTTACCAGGAGAGTATCGAAAAGCAGAAATCAAGCTCTGAAGTGAGGAACGGAAGACCAGAAACTGGGAAGTTGGAGGTAATTGAAGAAGAGGAGGAGGACGAATTACCTAGTACCAGTGATGGAAGACAAAGTATAGTTCCTGATAGGGTGAAACTGCTGAATAGAAAAGTTCCTGAGTCAATCATTGAAGTTTCAGACTACAATACTGGAGAAAGTGACATAGACGAAGAAAATAGAAGTGCGAAGAAGAGATCCTGGAAGTCAGAAATAAATGTTTCTGAACCAAAAAGAAAATTCTTGAGCAAAACAGATTTTTGGCCAGGTGGAAGATTGAGAGTCAGGTTAATCAAAAAACCAAAGGAGCAGGTGGAGGAAATAAGTAGTCAAAAGGATTGTGAAAAGGAAGTTGGAATTGGAAGAAAAATTGAAGTAGTGACAAGAAAGACAAGGAGAATTATAAAGCCAAATCAAAAATATAAATCTCCTGAGTGGTCTTATTTAGTGATTCCACCTGTTATTGAAATTTACTATAGTAGCCAAGAAGAAGAAGAAATTGAAGAGATTAGTGACAATGATTGAAGTATAGAGATTTTAATTTGGATTTTTTTAGGTTTTTAATTTTGGCAAAAGGCCGAAGAAATCTTGTTAGATGACATAAGGTCGAAGAAAATTTGTTTAGATGAGAAAAATTTTTGTGACATAAGGTCGAAGAAACACTGTTAGAGTTTGTAAAAAAAAAAAATTCTTTTAAAAAGGGGGGTGTAAATAATTAATTAATCAATGAAATCATTTTTAAAATAATTTTTGTTTTCTTTTAAGGCAAAGCTAATAAAGGATGCCTTATGTCAAGGAACAGAGTACTTCAAGGTGTTCCATTTTTAAGAGATGCTGTAGGATGACTCTGGTGTGTGTGCTCATTTTGATTCTGCTCTGGTTAATTTTAGCTGTTGTTATTCCTTTTGAAATTAACAAAGATTTTCACAAAGTAAACATGACAAGTAAAGCTTCAGTTAGTCAAAACAAACATAGTGTAATAGGCAAAGTTATTGATCATCGACCTGACATTCATCAGGACAAATCTATTAGTGATTTTTCAAGCAATACATTTACAAGGCTTTTGAGCCAATATGTCAAAGTAATGAATGCTAAAGACTGTTATGTTTGTGTTAAATTACCTGCTTCTGTTTCTGAGGGAGTGACATACAATATGCTTCCTCTTACTTATGGTGTGACATGCATTGTGTTAGCTAGTCTGTTCTATCAAACTGGACGCTTAGAATATTATTATTCGAATTATGATGAAATTTTTGCTAATTTAAAAATTGAGGCTACGTTGAATAAGCATAAAAAAGCTAAACAGATGAGGGAATTTTTCCTTGTTACTAATGAACTCACATATGAGTATGCTTACAAAAACAATCTAACCTGCAAATTAAGTGTTGAAGGAAAGAAATTTTTGAACCTAGTTGAAGAGAGGAGAGCAATTTACAAGAGAAATGAAATAGTCAAGCAGACTAAGTCTAGGTTCTGGCAAAAAGAGGATGAGAAGTTAAATGGTAAAACACTTGATAACGCTGCAATTCACATAGACAAACCAATTAGTGGTAAGCTTTGCATTAGAAGGGACAATACACTTTTTGATAATTACTTTGTGGGTGCAAGCAATTGTGAAGATACATATCAGATTATGGGAGGTTGGGGATTCAAAGGTGGAAAAGATCCAATTTTTCCTGGAATTTATTTTGTTTGTGGTGACAAAGCTTACTACAACCTTCCTGACCATTGGTATGGGACTTGTTATGTTGGGATTGTTTTCCCTAAAAATCTTTCATGTTGATAGAAATACAGAAGGATTGTTCAAAATAAATGATTATGTAAATAGGGCTAAAAGAGAAACTTTTACAGAAATTTTGGGAGATATTTTTGAAGCAGTAATACCTTTAGTAGGTATAACCCTGAATGCAGGGAGAATCAGAAAATTATCCACAATTGTTGACAGATTGTCAACAGATACAGCTGATGGTTTCCAATTAGTGAACGTTGAGGTCATTGCAATCAGATCTATGGTGATTCAAGATCGCCTTGCTTTAGACATACTCCTCGCAAAAGAGGGAGGAGTCTGCGGCATTTTACATGTGCAACATTGTTGCACATATATTCCTGATGAGAGTAAGAACATTGAGATGTTTATTAAGAACATTACTGAAATGCATTCAGAGATAATTCCATTGGAAGAAGAAGATTTTTCAGAAAAACTTTCAAAAAGATTTCAATCTATAAAAAAATTGGTTCCATGATATTGGAAGTTCAGTTCTTGGCAAGATTTTAGCACCTTTGATTGTGATAATATTCATATTTGTTCTGACGAAAATTGGTTGTTTGTTGCATAAGAGAAAGAAACAAATTAAAGAAAAGAGAAGAATATATAAAATTAATAAAGAAGAAGAAAGGGAGATTGAGTTACAAGAATTACACAGAGCACAGTATGACAATTGCAAGGATTTTGCAGAAACAAATTTCTAGAAATACTAACTCAAATGAATTTGAATCATTTTCCAAGAAGCTTAAATTTTCCAAAATTTTGGGTTGTGGTGTGGTGATTTGTTAATCACCAGATGAGGGAGTTGATGAAGCGAGATAGAAAATAAAATTTTGTTTAAACTCGTGAAGTCACACTTCCATAATATAAATTAATAATATTAATGATTTGTGATGTGTTATGCTAACTCAACTTAGATTAAACTTTACACATGGGGATATTAGCATATGTGCTCATAAACGTGCATTATTGTTGCATCTTTTGTTTGTGCAAAAATAATAATTTAATTTTGTCATTTTCATTTTTGTCATTATTAACGGCAGCAGATTTAAAAGTGGTATGCGCTTGTTTTGCTTTCCTTGTCTATGTGATGTTATTTCTACTATTATAGGTGCATATAAGATTTCATGGATTTTGAAGACTGGTAGATATAAAATGCTGCTTTATTTGTTTGCTTCTTGCTAGGTAACACTAAACTAATAGGGTGGGTTAATCAATTAGAAAACAAAGGGTGGAAACAGAATAAAATATTATTTCTTTCATTAATATTTTCCTTGTGTTTGTTTTATACTAGAAAAATAAGTTGCCTGCTTTAGGGCCTAGTTTGCTCGAGTTTGCTAAAAGATGAATTCAATTTCTGCCTGAAGCACGATGTCCACCCTAAAGTTTTCCATAAAAGTTACATTCACTTGACAATGAAGAAGCGCTGTCATTATTTTTGTCGGACGTGGCCAAGGTCAGAAACCGGCAGAAAGAACTTTTGATAACTTGGCATCCGAGGAAGTGAAATGAAACCAGTGAGAACTCTTGTTCAAATTTGTTGCAAACTGAGGAAGCTTTGGAACACGTACAATAAAGACAATGGTCTCAAAGAATATGACAGAATGGAAGTTTTGAAATATGGGGTGACATGTCACTTGTCACTTTCGGACCAATGGGACATCGACTTTTGCAGAAAATTTTCCTTTACTTAGATTAGCTAGCGTAGAAGGGTATAAAAAACCCGTGCCTTATGGTTAGTGCTGGCTGCTGCTTTTCAACTTTCAGATGAGGGTGTCGTGCTGACGAACTTTGCTTGGAGCACGTAAGAACCCATAAAGACTCTACTTTATTTTCATTTATTCCAACTTAGCTAGGGACTTAGGATTTTAGAAATGCTAAACTTTTAATTTCTTGCTTAAAACTGTAATTTTCTATAATGTTTTCAAATATGCTTACTATGATTCTAATAAAATTACATTTATAAAATTATATTCACAACAATCTAAAATTAGTTAATAAAATCTTACTTTTGAAAACAAGCTGGTCTTGGTTATTCAGGAATGTGGGTTACTATTAGCTAGATGCCATCGCCATGGTGGTCATTTAAATAGTTAGGATTTGTTCAAATGATGTTATCTTTACCGCGGTTGTATATAAATTGTAAATAAGTTGTATATAAGTATAATTTGGCCACCTGATTCAGTAGGTCAAAATATGTCATATTTGATTAATGGGTCCATTAGTTAGAGTAGTGTTTAATGTAATAGGTTATAGAGTTAGGTAGCGTTGCTTATGACATATTTCCTATAGGCCGCTGGATCACATACACCTAATTAGGCCCTTTGAACTATTGTTTTGTTAGTCAAAATGTTTGGAGCACCATGAATTCAACTAATATTGATCCAAAAACCTCTACTTTCTCTTTGGGAGTGATTAGCCTTGACAAACGTATAAAATGACCCATGGTCAAAGGACCTTCAACCATTAGACTTACCATACAACCTTGATTTTCAGGAAATTCCACAATGAAAACCATCCAAACTGTAATGGGGAGATGTGAACATACATAGTGTCACAGGGGATGTGGTTCAGAGGCTTCATTTTATAACCTTATATGGAACTGTCCAATCCTGCAAGTCTACTGTCGGACTATCGCCAACACTATGGCCGACTGTTTTCGGCTCCGAGGTCCCATTGGAGCCTAAATGGTTCTTGCTGGCAACGTCCAGGAATGAAAACTGTCCGAAGCATACAAAATATTGGCTGGCACTGTCAACGGTGGGGGAGAAAAGGAATCTGGCAAAGAAATGGGGGGGGGGGGGCAGTCACTTTCCAGACACTGGAGGAGTCGGTAACAGACCAAGACTGGTGTTGGCAAGCAGAATGTGTGATTTATAAGAGCAGAGGGTGCCCTAAAAAAGGGGAGAAACTATGGGGAGCTTGGCAGACTTACTTAAATTTAACGGGAAGTGAATAGATTGCAGAATTGTACAACAGAATGTTGCATAGATATGCTTACTCCATGTTTATTTCATCATCATATAAGTGCCAAGTACCAATTCAAAAAAACTGTATGCCAAGGTCAATGCAGAACAGGTTGTGGTCCCAATATCACTGCAGGTTTACTATTGGAACATTTCATGTGGTCAAAAGTCGAACATGTTTGTACATACTTCCTAACATCTATGAATAAACTGGGTCATAAAAAATATTTTCTGAATGCTGCTTAGTTATTCTAGGATATCTAGCAGCATTAAAGTAATTAAGTTAGTTTAGCCTGCTATCTTACCCGAACCGAGTGGCAAATACATAGGGCCTCATTTACGAGAAATGACGCATCGCTGCGTGAAAGCAGCGATGCGTCACTTCTCAGTGCACACTCCTTGCGACATTCCTGATGTGTCATATTTAATGTTTGACGCATCATGTCGCAAGGAGTTACAGGTACGTCAGTATTTCTGACGTATCTGTAAGCGCAAAGGTGACGCATTGATGGAGTGTGTCACAAAAGTGACGCAACTCCAGCAATGCGCCCTTTCAAATGGGGCAAGCCCCATGTGAAAGGGCCTGCGTCAGTCTTACGCCTGCTGTGAGGCAGGCGCAAGATTTTGACGCAACGGCGTCCTAAAAGTGACGCAGTGAAATCTCATAGAATTCACTGTGTCACTTCTACGACCCTTCCTTGCGTCAATACGCCCCCCCTTGCATACATTATACCTGGCTCAGGTATAATGTGGCGCAGGGGTTTACAAAGTGATGCATCTACCTAGATGCGTCACTTTGTAAATATGGCGCAACAAGGCGCATTTTTTACGCCACTGGTGCGTCACAAAAAGTGACGAACCGGCGGTGTAAAAGTGACGCACAGCCTCATAAATGAGGCCCATAGCTTTTTTCTGTATACAATGAAGCATCTTGTCAATGTCTGTCATCTTTCTCATTTCAACAGTTTTCTCAATGATAGACTGAATTTCAGTCATGTTCTTTTATTGAAAATGAATCCACATCAATCAAACTGATGGAATAACTGTAGAAAAAGTCATTTACATCAATTAAATGATGAAAGAGACGTTTTGAAGTTGAAGACTGTTTAATCCATCTTCATCAGTCAGGAAGCCAATACATAATACCCGTAACAGCAAATCCCTATCCACCCCCAGAACACTCTATATTGGAAAACAAACAACTAGAGTGGAGCGAGGCTCACTAGAACACGAGAATGACATTGTTGTAAATAGAGCGTGACCTCCACGAGCACAGAAAGGAAGAGTGCTCGTGGAAACCACGCTCACATATGTAACACTTATATAACAATAACCATATGAGATTTTACAGAGCAAGATTAATAGTGGCAGTTCAGTGAATTATCCCCCTTTTTCTAGTGGATTCTGTAGGGTTAGAGCATTAGCGTCAACATTGTGGGAGCTTGTATTTGGTTTATTATAAAGTCATAGTCAAAAAAGGCAAAGGCAACTTAAGTTGTCAATGAGAAAGTGCTCTAGCAGACTTTAGGAGCTACACATTTCTGTTATCTGCAATCATTTCTGTGGTATTTATGCCCCCCATAAATGGTGCTTCCAAATTTAAAAGAGTGCTTAGTTTTCTATAGTTTCCTTTTCAGAATGAGTGTAGTTTAGCTCTACTGGTGAGTTGTTTATACAAAATATTTTTGGGTGAATCTGTCCCATATTTGGGTTTGTCTGAGACAAAATCACCCCACATCCGACTTGATAGGGGCATCAGTCCTAAATGGGCATTCTACATTAGCTCATTTTCAAAATTGGAGCTCTAGAAAAATGTTCATTTAAGAAACTAAAAGCATGATCTATCTCTTCTGACCAAACAAAGACTACTCTTTTAGCAATTGGATGAATGAACTGCTATAAAAATTAACAAAGACTAAACAACTTTAAACAGGTTTGACTGCGTTGGGAGTGGGCCACTGAACGATTACTGAAACCTTCTTTTCATCCATCTGAATACCATCTGGCTTAAATCTATATTCCAAAACCGTTATCGTAATAGTTTGGAAGACACATGTATCCACTCTGATATAAAGATGGTGATCTCCATATTCGCTATAAATTTCCTTTGCTTGTCGTACGTGTTTTTCTAAAGAGTCAGAATAAATCAGAATATCAGGAAAATAGACTTTACAAAACAAATCTCGAATCCTCAGCATTTAATCAAAAACATATTGAAATGCCCCAAGAACATTCTGTAGTCTGAAAGTTGAGATCTGATACTCAAACACCTAAAATGAGTGCAAAATGTGGTCTTCAGTTTGTCAACCGCTCAGTCTCTAACTTGCTCTCTTAGAATCTACATTTGTGAGCATCTTTGCATTTCAAATGTGATCTCGCAAGATATATGTCAATGGTAATGGTAAAAAATCATTCACTGTGAATCTACAGAGGTTTCAACAATCAATGTAAGTTTTTAATTCACCCCTTACCCAGGCACAAAAAACAGTAGAGGAATGTGACTCTGAAAGTCTAATAAACCGATGCGCCAAAATGTCCTCTAAATACTTTTTTTTAACCCCTTCCACGCTCATGACGAGCTGAGCTCGTCATGAGTTGCACCCCTCGCATGCTCATGACGAGCTCAGCTCGTCATGTAACGCGGCTTTTAGAAAAAAGCCGCACAGCGCAAAAATAGCCGCCGGACACATGCGCTCTAATAAACTCTCTCTGATTTAGTGAGTGCATAAACTTGACTACAAATGTACTGATTTTGCTGCCCAGTTAATACAGAACTTATGTAAAATCAATCAAGCATACCCAAAATAATCTTTAACTATTGACTGCCTATCAAATAAAAACATATATTTTCATGCTGATTTAACAAACAAACCAGACAAGACATATGTGTATGAAATCACACCAGATTTGAAGATAACATAAAACCATCAATTGCATTCACCTTTCAGGAAAATTCTTCTGTATTGCCAGAATTGGTAACAATTGGGAAAACTACATAGCCATAAGAGTTCCTGAAGATCAGGATTCTAAACCTTCTGAAACTGTCTTTTCTTGTCCATCTAACATAATTTTCATGAGAATTATCATGAGAGCTGCAGCAGAAAGGCATGGTATTAAATGAGCATTTTGGAACTCACTTAAATTATTAAACAACACAGCCCCCTTCATTGTAGAGGAATACCAATGCTCGATCCTTGAATGAGCTGAGTTTACTTCTACAATCTTAAATTGAACTGACCTACCACAATATCTACATAGATTCTGTGTAATCTTCACTCTACTATTTGTTTTAGGTATAGTGCCAAATATACGTCCTAATAGCATGATTTCTGGAATGTCTGTAACGTTATTGTCCTTAACATTTGATTAAATTACTAGCAATTTATGTTTTTTCTGAATGGTGCTCACACAGATAATGATTTAATTGCACCACTAAATCAAATAGTCCTCCACATTTACTTTGAGGATTATTACTTGTGCCAGGATGCATTTCAATCACCTCATAAGCCTACATAAAATAATTATACTATTTTTTCCTATGGCCACCTTGTCTTAACAACTAAGCAATTGACTGTGGTAATATAACACAACCTCAACAAGTGTTGAGGGCCCTGTCTTAAGTTTAACACATTGTTGTTTAACAACAGAGTATGCAATTTTCTCCCAAATATTTTCTGCATCTGATCAGCTGAAAAAAATATTATTTATCTCTGACAATAGACTACTCCAGCTGGCAGCTTTCCCAGTTAGATAGGACAAAACAAAAGCCATTTCTTTTATTGGTAAAGGTTGTAGGTTACACCAACATTACCTAAGAAATAATACAAATTTAATTTCCAAAAGTATCTGTAAGGGGGAGTCAGGGGTATGGTAGGAGACAGTAGGAAATGGGGGCATTAGTTGAGTGGTGTAGGTACCCATCTATGGATATCTCCCAAATCCTTGTCAGAGCAAATCACTAAAGTTACTAAATTAACTTGAGCTGAACCCCCATGCATCTATTGCACAGGGCAGACAGGATTACTGTTGTAATGAGGGTCCAGACAATATAATTTACAGCTTCTTTATTCCAGTATTAAATTGGGAAGGTGTCCCCAGCTTGTCGAGTGTCTCGTACAGGCGAGCGCTCTGAACGTTCTATGTCAGCCTTCACAGAGTGGCATGGGGTAAACCACTTAAGTAAAAGGGAGAGGGGTGGAAGCGTAAAGGGTGAACCATTGGGCGAAGTTACAACACACCATCCTCCCTAGGGAGAACAAAGAGATGGAGGGATAGGTAAGAGGGAGTGGATGAAAGATACAGGGGCAGACAGGAAAACAGAGGAAGGGGAAGGGTTGAGAACAACCTGGCCAGTAACAAGGTATCCCCTGGAGGGATAAAAATACAATAAAAAAGAAAGGTTTTGCGCAGAAGACCATACAACTAGCAAAGATTACAAAATTAACAATAGCAACTATTTTTCTTTTTGATACATCCAGAAACTAGCTGTAAAACATCCTGGAGAGTACTATCAACTCATGCTGGAATGTCTGTGCCAGTGCGGAAAGGTTCTTTGTCTAAAGCTTTCCCTCCTCTGCCTGATAACCTGCCTTCTGTCCCCTACCTCTGATCTGCCTGCACCTATTTTGTTGTCTCTAACTGTAACCGGTACTACCTGGTCCTGACTCCACATTTTCCAATCCTCCATGACTACAATGTTTCTCTTCACCTCCTTTATTTTACCCGGGGCATAGAATTTGTCTCTGCTTTTTCCAAGTTTATCAGGTTTCCTGATGTACACACTCTGTCCTTCCTTGAGGTTCCTCTCCTTGGCACCCCATTTCTTGTCATACCAATCTTTGTATTTACTTTGTTTGTTTTCAATCTTCTTTCTTGTTTCCTCCTGATCGATCTCCACGTTTATATTCTTGCCCATCCACTTTGGAGAAAGCTTTGAACCCGCCTTTCTTCTTCTCAATAGCTCAAAAGGTGAGTGCCCTGTCGTAGAATTTGGATGGTATTTTTTTGTTGGAAAGTATTGGAGGACATACTCCATATATCCTCTTAAATCCCCCAGGACCTCTGGATTAAATTACAGCGGTCCACTGTTTTGTAGTGGTATGATATGCCCATAACATGTCCATGATGGCATCATACACGTTTTTTCCTGACTTGCTGGCCAGATGTATGCATTCTTTCAACATGCGGTTCGCTCTTTCCACTTTTCCATTTGCCTTAGGACAATATAATGGTGTACGGACATGGGTAATCGAGCAGTCCTTTAGAAACTCTTTCATCTCTTCCAAGACTAGTTGTAAGCCATTGTCCGTTACCATCGTTGTAGGAATGCCTTCTCTCGAAAACACCTCCTTTAAGAAGTGAATCAATGACTTTGTGCTGATATTGTATACCACCTTGTGAGTTATCCAGTTGGAGTATTAATCAATCAACACCAACAAGTACCAGTCCTGGGGACCTCTCCCGTGAATGGGTCCCGTAATATCGAAACCAAGCTTTTCCCAGGGTACCATCGGGACTTCAACCAGGATCAGAGGTGTATGTTTTGTTACTTTTGATTTGTCACTTAAGCTGCAAGCATAACAATCACGTACTTTTTCCTCCATTTCACGATCCATTTCTGGGAACCAGTAATCTGCACGTAATCTTGCTTTGCAGAGACTGCAGCCCAAGTGACCCTCATGGGCCAGCCCGATCACTTGATTCCTCATCCCCTCCGGGGGTACTAGTTTTCCTGACTTTAAGATGAATTTCCCCTCCAACGAAAGATCATCCCTAACTTTCCAATATGGTTGAATTTCCCTTTCAAGCTCCTTACATTTGTTCGGCCATCCGGACACAATATATGTCTTCACACTCTTCAAGATTTCATCATGTTCCATGTGTGTTTCCCAATTTTCTTTCGCCACTGCTGCCAAGCTTACTTCCAAAATTGTATCTTCGTCCTTCTCCTCCTCAGTTTCACCGCAGATGGGAGCCCTCGATAGGAAATCCGCCACTTTGTTTTGTTGTCCCGGTATATACACCGCTCTGAAATTATAGCCTTGTAGGCCTAAGACCCATTTAGCTATGCGTGGGGTCATGTCCTCCATGTTTTTTTTAGTAAACAATGGCACCAAAGGCTTGTGGTCTGTATGCACTTCGAATTGAACACCCCACACATAATATTTGAAATTCTTGATTGCCCAGTAGACGGCTAAAGCCTCTTTTTCCACGGTTGAATAGTTTGCTTCAGGAACGGTGAGAGTTCTGGACGCAAAAGCTACCACTTTTATTTCCTTCTCCACCCTCAGTGCTAAAGTGGCACCAATTCCTTTGTTGCTGGCATCTGTAGAAATTATAATGTCTCTTTCCGGATCAAATTTTCCAATGAAAGGTGCCTGTATGATAGCTTCTTTTATTTTTTTGAAAGCCATCTCTTGATCCTTTCCCCAGTTGAAGATGCTATCTTTTTTTACCAACTCTCTCAGAGGATGTGACATAGTGGCAAAATCCTTGATGAATTTCGCCATGTATTCCGCCAATCCAAGAAATGACACATCTTCTTTGTTGCTAGGAGTGGGAGCATCTCTCACCGCATTAACCAGATCGCACTTCGGTTTGATGCCCTCTTCTGAAATGGTGTGACCCAAATAGTCCACTGAGCTCACACCCAACTTACATTTGCTCAATCTTGTGGTGAAACCAACTCCTTTCACTCTTTCCAAAACTACTTTGAGGTTATCATTGTGCTCTTTTTCATCAGATCCATGAATCAGAATATCATCCTGAAAGCACATCGTTTTTGTGCAGTCTTTGAGAATGTGCTGCATTACTCGTTGGAAGGCTGCTGCTGCGGATGCCAAGCCAAAAGGCATCAGCAGAAATTTAACATTTCCAAACGGGGTTGTGAAGGCCGTCAGAGATTGAGACTTTGGATGCAGCTTTATCTGATAATAGGCCGAGGACATGTCCAAGACACTGAAATATTTCGCCCCCTGAATGGTGCTCAACATCTCTCCTATTCTCGGGAGGGGATATCTGTCCACTAGGATGTTGGCATTTAGGTCTCGCAAGTACACACAGAGCCTTATGTTCTTTCCTCCATCCTTGGTCGTGATGACGACTGGGGCCAACCATGCCGAGCTTTCAATCTCCCTGATGACCCCTTGGCTGAACAGCTTTTCCAACTCTCTTTTCAATGGCTCCCTCATGCGAAGTGGAATAGATCGGCTTTTATGTACTACAGGTACAGACCCCTCTTTAAGAGTGATTCTATGCATGTAGTTTTTCAACACTCACAGGTTTTCACTAAACACCTCCTTAAACTCTGTGGTTAGGTTTTCTGCAATATTAGGAGGTTCCACTAAAAGTACCTGCTCTCTGTTGTTGGGGTCTAGCTTAATCCCTAACTCTTTCTGATGTTTCCACCCCAGGAGGCTAGAACCCCTCGTGGTTACATAAACCTTCCCTACAGTATGCCTGTCCTTAAAAGTGATCCTCATCCTAGCCATAGCCTCTAATGGGATACGTTCCCTATAGTACCCCACTGGACTTATGTCAGCTTTCTCTAGATCAACATTGTGAAAGGGTAGCACGAATCTGCATATACTTCGAATTTCTCCCTATCAAGGGTGATTTCACACTTGGGGTAATTGTTATCATCATTGGCAATGTCATTGTCCACTTGAAAAATAAAAGTTTTCTCACCCCATCTTCTCTCTCCACATTTTCTATTGCATGTACGCTTCTTTATTCCAGTATTAAATTGGCAAAGTGTCCCCAGCTTTTCGAGTGTCTCGTACAGGCGAGGGCTCTGAACGTTCTATGTCAGCCTTCAGAGAGTGGCATGGGGTAAACCACTTAAGTAAAAGGGAGAGGGGTGGAAGCGTAAAGGGTGAACCATTGGGCGAAGTTACAACAATTACCTTTGAGGTAATGTGTATAGCATTTATGCAGTTCTAAAACCTGTAATAATGTCAAAATACAAAACTATAAAAACAAGAAAATGAATTAGAAAATGAGAGTACAATTTCTAAACACAAATGACAAAAAGCCAGTAATGGGAACAGGAGATACAAATTATTAAAGTTGTAACTATAAATAGCACCAAGAAGCAACAAGTCTCAATGATATTCAATCATAGAGCTAGAGCAGGGCCTAGGTGCAATTTAATGCTGACTTTATGGAGCACAAGCCAGATGCACCTGCCAGTTTCAACCTGGGCAAAATATTTTACCTTTTGATTTTAGTTTATTTATTTATTTAAAGAGTTTCATATAGCGCTGGCTAGACCCGAAGGTATCAGAGCGCTTTCCATGAGAATCAACAATATAACAGAAAAAGATCAACAATTACACAATACATCAAAAAATAGGCAACACAATTAGGAGAGGAGAGAAAGGAGAGAGAAAAGTAGTGGAGGGGCAGGGGAGGTGAGAAAGGGAGGATAAGGGAAGAGACAACATGTAGAGACGAAAGGAAGTCTGTCTAAAGACCGACTGGGTAGGTGACGACCAAGGAGGGGATCCATGGTCCATTTCCCCTATAGCTAAACCAGGTAGCTCCATCGGGCATCGGACAAAACAGCTAGATCTCAATTGACGAGGGAAAATTCACAGATAAACAGGGTGGGGACTAAGGGCCAGGACAGGTGAGGGCAAAGGTCAGTAGCAGGAAAGTGGGGAAAAGTAGAGCGGAGAGGGGTAGGGGGTAGGGGGAGGAGGGAGATAAGGTCAGGAGAGACGCAGGAGGGTTTGTTGTGGCCGTCCATTTAGGGAGTTACAGGCAGTATTTACATGAGGATCAGAGTTATAGGTTACAAGTTACATTTGTTCCAAGAGCAAAATAAACAGAGGAATTTGAAGTGTGACAGGGTGCGGGAGGGAAAGGACGGCGGGAGAGACAAAGGGAAGTCTGCCCAAAGACCGACTGGGTAGGTGATGTCCGAGAAGGGAGTCCCCAGCCCATCACCCCTTTAGCTAAACAAAGTAGCTCCATCGGTCATCAGTCAAATAGCTAGGTATCAGCTGACGAGGGCGAGTTCACATAAGGAAGTCCAGTGGATAAACATGGTAGTAACTATAAGCAAGGACAGGTGAGGGCAGGGGTCACTAGCTGGAAAGACTGCAGGGTGGCAGGCAGAATCTGGTAGAGGTCCAGTTGCCAATGATCAGCTGGTCAGTTGTAGGAAAGGAATCTTGTAGCTTGTTGTATCCATTTAGCTTGAATAGAAGATCAGCCTTATGGCTCTTGGAGTCCACTTCTGTGTCCTAGCAAGAATATATAAGTACTGGTAGTGCTTGGTGACTCATCCATCCAAAATTCAAGGAGGTACACTAAATTGGCGCATCATATCAGGTGCATCCTACATAAAAAACGCTTGAATGTACATTGCTATATACATACACTAAAAATGAAGTGTGGATTCGCTGAATATCCACTCCAAACGCTTTCAATTTTGGTGGCCGTAGGGTCAATCCACCCCAATAAAGGCACTGGAATCAGTACCTATTATGTTCAGTTCCATCTTGCGATACCACACAACCAGTGTCGCAGGACAGTGCCAATTTAGTGTACTGCCTTGAATAGGAATAGGATGGATGAGTCACCAAGTACTACAAGTACTTATATTATCTTGCTTTTTGCCCTGAAGTAGTCCAGTGGTCTGGACAAAACGTGTTGGCTGTTATCTATTGTACAAACGTATCAAATATGAACAATAAGAAATATACAGAATAAAAAGAAGATGTGCATGCATCTTTGAAAATCACAGTAAATTGTTTGTTTATTGCCATGAAAATTTTATAATTTCTGTATGGTGCACCTTTTGTTGTATTTGAATTTGTATAGTCCTTTTGTTGGGCTGCACCTTAGCAGCAGTGCTGCAACTGAGTGCACAATTGAGGTACACTATGTTTTTTGATAAATTTGGGATAACAGGTTGGGTGCGATTTTCATTAGGGGTTCTGCTGTTGTGTTTATATTTGATATAATATACAACCTGCCTTATGGGCAATTAGGCCTCTTAATGATGACTTATTCATATTTAAAAGGAATGTTTAGGTCTGTCGAAAGGGTTTTTTATAACAGGTCTCATTTGCAGGTTTCAATCTGCATAGCCAGGCTACAGTGCTAGGCCTAGAGAGACATGCGTTATAGTGCCATTGCAGTAGATGGCAGAAAGAGTGCTGTAGTCCAGTGGCAGAATTTATTTACAGGCCCTGGATATGCTTGCCACCATATACTAGAGACTTCTAGGCAAATTAAAATAAATAATCAGGTGTATACCAATTTTGCCATGTTGAAAGGAGGAACACAAGCAGTTTTCCACTGGTTAGTAGGGTTAAAGTGCACATAGTTTTACAGCCAGGAACAATAGGGTTCAGAAAAAGGCAACAAAATGTAGCATGACCCTGCAGAAAGAGAATATTTCATACACAGTCGGAACTGAATATGAGCAAATAAGAGTTTTAGTCTCTCATGTGGGAGGTGGGAATGTCCAAAGATGTGTGCTCTTTGATATTAAATTAAAAGATAACTGACTAGTATCTATTTTGTATTCTTTCTACTCGTTCCATGATTCCTGTAGGAAAGTAGGATCTACTTCTATGATTACCCCCACTTTTTGCCTTGTGCTAAGTAGTCTTCCTGGGATTCTGCTAAACAGGGCCCCAGTCTATCTACTTTCTCTCTAAATTGTTGTGTTGAGTCCTCAGGTACACTCCAGAATGGATACTGGGATACCATTATGAGTCCCCAGTAAATGGTACTAAGGTACCCAGGGCATGTTATGTTTTGTACAGGTACCCCATTATTTAATTCAATTCAATAAAACTTTATTTGGTTATATATAAATAACCATAAAAGAACACAATAAAAACATTGTTAAAATATACAGTGCACATTTCACTTTTTACACCAATTAACACCGTTCTTCATACACAGCAAGATTTCATTGTCATAATTATCACATCACAATCGTTTTCCTATATCTAAAAACATTTTTTTTTAAAACAACTGTTATTTGTAATGGTTCACATAAACTGCATAGCTCCGTATCCCGGAGACTACTGCACAAATCAAATATGCAAAAAGAGTGACATTGACATTTCTCGAGAATGAAAGAACCATAATTGAACAAACCCACCTCCGCAAACCCCCCCCCCCGTTTACGCTCACGTCTCCAGAGAAGAAACAATACCTCAGTAGCCAAACAACAAGCCCATCAGCCACCCAACACAGGAGCTCACATACCCATCAAGCCGGTGGTGGATCCAAATCTAGTCCCCGGTAGTCTGCCCACCTTTTACACATTTTATAATGCTTGCAGGGTCACCCCCTAGCATTGAAGACCGGCTGCTCAAGCCCCATACAAAAATACATCCCATTTCTCCAGACAGCCAGGGATGGGGCCTGGGGTGCCTTCCAAGCCCTGGCAATATCCCTGTTTGCCAATGTGAGACCTAGCAACAGGAGGTGGCACTTATACCTATTGCCCCCAACTCCCTCTAGAACATGTAGCAGTGCCAGGCACGGTATAAAGGGAGGCTCCTAACCCAATACCTCAGACAAACAGGAGAACGCCCCCCTCCAGAAACGAGACAGTGTGAGGTAACCTCAGACTGTGTGCAAAAGCGTACCCTCCTCCCACCGACAGCGGAGACACTCGCGTGATCCAATCATCCTGCCCTCCACAGCCATACTCTGGTGAAATACACCCTATGCAGGTATTTAAATTGTACCAACCGCAGGCGCTTGGCTATTGCCGGTCCCCATGGGCTTGCTAGAGCCTCTGCCCAATCCTCCTCTTCGAGCTCACCTACATCTTCCTCCCATGCTGTCTTTAGCCTCTGCAGATTCGTGGAGCAGTGAATTAATAATGTCTGTTATATGCGCGATAGTTTACGATCCAGTAGTTCCCCCCATAAAGACCTTCGCTTCTATGGGGCCAAAATCGGGGAGAGACTCTAGACCCTTTGGACTAGGTGTCAGAGCATGTCAGAACTGCAGGTATCGGAAGAACTGGGATGGCATCCCATTCTCTTCCTGCAGTTCCTGGAATGATTTAAGTGTCAGGTCCGTCATGACGTCCCCCAGGGCCGAGATACCTATGGAGTTACATCTCCGAAAACCCTGCAAGGCTGCCAACTGAGGCAAGCGTCCATTGCCCCAAAGAGGAGTCTCCCGGGTCCGGACGTTCCACCACCCCATCCTGCCCTGGCTCTGCCTCCAAGCATGGAACACCACCTGCGTGGCCGGTGGCAGAAGCTTCCCAAGCGGTGCCGAGTATAATATTGTGTGCAGAGAGTTGGTGCCTATAATCTGCCGCTCAACTGCGTAGGCCGGGTCCCCCCTGTCCCCGTACCACCACTCATTGAGGACCAACAGATGTGCCACTTGATAATAGGAGAGAATATCCAAGGCAGCAAGACCACCGGTGTAGGTAGATAGAAAACAGGTATGTAGGACCACCCTAACCATGCCCCCTTCCCACAAGAACCCTCCCAGTGCTGAGTTCACCTGCCGGAACCATCGAGGTGAAATCTGGTAGGGATAGTTCTGTAATTGATAAAAGAGACGGGGAAGCGCCCCCATCTTGAAGATGGCCGACCTACCGTATATGGTCAGGGGCATACGGGACCACACCTTAAGGTCTTCCCGTGTTTGATTCCACACCGGGACCAGATTGCATTCCCTGGACACTGCCGGCAGGTCTGATAAAAAGACCCCCAAGTACTTTAGCCCCCCCGTCGCCTGTTGAAGGGATGAAGCCCATGCTCCCACCCTCGATGCACCCCCAGAACCCATAGCATGGGTTTGCAGGGATTCATGTACTATCCAGAGGTCTCCCGGAAAATATGTAAGATACGCAACATCCGTGCTCCGAGCTGTTCAGAGCAGTAAGAAAGAACAAGACATCATCCGCGTAATGTGCTATTTTGTCTGTGACGCCCGGCGCCCATTCAAACCCCCGAAGTTTAAGCATCATTACGCACCCAGGCCGCCAATGGCTCCATGGCTAGTGCAAAAAGATAAGGGGAGAGAGGGCTGACCTGGCGCATGCCCCGTCGGATGGAGAACGAGCAGGAAATCGCCGCCCCCCCACCCGCACTGAGGCCGTTAGATCATTGTAGAGCAGCTGCAAATAGGCCAAGAAGGGTGGGCCAAGATTAAGGGCCAGATGTAGGAGCCCTAATACCGGTCGGTAACGGCCGCATTCGGCCGTTACCGACCGGTATTAGGGTTTTCTGATGTAGGGGGCCTATATTTTACCGATTCTGTAAATTTACCGAATCGCTAAATTTACAGAATCGGTAAAATACCGAATCGGTATATTTACCGATTCGGTAAATCCAGATGTAGCTGACACTCCTAAGAGTGCCACAGGCCCTTAAGAGTCGGTATTTTACCACCCAATCCTATTGGGTGGTAAAATACCGAATTCAGGTGTCCATGCACATCTGTGCATGAACACCTGTGCAATGTGACACACAGACATGCCCTTAGGGCATGTATGTGTGCCACATGTCACACATGCCTGTACTTGGGGTGCTAGAGGCTGTCCAAGTGACACCCCCTGCACCCTTGCAGGATTCGGTATTTACAGATTCGGTAAATACCGAATCGGTATTGCCCATTGATTCCTATGGGCTTCAAGGCCCATAGGAATCAATGGGCAATACTGAATCGGTATTTACCGATTCGGTAAATACCGAATGTTACAGATTCGGTAATTCAAAATAAAAAATTACCTACAATTCCCTCCTTCTAATTTACCGATTCATAAATACCGAATCTGTAAAATTCGGTATTTATGAGTCGGTAAATTAGAGTTACCTACATCTAGCCCTTGGTTTCCTCAGCAGAGCAAACAAGTACACCCAGCTCAGGGAATCAAAGGCTCTATCAATGTCGGCCAGCAGCAACACAGCTGGCTCCCCAAGGCGGCCACTAGCCGATACAGCAACAGGTGCGCGCCTAATATTATGCCGAGTCGCCCTCTGAGGCATAAATCCGGCCTGGTCTGGGTGTACCAACCCGGTGATGTGGGGCTTGAGCCTATTAGCCAACACCTTGGCCAAAACCTTTGCCTCTACATTGAGGAGGGAAATCGGGCAGTACGACGCGTGCTGTTCTGGAGGTCTAACCGGCTTGAGGAATACCACCACCTCTGCGTGTCTCCAATCCGGGGGAAGCAAGCTGCGCTCCAGCGCCTCCTCCACCACCGGCCTAAAGTGTGAGGCCAGCTGTACGAAAAACCGTTAAAAAATACACTGGGAAAGCCGTTAGGACCCGGAGTCTTCCCAGGGTTCAGCTCTCCCAGGGCCATACCTAGCTCATCGTCCGACAGGGGCCTGTCAAGTAAGTCCTGCACCTCATCCGAGACGGTTTTAGGGGGAAGGTCATCTATAAATTTCGTAATGACCACCGCCGCAAGACATTCTTTTGATGCGTTCTTGTTCTTATAATATGCTGCAAAGCTTTCTACGATAGCTGGGGGCTCGAGCATTGGCGCTCCCATTGGATCAAGGACACACGGCAGGGGCTGGGTGTGAAGGGTGCCCTGACAGAGGCAGTGGAGCATGTTGCTTGATTTGTTCCCACATTGATGGACTCTACTACGCGTCACCAGCCAAGCCTGACGGCCTCATCCATCAGTAGGGCTGCATAATGTTGCTGGGCCAACACTAATTGCCGTCTGGCCGGGCCGCCGTCTGTCTCTCTACCCTTTACGTTCCAGTGCCTCCACTTCCACCTCTCGATGCACCAGTTCTCGCTGTCGCTCCCGCAGCCACACACCATGAGATATCTACTCCTCGCAGCGTGGGTTTCAATGCCTCCCAGAGCACCGCAGGCGACTCGACCGATCCCAAATTCGCTACTAGATAATTATCTATCTCTTTGGTCAAGTGTGCCCTATAGTCTTCCTGCTGTAGCTGCCACCCCGACATACGCCATCGAAGTGGCTGCCTCCTTGTCCCAATTCACAATGTAAGGGCCATGGGCAAATGGTCCGACAGGCCTCTGGGCATAATATCAGTCGACAATACTCTTTGTAAAAGTACCCTGGGAACAAATGTGTAATCTAACCTTGAGAAGGAATCATGTGTTGTAGAATAGTATGTGTAGGCATGGCTAGGACCATGTAAATGTCTCCAAGCATCTGCCCAATTAGCCCCTTCACCAGGGAGTGCAGTTTATTGGTGGTCCCCCCACCCCGGCGGCACTCCCACTCCTCCATCTATCCCGACCTAGTTCCATCACATCATTCCAGTCTCCCCCCCAAAACAGAAAGTGTATCTGGCATATCCCCCCACAGAGTTAAAAGTCATTCCACTAAGGACCACTGTAGCGGGGGTGGAGCATACACGCTGCCCAGCGCCACTGTGTCAGAAAACGCTCCACGCTATCTCCATCGCAGCCCTCCAGAAATCCCACGAAGCTAAGCAAGCAGAAATGCCTTGAGGAGAGTTATGCAGCTGCCCCCGGTGCCGCTACCAAAGCCCTGGGGTCCGTCAGGGTGCCCGCAGCCGCCCCGGAGCTCCACAAGATGGCCGCCGTCACTCCTTCACCTCGTGTACTCGGGGACCCCACAGCCACTGTCTGGCGCTCACCTCCTTCACCAGCCAACCGCTCTGCCCCAGCTTTTCTCAGCGAGTCGATCTCAGGGGGGGGCCCCAATTACCGAAGCTGGAATCCAGGCTCCTATCCCTCCTGCCACGCCATCCTCCAGGATCCGTAACTGGGCAAGCTGATCACGGGAGCCCCCGGCACCTCCCGGATCGTCACTCCGTCAGGCCGCTGCTGCCCGCAGCCTCCCCGTTGCCGCCCCCGTACCTCCTTTGGCTCCCCTGCACTTGTCGGAGAGCCACTGAGACACTCTAGGTTATCCCGGCGCGGGGCTCAATGAGATTAATGTCCAGAGGAAGGATATATGTTCAGGATGTTTTCAGGCTGGTCGGAGCGCGATTAGGCCGTGACCGCCATCTTTGTCTGTGAAGCCACGCCCCCTAAAACATATTTTTTTAAAGCGGTATCAGAGGCTACAACAAATTCTGTATCTAATTGTTGGAGAGCCACAAAAGCTGGGCGACACGACCTCATACCAAATGTTTTAAAAACTGGAATAATCCACCTTTTTCTCTGTACAGTATAAAATTTGCAGAAAAATAGAACGTGTATGGTGGACTGATCAGAAATGTCGTGACACGGGCATTTACATAGCTGTTTTGACCAGACATTAATAGTTGGAAAACTTAAAGATCTATACAGAGTCCCCATGCGAAAGCGCATCAATAAACATTTGTCATAGTCATTAGTTATCTGGCATAGGTATGGCTGCATTTTAAGAGTTGTTAATGTAAGGTTGTGTGCTTGTACTGTAACCTTACCCCAATATAGGCTCAGGTAGTAACAAAACCTTCCACCCATATTTCCCCTGCCATTACACTGCATAACGGTTCTTGGTCTGACCTTTTACCTAGTTACCGTACTGCTTACAGTACGTGTGGTTTTCTCCGAAAAGTAGTCTCATTCATTATGCATGAGGTTTCTTGGAATCTCAGCAGGACTGCCATCTCCTGCATAATCACTATGTAAAAGGGTCATTCCTTTATTGTCCCAGTCGACATGACAAAGCAAGGTAGCTTCCTAACTTCTGTATTCACAGAAGTTAGGAGTCCCAACTTTACTACTCCTAAACTAAGGAAAATCCTAACTTCAAGGCTTTCGGTATTCACAGAAGGCATTTAGGAGTCCTAAATTTAGGAGTTCTAACTTTACTACTCCTAAACTGAGAAAAATCCTAACTTTAAGACTTTCGGTATTCACAGAAGGCATTTAGGTGTCATAAGGTTAGGACTCCTAACTTCTGTGAATACCGAAATGAGTTAGTGCCTTCTGTGAGTACCAAAATGAGTAAGTGCCTTCTATGAATACCAAAATGGTAGTAAGTTTAGGATTTTGCCTTAAGTTACTTCTGTGAATCGGGCCCACAATGAATATCTTCACTACTGGGCCCAGAATGTGTTTAAAGACACAAAAGGTTGCACAATCAAGCATAAATCGTTAGGGGAACAGGTAGCTGAGTTGACAAATGTGCTACCAAGAGCTCACAAGACACACATGCTAAGTTATCAATGTGATGCCGTTCCCGTTGAAGGAAATTCATAGGCTGATGAAGCCGAAAAAGGAGCAGTACGAACTGCTACCACAGCTGTAATCACTCGTTCTAGTATGAGAATGGATGGATAGATAATGGTAGCTGTCATTGCTTCACCCAAAAACAACATAGCCTTACCAAAAGGTTTTCCACTGAAGTACTGTTATGTTATGTTATGTTATGTTAAAAAATGTTATACCGCGCTCGGTCGCCAAAACGGTTTCATGGCGCTCATAACAAATGCGGGGGGCAGAGGCGAGAATTACTCAAAGGCTGACTGGAAAAGATACGTTTTTAACATCCTATGAAAACAATCGTAGGTGGGACAGTGCCGGAGAGCAGACGGGAGGGAATTCCAGGTATTAGGGGCCAAGAAGGAAAAACAGGAGCCGCTGTGTTTTTTCCGTTTAATTTTAGGGGTAACCAGCAGGTTGTGGCCGGAGGAACGGGGGTCTCTGGGAGGAACATAGCGCTTCAGTTTAGAAGAAATAAAGGCAGGGGCAAGATCAGACAGCGCTTTAAAGATCGTACAGCCCAGTTTGAAAGTACAGCGCTTAGCCACTGGGAGCCAATGAAGGCTCCACAGTAGCGGCAAGACGTGCTGGTGCTTAGGTTGATGGTAAACCAGGCGTGCTGCCTGATTTTGCACCAGTTGCAGCCTGTGGAGAAGGTATGCGGGAATACCTGCATACAGAGTGTTGGCGTAGTCAATTCTCGACGTGACCAGGGCCATGATGACAAGGATAAGTGCGTCTCTGGTAAGAAATCCACAGATTTTGCTTATCCTGCGTAGATGGAAAAAGCAGGATGACGTAACCGCACTGATCTGGGGCCTCATAGATAAGTCACTTGAGATGACGACGCCAAGACTCTTCACAGAGTTGACGGGGCGGGGAGGGAGCCCTAGTGAGGGAGGCCAAAAGCTGTTGTTCCATGGATTGGCTATTCCACCCACCAGAACAAGCTCAGTCTTGGTGGGGTTCAATTTAAGCTGGCCATGGTACATCCATTCCGAGATCTCAAGCATGGTAGACTGGAAACTGGTGCGAGAGGAAAGGGAAGTGTAAGTGGGAAAGATTAATTGTAAATCATCCGCGTAATTAAAGATGGTAGCTGCGGATTTGCGGAGGGAAGCGATCAAAAGTTGCATGTACAAATTAAATAATAAAGGAGATAGAGCGAAGCCCTGAGGGACACCGCAGGATAGGGGAGAGTAATAAGCAGAGAAGGTGGACAGTGCACTGCCTGGAAGCGTCTGTCCAAAAAGGATCTGACCCACTTGAGAGCTATGCCCTGAATACCGGCGTTTTTGACACGGTCGATCAGAATTGTATGATCGACCGTGTCAAAAGCCGCCGATAAGTCCAACAAGACAAGAGCTTGGGAGATGTTATTAACGGCGCCCTTTCTCAGGGTGTCCATAACAGCCACGATGACCGACTCGGTGGAATGGAGAGGGCAGAAACCGGCTTGCTGGGCCTCCAAGAAGGACGAAGTCTCAATGAAAGCGCTCAGGCAGCGAGTGACATAAGTCTCCAAAATTTTCCCCAAATAGGGGAGAAGGGAGATGGGCCTATAATTGCTCAAGACCATAGGGTCGGCATTGGTCTTTTTTAGGATCGGTATCACCACTGCCTGTTTGAAGGAATTTTCCCCAAATAGGGGAGAAGGGAGATGGGCCTATAATTGCTCAAGACCATAGGGTCGGCATTGGTCTTTTTTAGGATCGGTATCACCACTGCCTGTTTGAAGGAATCCGGGACCACCCCCGTCGCCAACGAGTTGCTGAGTAGGGCCAGGGGAGGGTCGGGGCAGGCCAAAAAGATTTCCCTAAGGACCTGGGGAGGGCAGCAATCTTTGGGGGAGCCAGAGCTCACTTTATGCAACAGTGAACAGAACTCCGAGAGGGAGATCGGGGGAAAAACATCCAAGCAGCAAAGATTTCTGGGAGGTAAAGAAGGGGGGGAGGGAGATGAGGGCAAAGGAATATTGTTCTTAATAGTGGTCATTTTGTCCATAAAAAAAGCATTAAGTGAATCACAGAAGGACTGTGAAGGTTGGGGTTGAGGGGTAACTCGGTCTGGCAAGGAGAGCTCATTCACAATGGAGAAGATATCCTTTGCCTTAGAGGCAGACTCCATGATTTTTTGGGAGAAATACGTTGTTTTAGCCAATAAGATGGATTTTTTATAGGCTCTCAAACGGTCCACAAATTCAATTTTCAACTGGTGGTCATAGTTGCGCCTCCAACAGCGCTCCGCCTGGCGAAGGGCCAATTTATCCGCCTTCAGTTGGTCCGTGAACCATCGCTGGGCGTCATGGGGGCGCCTAGTTTTTATGGTTTTCAAAGGGGCGACGGTATTACAAGCAGATAGCAGCCATTGTTCAAGGAGGGATGCCTGGTGAGATACCAGGGCCGAGGTCGGAGGGACTGTAGAGGCCAGTATGGAATGAAGTTCCACCAGATTGGCTCTCTTCCAGTCCCGAGTAGTGAAGATGGTCGAGAGGGAAGGACGATTGGGGGTGGCCAGATTAAGGGCAAAAGAAATAAAACAATGATCTGACCAAGAGCAAGGGGTTACAATAGGGGACGAAATATCCAGATTGGCCATCCACACGATCTAAAATGTGGCCTTTGCAGTGAGTGGGAATTATAATGTGTTGGTGACAGTTCAGACCTAATAGGAGGTCAGAGAATTCCTCCGAGAGGTGACTTTCCCGGGGATCAGAGGTCCAGTAATGGAAATCACCAATAATCATAACCTTGGCATGGTTAATAATAAGTTGAGAAATAAGATCACCAAACTGTCAAGGGAAGGAGGGCATGAAATCAGGGGGTCTGTACACAAGAACAACAATGAAAGAGGACCTGAGAGACATGAATTTAACAGTGAGACTTTCTGTTCTGGGGTTCGCTACACAGGCTAAAGTAGTGAAGACATGCTGAGAGCGAATGATGGCAACCACCCCCCCCCCACCAGCTTGCCCCGCTGGTCGATTAGATTGCAGGATATAATAGCCGGCAGGGATGGCGGCAAGAATATCAGGGACAGAGTCCTCAGTCAGCCAAGTCTTTGACAGGAGAAGGATATCCACGGCTCTATCATCCAATAGTTGGAAGATTTCCAGCTGGTGTTTCACCAATGACCGTGTATTGAGATATATCACGGTCAATGGAGTAACCCCAAGCGGTGGCGAATTGAGACAAGAGGATATCGGCACAGGACAAGGGGTTGAAATACCAGGGTTGAAGGTGCCTGGTGAAACAAAAATACCCCAATCCAAAGCGATCTTTTCGGCGTGGGCCTGTAAAGGAAATGTGCGACGGAGCATTAAAAGGTCGGTGGAAGAATAGGTAATGAGATGGGCATTATAACAGGCCCCAGGCCCCGATCGTCCGCGGACGGGCGCAGACGGGCTTAACTTTGGCGCAACTTCGGCGCGAAGTCGGCGCTCCCGCTGTACTCCTCCAAGTTAGATGCAAATAACATTCTGTATGCTCAAATTCTAGGAGTTGGAGATAGAGTAATACCAAACATGGATCGTAGGTTAGATTTAATTCTAGCTGCACACAAGGGTCTAGCTTCTGCACACTCAGGGATTACCCCAACAATTTCTTTACTGAAGCAATGCTATTTGTGGCCAGGATAAACTAAACAGACAAAGAATTTTGTCTTAAAATACGACATCCGTCAGCAACTGGAGGTTTTCGCCATAGCACATCCACTATTGATATCAGACAGACCACTCGCTTGTATTTATTTGGATCACTGTGGCTCCCTACAACCAGAAGGGGCTTACAAGTATATCTTGGTGGCAGTGGATTCATGCTCTAGATTCCTGTCGGTTTGGCATGATGCTCGAACTGTTAAAAGAGATTTGTAAGTCTTTATAGGGACATACTCAGTTGGCACATTACAATTTGACCGTGGCCCCTCATTTAGCTCTAGGGAGTACAAGAAAGCTATGGGAAAATTGGGTGTTGCACTGCGGTACTCCTCTTCATACCATCCCAAGTGATATTCGGTCGAGAAGAGGAAAAACCAAAACTTAAAGCAATTTTTAACAGCAAGGGTATTAGGTTTGGGTGGTAGTTGGGTCAATCACTTATATGGTGTCCAGAGGGCTCTCAACAATATGCCAAGAAGTTCCCTAGGAGATGTCGCTCCTCAAGAAAGTCCAATTTGGGATGACAATGTGGGTACTTGATGTCGGCAATAAAAGCACAGTGGCAGGTGAAAAACCATTTGACATCAATTAACTGTTTGGCTGTTTTACAGGATCTCAATGAATTCCGGGCACTAGAAAGCAAGTCAAATCAGTCATGGCAAGACCTGCATGGATCCCTAAACTCAGGGATCTGGTCAGAGAAAAGATTGTGAACAAAAAATAAATTTGGGCCATCATACAGAAAGCCGGTACCTGTCCTGGCTGTCGAAGGAACAAGAACAGTACTTCTCCCACAAGAAACAAGATCTGTCTCCATCAAGCTGATAAAACAACACTATGTGGCCAATACTGAATAGTAGGACTTGTGGGCTCCTGGGTAGCCAATGCTCTCCTCTCCCTACCATACAGGAAGTGCAGACAAAAAAACTCATAACATTTGAAATGTCACCAATACAAAATAATGGACTTCCAAACAATGACATGGAACTCGTTCTTATTGAAACAGAACATCAAAACACAAATGAAAGACAAATATTGACTCGGCATAACACCGACATCTACATAAATATGCCTCAAGAGACATATGCCAGTTCTATAAAACCTGCTGAGCTACCAAAAATAGATTGAACTGCATCTGGCTACTTCTTTGATCTTGATACCTTCTCACTGGTGAACAACCTTTACAACAAAACTATTACAACGCACTACCATTACAACGCGGTCATTACAACGCAAACCATTACAACGCATTGCGCTGGGGGGCGCTCTAGGATAGGGAATACGTTTAATTTTCTATCCAACACCTCCCCTAGTGTCCACAGGGACTGGAGTTGGAATAGAAAATTATACTCACCACTATCCAGCACCTCTAAGCGCTATGCGTTGTAAAGGTTTGCGATGTAAAAACCGCGTTATAAAGGCAGGCGTTGTAATAGCCTGCGTTGTAACGTCATATATCCCTTCTCTCTGGACCCCAGTGAACCTGAAACAACACCAGCTCAAGTTTCCCATAAACAACAACTTCATGAATTCTAAATTTTTCAGAAAAAGACTTACTTGGCTACAGCTCTGGATAATAACTAGTATATTGTTTTTTCTATTCTCGTTGGGCCTAGTGACTGTCTTTTGCTTACTCACGAATGGAAATTGTCTCCCAGAACAAGCTGCAGTTTCCTGATGAACTTTTGAAAATACCTCATGTATTTTAAATGTTTTAAATGCATGTAAAAATATGCTAACAAACACCAAACGGATTTTGCGTCCTTTATTTCCCAGGTTTTTGACTTATGGAAGGGCAATGTAGAAATAAAATCAATCTGGGGTTCAAAGGAATGACAAGTTCAGGGAACAGAAGCACTATTTTGAGCGTGCCTCACTCCATAGCAAATAATATTTCTGAAGGACACTGTGCCACAGACCTCATGTCTTGGACTAGCCAAGAACAAAGGCTTGAAAACACTTTGAATTCTCTCACCATCACACTTTGAGGGGAGGCAAAACTTTACAACACATGGTAGGGATACAGTAGACGACATCATACATTCAATTCCATATAATTCATAGTTTGGCCTACGGACACAAATAGATACTCAGAGGTGCCACCGAAGCATTTAGTATTCATAGGCCAGGCCAGCGCTATCTACAATGAGAACATCCAGGGGTGGTGACATCATACAGTGTTCGGAAATGATGCCTTGATTGGCTAAAAACCTCGACACTGTTCCAGGTAAAACAACACTTGACCTTACTATTATATGAGGTGGATTTAGGTATTTTTTTATTGGGTCCCCAAAAGCCACGTCAAAAACGTTTCTTATACGCTGCTTGTAATGAGATCTGGATAATTTCTCAGCTGGAAGCTGCGGAGAGACTTTGTGAAATTGAAAGAATTAACCTAGTAAAGGCCTTAGCAGTGGTTGACATTAACATCCAGAATTTATTAACTGGCCAAAATTGTATCTTCTGCTATAGATACACTAAAACAGGATTTGTCCATACTACAGCACCGACAGTCTCAGCTAGGCTCAAATATGTTGTTAAGCTCTATGCCACAATCATTGCTTTCTCGTTATATGCCTTGGCAACGGTTAATTCATGGCCATATTATGTCACTGGTCACAAATTTTCAGTTTTAGTATAGCCTAGAACAACAGCAGGCAGGCAGGCAGTTATGAACCAATTGGTAAGGAATTCATCAAGGAATCTTGGGAATTGTCATACAGATTTCAATGCAGGAGTGGGAACATGGATGTGTTTCTAAGCTGTACAGTCTGGAGAACTCTTTAAGTGGGTCTCTCATATGCCAGGATATCAGGCCTCACGGGGCCTGTCATGGTTCAGTTGCAAACTTAAGCTCTCATTTGAAAAGGGTCCCCTGATATCGTGATTAATCCAGTTTTCAAGTTGCTCTCAAATGGGAGTTACTTGATGCTGAATGATCAAGGTGGTTTTGGGATGCTTCTGGGCATCGCATATCTTGTCACAGTCAACTCCAGTGTTACTTGTTGTATGCAAGCATTTTTTCCACTGACCCACACAGTCAAGGAGGTGCCGTTATGGCCTTTGTTGAATGTTTCCTTTATACAGTTTGATACTCTGAGCTGAATGAAAGCCATGCTTTCACAGAAAACCATGCCCTTAAGCTCCACCAGAGAGACTTTTGATCTTCAGGTCGCAAGGTCCTCAGCTGAGACACACGCACTTGTATGAACGAACTGCCCTTTCCATTTCACAGAAATGGTATAACGTTTCTTTAACATGTCTGATACGACAGGTTTCGGGATGGATTCTTGGCTCTACACCTACATACAATCTGGTACACTGAGGTACATCTAGTTAGGGTCACATCGTTCGAGTGTGTATTCATTGTTTTAGCACTATGGTAGGAAGCTACCCTCCTTTTAGCTGTAAGTGCTTCTAACTATTTCTGTCTGTTTCTGTCTTATGGTTGTTTCAGTACACATATTTTACACTAGAATGTTGTTGGTTTAATAAATGCTTATTGAAAATGTCCCCACTGTTTATTCTGTGTATTTCTCTGAGACAAAGTGAGCACGAGTGACTGAGTGAAACGTACTGTACTGTTCCCACGATCGCTGATGGGACTGAGTTGGCATGTTCGATTGTTGCCAAGAACTATTCTCTCGTTGGTAAGAGGGGTTTCTAGTGGCAAAGTGAGCTAGCTGGTATACATGTGAACATACTCGGTGGGGGTTTCTGGAATAATTCTGAACACCAATCCAGCAGTCTATGTTGTTTAAAGGCGCAGATCCTATATAGGTTTATAGAAACTACACGACAGGCATTGGTACCCCAGAGGTCTCCCGTGGGCTGAAGCATCCATTATGCCACCTATGAGAGACCATGCAAAATGGAACTACTGGCCTGCCATTGCAGCCTGTGTAAGTTGGTGCATTCCCCACTTACTAAAGATATAGGTTTACTATATCTCAGGGTCACTGCACGTAAAACCCAATAAGTCATCCCTATAGCAGGCCTTTGCAATCCCGAAGGAAGGATGCTTAGTTCTAAGTGAGAGGCTGCCCCTGCATGAGTAGGACACCTCTGCAGCCTACAGAGTCAATTATTCTGGGTTGTCAGTTAAAGCAGCCATATATCTATATAGAGAGGCACCACGTAATCATGTGATGACCATCTCAAAAACAGCTGCAACGAATCCTATCATGTTTGGTATCAAACATGTTGGAATCATACCTCCACACCAAAAACGGTCTGGTAGGTATGAGTCAAAGCACTAGAAGAGCCCTCCGTTAGGCTCTCGGTGTTCCTATCACCAGCCTTCTAGTCCCAGACAGCACAAAATGCTTGCTGCTAACCGGAGTCACATTTCTGCCCACCTGCTGCTGTGCCAAATTCAAACAGAGGAAGTTAGAACAATCAGCATCCTGCCACAGGGAGGTATGACCACCTACCGGACAGGATTTAGTGTATCAGGGCTGGGTGGGTGTGCTTGCCATTGCCAGAGAGTATGTATGAGGGAGACAAATGGTGTTGCTGTGCATAGTCTTGTGCGGCCGTCCGCGCATGCGCATTTCTCGCGAGAAATGCGCATTGGTTTCCAAGACAGCGGCGCAAACGAGAAGAGGGAGCCCCGGGACACAGCGGACAAGGTAAGTGCCTTTTATTTACTTTTCTTTTACTATTTCAACAAATTAGGTATGTAGGGGAGGGCGGGAGGGAGGCGGGTGGCGGCAACTTCGCTATGCCCACTAAGTGGGCGTAGTGTTGCCTCCTATGCCTACTTTGCAAAGGGTGAAGTAGGCAACACTATGCAAGCCGGAACTGCCAAGCCATGCCTTCCCTGGACCGGAAACAAGCTTCCTAGGACCAGTTTATGGCATTACAGCCGTCTTCAGCCAGGTTTGCTTGAATCCAGTGGCAAAGTGAGCAAGGGACTCACGTCCATCACCACCCCCTTTTGTATCACTTTGTTCGACATAAGTTGACTGGGTATGCTCAGACGTGGGTCCCTTGCTCACTTTGCCACTGGATTCAAGCAAGCCTGGCTGGACTGTTCCCATGAGGCACAGGGTCAGACTGATTTGCATATGGCCATGTGTGAACTGGGGTGGCAGAGTGGGCTAAAGAACGGTGATGGATTAAACCCAGATCTCTTGACTGGGTGTGAGTGTTTGATTGGTTCAGATGCTCCGTCCATCACCAATTCAAATCCAACAAGTTCAAATATAACCCAATATCTGGTCTATCTATATGTATGTTTGCCCTCTGATATAAGGCTCTAAAATATCTTACAGAGTTCCACCAGGCATTCCAGGTAGGAGATACCATCTGATGCCACAATTTACAAATTTCTATCCTTGCCAACAGTAGCAAATAAAACACCAATTTATGTTGGAACCACATTGGGCCTAGCACCCCCACCCCAGGAATAGATATGTTCCCAAATAGAATAAGAGATGGGCTTACCTCCACCGCTGTACCCAGGACCCTGGAAATAGCCTTACCCACATTTTTCCAAAAATTTTGTATCTTAGGGCAAGAGGCAAGGACAAGGATGTCATCTGCATTCTGGGAACAACATCTCAGACAGCTCGCTTCTCTACTGCCCTTTATTCTGGATAGTTTGAGAGGGGAGCAGTCTATCCTGTTGAGTGTGAAAAAGTATTTTCTCCTGAGTAGGACAGATTTAATTAGTGGGTAAAGAATTTCTAGAGTTACTTGCCAGAAATCTTTCAGTTCCTTGCTCGGCAAGTAATTCTCCAAGACCCAGTATTGCTTTTCCATCTTTATGTTTACTGCCTCCAGGAGATAGTTATTCCACTGAGCCAATTCTTTGTTCCTCTGGGCAAAATCTTGTCGGTCATTTTCCATGGAGCTGTCTTCCATAAGGGACCAGCGTTAACTCTTACACCAGGATGAAATCTGGGAAAACTTAAACCTAGACAAAGCACCCCTAGTAATGTGGCTCCAGAAGTCCCAAGGATGACATTTATTACCCACTACAATGTCTTTCCAGTGTGAAACTCTGGCCTCTTTTAATGGCTGAGCCAGAGTGTCTTTAAGACACTCTGTTATTCCAGGGGAGCCCCACACTGGGGCCCAATCACTATAATAGGAAATTCCCAAACAGTCTCGACAGTCCGACCATAGCTTGGTCGCCACATGTAACGTCTTCAACCGGACTTTTTTAAAGAATTTAACGGAGCCGAATTTATACATGAAACCTAGCTCCACTATGCAAACTAGCATGTCTTTGAACATACTGGCAATCAGTGAATCAGGTGGTGTAAGCAGTAACATCCTACAGTTTTTTAATTGGTAGATCCAGCAACACAACTGGAGGTCTGGTAGGCCCATACCCCCACTCGTTAATTTGCTCCTTTATTTTTTCCAAGACAGCCTGATCCCTTTACCTGCCCAAATAAAGGCGGATATCTTTCCCTGAATTTTAAGCAGGTCAACTTTTGAGAATTCTACAGGGATGTTATTGAATAGATAAGTATATTTCGGTAGCACGCACATTTTAATCAGGTTAACCCGACAGTAATGGGAGAGCTGGATATTCTGCCATCTTTTTAATAAAACGTCAACCTGAGTTATTATGACCCCAAGATATCTAAGCTCCTTGCAAAAAATCCCCTCCTGATCAGCGATATTCCATGTCATAATCATTATTAATTTCATAGCCAGAGATTTTCCCAAAAATCTGGGCTTCAGCAAGAAGCTCCAGAAGTGTAATGTTGACATTTGAGGATAGTAAGATTAAATCTTCCGCATATAGCGCTATTTTCCTCACAAACCTGTTTGCTACGAAAGGAGCAATCTTCTTATTCTGTCCTAAACTTTGGGCTAATGGTTCGATAAATAAAGCCAAAAGAATAGGGGAAAATGGGCAACCTGCCTAGCGCCACGCCCTATTTCAAGAACTTCCCTAAAACCGTCGGTGAAGCTAAAAGCCCTCTTAGTCCTTTCCAAAAAATGCCAATTCAGGCGATCGAAGGCTTTGGCAGTGTCAACAGTAATAATTGAAAGAGGGAGGCTGTGTGGTGATGCTAGATCAACCGCCCCAATTAAAGTATATACCAGTTCCGACATCTGCTTGCCCGGAAGAAAACCCAATTGATCCTCGTGAATAATTGGCCCTATGATCTTACACAGCCGATTATTCAAGATCCTAGCAAAAACCTTATATTCAACGTTCAATAATGAATTTGTCCGATATGACTGACATTGGGTTGGGTCTTTATCGGGTTTTAGAATCAATGTTACAACTGCATTGCTCCAGGAGTCAGGTGGGGGGAGGTACCATCTAAGATCTCATTATACAATCTCAGCCAGACCGGGATGATCTCCTCCCTCAATAAGAAATAAACCTCAATCAGGATTGCATCAGGCCTGCTGCTTTCCCTTTCTTAGCCTTGTCCAAAACAGTTAATATCTCACTTCCTGTTATTTCTAATGTCAGCATTTTTGACTATCATCGACTAAGTTTGGCATCTGCTTCTCTTTAAGCCAATTATCAATATGCTCCTCCTCAACCTGGAGATCTTCTCGATACAGCTCCTGAAAGAATTCTGCAAAAGCCTGTTCTATATTCCCTTTATCCTCTGTGATTAGTGAACCAACTTTGATTTTGCTAACATAGTTATATGATCTATCAACTCCACTCTTCATAGCGAGACGATTGCCACAGTTCTACCCTTGCTCAAAATCCTTCATTTTACTAGCCTCCAACATTTGTTGTAAAATCTCTTCAGACTTAAGTCTGAACTTCAACTGCAACTCTTCTACTCTCTTTATTAGATTATCATTCTCTATTCCGGGAGGACGGCTAACCTTTAAAGCTGCTTCTGCCCCTATTATCTGTAGTTCTAGATCCGCCAACTCTTTCTTCTTTGCTCTAGTCCAACCCACACCTGCCCCTTTTAGTGTCACTCTCAGCCAGGCCTAATAGGTTTCCCACACAATATATAAAGGGTCCAACCCCAAGTTGTCTTGAAAGAATCTAGTTGTTTCAATCTTCAGAAACCTAGAGTCCATCTCCTCAAGGAAAAGTCTGAAGGGAGAACTAAGTTGAGAGCTATGGCAACATGGTCAGAAAGGTGTATGGGCAAATACTCATTTAAACTTACTTTATCAAGTTCTGAATGCTCCATAAATATGTAGTCAATTCTAGAGTAGTGAGAATTCTTTTTACTCAAAAAGAGTATTCCCTAGTCTCACCCATTTTTTTCCGCCATACCTCATAGAGATTAAAATGTAATAATATGGTCAAAAGATGGGCTTTAACACGTGGAACTGCTACCTGTGTTCAAGGGGAGGACCTGTCTAGCTTGTTACCTAAGAGCACGTATGAATCTCCTCCCAATATCAGAGGGACCTCATAATCAACCAAGGTAGGACAGAGATTATTCAGTGGCGTGATATCATCCTCATTAGGACCATAATAACTAACTAGAGTGAATTTAGACTCCTGAAATTTAATTTCCACAATAACCCAGCGTCCTCTATCATCTAACTGAGACTTATTAAGCTCGACTCCTGAATTCGCTTTAAGTATAACAGCTACCCCCTCTGAGCAGCATTGCTGATCCGTGGCTATAATCTCATCAACCCATCTTAGTTTACTAAATATTTCTTTACATTCTGATTGTGGATGATGGGTTTCCTGGATCATAAGGATCCTAGCTGGACTATTTTTTAGGTACTGGAGAATCAGAAGCTCTCTTCCTCTAACTCTTAAACTGTTGACGCTCAAACTTAAACATTCTAGCTGCTTTTTCCCTCCCCAAACAGGCCTATCCCCCATCATTGTCCTGACGCCAAGCTCCACTATAAATATTGGAGGTTATTATGTCACATGAATTTGTTGTTACGTCTTCTTTTTTTTCCCAATGCTCACCATCAACAAACGTGAAAACCCGCAAAACCCCCCCAAAAGCTACCCCAACCCTCCCACAAGAACCCTCCCTGACTACCCATCAGCCCCCAGCCTATTACAACATAGAGAAAAAAATGAGAGCACCAAAAATAATAATAGACACTGAATTTCCTAAAACTATTAGCTAGATTTCGTTTGGGTCATATTAACCATCTCACTTAGTGGAAAAAATCGGTTGGAAAGAGGAATGGCGGGATTTAATCCCAGGGATTCGCCGGGCACTGACACTGACACTCACAAAGTACTATCATTTCCAGGTTTTTTTTTCTTTCTAAACTGAGGACCTTTAGCGGCGCTTAAATAATGAACGAACAATTTTTGAAGTAGTCACCCTTTCATGGTTTCCGTGTTCTTTGTAAATACTGAAGAACCCTTGTTTACCGTAGTCTTTCTTCACTTTTGTCCCATTATTGACTCCACACTTTTTGCTACGGTGGACGTTCTAGCGTTTGCAACGTTTCTAGAGCCAATCAACGCTCAGAGACCCTTATGATACTCGCTTCCGGGTCGGCTTTCTCACTCGTCCACTACCTGGTACCGAGTGATGAATCGTGGGTCCGCATACAAAGACCTTACAAAGGTGAGATTTGAGAGGTGTTTTGACTTTGTAGCCATGCTCCTTGAGTCACAAGTACTTTATAAGGAAAACATTTTTTTCATGTGGTTACACTATACTAAATTGCTCGGTTTTGTAATATTTTAACGTATTTGCCTTTATAGACCGAGTTCTTGGAATTGCAACACAGCGCTTCACCTCTGAGGACTCAACCATGACCTGATTGTGCATAAACACAACCCACTGGAGGTAGAATTATCTTATATTGAACGTTGGGGTGCTACTTTTGGCTTGCATTTTTGTGGCTTATAAAGCTTAAACGATTAGTAAGTACCCGTATATGTTTTTTTCGCAGACCGTTTCCGAAATACATTATTGAAAAACTAGCAGTGCACTACATCGAAATTAGGAAGGCTGGTAAGCCACACTTAGCGGCATCTCACCTACTTTTGCATGGAACCTAGTAACGCAACTGTGTTGTTTATATAGCTTTACCTCAAATTTCGACTACATTTTGTTTATGTTTTCACCAGCAATCCAGAAATACTCTGCCTACTCCGTATTAGCCCGGCCGGGTTGGAATTATCACCGGCTGAGCGGTAAGGCTCATAGCATTCCCAGGCTGTCTCTCTTCCCACCGCTTCCTGTCCTTTAGAAACATTCAGACAATCTGGCTCTTTTCTTTTACCATTTCTCTTGCCCCTAGCTAAATTCTTTCTGTTTGTGTGACATTCCTTCTTTTATCTTACTTGAAGGTACTTCGCTTATTCTTACCCTTTTTGATCATAATCTGATGAATGTGTTTCTATCCTTATCCTCACGGATACTGTGCTCTTTCTTTCATTTCTACTACAGCATATACAGATTGATAGACCTTGTTACAGGTATCGGTTTATCACTACGTTTGAGTCACTTGATTTTCAAACTCTATATCTTATATAGTTAATCCAGATACATTATCACTAAAACAAAAGACTGATTTTCACCTTTTTTCCCCCTTCTGTTTAAATATTGGACACTTCATTTTACACTTCCTGGGACAGCATCATGCCCTTTCTTACGCCAAAGAGTATGCTTCACCTGAGGTTGGTTGGGTTTCCACGTGTGCTTTTTACCACTCGAATGCTAGCACCGGGCTCATGTTGTAAAGCCCCTTTTTTGCTTGGTTTAACTTGAAGGACATATGTATCATTTATATTTATTGTATCCATTCCCAGCCCAGAAGAAGTGGCGGAGCAATTCTCCATTGTGAGACGAAACACATGTCGGCTGGCTTATTCCACCGTGCTTTTACGTTGAAAAGGATTAAAAGATTCAACTTGATTTAACCACACAGTGTCGCCAATTGAAGAGATTTTTTCCTTTTATCTGGATGAAACTTATTGCTGTGTTTTTGTATACTGTGACCACGCAAATTGTACTCTCTTTTATGTGTGCCTAGGCATTTGTTCTTATGACTGACACTGACGTAGCCTGTTTTACGGGTTCCATATTTCCCTGAATATTAGCCATAAAGTATGACCTAAGTGAGGGAGTCACTTTTGAGAGGACTTGGTTTTTATTTTTATAGGAGTAGGTTTACTGGGTTTGTTGAGAGGCTCGTTATCCTGTGAATATTTACAGAAGTCTCAGTGGCTTGACAGGGTTGTTTAAGTTGTTGCACAATGGGCTCCTATCCTAAAAAATTGCACAATCTTAATTTGTATCTTTTGCCCAGAGGTGCCTCAATAGTAGAGCCACCAAGTGCAGATTTATTTGACTTTGTCAAAGCACCATTGGCAGGCTGATTCCCTTTTTCCTCAGATTGTCCGGTGCTTAATTTGTGCCGGTGCTTTCCGGTGCTTAGCACCGGCACTTATTTCTCAGGGCCGGGTCTATTGAAGTTTTATCCAGGACACTGGTTGTGTTTACCAATGCTTGATGGCAGTGTAGTTAAACTGTTTTGATTATGGTCTGTTTTCTATTTCTAATATACATCTCACTATCTCTGCTCGGAACGAAAGGGAAAGCTGAGTTAACGTGCACTGCAGTTGAACCGAGGCGGGAAGAGAAGTTCTGCTTCTCGATGACTGTGCATATTTGAGCACGCTTACTAGAAAGGGAGAGAAGAAACAATTTTTCCATTTCATGGGTATGTTTTGAATAGTATGAGAGGCACAAAGTGATCAAGGTGGGTGTGATTTTTGATGCCTCATCACTGCGAGTTATTGTTTCAAAGGTGGGAACCGCCATTTTTGTTATGTGACGCTTAAATGTAGGGAGTCATTAGTGAATGAACGTAGTTAATTATTACAAGCCATGGGATGTGTCATTTCCTCATAACAGATGTCATATGGCTACAGAGAATACCTTGGACTTTAATGTCGCCCACTTATTATTGTTAATAAATATATCATATGGTAAGCCTAAAACCCCCGCGTTGTTTTCAATTTATGCTTAAGTGTCCACTCTGCCGTCTCTCGGTCACAGCGCAGTTTAGACCAACATTCCCAGAAGTTAGACATTTACACTTGCTTGGTATGTGTTATATGCAGACAGAATTATGAATCTTTCGCCAGTAAGTGGAGCTGCACCGGCACCATGGTAATGAGGAGTAAGAGTTATATTTCTGTGCTGTGGAGTGATCGTTTAAAAGAAAATATACCACGTTTTGGACGATGTGTGAAGTTTTGGCTAATGAATAGGATTCTTTAATGTCAGTCGTTGTGCAGTCGTCTTCACAGGAAAATGGGTGGGTTTCAGTTTGAATAATGTTAAAAGTGTATATAAATTGATGGGCATGGAAAAACAAAGAAACTTAAAAGCACGGTTTTGCAGTAGCTCATAAATCTGCAACGCTGTATGGAAATCAGAAAGACCTCTTAAAGTTGTGTGTGTATGCACCGCAAACTATTCATTAGAGGCATATGGACTCGAGGTGGCCAATGAGGAAAAAACATGTTTTTCATTTCAGTTCTACCTCTATTCTCGCTGGAGCCTTCCTTTTTGTGTGCGTTTGTTTTCTGGCCTCAGCCTCGGTGTGTGATCTTACTCGATGTGCCCTAGTTATTTTCAGGGTAAAGACACCGAGTAAGTGTTAAAATATAAGGCGCAGTTGTGAAGCGATAAATGAATGATTTAATTAATTTTCTTTTGTGTGGCTTCCACCTTAAGCACTTTCAGGGTAATGAGATAATGTTTGGAAACTCTAACTTCACTGGTCTTCCCCATCTCGTCCAAGAGAAGGGTTGGAATGGAGACCTTACCTGGCTTTTTGGCATGAGCGAGGTGGTACACGACCACCATTCTTCAGATGAGTGCATGGAGCTGTCTAAATTAAAGTCCTAAAGACAACAATGTCCCTCCTGATTCCAATGATTCAAGATTAGACTGCTTTAAATCTTATTTTTTAGTTGTTATAGGCATTGTTTTACACCCCATTAAACACCTCCCATCTTCCTCTTCCCCTCTGCTGTCACGCATCAGTACTGATCATTATTATCCTGTCATGTGCACTAAACAGTTTGCAATTATAAGCAAATCACTTCATTTTCCACAATTGTGATATAACCCCGATTACAGCCTGATTCATTTTCTACAGGTTCTACTGCTCCAAACACATTTCTTACACCTCATGTTTGTTAAGTAAATACTACTATAGATGTTTTCTGTACAGGGTTTCACTGCTCTTTTGATGTAGGTTTCTGTTTTATCAAGCAAAACAAAATAAGCACTGACAAAACCAATAAGTTGGACTTTAGTGGAACCACAGGTGCATGCAAGCACACAATATAGATGCGCATTTTAACAGAAATCACATGTTCAAGCAGACAGACCAATATCTCTACAGGTTTTTATGCATATGCATATGAAACCAACAAAAAGAGAAATTGTACACTTTCAACTCGATCAGCTAGTTGTGCTCTCATGACAGGCAGCAAAGCTCCTCTGAGATGTAGTCCCAGAGCAGGATATGACCAGAAGGACATCGGAGGCACTATGCAGAGGGCAGTCTAAATCACCATGCTCCAGGGCCACAAATGCCAGGCGTACTATGTCCCTGCCTGTCTCTTCTCTGCTTGCATGCATTTCACATGTGACTTTTAGAGTTTTCCCCTTTTCAAACTGATCGATCCCGATCTCTTCGCATCTCCCCTCTTTCCAGATTTCTCCAATCCATGTGATCTTACCTCATTGTTCACCCCGTATGTAAACCTTGACAGTATTTGAATTGCCATACTAATAAAGAACCTAGGGTGAGCCTGTGACACAAAATGAGGCACTGTGATTTTTGCTGCCTCCTTGCACTCTGAGTTTTCGGCAAACACTGTGCTTTGTTTCAAAGGTGGGAACTGCCATTCTTTTTTATGTGATGCTCAAATGTAGTGCTTTATGTGATAAAGGTGTGCGCAGGACTCAGGTTAACCCTCTGTGAGGTTTAGAAATTGTGGCTTTCGTCATGGAGAGGTAGAAATAACTACCTGTGAATTAGATAACATGAATAGGGGGGCTGTTTTTTGAACATGTGGGTTGCTACATTTTCAAGAGGAAAATACAAGCCATTTGTAGTTTTTTTTAAAGTCTGTAAAGACCCAGAAATGGTACTAAAAAGTACTTTAAACAAAATTGTATGTATTCATATGTAGCCTAACTCTTGTCTTTTATTATTTAATTAGTTGTCAAGGAGGCTTAACTCGGCAATCATCTCCTTTAAAAGTGCCTTCTAGTTATATTTGCTGGTTGAAATATATACAGATAAGGGCAAAAATACCAGCCTTAGTTGATGCTGCTTATTTGTGTCCTGGAAAGAATATTAAAATACCTTTGGTTCTATTAGAAAAACGATCAGGTGGCAACCCTAGAAAGTTCAGCGAATGTGGCAATTACATTTGGGGTGGAATTTTGTGGAGAGGGTGTTATGTGCACACATCAACAAGAGTGAGGCAGACTCAGCTGAAATTGGTGCTTTATTAGTTCAAGAGTGCTTCTGGAAGCCTCTCTGAATGGAGTTGAATGTCTGACTTCATTGAAATAGGTGGCAGTGATATTGTGTGCCTTATAACCTGATTGTGTAATAAAACAATTTGTTTAAAGCATGAAAGAAAGATTTTCCATCGAACCTTAATTCCGATGGTATAACTGACACTTAATTATCTTTCTTCAGAGATATCTATAATAATTATGATTCCTGGGCAGCACATCTACGTATTGATAAAACAGGCCCAAGAATGATACAGCCCTGTCATCCCTCGACTTTACGTAATTAATTACTGTATATTGATAAAGCAGAGGTGTACTATTTTTGCTCTCCCTCAGTATGTGCTTTTCTTCCCCATTCACACCTCATTCCTTCCCTTCTCTCCTTTCTCCCTTCACTTTGTACTCTACGTCCGCATTTCCTGTTAATTGCTGCCCCTATCTAATTGCTTTTCATTTTTCACCTTCCCATTTTCCATTTCACTCTCTTTCCACATGCTCTCCGCTGTCTGTTCCTTTTCCTTGGCCTTTCTCTTTTCATTCTCATCCTGTTCCACTCCAATCTTGCACTTCCAATCCCTGATTTCCCCACTTTGCTACACATTCATTGTCTACCTTATCCATATTTGCCTTCAGACCTCTCCTCATTACTCGCTCTCCCTTATATGTTTTTCTTTCTTGCACACATCTTTAACATTTTCACTCTAGGAATCTGTGTTTTATCTCAGGGTCTTAAATCTTGGTGTGGCCACTCAGTCATCTTTCTGAGGTTCTTAAAATGAGGGCCATTGAGATGTATAACAACTTTTTTAATTTGGTGTCAAGGCCCCCTCTGGTGAATATGTCTTTATAAACCTACATGGTGTGTTAAAGACACAGAAATGCATTTTAATCTTTTGTTTTTCAATTTCTTTGCAATATTTCACTGTCGTCATTCCATCAGTCCCGTCTTGACTCAGTACCTTTCTCACTCATATCCATTCCACTGACTTTCTTTCCTTCGTCACACCTTTTTTTCCTTTTTTTCTTCCTCGGCACCTCTAGCCATGCCTCCTTTCTTCTTTCCATTCATGCTTCCTTACATCTTCATTCATTCTCCATTGTTCTTCTCTTGGTGGATTTCTTCCTTCTTCCTCCATTTGTTGCTTACTTTTTTTTCTGCTCTTTCCTGCATCCCTTATTTAATTTCTTCCTTCATTATCCTCAACCCTACCTTGTGCTTTTCTTCCTTATTTCCTTTCTTCTTTCTATCCATCAATGATTGTTCGCTTCCTTTCCCCTTCTATCCCTTAATTTCTTCCTTTCACATTTTTTTTCTTAATTCCTCCTTCCTTCATCTCTTCCTTTCTTTTAAACAGCACAGTACAGGCACATTCTGTTTAGTTTGCAAAGCTGTCTGAAATCCACAAACGATCTTTCCTAAAGCTGCATTTTGGGATGTACACACATTCTCCAATTTCTTTTCATGTTTGAGTTGTTGTCATAGGCTTTCCGTATGTTATGTTACATTGGTTTGCATAGAGCACTAATCGCCATAAAGGGTATCCAGGCGCTTGGACAGGTGTGTAGGTATGCGGTCCCCGAGGTGCTTATATGAAGAGTTAGGTCTTCAGCTTCTTTCAGAACTCAAGAAGTATGGAAGTGGCTGTGATGTGTTGAGGCTTGTGGATGGAGCCAATAAAATGAAGTGGGTGGAGCCAGTGGATGAAGTGGGTGGAGCCGGGGAATGGGTGTGGCCTCCTAGAAAAATGTGAGCAACTGCACTTAATATTTTACAAAGTAAGCACTGGCCAAGTTTGCTGTATAACTAACTCCATGGGGTTAAGTGCAGTCTCATGCCTTAACTTGGTTATTATGTTTGACTGAACACTACATGTAACAGAACTGGGTGCTAGGTAGCTGCTTTCTGAATCAACTTTAAATACTGCCCCTAGCTCTGTACTTGGCTCTAAATAGTCGTACCTGAAATTGGTGGAAGGATTTGTTTCAGCACTAGATATGCTAGATATGCTGGATATGCCACGGAGCCTGCACCTACAATAGACCGGCAAGTTACTAATAGGTTGATCATGTGAAAAGCTACAAGCATGACGACACTCAGCAAGCGCCCCCGCTGCCCTAAATACCATGATGACCAACCACCACACATCCAGAACCCAGCGGATAACCAACCAACGGTTAACTAACCGAATTGTTACCCCACCTCCGCCTTACAGCTCCACTCCGGAACGGCAACTTTCCATGTCCAGGTCTTCGTCTCGTCTTGTCTCATCTCAGAATCTCCAAAGTCTACAAAGAAAGTTGTTTTTCTCATTTCGTGTCGCAAACAGCCCAGACTGTCTAGACCCCCCAGAGTGCCTCCTCTCACAAAAATTATGGAGAGCCAGAGAGGACACACTGCCTCTAACCGTCAGCAAAGTGAAGCCACAACACCGTAACAGCCATAACAGCTCCCGGCCCACTCTCAAAGCAGCACTATACGACTTGGTGACGGAACTCGGCGTGACACACTGAGGCGGAAAGAGCCTGAAAACTACACCCAGGGGGAGACCAACGGTCCTACAACTAAGGTCTGCACAAACTAGGGGGGGGGGATTCAGTTCCAAAAGTCCAAAACTGAGTCAATATTGGAGGCTAGACAGCAGCCGACTCGTGACCGGCTAACTAGCGGGCCGCTATGTTCACCTTTCTTTTACTGAAATGTATTTATTTATTCTTTTCTTAATTAGGCATGCAAACGTAACAGAGATACATCATAAAACGTCCTTGAATGAGAAATGAGATACATTTATTAAAATAAGAAAATGAAAGAGAAAAAATAAAAATTCATTCAATAACTTTGATAATCATTAATAAAAATTTAGGCTTCAAAGAATTTCCGCTAGATCTTATAGAATAACTTAGCTTTATGATGACACTGAAATATTGCACATGCAAGGTTTCTTATCCAGTTAATCCATCCATTGAGCAACTTTGAGTAACAAAGGTGACTTCTAAAGAGTTGTTAGCAATTTTAACAAAATGTCAGCTTCTGTTAGATCAAAATATAGTACTTTTGGGGGAGGAAATTAGCTGAACCTGATATTTAAATTCCGAAAAATAAAAATATTTGCAATATTGTGATTTTGCATAAACATAAGCATCTAGTCACCTGTAGAGTTATTTGCGCAACTTAGGCAGGCTATGGAGATATCCTGGGACTAAATGTTGTACAGCATCCACTTAAAAAGCAGGAGGCATGTTTTGCCTTGTACAAAATATTGTTAATTTCGGACCAAACATTTATTCCCTTGAGCCAGGACTTTTTATTTTGCTAAGTAAAATTTCCATTTTTTTTATAATAAGTTTCTGATGCAAAAATATACTTTTAAGTTACTAGAATCTGACAAATAAATTCGAATAAGAAGCTCTGGTATGTTGTATAATTTGGGTTATTATCAGTTAATTAACTACCTGCTGCAACTAAATGTATGATGACTAAAACCAGCCTGCGTCTTTCTTGGTAGACCGTTGAAAAACAGAAATCTCTTTAAAATTGTTACCTAAGAAAAGATTGACAAATTAAATAACCCCCAATTGCCACCTTCGCTCGAACTATTCTAGGGCAAAGATTGAAGATAAATTGTGTTATTCGATCAAGGAAGTATCAGCAATTATGTTTGGGATTTGAAAAACCTTGTCAAGCCTAGCTTTTTTTTTCTTTAAAAATAAACATCTTATATTGAACTCTCTTTGGAAGTTTTGCAAGCTCAATAAAACTTGGTAAATAACAAATATCGGTATATTTTAACATTCTGAACATAACATGATTCCGATATATGTCAAGGCTTGAAGCTAATTGGAATATGTGTTAGTTCTGTTGCTAAATAATGCAAGAGGGATCAGGAAGGGCAATTTTTAAGAACCTTCAGTACTTTAATGGAGAATCTATGTTTCGTTCTTTCCCAAATAAAGCTTAAAAGCAATCGGCCTACTTTAGAGAAGAAAGCGCTTTATAAAAAAACAAGGGAAGTCGTAACAAATAAACAAAGTATATTATTTTGATTAGGGAAATATTGTCTTTAGTTGGCAGTGGTATTGTATCTCATCTCTGAAATTATATTTTAACCTTTGTAATAAGGGTTACATTGTTATTCTCAAACAGTGCATTAGGGTCTTCTAAAAATCTGACTCTTAAATAACACTTAAGTTTAGTGTTATACTGTGACTACAGTGAAGAGGGTAGGGAGCATTAAACAGAAGTATCTCTTTTTGAGGCATTCACCCACTTGACCCCTAATTTAGTATATACTTCTACTGCTGAAAGGTCAGTCAAGATGTTATCCCAGCCTGGTGTCATGTACAGAGCGATGTCATTGCTTATATTGTCTCATCAAAAGAGGAGTACCCTCCACTGTGTTGAAAGTGTATAACTATGACATATACATGTAAAATGATTCACATTATCCTTTGTATTGAAATATGGATATGACACATACATTACAGCTGCTGTCAGGAGTACCTCAGTAATGCAAAGAACCTCATCCTGGGATATGGGAGACATTCTGGCTGCAGTAATTGCACTGTTGTGTAGTTCCTAGGAATATATAGGATCTGCACGTTTGTTGGACAACATAAACTAAGGGCTTGATGTCTGGACTGATTCCGGATACCCCTGTAAGATATGTCAGCCTATTGACCAGCTAGCTCACAGTGCCACAACAATCCACTTAACTTTACCAAGGAGCAAATAGTTTCTGACAGCCTTCAAACATGACAACCATTGACCCTTCAGGGATCGTGGAAACAGAACATTACTTTTCGCTCAGTCAATCATGCTCACTTAGTCTCAGAGAGATATACAGAATAAACATTGGGAATGTTTTCAGTAAACAATTATTGAACCATCGCCATTCTAGTATGAAACATATTTGCTGCAATAATCAATAGACTGAAGCTAAAGCTGAAGCTAAAGTAAGATATTACAAGCAGGAACTGCGTAATAGAAGGTATAATTCTACCATGGTGCTAAGACAGTGAATATATGCAGACATATAAACATGACAGTGATCAAACGTGCTCCTACTATGCAGAATCTACCTAAGTGTACCTAGCATGTATGTAGATGTAAAGACTGGAATCCCCTGGGAAACAGCTAACCCCATTACCCGATGGGAGAGAATGAAGGACCCCATCTTGGTCACAAGTTGGACACACTGCAGGGGATGTCAGACCGCTGCGTGTTGCAGCTTCAGAGTGCCGGGACCTCAGTGTCTGTATCATCGTGGAAGAGTCCACTCCTCTCTACTGGTTAAGATGCAGTTCTTTTATACCAAAAAGGTAGCCTCTGGGTTCTACCACAATGATATGTTGTGAGTATGATTATGTAGATGAGCCGAAATAAATAATTGTAATTATGCAAAGTAGTCTGGTCACCTTAGGATAAAAGATAGGGATGACTTTTGTACAGAGTATTTTAATCCTGTTATGTAAGTCATGTGCAGGGGGTTTTACTAATAATCCTCATGCATATTAAATAAAACCACTTTCAAAGAAACAAATTGACATTTGTTCAGCACATAACCGGGTAAAAGGTCAGTAATAGAACAGTGATGTACAGCAAGTTAGGACAAATAAAGGTGAAAGGTCGCTTTGCTACTTAGGTCTAGTTTAGGGAACATAACAACACCCACTACCATCCATTTGTCAGGTAAGTGTGCCATATAGTGTTGTAAAGTATTACTTGCCAAATAGATCACAATAACTAAATCACTGTGAAAGGAAATTAGCGGATATTGACACTTTTTTGGCGCATTGTCAATGAGGGTCCTCTCAATGGCCCCCAAACCAGGATTAAAAGTACTTTTTTCAGTGTGCCTAACTGGGTCCCTGTAGTCAGCTTGTGCTACTTCTCAGTCAGCCCAACCATGCGATGTTGTCCCAGTCCGACATAGCAAGAATCCCACAGTTGGTTTGTGCTTTTTGGTACTATTGTCACTAAAATCTTTAATCTCCTGTTATAGTGATTGGACTTTTGTCATTTTAGTCTTATTTATTAAAAATAACTCTACTTTTCTAACTATCTTTTCTGTGTTATTTTTCTCTTTTTTACTCTTTGTAGTGTTATACAAACAGATCACCATTTTCGGTAGACGGAGATTCGAGTACAGGCATTTTGGGTGTGGAGAGAAGTGGTCCCAGGAACCTTACGAACCACAGGGGACTAAGGACAGAAGTCTATATCCACCCCAGTGACACTCCAGCTGACCTGAAACTGGGTATGTCTATGTGTGAGCTACATGTCTAATAGAGGTATAGAGTTTTATGCCCATGATAAATAGAGTCCTCCTTCCTGTTCTTTCCCCTACAGAGGAGAGAGCCAGGTACATCGTTTGGGAGTTTTAACGATATCGGAGGGGCCGGTGAAGTATACCGCCTTCGTGAGATTAAAAACAGACCTAACGGGAGAGTGTTTTTTTACAATAAGAGGACAATATAACATGAGATCACATATGCAGAAGTGATTGGCACATAAAATCAGGATCAGACTTTAAGCTTGAATGTACATTAGGATGCCATCACATACAAAATACACAGAATCCAGAAAAATGCAGAAAAGTAACATGAAATAAGGATTTTTACTAAAGTGGTAACCGACCAGTGCCCTTTACTAGGAGAGAGCCATCAATCAGTCTTGAAAAAGATGGTATATTACTGTTAAAAGCCATCGAAACGCGTCGACGCCTACACCTGCACAATCACGTGACCAAGCTTTTCCTGCAGACAAGATACATTGAGCGGGTCCAGGATATAGTTTTTAATATTGGTCTGTCTAGATGTGCGACCTTTATGACAAATAGCACTGTCTGTGTTTGTCTCTCCCCCTCTTCTTTTTATCTAGTTGAAGAGCATGAAAACCAATTTGTGTCTGTAAAATTGTTTGCTAGTTGTAGATGTATGAACTTCAGATGAATATGGTTGTGATAACATTGCATATGTTTTTAATGAAATTATAATTTGTTGCTTTTTAAAAAAATATGTATTGCTTATGACATGTTTTTTAACAAAAATAAAAAGTGAAAACCCTTTCTTATAAACTAATATATGGGCTAACGTTCTAGTTGTGTCCGCCAAGGGATTCCCCTGTTTTTTCACTGTTTGCAAGTATCCTATTCCCCTGGTGTGCTAAGGGGTCTTTCTCGATTATTTAACATACAAACAGTTTACACATTGTCTCTGAATTAAGCCTGACTGCTCTGTACCAAGCTGCCAGATGGTTGAGCACAGGTTAAACTAGGGTTGGCTTGTGCCTCATTCTGACATAGGTTATGGTTGCTGCTTAAACAGGGCTCACACCCCAGTCAACCAACTACTTGATTTCTTACAATAAGGCATATATAACTAGCCCACCTCAACAGAAGTCCACAGCAGCTTCTATTCTGTTCCTATATAGAGAGGCACAACACATTATGTTACATGAGTCAAACAATTGCCCATACATACATTTTTCAACGGGCCCACAGCAGGAAGCTACAGTAGAAGGGCCTGTAAAATATTACATTCAGCACACAAAAGAAAGTGTCATTCAAAATTGCATGAGCATGAAGAAAAATAACCAGTTACGTTCCAGTGGTCTGTGCTCGGCGAAGACTGCAGAAACTATGAGGAGAGAAATCACGCAGGGGTATATTGATTGTGGGGGGAGTGAGCAGGAGCAGTTTGAACAGTGTATCAGAACCAACATCCATTTGAATACAATGGTGTCATAATGGTAAATATGGCACAGTTAAAATCCATTTTTAAATACAGTTTTAAATGTTTTCAAATACAATATTGATAATTAATCAGTTATGACTAAACATTTATCATACAATTAATTCGTACTCAAAAGTATTTGTCACCCAAATCACCTATATTTTACTAAAACAACAGTAAAACTTCTACTCCATGCAGTGTCAAATGAGAAAACACACAATGAACATTATGAAACAAAAGCCATATTTTTAACAATAGAGTTGAGGCCTAATGTGTTGCATAGCTAAAGATAAGCCAGAAAATGCAATCCTCAACATCACAATATTTTCGATTCAACTGCAATAGATATAATATACAATTCTAAACATATAACCCCCTCTGACATCATCACCAAAAAATCCCCATAATACATTCATCATACAGTATGTATCACTTTCAGTCTCTTGCATTCCGATTCTTCCAACATTTTGATGTCATCGGAAACTTGCACATTCATATCTTCCATCCCAAGGAGATCTTGCTTCGTCTTATTCTTGAACATTGTTAACATCTTCTTCCTACACTCACAATTTAATTCCATTGTTGTAAATATTACTGCAATGAATTGAAATAAAAGAATAAGGTCAATTGCATATATTAACACAATAAGTATAGGGTTTAGTATTGTACAAAAGATACTCCGACCTAAGCTATCAAACCATTTACCATCCTTTCCAGGTTCCTTTCCAATCTCACTAAACCAGGAACCAAATGATTCCCAAAAAACATCATCTTAAAGATCTTTTCCTCTATAAGTGATATTAGTAATGTTTATTATATAAGTGTTAATAATCCTACTGTTATCTGCAATAAAGGTATAGCCTTGTCGTACTTTGAAGACATGACAGACTCCCCCCTCCTTGCAATGAATATATCTAACACAAGGTTTTGCAAAATCATAGCATGAAAAGCCATTTTCTTCTCATTAATCATAGCTAATGCTCCTGCAGTGTTAGAATCAAGGTGATCAATAGGTGTAGATAACCTTCTTATCTTCATATCATTCAAAGCCATACCACTAGATGGAATATTTGCACGCAGAACACCCACCATAGTTTGTCAAAATCCTTGTTTCACTCTTTTCAGAGAAACAGCATCATTTATTTCATTTGCATGGTAAACCAAAGCAAGATAGCAGCACCCTACCCAATTGCAGTCAGGTTAAAATATGCAGTCCTACCACAAAGATGACAAATTTACACCATCCAAAAACTCATCATCTACAACATAACTTCTATCATACCTACTCTCTCAATCCAACTCCACTTAGTACCTTGAAACTTCTTTCACTCAATACACAACTCCCTCATGCTCCAGTCTCAATCTTGGATGTGCATGTGAATTCCTAAATTTCTCCGAAGGTTCAACATGCATCTTAATTTGACTTGCATCTTCCCAATTTGTCAAAAATGTCCAACTTCTTTCAAAATACTCTTAATAAACTCATACCCTTCTTCATCCTAATTATATACAAATTCATTTTAGTCCTGTTGGTTTTCAAGTTAGGTTGGGCAATTGTACTCAAGTGTCTCGAAAAAGTTACAAAATTCCCAGAGTCTTTAGATGAAGGAGGTTCTTTAAGCAAACTGTTGTAGCCTGAAAGATATTGTGACAGACTATTTTTTGTAAAATATATAACAAAAGCATAACAATAAAGAACATATGATGGAGGCAGTTGAGAATAGGTTGCACCCACTTTGACGAAGGACAGAGATATATAAATGAAACAATTTCTTACTTTCATAATTTATACATATTCCTCTAACATGTTCAAATATAATTTTGCTCTTTATCTGCCTATATAACTCTCCTTATGTGTTAACTTCATGTGTAATACATGATTGTGTGTAGTAGTTAATTCAATTTGTGTAAGTGAAACATATCTAACTGGAGTTATCAACACAACAGTCCGACTAATATGATTAATACCATTATCAACAAAAATATGTGAAATATTTTGCAGCAACTTCTACTAAAAAACACAAGTGAGACAAGAAACCCATACTTATGAAAAAGCACAAAATCAGAGATCATTTTGTTTCTCAAAATGTTCAATTCATTAACTCAGTTCATAGAATTCAAGGCACCCTACTATTTTCTTCCGGACACCTAAGGTACACAACATACAACTTAACTTCTTTTTGCATAGTTCAAAAATAATTTAAACTTCAGCTGAAGACCCATCGGAACTCTTTATTAAAAGTTCAAATTGGCTGTTCTGATCTGTCTTCAGAAATGAAGTGGCAGCAGTTTTTCAAATCATAGACATCTCATTCTTCATCTGCAGTGACTGATGCCAAAATGGGCCAAAGTCATTACCATCTCCCTGAATACAATGAGCCTCATTTATGAGGCCCCTTGCACCATGTTCCGTGGTGCAGGAACCTGCTCCATTATTACAAGGCAGCCCTAAGGCACTTTTTTGGCTTAACGCTGCCTTATAAATATGGTCCCCTTTCACACAGTTTTCTATGTTAAAGGGTCATACAATTGTAAATCTGAGGCAGTGCCAAAAACACCCCAGGGGAGGCGTAAAAGAGGCACAAGAGGATAAATATCTTGATTTCCCCTTGTTTTTCCTTTTTAAATGTGTGCTGCATTCTGGGACACACAGAAAAAGGAAAAGGCCTCTTGTGATTATTTTTGGGCAGGAAGGTTTCATTTCCTGCACAAAAACAATCATCCCCTCAACTCAGGCACCTTATCACCATGGTGCAAAGGTGCCTGCATTGGCGCACAGCAGCCTATTGTGTGCCAGCATAGTGGAACAGGACAGGAATGTGCTGTATCTCATAGATACAGCGTATTCCTGCCCTTTTCTTTTACCGGAGGCCAGCGCTGCAGGGAGGCCTGCGGCACTGCCCTACGTTAAAACCTCATAAATGAGGCCTAATGTGTTAAAATATTCTTGCTAAATGAGAATGTATTTAGGCATACCAGTACTGAGCATTGCATCAATGTGAATTACTGTTAAAAAAGTTTGTCCCTCAATGTCAGAACATTCTTAGTTTGGCTCTAAAGAAAAATTAAATACAGAAACTGGTCCTTAGAGAGCCATAAAATGTGAGGAGTTGGTACACCCCTGTGAAAAGTACAAAGGTGTTCTCATGTTTCTGATCATGCTAAAAAGCAGTCTATTAGGAGATGGTAAACCCCGTAGAGAGTATGAAAGTGACCCCATGTTTATAATCAGGCTAAAATACAGTCCATAAATGAAGAGAAAAAAACAATTGAGAGTTCTAACAATAAAAAGGGGAAAGAAATTAGCCACTTTTAAAACAGGTCAAAATTATACATGAGATTACCCCATAATGACAGGTAGGTGGAGTGTCAAAGGCTGCAGTTTATAGAAACAACCACAAAATGGTGAAGAGCTCCTAAGTGTGCCCTTTTATTGAACTCAAACAAAAGACAAACTCATTCATTGAGTTAGAGTAGTGATACTGCCCAAGGACTGTCATCAAATGCTGTCAGCAGATTGTTTAATGGCAGCCCACACTTTTCTGAAAAGTGCAATGCAACTTATTGAGTGAGGCAAACCAAAAGATCAAAAATGAAAATATTCCATCTAACCTGTGAATGCAGATCAGTACTTACAGGGTGCCACAAGCAGATGCTTCAGGTCAGTAATAAGCAGTAAATAGAGGTTTTAGAATCTTGTTTATGAAGGCTATACCTCTGTATATCTTAATAGAAGTAGGCAAGCCAAACATGAGAATCAGATTGACGTTTTCAAGAGAAATATTTTTCACTGTCTGGTCATGGCTTGGTACACAATTCTGTTACATCTATGCAAACATGATCTGGTTCTTCATCATCTTCATAATTGTTTCAAATTGGCGGCAGCATTGCAGGATTTAAGATGCTGCCACTTGTTATTTGTATGTCAGCTGTTGCCAAAAATTGTTTGTTCATACTTTATCAGGTGGTCGTTTGTCAAGTGCTGAGTTTATGTAAAAGTCAGCAAGATCTCAACTGGAATGGACAAAGATAATCAGGGTACATTTTATCATAGCATTGCGTTGCCCTTGCATCATCATAGCGTAGTAAGGGCAACACAATACTAAAGCCAGATATACAAAGCAACACAAGGCCCTCTTGTGACCCCCTAAGCTGTTTGGTAAATCTGGAGTATTTCAAGACAGCACAAATTGCAGTCTTATGTTACTCAGCCATGAGAAGGAGCTTCATGGGTGAAACACCCATGCATTTTGGTGCATTCCCAGACTTACCAAGGCTGGTAAACCTGAGAATGCATCACAATGCTACGGGCTCCTAGGGGAGGCAAATCATGGAGAAATATCTTTGTTTCTCCTTGTTGTTTCCTCTTCCTAATTGTACTTCGTACAGTAGCACACTTAGGAAGAGGAAAAGGTCTCAGAGGATTGTTTTTGTGGAGGAAGGTGCCCCTTCCTGCACAAAAACAACTTTACATCATGGCACAAGGCTGCTAGAGCAGGCAGAAAGCAGGAATGCGCCATATATTGGTAAATATGATGCATTTCAGACCTCTTCTTTTCACGCAGAAAATGCTCTTGCTGCTTTGCGTGAATTTTTGGTAAATGTTGCCCTCAGTGTACAGCCGATTACAAATCCCTCTCTGCTAAATTGCAAGGCAAACGGCTGCTAAGGAATTCAGACAACCAGGAGGAGTTGTGACTGCTGGATCTAATGAAGCAGAGAAGCAAGCAACAGACTACTTTACTTCACTATGCTTTGTTTAAGAACAGATAGCACACTAAGGTTCTAAAGAGGTGTTGGGAAGCCTTCCTTGAAACAGTTAAAAAGGTGTTTTTCCTGTTGTACTGTGTGGCATGTCTCTATATACATCACCTCTCAACCATTCCATTATTTGCCGAGTGATATAAGGCACAATTTTTATGCTTTATACCCTGTTATTCAGAAACTCTTTAATTTCTTTAGACTTTAGTTGGACCCCATTGTCTGTAAGTAAGGTGCCTGGAAACCCTTCACTCTCCATGAGTTCCTTCAAGAATCTGCTAATTTTCTTGCCCTCTATAGAGTCAAACAAATCTCTGGCCATCTTGAAACCATGCCTTTTACAACTACTGCATACATTTGTTGTCCTTCTCCATGGAGTGACCTAAAATATCCATTGAAGTTTTATTCAATGGTCCATTGGGACATTCCCTGAGCACCATAGTTTGCACCCTAGTCTGTTTAAAAGTGTTATTAAGGACACAGGGTAAGCAATCTCACCCACTCTCTCAACCTGTTTGTCCCTATGTATATTGCATTCTCTCCTTACTTTTCGACATCCCTTGATGCAACTCATGATTTAGAGTAATCAATTCCTCTCTAAGACTGCATGGTGCTATTAGTCTAGTTCCTCCAAACTGCAAATCCTTACTAATACACAATTCACCCTTCACGCACTAATAAGCTTGCATGCTCAATGTAACAGGAATCTCTATGGCTTAAAGACTTACGGAGATTAGAAGTGGAGAGCCCCCACCGTAGGAAGTCCACCACTCTGACGATGTAAAATGAGATCTGCCAGTGCATGCTCTGTGTGCAGTAACCTGCTAGGCAATGCAAGTAGAGCCGGTTGTGCTTAGAGACCGCGTTCAACCCTATCCCCAAGGCCTTGAGAAAGCTGGAGAATGAACATCAATGACAACACCACAAGTGTTGCACTGACCTGAGCCCCAAAAACCACATATTGGGAAACGGAGGGCAAAGAAAAGTCATAGAGTGGTGCCTGTCACATCACTCAATGTATCAGCCTAACAAAGTCCTTACAATGAATACAGTGATAGTAAAGTTGCAACCCATCCTGGAAAATAAGGAAGGAAAAACAACAACCAGGAAAGTTGACCTTAACAGTCACAAGTACTGATTTCATCCAAATCAGGCCTGATGAGAGCCAGTCTCACTGTAGTAGAAATCAAGGCGTGGACTCACAAATTTCCAGGTTGCCCATAGGTGTTGAAATATTCTTTTTCCTGATGACTATGGCAGTGCGGCAATCCACAAATGTTGCTTCATAAATAACACAAAGAGTGCAGGGTTACCAAAAGTAAGTTCCTTTATTCTAAAAAGGAGATCCCATCCATTCATCTACCAGCTTCCCTGGTGTAACTGTCACTGGTCCCTCAACCCCCAACAGTTTCTATCACCTGGTTATGGCATGCCAGGTGACAGCATGGTGTTTCAACAATACACTGGTATGACAGCCACCCAGCTACCCAGTAACTGCACACACTCCCTACTTTTTTCATAAAAATACAGTTCGAAAAACGCTTCAGCCGAATTCGCCATACCTAGAGCTGGTATGTTGTGGAGTTGAGTTTAGAAAAGCACTTTTACATTATCAAATGGCATCAGATTCACTATACTGCTGTGAGTAAGCTTTACTAAAGGCTTTGCAATCAGGGAGAAGTTTATAATTCACTGACAACAGTAACCAACCATTCCCAGAAACACTCTCACTTCCCTAAAGGTTTGCTGAAACACGTTCTTCTGTCACTCTTCTTTTTTTTTTTTTTTTTTTTTGGGCTTTTATAACGCGCTCTATTACTAAAAAAATAGTATCCTGGCGCGAAGAAGGGGGAAGAAGAAGTAGAGGAAGATCCTATACATTGATGTTAAAAAGATAGGTCTTCAGTCCTTTCTTGAACAGAGTAATGGAAGGAGCTGTTCTTAGCTGTTGTGGGAGGGTGTTCCATGCTCTCGCCGCTCGGACTGAGATGGATTGGCCGCCAAGCCTGCTGTATTTGAATTTTGGAACATTCATTTGGTGTAAATTAGCTGATCTAAGGGGGCGGTTGGGAACATATAGGGAAAATCTTTTTCTTAAGTACACAGGACCGGCTTGATGGACAGCTCGGAAGGCAAGGACCAGGATTTTAAATAAAATCCTGTGAGCAACCGGGAGCCAGTGTAGGGTACGGAGAGATTGACGGACACTTGAGCTTTTTGGAATGTTAAACAAAAGCCGTACAGCGGCATTTTGTATAACCTGGAGACGATGGACCAGATAAGCAGGAAGGCCGCAGAAGAGGCCATTTGCGTAATCTAATCTGGATAATATCAGGGCACGGATGACGGTCTCTTTGGCCGCTCTCGGGAGAAGTGGAAAGAACCTGCGTAAAGTTTTAAGTGTAGCAAAGCAGGTCGCGGTGAGTCTTTTTATGTGATCCTCATATTTAAGGTCATTATTAAACCAGACTCCGAGATTTTTAGCAGGGCCACCGATGGATTTGGGACAAGGTAGATCGGGTGGCCAGAGAGAGTTGCCAAAGTAGTCTGGGAAGGAGCCATAAAGCAAAATTTCAGATTTGCTTTCGTTGCATTTCAATTGGGCGAGGGCAAGCCAACGAAAGACAGATGACAAACAAGTTTGGGCTCCAGATGTATCCAGGTTGTTTTTGGGCCAAGTAAACAGGAGTTGAGTGTCGTCAGCGTAAGCCATTATTTTTGCTCCCAATTGTTCAGCAAGAAAAATAAGCGGGGTTAAATAAATATTAAAAAGCAGGGGGCTAAGAGTAGAGCCCTGCGGTACACCCGTTACAAGTTTCTTGGGGGAAGAGGCGAAGGGCGGCATCCAGACTTGTTGGAATCTATTGTCCAAAAAGGACGTTAGCCAATCAAGAGCAGAACCTGTAATGCCTATGGCCGCTAATCTAGTAAGCAGAAGGGAGTGAGGGACAGTATCGAAGGCGGCAGAGAGGTCTAATAAAATCAGAGCCGCTCTGCCTCCTTCGTCCAGGCACTCCCGAATGGCCTCGGAAATTTCCACCAACGCCGTCTCTGTGCTATAGGCTACTCTAAAGCCTGACTGTGCTGGATGCAAAGCCTGGGAATTTTCGACAAATTTGTCTAGCTGAGTGAAGGCGACCTTTTCACATACTTTTGCTAGGGCCGGTAGCAATGATATAGGCCGGAAATTAGCAGGGATAGCAGGATCTAATCCGTTTTTTTTTATAAGTGGGAGCAGTTTAGCTTGCTTCCAGCATGTCGGGACGGTGGCAGTAAGGAAAGAGCAGTTGATAATGTGCGTTACCTCATTGCCCACTGTGTCCGCGAGGCGTGCAAGCACGCTGGCAGGACACGGGTCAGAAGGGGATCCAGAGTGTAAGGAAGTAAGGATGCTGACAATGTCCGTATTTTCTACTGGGGAGAACTGGTGAAACCATTCCATGGGGGCAGGTAACACAGGGGACGGAATGGCCAATATGGGTGAAAAGTTGTTGCATACAGTAAGTAAATCATCCTGAATTTTGGTAATTTTGTCCACAAAGAAAACGGAGAGTTCTTCGCACCATTTCTCTGTGGAGGCAAGTATGGGTTGGGCAGCACAGGGTGAAGTAAAACTTTTCACTATAGCAAAGATTTCTTTGCTGTTATTATTGGCGTTAGTTATGCGCCCTTCAAAATATTGGCCTTTAGCGGTTCTGATCGCCGCATAGTATTTCTTTTGTGCCGTCCTTAGGTTCTTTTTTGCCTCGGGGAGATCGGCTTGTCTCCATGTTCGTTCAAGTTTTTTGCAGCCTGACTTAAGATCCCGAAGGGTGGAGGTGAACCAAGGTTTGGAAGGAGTTGTACGCAATCGACAAACCCGACCAATTTTTGTTGATGTGGTCGAACCATCTTCTATCCAGGAATTAAATGTGCTAACGGCCAGCTCAATTTCCATAGGTAGAGTGGGGCGGGAGGCGTCGAGATGTCCAGACATTATCTCTACATTAATTTTTTGTTTGTGAACAGTTAAATCATTAGTCTTAACCGGGTATGTCAAGGGCCAAGAAAATCTGATCAGCCTGTGGTCGGACCAGGGCACAATTTCGGGGGTGGTTAAATTGATATCGAAATTAGTACAGACTAAATCAAGGACATGTCCACCTGAGTGAGTAGGAGTTTTAACCCATTGTTTAAGCTGGGCCGTGGCAAGCGCTTCACTCAGGCGAGAAGTGTCAGGGAGGTCCGGATTATCCACATGTACATTGAAATCCCCCAGAAGAAGATATCTGGAGTATCTCAGTGCCCGTGGGATTACTATGTCCTCCAAAGTGCCTAAAAATCTGCCAGCATGGCCTGGTGGTCGGTAGACCAAAGAGCCCCCTAAAGTGAAGTGCGCCCCAAGTAAAAGTGAGAAATGCAGTATCTCAGCATCCACTGGGGGGCCTTGGGGTTCTAAAGAGAGAGTCCATGAATCTCTAAATATAACTGCTAGGCCGCCACCTCTGCCTAATGGGCGGTCGGTCCTAGCAATTTTAAAGCCCCGTGGGTTGGCAAATTCGACCACCGGTGCGCAAGTCTCATTTAGCCAGGTTTCAGTGACGAAGAGAAGATCCAATTGGTTGTCACTCAGGATTTCAAAAATGTCCTCAGAGTGCTTAACCAGTGATCTGGCATTAATCAGGCCAGCCCGAATGAGTAATGGGTCACCCGGGGACGAAAATGAAAAAGGGAGAGTGGGCTGATAACAAAAGTTACAAGCTTGACAGACCCGCGAGGGATCACCATCTGTTACCCATGTGTAACTACAGGGGCAGGGAGTCGGTTTCAATGCCATTAGGTACTCACGCGAGTAGCGAGTCCTGGGCTTGTGAGGCAACAGTGGAACACCGACAGGGAGGCAGGCGCTGGCCGCGTCCGGGACACGGACGGGCACAGACGGGCTTGCCTTTGGCGCGCCTTTGGCGCGCCGCCGGCGCGCCCGCTGCGCCCGCCCGCAGCGCGGACGAGCATGTCCGTTATTTTTATTCATAGTTGACTGGGCGGGAGGAGGGTGGGAGGGGCGATCAACTGGACCGTCGACCTTCCCTACCCAAGATGGCGGGTCCGTTCGGTGAGGCGATTCCACAGCGCCTAGCACGAAGACGCTACCTGGCGAAGCAATCTCGCGACAGGTAGGAGGCAAGCAGAGCCTAAAAACTGCTGTTTAAAATATATACAATTTTTAAAATATTTCAGCTCCAAACTAGCGGGGCAGCGAGGCTACCCAGATGTACAAGTGGTCCTGTTAGTAATTCAACAGTGCTCCGTTCTGAAATCACAAGCTCTATTACAATACTCAACAGAATGCGCAGGAGAGCGCAGAGAGCCCCGGCTTTCCGCCTCAGGGTAAAGTTTAGCAAAGATTATAGCGCACGTAAAGGACCGCCCTTAAGTATCCTGGGAGGGTGGGAGGGGCGATCAACTGGACCATCGACCTTCCCTACCCAAGATGGCGGGTCCGTTCGGTGAGGCGATTCCACAGCGCCTAGCACGAAGACGCTACCTGGCGAAGCAATCTCGCGACAGGTAGGAGGCAAGCAGAGCCTAAAAACTGCTGTTTAAAATATATACAATTTTTAAAATATTTCAGCTCCAAACTAGCGGGGCAGCGAGGCTACCCAGATGTACAAGTGGTCCTGTTAGTAATTCAACAGTGCTCCGTTCTGAAATCACAAGCTCTATTACAATACTCAGCAGAATGCGCAAGAGAGCGCAGAGAGCCCCGGCTTTCCGCCTCAGGGTAAAGTTTAGCAAAGATTGTCTCTTCCTAATGTGCTGAACAGGGTAAATCACTTATTTTTTACAATGCTGCATCTTTGTAGGTAAGTCATTATCCCATTGTCAGCAAGATGATTCAAGACCACCATTAAATCCAACTCACAATCTTCTTTGGTCTCTGAAACAATTAAGATTTAATCTGTGAACTGCGCCAGCATTGAGTTACAGGGCAGTTGAAGATTTTCCAAATCTTTCTTAGAATCTGACTAAAAATCGAAAGATTTTCCGTATATGCTTGTGGTAGTCGATACTAAATGAGGACTTCACTGAACTCCTGAAATGAGCAGATATCTTCATGTTGCAGAATGGAGAAGAATGTTTGCCACAAGCCGCCTGTGTACCATTCTGCATCCACAGTAATCTGAAAACAAAATTACAGCAGGATTTGGTATCATAGGATAACATGGACATACAATTTGATTAATTTTCCTAAGATCTTGGACACCCTTAATTTTCTGCGTGTTTTTTATTAACCCCTTCTGCGCTGATGACGAGCTCAGCTCGTCATGAGTTTTACCTGCCGTGCGCTCATGACGAGCTGAGCGTCATGAACCGCGGGGTTTTTAAAACTTCAGCGCGCAGCGGGAAAACCCGCCGCGCGCATGTGGTTAATTCCCAGGCGAAGACTACCAAGCACCTCTAGCAGGATTCCCTGTTCTCTCTTTTTTTCTATGAAGGGCTTCTTTCCTTCTAAGCTGCATAAATGGTTGAGAGAGACCCCTTAACACACCAGGGGATTAGGGTACACTAAAGGTCAATCATCAGCTGTATTAATAACATCAAAGTGAGCCCATATATTAGCAATGGTCTCTGACACTATATACTACACAAACAAAGAATTCTGTAAATCACTTTTTTTTATTGGTTTTTTTCTGTTAAAACACATCTCATAAGTATTACAAATCATAAAAACAACATATTGTAATTTCATTACAAACATACACAAAATCATTACCATCCTATTTGTCTATATTCTGTAAGTCTATTCTAGGCAAATAAAATTGTCAGACGACAACTTATTTTCACACTATGAAAAACGAAGAAAGGGAGAGACAGACACAGAAACTTCTATTAGTCATAAAATTGCACATCAGGAAACCCAATATTTGAAAAGAACTAATCCTGGACCCGCTTAGTTTATCTTGTCTGCAGGATAGACTTTGTGCCTTGATTGTGCGGATGTAGGCGTCGACACGTTTCGATGGCTTTTAACAATAATCTACCATCTTTTTCAATGCAGAATGATATGTCTCTCCTAATATAGGGCACTGGTTGGGTGCCACTTTAAAAGAGATTTCCTGTAGATAAACATATTGACATGAGTATTTTGTAAAAATGTCACATTCCCAATTCATAAACTTTATTCGATTCACATATGAATCATAAAAGTCAATTAATACATTTCAGAACATACTTTAAAATTCATTTAGAAGCAGTTTTTAAATTTGTACAGTAAATTAATAACATACATTGATTAATAGGGAAAGTTATGGCCCATAGCTTATTCGATCAGGTTCAAATAATCATGAAAAATAAAGCAGCAGTATACATGAGCAACAAAACTGATACTGGGAGCCAAAATTAGCTATACCGTTTTCTGATCATGAGTGACACACGTATAAAATTTAACATTGCACAACAAACTTCAGGTGTAGACAAAGCTAACAAATGGTCGTAGCCCTCTTTATAATGGCAAAGTTGTTTTTCCTTAAGGATCGGCTTAATGAACCTCGTTCTCGGATCCTTATATAAAGAACAGAAAAGAACAACATGCAACGTGCTTTGGCTATCTTTGTTGTTACAGGGACAGGGGGGCAGTCTCTCACACCAGCTCCCTTGTCTAGGAAACGCAAAAAGAAAATGCAAAATGTGTAACCTAAACCTTGTCAAATAGAATCGCCATTGCACATGATTTATAAAGGTTAAATAAAACTGGCAATATAAAGTAACCTTAAATTCTTGAGGGCTAGCCAAAGGGTGCACAAGTGAGGATTTCAGATAACTTTTTTTAATAACAGATTTGATATCCCCCTGGATGTTTTCAGGACTATCAAAAATATTACCCAGGCCTATTTTATGAAATGTTTCATTTACATAAGACAACCAAGGGATCTTATTCATGTGTGTCAATTTTAGACAATCCCGAAGGATGTCTCTAGACAATTGTAAGTCCTCTGACAGCCATATTTTGCCCCATAATAAAAGGGGGGAGAGACGAATTGTGTCACTCACATAACTCAAACCTACCTCATCATGGGCAAATCTATTTGAGGAGCTTAGTGGAATAGCCAATACACGTTTTAAAAACTTGTTCTCCATAATTTGTATTGCATCAGGGGTTTCAGTTCCCCAGACCCCTGCCCCATAAGTAGCTACTGACAAGCATTTTGCTTTATACAGGGTTTTTAAATGCTTGACGGGTTTTTGGCCTAACTTCCCACAGAAACGAAACAGTCCTTCAATAGAGCGGCTAGCACTCTGGACTCGGGTCTTAATTACCGGGGCCCAACTTAGTTTGTTGTTAAAAAGGTTTCCCAGATAGTTGAAGTTTTCCACTTTTTCAATGGTGCAGTTGTTTACTACAAACTTTCTGGTTTTGGTGCCCTTTGGGCCACAGACCATTACAAAGGATTTGGTGAAATTTACCTTTAGGTCTAGGTCCAACATAAAAGTATAAAAGGCATCAAGACAATGCTGCAAACTATTTCCTGTGAGAGTCATTAATACCGTATCGTCGGCATAAGAGAGCATCGGTACACTCCTGCCATTAACCCTTGGAAAATCATGGCAGTGGTCCAACAGGTATTTTTCCAGCCCATTAGTGTAAACTAAGAACAGGAAGGGGGCTAAAATACATCCTTGACGGACGCCCTCAGTCGAGGGGATAGACTTTGTTTTCTCTCCCCCTGGCCCGAACCTTATGGCTACAGTGGTTGCTTCATGGAGTCTACGGAGCAGAAGAACCAAAGGTTCCTCGAAACCCATATCCTCCATCATCTTCCACAGCTTATTTCGGCAGACGGTGTCGAATGCACTTGAGAGATCCATGAAGGCAAGATGAATGGGAGAATTCATTGCCTTCATGTATTTCCCTATAATCAATGCCAGGTTTAGGCACTGTTCGACAGTACCTTTGCCTTTCCTGAACCCATATTGCGAATTTACAATAAGGCCCACCGAATCTGCCCATGTTTCCAATCTGGCTAAAATAACCCTACCCAATATCTTACATGATGCATCAATTAGTGAGATTGGGCGATAGCATCGGGGGTCAGATCTATTGCCCTTCTTAAAAATTGGCACCACTACTGCCTCCTTCCATGACGATGGAATACGACTAATAACAACTGCTCTAAATACATTTAATAAAAGAGGGGCCCAAATCTTGACATTGTGCTTGAAAAAATCCAATGGCACTAGATCAGGGCCGGGAGCTTTTAATGACATACCTTTCAACAGAGCATCTTCTACTTCCTGCAAGGTGAGTGATAGGCTCAGGGACAAAGTTGATTGCGAAACCACTAATTCCCTATGGTCTCCCAATAACAATTCATTAAGTGGAGTTCCTTGTGGGTTAAAAATAGCCCCAAAATGTGATTCCCATGTTTCACAAGGAATCTGCATCACAATATTATCCTTACCATTACTTATAAAAAGAGGGCGATTAATTACTTCCCAAAATAGCCTTCCGTCCTTCAAATCAGAGGCTTTTTCTAGATCTTCCCAAGCCAGATTTTTTAGGTCCAGCTTCCTTGTTCCTATTGCTTCTTTATAGGCCTTTCTAGATGCCCTAACTAATTCTATATCCCTAGGTTTTTGATTTAGTGCCACTTTCAGGGATCTATGTGTGGCCGAACATGCAGCATCAAACCATCTGGGCCCTGACCTTTTGTTTTTCCCAATTGGTTTTGTTAGACGTTTGGCTACATGCCCACACAATGTTTCAAAATTCTCTATAACCTTTTCGGGATTAGATGTCGGTGATAGGCATACATCATATTCTGAGCTATGTTCAGTTATGATCTCTGCCTCAAGACCTGCTGCATCTATTTTACCCCATTTAAGAGTAATGCCTTGATTCCTGTTACATTTTATGGGTTGATCCCAAATAGAGTGTTTGAATTTAACAGGACAAAAAAGGGATAGGATTAAGGGATTGTGGTCACTGGCAGCATTAGCAACTACTTCCAATTTATCAACATAATGGAAATACCCATTGGAAATAATTACAAAATCAATAAAACTCATCGTGCCTCTACTTCCCTGAAATGTCGGTATCGGGGCCAAATCTGGACCAACCCAGGGTTCCACTATAGCTAGGTCATTCAAAATGATGATATTATTTAAAGCGTCCCCCTGGGGTGTATGTTTGAAATGTGTCAAAGGAAGGTCGTGGGAATCTCTCAATCCACACACCTTCGAGTCCCCATGGGTACACAAAGAGCAGTTAAAATCCCCCACCCAGATGACAAAAAGTAGGGGATGCTCGTGACGTGCCCTGGTCATGGCCTCCTCCAACTTCAACATTACAGTTGTCTCGTTAATATCAAAGATGTTATAGTACCAATTAATCAATAACAACGTTCGGGAAACAAGTTAACCAACATAAGCACTTGGAACCATGCAGTGTCAACTATCTTGGTAATTACAAGTTTGCACAGTTTTAATGAGGTTGCTGTCATTAGACCACCTTTTGCCCTACCAGCCTGCGAGGCTACAGCAAGGGTATTAAGGGCTTGGAAGCCATCAATATCCTGTGTGCAACGGCTCCATGTTTCCTGGAGACACAAAATATCACAAACACCCACAAAATCTAACCATGCCTCATCCTCCAGTCTTTGAGCAAGCCCAGCAATATTCCATGAAATTAGGCAGATCCTTTGTTCACTTTGGATCTTTGTGACTGGCTTAAGTGATACTTCCGGAACGTGCCATTCAATAATTGCACTTGACACACTTTCTGTATTGATACCGGCCACAGGAACTTGGGGTTTAGAAGCACAACCGTCACCGATGGGAACTTTCACCCATGGGTTGTTGTTGCAACTTTCACCCTTCGCCCTCTGGGTAGCATCTTCTGTTATCAGGGCATTACCAGGAGAATAATGTGGTGGTCAATCTTGCTCATCCATACCCATAAGTGGTTCAAAACGATTTCTTAACGGGATATTATTTGGGAACCATCCTGCCACCTCCTGTAAAGGACCAAACATGTTGGTAGTTGGTGCCCCTTGCCACCAATTTTGCTGGCTATGTCCATCAAACCTATTTGGTATCCGTCCAGCATTCTGGACAATGGTCCAGGAACCTTCTTTCGCATAGTGAGTTCTTGGAGGATAAAAGAAGGTAAGGGGTCTCAGAACTATTGTAGGGTTAACTTCATGCGATGGCCGCACACATATATTCTGTGCTGTGTAAGGATCAGCAAAAGAAACAATAATACAGTCGCCAACCAAGGACTTAGGTGTGGGGCCTATCCATGGCACTCTACGGACCATTAATATACTGGTTCTATGATGAACAGGGAGCTGTGTGTTGGAATTAAGCCAGTGAATGACTTTATTTTTCAGGGATTGAGGATTCTCCTGGGAATTCTGATCCAGCTCTGGAACTCCAGCAAGTATAGTCACATAGGGCCCTGCTTCTGGTGGAAGATCAATAAAGCCACCACGAAAATTGGGGCGACTGATCGGCCGCTGGAAATTATTCAGAGAATTTTGCATTTTCCTATGCTGTGGGGCAGCTCGTGGATTAGAATTCTGCCTATAGGGTGGATTGGGCAAGGGACATAATTTTGGTGCAACAACGATTGGAGTTGATGCAGTCTGGTTTGCAACAGTGGTGCGTGGCTTCGGTATAGGTTTTACTAACGGTAAGGGCATAGGAATATTTTGAGGTAATTGTATGGGTAATGGTACGGATACTGGTTCTTTTATTTTGGGAGCTAAATCAATCTCACTAGCACGTTTAGCTTCCATTTCCTTTAGACTCAGGCTGGCCAAGGTAACTATGGTCTTATCCATTTCCAACAAATTATTCTCTATACGAGACAGCCTTAATTCTAAGGGAGTAAGTAGCTGTTTTAACGTACCCCAAACTAAATTAAGAAATTCTTCATCACCCCCTCTATCATTTGGTGATCCACCCACTTGAACCATCGGATCATCAGTTCTAGTTGTCTCTGGGGAGGCAACCGGGATGCTATCATCCGCGGAGCTATTTAAATCCGAAACGGTTTCCACACCCAGAGTGCCCTGATTAATTTTTAATCTACCATCCGTTAACCCAAGTGCCCTTCTGCTATTGAAAAATTTTGATCTAGCGGTTTTCGCCTTTTTTCGAGCATGGATGGCCCTGGCAATACATTTCTTTTTACGTATTGCCGCTTTCCTGGCCCTAGCTGTATTCATAAGTGAGTTAGTTTTAGGGGGAAGCATGGTACCTAACATAGAGGTTAATGGCACGGGATCCTTAGTTATTACCAGTGGAGTAAGTGAATGGATCGAAGGGGATATTGAGGAAGAAACAAAAGGTGCTGGATGGATGACAGCCGTTGTCAATAGTGGCTGCGGACCTACTGTATGCTCGGGTGTACGGGCAGAGGCAATATTCCCCATCGAAGACTTTCTACTAGTGGCTAAGTGCTCGGATAGTCTTTGTGCAGCTTCAAGATCTAAAGAGACCCTGTGCTGCATTTTACTGATTTCCTCGTCAATAGCCAAATTGGTTTTGACTAGGAAATCATCCAGTGTCCGATTAGAGTTCAATTTACTTACAGCCATAAGGGTTTTACTCCTACTACCCCGCGAGCACATTATACAGATTTAAGAAATAAATAGCAATAAATAAGTATTAAAATTAAAGAATTTTCACCAATAAAACTGTATAATGCACCAACCAACCAGGGGGCTTGGCCCAGCCCAGTCCTCTTCAGTCCTCGAACGGCCTCAAACGGCCCAGTCTTTGCCCTGTCTTCGCCCGGGCTGCGTCCCGCGCTGCGGGAGTACTAAAGCAATAAATAGGGGTGGCGGCAGCAGGGAGAGCGGACCGGAAGTTGTAAAATGGTCTCGCAGGGGCTCCTGGGCAATGGAGTCCCCTGCACGCTCGCAGCCCCGCTGACCGCACTCACCCGTTAGCCTGCAGCCCCTCAGCAGAGTCCCGGTGTGCAGGTAGGCGAAGCGGCACCCGCGGAGCGGGTGCGGCGAGATGTGGGTCCTTATCCTCCTTTAGCCGCTGGGTAGCGAGGTCAGTCCCAGATATACCTCCAAAGTGCCTCTGTTGCCTTGAAAAGCGTCCCATTCATGTTGTCTTTTATCTTTAACATTTCAGTTCTTTCTATGAATGCCTAAATACTATCCAAGTACATTCACAGGAAATCCTTAGTAAACCTCTTAGAAATCCAATAGTTAGTTTTGCCAACAGCATGTCGCTTTCTATGAGGAGCAATAACAGTTGTCATGAATATACATATAGAGTCATACTTCTCCAATTCTAATATATGGGCTTCTAGAACCATACTCGGAAAACCCCACATGCTCCATTTGAGGATTATGCATGTAAATATATCAGCTTGATTCGCCCACCCCCTTGGAAGTTCCACAGTGAATACTTTATATCATAGAAACTATTTATAGAGGGATTTGGATTTTTCATTGTTTTACCTTATTGCATAATGCTTTTCTGCATTCCTCCTGATTCCCTTGTTTTTGTTTATATAACCATCGTGTTTATACGTTTGTTCTGTAACATAAATGGATTCTGTTGTTACTGTTTTTAGCTATTTTTTGTAGCCATTAAAATTGTGCTGCATTTTGGGCTTTTTCAGACAATTACCTTAATCTCCTGTAGTTTTTGGGAAATTACATCTGTTCAGCAAACACTTCCTGTCTGCGGAGGCCTTTCATATTATCTAGAGGGAAATATAGAGTTTGAACTTTATCTTAGCCCTCAACAAACTTCTATTTATAGTTTATCCTAGCTATATGGTGTTGCTGGTATACCTACTTTAAAAACAACCCCGTTTGATCTCTTTCTCTTCGCAATAAGGCGGGGAGCTGCTCCGGCGGATGAACCTTACTTCTACTTGTCAAATTGCTGCCCTATTATTCTCCTCTAGGGGGTGAAAAGAATGGGATGCTGGTCATTATCGGCATATAGATAAATATATTTGCAGGGTAGATCTATATCTCAAAAGTGTCTCTTACCAAAAGTCCAACCACCATTTAGCTCCTTGGTGTGAAGTAAACCTTCTGTCCCTTGTTGGGTTTTACTTCTGTATTCAAATTAAATATACAAAATCAGTATTAGTATTCTATCTGTTTCTCCAGAGTTCTACTTCTAATCTACTAATCTTTGGGCAGAATTCCTGTCCTCCTTACCCCACAAATGCTGGGACCGCTCTCTTTCACACCAAAGTCGCCTGTCACCGCGTCGTCTGCAACAAAAAACCAGCTCGATACCTTCCTGTTTTTTGTTTGCATATTTATACCGTTCTTACCTTGGTCCCCATTGGTTAATCCTTAAGCGGTACCAGGTGTGGTTGCTCGTTTTCGCGCTATTCCTTTCATCTACCCGTTTTAACTGCCAGAGTTTCGCTCGATAATACCAGAGCCACATCTTATTTTCTATTCCGCGTTTCAAGCCTCAGTTTGATGCACGAAACGGGGCGGGTTTCAAGACTCGCTTTGGCATCATTGTGTATCTAGTTCCAAGCCTCGCTCTCTTGCTGGAATTTACCAATCGAAGGCTCCTCACCTCGGTCCCGAGTGTTTTTTTCTTTTTATCGGCTAATTTTCATTTACATTGAGTTGTTAAATCCAATGTACATCTCCCCAATCACAGGCTGGATATTTCATCCTTCGCTTATCTACTGTCATCTCATGTCATATTTTTATCAATTGAGTTTTCGTGCATGCTCAATGTGAGTATCCTTTTAGTTTTATTTTGAAGCGATCAAGCTCCAATTTACTCATTCTACATTGCACGCTATACAGTTTTTAAAGGAAACCAATATATGTGTGTGCATTGGAGCGATCTAGCTCCAGTTTACTCATTCTACCAACATGTGTGTGTGTGCATTGAAGCGATTAAGCTCCAATTTACTCATTCTACCTTTCACGCTATACAGCTTTTAAAGGAAACCAATATATGTGCATTGTACCATTTAGCTCACTTTGATGTTATTAATACAGCTGATGATTGACCTTTAGTGGTGTCCACCAAGGGATAACCCCCTTTTTTCATTCTTTCCTTCTAATACATGTGGAAATGTATATAGTTGAGTACTAGTTGCATCTGGTTCTACTGTACTTTTTACTGGCTCTGCACTCTTTATCAATCCAAACTCTTTACCTATAAAATCCTATACCTTTTCTTTTAATTTGTGTTTTAAATCAACAGCCAAGTCATCTTATTAAGAACTGTTGGGGGCGTGGCCAGGCGCCCGAGGAGGATGGTCGCATCTCCGTAGGGCTCCCGGCACCGGAGCGGAGAGTACCTGTCCCGAGGCATTTATTTACATAGCGGCTCGCGGGGAAACAACGCCGCATTGAGGCTGCTTCTGGGGTAAAGAAGTCCCCATGTATTTAAAGCGGAAACAAGCAGTTTTTTAAGGTAAAGGCATTACTGAGCATTTTCTCGGCGCCGCGGCCACCATTTTTAGTTCCCTAAGGCGAGCGTTGCATGCCTTTCTGCTTCACACGCTAAACGCTGAATACCTCATTATGCCGCACAACTTAGCTTCTAACTTTGAACTTTATTGCCATTGTGTTTTATAATTTTTCTGCAAAAATTCTTTCCAATGCTTCGTCAGCCCACAGTTGCTGAAGGATATGTGCACTGGCTGCCATTTTGAATAAGTTTTCTACCACATCGAGGTTTTGACACATTTTCCAGCCTCCAGATGAACTATCTTCACTTTTATTTCTGTATTTTACTGGAAAAGGATCATTTTTCATCCATTTATTTAGTTAAGCTTGATGGTCTACGTGCAGCAGTTCTGAGAGAGGATGCAGGCAGTCTGAGGCAACACAATTTGAGCGCTCATGAGTTTAGCAGAGTCCTGCTTCGCAGATAACTAACACTCGATAACCTACACAATATATCAATTTATTTGATTGTATATCTTTTATTATAGGATTTGTGTGCCCAAAGCTGAGGTTCCCCTCTTTCTACGCCTGCAAGTCTTACATCACATTACATTAATTCTTCTGGCTCTAACTCCATACCTTGCTTCTGGGCTTTTTTCTCAGTACATGGGCAGAACGAAAGGCTCTCTGCATAGTGTAACTACACCAAGGCGCTATTTCATTAAAAACTCTACACTCTTCTAACAGTTATCAAAGGAGGAAGATTCACAGTTGTCAGAGCCGGATATTGCAAACCTAACAATGGATTCTACACCTATGGCATCAGGCAAGTCAAATGTTAAAAGATAAAAAATAGACCCTCCTTCGCCCCCTAAATCCGCTTCCCCAGTTTCAATGGAAGTGTTGTTGCAGGAGATTAGAGCACTTAGGGCTTTCATGGAGGAAACAAATTCCAAACTGCAAGCTCTCTCAGATAACTGGATGCAACTGGACACTAGACTTACCGCAGTAGAGCACAATGCTTCTTCTCTTAGCGACACTACTAAGAGTGTTCCTTTTCTCCAATCACAAGTCTTAACTCTCCAGAAGCTGGTTGAGGACCTTGAAAATCGCAACAGAAGGAACAACCTACGTATTTATGGACTGGAAGAAGGGGCCGAAGGCACAGACTCCATCGCATTTTTCAAATCTTTCCTCCCTAAACATTTGCATATGGCGGATGACATCATGTTGAACATACAACACACCCATAGATTGGGGCGAGCCCCCACCATTGCTTCACCTTCACAAAGACCTAGAGTAGTCATCCTTTACTTTCTAGAATATATGGACTTGCTAAAGGTTTTGTCGGCAACTAAAGCTATTCAACGCATCACATGGTCAGGTTCCACATTGTTCTTAGCGCAAGACTACTCTAAAGCCACAGAAGCCTGACGTAAAGCTTTTCTCAACTTAAGACCTGACTTAAGTTCCATGGGTCCTAGATATGGCCTTTTCCACCGTTGTCTCTTCAAGGTCACTTACAACAACAGAAAACGACCTACTAAGATCCAGTTCGTTTGCAGAGTTTCATCAATTCGCATAGGATGGATTCTATGACCTCTACAGGATGACATTCACTGTATACTCAATGAACTATTGATGAATACATTTGCGTTTGTGTTGATATTTAAATTGTAGTTCTTATGCAACTAATTTTGGGTTATATTGATGACCTACCTTTAACAGTTCTTTAGCTACTTCTGCGGTGTGTAGTTGGTTTAAATTGACGGTGTCATACTTATTTATGGTGTTTCCAAGCCGTGTTTTTATTATTTTTACCTTCTTAAATTTTTCTTACCGCTAAGTTATATTTATTGTTTCCTGTTTCATTGTTACGTCTCATCATCATTCAATTGTCTTTTACATCTCCTGCTGGACCCTCCCTTGATGCGTGACTGCTCCATGTGGCTCCAAACGTCTCCCTATCCACATTCCCCTTTTGTAGGTATTTTTTATGTTTTGTCCCTTGTTATCTGTGTAGTTTTGTTTTTGCTTTCTCACTATGTTTTGAACTTCACATTCAGATGTTTACCTGGTGTCTTTTTTACTCTTTTCCCCTTGCATGTGCTTGATAATACTTTTATATTAATTGCTGCAATTTCGATTGCCATTATTTCATTCCTTTCTCTTTTCTTACTTATTTTATTTGTCTTCATTTTTTCTTATATGATATATTCATTTTTCTGGTTTCTCCTTCTTTTCTGGTTCTGGTTATCTGACTCCTACGCTTTTTCTGACTATGGTTCTAAGTTCCATTTTAATTTCTTTTCTTTCTTCTCTTACTTTTTATATAGATCTCATAATGAATTGGACCGTTGTTTTATTCTCCTAGATCAATTTCATTCTAATAAGCTAAGTCATTAAAACTGACAACTTGGAAGGTTAGGGGCCTGCACTCTCCCATTAAGAGACAGAGAGTCCTGACCCACTTAGCCAAACTGGGTGTAGATATTACATTTTTGCAAGAGACTCATCTCTCAGATGCTTAAGCATTAAAATGAAAAAAGGTTAGGTGGGGGAAGTCTTCTCTTCTCCAGGTGATAGTAAACAAAATGGAGTGATGATACTTTGTCGTCAATCTCTTTCGCACACATTTATATCTCAAGAATCTAATGCTACTGGTAGATGACTGAATGTTAAATTATCTTGGAAGGGTGTTCCGGTCTCTCTTTTAAACATTTATGCTCCCACTTGTGGCGACTCTTCTTTTTGGCCTTCATTGGCCAAGCAAATTACTCATTGCATGGAGGATAATTTTATTTTATTCTAACAGTAGATTGTAATCACATTTTTGACTCTTTTATCGATTGAAATTCTAAAGTCCCCCTTTGTTCCTAAATAAACCTCATAAATTCTTTGTTTCCACTATCACTCAACATAAACTCCTCGATGCCTGGTGTCTCTGCAATCCAACCATTAGAGAGTACACCTTGAACTCCCCTGCCCACCATTCTCAATCAAGACTTGATTAGATATTTGTCTCTCATACTATTTCACAAAATCCCAAAATTGCAGAAATTGGACCCATCTATTGACATCTTACTCACAAATACAAACCTTAGAAGGTGGCGTTTCAACAATGCCATCCTTTTAGATCCAAAATGTACTGCCTCCTTTACTACCTTTTTTAATGAGTTTTTTTTAATTAAATCAATCTTATTCCATGCCTTTATCCACCCTTTGGGATGCATTTAAAGCCACAGCGAGAGATTTTATATTTGGCTTTCTTGCCAATAAACGTAAGATTACCCGTAAAGCAACTAAGGATCTCCATCAGGATGTCAAGAGACTGGAACACTCTTATTATACTTCAAATTTGAAGGATTGTTTAACAACTCTCTAATTAATGCCAAATTGCAATTCAATAAGAAATCAATGGACGATGCTTCGTTGTACTTGTTAAAATCTAGTGCAAAATTCTATGGGGGGAAAAATAAAGCAGGGAAAATACTGGCCAATTACCTAAAAGTTAGACGTAATAAAATGAATATTGAATCTATATACAATACACAATCAAACCTAAAATTCAAAGTCGTTGATATTTTGAATTAATTTTCTCTTTTTTAAAAGTCTTTATATGCTACTGAAACACACCCCACTGATCACTCCCTATTACACTTTTTTCCAATATCCAAACACCTCAACACACTCTTCCAGATTTATCATCCCTGGAGTTGCAGCTTATACAGAAAGAACTACTTAAAGCCCTTCAACTCCTTAAAAAAGACAAGGCCCCGGGCCAGACAGTTTCACTGTCAAGTTTTATCTCCAATTCTCCAAACTTGTAATGCCCAAATTGTACTCCCTAATTAATTCCTTCAGTCTTTTAGGTGGCTCTTCTGGTTCCTTCTCAGAAGCTCACATTTGTCTTATTCCGAAGGAAGGTGAAGATTCTCAATATTACAAAAATTATAGACCTATATTCCGGTCCATATTGACTATAAAATCTTTTCCAAAGCATTAGCCATACGATTAGACTCCTACTTACCGGACCTGTTAGGCAAATAACAATCTGGATTTGTTAACGGTCGTTTCACAACTGCTTTTTGAAAACATATTTTTTTTATTGGTTTCATTTGTGCATTATACATTATTCATAGCCATATACCATCATCATAAGTCATACATCTCAGTGTTCTTCCCCCACCTTACCCCACCTGAACCATCCAATATTGATGCAATACCACAGTGCATTGACACTTTATGCATGGTCATACTATAAATATCGAATTGCAAATCTTAATTGCACAGTAAACTATCCCCAACTCCCAATATTCCGCCCTCTCCCTCCTCCCTCACCGTTGTGTGTTTAGCCGTAAGTATTTTTGTCAGTCTCACGTCGCGATGCAGCTACTATTAAAAGCATCCCACAATGTACCGGTAGTTGCAAGAGGACCCCACGGAACCCAGTTCCCTTAGCCTACTCTTCCTCTGCCTGGTGATCCAATAACGATTGTACCAATGTTTCCCATGTGTTTGCTTAATCTAGTGCTTTTTCATTATTTAGCCGTCGCGCCTGCTGATATCTAAGTGCACTCTCACTGCCTGCTCATTTTAAGAACTCAGCCTTTCATCTCTTACTATTAGGACCGTCTTTTGATTTCCAATGCCTCGTTATTTCTCTCTTTACCAGCAATAGCCCCATATCTACGAATGTACTTGTTGCCTTGGTCTTGGGAGTGTGAGGGAACCAGTGTAGTATGCATGTTGCTATGTCAAAAGTCAAATGCCACTCCGTGGTTATTTTCAGTATGTCTCTCACTTCTTCCCAGTAGTCCCATAATTTAGGGCATTCCCATAGCATATGTTCAATCTCTACCCCTGCACTTGCGCACGCTGCCTCTTCTACTTTAAAATACTTCCTAATCTTGCCCGGTGTTAAGTATGCCCTGTGTAATATATAGAAATGCACCAATTGAAATCTTGCGTTCCTCGTGCTTTTTCAAGCCCTACGCATTATCTGTTCCCATGCTGTCTCCGGTATGGGCTTCTCAAAACCCGCTTCCCATTTTGCTTTCAAGGTGTCCAGTGGTGCTAGCCCTTCATTCAGAATTCTAGAATATAGACAGGTCACAGCCTTAAAAGTCCCAGCCAACATCATTGTGTACTGACATGCCATTGTGGTCTTAGGTTCTATAAGCCCCTTCCTCCACTGTGCTCGTAGCGCATAAACTAGCGCGGTGTGTATTAAAAATCCTCCCCTAGGCAGATCGTACCTCTCTTGCAATGCCTGATAGGGTAACAGTTCCCCATTCTCATATAGATCCCCAATTACCTGGATCCCCGCCTGTTCCCAGTCCTGTAAAGATGTCCAATCGCCTCCGTGGGGTAGCACGGTACCCATCCCCAACGGGATTTAAGGTGCATATGGATTTAAAACTCCCGCCCTACCCTGTGAATGGTTCCAGCACAGTCTCAGTGTCTTTTCCTCCATAGAGAGATCCCTAAGGTCTAACTTTTGTTGCATGTATATAAAGGATAAACCATGACGTGGGATCCCCTTGCCTCTCAGGTGCTCAGGGCCCCTAAATTCCCTCACCACTGCCTGCGTCAATATCTGTAGTTGAGCCGCCAAATAGTACAGTTCGAAATCGGGGACCACCAGCCCGCCCGCTGCTTTTGGCCTTACCAGTGTTGCCTGAGCCACTCTCCGTCTACCAGAACCCCATAGGAACCCCACTATCAAGGATTTCAGTGATTTAAATATCGAGCCCGGTACCCAGATAGGCAGCGTTCTGAAAAAATATAACAGCCTAGGTAGAACTACCATTTTTAAGAGAGCTATTCGACCTGTCACCGACAGCGGGAGAGCAGCCCAAAAGGCCATGCTACCCTTCATTGCTCTCACAAATCTTCCCACATTACCGTCCAGCATATCATTAGCTCTATGATAAATATGTACACCCAGGTAAGTCAGGCAGGTCGGTTTCCATCGCATCTCCCTAGAGGTAATGGGTGGGAACCCTCTGGGGCTCGTCGGGAACAGACACGTTTTGGACCAATTCACTCTCAGGCCTGCGATATCTCCGAATTCTGATAGCAAGATTGCATCTCTTACCAGTGCCCTCTCTGCATCCTCCATAAACATCAACAAGTCATCAGCACATAGCGAAATATACTGCCGATCTCCCCAGTACAACAGGCCATCATATTTCTCTCCCAATCTGGCCCTTGCCGCCAGTGGTTCTATGGAACACCCATGTCTCGTCCCACAGGCCACTGGGTATTGGGGTGATATCAATGTTCCCATCCTCACTCTAGCAACTGCGGATGTATACAGCACTTTTGTCCAGGCCACGAAGTTATCTCCTACCCTAAAACGACCTAGCGTCTTATACAGACATAGCCATTCCAAGCTATCAAAGGCTTTCTCTATATCCACTGAAAGCACCACAGGTTGCCGTGCTCCTGGTTGTTCCTCTTCCAATATCCGTACTAATCTCCACACATTAGAGGCCGTGTTCCTTGTTGGGATACACCCAGCCTGATCTTCTTGGATCAGAGCAGTCACATGCTGTAAGAGGCGTGTCGCCAAAATCCTGCTCAGAATCTTGTAATCAGTAGTCAGCATTGACAACGGGCGATAGGAGGCTGTATCCATTCTTACATGGCCAGGTTTTAATAGTGGGATTACAAGTGCTTCCCGCATGGAGCCCGGGAGTTGACCTAGTTCTTTTGCCTCTCTATAGACCTCCTAGAGCCTCGGGGCTAATAAGTCCACATATTTCAAGTAGAACTCCACCGGCAACCCATCTACTCCCGGTGTTTTATTTTGGGCCATGTGCTTGATAGCACTCCTAATTTCCTCCATCGTTAATTCTGGAAGTAATATGTCGTCCAGAAAGGAGTCGATTTCTGAGTCCCCCGCCACCAACGAGCTTCTATAAAATGCCTCATAATATTGCAAGAATCGGTTTAATATCGCGCTTTGGGTGAGCACCACCTCCCCATCACCATCTTCTAGTGTAATATTGGTGAGCCCCATTTTGTCAGATTGGTCAACCAAGCTAACAATGTCCCCGCCTTATCCCTCTCAATGTGTGCTTTTGTGATATAAGTTTTATGGTCAAAACAACGCAGTCTCCACCTCCACTGCCACCTCTTCTTTAGCTGCTACTACCTCTGCTTGAACTTCAGGATGTCCAGGCCTTGCTAATTCCGCCTTTCTCAATCTACTCTCGGCCCGGTCTACGTCCTGTAATAGTACTTTCATCATCCCTACATGTTTATCAAGGTAGAGCCCTCGTATTACCACTTTAAAGGCGTCCCATTTCATCGCTCTTGTGGAGGCTGTGTTAGCATTCTTGGTAAAGTAATGTGTTATCCCTTCACCCACTACCCTCTGAAAAACCAGGTCATCTAATGTTTCAGGTCGTAGACGTCAAGTGGGGATGGCAGACTTTGCCGCCATCCAATGCATAGTAAACAGTAGTGGGTTGTGATCAGATAGCGATCTGGTGAGATATTCAGTGTGCACTATGGAAGGCACTATTAATGTGGAGCATAAAACTGCATCCAACCGAACATGCCGGTCATGCATTGCAGAGAAGTACGAGAAGTCCCGGTCATGTGGATGGTGTGTGCGCCATTTGTCCACTAAATTCCACCTATTTTGCCATTCCAGCCTACATTTAGCCAGTCTATGCACAGGAGAGTCCACCAGTGGGGGGTGCGATCTATCTTGTGATACATCTGCCATGGAGTTGAAATCCCCCCCCAGCACTACAGGGCCTGGGAAGTATTGTGCTAATGTGCCATGAAACCGTTCTAGAAAGCGCGCTTGGTCAATATTTGGTGAGAAAACACTACAAATCGCTATATCCCTACCGCTGAGTCTCCCCTCTACTGCTACAAACCTGCTTTCAGGGTCTATTGTCTGTTTCATTACCTGGAAATGAACCCCAGCCCTAATCCAAATCAGTGCCCCCATGCAAACGCAGAATATGCGGTGCTAAATATCTGTCCCCTCCATCTCCGCTGTAAAGCTAGAACCTCTGCCTTGGTGAGGTGAGTTTCTTGAAGCAATGCTATGTGAATTCCTCTTCTGACTAAGTATGCATGGATCGTGTGGTGCCGAGTCATTGTGTGAAGTCCCCGCACATACCAGGTAATACATCGTAAATCAGGTATCGCCCCAATCGCTAACGTACAATATCCACGTTCCAATTTGTGCTCCAGCAACCACACCGGCGAACCCCATAACCCAACCTTCCTCCCAACTGCCCTAAAATCCCACCCCCCCAGGAACAGGACCTAGAACCAAACAGCTAGTTCCCATCCAAACCACTGCAACAATTAGCACACTACTAAGCCCACCAGTAGTTACTGAGGGCATGCCTCAGGGGCAACGAGGGGAGCTCAGGGCCAACGGGCCCCCACTTTTGCTCTGAACTCAAACCGCCCCGAAAAAACGAAAAAGAATGCATCATACATTTTCTCCCCCCCGATCGCCACCTTTAGTCTCAATGAGCATCAGCTAACATTTCAAGCTTGTCTCAGCCCATTTAAGGCGGAAGCATCCCCCCTCCCCGCGCCCCATTCAATATTATTTTACCACCCCAACAGCAGTGTCCCCAATCCCTCTCATCATCCCCAGCAGCTCCGTATTAGCCTCCCAAAGCTCAACCTTTATTCGTCCAGTAGCCCATCGGCTGTCGCTGGTGTGATCGGTGTCATCCGTATGCTGTCCGCTTCTCAGGTCTCAGTGTCGGAGTATTCTTTGTCCTTCTCCGAATCAGTGCCTTCCGGAGAGTGCATCTTCTGAGCTCCCGAAAAAGCAGATACCGCCTCCAGCACCCCCTGCCACTCCACCTCATTTTGTGACAGTGAGGACCTCTGCATGCCTCGCCTCTGTTGTCGCAGCCTTTGCGATTTGCACTCTGGGAGTCCTTCTGAGGTGTCTTGGGTCCTCTGTCCTTGATCATCTTTTCCAGCTCTGTAGGATTCCAGCCATGTCCAGTTTGGCTGGGAACAGCAAGGAATACTGCAGCCCCTCTTCTTTCAACTCTCTTTTAATTGACAAGAAGGATGAGCGGCGTCATTGGATCTCAAAAGAAAAGTCTGGGAACAGGTTGACCTTGCTATTTCCAACATGGAAGGGGCCATCGGTGCGTGCCTTTTGGAGCAACAGATCCCTGTCTCGGAAGTGCAACAGGCGGGCCACCACCGGCCGTGGGGGTCGTCCCTGCTGTGGCGGTCTTGATGGTACTCTGTGCGCTCGTTCCAAAGTATTAAAGGATGACAGTCCCTCTGGTGCCACCACCGATTTCAACCAGTTCTCTAGATACTGCACCATGTCCGACCCTTCTGCTTTTTCATGCAGACCCACTACGTGGATGTTATTCCACCGATTTCTACTTTCGGCATCCTCTGCACACCTCTCCTGTGCAGCAATACGGTCCAAGGCATTTGTCACCGTGGCTTTTAGTGCAGTCTGTGCCGGTTCTACTTTCTGAAGTGCCCCCTCCACTAGTTTCACTCTGTCCGCTAGTTTAGACTGGTCTGCTCTTAGGAGTCCCAGACCCGTTGCTACCTGCGCTATATCTTGTTGAAGAGCAGTGCGGGAGTCTGCAATCGCTGCCAGGATTTTATCAAATTGCTGCTGCATGATAGGGTCCCAAGGTGCCTCTTGCACATCTAGTTCTGTCTGGCCAGGGGGTTCGCTGTCCGATAATGGCTGCGCTCCTTCCTTCTTCCCCTTCAATTTCCCCATACCGATGTCCGTTGGTGTTGTCTTTATCAGCTTTTAGGGGTCTGGCCAAGTATCGTATAGCCTGCAATGATAAAGTTCCACTGCTATCGCCCGCAGTTCTGGGGGCCGACCATGTAGCTGCCCCCCCTCACATTTGTTGGTGGTGTCTAGTGCAGGGGCAGAAGGATCCACGACATCTCTGTTTTAGCCGTGAGACCTGTCCCACGCAAGGGCCGCCAATATCATCACCTAGTTTAGAGCACATTCGGACATCGCCACCTTCGCCTGTCGTGCCCACCTGCAATTGGCACTTGGTCAGCCTTGGGCCTAGTGACTCCCTATCCGCACCAGTTCTGAATAGTGCTTCTTCTTCAAGGTAGATAAGTCATTCAGTGCTGTTCCACCCCCAGGCCTGCCGTAGCTCACCGCACCTCCAGATCTCTGGCCCTCACAGTCCTGCCCTTCATTCGCTGTTATCCCAGGCACCGGCTCAGCACCATCGGCCTCTGTCCCGCTCAGGGCTCTCGCTAGGGGCCAGCGGACTTTTCCAGGTGCTTGTTCCCTCCCACACCCAGGCTTGCAGACCGTAGCATCCCCGGAGCCCCGCGCCCATTTCTGCCGTCCACGGCCCAGGCCTTGCCATGCCCCACTTACCTGTGCGAGGTCGGGTGCCTCCATTCCGGCTGCGCCCGCCGCGTCGATGAGTTGTTTTTCCTTTGCGGCTCCGCTCTCCCGATGCCGGCTGCTGCGTGTCGTCGCCGCAGGCATGTCTAATTTAGCCGCTCACCAACTCAGCTCCGATGTTGAGGTCGGGTGCCGCCAGCCGTCTCGATCTCCTGGTTTGCTGTACAATCAGTTCCCTGCCAGAAAGCAGCAGCCGCCGTTAATGCCGGCTCCGTGCCTCCCGTCACAGCACCGCCTCCATTTTGTAGCTGCCTCTCGCCGCCGTCTCGGGCCGGGACATCGGCAAAAGCTCTGCCAGTTTGCTCAGTTCTGCATCAGAGCCACGCTGGTATAGGCCCACTTCACTTCGCGATCGATTGTTTGGTGGCGTCAGGGGTTCCCATGCATTACTTTATCAGGATAAATTCGGGTCTGTCGGCGGAGCTCGTCGCTCACGCAGCTTTCCCCATCGGCCTCCAAGCCACACCCCCGTTGTTTCATAACTGATAACACAAGACTCCTTTTCAATGCTTTACCTAAATCTTCTCACTTAGCGCAATCCCTCCTAGCGATAGCACTAGATGCTGAAAAAGAATTCAATAGAGTTGAATGAACTTATTTGTTTCATAACCTCAAATGGTTTGGTTTTGGCCCTAAATTTACATCTTTAGTTTCTCTCCTCTACTCTAATCCTCACGCTGCTGTTTATGCCAATGGTTTGATCTCCCCATATTTTGATCTTGGAGAGGTGTGCGTCAAGGTTGTCCTCTCTCCCCATTCCTTTTTAATTTGGCTTTAGAATCTTTTCTATCCAAAATGTGCCAAAATCCAAATATACATGGTTTTCAAACACTAAATTCCCATATTAGGCTTGCCGCGTATGCTGATGGTATTTTGCTATTCATGTCCAAACCAGAAGACTCAATCCCTGCTTTTTTAGTGGAAGTGCAAACTTACTCCAATATTTCTGGTTATAAATTGAACAATAATAAATGCAAGATTCTGCCCTTAACTAAGTATACTTTTAATTCAAATTGTAATGCTTCCAACTTCACATGGAGTCCTAATCATAATAAGTATTTATGTTTACAGATTATTCCTTCAATTGCGGACACAGTTTCTTTATGCTTGGATAAATGTATACAAAAGATTTCAGATCTAGCTACAAAATGGCATCCTCTTTATCTGTCCTGGTGGGGCTGTCTGGACACTATAAAAATGATGCTCATGCCTATAATTTTTTACAATATTTCTAATATCCCTGTCCCTCTCCCTAAAAATATTTCAAGAAGATTAATTCTGTCCTTTCCACTTTCCTATGGCATAATAAGAACTCCCGAAAGTATTTACTTCGGCTAATTAAACCAAAAACAGAAGGTGGAGTTAATTTTCCCGACTTCCGGGTGTATTAAAAAGCATTCCTTTTACGTCAAGCTGCATTTTGGTTGCGTGACCCCACAGAGGATTGTCCTTCATGGACTACAATTGAGCGACTTTTTCTGTCCCCTTACTCTTTAAAAGAATATTTCTCCTTTTCACATAAACCATAGGTCTTATCTACTCCCATAATTAAAATGACTTCTAAACTCTGGTATCCACCTCCCTCACTGCTTCTAGCACTATAGACTCCTTCATTAACTCAACAATTTAGCACAATAAAAATCTACTGATTCGAAACAAACCATTCTATTGGAAGACTAGGCATCAAAGAGGATTAATATGGATTCATCAGCTAATCTCACAATCAGATTTCATACCTTTTCCCTCAGTCAATATTTTAACCTTCCAACCTCATTTTTTCATAAACATAATCTACTTAAGACAGCTGTGATGGACACATATACCCAATTATCTAATACACACATTATTCCCATCGCTCCTGGTCCTCCTTCACGACTTCCTGCTCTATTACAAACTATGTATATGTAGTGTATTTTGTAAATCGCACAGCTGCCCCAACGGGGCGTTCCGGCGCTGTATAACACTGTGGAACCCTTCCTGCCTCTCCCTGTGAGATGCCTCTCCTGGGCACCCCCAAGGTGAAGCCAGGCATCCCAGTGTTGTAGGGGCCGTTGTGGAGATTAGGCAAGCTATTTCCCAGAGTTGCAGCGTGGGACCCATGATTAGAGTAGGCGCCGATGCGAGAATTATCGAGTCCGTGGACATTGAGCCCAAGACCCTGCCGCGTCGGGACTTGAACCCTGGTCCCCGGCCTGATCTCTGCTTCAGAGTCTGCAGCTCTAACCAGTGAGCCACACTACTCCACTATGCCCAAAGCATCCTCCATTTATAGGTATTTACATGGCATTGACACGGTTAGGCCGAAATCCAAAATAGAAGAAGCATGGGAACGAGATTTTTAGTTATCTTGGCCAGTCTCTTTATGGGACAGCTTATGGACTAAGCTACGTAAATCATCCAGAGCAGCTAGTATAACGCAAACGCTGTTTTTCATTTATAACAGACTGTTCTTAACACCGATTGCCTTAAGTAAAAAGTTTACAACTGTACTGGACGTTTGTTGGACATGCTCCTCCCCTAATGCTGATTTACCTCATATGTTATTCTCATGTCCCACTCTACACATTTTTTGGAAACAAGTATGGTCTCAAATTAACCTAATTTTTGGAACTTAGTTTTCTTTCTCTCCCACTCATGTTTTCTTAGGAAGTATCTCACCTTGTTGGGAGCTTGTTAACTTTAATGTTAATATTATTGACTTGCTTTTAGCGGTTGTTTTTCAGCAAATCACTGCAAACTGGAAAGAGTTTACGAAAATCTCTTTTAAGGCATGGTGGCATGCTGTTTGCCATAATCATAGGTTGGGCACTTCTTTTGTATATCCTATACATATGGCAGTAAAATGCCTCAATTTATGGTCCCCAGTTAAATTATACCTCGATGCAAGTGCCAGACGTTCTTTCCAGTCACAACCACTCCAACAAGAGGTTCCAAAACCTCCTTAATCCCCAGATGTTCCTAAAATATGTGTTACTTCAATGATGTTCAAATATTTCTCTTATTCTTTATTTTTCTATTTTTGTCCTTAAGTCTGATTCATGTAAGTTTATTGCAGCTAACTCTCTTGTAATGATATGCATTTAATATTGAGTACTGTGTTTTGACATTCCTATTCTTTTAATGAACATTTTTCTTAACTGTAATAATAACAAGCCCAAATAAAGAAGGACCACACATCATCTAAAAAAAAAAAAAAATTAAGAACTTGTAACATCTGAACTCTTACCTCCTGTAATTTTATGCTAAATACTGAACCCTCATCTTGAGTCTGAAGTGTGACACCATCTAGTGTACAGTAAACCAAAAATATTTATTTTGATGAGTAAATCCCTGCCAAAAATTAACAGAATTCGAATCAGAACAATATGAATTGATTGTTGTTTTCTATAGACACCATTTTAACTAGGACATTTCATGAAATCTGACGCGTAATTTGTTTATTGATTATTCCTACAACTTGGACTTCTTTTCCTGAGAATGGTATGTTTGGGACCTCCATAGAATGAACCCTCAAGTGAGTAACAACACTTTTGATAAAAAATGATACACAGTGGCCATTCACCTCACCATGTACATAAGAGTCATTATGGTCTACCTCCAGGACTGCGTATGTAAGGAAGAGGGGGTATCCCCGACTAGAGTTCCTAATACGGGATAAATACAATGTTTGAAAAAAGCAATTAGGAACTAGTGTTGAAAACAATGGACAGAGACGGACTAGTGACAGCACAAACTATAGTTAGACAAGAAACATGATACAAAATTATTTTATTAAGTTTTCATTATGGTAAAAAGCACAATTGTCATTTAGATGTACATGGTTATTATGTGCATGCCTTCATTATATATGTGACTTATTATCTACATATACAGACTTATATTGTCAGATCCTATACATATTTCATGATAGTGTAGCTTGGATTGGGATCTATGCGAAGGCTTATTATAAAGATATTTATACATTAAAACATGGCTGAATATATCATCTACGCGCGTTTCGGCTGGAGGCCTTCATCAGGGAGCCATGTAGATATCCAAGTGGACCTGTACATATTTAAGAGATATAAACAATAGTAGTGCTTGTCAATGTCCGTGAAAAGTCCTAAATATATACATTTTGAAAAAAACACAATGTGGACTTTATGGTGATACATTTATACAGTGGTAAAACATAAGACAATAATGCCTTTACAAGAGCATGAACCTGGCCTAATATTTACAATTATGTACAATATGTTACCAGTTTTAGATTGATACATTTACTGGGTAACAAAGACAAATTTACTGTGTATCTAACAGAAAAGTTGTAGCATATTTGATGATAAGAGAGAGTGAGAAAGAGGACTCTAGTGGTAACTGAGATAACACTCTAAGGTAGCATAGCTAGTTAAGGATGGAGATTAGAGATGAGAAGGGAAGGGCCAGTGAAACATGTAGGAGGATATAACAGTAGAGGGAGGGTACAAGGCAGAGATCAAGAGGGAGATGGGGTGATAGATTAAAGTAGTACCTGAACATATGGTTGATGTTGGTTCTCACATAGGTGAAGTTGAATTAGTGATGCGAGATGGAGGATGGTCTGTCTTGAAGATTTTAACTATGATTGAATGATAAATTTAAACAATTAGGGGGCGTATTTATGAGTGACCCAAAGGGTAAGAGTTCAGACATTCTACAGACAAGTTGCCAAATGAAGAGCACTACTGACTATATACAAGTTGCCAAATGAAGTGGGTACCTTTGCAGTATATCGTTAGTCTGTTTTCTGGATTTCAGTTTTCACATATCTTGTTATTTGGGGGTTAGCCTCTGATGTTTAAGCTATGGAGTAAGATTAACCGCTTTAGAGATTTAGATAAATTCTACTATTGGTATCATGGCTTTTGGAGAAAAACTAGGTAGAAATAATACCTGTGAAGTTGATCTTAATTGGCAAGAGGCTAGGTGCTGTTGGTATCTAGTAACTGATGTATAGATAACCTGTGTATCAGAATACATATATATTGGGAGGTTAGACAAATTAGATTAGTGCAGAGGCGAACAGACACGGTATTTAAGAGCCAAATAAGTACCTGGTGAATCGATCTAGTAGTTCTATAGATTGGGGTCTGTTGACGGTTCTGGTCACATTGGCAATCTAAGTATTAGAGGGAGCATGGAAAGATTAGAGTATTTAGTGGAGGTTGTTCTGGTCAGATTATCATTCACTATTAGGGGCTAATTATTCACTTCTTCATGATTACCTTGGAGGTGCGTCAACGTAGTGTCGCAAGTGGGGTCTGGAAGCTTCAGAGCGTACGCCGACGGTTGCCGTCCCGTTGTTGGCAGTACGGAATCGCACTTGCACTCTTAATACAAGAGGGGGCAAGGAAAAGTAAAATATTTAGTGGGGGCTCTTCTTGTTTACTTATTGTTCCCTACTACGGGCTGGTTGATTATTTTAAGCGTTGTTACCTTAATTATGCATCAACGCGGTATCCTACGCGGGGTCTGTAGGCTTCACGGCGTTAGCCGATGGTTGCCGTCCTGTTGTCAGCAGTACGTGGACGCATGGAGTAACTGAAGGGGAGGGAAGAGAAACACGGAGCCAGAAGGTGGATATTAGGCTGTGTCATATAAGACATGTCGGGGCACCAATTCGTGAGACGTGCCTTAGTGCGTCTAAGGGCTTACCTAATATTCTTATTTTAATCGTCTTCCAATCGTGGGGTCTGGTCGGCGTCCGTCTGCATGCGGTCAAGGGAGGGATAGATTCAATGGCGCCGACTGTATTTAAGCCGGGCTGGTCACTGTGAGGGGCCAATGCGTGTTGGTGTTTAGAGTGGCATGAAGGTGGAGGAGGGACTATGCGTGTAAACGTCCTAAATCGTTGTGGTAAACTCGCCGACATATTGGAACGGTAGAGTATATATTCATTGGTTCGATAGATCGAGTGGTAAACATACCTGTGACTCCTAATTGTGTGACTCCAGGCGTGATAAAGTCAAGAAAGTCACTGTCTGAGTGTCTGCTTGGACATGTGTTGTATTATATATAGTCATTGTTGCTGTTCGGGGTATTATTACTTGATGTCACACTAAGAATCGGCGGACATGTTGGAATGGCAGGCATATTGTGATTCATGAAGTGATGTGTTGTTTTACTTGAGAACTGTCCAACTTGGTCCAGGGAGGACACACAATTGATAATAGTACATGCTAGACAGTGGCACAATTTGTGTGGAAATATTAAAGATTCTAGAAGTAGTCCATACAGATAAGGTGCAAAGACTAGTTTTAGCCATGATTGTATTTAAGTACTTGGTCCCATGGGATTTCGTTGTTCATCCCCTTGGTATATGTTTCCAAGGTAAAAATCCAGTATACCTCGCGACATTTGCGCACCTGAGTGCTAAGTGTACCAGATGTTTTGTTGATTTTTTCTAAAATGAACCAACGAATATCGTTAGAGTTATGTTTGGCCTCTTGGTAGTGTTTGACTAATGGAGCTAGTTGTTTGCCTGTGCGGATGGCTGATCTATGCTCTGATAGACGTGTGGACATCATCCTAGGACTGCACCAGGTATGCAATCCTCCTCACCCTTAGGCACTATCATTGCACGTTTGTTGCCTTTCGTGTGAGCTAGAGGAAATTATTATTTAAAATCAAGGGACTCAGCTGAAAGCCTGAATTCTGTGGCATTTGATTGATCATGTTTTGCTGCTACACTGGAGCTACAGGTATATTCTAAATGAATGTTGCCTGTTTCTGCACATGCTGCATAGAAGGCAGTTGGATTGCCACAGCAAAATTTGTTATGTGATTTGCATTCTACTGCATACAAGAATAAAATCATTTGGAATTCAAAGTGGACTACAGTTGCTCTTCAAATGGCTGATTTATACACACAAATACAAGCAGTGTCCTTCTTAATCATGCTGACATTCACATCCATTCCAGAATTATTCACAAACCCTCTATTTCTGCCATTTGGAACTAAATTCATAGACTCCATGTTATTTCTTTGCACACCAACTCTCTGCATTCCAAAATGTGAAGCTGCCGTAGAATTTGACCCACCAACCAGACCTGAAGCAAATCTTAAATTCACCATCTGATTTCTACAACTGCTCTGAAACTGCTTCATTTGAGCAACCATCAACTTTTCCTTAATCTTTCCCTGTTTGGCATCAAAGCAATCACTGAAATATTTGGCAATCTTGAGTATCTCATCAATTTACTTAGTCTATCAATACATGCCACTCTGCTGAATATGCAAGCTAAGCCCCAGGTGCAAACCCAAAATTAAAGCGGATACGTATCCTCTAAAATGTTCTCTCACTAGATCTTGGACTCCACTGTACTTTATTTGATCATAATAAACCTCTAATAGTATGCATGCACGTTTGGCTCTTGTGTGGCTCTCATCATTTTTCCCACTTTGTCTCTTTCTCCCACAACTTTTGTTTCAGATTCTCTCTCATTGCATTATGCATTAGTAGGCTGTACTCTCTGGGGTTCATGAGTTGGCCAACCAACAGCAGCTTTGAAATCTGCACAGGAATCTTTGGGATCAATAATCTTAAACAATCTATTTAAAACTGTCTAAAGCACCTTCAAAATGGTCACTAGTCTTTCAACCTCTATGTACCATTTATCTGAATCCTCTCTCAAATTTGAAAATTCTGTCATGGATAGAGATCAGACCTAGTCCAAGGGACATGCAACTAATTCTTCCCTGTAATTGCTGTAGAGGGAATACAGGCAAATCCATTTCAAATTCTAGTTCACTCATAGCTCGCTCACCTTCAGAAGCTTGTTTTTCCATTACACTTGTCCTTGTACGTTCACAAATCTTTCCTGTCTTTTATGAAGTCTCCCTAATATGAGCTCACAATGTCAATAGACCCAGGTTCTTTGTTACTGAACTTTTTACACAAGCGCTTATTTTTGCACCGATAAATCTCAAATTCTTTTGCCAAACATTCAATCCTGTCATCTGCTTTATGCGCACACCTAGCCGCATCCTTTTTTAAATATCCAAATTCAAAAGCTTTTTTGTGTCAATCGCACCCTGCAAAATGTTTTCAAATACAATTTTCAGATTAGCAAAATTAATTTTTCTCTTCTCAGGTGGTGTGGTGGCAATAGCCTCAATAGCAGGGACCGCTGCATCAATAGAGGTTGTAATTCTACTAAGGCCAGGTAAAGATTGCTAAGCACTCTCAGGGAGAGCACTAAGTATTGTCATTGCTTGTGTACTCTGCTTTGGTCTCCTGCACCTGCACCAGGTACGAGTGGTCTTTGTGTCTGTGCAACATCTATGTAAGGAGGAGGTCTAGAATCTAAAAGGTCATTAAAGAAATCCTCCTCTTATCAGATTCATTTTCTTTGTCTCACTTTCACTTTTCAGCATTAGAACCATGAGATTTATTATCAATGTTCTTTACATCTGTTTTGGTGTGAGACCTGACAGCCTTATGGTGGTCTTCCCCAAAGCGTTTTGCCTGCTTGCCTCCAATTTTGCTAAATTCGTTTTTGTTGGCCTTAGGACTCTGGGCACTTCATCACTTGTAACCCTTGCGAAGTACTTGTGCTCACTCAGTTTGTTTGACATTTAACTACCTGGCAAATTTAATTTACTCATAAATCCCGAGTAAAGTGCATTACATCTGCTCAGGGCCTGTAAATTAAATACAAATAGTGGACCTGCATCAGTGATTGTGCCACCCACTTAAATATTCCTTTAAACATGCCTCAGGCCTGCCACTGCAGACCCTGTGAGCGCAGTTTACACTGCAATGTAGACCTGGCAGTTATAACCCCCTTCCAATATATATATATATATATATATATATATATATATATATTGATTTCACAGTTCTTAAAACACATTAATTTGCGGCCAAGCCCAGGTCGGGAGGAGCACCGCCATTTCTTATGGCTCCGCTACATTTGAAACGATGGCGGCATACGGAGCAGGAGGAGGGGAAAGAACTTTATTTTGCCAATCACCGTGTTTTAAGAACTGTGAAATCGTGCCTCACGAGCAGCCCACGAGGGTCGAATTGAACTTCAAGTCCCATAATGCCATCGATGACCTCACCTGTGCTGTGCTGTTTCATTGAAATAAAAGAGGGGAAATACCTGAAGTTGTTTGTTTGGTGAGCCGCGCACAACATCAGGAGACGCGGTGTCTGCAGAGCCTTTCCTGAACTACATTGCCTCCTGCGGGTGCTTCTCATCTCGAGGGTAACCTTTTCTTCCATTAATTTGCAGCCACGCCCAGGTCGGGAGAAGCACCGCCATTTCTTATGGCTCCACTACATTTGAAACGATGCCGGCATACGGAGCAGGAGGAGGGGAAAGAACTTTATTTCGCCAATCACCGTGTTTTAAGAAATGTGAAATCGTGCCTCACGAGCAGCCCACAAGGGCTTCTGCTGCACCCCACATATTTGTCAACACAACCAGGATTAAGGTACTTTCGTTAAGAGGGCCTTACTGGGTCCCTGTATCCAGCCCATGCTCCATTACAGTTAGCCTGAACTTTTGACTTTGTCCCGGGCCAGCCCGACCAGATATCCGAAACATTGCTTCTAACGGCTATTTTACCGGTTATACTAAAATATTCATATCTCAAGATCTATGTATTGGATTTCTGTTGTTTAGGGCTTGTTTTATTTAATTATCAAATTAGGACCTATTTTCTAACTTGCTGTGGAATCTTTTTGAGTGGTGTTTTCACTATTTTAGCTTTGAAGTGTCACACAAATACTTTACACATTGCCTCTTAAATTAAGCCTGACTGCTCTGTGCCAAGCTACCAGTGTGTGAGCACAGGTTACTTTAGGGTGTGTTTGTGACCTACTCTGACTAGGATGGTGGTTACTGCTTGACCCGGGCTTGCCTCCAGTCAAGCAGGAACCCAATTTCTAACACTTGGTAACTATTGAGGGAATTATACCCGCAACTTGGCTTGTGTCTCCTCTTGAAGCCTTTCTCTGCATGCCACAGTTGGATTCTCACCATTGACACCTGATCCCATTCATTTAATGATTCAAATTATGTAGGTCAAGGTTTCTCTCAAACATTGTATGTCTCATGTAATCAAGCATTCTAGTATTAAAAGTACCACAGGCATGGGTGAAAATGGACGTCCGACATCATTTCAAACACAGTAGTTTCTTCACAAGGAACCTTTTCTCCTTCCATATTAGGAACAACTTTAAAGGCTTTAGTTTTTTTCTATCAAGTATCTATTTCACTTGATCAAAATCATTGTAAAACACAGAAGAAAAAAATGACAACCAACGATTCGAATCACAGCTCTGACAAAGGTACACCAATCACAGCATAACCCACAGCGGCAACTCACCAATGACAGCGCAACAGATGGTGACATCTCACCAATCCTTGTGAGACTGTCGGTGTCAGCCAGCCAATTCCAGCATGACTCCTTCATGAACAGAAATCAATCCAATGCCTTTCACCACAACAACACACATAAACCAAGTGAATCTTGTCTGTGTGACCTGAATAAGGAGAATAAAAGGAGGAAAACTAAGGGAATCAAACTCACAAATTATTAGAAACAAGACTAGTGCCTTCATGACACTTGTCAACCACAAATCACATTAAGCAGATTCTCCAGCTGTAATCCACCTCTGATCATCGTGTTTACTCTTATGGACCAAAGAAGAAACAAACACCAATCTAAGTTACAACCCATGTTTCCCCCCCTTAACCCCACCTTTCCATACCCACTTCCCCTGAAAGCCCTTCCCACCCCACCAGCCTTCCCACCCTCCCACCCATGTAGTGAAGCAGACAGACCCAAAAGGTCTGGGTGATGGAGCCCATGCCAATGCCCCCCCACCGCTCGGTACCTCTACTTAATTAGATCAATCTTTTACACCTCAGTAAGTAGTTGTACTAATAGCTACATTAGTCATTCCCCTCTCTAGGCCAATGAGTCATGAATTGTAAGCTCAGATCAGTTAGGATTTCTTAGTCAGATTCTACTTTCGGATGTTGTCCATGTCTTCCTTCACCTTTATCTCTGATGTGAAAACTATGACTTTGTTGTTATGAATTATTTTCAGGTGAACTGCAGTTAATAAATAAGCTTCTGCGCCATGTGCTTGACATGGTTGAATCAATTGCCTAAGAAGTAAGCGTCGTTCAACAGTTATGTGGCAAAAATCAGGGCGGGTAAAAAAAGACTGCCCCTCATGAGACCGCTTAGAATCAGGTTGTGCCTTGTTGAACACTGCCTCCCGAAGACGAAAATTGTCGAAGTAAACTATGATAGCTCTTGGTTGTACTCTAGGATAGTAGGATCTGCTTCTTGTAGTTACACAAACTTTTTGCTGATGTTTCACTGTTTTTTTACTTTAGTCTGGCTGGCACCCTGATATCCAGGACCCCAGCCTAGCTGCTTCTTCTCTAAAATGATTGCATGTACTTTAGGTACACCACAGATTGGATTTTGGGTACCCTTATATATTCCTAGTATATGGTATTCTATATACCCAGGGCACAGGTACCCCAGAGGCCTCTCAGGGGCTGCAGCATGTATTATACCACCCCTGAGAGACCACTCAAAATGACACAACAAGTCTGCTACAGCAGCCTGTGTAAGGTGGTGTATGCACCCCTTACTTAGATATAGGTTCCCTATAAGAACCTTACATCACTACACATATAAACCTATCAGTCACCCCTAAGGCAGGCCTTATCAATCCTGAATGCAGGTGGCTGGCTTTTGTGTGAGAGGGTGCCCATGCACAAGCAGGGCCCCTCTGCAGCCCTCAGAATCTATTATCCAGGTTTGTTCTAAGATGCAGCCAGACCATATACTCTTAAGTGCATTATAACCTCGCGGTAAATGATAACTTTGGAATGGCTACAGGGAAACATGTTGTGTTTGGTGTCAAACAACTTGGAATCATACCTCCCACCAGTTCTGGCAGCGGAGGTATGATTCCACCCTCCTAGAAGAAGAAACGTGACTACACCGGTACACCCGGTACCAGCTTAACAGAACCCTGGCATCACAAAATGGATGCTGCAGCCACAGACACGAGTGGACGAAACTCCAGCAGGGGAGGCTGAACAATAGGTTTCCTGTCACAGGGAGGTGTAACCACCTCCCAGATAGGCTTTAGTGTATTGGGGCTGGGTGGGTGCACCCCAAGAGTGCTTTGATGTCTGCACTAGGGGTACATTTGATGTCTCTGTGCGTAGCCCAGCTCAAACCAGTTGCAGGGGCTATGAGCCCCTGCTCTGGTGTGAAATTGGACAAAGGATATGGGGGTTACCACCCCTCTGTCCTGTCCCTCTTATAGGTGGGTCCCCAGAGTATGTCCCACCCCTTCCCTGGGTATAAAGTAGGAACCCCTGACTACATGACTTTAGATTTACCTTGATAAAACTCTGCTACAGAATCCCAGAACTTCAACTATCTACATTGTGTTGGATGAACGAAGAATCTCCCTTGGAATAAAGGAGTTACTCCCCTGCAAGGTAGGCACCAAGGACGCATTTGTCCAGTTTGTAAATATGCAGCTCCTGAAGGACTCTGAAGACTTTGCAACACGGGAGGTGGGTTTCCAAGCTTCCCTGAGGCCGATCAGTGCTCTCAGCAAACCTGAGATCCAAAGCCCTCTGGGGACCCAGCAACCCAAACCCCTGGACGCACTGGTTACGAGTCGACTAGACTACGGAAACACCCTCTACGCCGGAATTACAGCCAAATTACAGAAAAAACTGTAACGCATACTCGTATATCAGCTTCAAGGTTTGTTCCCCAAAGTCTTGCCCACCTTGACCCCCCTTGGTCACTATATCAGCCTCTACATGTGGTTTTTGCGAGGCTGAGTAGTCCAATTTTAGGGAAACATTTGAATGTTTACTTATGGCTCCTTGGTGGGCTCCAAAGCGGCCACCACCTTACTATGCCTGATGTTTTTCCTCCTCTGCAATACTGTATCAAACCCATCATATTGGCTGTAGGGCTTGAGCTAGAGGACAAGAAGGCACTTTCCTCCTCAGATTCAGCAGGGCTCATATTGGAGCCATCTGTCAGGGAGATGAATTTGTCCCCTAACTCTAGAGAGTCTTCTGGGGATCTTCACCCTGTAGCCCCCTCTATTAAGTCCTTTGTTTTCATTTGCCCTCCTGCGTAGACAGACGGTCCTGCTTCATCGGCTCAGCTTATCTCTGTTGAATGACCTGATCCACTACCTCAACTGGTGTATCATCCTGTTCCACAAATTATGTTGGGACAGCTGAATCAGATCTTCCAGTGTTGCAGTCTCAGATTCAGGTTCAGCATGCATCAGGGGGCTTCCCTGAGGGCCACCTCCTCTAAATTGACCAGACTATGGGGCAACAGACCCTGCCCTATTTGGAGGGGTAGTATATGTTTATCTAATCTTCCCTCCCTTTGTACCACAGTACTGGGGCTCAACTGTGGTTCTCAATCCCCTGGAACCGTAGGGGGGAGTGTATAATATCCTGCTGTGAGTGTATATCTGCCTTTCCCCCATTACCTCCATCTCTCCACTTGCTGTATTTTTGCTATGAACAGCCTCTGGCACCTTCCTGCCCTTCACAGCGGCTTTAGTTCCTGCAGTTTTTTCAGATTTTACTCCCTTGGTACGCTGGGTTTAGATAGGACCAACAGCGGAAGCAGCATTAGCAACTCTCGGTCCAGTCAGCATCCCATCCGCAATTCGAATGCGGGAAGAACAAGCCCATTTGGGTGGCATTCCAGGTTTTGGTGTAAAATCAAACCAGGAGCCTCGCAGGCCAGCCAGTGCTCTCCGTCAGCAGTTTGGAAACTGTAGAGAGAGAGAGACACCTGCACAGGCTGTCAGAGAGGATCACAATGCCACAAATACCATGAAGACAACCAAAACCATCTGGGCCGCTGAGTCAAGAAAACTGGTCCTGGGCTCTAGATAAATGATCAACAGGTTATCTGGGGTATTTACTATCCTATCCACGGTCTCTTACACAGGTGCCATCTTGCTTCGCTGGTGGAAAATAAAAGTGTGAATTTTCAATGGTAAAATTTGATTTATCTATGTTGTGTTTTGGGCCCTTCCCTTACTTCAGATAATAGGGCTAACAATACAAGTGAGGTGCCATTTTGTACGGGTACTTGCCTAAACACTAGGTGGTAAGAAATATGTAGCGCTCTGCAAATTTCAGAAGTTTTTCCTAACAGAAATGTGCGAAAATTATGAGTTTTTAGTCAAGTGTTTGAGGACTTGCAAGGACTTCTGCATACATGACAATTGACCCTATTCGGACAGGAAACTCCAAAGATTTGAAGGTGATATTTAATTATTTTAGGTGTACCCTGCCTAAAATTGCTTTTGCCGGAATACAAACCAAAGAGGAAAATACATTCTCCTGAATATTTTTCAAAATCACCCATTTCCCAGTTTGAAAATGTTGTTATGTACGCTTCTTACACGGAAAGCCTGGTGAGAGCCACGCAAGTCACCCCACTCTGGATTTCCCCGGTGTCTAGCTTTCACAGATATGCAGGTTTGCTGGGTTCCCCTAGGTGCTGGTTGAGCTAGGGCCCAAAATCCACAGCTACATATCCAAAAAAGGCAGTTTTTCAGTGGAAAATGTGATTTTTCCATGTTGTATTTCGGGACCTTTCTTGTTAAATGTCAATCAATAAGTGGCATGCAGTAGTACCAGATCTGCTTCCTCATAACCTCTTCGTCCCTGCCCTACCTTCTCTCAAGAAGCAGACAATCTGCCTGAAATGAAGAAGGAAACATCTCTCCAAGTCAGTCACAGTTATGCCGTCATACAATGGGATATTACGCCTCTAGTGTATTCAATCCTTTCCCAGCAGCCGACTCTTTTTTTCTAGTCCTGAGGGATGGCTTCAACCTTTTACTTGGAAAGCCCCTGATGTATATCCTAAGCCATATGTATTCTTGGGGGTTAGACATGGGTATTTAAAGGAGAGTAGCTTACGCTCAGGAAATACCTATGTGTACCTTTTTTGGTAGGTGTTAGAGTTTTTTCTTCAAACCCATCAGATAGTGATACATAAGCCAACATTGTGGTCCCAAGACCAGAGCCCATTCATGTAAGACCACACCCTCCCAGTTCACTAACCTGTTTGTACCATGACTACAATGATGGTGCAGATGTCAGCTAAACTGTCTGCAGCCACACCAGGTCCATCGTTCAACGACTTGTGCTGGTAGGTGCAGTTGTGTCCTCTACACTCTTCAGTATTGGTGCAGTTGTGTCATCTGCATTCTTCAGTATTGGTAGCAAGGTTGCCAGGTCACAACTCACAAATGATGTAGTGAGCCACTATACAAGATCCAGCGCAGTGCATCCCAATTCATATCACTCAACCTCAAAAATAAAATTTACACGAAATCAAACAGCCCTCTTTGTAGTAGTAAATATAAATAAAAAAAGCATTGGCAAGGACAATAGATCTGGCTTATGAATGAAAGAGTGGTTTGTGTCACTGATATGTGTAGGCACTCATAACTATGCTCATAAATGCACTCATGCATCCATTCATCAGTCCACTGACTCAGCCTTCTATTCACCCTCACGCACAATTAAAATGAAACACATGCAATGCTAACAGCATATATAACATAAATTAAATAAATAAGAGAAGAAAATTGAAAACATGCTGTTTTCTAAACTCAGGGACATATGTTTGCAATTACAAAATTAAACATAGTAGCGAGTGTCCATTGTGCATAGGTATAATAGGTAGTCTATCGTGTTTTGAAATTCAAGCATGGTCACTACATTTAAAACCAACATATTGCCTATTTAGGAATAGTAAAACAATGATACACCATAGACAACAGGAAATTCTGAATTCCTGATTTAGATGATGTAGCCAGAAGTGAGACAGTGCACTGCAGATTAAATGAGTGGCATGCAATTAACCTGTTAGCACTGCCTGGAGAACTGTATTATACTGTTAAGAGACATTAAAAGAAAAAGAAAATAAGCAACAAAGTAAAAGGGGAACTATAAAAGGAAAGAATAAAAAACTAAAGGAATAGCTAACCAGCCCTGATACTGAAGCGCACTCATTTTCAGGTGGATGTACACACATGATCAATAAATGCCATAATTTAAATCACTCAATAGATTAATCAGGGGTTTATAAAGTTGTCATGGAGGACATGTAAGGTAGCATCCTGAGGGAGACTAGTGTAGAGGCTCTCAATGTCCAAGCCCACCATAAGTTGGGTGGTTGGGTTAAAATCCAAGTCTTTAACAACGTTATGGGCCCCCTGTAGACTGTTTGCTCTTTTACCATGGGACATTAACCATTTAATCACCATGATGACGGCACACCATGCCCGACGTCACCAGTAATGTCACGTTAGGACCAGTGCCGTCATCATAACGTGTACACATTTCACACCTCACTACAGGACAGCCATGACAACCAGTGCACAGTGCTCGACGTCATCAACATGGGCACGCTAGGATTGGGTTCCCTTTTTGAACGTGCACACCTCTCTGTCCTCCTTCCTTTTTTTTAATTCTTTTTTTTTGGGGAGGGGGTCTTAAAATTATTATCAAGAATAATATGGCAGTACGGGGCCTCCTAAATTTAGTCACCATGATGACCGGCATTACCAGCCCCATGTCATCGGTACAGGCCCCTATTCGCATAATCTGCTGATTGGAAACACCTGAGTGACTGCGAGAGGTACTTAACAGCCTCGCTAACTCGGACCCAGTATCCACGGAGATCCGACTCAGCAGCACAGGTTTTTACGAGGGTCCTGAGCAACAATGTAGTAAGTCGACCTTGAGGCACTACTCCTCCGCTACTGACAGGGTAAGACCATACCTTTTCAGCTTTTACCAAGAGCTACCACACCATTTTTCTTTCCCTTAAGAGCCAGCACCCCTGCTGGAATATCATGAGGCACTTTCAGCAAATCGCTAGTTTGAGAACCACATTTTTTTATTATCTCTTCTCACCAATGTATGTTTTACTGATATTACTACCACACACAGTTGCGCATATACCGGTAACCACCGTTATGTTTCACCTCTCCCTTAACTCCTGTAATCCTCACGGACATCACGGCTATTACTCATTGACGTGAGCATGCAAATTATGCTAATATCCAATTTGTATGTTTGTTTGTCCTGTATGTATTCATGTGTTTAGGAATGCCTTGAGAGGGAACCCCCCTCTCACACACAGTGCAACTTAGCGAGTGCAAAACATTTTCTGGTCTAACACAAAAGTTAGTATAGATCTCACATTTCACATATCACCAAGGTCCTGAGGAAAGCCAGTTTACACCAAAAGGCCGGGCTGAACAATGCAGACCACCCGCTCCATGTAGGAGTACTCTAAGACTACTCCACCTACATCCACTGCCTCATTTTTACTACTGCCAGAGGCCCAAACATTAAAGATAACCCCTTTGGATAATGGGACCCATAGACAGTTTTTAAACTATCACTCTCACAACACTATCACTGCACACTCTGTAATATACCAGCTCCGCTATAATACAGGCTTTGTAGCACACCTGGGACACACTTGGTGTTACTGGGTTGGTCCGATAATGAATTATATATGTAACAATTCCTAGGCAATTAGGATAAAAACAAAGGGAACTAGTAAGAAGAGGGGGAGGACATTCAAAACAAAAACTATTAAAATCATATATTGTTTAATGAGCAACCAGAAATGTATACAATTAATATTCAAATATAACATTCATTACAATATCAAATACACATAAATGTTTAAACTAAAATTAAACAAAAATAGACAATAATCAATAGGATATAAAAAAGAGTGGCAAGAGAATGTTTTCTCGACGCGCGTTTCGGCGTGTGTAACAACGCCTTCTTCAGGAGCCACACAAATTTCTGTAACATATGACAAAAGGGAAAGTTTAAAAAAAATAATTAATTAATAGAGCATCAAACTACTATACATATTGGTACAATTGCATTGCAAACATGTCCTCCACAATAAACATACTAGCCCCTAATAATACAGTTAAATACATTTAAAATGATAATAAAATATGAACAAAAAGAGAAACAGATACAACATCAGCAAACCTAATATTGCAACCTCAACAAACATAATAATATAACACATAACGACTTTGGACAGTCTGTCATATAGCGACACATGGCATATAATTTCTATAGATTGTATTTCATTACACCTATGCGTAAGAGATCATATTCATGGGTAGAAAACATAATATTAAAATACGTGAAAAAGTACTATTCTATCAGATAGTGACATAAAGGTTTAGCATAAGGTTCCTATAGATGACAGTTTATAATACCTATGCATGAAAATACATATATAAGGACTCCAAATTATATAGGTCTCTTACAAATTATTCCATGAACCCTGCATACAGCATTGTAAAAAAGAACTGACTTACTTAAGAAAAAGTGAAGATTTACATCTGTCTAGGGTCTCTTACTGGATATGTAAAAGAACCAATGCGTTATGCAGCAAGATTTTCAGAAGGGTAAAAACTATCCTTTAGTTCAGACACAGAATATTAATTGTATACATTTGTGGTTGCTCATTAAACAATATATGATTTTAATAGTTTTTGTTTTGAATGTCCTCCCCCTCTTCTTTCTAGTTCCCTTTGTTTTTATCCTAATTGCCTAGGAATTGTTACATATATATTATTTCCCTGTCCTAGGAATTTTTATCTCTGTTCTGGGGGTCCTTGTTTTTTACATATGGGTCCGATAATGAAGCATGCCACCAACTAGGTTAGTGGGTGAGGGCTTTATAAAAGGAAATAAGATTTTACTTTTGTTTTCATCATCTGCCATACTGTTTTTGAGCCTTATATCACATCCAGTTAGGCTAGTTCCCTTTGATTAGACATATAAATCATTTCACAGGCACACCCCAATTCATAGACAGTGTGTATTGTGTCATAGTTCATAAAACTATTATTTTATTATTGTTCTTATTATTATACACAAATCAAGTGTCTTCTTCCTTCTAAATTGATAAACTCTCCATTTGTCACAGGTATAAAAAAAACGCTTTGGTTTAGTTGGAACTCAAGTCTCATTTTTGTGCTTGTTACTTTTAACATTATATTGGGCATAGTTGAATCTTAATTGCCTTACCCTTCTAAAAAATATCCCTTGACTTGGATGACACATCTTCTTTATGTATACCAAACCTTCGGGAATGTGCCAGTGTCACCTTAAAATGTTATAATTGTGCGAACTGTAAAATTAAACTGCTTAATAAATGCAACCTCATTATTCCTTCTTTTCTTAGGCCCATGACTAGTGGAGTTAGTGTGCAAGGTGTTCACTCATTTCAATTTTGCATCAAGGCCCCTTTCTTGGAAACATGCCTAAATCTCATTGATTATCTTTCTCAAATTCCCTTCTTGGCTACAGATAAGATGTGCATGCACTATCTCACCATAGGGAATTGACCAGATGGTAGATCCAGGATGCAAGCTTGTTGCATGCCGTAGAATGATGAAGGCTGTGTCTTTTCTGAATAAATAACTATGTATGACATTGTCATCTGTGTCGAACAATAGGTCCAAAAACTCTATTTTGAGTTCATCATTTCTCATAGTAAATTGTACATTGAACCTATTGCTATTCAGAAAGGTATAACATTTCTTTAGGTTAGTCAATGTACCACTCCAAAGAACGAGAATACCGTTGATACATCTAGCCCCAAAATTATTATATTATCCATCCACTGTTTAGGATTTGGGCCCCAGGAATACTCTCCCTCATACAAACCCATAAACAATGTTGCATATGAGGGAGAAAACCTGGAACCCATCATGGTCCCTTGTTTCTGTAGATACCAGTCTCCATCATGTAAAAAAATATTGTTTGTTAGAATGATGTGAGCCGTTCCCAGCAGCATCTGATTATGTTCCAGATTGCTTACATTCCGTGAGTACCACAAGTGTCTCCTAATGCCCCCATACCAGATTCATATTTGTTACAGATGTACAAGCTAATCACTTCAAAGCTTGAAAACATCAAGATATCCCTATCTCATTCAAAGTCACTTTGTTTACCAAGTACCTGTTTGCTATTTTGTACATACAAAGGAAGATTTTGCACAGGGGTCTGTAGAAACATAATACATTTTGCACCATGTTCTCTGTTAGTGATCCATTGCATGAGATAATTGATTTGCCAAGTGGGATGGGACCTGCCTTATGCATTTTTGGGCAAAATATAAATACATGAGTATCGAGGGCTGCAGACCTTCAGCAATGAGTATTCATAGTCAGATATTAGACCACATTCCTTCCATTCCATAGGTTTAGCAATAATGCTTCTAGTATAGGTGGTATAGGATTATCTCTTTGTTTCTCATAGCAATTGCCCTCCTGCAGTTATTTTTTTATTTTATTTATAAGAGTTTTATATAGCGCAAACAAGATCCAGAAGGATAACAGAGCACTTTACAATATGAATAGGAGGAATAACAAAAATGCAGTATCAACATCCAAGCAGGTGAACGTATCACTCTTAGGGTAAGAATTTGTTCATAAGGAATCGTTTAGCTTCCAATTTGAGAGCCTTCGTGAAGATATTCTGCGTACTTCCGGTGGAAGAGAGTTCCAAATCTTTGGTGCATTGCCAGAGAAGGCTCTGTGACAAGTTCTGTTTTTGTTCAGGATAAATGGTTTCAGGAGGAGGTTAGTGTCATTTCTTCAGACTCTAGAACCACAGGATAGTTGAAGTTTTTGCACAAGGTACCTGGGAGTATTGAAGTGAAGGGCTTTGTGAGCCAGAACAGCAATCTTTAACTAAATTCGAGCTTCGTAGGGTAGCCAATTGAGAGATTTTAGGACTGGGGATATATTATTGTATCTTTTGGTGCCTGTGACCAGTCTAACCACTGTGTTCAGAGTTGACCATAGTGGTGCCAGGGCGTATTTGGGAAGGCCACAGAGAGTAGCACAGCCGTAGTCAAGCCTCGGCAAGACAAACGCTTGGACTACCTGCTTGAAATCCTTTAGTGGAAGGAAAGGCTTGATATTTCTGAGTGACCTCAACGAATGATTTGCTCCCTTACATACATTGCTGATATGATTTTTCATATTTAGGTGCTTGTCCATGGTGGCTCCGAGGGATTTGGCTGAGTCTATGATGAGAGGAGTGCAATTGAAAGCAGTGGGGTGACTCAGCCATAGGTCTATCTTGGGGATGTGGTTCGGGGGGAGATGAGCAGGAATTCTGTTTTGGAAGTGTTAAGCAGAAGGTGGTTCCCTGTTAACTAGTTTTGAGTAGACGTTAAAGTAGTGTTTAGGGAGAAGATGGTATTCAAGGATGAGATTTTCAAATAGAGTTGCGTCTCGTCCGCCTACATGTGGAAGAGAATGTTCAAAGAGTTAAATGAGTTAGCAAGAGGTTTCAGGAGAAGGTTGAATAGGATGGGAGATAGGGCGGACCCTTGAGGGACCCCCATGCGTCCAGGAGAGGGCTGGGAGAGGGAGTGGTTTGCCTTGACTCTTTGTGATCTGTGATGCAGGAAAGACGAGAACCATTGTAACGCCTGAACAGTAAAACCCATCCTATTTTGCAGGATGGATAGAAGGTTGTCATGATTAACCGTATCGATAGCGGAGGAAAGGTCAAGGAGATTCAGGAGGCAGGATTCGTTTTTGTCAAGCATTTTTTAAATGTCATCCATAACGTGGGTGAGAGCCGATTCAGTGCTGTGCCCCTTCCTGAAACCAGATTGATGTTGGTCTAGAAGTTGATAGTTATCTATTTGAGTGCAAAGTTGAAATTGGACACATTTTTCTAGAAGTTTGGCTAGAGTGGGGTTGATGGAAATGGGGCAGAAATGATTGAGATCAGATTTGTCAGCATTAGGTTTTTTTAAAATAGGTGAAACCTGAGCTGCTTTTAGGCAACTGGGGATTATGCATTGTGAGGGAGAAGCATTTACTATCCTTGTCCAGGTGGGTATGAGTGCATTCTTGATTTCTTTGAAGATAGGTCGCTAAAGTGGTTGGAGCGGTTGATAGTCTGAAGAATCTTGTGGATGTCATTTTCACTAAAAGGGGTAAAGGTAACCCACGACGTGAAGTACTGGGTTTTTCGGAACCCAGCGGTGTCAGGGTACACCCTAAGACTTCGGATCCTTCCTGATTAGACCACAGAAACTCAGAGTCTTCTAGGTGAAGTCAAAGATCGAATTTATTGGCTGCAACCAAGTAACAGGCGTCCTAGAAGTACAACACGGTGTATATTCTCAGGAGACTGCTCAATTTTACAAAGCCAGCCTTCTCTTTTGATACAAAATATTACGCTTCAGGCAAACATTCTTAAGTTTACAGTTGACCATTCACATATTTTCACTACAAAGAAAAAGCAGAGTCATGATGACAAGCCCATATTTCAGTTCGTCCAGCCCACAACAAATTACCCGGCAAGGCCCAGTATTTTCATCAGATATCGGCAGACCCCAATAAAAACGGGCACCTCCCCCTCATAAAGCAAGTCATAAAGTAAGGAACAGAGACAGGTGTGTGTGAGATTAGGTGTGGTTCATGTGCGATGAAAGGTTTATGGCATGTTGTGCCTTGATGCTATCTCGTTCGGCCACTGGGAGAGGATCTGACCGAACAGGTTTGGCCTTGGGCAGTGGAGTCAGCTTGTCTAGGTCGCAGAGAAGTCACCAAAGGTGTACGTGTCCTTCAGAATCGTGTTTGATTCAGAGTCATTGGCCTATGTGAGGGCAACTCACAAAATGGCTGCCGTACAGAAAATGGAACCCGAGGGTTCAGGACGAAAACGACAGTTTCAGGGTGAAATCGTCACTCGAACATGACGAAAATGCTTGTGTATAGTATACTAGCCATTCTCGGTCTGCTGATATCAAAATTGTCATGATACGACGATGTTTATAACACGGTTCCAGAATTTTAAATACTACAGACCCTCCTTTTGCCCTTACATAGGCAATAACCTATACTCACGCTAATCTGAGTCCAGTTCTATATTCATAAAGTCATTGAGATGTTGCTGTAGCATCATCCTATTACTTAGCTCGTCCCTTGATACAGGTTTCCTACACATAATGTAGCACAGAGGCCACATATTGCAGGAGCACACTGTACGCACAGACAGAACAGGAAAAGAATGGCTAAGATCATCCCAATGACCATCAGAATTTTCCATCCCCAGGCGGATATCAGTTCCCAGAACCACCCCATCAACGACCAATCTCCTTTATCCACATGAATAGATTCAGAGATCTTATGTAATTTGGAGATGGCCTGGGACACTGTTGGAGCGTTATCTGGAATGAAAACACAGCAACTCGATTGGATCACCCTACATACCCCACCTCGGTCTGCAAGTATGACGTCTAACGCAACCCTGTTCTGGAGGATCATAAGACGATCCGACTGGAGCTCAGCCGTCAAGTTACTAAGGGCACCAGCAGTTTCAACTACGGTGGATTCCACCACCCTTGTCAATTGCCTTATGTTCCTGCTGTTAACCATGGGTCCCCAGAACGGCAGAAAACCCTTCATGAAGTCTCCAAATTCTTGTCCTGCAGTGTCTTCTTTACTGAAGACACCTCTAACTATCCTTGTCTTATGGTAATCTGCCGCGGCTGTGTAGGTGGGAGGCAACAGGAACGAAACAAAGCATGTGCCCGAAAAGTCCGGGGGCAACCATGTATAGGCTCTATCATGGCAGATGAAATATGTACCCTTAGCTTCTAAGAACGAAGGGGAAGTCTGAGATGCAAAAACATACGTCTCAGTGCAGATGCTCTTCCCTAACTGAGCTCTGGGATTCTTGCCAGTACCTTGCAGACATAGGTGACCCTGATGGGGTACAATCCAAATCGGGGAAGATCTCTTAGCTTGCTGTTTCTCACTCAGAGTAGCTCCATATCCGGTCACGTTCCATCCTATATATACTAGTGTCTCATCTCTCGGGATAGTCTTGTAGGAAATATCTTCCTTAATCATATCTACTATACCCTTAACTAGAGCACTATTCTTAGGATTGTCTTTTACAGGACGTAGGGGGTAGACTTCATGTGCGTAGATGAACATTGTTCTGTATGCCCACACAGAACCATTGTGGCTGAAAGGCAGGACCAGATAAGGGATACCTTTATTCGTTGTGTGAGGCATAAGACCACACACCCAACAGTTAGTCGTGTTCATTACTATTTGGTGTTGGTGCAAAAGCTGAACGAAGGAGTTATTAATAAATTCTAATCTCCTAGCGGATTCATGTTCAGGAAGGGGTTGAAAAGAATGTGAGGAAACAGTAGAAGGAGGAGGTATGGGCGATGTAGTGGGTGCAAATGTCACTCGAAAAGAGAATAAAACATATCCTATTAAAAACATCATTATACTGAACAACATAAAAATGCATATTATCAAAAAGCTTTTCTTGGTCATCATTTTACATATTCTGGCTTTAAAGTTCATTGTTTGGGCAGGTCTCTCCATCTCGAAAAACCCCATCCTCTCTAAATGCTGCTCGCGATGATAGGGTGTTCTATGCTAAGGAATGCTTCTGTCAGTCCAGGGCAACTCCCTTAGACCAACCAGAACTGTCGACCTAACGTCTTCAGCTGCACCCCAAAGACTTGGGCAACCGCGACCCTACAGCTGAACCGGGATGGTGGTTCGAAAAACAAAAATAAAAAAGTTTCTCAGATGAGAGAGCTGCACTTTTCAAAAATTAGCAAAGGAAAGAATAATATTTTTTGTATTTGTCCATAGTTCTCGGCCTCAGATTATAGCGTCTCTTCCCGGGTACTGTCTGATCCTGAAACAGGAGTTCAGGCTCTGTAGTGTCCAATCGAATTGACGGCGGCACAGTTTCTTGCGAAAGATTTTCACTTTCTTTTTCAGAAATTGTTCCTTTTATACGTGCATCGCTAAAAGGCAGAAAACGAGGCACAGTTTCAGTCTCTGAGTCAGCGACACCCTCCTGGACCCACCGGTCGTACGGCAGAGGCAAAGGTACCCTCTTGCAGTGTACACCGTGGATCTAGTGCTTCTTCCCTTCCACTCGAACGGCTGATCTTGTTGAGAGAAGAACTAGGTAAGGGCCGGTCCACCGGGGCTGGTCATTCTTTGTTCGCTGGAAGTTCTTCACCAGCACCCAGGATCCCGGATCGATTTGGTGTCCTGGAGCTTCAGAGGCCTGAGGCAGAGTATCGTGAACCTGTTGGTGTAAAACACGCAATTTAGCCGTCAATTCGTACAAATAGTCAAGCAGTACATGGTGTTCGATCTCACTGAATTTTGTCGGCCCTGGCACTCCCCATATGTTGGCCGGGCGGCCAAACACTATTTCATAGGGACTAAGTCCCACTCGCGAATGCACAGTCATTCTTGTTGATAGGAGTGCTAAAGGCAGAGCGTCAGGCCATTTAAGACCAGAGCTCGCTTGAATTTTGGCCAGTGTTAGCTTTAGCGTGCCATTATAGCATTCTACTAGTCCAGCTGATTGGGGTGATTTGCAGCGTGGAATTTCTGTTGGATGCCTAGCCCTTCGCATACTGTCTTCATCACTCGACCCACAAATTCACTCCCATTGTCACTCCAGACCATTCTCGGCATTCCAAATCTAGGGAAGAACTCTTTCACAAGGGCTTTAGCTGTGGATAAGGCAGTGTTGTCCTTTAGGGGATATGCTTCTACCCATCTTGAAAAGGCACAAACAGCAACGAGTATGTATTTCAAATTGTTGCACCTTTCCATGTGGATGAAATCTAGCTGCAAAACCTCGAACTGATACGTTGGAGGCGCAAAATGACCAGCTGGAGTTGGGGTTCCCCTACCAGGATTGTATTTCAGACACACCATGCACTTCTTAACCACATTCTCTGCACACTTAGGAATTCCAGCATTTTGCCATACCGGAGCTTACAAATCCCTTTCACACTGATGTGAGCCATTCCATGGGTCATTGTAACCACTGCAAGCACATACGCATCGGGTAACAACCATCTCTGATGCTCTGACAATTCAACCCAACAACCATTGGCATCCATTTTACCCGTACTTTCTCTCCACACACTCAATTCTTTCTCTGTAGCTTCAGCTTGAATAGATTTCACACTCTCTATCGTGTCTTCACACATTCCAACGTCACCAATCCATCTTGCAGGGCCTGCAACATACATTCGACTCATCACATTGGTTGCAGTTTCTTTTGCGATTTCATCAGCAAATGCATTTCCACGACCAACATCATCAGTCACCTTCTTGTGTGCACTGCATTTCACAATCGCAACTTGCAATGGCAAAGTAAGTGACTCGAGAAGCTCATTCACCAACTGACCATGCTGAATCTTGGCTCCATGCGAAGTCAGAAACCCACGTTCTTTCCACAATCGTCCAAAACTGTGAGCCACACCAAATGCATACTGGCTGTCGGTATATATGGTCACTTTCATTCCTTTCGACAACACACACGCTCTTGTAAGTGCAATCAACTCTGCTGCTTGAGCTCAATTATGTGGGATACGTGCAGCTTCAACAATCATATGCAAAGTCGTGACAGCATATGCTGCAGTCGTATCACCATTTGGAAGCTTGAAGCATGAGCCATCCACCCATAAGGTACCATCACACTTAACAAGAGGAGTGTCCTGGAGGTCTATTCTACCTTTCGTTTCTTCTTCTGTTCTAAGAAAACAATCATGCTGTTCAGAAGTATCTGTATCTGCTACAATAGGCAACAACGTAGCTGGATTCAGCGTGTTGCATCTTTTTATGTGTACATGACTCGCTAACAGTGTCAACTCATAACCTGACAATCGAGCCCTAGTTAAGTGCTGTGTCTTGGTCCTGTTTAACAACGTGTCCACTGCATGTGGAACCATCACAATCGATGTATTATTCATCACTAAACCAGCAGACTGTCGAATAGAAACAGCTGCTGCCGCTGTGGCTCTCAAGCAACTCGGCAATGCTTTAGCTACCGGGTCCAAAGTCAACGAAAAATACGCGCATGGACGCTGCTTGTCTCCAAACAACTGTGTCAACACTGACAATGCACAACCTTCTTTCTCATGGACATACAATGTAAAGGGCTAACTGTAGTCGGGGGTACCCAACACAGGAGCCGAACATAATGCATTGCGCAATTCGGAAAAACTTTTCTGACACTCTTCAGACCATGGAACGGGATTCGGTGTATTTTTACAGGTTAATGCCACCAAAAGTTTGGCCAGCAAGGAAAAATTTGGTATCCATTGCCTGCAATATGATGTAATGCCCAAGAAAGCATGCACTTCTCTCTGTGTCCTTGGCACACTTAATTTCGCTATTGCCTGAATTCTTTCTGGGGTCAGTTTCCTTCCCTCCTTTGATAAGAGATGACCTAAGTAGGTCACTTCTTGTCGACAATATTGCAATTTTGAAAGAGACACTTTGTGGTGCAACTCAGACAAATGACGCAACAATGACAACGTGGCTTCTTTACAGATTCCCTCAGTATCTGCAGCAACAAGCAGATCATCAACATACTGAATAAGGGTCGTGCCATCAGGTAAAAAAATCGTATCAAGCTGTGTTTTTAAAGCTTGACTATATATCGATGGACTTTCACAGTAGCCCTGGGGAGCGCGTTTGAAGCGGAAGCTTCGGCCTCCTAAACTGAAACCAAAAATATCCCTACTCTCCTCGGCAATCGGGATGCTGAAGAAAGCATTCTTCAAGTCAATCACCGAGAACCAGGTCGCGGAAGCTGGAATCATAGTCAATAGGGCAGTGATATCAGGAACAACTGGAAATTGTGGCACAACAATTTTATTGACCTCTCTAAGATCAATCACAAATCTGTAAACAGGTGGCTGAGAAGGGTCAGTTCGTTTCAAAACAGGCAAACAGGACTATTGCAAACGTTGCCTCTTGTCTCTTCAATTACATCTTTTTCAATCAAATCGTAAAAGATCGCTAGCAACGCTTTTTCACCTTCACTAGAAATTTTGTACTGGGGAATGCGTGGCATTTTAACATTTGCTTTCAATGTCACAACATATGGCGGTATTTCCAAAAGACCTACATCATTAGGACCAGTAGCCCAAAGAATATCAGGAAGAAACGACAATTCTGTCGGAAGTTTATCCCTCGACAAATACATTGGAGAAACCACTTTCTTACCCAGTGTAAGTTGTACTCCCGAAGGGGAACAGTACAAAGTCGCATACAATCTTTTTAACAGATCCAATCCCAACAAGTTTTCACCACAACCTGTCGTTAGAATAAGGGGTGCTTCGAATTCACAAGGTCCAACAGAAAGGGACATAGGACTAGAAACTGGGTTTCTAACCGGGGCGCCAGAAAAACCTACTGATACATTTGTTTCGCCAGACAAAGGTGCACCAGGGAGTTTAGAGTGCATAATAGAACTCTTTGTAGCACCAGTATCCAACAGAAAAGGCTCTGACACACCTGATGTAATCACCTCAACGTAAGGTCCACTCTGATCTACTGGAACTGAAACAACTCCCTCTTTTTGTCTACGGCTGTCCTAGCAATCATTACCTTCCATATTCTCATCTTCTGCATAGTAGTCATAAGCATAGTACTGAGCCGTCCTACCAGATGCGTTATTCTGCTGATCAAAACTATTCATTGAATTCTGAGGCGGAAAGGAACGTGTATTCTGGGGGAAATTTCCACGCCCTCTACCTCTAGGAGCTTGTTGAACACCTCGACCTCTTGCACCAGAAGCACCATTCATACGCTGTAACAAAATAGGACAACTATACTTGAAATGACCCTCTTCTTTACAATATGAACACTGATTGGGACCTACAGGGACACGCTGTTGAGGATACTCGAACTTTTGCGAGTTCCTCTGAAACTGTTGAGGTTGCTGATAGTTACTCTGACCACAACGTGGCGGATACGCCTGTTGCAAAAGAACCTTCATTTTTAACTCTTTCGTTTTCTTGTCTGCTTTATCTTTCTCATCTTTGTCTCTATTTTCGTAGTACTGTGCAGTAGCCAATATCTGTGCTGAAGAGGAAACTGCCCAAGAACTTTCTGAATCTTTTAATTTCTTACACAACTCGGGAAGCAAATTGTGCACGAACTTGTCAACGAACAACCGTTGACCACCTTCTGTACTCATATCTTGACCACTGTGGTCGATAAACGTTTCTTCAAACCTGGTGAAGAAATCAGACACTGTCTCATCTTTCTTCTGCTTACACGCAGACAATTTATCCCAATTCCCACTCATCGCAGGCATTAAAGTTTTCATGTAATTAATGATCCTACCAGGAAGGTCTGCTACTAAAGGCTCGGGTTTAGCACCACCAACTTGTCGGGCATCTGCAGCACCAATATTAGCCCATGAGTCACCTAACTCCTGGTCATGATCCGCATGACGAATCTTTCCCCATAAAGGCTGTGGAACAACATTCCCAAACAACATGTCTATGTCGGCTAAATTCATAATGCATGAGCCTGCAGTCTGTGACAAATCCTTGTAATACTCTGCAGGATTTTTACGGGGATCAGGCAGTGTCTTAAGGGCCAAAACTTCAGCTCGCTTCCAAGGGACATGTACCCAGACATGCTGAAAATGTGCTGGTACAGCATCAATATTACGACCCACATCAGCCTGCACTGCTTCCTTCCATACCGGAGGAACTTCTCTCATTGGGTACTGTCTTACCTTCTTTTTAACAGAGGAATCTGACTCAAACATTTACCGAGAAACACCTTCTGTCCTGAACAACAACAATGTCGCAACTGCTTTTTTAACATCTGAACCCACAATTGCGCCTTTCCCAAACTCGAACCGTACACGACACAACTCAGGCGGATTGGGCTCCAAATCATTCTCCTCTAAATCTTCACAAAGGAAAGTACACATTTCCTCGAAAACGTATCTCTGCTTTGGTGCTTCCCACTGATGGAAGACATCCATAACAGACTCTAGCTCATATCTTATCGGGTCTGTAACCCATTTACGTGCCAAATAATTCAATGTTTCCTTCTCCCTAGAATCAGGCAGTTGGCTATGCAACTGTTTACGCTCTGAGACAGGGGTTACACTTGTTGCTCCAAAGAGAGGATATAGAAAGCTAGTAACAGTGCTAGTCATTCTCTGGTGAACAGAAGGAGAAGTCGATGAAAGGACTGGCGGAAAAGCAGAGTGAGGCAAGGCAGACGCAGAGGCAGTGTCAGGAGGAATACCAGGAGTGGTAGTCTCTATAGTGGTCAAAGTTGTAGGAAGTAAAGGCAGAGCAGATGTCAAAGTCGGTGGCCCTTGAGGAGGCTGCACCGGAGGAATAGGAGCCAACTGAAGAACAGCTGGTGGTTGTGGAGGAGCAGGAGGCAATACAACCAAAGGTTGCACAGCTAAAGGTTACGGAGGTGCCGTAGCAGTCTGCGCATAAGGGGGTGGCGAACTCAATAAGTGCGACATTAGGGGGTCTTTTTCAAGAGGCGGCAAAACTGGATAACATTTATTGATTACCATTTTACGTTGCCTGTGCAACTGCTCACTCATCTGTTCTTCTTCGTTATCTTTGAACTGCATAGCAGCTTGCATTATCGAGATACCCCTTTCTCTCTTATTTTTCTCCGCTAATTTAATTTCCTTCTGTTTGGCTTCCTTACGCCATAGGCGGAAAGAGTCAAACATCGCCGGCCGGGCTTTCTTCTTAAAAAGTTTAACTTCGAGGTTATCTAAGATTTCCGTGTCAAAGCTACCATATTGGGGCCATTTTAAAACACCATCCTTTCTGGTGTATCGGATCCACACTTCATTATATGTGATGGGGCCTACTCCATGTTTCACATAAAGTTCATAAGTTGGAGTTCCAATCGGAGGAACCGGACACGAGTCCTCCAATCGGGAATCCCTATTAATACCACAACAAAGCAAGTTTCCAAGTCTGCTAAGACCAGGCATCTTCGCTCTCTAGTCTAGCTTCAAACTTCAAAGGATTATCAATTACGATAGTCTTGTGAATACACGAGTCCTTTTGCTTTGGTACTTGCAAGTTCCAAATAAAAGATCCCAAGGGGATACCCAAACTAAGAACCAAACTAAGGACTGGGAGACGCTCCATTTATACTTAACTGAGGTATCGATGACGTCACCAGAAGACTCGTCTATCGTTTCGCTCTACCAAACATCAAAGGTCCAAATCAGGGTGATAGTCAGGGCAGCAGTCCTTCGTAGCCGTCGGGAAGCAGGGAACGTCGAAGCAAAGACTTTCGGACCACGTCGACATGCAGGGGTCGATGAAGTCGGCCTTCCTCCAGAATTTTCACACGAAGCTCCTCACGAACCTCTGGCTTAGACCGGTACCGCTGATATAGCCCCACGTGGGTGCCAGCTGAAGTACTGGGTTTTTCGGAACCCAGCGGTGCCAGGGTACACCCTAAGACTTCGGATCCTTCCTGATTAGACCACAGAAACTCAGAGTCTTCTAGGTGAAGTCAAAGATCGAATTTATTGGCTGCAACCAAGTAACAGGCGTCCTAGAAGTACAACACGGTGTATATTCTCAGGAGACTGCTCAATTTTACAAAGCCAGCCTTCTCTTTTTATACAAAATATTACGCTTCAGGCAAACATTCTTAAGTTTACAGTTGACCATTCACATATTTTCACTACAAATAAAAAGCAGAGTCATGATGACGAGCCCATATTTCAGTTCGTCCAGCACACAACAAATTACCCGGCAAGGCCCAGCATTTTCATCAGATATCGGCGGACCCCAATAAAAACGGGCACCTCCTCCTCGTAAAGCAAGTCATAAAGTAAGGAACAGAGACAGGTGTGTGTGAGATTAGGTGTGGTTCGTGTGCGATGAAAGGTTTATGGCATGTTGTGCCTTGATGCTATCTCGTTCGGCCACTGGGAGAGGAACTGACAGGTTTTGCCTTGGGCAGTGGAGTCAGCTTGCCTAGGTCGCAGAGAAGTCACCAAAGGTGTACGTGTCCTTCAGAATTGTGTTTATTCAGAGTCATTGGCCTATGTGAGGGCAACTCACAAAATGGCTGCCGTACACAAAATGGAACCCGAGGGTTCAGGACGAAAACGACAGTTTCAGGGTGAAATCGTCACTCGAACATGACGAAGATGCTTGTGTATAGTATACTAGCCATTCTCGGTCTGCTGATATCAAAATCGTCATGATACGACGATGTTTATAACACGGGTCCAGAAGTTTAAATGCTACAGACGCCTTGTTCTTAGTGTTCTTGGTGGTCAGTTTGTCCTTATCAAAGGGCTCAAAGGGGGAGGCAGCACCTGAGGGAGGGAATAGAGCCTTCTTAGAGGCCAGGTCAGCAGAGATGAGTCTTGATTTTTCCGAGAAGAAAGCAGCAAGATCATGGCATGAGGGTGGGCAGCCAGCATGTTCAGAGTGGTTTGGAAGTTGTTGGAGTAGTTGTCTTTCGATCTCACCCATATAATCAAAAGGGTGACAATGTTTCCACCCAAATCCACTTCACATATTAGAATAATATCATCATCCTTTTGTGCCTTTAGGATCAGTGTTTTTCTTCTACTGATATTGAATTGGTGACATTGAAAGAATCCATCCACATCAAGTGTTGATTAATTAAGATTTATTGTGACAAGGCAAGTCACACAAAACTGAACCCCACAGTGCGACAGCATCAACTGATTCCCCTCAGGCTCCACATTCCATATGGAAGTCCCAAGAACATTCTTCTGTTAAAGATACCCCAACATAAAAATACAACTCATCTTCCATTCATAAAAAAATAAACAACTTTTTCTATATCTACTTTTGTTTCTTATACAAGAATTTCTTCCAAATGTTCTCATTTGAATGCATATAATACAAGAGATATTAAAAATATCACATTTTGAAATAATGATGCTACAAGATAATTACGATACAAGTTACCTTACATATTCAGTGAGCCATGTCAGCCCTACCCTTTTTCTTTCTGGGTAAAGCCTGATAGTTTTCTCAACAGAAACCAACCTTTTGGTTGCACACTGTTTTGCCAGGCGACAATGTTCAGTATTTAAACCACTAGTCACCAGTGAAAGAATAGATCCCCAGCAAATTTTGATTTATTAGGATTTATTTTGACAAGACAAGTCACACACAACTGAAGCCCAAAGTGCGTCGGCATCAAATGACTCATCTGGAGCTCCACATTTCACATTGAATTTTAAAGTATATTCTTCTCTTAAAGCTACCCCAAAATAAGAACACAACAGAGAGTATCTACCATTTTCTGAGTGAGAGTCCTCGAGTTGATATAGGTTGTGGGAAGTTAGCCTGGTACATGCTGTCCACTAATTAAAGTGGGCACCTTATACCAGTCCAAATAACCCTCATGGTGATTTAAAGGGTCAAAGAGAACCTTAGAAAGCTATGCAACTGGTAGCTGTGGAGAGCAGCGTTCAGGCTTAGTCTTGAAGGAATGCTAAGCAGCTTGTTTTTCCAGAATGCAACCTTATAGTATTGGTTAAATGAAAGGAGGCCCACACAGTAGTTATAAAAATATGCATTTCTTGATATAACTCTCTTTAAGCACAACACAGTATCCTCTGCATGAAGACAGTCACAAAGCACACAATACTGTAGCACAGACAAAATCGTAAGTAGCACTAATACACAGTGGGCTCCAGGGGAGACCAAACCATATACTAACATAGTGGTATAAGACTCATGACTCAAGCCAAGACAGCATCTAGAGGATGTAGAATCACTGGGACCCCAAAGAACCACCCATGGTGAGTAAGTAGGGGCCCCACGGAGGAAGGATGCAGTGTGGGAACACCACAGCGTGCGCCGTACAATTCTATGGGAGAGTTGCAGTTCAGGTTTTAAACTTTAAGGACCCTTCTAAGTGTACTTTGAAGAAACCCTTAGGAGGTTGGAGACTGAGAGCCACTCCACCCATGGATACCATAGTACCAGAGTTATCTATCTCAGAAAAGCCGGGTGCATAGGTATGAATTGGCGTCGGAAACCTCAGTCGATCTCTATGGAGGACTTCGAAGAAGAGCCACTGCTGGAAAGAAGAAAAATGTATTTCGGAATCCAAAGGTAGATTCTTGCTGAAGAGTGCCTGAAGGCAGAGAGGACAAAGTCTGGGTCACTCAGATGTGACCAGGGGCTCGGTAGACGAATGCCCACGATGTTGTGTGATTCAGGTGCATTGAAGGGGTTCTTGACTCTGCAGCCACTGGGACCAGGAGATGTCGAAAACAACCAGGAGTCAGATATGAGCTGTCCTATGAAGGATGTATAGTGCTGAGGGGTCAGTGTCTGGTTGGATCACCAACAAGCCTTGGTAGCGGCAACCCAAGCAGATGGTCAAGAAAGGTTTTGGTTCAGACCAGCAAGGTTCAGGCAAGGTTCAGGAGATTCACCAAACACAGGGGAGTTAGGGCACGCCTAAAGGAACCAGAGAAGCCCAAATAATGCAGTGTTGACCCTCAAGAGTACCCACAGGCCAGAGGCACAGGGGGACCTCAAGCAGTTTAACAAAGCAGCGGCCGACTAAGCACTCAGTGCGAGGTGTCAGGAGTTCTTTGTAGGAAATAGTGCCAGAGGTTGGGGATACTCGGAGACCAGTGCACTTGTTTTGTAAATGCCAACAAGCATTTGCACTTGCAAACGTATGCAGGGGAGTAAGGTATTGCAGTCCTTACAAGGGATTCTGCCCCCAAAATTGGTGAGAGGGCAGCTCGGATGCCGAGGGACTTGGAAACCCACCTCCTGTGTTGCTGAAGCCTTTGGAGCCTGTAGGAGCTTAGGAGCAGCAGACTGGTCAATCGTGATGTGGTGCCTGCAGTTGCAGGGGAGTGACTCCTTCACGCCAAGGGAGATATCATCGATTGTCCTTGATGCTCCAGAGGCCCTGCACGGAGCCTGTAGGATCCACGGGCAGAGACAATGCTTCAGACTGAGAGGGAGACAAAGTTGGGCCCAAACAAAGTCCAGTGAAGTCTAGAGTGTCCAGATGGTCGAAGTTCAGTGGTTTCTGGTTCAGAATCCTATTCACTTCAAATCTACGGTCCTACAGCCAGGTAAGCCTTTTTGTACCCACAGGAGAGGGTTGGACAAATTCAGGGGACCCTCCCAGTGGAGGGTCTGGACAGTGGGGAGGTTTCTCCCATATTCCTTGTGCAGTTTCGCCCTAGAGCAGGATCCAACAGCTCCCAAAACTAGTTTGAACTGGACTATGCACAGGGACACCAAATGTGCCCCTCATGCAGACTTTCTGTCACTGTCAAGCGTACCCACCCAGGCCTAATAGACTAAATCCTGTCTGGGAGGTGGTCACACCTCCCTGTGACAGGATGCCTATTGTTCTGCCTTCCCCTGCTCAAGCATTGCTCAGAAAAAGACACACAGTTGATGGACGGAAAGCAGAACAACTCAAAACATTCACCCCCAGTCAAGAGATCTTGGTTAAATCCATCATTCTTTTGCTCACCATGCCACCCCAGTTTAGACCTGACCATATGCAAATCAGTCTTGACCCTGTGCCTCATGGGAACAGTCCAGGCCAAACTGCTAAGCCAGGTCCTTCCTGGACCGGAAACAAGCATCCTAGGACTGGTTTTGTGGTTTCACCCCTCTTCAGCCAGGATAGCTTGAATCCAGTGGCACAGTGATTCCGGGACCCACGTCTAGGCATACACGGCGCACTTAGGGTGAGGAAGCAAAAGACACACAATTGATGGACGGAATGCAGAACAAATCAAAACATTCACCCCCAGTCAAGACATCTGGGTTAAATCCATCATTCTTTTGCTCACCAGGCCACCCCAGTTTAGACCTGGCCATATGCAAATCAGCCTTGACCCTGTGCCTCATGGGAACAGTCCAGCCCGAACTGCTAATTCAGGCCCTTCCTGGACCGGAAACAAGCATCCTAGGACCGGTTTCGAGGTTTCACCATTTCGTGTTACCTGTGCCCAATACGCATAAAGTGATGCACTCGTGAGTTCTTGAAAAATGTATTAGAACTCTCAGATGTGCCGGAAATGGTCATCATTTTATCGTTTTTTAAACTCCAGAAGAGGGCTCATTTTAATAAATTGGTCAGTGCCATCTTAACATGGTAAAAATACCTCAATGCTGGTATATTAGCATCCTCTCATACACATTGTAAGCAATATCATAATGACAATTCATTATAAGCCTAATTCATCAAATCAGAGATTAAAATTATTATTATTTTAACAATTATGCCCTGAACTAGTATACATAGTGCAGAGACTTCTGTCAAGAAACACGGGGACTCCATATTGACGTAATCCTTCTGCTGCTTATGTCAAGTACCAACATTTCATCAAATAATAAACAATCGACCCTTTTTCATGGGGAGTTTTGCTTGATACGAGAGTCCTGGCAAAGGGGCAACAAGGGCAAACTGCCGAAACGCGTCTTGTTTTGTTTGCTGCAAGAGTTATACAAACTTTTTCATGAACTCACCACTCATGAGTGCATCACTTTGTGCGTATTGGACACAGATAACACAAAGCGTTAATTTTCAGCATGGCTACACTCCTGTGCGAAGATGCACCCGTCCGCAAATGCACAGACTGTGGGGTTGTCCTCCGCGGATTGAGTCCTCGTCCATTATACATCCTGTTTCTAGTGATGGCGTTTCCTGGCATGGATTTGTCTTCTCCAGATGCCACTTTATTTTAGACTCTGTCCCAACTTGGACATTCGTCCTTTCGGAGAATTTGTTGTTATCTCCCCTTCTTTCTCTTTAGTGGGTTGGTATATGGACTTTCTTGCATCTCCTGATATGCCGTGAAAACCTTCACCCATTTGGTACTCTGAATATTATGCCTTTTTTGCTCTCTTTGCTTAGTGTTTAATACGTCCTGTCCACAAACTCCATCCATAGGGACTTAGACCTATTCATTTAAATCCTTGTTCATCATGGCGCTCGTGGACACGCGTCCTTTCTGCTTTATGGTTTGTCCTTTCCCTATTTCTGATACAGCTTGTGGGTGGGAGCCCAACTTCCAGGTCTCCGCAGCTCCACCGTAATTGTTTCCTCTATTTAAACTAGCTGATTGCCTCTTGCTGTGCTCAGCTGTTTTTTACTATTGCCAGTTGGAAACCCTTCCCCGTTAGCCGCTGGATGGTTGCAACTACTGCGTGTCTACTGTTCCTTTTGGGTATGTTTTGATCCAAGTACCCTGTGTATATCAGATGTAAATGTAGGAGGCTCTCTCTGCATTTTGCGTTAGATTTATCTTTATTTTGACATTTATTTAACTTGGGCGGACATTCCCCTGGTAGCATTTACTGTGCCCACCTCCGGGGATTGTCGGATCCCTTCACTTGTCCCTCCTCTATTTCCTGTACTTGTTATCTAACAGAGACTGGTCCCTTTAAGCTCTTTTTAGGTCTTGGCCCGACATAATCAGAACATGCGCTGCTCTCGTCATACGAGGCTTCTTGGAATCGATACGATTCCAGAAGCCATTTCCCAGCTCTGCCTTTAGCTTTGATTCGTGTGCGTTGTTTAGCGTCACGAATTATGCGAAAGGCAGTGCAATGATTGCACCAAAAGCATGTCAATCCCTCATTGTTGGCACCCTGTCTCCTTTAGCCCACGCCCAGCAGGATTGGATCTGTTACTGGCGGCAGGAGACAGCGTCTCCTAATAAGTCGCCACGCACTTTTTTGTGATCATTCGCCTTTGGCAAAGGCAGCCACATGTTTATTTTTGCATCGCACTTTCACTTTCACCTTTGCCAAAGCCGAGAGCTTGTTCAGAGAAGGTGCGGTGCTCGGATAGAGCCTGGAAGGGCAGCAGGAGTTTAATGAATTAGTCGATGAGTATGGAAACGCATATACTTTTCCACAATCATCGACTAATTCATTAATTCCATCTTCCACTTTAAATTCGATTGCTTCCATGTGCCACACTGTGCATTGAAACAACTTCATGCTTTGTTGACCTGCAGTTAGAGGTAGGCGTTTGTTTAGGGTTTCACAACGTAGCACAATATTGCTTTTAGGCGCTACATTATGCAGCACAACATCGCCTCTGGTGAGATGTTACTGGTGCGTAAAAATAATAATGGGAGGACAGGGTAGGTGGAAATGAATGCATGAATGATGTAGGGGACTGCTGCTTAAATTAACTGCATAATGCGTAATCTGTTTGTTAATCCCTTCCATGTGCCAAACTGTGCATTGAAACAACTTCAAGAGTCCTGGCAAGACTATGCTTTGTTGACATGCGGTTAGAGGCGGGTGTTCAATTAAGGTTTCACAACGTAGCACAATATTGCTTCTATGTGCTAGACTGACACTGAATGACTGACACTGACTGACTGACACTGACTGACTGACACTGACTGACACTGACTGACTGATAATGACTGTAGGAGAGTAGGGTCTGCTTCCTGTGGTTACCCCCACTTTTTGCTGTGATTCTCTGTTTTTTTTACATTAGTGTGGCTGTGGACCTGCTAATCAGGCCCACAGACCAGCTGTTCTCTCTCTAAATTGACACCATGTACTTTAGGTACATATCAGATTGGTTACTGGACCACCCTTGTGAGCTCCTGTATAGTGTACCATAGGTACCCAGGGCATAGGTGCACCCTAGGCCTTCCAGTGGCTGCAGCATGTATTGTGCCACCCCTGGTTGCCTTCCAAACTGACACCACAGGTCTGTACACTCTGCCTGGGTAAGGTGGTGTAATCACCCCTTACTTAGATATAGTATACCTATATCTATATAGACACATATACACCTATAAGTCACTCCTATGGCAGATCTATGCACCTGGCTTCCGTGGGTGAGGTAACACAAGTATTCTGGTAGTCTCAAGGGTATTGGCCCTCCTAGTGTCTAAGTCTAAAAGGGTTCCATCATAGTTCATTTAGAAGTGTCCTTAAATTGTAAAATTGTAACTTGTTAGTTTCCCATAGAAAGTCAAGGGTAACCCGCGGCTGTGTTTAGACACTGCACGCATCTCCCGTGGGCCTCCTACATCCTAACCTTTGGTTGTCCTGAGTAGCCTCAGTGATTCCACAGGCCCTAGGCCTGCTTTCTATTTCCCACGTGGTTCTTATACCACTATTTTAGTATATGGTTTGTGAGGCCCCTAGGGCAAAACATACTCTGTGCAATTTATTGTATTGTACTTTTACCTCCGACCTCATAAAGAGTCCAGATGGGTTGTTTTTAGAATAAATACATATATATTTGATATATACCTTGTGTGGTGTGCTTTCATTTGGTACTCAAGGGATTATAATTGAGAAAACAACTAGCTTAACACCTTGCCTGCGGCGCCGATTCTCCCCCGGTGCGGAACATTCCATTTGCGGGTGTGGTCACCGTTCCATTATGAGCACAGCGCGACCCATGCTCATGATGGAACCATTCCATCATGAGCATCGAAGGGGTTAATTTGCTCTCTGAAGTCTTAGCCTGAAGACTGCTCACCATTGCTACCCCTAGGATAGCTTTCTATAAGGTTGACTTTACAACCACCATCAATAAGGGTCAATTAGACTAGTGCAAGGTGCCCACTAGAACAAGTGGACATCATAAGCCAAGCTAATTTCTCACTTTGGTGTGCAATGGATGGGATAAGAGCTTGCATTGTTTTACCAAATAATCTTGAGAATATCATTTGAAAAATCACATCAACGTACCTTTAAGTACATATGAATCAAGACTTATAATACATAAGTTCTACTGAACTTAGCAGATGTAGGTGGTAAGAGCTTAGCACACCCTGACTACAACTTATACAGAGGTTCTAGTAGGAAACAATTAGTTTAGGTAGTGCATATACCACACTACACTAGTCATGGCCTTAAGGGCAGGAGCTAGTGTTTCTCTGACAGATGTCAGCAGAGTGCAGACATCTATATATGACACATTCACATTCCAAGACTTAAGGGGATTGTGTGTCACAAGAAAATTAAGGCAAGGACAGAGTGCAACCACCCAACACCTCATAGATATCCTGGTGGCAGATGACGTAGCAAAATAATCATATCCAGATACCCTAGGTAGTGGGGAGGGGGGCCACTCCTCATTTGAGGAGGATCCAAGTGGGGCACCCCACCAGGACTCTGAGGAGGAGGAAGGTGCGGACCAGAAACTGGTTGATGAACCAGACCTGGGAGAGACAGGACTAACTGGAGATGGAGATGGCGGTGAGGGTCACTCCTTCATTCCCCCAGGTAGGGCTACTGGTGTACCTAGAAGACAGAGATCTCACTCAGGTGAATCTTGCCATTCTGGTGTGTGGGCTAGAGCCAACTGGTGGCAGCATAATCCCTAGTGGTAGGGATAGGTCTTATGACCATAGAAACCTAAACAAGATTGTCCCTTCCTATCAGATTGGTGGTGACATCCACAAGTGTATAACTGCTTTGGAGAGGGCCTGCAAAGTACAGCAGGTACCCCAGAGTCAGTGGGCAGAAATCGTGTTGCTCTCCTTTACAGACAAAGGAAGAGACAAGCTCCTTACTGTTAGAGAAGAGGATGCTGACAACTACACTTTCCTGAAGAGTGCTCTAATAGATGGGTTTGGCCTAACCACTGAGCAGTATAGGTTGCTGTTCAGAGATACCCAAAAGACACAGAGTCAGGACTGGACAGATTCTGCAGATTGTGCTACTAAGGCTCTGGAAGATTGGTTACTGGGCAGTAAAGTAAGTGACTATACAGGATTGTATAACTTTATTATGAGAAAACAGATTCTTAATAATTGTCAGAACCAGTTATTGCATCAACACCTGGTTAACTCTGATTTGACCTCTCCACAAGAATTGGATAAGAGGGCAGACAAATGGCTCAGAACCAGGGTGAAGCAGAAGGTACAGAACCAAGGTGGTGACCAGAAGAAGCCAGACCAAAAGGGTGGAGAGAAAGCAAAAGACCAGAAGTCTTCACAAGGTCCTCAAAAAGCATCTAATGGTGGGGGTTCCCAACAATCTAAAAAGAAAGAAGGCCAAAAGAAACCATGGTGCAAAGTTTGTAAAAATAATACTCAATGGACCAGGGATTGCACCAAAAACGAGACAGCTCCAGCCACCATTGCCCCAAGGCAACTGGTCCCCCTAGTTCAGCTCCAAATGGTGGTTCTCAACAGAGGGATGTAGTAGGGTTAATTCTGGGAACTGAGATGGACTCTGGCCTAGTCAGAGTACCAATGCAAGCTGTTTGATCTGTGATGGAGGCATGGATATGTCTTTCCTTGTGAGTCCCAATAACTTGGGCAAGTACAGAAAAACTCATTTAGTCAAGGAAAAAGAGGTGCAGGCCTACAGGGACACAGGGGCTAGTGTCACCATGGTGATAACTGACTTTGTGGACCCTGGACAGATCATACTAGGTGAAACTTACCTAGTGACCAACGCTAGCAATGTCACTACTGCACACAGTATGGCAGTTGTGAATTTCTCCTGGGGAGGGATAACTGGCCTTAAGAAGGTTGTTGTTAATTACGACCTCCCTGTAGAATGTTTGCTTGGCAATGACCTAGAGACTTCAGCTTGGTCTGAAGTGGAGTTTAGGACACATGCAGAAATGTTGGGCATATCAGTACATGTTCTTGCTGTGACCAGGTCACAGGTCAAACATTGCAACACTGAACAGGCACTGGATTCTGGAATAATGGACCAGTTGCCTCCTAGGAAAAGGAGCAGTAGGGCTAAGGCTGTGCCTTCCCCCCTGCCTCAGGATGAGGATCAGCCTTCTGAGGAAGCTGATTGTGAGCCCGAGAAGGAACTGTCCTAGAAGAGCTTGAGCCTGATCAGGTTGAGTTTCTTGGGACAGGGGGACCTTCTAGGGCAGATATGAGCCAGGGCAGTTGGACTGCCCTTCTCTAGAACCCTTCAGACAGCAAGCTGCTACTGAGGCTGCAGGGAATGCAAGTGGAACCCATAAGGTTTACTGGGATGAATGGCTCCTGTATTCAGAGGGCAGAGACCCCAAGCCTGGTGCTTCCAGGAGGTTGGTCATTCAGGGGCTTCCTTTTGACACTAGACCATGTTATTCTCCTTGCAGGACATCTTGGCCAGAACAAAACCTGGGACAGGCTTGTTCCACATTTTCACTGGCCCCACATGTCAGAAGACACCAAGGAGTTTTTTCGCTCCTGTGTGACCTGCCAAGCCAGTGACAAAGCAGGGACCACTAAAAGCCCCCCCGTATACCACTGCCTGTGGTGGGGGTTCCCTTTGAAAGAGTTGGGATAGACATTGTTGGACCAATGGATCCCCAAACAGCCTCTGGGCACAGGTTTATTCTGGTGGTAGTGGATCATGCCACCAGATACCCAGAAGCTATTCCACTTAGGACCACTACAGCACCTGTTATGGCAAGAGCCCTTTTGGAAGTTTTCTCAAGAGTGGGTTTCCCTAAGGAGGTTGTATCAGATAGAGGTGCAAACTTCATGTCTAGTTACTTGACTGCAATGTGGAAGGAGTGTGGAGTGACCTATAAGTTCACCAGACCCTATCACCCACAGTGCAATGGTCTAATTGAAAGGTTCAACAAGACCTTAAAGGGTATGATTAAGGGTCTCCCAGAAAAGCTCAGGCGAAGATGGGATTTCCTGCTACCCTGCCTTTTGTTTGCTTACAGAGAGGTCCCACAGAAGGGGGTTGGCTACAGCCCTTTTGAACATTTGTTTGGGCATCCTGTAAGAGGACCCCTTTGTCTGGTGAAGGAAGGATGGGAGTTACCTCTCAAACTTTCCAAGCAAGACATTGTGGACTATATACTTGGTCTCTGCTCCCGGATGGCTGAGTAAATAAACAAGGCATCCAAAAACCTTGAGTCAAGTCAGGAATTGAAAAAGGCCTGGCATGACTAAAAGGCTGTACTGACTGTTTGCCAGCCAGGACAGAAAGTGTTGGTGTTGGAGCCAGTGGCCCCAGCAGCTCTCCAAGACAAGTGTAGTGGATCCACACTATTGTTGAACAGAAGGGAGAAGTCACCTATTTGGTTGATCTTGGAACTCCCAGGAGCCTCCACAGGGTGCTTCATGTCAACAGACTGAAACCATATGTTGACAGGGTAGACATGGGCTTGCTCATGGCTACTAATGAAGGACAGGAGGAAGAGAGTGACCCTCTCCCGGACCTGCTCTCTCAGAACCCTGATGATGGTTGAGTTGATGGTGTAGCCTTGGCAGGCAGCCTCACTGACCAACAGCAGAGTGACTGCAGACAAGTTCAGCAGGCATACAGACATATGGTTTCCCTGAGTCCAAGGCAGACTACCCGGTGCACTCATGAGGTGGACACTGGGACAGTCTGCCTGTTAAAAATAAGATTTACAGGCAACCTGATCATGCCAGGGACTGTATCAGGAGAGAAGTCCAGAAAATGTTGGAAGTGGGAGTATTTGAACCTTCGGATAGCCCTTGGGCTAGTCCAGTAGTTCTAGTGCCAAAACCTCACACCCAGGGTGGAAAGAGAGAGATGAGGTTTTGTGTAGACTACAGAGGTCTCAATGCCGTCACTAAGACAGATGCCCATCCAATACCTGGAGCAGATGGGCTCATAGATAAGTTGGCCTCTGCCAAATATCTGAGCACATTTGATCTGACTGGCAAATCAGGTTAGCTGATGAGGCCAAGCCAAAGACTGCATTTTCAACCCCTAGTGGGCATTATCAATTTGTGGTGATGCCCTTTGGTCGTAAAAATGCACCTGCCACATTTCAAAGTCCTCTCAGGCCTAGATGACTACTGTGCAGCTTATCTTGATGATATTGCTGTCTTTAGTGCCACCTAGGAAGATCACCTGATCCACCTGAAAAATGTTTTGGTGGCCCTGCAAAGAGCAGGCCGAAACTATCAAGGCTACCAAGTGCCAGATAGGACAGAGTCAGGTAGTGTACCTGTGCCACCTAGTAGGTGGAGGCCAGGTTCAACCATTACAGACCAAAATCCAGACCATAATGGTCTGGGTTGCTCCAACCACCCAGACTCAGGTCAGAGGTTTCTTGGGCCTGACTGGGTACTACAGGAGATTTGTCAAGGGGTTTGGTTCAATTGTGACACCCCTGAATGACTTAACTTCTAAAAGAATGCCCAAGAAAGTTCAGTGGACAGTCAGCTGGTAAAAGGAATTTGATGACCTGTAGCATGCCATGTGCACTGCTCCCATTCTGCAAAGTCCAAACTACTCCAAAGAATTCATTGTCCAAACAGATGTTTCTGAGTTGAGGGTAGGGGCTGTACTATCACAATTGAATGCTGAAGACTAGCCAGTAGCTTTTATTAGCAGAAGGCTGACCCTAGAGAGAAAAGTTGGTCAGCTATTGAGAGGGAGGCCTTTGCTGTGGTTTGGGCCCTGAGGAAGCTGAGGCCATACTTGTTTGGTGCTCACTTCCCATTTCAGACAGACCATAAGCCCCTCTTGTGGCTCAAACAGATGAAGGGTGAAAATCCCAAACTGCCCAGGTTGTCCATTTCCCTACAGGGGATGGACTATAAAGTTGAACACAGACCTGGGTGTAACCATGCCAATGCAGATGGCCTCTCCAGATATTTCCACTTAGAACATGAAGACTCAACTGGTCAAGGTTAGTTTAATGTCCCTGCGTTTGGGGGGGGGGGGGTGTAGGATAGTAGGGTCTGCTTACTATGGTTACCCCCACTTTTTGCTGTGATTCTCTGGTTTTTGGACTTTAGTGTGGCTGTGGACCTGCTAATCAGGCCCACAGCCGAGCTGTTCTCTCTCTATATTGATACCATGTACTTTAGGTACATGCCAGATTCGTTACTGGGCCACCCTTGTGAGCCCCTGTATAGTGTACCATAGGTACCCAGGGCATAGGTGCACCCTAGGCCTACCAGGGGCTGCAGCATGTATTGTGCCACCCCTGGTTTGCCTTCCAAACTGACATCACAGGTCTGTTCACACCGCCTGGGTAAGGTGGTGTAATCACCCCTTACCTAGATAAAGTATACCTATATCTATATATACATATAGACACATATACACCTATAAGACACTCCTATGGGAGGCCTTGACAATCCTGGAGGCAGAGTGCTTGGTTTTATGTGAGAGGGTGCCTTAGCATGAGCTGAGGCCCTCTGCAGCTTTCGGTACCATCTCCTTATAGCTTTTCGATGACATAGCCATACCATATACTCTTAAGTGCATTATAATCCTCACGGTTAATGCTAACTTTGGTTTGGCTTTATCAAAACATGTTGTGTAAGATGTCAAACACTATGGAATACTACCCCCCTGCCAGTCCTGGTGGCGGGGGTAGCATTCCACCCTTCGAGCGTGAGAAGACATGTAGTTACTGGTTTACCTGGTTAAAGTTAAACAGAGCCCCAGCATCACAAAATGGATGCTAGTGCCACAGACACGAGTCTGCCCTCCTGGTGCTGGATGAATCTGCGGCAGGGGAGGCCTGTACAATAGGTTTCCTTTCCACGGAGGTGCTGGCACCTCCCCAGACCGGCTTTAGTGTATTGCGGCAGGGAGGTTTGCATTCAGTGAATGCTTTTCAGACACTACCTGGGGCACAGTAGGTGCTCCATGCATTTCCCAGTTCAAACCAGTTGCTGGGGCACTCAGCCCCAGCTCTGGTGCAATACTGGACATAGGGGAAGGGGTGTAACCACCCCCACCCCAGGTCCACCCATTGGAGGGACCTTAGAGTTAGTCCAACCCCTAAACTTACTATAAGTATAGAACCCCAGTCCCTAGGACTTTATATTACCCTGGACAAAACTCTGAAACATAGATCCTGGACCTTCCACATATCATTTCAACTGGAAGATGGAAGATTTCTCCCTTGTGGTCAAGGAGTGACCTCTTCTGTTCAAACAGGCACCAACAGCATCTTTGCCGGTCTGAATTTTCGAGGCTCCCGCTGGATACTGAAGAATCTGCAACATAGGACATGGACTTCCAGACATCCCTGAACATGAACTTCGCTAACAGCAAAGCTGAGACCTGGGGCAGACACGAAAGACGTGGGACCGGAACTCCTGGACATCCTACATTTTGGTACCTACATAAACTTCCTGAGGTATCCTGAAGTTGTGCATTGGAGTGCCTGAAGCCATGGACCCGAGCACCTTTTGCACCAAAGCTTGAAGCCCCACACTCCACGAGTGGCCCATGGGCTTGCTTTGTGCATTTCTGCTCAATGCATCTTTGTGGTTCCTAGTCCATTGGGTAGTGAGCCACCGAGAAGACAATTCTTTATTTCAACTTGCTTTCCCGGTTGCCCCAGGCTTGTTCCAACTTCCCTGCAAAGGAGAAGTTCCACAAACCTTGCTGGTATGCCCCAAAGCCCATATCGACATCTTACATGGGTTGCATTTGTCAAGGCTTGTTGGGTCCAATCCGGAAACCGACACTGCAGTCAACTAGATTCTTTCTGGGACAGCTTGAATCCAGCTCCTGGTTGTCATCGACACCTCCTGGTCCTCGTGGCTGAAGAGACAAATTTCCCCTTTTCACCTGACATCACCCGACATCTGGTGGCATCTTTCTATCACCGCCCTGATCACTGGCAAGTGGCCTAGACTCTGTCTCCTCTGCTTTCAGGTTCTACAGATCTTCGATCCACCCTTGGATCTACCCAGACACTTTTCCTCTGGTCGCCTGCAGCACTTCTTTGCAGATCTCCATTGAAATCGACAACAGAACCCGACACCAAAAGAGACCTATGCACCCTGCTTCCGTTGGGTGAGGTAACACGAATACTCTGGTAGTCTCGAGGGTATTGACCCTCCTAGTGTCTAAGTCTAAAAGGGTTCCATCGTAGTTCATTTAGAAGTGTCCTTAAATTGTAAAATTGTAACTTGTTAGTTTCCCATCGAAAGTCATGAGAAGTTAGCCTGGCATATGATGTCCACTAGTTCTAATGGGCACCTTGCACCAGTCTAATGGATCCTTATTGATGGTGGTTGTAAAGTCAACCTTATAGAAAGCTATCCTAGTGGTAGCATTGACCAGCAGTCATCAGGCTTAGACTTCAAAGAGCGTATTAGGCAAGTTGTTTAGGCATGCCAAAAATGTTATAGTATATATAATATTATAACAAAGTAGTACTTAATGCAAATATTGTACCATTCAAGAATTCAAAAATTTGGGAAAAATCTCCACATTGCCTGCTTTTATTTGCTGCAGCAAACAAACAAACAAACCAAAATCTTGGCCAAGCTGTACAAAAGTGTTGCATTGCGACCGTACCAAAAAAAAGTCTCCATCTTCCAACTGCCAAGTTCTGGGTGACCTAACGGTCGTTTTGAAATACTCACGACAAAGGAGATCTTAGTCGGGACCGGCCATTACCTCGAGGGTCAGATCGAGAAAACCGGAGAACACATTGGTCTGCAAAGACAAAGGGTCTCCTCATGCAGGGTACCTTCCTCAGTGGATTCCTGCTTTCCGCCACAACCGCACTCTCGGATGGCCGGGTCTCCGATGAGTCCCACGTTCGGTAGCCAATTTGTGGAATAAAAAGCCTTTTTAGGGGCTCACTGATACACCGGTCCTTAAACCAACAAAGAAGAGATTGGCACAGAAGCTGTAATATTAAAGAGAATACATTTATTAACCTCACATGAGGGAGACTGAGTCAATACGGTACCCTCAGGCCACTGTATAAGGTAGTCTATGGAGTACAGAAACCATGGGTCTTTTATGGCCAGTTTATAGCTGTAACAGATTTGCTGACATTAGTTAAAATAGCCTGCCAGTTACTTTGAGAGCAGGTGCATTCTAGTAACTACAGGCCTTTCTGAGCATATATTGCTCTGGATCAGTGCTGAAGGAGTTAACTGTAGATGATGACTCAGGCGTAATAGGGAGCAAGCACATGGCAAGCACATGGCTAACTAAAATGGCTGCCATAAACAAAATGGCTTCAGCTCATGCTAACAACGATTTCAGCTAGTTTCCACAGCAGGAACTCTCTTATTTCCAACTTTCGGGCCATAGCACCCATCCCTATCTAGACAATTGATAACATCATTGATAAAAAGAATAAAAAGGGTGGGGGCAAGAACACAGCCCTGCCTTACACCACACTGGACTGGTAAGGTGTCAGTGAGTTGGTTGTTCCCACCCTATCTTGTTGTAATTTAGCAGCGATTAGGTTAAGCATTAGCAGAAGACATCTTGTATTTAGAGACTATCTTGTCTGTTGTGTGGAATCCATTTTGTATTTTTGTCAGCCATTTTTTTTGCCATGTGCTCGCCATGTGCTCTGTCCTATCTTCTTGTCAACTGCTCTTGAAATCTGCCTAGAGATGAGATATATTTAGCCTCTTCTGCTTCGCACGTGCTCAGTTGAGCTTACAGCTGTCCCCAACTTGTAACTGTCAAGATGTGTCCACCAGAATTAGCTGTCAGCCCCTCCCACTTGTTGCCAGCACACTCTCTGTATGACCTTATATGTATTTAAAACCAGCATTCTGTCCTCGTACCGCCTTCATTTGAGCCCCTGTGTGGGAATAAAAGGACCAAGCTCCTTCCAGTCAGTGTGCTACTTCATACCTGGCCGAACGGTGTTCTGTGAATGTAGTTCCACCTCTAGAGGTTTAATAAACTCTGTCTTTTCTATTCCAGCTTCTGTGCCAACTTCTTTCTATTGGTCTGAGGACTCTGTGCAGAGAAGGGAGAACCCCTAGCACTGGTAGGCCTTGCTGAGGTTCACCACCACAATCTCACCTGTGCGTGTTGGATGAATAGAGTAAGATTAAAACATCTAAAAGATTCTGTGGCATACCCTGCTTCTTAAGGACCCTCCAAAGGTTTGGGCCTGGAACTAGGTCAAATGCAGACCGTAGGTATACTAAAGCCACATAAAGCTCTCCTCCTTTAACGTGTACTTCCTTCCAATATATACATAACAAATGGAAGGTTTGGTCCAGGGTACTAGTTCTGGCTCGAAGACATCTGACTCTATAATCCAGTCCTGCAACCGAGCTAAGATCTGCTTACAAAAGATCTTTTGCATGAAGTCAATAAAACTGATTGGCATGTAACTCGATGGCTTCGCTCTGTCCCCTTATTTATAAATAGGGATAATCTCTGCATTTTTCTCATGGAGGGCCTAGGGCTACCTCTAAGGATCAAATTGGATAATACATTTATATACGAACCCCAAAGAGCCACATCCTCCTTGTAAAGATCATTGGGGATTAGGTCAGGCCTGGACGCACGGGCCGTGATACAAGAGGCAATTGCTGCTTTAGTCTCTTCTATCATGATATGAAGGTGTTCACCCCCTATACCATCTTTGGTCAAGCCTTCCTCTGGCCCCGTAGTTGTCTTATCTCTCGATTCATATACGGTGCCAAAATGAGTTTCCCAGTTCTCTGGCTGTACGGTGAACTCTAAGGTTCTCTTGTTCCCATTTAGCCAATATGCCGCTTTGTTCCAGAACTTTTTCGAATCTCTGTCTAACAATGCTTTCCGTAAGGATGACCATAGGGAACCCTCCCACTCCTTGGCATATTCAATTACTTATTTGTACTGGGCTCTACGGATCACTATTTCAGTGTGAGATTTTTGCTTTACAGCCCTTAATCATTCCTGCTTAGTGAGCCTACAATCCTTAGTGTACCATGCACCCAGCTGATCTAGTCTCTGTTGTGGGCTGGATCTTTCAGTCTTTTGGGAATTTCCCTGGCAGCCTAGTAGATCTCTTATTTCTTTGTAAAGCAATTCATGACTGGGACCTATTCTCTCATCAATATAGTCCACAGTTGAACTGGCAGATTTTTCAAGTAACATGAAGACCTTGCTCTTCACTGCACCTAAGGCCTCCGGATGGGCCTCCACCCAGTCCCATTGTATTCTCTATTGATTTTTGGCTACTGATTAAAATTCTGTGTCTGAGCAACCAAGGTTGACCGGCCCCATGGGCGCCTGATTTATGAGGGTGAGAGCGAGTGTGCTGTGATCACTTTCGACCCCTTTACTCGCTGCCATATCCATAAATAGGTGCCAATAGTTTAGGGATACTAGGCAATAATCCATGCTACTTTCCTGGGCTAACCCACTAAAGGTGGCTTCCCCATTAGGGTCAGATGGAGTCCTTCCATTGGTCGCTCTTAAATCATGCTGCATTGTGAGTGCCAACAGCTGCGCTCCTCTTGCACTCCACCTCACCATGGGCAAGTCTAGTTGAGGGACCTGCCATTCTCTATCCCATTCATCGGTCAGGTTGAGGGGAATTGGGGCCAGTGGTTCAAACATATAATTAAAATCCCCACCCACCAAGAAATGGGAATTGTTTGAGTTATGTGTTAGTGCAGTATCTAAGATGCGCAGAGTATCACTTTCTACCATAGCCTTCTGAACCCTGTTATGCACGTTGAAAATCATTATTCTAGTACCATTTTTAAAACTAAGCTCCAGAGCAAGTATTTCTTCAGAGTCCACATACAATGGTCTTACTTTGCTCCCTAACGCAAAATTCACCCATACAGCTAATCCTCCTGAGGGTCTATCCCGCTCTTTTTTACTGGCATCTTTGACATTGGTTGAAAAGCTGCTACTATGCGGGCAAGTGAGGCTCCATGTTTCTTGAAATAAAATAACATCAAATGTGTATATAAATGAGCACCAATCCACATTCTCCATTAACTTGGAAATCCCCGCCACATTCCAGACCAATACCCTTAGGGGGTGGAGCTTCAACAGACCCCCTTCAGTAACTTTAGGCCCTAATGGCTCTCCTCTGTGCATTCCTACCTTCATCCCGGTTTCAGCAGTGGGAACACACTTACTGTGGACATCATTTACTGGGACAGGGGCACAGACTAGGGGAATTGAATTCAAATTTGGGGGGCTGCTGATATTAGTACAAGTCAGCCCTAAAGGACTAGAGGGACTTCGCCTATCTGCAGATATTATCTTTACCTCATCCAGTGGTCAGCTGTTCTTCTGCCCTTCAGCCATATTCAACAAGGGCGGCCTGAGACGAGCCAGTCCAAAGGCAGGTTGCGGCAACCCACTGCATGGTTCAGTAATGGGTACAAGGGGGATCTGGGGAGTACTCCAATGGGGGTCTGTATTTGATGGATATACTGGAGTTTTTGGGAGGGACTGTGCGGGCATCGGTCGACAATAGGGATCGGAGAGTAACTCTGGGATAGTTTTCTGGAATCAGGGGGTTGATGGGGTTCAACCTTTTTTAGGCATAGGATTTGGAGATCTTATTCGAGGATGTATGACATTACAACGCATGCTTTTACATTGCATGCTTTTACAACGCGTTTTTTACAACGCATACCATTGCAAACGCATAGTGCTTTTAGGCACTGGATAGTGAATTGTTTAATTTACTATTCCAACTCCAGTCCCCGTGGATAGTAGGGAAGGTGTTGGATAGTACATTAAACCTATTCCCTATCCTAGAGCAATGCGTTGTAATGGTTTGAGTTGTAAAAGTTGCGTTGTAAAGGCACTGCGTGGTAAAAGTTGCGTTGTAAAGGTTGTTTACCCTTATTCGAGTATAATCTCAGGAAGTAGTTCCCTTTTTGTTGGCTCTATTACATACTTCCAAGCTGGTTACATCCCTGTTCAGGGAAAGCTGTGTATAGTTTGGTTTTGGTGCCACCCAGGGCCTCAATCTATTTTTTCCATGTTTTTTGAGAGTGCTCACCTCAACTCTCAGGGATTCTATCAGAACTATTAGTGACTGAATAACAGCCATTGTGGTTCTTTCTGTCTCAAGAGTGCCTGTAGGATCATCACGCCCTTCCACCACTACACCCCTTCCTCATCCACTACAAGAGCGTCAAATCTGTTATGGCACTCAATGCTAGAGATAGGGGTTCTACTAGGGGCAGTTCGGGGGTCAGAACCTGGTGAATAGACTTGAGCACGTGGGACCGAAACAGTGCTACTTTCCTTCTCTATACTTAACATGATGTTTTTTGTGTAGCGGAGGAGACAGCCTAGCTGTCTTTTTGACCTGGGGAGTTTCGGGTGAGGTAGCTACCAGTAATCCATCGTCTAGGGCTTTATTACACCTTTTTTTGTCTTTTTAATCATAAATAGGATCTGTTTTACTAATTTCCTGGCAGGGGGTGGTCCTGGGGAAGAAGCAGACATTTGTCCAATGATGTTATAACTGCCAATAGGACTGTCACAGGAGGGGGAAGGACAGGGGGGATGAGAATAAGCTATAACCTGACATTCTGCCAGGATTGACTCAATCCTGTCCATTGTCTCATGGCAGACGACATTTGACGACCTGCCATGACCCATAGGTTGAGCCTTAGCCTTCCTTTTACCCATGATGTTGCTAAAGTACGGTAGTCCGAGATAGGACCAGAATAAGAAAAACAATAGTGCGGGGTACCTACAGAACAGAGGTTGGGTATTACTAAATAGGATTTACCAACACTGGAAAACTGGGCAAGGTGTAATTACGAATGCAGACAGCAAAAAAGACTGGGGCCCACCTGGCCAAAACTGGTCCTAAGGCAGTAGCAGCAGAGAAAAATGCACGGATGCAAGAAGCAAAGTGCAGGGTGCGGAATGCAGAGTGTAAAGTGCAAAGTACAAAGAACATAGTGCAAGGTGCAGAAGTTCGGGATGCAGATTGGAAAGGAAGCAAAGTACAAGATCCTAGGGTGCATATGGTATTACTAGAACCTACAGTCCTACGCAACGAAGGGAGGGTATGACACAGAGTACAATTGTACTACATCTTATCTATAATTCAATGATTGAAAAGATGTAAAAATACAAGAAAAAAATTATTTAAAATATAAAAGATGTTATCAATATTATGAGCATATTACGAAAGGATAAAAGAAAGAGAGGAAAAAAACAAGTTCCACAATGAATTGACTAAAACAAGACAGTGTTAACAACAGTATCCAAATCAGGGTGGTTTAAACTGAAAACAGCAAGACTGGTTCTAAGGAAGGCAGCTAGTCTATGCAGATCTTCAGTGTCCAACCTCACCTTCTCTAATGCTCCCACACATTACCTTGTTTGCGGAATTCTACTACATATGGGAGGGTGCCCCAAAGAACCAAGGGGGTGGCCCTGCCCTGCCACGGCCTGACACTGACTGGGCCATCCTGGTGCTGGGATTGGCTGCAGGAAAGCACCAGGCTAGCGGCTCCGGCCGTGCAGACTGGTGGTTCCTGCAGTGCTGCTTTAAGCGGGTCCCGCGCTGAGTTTTGAAGTGCCTCCTGGTGCTGGGATTGGCTGCGGGGAAGTGCCAGGCAAGTGGCTCCGGCTGCGGAGACTGGTGGTTCCTGCGGTGCTGCTTCAGGCACATAGAGAAATGTATTTGCAACACTCCTTGTTACACCCCAATTCTCTGTAATATTTAAAACAGCCAAAGCATTTTCTAAATAAATATTCCATGGACTGGCTTGGGCATCTCAATGCAACTCTATTTCCTTCCAATTAGAGGGGCCTATTCACAAACTGCTTTTTGTAGTACATTTAGTAGTATTACAATAGTACTACTAAAGTAGTACAAAATGCTGTTCACAAGCTTACGCATGTAAATCTCATCCTCCTATTTTTTCTCTGAGGTAATCTTCACACATGTACATTTACTGCTCAATAATAAATGTGTGAGGGACCTGGGAATGGCTGGAATAGGAGGCAAACAGCCAGATTCATGAAGCCGAAATCGGCTCGCAAAGGGCCAGATTCTGATAATCTGGCCCTTTGCGAGCGCTATTTTTGCATTTGGGATTCATCATCCCAAATGAAAAAATCGCAATTATGCAAATCGCTAAATTGCGAAGAATCGCATTTAAGGAATCTCAATTAGAGATTCCTTAAATGCTATTCATGAACCTTTTTAAAATTGCGAATTCGCAATATGGGGCCGCTATTTACCGCGAAGTGTTACTTTGTGGTAAATAGCGAAAACTTAGAAAAATGCACTTTAGTGCATTTTCCTAAGTTGTATGTTACACACACACATGTCCTTTGGACATGTGTGTGCGCAACACCAGTGTACATTTGCATTACAGGGCTGCTAAAGGGTGTCCTTTGGACACCCTGGTACCCTTGAAATCGCTTCCTTTTTTGCGATTCGCTAATTGCTAATCACAAATAAGGAATGACTCCCCATTCATTCCTATGGGCCTTTGGGCCCATAGGAATGAATGGGAAAGCCATTCCTTATTTGTGATTAGCAATTAATGAATCGCAAATAAGGAAGCAGTAGAAATCACAAAAAATATTGCGATTTCTACATGCATCCCGTTTTGCGAGTCTTTAATAGCGATTCCTTAAAAATCGCTATTAAGGACTCGCAAAACGGGACTTTGATGAATCTGGGGGATAGTTACTACTGAAGGGGAGAGGTTAGAGAGAAATAAGGAGGGATTTATCGAGGAATATTGGGAGGGGTTTAGCGAGGAACATGCACCCACCGATAAAATAGTGTAGCAGGGATTCCGTTCTCCTACAGAACTGTGCATAAAGATTTGGTACCATAGTGAATTAGGGTGGCCCAAAACTCACCTCAGTACCCAAAATCCTCTTACCGAGCTAGCTACAGTGTCTCATTGGTCATAACAAACTCCCAATGTTTAGACAAACCAGAACATGAACATAGAATACCTCAGGTCACGTGGAACACTCTTTCGTTATACAATCATTTCAAACCAGAACGTGGAGTAAAAGAGGACACGTGCACATTTGAAATATTTATTTACTAATGCAGTGTTCTCAAACGCAGTATCGTAGATAATACAAGCAAACATATTATAAGAAGCAAAGTTATCAGCATAGTTACTAATCCATAAAAGGAAAAGGAGACAACATGCTAATATGTTGAAATGAATAGGAGTTAACAACACCTAATTCTCACCCTCCCTAACTAGCATATTATATTATATCTAAGAAGGTCTCTTTGGGTTTTTAGCAGTGCGGGCCCATACCTCAAGATCTCAGTGGCAGAGGATCACATCATCTTCCACCAGCTCTCTGCGTGCGAAGCACCATCAAGTGTCTAACGTGTGCTCTAAGCAAAGCAATATAAAACGCGCGTAAAGCCAGATTTTGGCAGCAGCTGCATTTATGTTATGTCTAGGAAGGTGCGAAGATCAGACCTCACAACAACACTGTGTCGAGTTATCCTTGAAGGCATCAGCACTCACTGTGCAGACAGTTTACCAAGCAAAGCTGATATCAGAGCAATAACATTTTATTCTCATGTAAATCACAACGCTCTTCTAGGCTGAAAGCTAAAATAACAATTATGTGTTGTGTGCAGAAGCAGCAAAAGGTAAAATGGCGTTTAAACATTTAATAAGCTCATGCTAACTTAACACGGTATATAGGTAAGCAATAACTATATAACAATAGTAAGTGAATTGCTATTCAAAAACTGCATTTCTAAAGTTAATAAAGCTTAAAGAGACTCAAAAATAATTAAATCACTCCTGCTCAGTGCTACATTTAAAATAAATATCTACAATTCAATTATATTAAAATTTAACATAGACATTTGTTTACTGTTTTTGTGTAGTTAATACATTTCTCTACATTTACCTATAATTTACCAATAGGCGACTCTACAGTCAGGAAGTGGGTTTTCCTGTTGTAAATTATAGGAACAATGTAAAAAGTTAGCTAAACTTTGAAATGAATTAGCTATATATCTTTATGTTAAATATTAACATCAATATTTTATATATTTCTTTTAATTGTATAACAAGTATAACAAAATAAATAAATAAAAAAAATGCTGCATCACTTTTAATCTAATTTGAAATTGAATTGTTAATTGGTTTAAATATAGTAAATTAACTTAAATATAATTTTCTGAAGTATGAATTTAATACTATTGTAAAGTAAAAATAACATTATTGTATTATGCATTATAATTTTTTTTAAATGAATACAAGTATTTTTTATTATGTTTTAATAAATATTCATGTAAATAATTAATATGTTCTGTTTTGAGATATTTTCAACGTTAAATTATATGTTTTATGCTTTGACTGTTTAAATATTGTAATTTAATTTAAATATATATCCTGGGTTTTATTTAAAATTCCTTCCTCCATTTTTTCTACAGGTAGGTATTACAGTATCAGCGGTTGGTCATATCTGGTGATGGACTTACTAATGCTTCTTTTCTGGCAGCAGTAACAGACACTTGTAAATTTGGCTCTACCCTTGTTTTGGGAGATTGAGATGTGTAACTCTATCTTTATCTGTTGAATAACTATCTGCAGTACTCTCCTCGGAACACCCGCTCTCCATTGAAGTACCAGTTGATGTGCCTGTTTCATAGTTTACAGAAAAGAAGCAATCGTCATTTGGTGTACCTGGTGCAAGCTGTCCAGTTTCTGCAGTAACCAGTAAGCCCTGAGCATTTAATCCCTCCTGCGAGCCTCCTTTCTCTGGGTCAGTCCCATCAGTCAAAACTCTTTTATGTTCTAGTGCTGGGAGAGATTGCATAACCCCGGAATGCGTTTTATTGTTGCCACTGCTACTGCCAGCTACAGCCTCGCTGCCCCACTGTAGCACTCTCTGCTGTGTTACCGGCATGTGCGAGCTGCCTTTGGGAATTGTCAGGGCCCTCATCGCCCTCATCGCGGCTTACCTTCCTGCGCGCATCTGTATCCCCCTTTGAGGTTGATGCGCCCTCTCCTTCTCCCTCTGCTCCGGTGTGCTGCTCCGTTAACGATTCCACACCCAGCAATGCTGAGGTTGCCTCTATCTCTGGTGTCGGCGCATCCGTGCTTGCCCTGCTCGGCAGTCCCTGCGCGCGCACCTCCGACATTGCTGAGGATGACACTGGTGATTTGCCGTGCAGCGCTGAGTTGCTGCTGCCATGGACCATGAGCTCAGCAGCGTTGTTTCCCGCGGCGTCTCCAGCGGCGTTTCCAGCCACCCCCGTGAAGGCTTCTACCAAAGTAGGCTGTCTCATACTAATGCCTTTCGGTGCTTTGTCATCTGTGTCTTTCAGTGTTGTTTTCATGAGTCTTCCTCTCGCGGCTGCCGCCTTCCTCTCAGCCCTTTGTTCCGCTTTTAGATCAGCATCTTTTTCCTTCTCTTTAGCTGCCTTCTTTTTAGCGGCTGAGTCCAATACCACGCCAGTCGTTTTAGCTGCCGCCTGTTTCCTCGTCACGGCATAGGCATCTGGTGGTCTCGTTGTGTCTGCTACAGTTTCAGCATCCGTTGACGGGTCTTTAGACTCTTTAAGTTTGGTTCCTCGTGGAGGCAACTTGGATCTGTTCACTCCGGCTATTCTACCGTATGAGTATTTCAGGTTATCTTTTATATCGGACCACGTGTAATGTATAGCCGTACTGAAAGTCTTTTGGTGCAATAAAGCCAATACTTTAGAAAGGGTGCTCTTAATCCAGCCGATTCTCCACATTATCCCTGTAGACTGCAATCAATTTCCCTGTCCGTTGGGAGAGAGAGGTTAGAGCGACCTCAGATATAGAGCAACCAGTTTCAGAGGACACAATACAACGGGTCTCAACAAACCAAAGAAGAAAACAACAGCAGAGAAGTCGCCACAGATATAGACGAAAAACCCCTATCAGTCCAACACAAGTAGAAATGACAACAAAATTTGTATGGGACTATTCAGCAACATCCAGTCTTTATCAAGAGGAGGGCCAGGGCCAGGGGGAGCCAAGAGACCAACAGAGGAGTTCACAATATGCACAAAACCAAGCTACCACACTGGACCTTCTCTACGCTACTCTCAAACAGATGCAGGGGAAAGCGAGAGCAGAGAGTAAAAGATCCAAGCAAGCTAATAAGAAAATTCAAAATTCGCTAAGTAAGATAAACAAGTTATATGCGGAGATGGCGGTAAGGGTCACAAAGGTGGAAGAGAGGACAGGGAAACTGGAAGATGATGTGACACGCTGGCACGAGTTCAGAGAGGCCCAGGAGAAGACTACAGAGGACATGCAATGGAAACTCGAGGACTTTGAAAATAGGCAGAAGCGCAACAATATTAGACTCCTGGGCATTCCGGAGGGGGCAGAGGAGCAAGACCCCAGGTCCTTTGTAGTCACACTCTTCAAGGGGGCATTCCCGGAGATGGAGAAATGGAACTGGGATGTAGAGGTGCAGCGGGCACATAGGTATCCCCTAACACAGAAGAAGTCATACCGTGGTCTACAGAAAGATAGGCCTAGAGCCATTCTGGTGTTTATGGGGAATTTACTGACTAGGCAGGATATTATGGACAGGGCTAAACCTCAGGATCGTCGAACCTTTAAAGGAATAACTTTCTTCGCACACCCAGATTTCTGCCACATCACCGTGGAATGGAGGTGGAGGTTAAGGCAGATGATCTACCCTTTTCAGAAACTAGGATGCGAGGCATATCTCTTATTTCTGCAAGGCTTAAAATACTATTAGACGAACAGACAAGGATGTTTTTCTCGGAGGTTAAGGCACAGGCTTTTCTGGATGAGCAGAAAGAAAAAAGGAGCCGTGGAGGTACCTGGACTGGTACTCTATGTTCATGATAAAAGTAATAAACTAAGATGTATAGCTAAAGGCGCTGTATTGACATAAGCTGCGATCGACGGGGGTGTTTTTTTTCTCTTTTTCTTCTTTATTAATAAGGTGGAAATACACAGTTTAGATTGTAATGGAGATATGGTAGGGAGGGAGAGGGATGCAACACTCTAGGGGCTAGGAAGCAGTCACACATAGGTCAGGACTGACCTATTTGCCTGTAAAGGGGTGGAGGGGAAGGTTAGGGGACGGGGGGGCACAGGACATGGGGTAACCACAGGACTAGCCAGGGACAGGGGCATTGATATTGTAGCAATACTGAGATTCAATCAAGTAGGTGTGGTATGTGGTGGAAGGAATGATTTGCCGTCAAGTTCAACATTTTGTATAAATGAGTAATAACATTAAGATATTGTCACTCAATGTGTGCGGACTCAACAATAGGGTTAAAAGGCAGAAGGTTGCAATGTTGCTCAAAAGTACACGTGCGGATTTCATATGTCTACAGGAGACTCACATAGAGGGAAATAAGTCATTCCTGCTGGATCAATTAGGGTTTCGGGTGCTAGCATATTCAAGACAGGGTGCCAAGAATAGGGGGGTGGCCATCTTAACTAGACTGTTTGATATTCACACAAGGAAAAGATTGGAGGACCAATGGGGTAGATGGGTTTTGATTGAATGTTGGATCGGGGAGGGGTGGGTTACATTGGGTTCGATCTACGGGTCAACTGAGGATGAACTAGAACTGTTTGACTTTCTTGATATAGAGTTGGCCACATGGGCGCAGAAGGTCATATTAGCAGGAGACTTTAATATTAATGGGGCAACAGGGTTAGGAACTGATACTAACGGACATCATCATGGTAGAAAAAAGACGGTTTGCAGGGCAATCCTGAGCATGGCTACCAACAACGCACTAGTGGATGTATGGGGAAATTAAAACCAAGGGAACCTGGTTTTACATACTATTCGGCTCCACATAAAATATGTGTTACACTAGACTATTTTTTCACCTCTGGCTCATTCCTACCCAATCTACAGATAGAGAGACTTCAACGCATCTTGTCGGATCACAACCCATTGATTATGACAATTCAAGACGGGGTTCAGGAGGCAGGAAAGGTCTTGGACGTTTGAAAGGGACCTTCTGGCGGATCAAGATTATGTCACTCATATGCATGCTTGGATAAAATGGTTCTGGGAAATAAACAGGGGGAGCACCACGGCCGGGAATGCATGGGACGCCTTTCAGGCGGGGGTCCGTGGCGAAACTCTTAACTTTAGCTAGTCAAACAAAAAAAAAAGAGGATTATGTCAGAGCAATTAAATAGGGCCGTGGTGGATGCAGAGCAAAAGCTAGCGCAGGCCACCATGAAAGGGCAAAGTATTGATTAGCAAGTCTTAGAGGTTATGTTGGCTAAGTCAGCGGCAGAGGAAAAAAATAGCTATAAAGGCAGCCAAAACATTCTCTATGCAAAGAGAAAAATGTTATCAATACAGCGAAAGGGTGGGTCACACTCTGGCAGTAAGAACAAGACAGAGGGTAGCCAGGGGCGAAATCAAAGAAATAAAAGATGTTGGAGGTAATTTGGTCTCTGGAGCAAAAGAAATTATGGAGGTCTTTAGACAGTTCTACTACAAGCTATACAAAGAAGAGCTGGATAGCACACCAGAGGGTATTCACAGATATCTGCGGGATGTACCTAGTAAGACATTAACGGAGGAGGATAGGGATACGTTGGATGCCCCCTTAGAGGAAGAGGAAATAATTGAGGCCATGCTGAGTTTACCCTCATGTAAGGCTGCTGGGCCGGACTTGATCCCAGGGGAATTTTACAAAATATTTTATGCCACAATAAAAACGGATCTAATTAGGACAATCTCCGAGGCACAGAGAGGATCTTCTATACCAGGTAGTTGGGCGGGGCAGATAATATAGTAATTCTTAAAAAAGGGAAACTATCAGCAGAACCAGGTTCCTACCCCCCCAATAACCTTAATAAATTCAGATGTTAAAATTTTCTCAAAAGCATTGGCGACAAGATTATCTAGGGTTATAGAAGGTCTGGTGAGCAAGAATCAGCATGGGTTTATCCCACACAGGGGTACTATTCAACACATCAGGAAGGTAATCACTCTATTCGATGCACAGGGGGATACACAGGGGGATGCAGGGGGACCAATGGCAGTTTTTTTGCTTGAGGCCGAGAAGGCCTTCGATCGGGTGACTTGGCAGTTCTTGTGGGCAATATTGAGGAAAGCAGGGTGTGGGGAAAGTTTTGTGAGAGCCGTGCAGTCTTTATATAGGGCCCCCACAGCATGCATAAGGGTGAACAAGGGACGTTCAAGACCCAGACAAGACTTGGGACAAGACAGAGCTGCCCGTGCTCACCGCTACTCTTTGCTATGTATATAGATCCGTTGATTCACAAACTGGAGCAAAATAATCAGATACACCCATTGGTGGCTAAGGTGGGGCCTTGCAAAGTCCTCGCGTATGCCGATGACGTGGCAGTTATTACACCTTCACCCACAGAGGCCATTAGGGCAATTGAGATAGAAGCAGAACAATTTGGCCGGGTAGCTGGTTATGCTCTGAACAAAGCATAAACTCAAGTTATACAAAATGCACAAACTGTATGCACAGACTCACAGATGGTTTCTGAGGGGTATACTTGGGGGTGACCATCACAGCAGACCTAGACAGGCTGGTAGAGATAAATATAAGGGCGGTAATAAACAAAGCAAAGGGTGACCTTGACAGGGTGAACAATCTGCACATGTCCATAGTAGGACGCGTAAACTTTGTGAAAATGAATCTCTTGACTAAGTTTCTATACTTATTTAGAACAATTCCTCTTTTCTTTAACTCTCTTTGGTTTGTCACAATAGAACAAATGCTCACTCGCTTTATCTGGTCACAAGGTAAAACTAGAAGGGCGTTACGATTCATGTCTTGCCAAGGAACCGGGGGGGGGGGCAATGTCGGATCTGAAATTATATTACTGGGCAGCGGCTTTACAGCAGATGACAAGCCTCTTGGGAGGGGCAGAAATGGAAGCAGAAACACACACTGGGTCCTCAGAAATGTATGGATTGATTCTAGGAGGGGAAACGGAGAATGTTTTTTGAAGTATACGGAGCCGAGCTATTTAAAAAAAACAAGATTTAAAACAGTCGATGCAGCATATCGGATTTGGAAGGCGTTCAAGAAGAGCTTTGGCCTGGGAAGATTTAATGCACATACTAGATTAGTTAAGAATCCTACAATACCACAGTAAATTTTTGCGGATGCAACCTTTAGGGAGTGGGGACGACTGGGCATAAAGAAGGCGGGAGACCTGATAGGCCGGGAGGAATGTGTCAATTTTCAGATCTCCAAGGGGTATTTGGAATCAGCTCAAGGAGTTTTTTTAAGTATTTACAGGCTAGAAGTTTTCTAGCCAGTAAGACAGGAGGCGCTCGAGGATTTGAGATTAATACAATAATGAAGATTATAGAGGTGGGACAAGGATGTGCAATTAAAAGGTTGTATGCCGAACTAATTCGGAACAGAGAAGATGATTTAGAAAAGTTCGAATTAAAATGGATGGATAGATTGGGGTTAGCTCGGGGGATGTTTGAGAAATCATTACAGTTAGGACAAGAGAGTCTTCGCTCCTCAGCTTTACAAGCTCAGCACTTCAAAACCTTGTACATGCTATACTACACGCCGGCTAAAATTGCACAGTGAGGGGCCACCCAGGGGATAACGTGCCCATGCTGTGTTAGCACCGAAGGGGATATAACGCACATGTTTGCCACGTGCCTGAGCCTGCTTCCTCTGATAGGAGCTATCGAGGCATTCTTGGATAGGGTTTTGAACCTGAAAATTAAGGTAACACCAGAGGTGATTTTGTTAGGGGTAGCGAATGGGCTACGCCAGTGCAGACATGAATATTTCCTGTTTATAGCTATGGCAGTATATCGCTTATGCATTGCTTCTGCTTGGCAGGATAGAACTCCGCCAGATGTGCAGCAATGGACAGCTAGGTTGCTACTCAGTTATAATCTAGAAAAAGCGATATATGCAGGAAAGGAGAAAAAGGGAAGAGCGTTGGGGTTGCGAATATGGTACCCTATCACTGATTGGAAAGAGGGGATCGGGCACACAGGATGTTAGGGGCCCCCCAGCCTTCTATCACCATCTAAGATCTGCCTTAAGTTAGCATAACCCAGATTTTACATGTCTTTTCTTTGCTTTCTTTTTCTTCTTCCTTTATTTTGTATTTAGTGTGTCTTCCGATACCAAATAGTAGTGGGATGTATTGCATGTTCATGATTTAAGACTGTGTCAAATTGTCCTCTGGGGGTGGGGGGGAGGGAATAAAAATTGTTGTAAAAACTTTTAATAAAAATATTATTAAAAAAAAAGATGTGTAACTCTATGCTTTTGAGTAGCTTTACACTTAGATTTTTTGACTAGACAAATGTAGTTAAGTTACTCAGAAGTGTAAGAGTACATTGTATGTATAAATTACTCACAAGTGTGAGTTACCTTTGTGAATATCCCTGATAATGTCTATTGACTGCAGGGGCTTTTTAGAGTCTATGGCAAATTTAAAAAAAAATGTTGTTTGCTGCCAGAATGCTTGTTAGAGCAAACCATATTCTAGGAGTGTCTGAGCCTGAGATATTGATTGATATTAACTTTATTTGGTCATGGAAAAAACCCATAAAAGAACAACAAGTCACAGTATATACATCAGTTAAAACATTGCCTAAAACTAGATAACACTGAATTAAAATCCATAAAAAAGCCACCTATACAATATTGAACCAGAGTAAAACCCAGGGAAAGGTTTTACATAAAACAGCAATAAATCATTGCTCCAATGGCTAGTTTTATTGATCACAACTTTTTCTGAGCCTAACGGCAACTTTTAAAAAACTGAGAACATTGAGAATAATATCTCCCGAAAGCATTTAGAAAAAAGAGTCGGATGGACCAGGGTAAATTGGCCCTTTTTAAGATTGGAGGAATATATATCTTTCTGGGAACGGCATAAAAACTGTGAAACATAATAAAATGTTACATATCCTGCAGAGACTTTCAGTCGCAGCCACAGGGCACGCAAATATGGCCCCTGTTCATCCCACTAGTATAAGCTAAAAGTAAGGCAAAGAGGTCCAATCTGAACCTTAATAGAAAGACACAGTCATATCTGCTTTTAACCCAAAAGAGATCAGGCTCCGTAGTGAGCACGGTTTTCAGCATGGCATATCGACACACACTAGTCTTCATAAGTCTTCCCTCTACAGCAATCACCTTCTAAAAAAGCGATCTTTCACCCAAATGATCACTAAACAAATCACCCTTACCTAGATTCAATAAACAATCCCTGATGTATTTAAACCAAGGGATATTATAGTAGTGATCAAGAGCAAGATAATCATTTAGGATCTGTTTGCTCAGATGAATCTCAGGGCTAGACCTGATTTTCTGCCAGAGGGAAAGACGACAAAAATCCATCATATCAGAAAATGCGGCACCACCATTCATTAATGCACTATAAATGACAGGTACCTGGTGGAATGCTCAAAAAGCGATTCAAAAACGTATTTTCAACAATTTATAACTCATCCTGAGTAATATATCCCCAGCTCTTACTACCATATATTACTTTGGAGATACACTTAGCCCTATAGATCTGTAAGAGGGTTCCCGTTGGTCTGCTCCCAAGCCATGAGGCAAATGTTAAAAATAGTGCTGTTTGTCCTGATAAATCCTCTTTTTTTCTACTGGGCCAAATACCACAATTCATAGCTGTATCAAAAAACACTCCCAAATAGGAGAATGCACATGTCTTCGGTATTAGGGTGGCCCAACATTAAAAGTCTGAGATTTGATGGCTTGGGGTCCCACGACCATCATGTAGAATTTTTTGTCATTGATCGATTAATCCAAATCCTCCATACAATAGACAATGAGTTCAACAGGTCTGCAAGCCGTTGGCAGTCCAGGCCATGAGGAGTGTGTCATCTGCATATAATAGATCCAACAGACACAGCTGCCCCACCTGTGGACAATCTACCTTTCAGTCCAATAGAACATGCCCCAAGTTATTAACATAAATATCAAAAAGAAATGGGTCCAGAATACAGCCCCGTTGTACCCCACTTTGTATCAGAAATTGGTGAGTGACTTGTAAATCTTTTAAGTAACTTACTTCAGCTATGGTATCACGTGTAGATCCGTTAAAAAAAAACCTAATCTCTGAGACTACTCCGATGGACAGCATAATCTGCTTGAAGCAATCAAAAGCAGTTGAGAAATACATGAATGCCAGATGGAGACAACCAGAGTGAGCAAAGGTATATTTGCTTAATACCAAGTACAGATTCAAACATTGGTCTATCGTTTAATGCACAGGGCGAAATCCGTACTGTATGTCGGATAAAACTTTGTTGTAAAAAAGAATCAAGCCCCTCGTAGGCCTTCCCCCCTTGATGAAGCTGCACACCCAAAAAAGTTCTTATAGACCTTCAAAAGAAACAATTCACAATGTCCCAGGTTTTTTGGAGACAGATCATGTTGAAGCCTTTTATACAAGACAACCAAGTGAGATCACTAAACTTGCCAGCAACGTCCACAATATTGCAGCTGATAAATTTACATTCCTTGCAATTAAAGGAAATGGAATTAGTTGAGCTTTGTACAAAAAGTGCCTTCTGTTCCAAGAAATGTGCTTCTGACAGTCACCACAACCATCCAAGGATGATAGTGGGTCAAATCTGTTTCTAAGAGCTACTTAGGGGGAACCCCTTGCCTTGTGTCCTATGCAGAGTCCTGTGATCCCAAGATTTGTCAGGGACTGGATTGTGATAAGTGTACTGGAGGTCTTTAGAAATATCCCAGAGGAAGAGCTACTAAGGAAGAGACAAAGTCACTAGAAGTAGGACACTTCGTACCTGCTAAAATTCTCTTTGTAATGCCAGGTTTAATAAAGTTAATGATCATGCAATCTCCCTCATCATTTTTCTTAACTCTGCCAAACCCAGTTTACTCTTTGGACCATACTTATGTATCTTTCTGCCCAAATCCCCAGAGTGGTATTTAGATTCAGCCAGTGCAAAACCTTGTTCTTAAATTGGCCAGAGTTCTCAGTTATACCTTGCAAAAGAGGGGGTACATCCCCCAGCTTAGGAGGCTGCTCCTGGTGACATGTGAAGAAGTACTGGACTAGAGCTAGGGTTGCTGTATGCATCAGTACATGGCCTGTTATCCTCTTCAACAGACTTAGCACCCAACACTGGTTTGGAAGTACCCATTTCTGTTCCTGACTGCTCTTGTCCTCTAGTTAATTCTTCCACTCTGGAAATTTGGAAGGTACTTTCAGACTACTCCTGCGTGGCACTTCGAGCTCTCAATTGTCCATTTGCCCTTGCAGCGCATTGCGGGTAAAGATGATGCCTCTCAGTGGTAAATGAACCTAAAGTAGCAGGATTAGGGGCAGCTACTCTTACAGGGTGGGCTGAAAGGGACTAATTCTGTTTGGTGATCTCTTATACAATTTCTGGTAAACATTGCTTAATAGGTTCCATAGCAGCTATTTTGGAAACTCAAAATGAATCCAGCAAAACCACCAAGTTGGAATAATCCCAACCTAAAGAATCTGCACAAGTGGTTGGTAAGTAATCAATGACCCTTGCATGCTTGAATTTACTGGCAGTTAAGGGCTGCTTTCTTTTGCCCCCCCTCCTGCTCGTAAAACCTCTTCTAATACATCCTGTGTGATAGATGAAAGTTGTGTATCTCATATCTGCACATGGGAGCGTGAGGTACCCAATAAGTATTTCATTTCAGGGACACTAACCTCCCTTCCCCAATCCTGCACCCCTGGAGGGGGTGTTGGGTCTGAACCCAGAATGAGGGATAAACCAGGGGATGAGAGAGGTGGGGTTGAGGAGAGTGAGAGATGCAATGAGTAACCAATTCCATGTTCTTGTCGAGAACCCCTCCAATGCGTTGCAAAAAAGCACCCATAGTATTAACTGTTTTATCAGATGTCTTGGAGGCAGCTACTGGGAGCCTAGGCTTCCCCAAGGTGTTCCGTAAAACTGATCCCAAATCAAGATGACGTTCAAGAATGAGGGGAGCACAATTCTCAGTGTGGGCAACAGATCACTATGCAGTAGTAGAACTCACCCACTCCCAACTCTCTCCTACCGTTGTTAGGCTGCACAAAGGACAGGGGCTCCAATGGACCAACACTCTAAAATCAACCACATATACACCAGGGAACAATCCACCAGATGCTCCAATCTGAGCTGTCGTAACACATGTTAAGTCACTACTATTGTCCTTCGGGTGGCACACCCCAAGAATAGGCCAATAATAAGCAGAGGTGAAATTAAAAACCCCTACCAGTTTATCCAGGCTCCTCCACTCCTTCGGTCCATGCCACTGAATATCTCTAGTGTAGCCAAGGGTCAATATCAGAGCCAAAGGCCAAGAGGAGGACCTGCATGTGTCCCACACAACAAGAGTGCTGGCAGCCCATTATTCTCCCTGCCAGTACTCTGGCAACATGCTAGTTGCTCCGGCTACAAGGAGTACTGAAGCCCATAGTTCCGTGCAGTGAAGGGGGCACCCTGCGCAGCGGGAGTGCTGGCAGCCCTTTATTCCCCCTGTTGGTGCTCTGGAAACACGCTGGCGGCTTCAGCTGCAAGAAGTACTGGAGCCCTTAGACCCTGGTAGGTACAAGGGCTATAGGGAGTCCAGTAATCCATATAAAATGTTCTAAATGTTGCACTGGGCCAAGTCAAAAAACCGCTGACCTATAGGTCAACAATGGTAAGAGTTTACTTTACACTCTTAGCATATGATTATGTGAAGGGTTCATTTGTTTCTTTGGCAAGATATTAAAAGCAAACCTAAGAGTATGTGCCTTTGACTTTCAGGAAGAGAGGTGATGATGAATGCTAGATTGGTTCCCAGAGAGACTACATAAAAACCTGGGCACTCATTCAACTATTTACTTACATCAAGCCTGGTTTCTTTATTTTTCACGTAATAGCCACGCCTTTGGTCTTATCTGAATTTGACTGCTTATGGTTGTTCAAAAATAAATGTTCAAAAACAGATATAAGTTTCTGAGGACTGGCATAAGTTTTGTCAATAAAACAATGTCATTGGTATATTTATGTAACATGATAGGTTGGCCACCAATTTTTGTGGTGTGTGAAATCACAGTGTTAATAATGCTGTTTAAGTGCACTATGTACAGATTGAAGGAAAGCAGAGCTAATTAAAACCAGTGCTTGAGGGTTCCCCTGGTGAATGCTCTAGTAAACCCTGTACTACACACACCTTCTTTTACTTTCACCCAAGTGTTTAAAACAGTTGCATTGCACACAGAAGAAGTGAGTGTATATTCCACAAGCTTATCTTGTACCAAAAATGATTTTTGGATTCTCTTGTCCATTGCTTTCTTGCAGGACAACAGAATAGCTCCCCCTGCTCCTTTAGAAACTGATACATTTTTTGTGTAGTCACACTGGTGTAGGATATGAGGTTGTGTAAACATTCTCAACATTGTATTAAATGCTTCTTCAGCTTGAGAGCTCCAGCAAAAACTACCTTACCTATGTTCCTGCTTTAAGACACAAATAATATTTTCAGTGAGGTGGGAAAATTCTTTATAAATTAAGTTTACAAATGAACAAATCCAAGACAACTTTGATTTCCTTCAGATAGGTAGGAAGCAGCCATTCAAGGATGAGAATCTTCTTTCAATCCATAGACAGACAATATGCATTTAACCTAACCCCAAGATGTTTACCTTCTTCCTTTTCTAATTCATGTTCCTCAGGGTTGCAAGCCAATTGGTGTTGCTGAAGTCTCGTTAACACTAGTGCTGCATGCTCCCAATGTCTAATTAACATTTTACAAAAAAGGCAGGGCTATCACCACAAAATGTTTCAAGACATTAGAAAAAAAAAGCGAAATGGCATTGTTTGATGCTCATTATGTCCAAAAGGGGTATCAAAAGCCTTTTTCCATTTATTGCATCCCTTTATACAAAGGAGATGTTAATAAGCACCCTGAAAATTAAATTTGGTAAAAATTACACAGATTCTGGAATATCGTTCAAAAGAAATAACAGGTACTCATCCTTGAACGTAATTGACTGAGCACTCCATAGGAGATACAGAGTCAGAGATCTCTATCTTTCTTTGGAACAAAGAGCAAGGATACTCCAGTTGGTGATGAAGAGTGTTGCCAATATTTTCCCAGGCCTCTTATGAGACGGGTCCTCTGTGAACGCGCTATTGGCCAGCACATGAAAATATGCAGAAAACTCCTTTCTGTAGAAACGAGCAGAGGACACAGCGGGGAATTTGTTGGCAGTCCTTTATTCACCGCAGCATAACAGGACATAATGCATTTCGGCGTCTAGGCTTCGTCAGATGCCCGATTACACTGGGAAGCACTGCCTCCCTCCTTTCAAAGGCTCAATGCATTCCTATTGGCTGGAATGAAGCAAACTCTATTTTTTAATTGGTTGCTGATGTGGTCCGGTTCAAGGACTCCATTCATGTGAGCGCTGCTGTGCCTGGTGAAAGGGGGAGAATGCTTGTTGTTAACTAGTGGATCCCACATTTCTGGTGTTAGAGGCCGCCTCCAGTCCTCAACGCCTCAACCCCAAGTCCAGCACCCATCCATTTATTGCACCCTTTATACAAAGGAGATGTTAATAAGCACCCTGAAAATGTAATTCGGTAAAAATTACACAGATTCTGGAATATCTTTAAAAAGAAATAACAGGTACTCATCCTTGAACGTAATTGAATGAGCACTCCATAGGAGATAGATCTCTATCTTTCTTTGGAACAAAGAGCAAGGATACTCCAGCTGGTGATGAAGAGTGTTCAATCAACTTTTTCTAAAAATTCTCTTCTGGGTAGATGTTCAATATCTCCTTCTTGTTCTCAGATAATTAACAATTTGCCCTAAGAGTAGTTTCCTAACTTTTTTCAGTTAGTATGGTACAGACATACTCAAATGTGATGGAGGAGAACACACCCCAGGTTTAGCAAAAACAGTAGCAGGTGCATGATACTAATGTGACACTGAATGAGGTTAGGCAGTTTTAGATTTGAAGGGGCTGTGGAATTGGCTCACTGACACGATATTATGGTACAAAATTTTGTTGACAAAAATATTGTGTCCGAAATATCGTTTATCACGATATCGTGTTCCTACACTTATAATACTAAGTACAAAAATATAAGCCAAATAATATAATTAATACTAATATCATCCAGAAACCTACAAAAATATTGATTCCATAATATATATACAGTTTAAAACAGTTACATTTGAAATATTATAATATATCACAACATTGAAATAATTGTAAATGAAATTATATTTAAAATGTACTACTATAAGGAGCATATACACACACATATATATATATTCACTGAAAAAACCATAGGTTATAGACCATATATAGTTAGGAATTAGCATTTACAAAACCTTAAAAATTCACTGAAAAAACCATAGGTTATAGACCATATATAGTTAGGGATTAGCATTTAAAAAACCTTATTTTACTCACACAAAACCATTGAAATTCCATATATAGTTAGTTGTACTAACTATATATCACGCACCCGCAATCCACTGCTGATGATGTCACATATTACATCATTCATGACATGGTCAGTGACATCACTGATGACATCACTGATGACATCTCAAATGACATCACTGATGACATCACTGATGACATCATCCAGTGACTGTGTGTTTCTGTAAAGTTTAAATATGTTTTACATATTGAAGAATGAGTAGATGTAGAAGTGTCTGGATGAAGGATTTAGTAGGTGCGTGACTGACTGTATGAGTGAGTGATTAAATGTGTCTCACTGAGTGCATGGGTTAGTGACTAAACTGTCTTAATTTGTGCATCATTATGTCTGTTGTTCTGTAAACTGCTGCATGTGTTGATCAGTAGCTATATGAGTAACTATATAGGTTATTGATTGGTTGCCCAAGCATTTGTATAGGAGACTGAGTGTGTGTGTGAGTGGCTGGGAAGTGTATGACTCTGTGCATAGATGTATGGGTTCAAAAGTGCATGTTGGAAACAGCTGTATGGGCAGTTGACTGTGTGCATGACTGTATTGGTGAGTGAATAGATATCTCAGTGCTACATGTCAAATTAAGTACATATGTAAAATACAGTACATGTGAGAGTTGACATATATAAATAACTGTGCATAAGAGCCAGTGAATGTGTGAGTGGCTGTATGGATCATTGTGAACTTGTATCCAGGATTGTATAAGTGAGTAAATATGTTTTAGTATTTGTTTGAATAAGTAAGTAAGGTGTGTTTAACTGTATAGTTAAGGAAATGGAGGTGTGATTGATTGTTTGCATGACTGTCTAGGTGTGTGTGTAACTTCATGGATGAGTGACAATCTGTGAGTCTGTGTTTACACTGAGTGTATCTAAGGTTATATTAGAGTCTGAAGAGGTTCATCGTATTATCACAACAGTGATGTCATCAGTAATGTCATTTGAGATGTCATCAGTGATGTCATCAGTGATGTCATTTGAGATGTCATCAGTGATGTCATCAGTGATGTCATTTGAGATGTCATCAGTGATGTCATCAGTGATGTCACTGACCATGTCATGAATGATGTAATATGTGACATCATCAGCAGTGGATTGCGGGTGCGTGATATATAGTTAGTACAACTAACTATATATGGAATTTCAATGGTTTTGTGTGAGTAAAATAAGGTTTTTTAAATGCTAATCCCTAACTATATATGGTCTATAACCTATGGTTTTTTCAGTGAATTTTTAAGGTTTTGTAAATGCTAATTCCTAACTATATATGGTCTATAACCTATGGTTTTTTCAGTGAATTTCATTGGTTTTTTAATAGCTAATATCAAAACCTTTACAATGTATTATTCTTTAAAAAGAAAAATATTTTTTACATGTTTTTTATACAATTTTTTTTTTATTTTTTTTTGTTTCGCTCCCAGTACGCGTACCGGTTAGCTTCCCATTAGCTCAATCCGGAGGCGCGACCCGGTACGCGAACTGGTAAACGTTCCTTTAGCGCACCTCTCGCGTTACAAAACAACATCGCGACGCTTCGCGTCAGCATGACGTTTCGCGTTCTCGCGTAATACGTCATATTACGTGCTACGTTCGCGTACCCGGAAGCGCAGCGGTACGCGAACCGGAAGCGATCCGCGGCGCGGCGCCGACCGCGTAATGTAAACATAGCAGGTCATGTGACTCGATAATAACACTTTTCATTGGTTCATTTCACTTTTGGTTTCCTAATGATGTAATACAAGGTCATGTGATCTAAAATGGACACTTTTCATTGGTTTAGAACTTTTGTTTTTCCCAAATGATGAAAACCCCTCCTTCTTTCATCACTCTGACTTTCATCTTGGTGAGAGAAAGACCCTTTATTGAGACTTTGTGATGGCTTCATTAGTAGCTTCAGCTGGTGCTAGCCCACCACCTCCACCAAATCCAAGAAAGAGAGGACCACCTGCAGAAGTAATTCTGCAAGAAGAGGAAGAACAGGAAGAGGAGGAAGAGGAGGAAGAGCATGAGTTTTTGCCAGAGGAGCCCAGGAGGTACAATCGACAGGAGAATTATATCTGGCAATTCTACAGAATTCCTGAGGGGCAAAAGAAAGTGAATGCTCGTTACGTGTTTTGCCGCATATGCGGTGACAGATTGTCAAGGGGCACTGATAAAAAATATAGTTATGGCAATCATACTATGCATCGGCATATGAGTAGGTGGCACCCAAATAACTATAGTGCTGCCCAGCTACGTGACCAACAACAAAATCCCCTCCAAATGGCAAGAAGATCGGTGGTTCCAGAGGTGTCGGGACCAGAGGCGAGGGAGGTGATTGCAAACATCCAAATGTTGTTTGGGCACGTAAAACAAGTGTGCGTGGAATGTGGCGCTTTCATCTGCTACAGAGAAAGTAGCATCACTTTGATTTTGCGAGCAATTCAAAATCATATTAATGTTTGCACAAAACGCACCAAAAAATAAATTCTTTTTTTTTTTTTGCTCCTGTTGAGCCCTTTATAATGGATCGTTTTTGTTTCCCCCCCCCCCAAAAAAACCAAAAAATTTTTTAAAACGTTCAGAAAATACAAAAAAAGTAAAAAAATGTTCAAAAAATACTAAAAAAAATATAAAACAACAAAAACATAAAAAAAAAAGTTCTTTTCAGAACTAACTCCCCATTATAAAAAAATTGGTAGAATATTTGGAACTCTGCCAACCTGTATTTCTCTTAGTTCGCTCCCGGAGCGCTACCCGGTACGCGTACCGGAAGCTAACCAAAAAAATATTTTTTAAAAAAGAACAGTAACTATAAGGGAAGGAAATACACAGTTATGTTAAAAGAAAGACAGCTCTAGGGAGTAAACTAAGGATACTGTTACCTACAATCCACTGTTGATGATTTCACATATTACATCATTCATGACATGGTCAGTAACATCAACAGCAGTGGATTGTAGGTAACAGTATCGTTAGTTTACTCCCTATAGCTGTCTTTCTTTTAACATAACTGTCTATTTCCTTCCCTTATAGTTACTGTTCTTTTTTAAAAAACATTTTTTTGATCAGTCATAAACAGTGACATTAATAGAAACAGAGAGAGTGAACAAGAGTGAAGAACTATGGTCCTCCTCAGCCACCCTCAGAAAACCAAGGGGGTCAAGATACATCTACCGTGCCCCCTTCTACCTATTCTGAACATTATTTGCCCTCCATCTTGTATCTTGATTCGAACGAAACACAAAATGGTGGACTGCCATAACGCTGCTGGTTTGCGAACCAGGCAACTTCCCAGGAAGCGGTCCCAAAAAAAAAAAAGTTGGGAAAGTAATTCACAGACACTAAGAGTAATAGAGATGGAGTGAGTGAACAAGACTGAGGAACTATGAGAACAGAGGGACTGAGAAAAAGAGTGGAAGGAGTTGAGTAAATAGGTAATAGAGAAAGGAATGAGGAAAGTAGCAAAGGCAGGAAACTGAGTATTAAAGAAGTGAAGCAGTGGATCTAATAGTAGGTGAATGTGATAGAAATGTAACGAAAAGAGTACAACTATTTACCTTGTAATTGCCGTTAAATTAATCACATTTTATTTCTATACTTTCAATCTGTGAAAGAGAGAACCAACATTTGAAAAAAAATTAAAATATGTATTTAAAAATTACAAAAGACAAGGGAAAATATTGAAGGACAAATAGTTTTTCAACAACTTTGACACTGACAGAAGCTTCTGCTTCTCCAGGTCCTCTACACAATGCTAAAGATATACATTTTAAACTAACAGTATCTTGATGCAGATGAAGTGAGGCCTATCTTAAAACATGGTGCATCTTTTGCATTGCTCTTGTTTCAGAAAAGTGTCGCTTCAGTATGCCAATAACATGTCTCCTATCCAGAGATTTGTTTGAGGTGAGGCCTACTCAGAGTTCAAGATGAGATTTACACTTGTTGAAGTGTACAGAGGAGATAATATCTGTGAAAGTCTACTAATGAAGTGAGTCATGTCCACTGCACTCTTCAACAAAGTAGAAACCTCCTATGTTTCCCTGGACAGACCTAAACTTGATCTGCACAATGTGATTCGTAATGATAGGAAACTCAAGTGATGTAATTGAAATATGTGCAATTTATTTTGCTCATTTCACAATCACATCACTTGTGTTTCCTTTGCTTAGGTATCTCATTGTGCAGATGTAGTCCAGCATATGAAAGAATACGTAGAAGTGCAGCACTGCATACAATAAATTTAACACTTACAGAAAACTCACCTTCTCCATGCCTCCTACACAGTTCTACATATACATCATAAATGCAAACAGTACAGAATTAATTATACATGTTAAATGGTTTATTTTTGCTGTTCTCAGAATGTATCAAAATTCACTAAAAACAGTGACTTGAAGGTATTCATCATGTAACAGCGGGGAAAAAAAAACACAATCAAAATGATTGTGTTTAAAAAACCCATACAACATCAGAAAATAAAATTCAGAACTCCTTAAAGTTAACTTACTTTCCATGACGTCCAAGGATGTCCTATGAACAGCTTACACTCTTTTGTGCTGTTATTACTTTCAGCCCGCCACTTTCTGAAAGAAAACCTCCATCGTTTTTAAAAACACGTTACATGCAATAAATGACTTCTTGCTCTCTACCACTATTTTCCACAAGGCCAAATCTAGTCAGAGATATTTATAACTCTTGGATTTCTTGTAAGCCAATCCCATCATTTGGCATTTCCGCAACTTTCAGAATTAAAATGTTGAAGATCATTTTCACAATCCTGGAATAGTAATATCTTCCCCTTCTTGGTCAGTCATGTTCTACATTTCCTATGACACTGATACTGCTTAATATGAAGCAGACTTACACTACCTCTATGAGTACTACAATTATTTAATTCTCTACATCACTTTTAATCACAAAGCAATGTAAAACAGTAGACAGCATTGCAGACTTACATTCCCTCTACTCCATGTTTTGATTGGCTGCTTCAATTAGCTTATGAAAAGAAACAGTTTTTCTGAACTCATTTAAAGTGCACATACATCTCCATGATGTCCAATCCTTTGATTAGAAGTTATGTCTCTGAACTACACTTATCCTCAAGGCCAAATTGTGTAGGAGCCATTAGAACTTCTTGAAATTCCACAGATCATATCCCGAGATTATTTTCCTAAAATTTTGGTTTTAAAAACACCAGGTAAGAGTTTTTAAGGTCATACGGCAATTTTTTTTTGAAAATTAAAACAGAATCATTGCAGAATGACCAGCCATTTCTAGACTTTAAATAAGCTGTGTAATGTCCTGATGATATTGAAGGGCCGTCATGATATATAATTGCTGTAGTTACAAAAGTCCTTCCTGATATTGACAACTGCGAAGCTACAAAATTTTTTATTAAAGTTGTCAATTTTGTTCCATCAGGCCTACATCGTTGGAACATTAAAATGACGTACTGGCCATATGTTCGTATAAATAATGTGGACATCATTTCAGATTTACATTGGCTACACTCCATGCTGTGATTAGCAGCTTTTACTAGCTTATTAAAGGAGACTGATTTACTGTCTGGCAAAGTTAAATATATAAATCTTTCTGAGTCTACACTAGTAGTACTTGATACCATACAGTTCTCGCAGTCATGCTGCCATTGATAAGAAAGCCCAAACAGCTGATCTACATCTACACCTTCAGCATGTAATACATCAAGCATATACATTAAAAACTCCTGACAATCTTGCTGAATATTTTGAGAGAATTGTGTTTGCCCTGAACATCTGTCTAACAGGTTTCGAATTTCAGACACACTTTCTATTTTTGTTCTATCTGTGCTACATTTCTCTAACACAGAATTCAACAAACTGCAAAATCTTTGATCAGAATTGACCACAATCTCTTCTTTTACATTTTTTAGAGAAAACAAAACATTCATTACTACATTAGCATAGCAGTTGACACCAGAACTGTTTTCAAACTGAAAACCAACAACATCTTCAACAGAATCCTCTTTGTTTCTGCTTGTAATTTTAGGTTCATTCACTTTTTGTCTTTTTGCTACAACCTCCCCAGTATTGTTCTCATTTCTTCGTTTCCGGCCTACCAGACGTTTCTCAAACAAAGGAAACTGAGGCAAATGTGGCGCATACTCTCTTCTTAACCTATTGTATTCCTTAACACAATCTAGATCTGCACAAATGTTTCTGACATCACACTCAATCAAGTACAATCCCGATAAAGTTCTAACTCGTGACAATGCCACATATGCCATACCCTCCTTGAACACAGAACTGCCAATATTCACCAATGCAGTGTCTACACTTAAACCTTGCGATTTATGAATTGTCACCGCATATGCCAAGCAAACAGGGAACTGCTTACGGCGAACATATAAGTCTTTTACAAGCAAAAATCTAGCAGAACAACGAGCAATTAGCTGTACTTCCTCAATGCCATCAAATTTAATTTTTAAAAATTCAATTCCATCTCTATTTCTGTATTTCACAAAATCAACAACATTACCCATTGATCCATTTACCAGACCTCTTTCAACATGTAAATTCCTTCTTAAAATTATACGGCAGTTCAAGCACACATTCAGAGTCTTTTCAAAACCTGCAGTTTTAGATATAGTCTTCTCTAATGAATCCAATTTTGATTTCAGATTCTCAGACAAAATAATTGTTGATCCCATATGCTCTACTCTATCAATAGCTTCCACTTTCACAATCTCTTGCTTTTCTAAATGCAACATTTTGTTGTTAAATTTGGCACATTCTGCAAGAGTTGGCATCAAACATATTCCAGATTTCTTATCAGTAATTTTCTGAAAAATATTCTCAGGCACAACATCTTGTTCTGGATATAAATTTGACAGTAATCGTGCATGTAAAGCTTCTTTCCCATGCTCGGTCACTTTTCCAATTCTAACATCTTGTAGAATAGTCTTGTAAACTTCATCCTTTGCCTGACGCATATTTTCATGCAGTTCAGCATAATTGAAGTTTAACCATATATTGACGTTGCCAATGCTGCCTAGGCACTTCCTGGTATCTTCATGCGTGAGCATTTTGAACACAGGTTGCCCTTTCACTGGTGTCAGCTGCAGAAGATCTCCGAAAACAATGATGTGTTTGCCACCAAATAACACATCATACTCTGTTTTGAGAACTTCTTGCATCCTCAAATGCACAAAGGCAAGCATGACATTGGAAACCATGCTTACTTCGTCAATGATAAGAAGTTTCATTTTCCTCAAGATTCTTGAAACTTCAAAACAAGCATCTCCAGATAGCTTGTGATATTCTAATTTGTTGTCATGCTCCACTGGCAGCATCAGTAAACGATGTAAAGTAATCCCTTTAATATTATGTGCTGCCAGTCCAGTTGGAGCAGTGACAACACAAGACAGCGATGACTCTGTCCTTTCCTGCAAATAGCATGAAATTGCTTTAATGAGGAAACTTTTTCCAGTTCCCGCTTCTCCACTCACGTACAGTCGGACAGGCTTCAACGACGTACATGAGCACTCTTTCTTATCATGACTTAATCCATGATCAATTTGCATGGTAACTTCGTCATATATTTTCCTCTGCTCAACGTTGAGTTGCCTTTCCAACTCTTCTAAGTTAACCGCATCCTCTTGAGCATGTGCCATGGCTCTTTCCACCTCATTCATAGCAGTGGCAGCTTCATTTTCAATAAGAGGTCCTCCTAGTGGATCCTGACTCAATGAAGCAGAACTCTGACTGTCCTGAGAACTGTCTCTGGCAATCTCGGCTGCAATCGTTGCTTCCTGCTCAATTTCCGCATTCAACATTTCTACATATTTGGGAAAAGCAGGACATTCTATGGTCTCCTTGGCGGCATTGAAAGAGTCTTCATAACAGAGGAAATCTCCAAGCAGTTCCTCTTCTGCACGCCAAGGCTTGAAAAGTTGCAAAAGTGCTAAATAGAAAAACTCCTTTTTTTCAGGAGATTCGCCACTCAATTTTCGATGGTTTATCAAGTGGCATTTTCTTTGCTTCACCAGACATCCCTCACTTCCTATTACAGCATACACTCCTTTCTCAGTATCTTCTTTGATGTTCCTCTTGAACATGTAATTTTGCAGAACCTCATACAGACAAACATTCTCTAGGTGACTGCTTCGATTTGGATAATATGTATCCAACATGTTTGTCTTCAAAATGTCGGTACTGTTTGGCTCCTTTTCCGCCAAATACTCAATTTCCCGCACAGGTTTGAGAACTCGATTACGCGTTGCAGCAAGACCAAGACTCGCCCAAACGATACTCCTGGACTTGGCATAGAGACTTGCTGAAGACAACCGGTCAGAACATTCGTACGCTCCGATTTCTCGATGCGACAACATCTTCAGACTGAAACTGTACAACTTCTTGCTGAGGCTCTTTTCATGGGAAATGTCCTCCCACATATCCTTCAATTCTGTCTTCTCTTTTTTGGTGATGTAAGACGTCACATACCGAGCCACAGCCATACAGTTATCAGCCACAAACTGTATATCCATGTTAGCATTCCACATGGACAAAATCACCGGGTTGTAGTCGTTGATGTACTTGGACTCTTCGTTCCTCTTCAAATTGTAAGTGTTTTTAGGTGATTTCTTCATGACATTGTGTCGCAGCGAAGACATCAAACTGTTTACTCTTCCTTTAGAAATCACCGGTCGTGGAAAGCCGAAACGACATTTAGTGTAGAACTTGTCCTTGTTTCGGAATTTACGACGGCAGTACTTTCCACATCGATGGCTTTGGAAACGCAGAACTTTTTCTCTTAGGCTTTTCTTCTCCTTTGCGTTTGGAACAGCACACGTAGAATACTGTTGGATGAAACTCATCACTGAGTCATCTGGATCCGTTCCAAATTTAGGTGCATCCTTGATCCACAGCAACATATGTATATGAGGAGCACCTCTTGCTTGGTACTCCTTTCTCCAGAAGAAATCCAACACCTCTCCAAGAGGTGGATTCTTCTTATTCATGATGAAAGACATCATAGCTTCAAATCTATGATTGAAGTACCTACATACATTGACTGGATCCAAAGAGCACAGTTCTCCGGGTGTCTTGAATTCGATGTTTTCTACGTTAGCATTTGCCTCTCGTAGAAATTCAAGTAAGTCTTCCCAGCCATACTCGGCACAGCTCAGAGTGAGGAACCATGTGGGAGTACCTAAGTTCCTCAGCATACATTTTAAATCACCATGACGACGGTACCAGTACTCATTAGTACCACGCTGACACGCCATGAGATTAATCAGGTGAGAATCCAAAATACTATCTTGGACATTCACTTTATCCATAAAATCACTTGCCGAGATGTTTCGCATGTGTATACCACTTTTCAAGATGTGGTTCACTGCATATGACAGTCCAGACAGATCGCTTTCAAACAGGAGATGAAACAAATAAGGAATGCATTGTCGAAACCTAGCATCTCCTGCATACAATCGCAAAGTCCGGTATTCAGAAGCAGGAATTTGATGAGGTCGCTCATCATATCTTCCTCCCTGACCTGTTGGAAAAAGCTGTGGGAAACACCGAGCTTCCAAACTTTCCTCCCAAACACTAATGGGACTCCCTTTGGCTTGTTTCATTTGAAACAACTCAATAGCATTCCCCATGACTTCCTTTGAATGCAAAGGATGAACACTATAATGTTCATATATTTCCTCACTAGTAGAGGGTTCTACTTTCTCAATTTGACCAGCACACAAATCGCTATCCTCTTCCTCACTTACTTCCTCTTCTTCAACATATACATTCTTATAGTATTTATTATTTTTTTTCAAATACAATGTTGCCTTTTTAACTTTCCTAACATCTACTAAATCTTGCCATATTTTCTTATTCTTTGTCGGAACCCCATTAACTAAGATAACCAGAGGTTCCTCTTCCACTTTTTCTACTCCAATTGTGTTAATGTTTTTCTTCAAATCTAGAGGCAAATAAACAACTCTTCCCTTTAATCCTCTCTGTAAATCTGATGGAGGCAATTTCCCTGTCTTTGGCTCCATTCTTACAATAGCCTGAAAGGGATGGATACTTTGAATCAAAATAGATTCATAAGTATTTAAATCCTTCAATTCAGAAGGAATCTCAACCAATTCCAGATTATTATGAACTGCTCTAGCAGGCATCTGGTTTTGTTTTAATTTGTTACAACAATAAGTACACACACGTTGATCCAATCCCAAATCAAAACAATTTTCTACCATCAAGTATGTTGCAAAATCCTTCCATTCACTATTATTTTCCCTTTCACTTTTTGCATATAAATCCACTAACTTAGTCTGATTCTTATAATAAGTGCGTCGACAACACACACAAGTGAAATTAGGCCTCTCACTTGATTTCATGTCAAACGTCGCAATTTCCCTCTGGAAATTATCTGTACTGGAAACATGTACAGTATCTTCCAAATGACCCTCTATTTCTTGCTCAATTTCAACATTCTCCTCTTTACTTCCAAAGTAACAAAACTCAATTTCTTCACATATATTCCTCACATCTATTTCAGAACCATGCAAAAGAGCAGCGCATAATTGTTTCAGCATAATTGCTGGACTCTTAGCATAATACAACAGTCTAACTAACTTCCTCACTTTGTTATGATGCACTGCTAGCATCCTGAAATGATGAAAAACACTCTGGCATACTCTCCTGGAAAGACAAGCCAGTGAATGACCATGCAAACCTGTCACTTCTCTCACTCTGCAAGGATCTAATTCTTGCAACAACCTCATTTTCTGCTTCAAACTTTTCTTGTTAAATGACCGTACAAAATCACAAAGCAAATTGATGGAATCCTGTCGCACACTGCAAATACTACTACACTTCCAGGTGTACACAGGACCCTTAGCACGTCTTCCTAAAACCTCATTACCTAACAACTCTTCTGCCTCTGTTGTCACAAGTTTTTCTTTTTCAACTGGACAACCATCTTTCACTTCATAAGCACGACCACTGATGTCAACTGCATGCACCAAATCATTATCCTGGAAATAACTCTCTTCATTAAAAAATGCCTCACAGCTTGAACTATGTATCCATTCTCCAGAAAAAACTTCACAAAAATTACTACGATTAACTATTCTCTTCCATCTACTATTTCTTTTGAAATCAAAAATTGCCTTGTTTAGCTTCCTAATTCTATTGATTATCAAAATAAATAACTTACGTTTAATTTCAAAAGCCTGATCAATAACTTTCTCAACTTTTTTTTTTCTCCTATAAAAAACTAATTTCTGTTGACCTTTCTTAATATTTTTTAACAAATTGCCAATTATCCTGTTACGGAACATTCGTTTACGAATCTCCGTAAACTGTTGTTTCCTTCTACTATCATGCACAGATTTATCTCTTGCTCTAGCAGTAAAATTTTCATTTGTCCTTTTCTTTCCATTTGATTTACTTGTGTTGTTATGGATTGAAACATTTTCTGTACTAATATTTTTTTTATTAGAAATATTTTTTATGAAATATTTAGAGCTCTTACCCGGTGCTTTCTTCATCGCTTGAGAAATCTTTTTGTTAGAGGACTGCTGCATTTTTTTTTTCTCCTGCTGTCTTTGACGTTTTGCAGCCTTCATCTCTCTTATTTTTGTAGGCATAGTTGAATCTGAGGAAAAATATAATAAAAATGTTAATAAAAAAATATTATCAAACAGTAAATCAGTAATAGTGATCAAAAACATAACACACTACTTGACATTTTAAATAGAAGATTTTTTAGTCCTTGCAAATTTACAATACAGAAATAGCAGAAAAGAAATGAGATTTATATTTATGTTACCTATGCTATTTTATATGTGAATCTGATCTAATTTTATGAGCATATTTTAATATTTTATTGAAGACACTACACATAACCTGTTTTTGAAGGTGTCTTTATTTTTAAATTAAACGGTTTACCTTTTTACTTTTTATTGATTATAAATTTTAAAAATAAATGTTTATAATTCCAAAGGCTCAAGCAGGTCAGCTTCCCATCCTATATCATATAATTCGGACAAATCTGCATCCTCATCACGCTCTTCTTCATCCTCAGGATTTAAATCATCCAATGGATCAACATCCACTGATGTTTCAATTACAAGTTCAATGATGAGGTCAAAATCAACTGATTGCAGATTGTCGCTCATGTTGAGGTTGTCTTTATCTTTAAAGAAAGACAACAACAATGAGATGTTGCAGAGTAAGAGACAAATCTCACAGATTATAATAGTAAAAATATTTAACAAGAGTAACATTTTGCAGCTATTATTTAGCCATGTCCAGCGATGCTGAGCAGGTGAAGCCTATGTCTAATTTTTCACTGAACAGGACTCATCTGTTCTTAACCTTGGATAAGCCTCAACGACTCTGTGTCCCCTGCACATACTCAAATGTTAAAGTGCAGATTTATATTAAATGGCACATCCCCAGGCATGCACCAGTTAATGTGCACCACTGCTTTACCACCCATGGTGTGCCGCATTTACAATCAGATAGGAGAAAGCTGCTTCAAAACCCTGCGCCTGCTTGAAGCTGGCATAGGTCTTGACGCAGCATTGTATAGATGGGGCACCCCTGATCCTTGCTGGAGCTGCATCGCACTTACGATACAACTCCAGCAATGCGCCACCTTTACAGCACAGATGCGTCACGCATCTGTGCCTTTTTTGCCCCATGCTGCGCCGCATTGTAAATGCAGCACACCATGGGTGGCGGAACAGTGGCGCAGGATGACTGTCACATCCCTGGGGATGCGCCACTCATCATAAATCTATCCCTAAGCTTCTTATCTTGTTACAGATGAACTGCCATATGTATCATCAAAATATTTTACATATTATAAATAGCAAATTTTAAGGAATAAATAGCGATTCTTTACTATTCCTAATTTGCAATGAGCAAATTGCTAATTGCAAATTACCCATTCATTTCCATAGGCTAGGAGGCTCATAGGAATTAATGTTGCAAGTTGTGATTAGCAATTAGCTCATCACAAAATAGGATTTTTTTCAAGCGTGCAGGGGTATCTCAAGAACACCCTGCTGCACCCCTGAAAAAGAAATTTGGGAGCACATGGCACACCTACATGCCCTAATGGCATGTATGGGCGTCATATGGGACCTTTTTTTTTTTTTAAAAAAAATTCTTTTTGAAAAGAATTCGCAAATTACCACAAACTACAAGTTGGTGGTAGTTTCCAAATCATTAATATCATTTTTTACATATTTTTTTTTTATACATTGCATTTAAGGAATCACAAATTTTGAATTATTGACATTTTAAGTAATTTCCACATGTGCACTGTTTTCTAAATATAATTTGAAAATCGTTTTTGGGGAAAAGTAATGGTTTGCAAATTTATGACAAGGACATAATGGTGTATGCTTCTCTATAAGGCATTTCAGTATCTCTAATGTCATTTTTCCCATATTACATTATAAGACCTTTCCCCATGAAGCACATTCCTTGTAAATATGCTCCCACCAGTGCATTGCAAATTTAGATTTTGACTGTTTCAGACACATAGCCATGTTGAAAGTGACCCAAAAAAATTGCAAACGTTTAAAAAAAACACATTCATGTGTCTTAATGACATTTTAATTTATTTCCCCATGGACAATGTTTTCTAAGTGGCACAAAAGAGGTATACACCTATCATAAATCTGTCCCTAGAATTATAAATGATTAAATCAGGATGACAATAAGATGTGGCCTATCCAGAGGTTTGTTTAAGGTGAGGCCTACTCAGGATTGCAGATTAAAGTTATGCTTGATGAAGAATACAGAGGAGATAATTTATTGTAAAGGCCTACCAATGAAGTAAGTGATTTCTACTTCATTGCACCAGTCATCATAAATGTATCCATAAGCTTCTTATCTTGTTAGACATCAACCGCCATATGTATCATATAACTATTTTGCATTTCCAAAAAAGCGAATTTTAAGGAATAAATAGCGATTCTTTACCATTCCAAATTTGCGATGAGAAAATTGCTAATTGCAAATTACCCATTCATTTCCATGGGCTAGGAGGCTCATATAAATGAAGGTGCAATTTGCGATTAACAATTTGCTCATCACAAATTAGGAATTTATTCCAAAAGTGCAGGGGTGTCTCAAGAACACCCTGCTGCAACCCTGAGAAAGAAATTTGGGGGCATATGGCGAACATAAATTTTAACAACATTCCTTTACCTCAAAAACGATTTTCAAATCATAACTTCAAAACACTACACATGGGAAAATTACTTAAATTGTCCTTAAGACACATAAAAGCGTATTTTGATTGGCTTTCCTGCATGGTAGGGTCACTTTTAACATGGCTATGTAACATAAACATTCAAAATCAAAATTTTCAATGTACAGGTGGGAGCATATTTACAAGCAATTTGCGCCACAAAGAAAGGTCTGACATTAAAATGGGAAAAATAACATCAGGGACAGTCAATTGCCTTATAAAGAACCATACACCATTATGTCCTTCTCATGAATTTAAAAACAATTCCTTTTTCCCAAAAACGATTTTCAGATCATAATTTCAAAAAACTGCACATGAGAAAATGACTTAAAATGTCATTGAAACACATGAAAGCGTTTTTTTATTGGCTTTCCTGCATGGTTGGTTCACTTTTATCATGGCTATGTAACACAAACATTGATAATTAAAATTTTCATGCACATGTAAGAGCATATTTACAAGCAATTTGCGCCACAGAGAAAGGTCTTACACTAAAATGAGAAAAATAACATCAAGGACAGTCAAACGCCTTATAAATAACCATACACCATTATTTCCTTGTCATGATTTTAAAAACAATTCCTTTTCCACAAAAACGATTTTCAAATCATAATTTCTAAACACTGCACATCAGAAAATGACTTAAAATGTCATTAAAACACATGAAATCATTTTTTGATTGACTTTCCAGCATGGTTGAGTCACTTTTAACATGGCTATATAACAAAAACATTCAAAATCAAAAATTTCCATGCACATGTGAGAGCATATTTACTAGCAAATTGCGCCACATAAATCATAATTTTCTCCTTAAAGCACACTATTCTATATCTAAAGTAAAGAAATATTTTCTCACCTTAGCAAATACTTTGAGTTTGAAAACAGTCTCAGAAACACACCAATTTGTCTTCAGCAGAGCAAAAGGTATGCACTCCAGAGTCTGCAGCTATCAAAAGCACAGAAATGGTGTAATTCTTCACACATATTTCTCATGTCACCCAATCAAAACTCTTCCCTCACTTTTTTTCAAATGAAAACCCTTCCCCCTCTGCCCTTTCTGCCTATTTTCCATAGCAACCACCTCTTGGAGAAACTCTGGTGTTTGCAAATTCACACAACAATGTTGCAATTGAACTCTGAACTCTCAGTGCACCTGCATATCCAGTGCTTTCTTTCATTTAATGATTTTTTATTGACCACTCAAAATACATCTTTCAAAGAACACATCTCTACACCCTAACTTTCTGTTTTCATCAATCAAAATCCACCAATCACTGTTACTACTTCATGAACACAGAAACTCCACAGTTTTTTTCATTTCAAACTCACATTTTTTCAACTGCCATTTCATTGCCACACTTCATCTGACTGCAGGAGAACCTTCTCTCACCATGTTTTCTGTCTGGATTGTTGGTCATAGTTATATTCACTGGGCTCAAAGGTACGTTGAAAGCAGGAATTTACCTAACCTCAATTTACAAGATGTGGAAATTAAGTGGTTTGGCCAGAGAGGATTAAAATGTCACCAATTGATACCATTGGTGAAAACCTTTATGCATTTGCCAAAACCTGACCTGTTAATTGTGCACTGTGGAGGTAATGACTTGGGCACTTTGACTGGTGTAGGTCTGGAAATGCTTTTAAAGGACACCTTTGAGCAATTAATGGCACTTTTTCCTCAGACTGCCTTGGTATATTCAAATATATGCCAAAGACAGAAATGGAGGTGGTCAAACCAATTTTGTCCACAAATTGAGAAGTCGAGGAAGCATGTAAACAAATCTGTTTCAGCTTACATGAGAGACCATGGAATGGGCTCCCTGTACAACAATAACTTGCGTTACTACATGCAAGATATCTACAGAGGAGATGGAGTTCACTTCTCAGATGAGGGCAACAGAGTTTTCACTCTGAATTTAAAAATGTGCATTGGTACCTACTTATAAGTACCTAAATGTACCATAAACCCAAAAGCTCTTCTCAGAGCTACCCTACATCTAATCACTCACAATTATTTTTTTACTCTAACTATTTTCACTAATTTTCAACAAAATACGCTCCCTGGTGCGCTACCCGGTACGCGTACCGGGAGCTAACCTCGCGAAATTTTTAAAAAAAATGTTTCTTTTTCCGCACATATGGGCCTCCTCAGCCACCCTCACAAAACCTAGGGGGTCAAGATAAGTCTACCGTGCCCCCTTCTACCCATTCTGAACATTATTTGCCCTCCATCTTGTATCATAATTCGACCGAAACACAAAATGGTGAACTCCCGTTACGCTTAAGGTTCGCGTACCAGGGCGCTCACCGGTTCGCGTACCGGGTCGCTTCCTGGGAAGCGCACCATCAAAAAAGGTGGGAAAGTAGTTCACAGAAAAGCCACTGGAGACAATTTCACCAAATATAGAATAGCTCATACTACATACCAATCCCTACCATTTTCACAAATTTGATTGGAATTCCATTTAGCCATTTAGCCTGTAGTCCTCTCTAAATACCGTGAGGTAAATTACTTCACAAAACACATCTGAAGTGTTGGAATTGACAACCAATTAAAATGTTACTTTCATTTTCTACTTTTTTTACATGATATTTGATTGGTTATGTACCCGAATATATATAAAGGAAGAGAAGGAAACACAGCCATTTTGACTACTACTTCCTGGTGTACATTTCATTTGGATTTTCATTAATAACTTCAACTTCTTTTTAAAGGTAAGTTGTTATTTTTAAAACTGAAGTATATTGTGCACTTTAAGTTAATATGGCAAACTTTTTCTGTTAGTTATATACTATCCCTCTGTAGTACTTATAAATTTAGATACACTTTTTTATATTCCTACTTCCACTCTGATACTATACACTGCCCAAAGATAAATTCTCTGATAAAAACTGCCTATCTAAAATTAATCCCAACAGTGCCCTACCTCTACTAATATATATTTTTTTTATGCAAATTTCAGGAAAAATGGAAAGTGAACAAAACATTTCATTTGAAATTGTCCTTCCAGAGTCCAACACAGAAATCATTGATCCAAATGAGATTGAATTTATGGATGAAACATGGGACCAAGAACTACTGCAATGTGTGCAAGCAGTAGATAACCTCCTTGCAAATGAGGACATTTTACAACCTCAGAGACTACAATCTATATTCCATGATTATGAAATTTCTGACAATGAAATGTTAGAAAGTTTAATAAATTATGAAACACAATAAAAAAAATTAAAAAAAAAAAAAATAATCAACAAAACCAACAATCAATTAACATACAGCATTTGAAAAGTCTATCATTCATTTTTTATTGTGATACGCTCCCCAGTACGCTTCCCGGTTCGCGTACCGGGCGCTAACCACGAAAAAAAACAAAAAAAATTTTTTTTTTTTTTTGCTTAGCGGGGCCCCTTTAAAGCCTCCACATCAAACCTAGGGGGTCAGGGAGTATCTACTATGCCCCCTTAAGGTCATTTGCCCCTTCGCTTTTGACCTCCTCTTGTCTCTCGATCCTACCGAGAGACAAGATGGCGGCCGCTCCGGACTGTTTAGAATGTTGACAGACACCACAGAGCCAATCAACTTCGCTACGCGAAGTTCCGTTACGCGTCAAGTACGCGTACCGGGGCGCTGCCTGGTCCGCGCTTACAGATATATATCTTTTTTTGAACGTTATTTTCTCAAAATCCACTGCAGCACATATATTAAGACCTACAAAAGGCACATCGGGCTACCAGTCCCTACAATTTTGCCAAGTTTCGTGCAAATCCATTCAGCCGTTCGGGCTAAAAGTGAGGCTAACCGCCCTATGGAAAACTCAATGTTAAAAACACGTTTTGGGACCCCCCTTTTTTCTCGGCCCCCCCTGGACCAACTCCCCCCAAATTTCCAGTGGCTGCTCAGAAACAAAATGTTCCATTTTCCAGAAAATTTCAGCCAATTCCGTCCACAAACGCCAAAGTTATTAGACATAGAATTTTCAAAAATCCCATAGGGAAAAAATCCTAACTATATATACCTACTGGCGACCGCCAGTAGGTAATATAGATTTATAAATATGTACATATATATATATATATATATATATATATTCACTGAAAAAAAATAGGTTTCACACATGTTATAGTTAGCTGGACATTTCACTCATACAAAACCCTTGAAAATTCCCCCGTTATAGTTAGTTCAGCTAACTATAACTCGCGCGCCCGCAATGCATTGCTGATGACGTCACATACTACATCACTCATGACATGGTCAGTGACATCACTCATGACATCACTAATGACATCTCAATCTCAGTCCATGCCCTAAGGCCTACTTTGGTGCATGACTACTTGGAGCGACTGAATGCTTACACTTCTACAAAGAGATTGTCTAGCTGAATATATAGCACCTTCAGTTTTAGAACAATGCATACATAAGAACATACTGATGTATTACTCAATACAATACTAAAATAGCACGTTTGTTCAGCTCTTCTATGACACTGTTACTAATTTCGAAACCGTCTTTCAAATTGTTTTGTTGATTTTCCATACTGAATTTTTTATGTTGTCCTTGTACAAAAACATAAACACTTCATTTTATCATTTTTTCTAATACTGAACGCAAAACTAGCTTTATCAACTATTTTGCCATTTAAAAAATATTATACAAATATCATTCTCAACTACTTTATAAGATTATATAAATAGAATAAAGCCTTATAGCCCACCGTAGAAGGCTATACCGGCTATTAAAGGCTTTCTCCAGCCGAGCCCTGGCTTTGAGCATGCTTTGCGTCTGCGTGTTTCGGTGGATGTTGTGTGCGTAGGCACCATATCTTGCCCTCTGTCTGGGTGTGTACCCCAATGGTTCGCACTCACCGTGCGCATACGTGTATTTTTTAGAAAAGGCACTGTGCGCCGTCCATCAATCTGACATCCTGTTTGACCAATCACAGCTCTGAAACCATCGTACATATTGGTTAACCAATGACTGTCATCCTAAGTTATAAGTAACCTCCCATTCTTGTACAAATAAACTTTTAAGTAACCTCGCATCCATCTAGACAAGGTTGCCAGATTGCGCTATTTCCCGCACAATTGGGCGTCTTTTTTCCCAATTGTGCGGGAAAAACCCATGCATAGCGGTGGGCTCGTTTTTGGGCTACATTGTAGTGTTTGTACGCAATTTACTAGCCTGGCGGACCCCCACAAGAGGATACCGTGGCGTGATGCCATCACACCCTCTCAGGAGAAGCCGTCACACCATCAGCCTCCGCTCCAGGCCCAGTCCACGCCAGATCCAGTGGCCCAGCCCCTACCCTCATGCAGTCCTATCCTCAACCCAAGCCCAGCAGCCACGCATCTCTTGTGTTTGCATGAATTTCTGGATCGTATTTCTATGGTACGCCACGTGCTATGGCCTTTATTCTTATAAATTGTGCGTGCATGATAGTATTATTTTTTACTGCGTCACAAGCCCTGCCAGGCTTCTATTCTTATTGATCTTGCGTTCATGATCGTAATATTTCCTTCTGTGTTACGGGGCCTTCCCACGCCTCTTTCCCTCTAAATTCAGCGTGCATGAATTTCTGTGTCGTATTTTTGAAGTGTGTCACGTGCTTTGATCTCTATTCTTATAAATTGTATGTGCATGATGGTATTATTTTCTGTATCACGTGGCCCTCCCACACCTCAATGGTTTTAAATTGTGCATACATAATGGAAATTTTTCTTTCTGCATCACGGGGTCCTTCAAGCCTCTTTTTTTCAATAAATTGTGCATGCATGAATTTCTGTCGTATTTCTGTACTACGCCACGTGCTTAGGCCGCTATTCTTATTAATTCTGCGTGCATGATAGTATTTTTTTCTGCGTCACGAGCCCTCCCAGGCCTCTATTTTTATTGATCTTGCGTTCATGATCAAAATATTTCCTTCTGTGTTACGGGGCCCACCCAGGCCTCATTTCTTATAAATTATGTGTCCATGAATTTCTGTCGTATTTCTATGGTACGCCACGTGCTTTGATCTCCATTCTTATAAATTGTTCGTGCACAATGGTATTATTTTCTGCATTACGTGGCCCTCTCAGCCCTCAATGGTTTTAAATTGAGCGTACATAATTGAAATTTTTCTTTTTGCATCATGGGGTCCTACAGTACTCTTTTTAAAAAACAATTGTGCATGCATGAATTTCTGTGTCTTATTTGTGTAGTACGCCACGTGCTTAGAACTTTATTCTTATTAATTCTGCATGCATGATAGTATTTTTTTCCGCGTCACGAGCCCTCCCAGGCCTCTATTCTTATTGATCATGCGTTCATGATCGTAATATTTCTTTCTGGGTTACGGGGCCCTCCCAGGCCTCATTTCTTATAAATTGTGTGTCCATTAATTTCTGTGTCGTATTTCTATGGTACGCCACGTGCTTTGATCTCTATTCTTATAAGTTGTACGTGCATGATGGTATTATTTTTTGCACCACGTGGCCCTCCTAGTCCTCAATGGTTTTAAATTGTGCGTACATAATGGATATTTTTCTTTCTGCGTCACAGGGTCCTCCAGGCCTCTTTTTTTTAATAAATTGTGCATGCATGAATTTCTGTGTCGTATTTCTGTAGTACGCCACGTGCTTAGTCCTCTATTCTTATTAATTCTGCATGCATGATAGTAATTTTTTCTGCGTCACGAGCCCTCCCAGGCCTCTATTCTTATTGATCTTGCGTACATGATCGTAATATTTACTTCTGTGATACAGGCCCTCCCAGGCCTCATTTCTTATAAATTTTGTGTCCATGAATTTCTGTGTCATAGTTCTATGGTACCCCAAGTGCTTTAGCTTCTATTCTTATAAATTGTGCGTGCACATAGTATTATTTTTTAGTGCGTCACGTGGCCCTCCTGTGGTAAATAAATAATTAATTACCGGTACTATTTTTCAGGATACTCATACAAATAGATAGCTCAATAAATAAGAGTCAAGATACGAGGTAGCTAGAGTATACAGGCTTTAATTAAGCATAAAGGACTGGAACAGGACAGCCTGTACGGGGATGGGATGGCAGCTGCCTGGGGCAGGGACAAAGGAATGGTAACTTTTAATAACAGTGCACAAGTATATATAGTTAAAACATTTTCATGGCATTCAATACAATAGGCGTAGCAGTAGGCGGAGTTTGTAGCAGTCGCGAAAGATAAGGGCATAAAGTGGGTGTAACAAGAGGTGTGTACAGGGCGTATACATAGACATGTGATGTAAACGTAACAGAATATGTCATAAAAAAGGGGCGGAAACATGGAGGGGGCTACCTGAGCAGCTGGGACCTCTAACCTAGTGGTGCGCACAAACTGGCAATTACCTGTTACTAGGGAGAACTGGGGGCTATGACTTCTGCGCTAGAAGAGGAGACGAAAAGTCTGGAGTGTCAGGGCGACATGTACCTAAGCATATCTAGTATCTAGTGTTTAGAGAACATGTTGATAGAAACTAAAAGTTATCAGGGCAAAGGCTAACAGACACTAAGACTGGGGCATGCATTATTCTACATGTAGTGTGTGTGCGAGGAATATTCTATGAATATTAATACAGTATTTCTCTTACATGGAGACATAAAGGCTAGACCATGACGGAAACTATTGATGCGATTCAGTAGCTTAGGAATGCAGAGAAGGAGGGCTGGACTGATAACTAGAATCATAACATACTCTTGGCAGACTGAGAGGCAGAGCCAGGCCGAGCCGGGCACTGCGAGGCATGAAGTAAGCTAAGGGTCAGGGATACAGGTGGGGGCTGTATCGCTCCTCGGAGAGGGTTCAGGAAACAGGAGCTGAATCTGAGTCCGGGCCCTTTTGAGGCCTAGAAACGGGGACTTTTCAGTGAATTAACGTGCACACTGTGAAACGTGGCAACGTAGCTTTACATAGGCCTGATATTCGTTGTATTCACGAAAACTGGAAACTGGCATACTAGAGATGGACACAACTGTAATTGCGTCTTTAATCGATCAGAAGGGGAATACATGCATATCGATCATGCACATATGACATAACAGGGGGAACACGTAGGCACATACAACATGGCAAAATTTACTTTTCCACATTCCCTCCTTGTGCCCTACGTTTCCATTAGGAAACATCAATATTCATGATACCATCTATCATTTCATACAGCATCATTTGCTCGTCTCGAATTGTCTTGGAACGGGACTTAGGACTAGGAATACAAGAGGTAGCACAAATGCCGCAAATCGCAGGGCCACATTGTATACAGAGGCAGCAACTGAATATGATCATTACTGCAATACCTAGGAATGACAATACTTTCCATCCCCAGGCAGATATGATACTCCAGAGCCAAACGGACCATGTCCAGGTGCCTGGATTCTGGTGTAACTGATGGGCAATTTTATGAAGTCTTGTTATAGCTGAATAAACAGACGGCGCGTTATTAGGAATGAAAATGCAGCAACTAGATCCGATGACTCTACATGCTCCTCCTCTATCGGCCAGTATGACGTCAAGAACGAGACGATTTTGGAGCACGACAAATCTCATAGCAGATTGCTCTTCGGTTAAGTTACCTAGAGCAGAAGTAGTCTCATTCACTACTGCTTCAAGGGTTCTGGTTAATCTACGTATTAACTTACTATTCTGGATAGGGCCTATAAAGAAGAAGAAACCTTTATTAAAATCTTGATACTGTTCTAGAGTAGTTTCAGTTTGATCGACAATTGGGGACTCAATCTCCCTTCTATGTCTGACGTGTACTAGATGTGTGTTTCTGTGATAATCAGATGGGGCTAGAAAAACTGGTGGCAGTAGGAAGGCAATATAACATGTTCCATCCCAATCGAGGGGCAGACGAACATATGCGGTCTGACCACAAACAAAATAAGAATGACGTGAAGCTTTGAAAATAGATTTCCCACTGTCACTATACTTGACAGTAGTAGTACAATCACTATGTCCTACATGTGCGGAACCATTCTTTCTGACACATAATTCGCCTGTGACTGGTAGTACTGAAATAGCAGGTAAGTCTGGAGTAGTATCAGACTGAACATTCAGGACCATAAAATTCGAGGAATAATTACCTAAATTATAAACTTCATTTTCTAGATCTAACCCTGTTCTATGGGAGAGACCTTGCTTGTCTGGAAAACATGTACTATTCAGAAGGGACATATCAGTTGAGGATGACGTTAACATGGACCATGCTCCACACGAACCATTATGTGAAAACGGATAAGGAAAGAGTGGCAGAACTCCCTTCGGTGTCTGGAAAGGGGGGAGTCGACCACACACCCAACAATTAGTAGCATTGCTGGTCTGGTGTGAATAGTGTAACATTCTGATGAACGTGTTATTTCTCATAGCAATACGATAGGATAACTCGTGAGGAGGCAGATCACTAAACGTGTGCTCTACTGTAGCATTAGAAAACTTATTTACATGAGAAATTGGAAAACATAAATGCAATGTATAACTTGTGCAGGTAACCATCAAACTTAGAAACAATAGAAAACTTAGAAAAACGATACATCGGATAGAGTTTTGACTAACTCTCTCACTATGGGGGTCTATCTCATACATGTCAGATACCTGTCTAACCGTTTCACCCGAGGGGGACTTAGACAATTAAACTGGCTGACTTATTTTACTAGACCGGAGTTTTAATTTATACTCCTGCTGCGGAGTTCTCTCTAACAGAGGAATTTTTAGTTCTGGATTTGAATGAATGTCTGATTTAGAGTCTGGTTTCAGGTAGTCCTTTGAAATGGAAATGTCTGTAGAAATGTCATTAAAAGTCTTGTTTCTGAGTCCGTGAAATTTCTTGACATGAGACAGATGGACCCAACCCTTACGGCCCTCCAACTTCACGGCCGTACGGGTGGTCAGAAGGACTAGTTGAGGTTGCTTCCAGCGGGGCTCCAGCGGACTTGAACGATCAAAATTCCGGACCAAAACGAGATCCCCGGGGATGACCTCATGCGGTTTCACTTCAGTGTTGTCTGGAAAAGCGGCGGCAACCTGTGAACGACAAGAGTGTAGGGCAGACATCAAGGAAGCTAGGTAATCTGTCAGCATATTACTGGAAACATCTGTAATACTGCGGGGTCTAGGTGTACCCCACATATTTGGGGGGCGGCCGAATACGACCTCATAAGGGGACAGACCTGATCTGGAATGTGCGACCATGCACATGAAGAATAAAGCAACTGGCAGGGCTACTAGCCAGTCTACACCTTTCTCTTTACATGTCTTAGCAATACGGATTTTCAGGGTCTGATTATGTCTCTCTACGAGACCGGCTGCTTCAGGATGGCGTACACAATGGAACTTCCACTGGTACCCTAACAAAAGGGAAACATGCTTCATTAGCTCAGATGAAAATGGCTGGCCGTTATCAGAATACACGACCCTAGGGAGTCCATAACGGGGGAAGAATTCACGAACCAACTGCCTGGCAGTGGTCGCTGCTGTGTAATCTGGAACTGGATATGCTTCTGTCCACCTGGACAAAGCGCATACAACTACGAGAACATATTTGAAACCTCGACATCGCTCCATCTGAATATAATCCATCTGGAGGACTTCAAAAGGGTGGTCAGGAGGCTGGAATCCACCTTGTTCCACTGGGACACTTTTACCTGGATTGAATTGACAACATATCATACAAGTACAGACTTTCTGCTTGGCTGCAGCTCGTAAGTGCTTGTTAAACCAAAGGTTCTGGATACTGTCTAACATAGCTTTTTCTCCTAGATGTGCTGGACTATGTGCGGTATTGATAATGACTTGAACCATAGAGTCGGGGAGAAACCATGTGGCTTTTCCCTTCATCACCCATCCCTGATCTGTCTGGACCCCTCCTTGTTCGGACCATTTCTTAATTTCTTCAGGAGTAGCATGTAACTGTATGTCTATGACATCTTGTGTAGGGTCCTTAACTGTCATACAAGTAGTCTGTTCTGGAGTGGATGTCTGTGTCTTGTTAACTGGAATGTCTGGTGTCTGAGCTGTAAGCTTGGCTGTTCGATCTGCTAGATCGTTACCTTGGGAAATAATGTCAGTAACTTTCGTATGTGCCTTGCACTTCATGATAGCGATAGCTGTCGGTAAATGTATTGCATCTAACAGAGCTTGAATGAGGAGACCATGCTGAATCTTGGTTGCCATGAGAAGTCATGAAACCTCTCTCCTGCCAGAGCACTCCGAAGTCGTGTACAACTCCGAATGCGTAACGTGAATCTGTATATATGTTTACTTTCAGGTTCTTGGCACGTATGCAGGCTTGGGTCAGAGCAACTAGCTCTGCTGCTTGAGCAGACAGGGTGTCAATACGGTGTGTTTCAATAACTTCAGTGTCAGTAGTCACTGCATACGCGGCTACTAGTTCTCCTGTACTCGTTCTCATACATGAACCATCCACATAAAGTGTCAGGTCGGGATTAGGTAAAGCAATGTCTGTCAGGTATTGTCTTGGCTTAGTCATAGTGTTAATGACTTCCACACAGTCATGTGTGGCAGGATTTGAAGCAACTGACGGTAACAGTGTAGCAGGATTTAAAACGTTGCAGCGTCTGATTTCTATGTGTGGCTGGAACAGTGTCAGTTCATAACCTGTTAATCGTGCAATGGTCAAGTGCTGAGTCTGTGTTCGGTTTAAAAGAACTTCCACGGAGTGTGGAACTTGTACTGTCAGGGAATGTCCTAATACTATGGAATCACTTTGTCTGATAGCTAGTGCTGTGGCTGCAACTGACTTGAGGCACGCAGGCAAAGCCTGGGCTACTGGATCTAATGTGCTCGAAAAATAAGCACAGGGCTTGTATTGTCCTGCTTGATCTTGTGTGAGAACAGATAATGCAGTACCATTACGTTCTGTGACAAAAAGTGTAAAAGGCTTACTGTAGTTCGGTGTAGCTAGAACAGGTGCTTGGCATAAGGCTTTCTTTAACTCATTAAAACTAAGTGTATGTTCAGATGTCCAAGGGAGAACAGTCGATACGGCTGCCTCCTGTGTCGTTAACTGTATCAGTGGCTTAGCTAGAAATGCATACTGAGGAATCCATTGTCTGCAGTAAGAAGTAAGGCCGATAAAAGCACGTACCTCCTTCTGTGTCTTGGGCTGTGGAAGACTCGCTATTAACTGGATACGGTCTGGTGTCAACTGCCTACCCCACTTGGACAGTAAGTGGCCTAAGTAGATCACTTGCTGGACACAGAACTGGAGCTTCAAAGGGGACACCTTGTGCCCCATCTCGGCTAGGAAATACAGAACTGTAAGTGACGCTCGCTCGCAAGCTCGCTCAGAACGGGCTGTGATCAGTAGATCATCGACATACTGGAGCAAGGCAGTGTCAGCTGGCATGTGAATGTTGTCTAGTTGTCGTTTAAGTGCTTGACTGTAAATGCTAGGACTTTCTGTGAAACCTTGAGGAGCTCGTGTGAATTTATAGCTCCTTCCATTTAAACAAAAACCGAAAAGGTACTGGCTGTCTGGATGAATGGGAACACTGAAAAATGCATTCTTGAGGTCTATTACTGTAAAAATATAGCTTCAGAATCAATAGCTGTCAATAGAGATGAAATATCTGGGACTACTGGATACTGGGGTATGATACATTTATTGAGTTCTCGAAGGTCAATCACTAATCGATATACTGGAGGTGCATTTGGATCAGTGCGTTTCATGACTGGAATGATAGGAGAATTACATACATTGGAGTCAGTTTCTACAACCACTCCTTGAGCAATAAGCTCGTCAATAATTTTGGATAAGGCTGCTACAGCCTCAGGTGGCAATCTGTACTGTCTGATTCGTGGCAGGACTATACCTTGCTTGAGAGTCACACGATGGGGTGTGATTCGCATAAAACCTACATCAGTTGGACCTTGCGCCCATAAGTGCTGCGGAACATTGGACAATCTTGGATCAAAATCTCGTAATACATAGTGACCTTTAAAATCCCTTAAAAACAAGCGTATTCCTTCTGGGGAACAGCAAATAACTGCACCTAATTCTTTTAATGTTCTAATACCTAACAAATTTTCTGGACATGATTTCGTAAGTAACAAATCAGTAGTTCGGGACAATGGACCAACTTCTAGAGTAACTGGCTTTGATATCTCGTTTACAATAGGCTTTCCTGAAAATCCAAGGGAAACATTTTTAGAGCCTGAGAGCGGAGCCCCTGGAACCTCGTCATGACTGATAGTAGTCCTACTTGCCCCTGTATCAATCAAAAACTTTCTGTCTTTCCCTAATACTTGACTATGAACATAGGGACCCTCTTGATCTACAGGTATCTCGATGAGAGGCAAGCCTACCTCCCTCTCTAGGCTGTTTCATGAATACGGTTGATAATCTGGATACTCTGACTGGGCATACTGGTACATTTGCTGTGTAACATGCTGTGTTGCAGCGATAGGCTGCGGTGCTGGAACGGTCTGTTGTGCATTCTGTGGTGACTGAGAAGTCTGTGAAACTTGTTCTTGTCTAGGCGGACGTGGTCTTTCTTTAGTTTTACCAGTGGCTATGTTGTGTTTCAGAACTGCACATTCGTTTATGAAATGACCTGGCTGTTTACAATAGTTGCATGTCCCTTTAACGGGAACTGCAGTATGACTGGCTTGATTCGGACCCCTCTTCTGACTGTCTTGTGGAACAGATTGTGCAACTAGTACTTTCATTTTCGTGTCTTTCATACGTCTCCTTTCGTGTTCTTGCTCTTCCCTGATTCTGTTCTGGTGATACTGGAGCATCTGTAACATCTGGGACGGGGTACTAGCTTGCCAAGTACTTTCGACTTTTAAAACTCGATTTTTAACTTGTGGACTTGAATTCTCGACTAGTTTAGTAACAAAAAGATGAGGGTATGACTCGCTACCTGTCTTCAAACCACTGTTAATAATAAAACATTTCTCGAATCTAGAATAAAAATCACTAGTATCTTCATCCTGTTTCTGTTTGCATGCTGATATGGCATCCCAGTCTTCCTTTTTCGTGGCTAATAATCTTGGCAAAACCTGAATCAATAACTCTGGCAATTCTTTACATTTGTCCCCAAGACCGGTACCTGGTACTCGTATTTTATCTTCAGCTTCTAGAGCTGTCCAATCAATCTTTTTCTCTCCCACCTCCCATTCTTTTTCCTTGAGTTTTTCATATACCCCTGCGGGCAACAGGACCTTTAACATTTTAATAATATCTGGATACGTGTATTCTCCCATACGGAGCATGTCTTTTAATTCTCGATGGAACCCTGCTGGATCTTTGTCGTGACAGGGAATTAATTTCTTCATCTCTAAGAGTTCCATCTTTGTGATAGGGGTGTAAACAAACACTCGTTGCATTTCACCAGCCGGTGTCCTAACTGGGTGTACTTCTCGTAACGGATTCTGTCTATCTATGTAAAATGGTTTACTTTCTGGGGGTGAGACGTGAACAAAATGTGGATTCAAAAACGTTCTATATTTGTGGCGCTGTTCTAGAATGACACTAATTAAATCGGTACCTAAACCTTTCCATTTATACTGGAGTAACTCGTTCAGGACATCATGTAACGGACCTGGATCAGAATGTTGACCCTCATACAGGGTAATGAGGTGCTGGATCATATACATACCCACCAGTCGCTGCTCGGCTGGGGGCAGTTTCAGAAACATTTGTGCCACTATTTCGTCTGGAAAAGTGGTAGAATCAGAAATCCATCGGACTGCTGATCGGGCTAGTTCTTGTTCATGCATGGTACTAAGTTCACTATAACCGATACGTGATTTCAGAATGTGATCGGTAGCTTGAAATACTTGTTCCAGAGAACCTTGTTCTGGTGCTGGAAGATGAAAGACTTTCTTGTGTTCCGGACATGAATGTCGGTCTGGAAATCTAGATTTACCTACATACGCTATTCTGGCGGTATTCTCGTCGTCTACCTCTTCAGTAGAAGAGTTGTTTTCTTTCTCGCTTACTTGTGCTGTTTTATGTTGCACGTGTAACCTTATTATTTCCTTGCGAATTTTCTTGTACATACTCTCTATACTACTGAGGGTCTTGTGTCTACCCTCGGCTATATTATCACTCCACCTTGTCAGAACTTTCATTTCGGTCGGATCTTTAGTCGGACAATCTTGTTCCCTTATTAAACAATTAATTAGAAACTTTAATAGCATGAGCTGGGTCTCAGCTTTCCTTAGAGACATGATTTCGCCAATACTTTCTGGATCATCCCCTGTATGGATGAAACGATACATTCTGTCTAGATCTTCTTTCATATTCGGTAGGGTGTCCAAATACTCGGTCACCCGTCTTACACGCAATGAATATAAAACCATATTATCATCGCCTGGGACTGGATCATAACGGCATTCGGTAAGAGCTCGCCTGATATCTGCAACGGACTGATATTTGGGCGTACGCTGTAACGCACGTTCATGTAACTCGACTAATGTTACACGTTTGTGTGGCGGCGGGGTACCAGGAGGACCTCCCCCCCCGGCCCCTAAACTGGAATCATCGACTGATACTCTTCGTGCTGGCAGAGTGACCGATGTAGCGGGAACTTGTACTATGGGCTGGACCGGGGGTACCGTAACAGGTGCTGTAACAGGTGCCCCGGTGGCTGGAAGAACAGGAATTACATTATTTACTGGAGCTGGCGGAACTGGATTCACATATTCTGGGACTGTGTCGTCCAAATAGGACGAGAGAAAAATATCAGCTGCGGTCGGTTTGTGACGTAGCTTAATCGGAACTAATGGCGGCGGAAAATTACATGGTGCTTCCGGGGTTGCTTTTGGCAAGCCCTCGGCAAGAAGAGGATACATACCCTTAATAAGGGCATTTCTCTGTCTGTCTGACTGTTCGGCTTTAACTCGTTCACCTACTTCGATTAATTCCCTTTCTTGGGCTCTTTCTGAGGATTCTCTACTTAATTCTGACTTTCTGATTTCTTTTTCTGTTCTTTTATGAGATTCTTTGCGCCATAACTCGATGGCATCTTTCTGGGACTGTCTGGCTTTCTTTTTCCATAATGCTTCTTCTACTCGCATGATGCACTCGGCATCCCATGTACCTGATACGGGCCATCTATACTTTTCCTCTAATTCCTCGGTGTACTCCATCCATAAGTCTAGATATAATATGGCACTTATGCCATGCTTATGATACATAAAATGACCTGGACTGTCCCTAGGCGGGACAGGAACTGCTTCTTCGAGCAGACCTTTTCTAGTTCTTAGCTGACGTAATTTTGAGAACAGAGGCATGACTAGACTGGAGTCTGGACACAATACAATACACAATGAACACAATAATAACTGCAATACGAATCATTCATACCACGACGTTGAAAACACATGAAATAACATTTAGAATAACAGTTCGGACAAGATACTACCTGAAATACTGAGAACAGAACACATGAATTTCTCGAGAACAGAACTTACTAGAACAGACTAGATGCACTGCTGAAACAGTACGAAACTTACCGGTCCCATAAAGAGACACGTCAGGACCCGCATCCACCTAAGTGGACACTTTGTGTTGGATCTGTGTACCCAAACCCACGGACCAGAGACAAATTAATTGACCCTGTCTAGATACTACCCCAGCAACGGTACTCACCGGGCAGCAAGAACGGAAGGCCTCGGACTGGACTGGACTGCTACGACGACGGACGGACGAACTTCGGACTTCAGTTACAGGTGGGCCTCCGGATACTTCGGACCTTGGACTCTCGGCTTGGGCTCTGGTTGGGACTCGCCGCGTTCCTCCACCGCCTCGTCTGGATGCTGGACCGCAACCTCCGTCTCCTCCGTGGACCTGAGGGATACTTGAGGCAGAAATATCTGCCGCTGCGCAGGATGGTTCCGTCACGGCTGCAGAGGGTCAGGGGGCTTGCGTGGCTTCTCCGGCGCGTGGGGAAAGGGCAAGTCCTTGTTCGGGCGCCATTATGTGGTAAATAAATAATTAATTACCGGTACTATTTTTCAGGATACTCATACAAATAGATAGCTCAATAAATAAGAGTCAAGATACGAGGTAGCTAGAGTATACAGGCTTTAATTAAGCATAAAGGACTGGAACAGGACAGCCTGTACGGGGATGGGATGGCAGCTGCCTGGGGCAGGGACAAAGGAATGGTAACTTTTAATAACAGTGCACAAGTATATATAGTTAAAACATTTTCATGGCATTCAATACAATAGGCGTAGCAGTAGGCGGAGTTTGTAGCAGTCGCGAAAGATAAGGGCATAAAGTGGGTGTAACAAGAGGTGTGTACAGGGCGTATACATAGACATGTGATGTAAACGTAACAGAATATGTCATAAAAAAGGGGCGGAAACATGGAGGGGGCTACCTGAGCAGCTGGGACCTCTAACCTAGTGGTGCGCACAAACTGGCAATGACGTGTTACTAGGGAGAACTGGGGGCTATGACTTCTGCGCTAGAAGAGGAGACGAAAAGTCTGGAGTGTCAGGGCAACATGTACCTAAGCATATCTAGTATCTAGTGTTTAGAGAACATGTTGATAGAAACTAAAAGTTATCAGGGCAAAGGCTAACAGACACTAAGACTGGGGCATGCATTATTCTACATGTAGTGTGTGTGCGAGGAATATTCTATGAATATTAATACAGTATTTCTCTTACATGGAGACATAAAGGCTAGACCATGACGGAAACTATTGATGCGATTCAGTAGCTTAGGAATGCAGAGAAGGAGGGCTGGACTGATAACTAGAATTATAACATACTCTTGGCAGACTGAGAGGCAGAGCCAGGCCGAGCCGGGCACTGCGAGGCATGAAGTAAGCTAAGGGTCAGGGATACAGGTGGGGGCTGTATCGCTCCTCAGAGAGGGTTCAGGAAACAGGAGCTGAATCTGAGTCCGGGCCCTTTTGAGGCCTAGAAACGGGGACTTTTCAGTGAATTAACGTGCACACTGTGAAACGTGGCAACGTAGCTTTACATGGGCCTGATATTCGTTGTATTCACTAAAACTGGAAACTGGCATACTAGAGATGGACACAACTGTAATTGCGTCTTTAATCGATCAGAAGGGGAATACATGCATATCGATCATGCACATATGACATAACAGGGGGAACACGTAGGCACATACAACATGGCAAAATTTACTTTTCCACATTCCCAGCTCTGTCTTGCTTTATTTATGTGCGCCATGTGCTTTGTGCTTCATCGTATTTGCTTCCTCCTAATTCTCCCAGGCCTCTTTTCTTATTGATCGTACTTGGTTGATCGTAATATTTCCTTCTATGTCACGGGGCCCTTCTAGGCCTCTTTTTAATAAATTGTGTGTGCATGAATTTCTGTGTCGAATTTGTGTAGAGTTGCAGAAGCAGACAAAGCAAAATATTGAGGTTGCCCAGAAAAAGCAGAAAGAAAAAAATAGAGAGTTTCGAAGAAATATAAGCTGTGCCCCTTCAGCAAAGGACATTTAGTGCTCTTAAAAAATTGCAGGCGAACAACGAGGAAAAGAGGGATTTTGGAGCACAACTTTACTGGACCCTACAATATTTCCGAAATGGAAGGAAAGCGTGCAAAGTTAGTCAATAGTAGCAACATGCCTTTACATACAACTTAGGTCGACATGTTGAGGTCTTATAAATCGAGCGTCAAAGATAATCTATTAAAGGGTACCTTTTTTATATAATGGGACATAATTTGGATGTTTAGAGTAATGATGTTCTATTGGCTGTTGCAATTCTCTCCTATATAGGTGAGAAGTTAGTAAGTTTAAGAAGAGTACGTGATTATGTCTTTCTGCACACAACATACTTTGCAAACTACTTTAATGTAAGAAAGGTATTTCTGATTAGCTTTTTTTGTTTGAGAAAGGTTTGTGATAGATTGTTTAAGTAATTTCTTCTTTAAGAAATGTTACTTTTTCAAAATTAATTTGCGGGAAGCACCTGTACCATCTTCAGTACCTCTACCATCTTCATCACCTGTTCCATCTTTATCACCTGTTCCATCTTCAGCACCTGTACCATCTTCATCACCTGAACCATCTTCAGCACCTCTACCAGCTGGAGCATGTTATACATCTCCAGCATCTAGTCATTATATATCCCTAAAAAAAGTTTTGCATGTGTAGAAGAAACCAGTAAAAGAAATTTTGGAAGCAATAGTGTCGAGCTTTAAAATATGCAACAGTCAGTCAAGAGGTCTTTATTCGATTTGCATCATAAAAGACAAATACATATACATAAAAATAGCATTTTACATATAAGATAATAAATACTTTACAATACAATTTAAAACCATGATAAGAAAGTATTAAATTTATAGACAATGATGGGCGAAAAGACCCCTTGCTACATAAGAACATCTTACTTTAAAAACAGTACAATGGAGAGTTCATTTGCCAAGGTTACGGGTTCGGATAGACCATGCCCAGCTCACAAATTTTGCTACACCAATAGCAATGGAAGGGGAGGTATCAGTTTTGAGAATTCTAAACGCTTCAACAGCGGATCTGGTCCCTAGTAACCGACAAACTGGAATAAGCCAAACTTTCCTGGGTAGCAAGTACATGGGGCAGCAGAAAAAAAAATGTTCGATATTCTCTACTGCTGTTACACAGAAAGGACACTTATCACTGCCTCCAGCCAACCAAGAGTGCGTTAGCCCCCGCACGGGTAGCGAGCCCACTCGTAGTTGGTGGTACAGTTTGCGATCATTTGGCTTGGTGATCAGGTCCCAATAAGCTTCGTATTTAGGAACATCTTTTACAACCAAAAATTCCAGTGTCATGGTCGGACCATTGGACATAGCAGATCTCCTCTCGGCGATCCAGTGCCAGTAGATATCCTTGAGTGCCTTTTTTGGAGGAAAAGTCGCACTTGCTGGATCAACCCATAGTGCCTCCAGGTTTAAATTTTTCAGGAGTGTCCTGAGGTGGCAAAACCAAGGTACCCTGTGAGACCCTTCAAGACCCCTCACATCTTCGATGGCTTCAGCAAACAAGGATAGTTCTGGTGTAGTCCACAGACGCCGCCAAAACGCCAGTGGTCTAAACCGTACCACATCCTCAATGGACTTGACACCTAGGTCTAACTGCAGGGGTAAACAGGGAGTCGATTGTGGGAGGCCAGTTGCCATTCTCAGGAACCTATTCTGAGCCACCCTCACTATACCCCCACAGCTCGGCCCCATAGATAGTTGCAGGAATTACCTTGGAACCATAAATTTTAACTAGCGGTGCCATGGGTTTAGTGAGGGATTTAGCATACTCCTTCAATAAGGCTCCCCTAAGATGCCCATGTTTCAAGGTCATAAGATCCATTTGTGGTTTCCAGCTCAAATTCTCACTTAGTGTGACACCCAAGTATGTGAAGACCTCTGTTTGATCCAGAATGGCACCTTGACACCTTGGCCTTCACAGCCTTGGGGCCCCGCAGAACCATAAATTTGGTCTTATTAACATTCACCTCTAACTCGTGATCGCTGCAAAAACACTCAAACCGAGCCAGGGCGCACTGCAATCCCTGCCTCGTTTTCGAGATAATCAGAGTGTCGTCCGCGAACATGAGTAGGGGAATTTTCCTTCCTGCAAGTGTGGGCGCGTCCGTTGGAAAGTTTGTAAAATACTTGGTCACCCCATTAATAAACAAAGAAAACAGGGTTGGGGCCAACACACACCCTTGTCTGACCCCCTTGGCAACTTTAAAGCTGTCAGTAACTTCCCCTGGGCCACCCCATCTTACTTTGGCGTAAGTATTTGTATGCAAATTAATCAGCAACACCACCAACTCTTTGGGCATACCAAGATCCAGCAGAACTTCCCATAGCTTAGCCCTGGGTACAAGGTCGAAGGCTGACCTGAGGTCCACAAATGCCGCAAACAACAGGCCTCCCCCAAGAAGGACCACCTTCCAATATAATAGCATAAATCTAAAAACTTGCTCCAGGGTCCCCATATGTTGCCGAAAACCCGCCTGTAGAGGGCTTAAAACATCATAGTCGGAAATCCAAGTCTGGATCCTGCCCAACAGAAGGCGGGCCACAATTTTTTGTACTGCATCGATGAGGCTTATGGGTCGGTAATTGGCCGTTACTGAGCGGTCCCCCTTCTTATGAATGGGGAGGATCTCCGCCCCAAGCCATGATTCGGGAACTTTCGCACCCCTTGCCAGTGCATTCGCCAAGAGAACAATATATGGGACCCAGAGGTCCTGTTCCTGCTTAAAGATGTCAGCTGGTATGCAGTCAGGACCTGGCGCTTTGCCTCCCAGGATAACCCTTAGCACCGCCCTCACTTCGGTAGGCGTAAAAACCAAGGCTTCATTGATGGTGATGTGCATCGGATAGGCGGGACTGGAACCATTCGCTTTGAATTGGTTCCCATAGTACTCAACCCATTCCCTTGGCTCAACACTATTTGCGGGGGATCTATCTTGTGGGCGGTTGCCCCATTTGAGCTGCCGCCAGAATTTGGTCATATTATTACTCTGGCAAGCCTCCAGCAGTTCCTTCCAGCGGGTCTCATCCCAATTCTTCTTAGCAGCGGCCTGCACAACTTTATAGGTGGCCCTGCAACAGCGAATTAGGGTCTGGTCTCTTGACCTTAAAGCCGCGTGTAGCGCCTTTTGTGATTCCCTACAGGCGCTATCAAACCAAGTTAGGGGCTTTTGCTTATTCTTACTGAGGCCCATGGGTTTAATGAAAAAGGTTTTAAGATTTAAGAAGAAATCCCTGTGTAGTAATGTAATATTATCCAGAAGGGCCGACTCCTGGGTAAGCCCGCTGATTTGGGTCAATGCATCCCTCACCATGCTTCTAATCCTTAACAAGACCTCCTCATCCAGGGCTATTTTGGGCCAACTAACCCTTCTTCCATTGTTGTTTATTACGACTTGTGGCGGGAGCGCCTCTGCCGCCATGGGGGCTGCAAAGGCACCTTCTTCAATTGATAGAACCAATGGGTTATGGTCACTTTCAGCTCTATTAACAACCACCATATCCAGCAAACTGGGCCACATTTCCACGTTCACCAGGATATAATCAATGCGCGAGCCGGATCTGCCATTATCAAAATTCCTTGCCCCCATCCTATCAGACTTCAGACGCCCATTGACTGCACGCATTCCCTGGTTCAAACAAAGACCCTTTAGAAAAATGGCTGATTGAGACCATTTCTTAATTGGTTGCAATTCCAGACCAGGGATACCCCACAGGGAGTCCTCGTCCTCGGTAAGCAGACCGTCGTCCAACCCCATGGGTTCAAAACAGGTATTGAAATCACCCAATACCACCCTATTTGTGTTCACCGGTAGTGAGCTTAGGAATCCGTCCAACACCAAAGCAACAGGGGAGCATTTTCCCCCTTGGACACCCCGCATATAAATATTTACAATTACCATATTTAATCCAGAAGACGAGGTTACCCGTATGGCCAACATGTCGGGATTAACCAATGAGAACTCCTCCACCATTACACCTGCGTGTTGGCGCACCCAGATAGCTAGGCCACCCACTGGTCTACCCCTTGCACCCTTCGTAGCGGGTCTAGAATAATTCAAGTACCCAGCACGAAAAATTGGCCCAAGAGCCCAAGTTTCCTGAAAGGTCCAAATATCAGAGAGGTCAATAAAGGTCCCCCAATCCGACAAGTCTAGCTTTGATTCGAGACCTGCAATGTTCCAAGAACTTATCCGTAGCTTTGACAAACACAAGTTGGATGCCTCCAGCCCCACTCCTGCCGGGCCAGAAGTGGCAAGGTGTGGCGTACAAGGAGTGAGGCTGGCATCAGGGCGAGGAAGTAAAAGTCAAAGTCAAAACCACTTTATTCGATTTAGTTAAAAATCATAAAAGCATTCTACAGTCACATCACAAGAGGGCAGAATAAATTCATAAGCAAATACAAAAGCGTCAGTCAGTAATAATTTCATAAAGATACATGATATGAGGAAACAACAATAATAATTAATTAATATACATTATAAAAGTACATCATAAAAGAGAGAATACTCAGTAAAATAGACATTTTAAAATGAGAACAACATCCATTTCATTTATCTTCACAAGACACTAATATTTACATCTTTAAGTCTTTTCCTCCTGATCCTAACCGCAGCAACAAGATAATTGGCCACGCTAAACATGGCCAACGTAGAATCCATTAATTGGAGGTACAGGAGAGCAGGTTTTGCCTGAAGAAAAGCTTTTTCCTTCAATAATGGTACAAGGTATTTCTGTCTGGGCTCAATGAAAAAATTACAGAATAGCATAAAGTGCATATTATTTTGAGCAGAAAAACTATCACAATTACAGACAGGAGCATCCTCCTCCTTAAACCAACCGTGACTGTCACACAAAACTGTATAAATCTGGTTAAACCGAAGTTTAACCAGAAGCCACCTATGAAAGGGGATAGTGACGATAGTAAGGTACGGTTGGATGGTAAGACGCATAATAGTCAGATAATGGGCTCTGACCGTGGGCTTGAGTAGTTGGCATTCTTCCCTCTCCACGTTTTTCCTAGTTATAAAGTTGGCCTTCACCCAGACTAAATCTGATTTCTTAAGACCCTGAGGAGTAAGAAAAATATCAGGGCGTCCCAGATCCAAGGAGCACTTCTTTATATATGAAAGCCAATCTATACTTTTATAGTTATCCAGTTTTAAGCAGTCCGCCAGTATTTTATGATTAAGACCCAAGTTTTTATTGGTCCAAAGCCTTATCCATAACAAGATAGGAGCCATAAGAAGGGTGTCCGATATATAGCCAAACCCAACTTCCTGGTGGACTGAAAACGTGGCTGTAGATTGGGGGAGCCCTAAGGTGGAACGCAGGAATTTATTTTCTTCCCTTTGAATTGATTCACTATTTACATAGCCCCACAGACCAGAGCCGTACCTGGCTATTGCCACTGATTTTGCCCTGTACAAGTTAAGTAAGGCACCTGTTGGCTTCCCGCCCAGTCTCCTGGCAAAACTTAGGATAGCAGTGGCTGAGCTTCTAACCGCTTTAGTTTTAGCTACAATTTGCGGAGCCCAGCTCCCCTTGGTGTCAAAAATTACGCCCAAGTACGTAAAAACTTTAACATTGGTGATCACGTCGCCATTACAATAAAACTGTCTGGAGTTGTTTTTACCAGCCCCAAAAGCCATGACGTGAGATTTGGAGTTGTTTATCACTAAGTCTAGTGATAGCATAAAATCATTAAAAGCATTTAAAAGTTTTTGTAGACCTATCGGAGTCCGAGCTATTAAAGCGGCGTCATCCGCGTACAGGAGAACCGGAATACGAATTTCCCCTGCACGCGGAGTATCCAAGGTCGCAAATAAAAGAGTTTCCTCAAGTGAGTTTATATACAAGGTGAATAGCATGGGCGCGAGAATGCAGCCCTGCCGCACTCCCCTGCTGGATTTGAACCAGGCGGTACGATTACCTTCCTGGTCCATTCTGATTGAAGCTTTCAGATCTTTATGTAATTCTGCCAGAAAATATACAAGGGGGGGGTCCAAACCCAGCTTTAACAACATAGTCCACAGTCGAGCTCTATTCACCAAATCGAAAGCTGTGGATAGGTCCATGAATGCAACATAAATTGACCCTTTTTTGACAGTTGTGTATTTCGAGATTAACAAATGAAGATTTAGGCATTGGTCCTCAGTCCCCCTCCCAGCACGAAACCCATATTGGGCATCTACTAGAATATTATTATCTGTGGACCAGGTGTTAATTCTAGCAAGCAGGACTTTGCCCAAAATCTTCATTGAAGAATCCAATAACGAAATTGGCCGAAAACACTTTGGGTCGCTTCTTAGGCCCTTTTTAAAAATAGGTACTATAATGGCACATGACCATGATTTTGGCAACCCCCCCTCATACACACAATTAAAAACGTTAGCTAAAATCTCAGCCCACAACTCTGAATTAAGTTTGTATAGGTCCGGGGGAACCCCATCCGGGCCCGGGGCTTTGTTTGCAGCTGAGCCTAAAATTGCCAGCTCTACTTCTGATTTGGTGAAATCTAAATTAGTAGGAGAAGCAGGGGAGTAAGGTATTTTAAACACCTCAACAATTTCATTGGAACCATATATATTGGAGAAATGATTAATCCAATCGGCTTCAGATATATTAATTTCAAGGTCCAGATTAGATGTGTGAGAGAACAAGGGATTATTAATTATAGCCCAAAATTTGGAGCTATGTTTAAGGGTTGTGGGGTCCATCAAAGAGTCCCAGGCTTCATCTTTGATGGCTTTTTTTCGAAGTTTGACTGCCAAAGCGTATTGTCTTCTTAGATCTGCCACCAAAGTTCTATTTCTAGGCGATTGTTTAAGACCTTTCAGCAGAGCTGCGTGTGCCTGTGAGCAGGAGTGGTCAAACCATCTACACACTGGGACCGAACCTTTCCCTGGTTTGGCTCTTAGATCTTTATCCACTCTAGCACAAATAGCTTCAAAGGCACTCACAACTTCCCCTCCCCTCATCTCTCTATTCAAACATATCCCAAATTCAACTCCCATATCCTGCACAATACGACCATGAAAATCCTCTGGGCAGACTTTACACCATTTGAGGCGTCTGCCTTGGGCTTTACTCCTCACGTCCCTTATAGAGGTAGTCCTTACTACTCCTTTATGCAAACCAGAGAGAGTATCTAGAACCAATAACACAGGGTTGTGGTCACTAAATCCACTGACAATTGCATTATAAAACAATACATAACGAAGGAGCCCTGGGGACATAAAAAAGTAGTCTATAATCGATTCACTGCCCCTTGCGTTATACGTGACCACACGGTTTGATGTATCTGAAAACCCTGGTTCATATAGATCGTTTGATGAGAGCAAGTTTTCCATTGCCACACCCTTTGGACTATGTTCAAAGTGTGGCGGTAAAGTGTAATCAGGACCGTTTTCATCAATAATCTGGCAATGGGACTCACACAAATGAACATTAAAATCACCCATCATTATACACTGGACAAAAGTGGTTTGTTTTGACATGTAATTAGTTAAAAAGTCTGATAGACCATCTAAAACAAAATTTGGGGGTCCCCCCTGCATGGAGTTATAACAGTTTATTAATACAATCTTGTTCTTATCTGCCAAACAAATTTCCACCATTTGGAAGTAGTGAGAAAAGCTAGGGATTTCTCTAACATTACCAGCAATTTTAACTGAAACAAGGAATAACAAACCCCCTCTGTCCCTACCCGATGTGGAACTCAGGGCATCAACAAAGAAAGAGATATATCCTTCTACCCAGAAACCTTTATCTTTCGTCCAAGTTTCTTGTAATGCGACAATATCATGGTTCTTCACTGATTGTAACCAAATAAAGTCATCTTGTTTTGCCCGTAGGCCCGCGATGTTCCATGATAGTAACCGTATGTGCCCTTCCCCTAACTGAAATGGGTCATTAATAACAGATTCGACTCTAACAACAGGTAGGGCCACATTAGTATTGACTGGGCGAATCAAGTTATCCTGTTCGGGTGCAGGTGCTAGTCAATCAATGTCTACTCTATCAGCTAATGCTGAAAACATGTTTGACAATGGTGGATTGTTAGAGAGTGTATTCCTTGCAGCATTTACTACACCATTAGCTTTAGTTGGCTTAGTCATCCATACATTAAAAGGCATAGGTGAGATAAGGTTGTCCTCTGCCCAAGTGTTATCAATAGACTGTAACTTAATGTTCTCATTTACGACTAACCTATGTGGACGGGGATAAAAGAAACCCAGAGGCATCGCCCGCACCCCTTTACTTACGGGATCCAGAGGGGAGTCATCCCAGAAAAGTCGACTCGCGACATTCTTAGATTTAAAATTTACAATAACGCAATCTCCAGAAACCTCTTTCTTGCTTTTACCCACCCAGTTTACCCGTCTACTTGTTACAATATTATCTGCGATGTTACTTTCTCCCGTGCAGTTGGCATTACACCATTTTTTAACGTGCCTAAGCAGAGACTCATGTTGTTCTATCGCTCCGTCTTCAAGTTTAGGCACGTTAACCAGAATTGCGACAAAGGGTGTTGCATCCGGGGGTAAATTTATTGGCGGTACCCTTTTTTCCGGGCCCCCCCACTGGCCTCTAGGCCTTGTGGAGCAACTTGAACCAAGCCCAACCTCTGTCGTGGGGATGTATATTCCATTGTCTACTTTCCCTTTTGGTGGCACAGGTAAAAGAGGGATATTAACTGGTCTAGTTACAGGTGGGTCACCAACTTTAGGGGTAGTGACCTTTACAACTGAGGGACATGGAGCCAAAGGCATAGAAAATGCAGGGGCCCGAGCATTAAGAACATCATTTATACGATCACATTTTGATATAAGGTTCTTAACACAGTCCTTCAGAGTTTCATTAATATCCGAGGCAATCTGGATTAAAGCAGTCTCAAGTCTATCTGTAAACAGTTTTTCCAATAAGGCCATAATAACTTCCTCCGTCAGAAGGGCTGGCTGGGTAGAACCAGCCATAATTGAAGCCGACCTTCCAGCAACCCCGGGGTTCGAAGGGGGGTTAGGTATCACAATTTCAGGTATGGCCGGGCATGGAAGAACTGTAGCAGGAAGTGACAAAGTGGGTCTACAGGCCTCAATAATGACCCGAGGCTCCAGAGGTATACAATTTATGGGGGAGGCGTAAGAAGTATCAACAGTCCCGGGACTAGGCGCAAGGCCCAGTTCACGCTCGGACTCAGCAATCTGAGATGATAATTCCCCCACCTTAGTGGTTAGGTATGTAAGTATACTTGTAGTATACTTAGGCACCTTTGCTTTAGCTTCATCCGCCGCTGGTGTAGCCAATTTGCGCTTACCCATTGTGGAAGATGTTAAGGACGTGGCCCGTCCCGTCCCTGGTCGTCCTTGGACGGCCTTAGACGGCCCGCCCTCTGCCCGGGCTCCGCCCGGCGTCGCCCGCGCGCGTCCGCGACGCGGAGGTCGAGACTCCGCTTTGTAGCGCCTCCGGGCGCGGGAACAGCGGTGGCAGGAAGTCCGCGCTAAGCCCACTGGGAGCTGTAGTCTCTAGCCGCTCCTGGATGTTGATGGCGGCGAGACTCACAGCGTAGGCAACCCAGGGACTGAGGCAGAGTGCTGGCGTGCTGGCGTGTCCACAGGTAGGCAATGAGCGCTGTGTGCGCTGTTCGTGACCCCCGCTCCACCGAGGTCGAGGCTCCGCTTTGTAGTGCCTCCGGGCGCGGGAACAGCGGTGGCAGGAAGTCCGCGCTAAGCCCACTGGGAGCTGTAGTCTCTAGCCGCTCCTGGATGTTGATGGCGGCGAGACTCACAGCGTAGGCAACCCAGGGACTGAGGCAGAGTGCTGGCGTGCTGGCGTGTCCACAGGTAGGCAATGAGCGCTGTGTGCGCTGCTCGTGACCCCCGCTCCACCGAGGTCGAGGCTCCGCTTTGTAGCGCCTCCGGGCGCGGGAACAGCGGTGGCAGGAAGTCCGCGCTAAGCCCACTGGGAGCTGTAGTCTCTAGCCGCTCCTGGATGTTGATGGCGGCGAGACTCACAGCGTAGGCAACCCAGGGACTGAGGCAGAGTGCTGGCGTGCTGGCGTGTCCACAGGTAGGCAATGAGCGCTGTGTGCGCTGCTCGTGACCCCCCGGGCGAGGAAGTAGAAAACTTGCAGGCGGGACTGGAGGAAGTAAATCACCAGCGGTGGCTTTGTCCTCGTTTAAACCAACAAATGGCCCCTGTTCGGCTCCCTCGGCAAATAAGCAACAATCAACAGAAGGGAGATCAGATATGGGGTCAGTAGGAAAGCCAGATAAGGGCCAGTCATATACTATTTCTGTTAATGGGTTTGATCTGGGGGTGAACGTACCCGATGGACTATCAACAGATTCCCCCAGCTGTCAATCACACCCATCGAAACAGGAGAAGATATTAAATCTGTTAGATGTTTCTAGCGGGGTGAAAGGAATCAGATGGTCCATTCTCCTGTACCCATTCGCTTGTTCCAACCTCCCTGGTGGCATACCATAGTTTCTTGCAGGCACTGTATTCCACCCAAGGTCTATCCTGGTGGGCAAGGGTCCAATGGCCTGTCCCATATAACTGTTAATGGATGGCATGTACATATTGTGTTGTATATCAGCTAAGCCTCCTGGAAAGAAAGGGGGGCACACAAGTGATCTTGGATAAAAGAAGGTTAAGTCATGTGGAACTATGGCACTGCTCGATTTCCCCAAAGACCCATTCAATATGAATCTGACTGCCTCAGGATCTCTAAAATTTATAACTATGAGGTCTCCCTTTAAGTTTTTTTCCCTACTACCCAACCAAGATATACGCCTAACGTGAACGATCTCTCCATTGACGTAGTATGGGAGTGGTCTATTTAGTCCCAGCCAATGCAGTGTTTTGTTTTTTTGTTGGGAATATCCCACCCTTTTTCCATCCTCCAGGGTTGGGACACCAGTAAGCACGACCACAAAGGGCACAGAATCAGGGGGCAACTCAACATTGGGGCCCTGCGTTTTATCTTTAGTAGGTCGACTCGGCCTGCCCCGTCCCGCATGTCGGTTAGGGGGTAACAGACTATCCCCAACCCTCACAGGTTCTCTAGCCACCAATACAGCTGATGTTTCTGCTGTCACCAACGGGACCTGTTGAACGGCTTGCTGGGTAGCTGGTACCCCCGAGTGAATGTAATCTGGGAGATTGTTAACTCCAGCAATGCCCTTGGCAGGGCCCTTGGTGACAGCCGGGGGCTGGACTGGGGCTGTTTGGGCCTGAACTGAGACCTTCGATAGAGGGGCTGGCTTAGCATTAATCTGTAGAGGCCCTACCTCTACTTTGTCAGCAAACAAAGACTCAATGTTCCCCAGCCTTTGTTCCACCCTCTTCAGAATGTCCAGAATTGGATGCATAAAGGATCTAAGAAGGTGCTCAAATGGTTCACATGATATATTGGGCATTAAATCTTTCTCTTGAGAGGGGAGGGGTGAACTCATTTCACATACTAGATCAATAGCAGACTTTGATACTGGGGTTTCTAGGACCTCTATGGTCGGTGATGCCAGCACCACAGGGGCAGGGGAAACTACCACAGGGCTATCTTTGGCCTTAGGCTTGGATCCAACTGAAACATTAGATTTTAATGATTTGCCAAACTCTAAGTGGCTAAGCTTGCTTCTCTGGGGTCCCCCCCCCTTCTCCGTTTAGCCGGAGTGGGACCATAAGCTTTGGGCACATTGGGCAACTTGCCCTTCTTTTTGGGTAGCTCTCTGGCAGAAAAAAAAAGGCATGTTAGATACATTTGGACCTGGTTTGGAAAAACTTTGAAGCCCCGCAATAGGTGTAAGAGTGGTATTCACAACGACTGGGTTGGGAGAAATGTCTCTTAAGACTAATGGAAATGTGTCCAGGGACAGTGGGTCCTCTCTAGAGGGAACAGAGGCAAAATCCTGCAGAGTGGAATCAGGCATCACTTCCAACAGGGGTCTAGTTTTCAGTGTTTCGATGGAGCGACGTCGCTCAGACCTACGCTCAGCCATCTCTATGTCCTTATCCAACTCCGTGGATGTTCTCATAAAATAGCCCTCTAGTGTTCCTTTACTGCTACTCCCCGCTGAAGACGGTTTGTCACATATGGAAGTCATGGTGAAAGTGTCCTACCTTCCCGTCGGCCTGGGTAGCTATCGAAGGTGAAAGAGGGGTGTCCCGTCCCGTCCTCCTCTGTCCCCGGACGGCCACAGACGGTCCCGCCCTTGTCCCGGGCTTCTCCCGGCACGCTCCCGCGAAGCGGAAGGACCTGACACCTTTGTACAGGACCTGCAGGTTGCTGATAGGCGGGTGGGCGTGGCCAGTGGGGAGAGCAGCCCAGGTGTGTTCAATCGAGCGCGCAGGGACTCCTGGACACTGGAGTCCCTGCCTGTAAGCTCGCAGCCCCGCCGACGCTGTCACCGGCCCGCGTTCCTTCACCCACACAAACAGCAGCTTCCAGGAATTAGAGCGCTGCGGGACCCGCGAAGCGGGTCCGGGGAGGCGCTGAGGGCTTTCTGAAAATGCAGGGAGTCACTGGGTGATTGTAGATGTCCGGATAGCCAGGTAAGGAGCAAAAACGATTCAACACAGCTAAAGTGGTCCCGCTGACTCGAAGGGAATCACTGGTTTTCAATCCGTTGGCGGGGGGCGTGGCCAGCGGGGAGAGCAGCACAGGTGTGTTCAATCGGGCGCGCAGGGACTCCTGGACACTGGAGTCCCTGCCTGTAAGCTCGCAGCCCCGCCGACGCTGTCACCGGCCCGCGTTCCTTCACCCACACAAACAGCAGCTTCCAGGAATTAGAGCGCTGCGGGACCCGCTGAGGGCTTTCTGAAAATGCAGGGAGTGACTGGGTGATTGTAGATGTCCGGATAGCCAGGTAAGGAGCAAAAACGATTCAACACAGCTAAAGTGGTCCCCACTTATGCAACAGTTCTTTTTGGTCACTTTAAACGGACCAATGGATAGTTGATAAGGTTAGTTTCTGCTACATGTAAATTGTATATTAAGGCTAATGGCGTATGATGTACATGTTGGTTCCTCTTTAGAAGATAATATCCTTTCATATATTTTTACAGGTATTCGATGCCTTCCTCTAAAAAAAAAAAAAGACCAAATGTATGTATATTTTCATTCCTAATACAGTTACTTATCTTTAAGTAATAATTTCCCATCAATGTGTATACTGAAATCCTTTAATTGTAACCTTAATTTTTAGCAGTAACAGTGTCGTCCTGCATCTTCCTTTGCAAATATCGCTCTTCTACTTTTCGGGTAAATATTCATATCTGTTATGTGACTTTTCAGTGTTACTGGTGCAAAGCAATATGGAAAGTTAGTGATTCTTTGAAGTAATGTTTGATAGAATTGGGTAACGTTTTGAAGAGTGAGAAATGTGAGCTGGTTTTCAATGGAAATTTGTCGATTTTGAATATATATTCCATTGAGATTCACGTTTTAAAATTGTTCTAAGTCTAAACATATGTATTTGGTATGTAATATAGTAGTTTTTCATGACTGCCATTTTTAACTCTTGAGATACTTTTTGACAAAATAGACACTGTTCTTTGCCCAACAAATACTGACTGTCATTGGATACTTGTGGTAAGTGCAACTTTTTTTACATTTAGCAATCTATTTTGAAAGTTCTTGTAGGAAAATGACTGGTTGCAATAGTTGAAATTGCCAAAGAAATATTTTTCAAATATTTTAAATGCTAATTTTTCTAAATGATTTTGTAATTTATCTAGAGCACTGAAACCTATGATATGTTTGCAACAGTTGAGACTGTCTCTTTTCCTGGATCTGAAAACACCTAGAATCATGCATGATATATTCCAAAATAAGTTTTGAATTGTTAGCATTGTTGTTATGATGTGCTAATGTGCATCTGTGTTTACATTTAGAGTCTGATGAAAAGTATTGTGGTATCTGCAACCAAGATACTTAATCAATTTATATGCAAAACTTAATGGTAAGTACTCTAGACGCTGAAGATCAAAATTAAGTGATATAAGTACTTGGGCTGTTTTGGTGGCATTAAGTCTGCAGTTCACATTCGTCTGATGCAGGGTGTATGTTAGTATGACTCAGATAACTGAGGCATTTGCAAGGATCTTTTCACAGTTGCGTCCGCCATGTTGGACAGCTGGCTATGCACCTTTCCTAGTTATTTACTCATTACCACTTTCCCACTGGGTGTTGGGAGGTCACTATGTTTACTATGTAAATACATATGAAGTTTTCATTTAAAAAAGCTATTGACCTTTAAACAATGAAATCTTAATAACAAGTTACTTTTCACTATCTTCCCAACAGGCCTAATGTTTTGAATGCCGCAGATGGGTCCACCTTGAATGTATCAAAATGAATGTAACATCCTGGTTACCTTTTACTGGTTACAAATGAACAAAATGTATGTTTTAAACTAAACATGTGATTGCATGCAAAATGTCTAATTAGATGTTTTGCATACTCCTGCCATGTAGTGTTGTGTCTGGATTATCATGAGAAGTAATGTTGAGACTCACTTCCTTCAGATGTCACGACTTGCACAATCCTTTTAGAATTGGGCCAGACTTCCTCTAATATTCCTACTTAATTTTCTTTTTGAAATCGAGCAACTATTTTCCTAAGGTATTGAAATATAAATTTAAATCTTCTTCCTCTTTGAAGGTGAACAACCAATACCGCTTATCCACACGTTATTGTTCAATGATAGTCTAAGAAGTAGTGGTACTTCCACTATCACTAAGGTAGACGTCTGACAGTAGAATCGATAATGTAGGTACACCACTTTCCCTGAAGGGGAACACAAGGTTAAGGCTCCATTAGTAACCTGTAAAATTTGCCAAACAACACTTTCAAAGGGTGATCCATCCAAAAAATACTCTTTTGGCACAGCGGATATGGTGCGACACATCAAGAACTTGTACCCCAACAACTTTGGTCGAGCTGCAACACGGATGTTGCAGGACAACCCACCTGCTGCTGCACCAAGCACATCAACTGCCACAGCAGCATCTTCGGCAAGCAATCTAGACCCACATATTGATCCTGATTTTGGTGAAGTTAAAATTCTATGCATTTATTGCGATGAACTTTTGTGTTACGGGGAGCAGTCTATCGACCTGATGAAACGCAGGATGCAGGAGCATCGCTATCCTCGACATTAGTCATTAGACATTTATCAAACCTTTTTGTTGTAACAACCACTCCAGCAGAAAGCTGTAAGAAATTTGCACACTTGCTGCCTTTCTTGGCTGCAGTTATCAATTATTCTTGCATTTCATATTCTTATTCAAAGTCAAGGCCCTTTATCAAGCTTTTTTGTTGTAACTACTTCCCCGGCTAAAGGCAGTGGGTAATTTGCACACTTGCAGCCTTTTTTTTTATTTTTCATCTTATTCATCTTCCTCCCAATCAACACATCATCCACACGTACACACACCTACTTGCTGCCTTTCTTGGCTGTGGTTATCAATTATTCTTCTACTTCATATTCCTATTCAAAGTGCAGGCGCTTTATCGAGCCTTTTTGTTGTAACAACTACCCTGGCCGAAGGCAGTAAGAAATTTGCACACTTGCTGCCCTTCTTGGCTGGGGTTATCAATTATTCTTCAATTTCATATTCCTATTAAAAGTATAGGCCCTTTATCGAACCTTTTTGTTGTAACAACTACCCCCGCCCGAAAGCAGTGGGAAGTGTGCACACTTGCTGGCTTTCTTGGCTGGAGTTATCAATTATTCTTGAATTTCATTTTCTGATTCAAAGTCAAGGCCCTTTATCAAGCATTTTTTGTTGTACCTACTTCCCCGGCTAAAGGCACTGCGTAATTTGCACACTTGCAGCCTTTCTTATTTTTCACCTTATTCATTTTCAATCAATCAACACATCATTCACACCTACACACACCTACTTGCTGCCTTTCTTGGCTGTGGTTATCAACTATTCTTCCATTTCATATTCTGATGCAAAGTCAAGGCCCTTTATCGAGCATTTTTGTTGTAGCTACTACTCCGACCAAAGGCAGTGGGAAATTATACCCCTTGCTTCCTTTCTTGGCTGCGGTTATCAATTATTTTTCTTGTAATTCAAATTCAAAGTGCTGGCCCTTTATTGAGCCTTCTTGATAACTACTACCTGTGAATGGCAGTGGGTAATTTGCACACTTGCATCCTTTCTTGAGTCCTTTCAACCACACAGTGTGTGTACTTTGTGCACTTGCTTGCCTCCTTAGATGTGGAACCTGTTTCTCAGGCTCCCACTGCAGAATCTGAAGCCCTGTCGGTGTAATGGACTACAAAACCAAACACCCACTTCCCTTACAAGGAAGTGGGTAGTTTGCACGTCTGCAGCCTTACTTATTTTTCACCTTATTCATCTTCCACTCAATCAACACATCATCCACACCTACACACACCTACTTGCTGCCTTTCTTGGCTGTGGTTATCAACTATTCTTCTAATTCATATTCCTATTCAAAGTGCAGGGCCTTTATCGAGCTTTTTTGTTGTAACAACTACCCTAGCCGAAGGCAGTGGGAAATTTGCACACTTGATGCCTTTCCTGGATGGGGTTATCAATTATTCTTTAATTTCAAATTCTGATTCAAAGTCAAGGCCCTTTATTGAACTTTTTTGTTTTAGCTACTATCCCGGCCGAAGGCAGTGGGAAATTTGCACACTTGCTGCCTTTCTTGGCTGGGGTTATCAATTATTCTTCTTGTAATTCAAATTCAAAGTGCAGGCCCTTTATTGAGCCTTCTTGTTAACTACTTCCTGTGAATGGCAGTGGGTAATTTGCACACTTGCGTCCTCCCTACCGCACAGTGTGTGTACTTTGTGCACTTGCTTGCTTCCTTAGATATGGTACCCGTTTGTCAGGCTCCCACTGCGGAATCGGATGCCCTATCTGTATAATGAGCTGGAAATCCAAAGATCCACTTCACTGACAAGGCAGTGGGTAGTTTGCGTGTCTCCAGTCTTTCTTATTTGCCACTTTATTCATCTTCCTCTCAATCAACACATCATCCACACATACACACACCTACGTGCTGCCTTTCTTGGCTGTGTATTCTTCTATTTCATATTCCTATTCAAGGTGCAGGCCCTTTATCAAGCCTTTTTGTTGTAAGAACTACCCCGGCCGAAGGCAGTGGGAAATTTGCACACTTGCTGCCTTTCTTGGCTAGGGTTATCAATTATTCTTGAATTTCATATTCTGATTCAAAGTCAAGGCCCTTTCTCGAGCCTTTTTGTTGTAGCTACTACCCCAGCCGAAGGCAGTGGGAAATTTCAGCACTTGCTGCCTTTCTTGGCTGGGGTTATCAATAATTGTTCAATTTCATATTCTGATTCAAAGTCAAGGCCCTTTATCGAGCCTTCTTGTTGTCACTACTACCTCGGCCGAAGGCAGTAGGAAATTTGAACATGTGCTACCTTTCTTGGCTGGAGTTATCAATTATTCTTCAATTTCAAATTCTGATTCAAAGTCAAGGCCCTTTCTTGAACCTTTTTGTTATAGCTACTATCCCGGCCGAAGGCAGTGGGAAATTTGTACACTTGCTGCATTTCTTGGCTGGGGTTATCAATTATTCTTCTTGTAATTCAAATTCAAAGTGCAGGCCCTTTTTTGAGCCTTCTTGTTAAATACTACCCGTGAATGACAGTGGGTAGTTTGCACACTTGCGTCCTTTGTTGTGTCCTTTCTACTGTACAGTGTGTGTACTTTGTGCACTTGCTTGCCTCCTTAGGTATGGTACCCGTTTCTCAGGCTCCCAATGAGGAATCCGACACCCTATCTGTATAATGAGCTGGAAATCCAAAGATCCACTTCACTGACAAGGCAGTGGGTAGTTTGCGTGTCTCCAGACGTTCTTATTTTTCACCTTATTCATCTTCCACTCAATCAACACATCATCCACACATACACACACCTACTTGCTGTCTTTCTTGGCTGTGGTTATGAACTATTCTTCTATTTCATATTCCTATTCAAAGTGCAGGCCCTTTATCGAGTCTTTTTTTTTAAACAACTACCCCGGCCGAAGACAGTGGGAAATTTCCACACTTGCTGCCTTTCTTGGCTGGGGTTATCAATTATTCTTGAATTTCATATTCTGATTCAAAGTCAAAGCCCTTTATCAAGCCTTTTTGTTGTAGCTACTACCTCAGCCGAAGGCAGTAGGATATTTCCGCACTTGCTGCTTTTCCTGGCTGGGGTTATCAATTATTGTTCAATTTCATATTCTGATTCAAAGTCAAGGCCCTTTATCGAGCCTTTTTGTTGTAGCTACTACTCAGAACGAAGGCAGTAGGACATTTGCACACTTGCTGCCTTTCTTGGCTGGGGTTATCAATTATTCTTCTTTAATTCAAATTCAAAGTGCAGGCCCTTCATTGAGCCTTCTTGTTAACTACTACCCGTGAATGGCAGTGGGTAATTTACACACTTGCGTCCTTTCTTGCATCCTTTCTACCGCACAGTGTGTGTACTTTGTGCACTTGCTTGCCTCCTTACATATGGTACCCGTTTATCAGGCTCCCACTGCGGAATACAACGCCCTATCTGTGTAATGAGCTGGAAATCCAAAGATCCACTTCACTGACAAGGCAGTGGGTAGTTTGCCTGTCTCCAGCCTTTCTTATTGTTCACCTTATTCATCTTCCACTCAATCAATACATCATCCACACATACACACACCTACTTGCTGCCTTTCTTGGCTGTGGTTATCAACTATTCTTCTATTTCATATTCCTATTCAAAGTGCAGGCCCTTTATCGAGCCTTTTTGTTGTAACAACTACCCCGGCCGAAGGCAGTGGGAAATTTGCACACTTGCTGTCTTTATTGGCTGGGGTTATCAATTATTCTTCAATTTCATATTCTGATTCAAAGTCAAGGCCCTTTATCGAGCCTTTTTGTTCTAGCTACTACCCCGGCGGAAGGCAGTGGTAAATTTCCACACTTGCTGCCTTTCTTGGCCGGCGTTATCAATTATTCTTCTATTTCACATTCTAATTTAAAGTGCAGGTCCTTTAAAGAGCCTTATTGGTAACTACTACCCCGGCTGAGGCAGTGGGTAATTTGCGTACTTGCTGCCTTTCTTATTTTTCACCTTATTCATCTTCCACTCAATCAACACATCATCCACACACACACACACACATACTTACTGCCTTTCTTGGCTGTGGTTATCAAGTATTCTTCTATTTCATATTCTGATTCAAAGTAAAGTCCCTTTATCAAACCTTTTTGTTGTAGCTACTACCCCGACCAAAGGCAGTGGGAAATTTGCATACTTGCTCCCTTTCTTGGCTGGGGTTATCAAATATTTTTCTTGTAATACAAATTCAAAGTGCAGGCCCTTTTTTGCGCCTTCTTGATAACTACTATCCGTGAATGTCAGTGGGTAATTTGAACACTTGCGTCCTTTCTTGCGTCGTTTCTATCACACAGTGTGTGTACTTTGTGCACTTGCTTACCTCCTTGGATGTGGAACCCATTTCTCAGGCTCCCACTGCAGAATCAGACGCTCTGTCAGTGTAATGGACTGGAAACCCAAACTCCTACTTCCCTTACAAGGAAGTGTGTAGTTTACGCGTCTGCAGCCTTTCTTATTTTTCACCATATTCATCTTCCACTCAATCAACACATCATCCAAACATACACACACCTACTTGCTGCTTTTTTTGGCTGGGGTTATCAATTATTCTTGAATTTCATATTCTGATTCAAAGTCAAGGGCCTTTATCGAGCCTTTTTGTTATAGCTACTACCCCGGCCAAACACAACACGACATGGCAGGACTATGGAAAGCATCTAAATCTACAGCACTACATGCCAAAAAAAAAAGCTTACTGTGTAAGTGACATTTTCCATCTGTAAGATGTAAGATCTGTCAAGTAAATAAACATGTTCTCAGTGAAGTGAAATAATGTTTTGTGATATATTGAAACTGTTTTCACAACTTCTTTACTGTTGTTTGTTGTTACTGTGTTTGTGCTCTTCACGTTCAATATTTTAAACTACACTGCAACGATTTTCACAACTTCTTTACTGTAATATCGAGGTTTGTGGTGCTCACATAAAATATTTTGTGATACCTTGAAACTATTTTTAAAACTTGTTTACTATAATATCAGTGTTTGAAGTGCTTTCATAAAACATTATTGGATACATTGCAACTATTCTAAAAAATTCTTTACTGTAATATCAGTGTTTGAGGTGGTAACAGAAAATAAATATGATGCATTGTGCTGTATGGCTCACAACAATATTGAAACAGAAGTGTGACAGTGTTTGCTGGAAGTGTAAGGATACAGACTGGGCAATTGAAGGTATAAAAGACAAGTTTGCCAGTGCATGGAAGAGTGCATGCAAAGTCTATAGGGGTTTGAAGCAGTCCATGCCCTAAGGCCCACTTTGCATCATGAGTACTTCAGTACTAGCTGAATGATTACAATTCTGCAAGAAGAGTGTCTCAAACAATTATAATTATATAATAATACATTTATTCTTGTACCATCTCATAATTTAATAGAGTTTCTAAAATAATTTCATCATGTATTTCATTTTCCTGTTTATCAATTTAAAAAGTCATATGATCATACTCGATGTCATCTAATGCTTCCACAAAATCAACATCCAAGGTTTCGTCTAGGAAATCACAGCTGATATCTGCAGCATTAATTTTTTTCCTCTTCATTCTTGCTACTTATAAAAAGTATGTTCAGCTCTTCTATGACACTGTTACTAATTTCGAAACCGTCTTCCAAATTGTTTTGTTGATTTTCCATACTGAATTTCTTATGTTGTAGGTCCTTGTATAAAAACATAAACACTTCATTTTATCATTACTGTAATATCAGCATATGTGCTGATTCATATGAAATATATTAAATATTTATCTTGGAAATGAAGCAACAATATTTTGTACTTGAGTGTATATTATTTTGAAAACAATCGAAAAATAAATATAATAAATACAGTGTCACTATGCATTGTGTCAAGTGCTTTATTTAGGATATACAGGAATATGTTACCTTTGATTGTAATGACATACAAACCAAAACAAGATGGAACACTGCAACTCAAGCACATTACATAATGGTACAAAGCATGTCATTGGAATGTTGGGTATTAGGATAACATACACAACTCACATATAAAATGATTTCAGAAACTTGCTACTTTTTCAATGATAAGGATTAGTAATGTCTTTCAAAGAAGATTTGAATATTTAAAAGGGTAAACTAAGAAGTAAAGAATAGAGGTAAGAGGTTACATCTCAGGATGCAAGAATGGATGAAAAGGGTGGTTCAAGGTCTGCATGTACAATCGCCAGTGGAGACATTTTGAGGGCGGGTACACTCAAGGTGTTCTATAATGTGCAATATGTGGTGGCGGTACCACAATACAGAATGGACAAGAGCAGATAAAATGATGGATTGTATGTCCTTGGACATGATGAGAATACACTGTTGGAGGACCATGGTCAAGTGCAGAGATTAAATACTTAAGACATAGCAAACGAGGTGGCAACAAGGGCCAGGAGGGTCCAAGAGTGGCGGAGGCTGGGTTTCTTAACCCATGTCCTACCGACTGTGTTGCAAGCTTAAAACTGTGACGACAGGAGTGCCTTACTTTGACTCCCCCCATTACGTTGTCAATTAGAATGGAGGGAGGTAAAGGAAAGGAGTGAACTATATGTCTACAGATGTGCTGCTATGTTTAGGACACTGGATCAAGCACTAAATAAACAAAGTCAGATACAAAAGAAGATACACAAAAAAAGGCTGCACAAAAGATACACAAAGGAAAGCTACACAAATAGGGCAGCGAATATTCAACACAAAACTGGTAATTCAGCAAAAGAACAAGAAAACTAAGAACACTGCAAAGGATGCTACACTGTGGATCTCATTGTGATGAGAGGTAGAAAGATACTGTAAATAAAGCGGAATTCAAATAAAGAAAAAGTAAAGAGGATTCATGGATGACAAAGTCACTGGGGTAATACTCTGTTGCCCAACACAAAAAAGATTTTGCAGAAATGATATGTTCGAATGATTTAGGAGCCGCAAAGGGGGTACACAAACATCATCACCCTAGTGAACACACACTGCCAACCTAGAATCGGCCTGTATTGGCTCCCTTTAGACTTAGGGGGTACACAAAACCACAGGGAGAAGAAACACTATCCGTTCCCCATCAATGGCAGCTGAACCCTAGTCAACACAGACTGCCATCATACATTTAAAGATTCAACATAGATAGTAAAAAAAAAAGAAATAGCCTCTATCACTAATCCCAAGGGGACCCCATCCCCCGGGGTTCAAATATAACATTGGGGACCGCGGGGGGAACCACAGTGCCCCCACGGTCCCAGCCGGCTCCCCGCGTCCTTCGAGAGCCGGCATTGCTTTGTCAGAGAGAGCAGCTTACATGCTGCTCTCTCTGACGAAAAGCAATCTGCTTTCCTACTTGAAAGAGAGAGCAGGTTAACGTGCTCTCTCTTTCAAATAGGAAAGCGGTTTGCTGTGGTAAAGTAGGAGCCGCGACGCTCCCGCCCTACCATAGCAAACAGCAGTGTCCCGGGGTTTGTACCCCGGGACACTGCAGGAGCCGGCCCTGGGAGGTGTTCGACCTCAGGGCCATCAAGGGCTCCAGGAGGGGGGCCACGTGACCCCCTCCCAACATTCAAAAGCCCCGGCGGGGTGCAGGTCCCCGGGGCTGGGGGATCTGTCACGGACCCTTCTATTTGAAATATTACTGCCCCAGGAAGGTGGCGGTCCTCGGGGCGTGTGGGGGGGCTGAAAACATACTTCACTTTTTTTATTTTTTTAAAAGCCCGGGGGGGGGGTGTTAATGTTAATGTTAATGTTATCACTTACTTATAAAGCGCACGGTCACCCAAAGGTTTCATGGCGCTACTCCTGTAAGTTGTTACACCAGACCCGATTAGTAGGCTAGCCCGAACAGCCAAGTTTTGAGTGCCTTTCTAAAGCTAAGAAGGTTGTCACTGCTTCTCATTGTTAGCGGAAGGGAATTCCAGAGGATAAGTGCCAGATAGGAGAATCTTGCAACCTCCAATCAGTTTAAGTTTTATAGTCGGGACAGCTAGAAGATGCAAATAAGATGAGCGCAAGTTGCGCAGGGAGACATGTTTGTTGATCATGGCCGTAATAACTTTTAGACTGTTGCCTTGCAGTGCTTTAAAAGCTAGGCACCCAGTCTTGAATGCCGCACGTTGCTCCACGGGAAGCCAGTGGAGCTTGATCAACAGGGACCTGGCAGAGTGCCATTTAGGTTGTTTGTGTATTAGTCTGGCTGCCTGGTTCTGAACCATTTGCAGACATTTTAATAGGTACTGAGGCAGACCGATGTAGAGGGAGTTTGCAAAATCCAGGCGTGAAAGAACCAGCGCTATCACCACTTGGATCAGAGCTGAGTGGATCAGCAAATGGGCAATTTTCCTGATTTTACGATGCTAATAAAAACTAGTGGAGATCACTGCACCCACCTGTCCTCTAAGTGAGAGGTCCGCATTAATTACTACCCCTAAGCTTTTTACAGACAAGGACGGAGTAGGGGGAGGACCCAGTTCACTAGGCCAGAAGTGTGGACCCCAGCAGTCCTTACTCTTCCCAGTCAGCACCAATTCCGTCTTGCCTGGGTTGAGTTTCAATTGGTTACTGTCCATCCAGTCTTGAATGTGGAGCATGGTGGTTTGAAATTCCGCAACAGCATTAGGGGCATCTAGTGGGGAAATCAACTGGAGGACATCTGCATAATTAAAAATGGTGACCTTCCGATTCTTTAAAGAATAGAGCAGAGGCCTCAGATAGAGGTTAAACAATTGTGGCGACAGGGACGAGCCCTGCGGTACACCGCAAGAGGTGGTCACTGTAGGGGCAGTCAGAGTGCCCAGTCGTACAGCTTGTGTTCTGCCAGTTAGAAATGACTTAAGCCAATTGTAGGCAGATCCTTGGATGCCTGCTTGTTCGACGCGGTTCAACAGAGTGTTATGGTCGACCGTGTCGAACGCCGACGACAAATCTAAAAGCACCAAGGCCTGAGGAATTCCCCTGTCTGAATTAGCTCTTAAAGTATCCAGGACGGCCAGAACTACCACCTCTGTTGAATGGGCTGGCCGAAAGCCCGCTTGATTTGGCTCCAGGTATTCCGTTTGTTCAACAAAATTAGATAGGCATCTGGCCACATGTGCCTCCAAGATCTTGGACAGACAAGGGAGAAGGGATATGGGGCGATAGTTAGAAGGGGTAAAAGGATCTGGCCCGGGCTTTTTCAGAAGGGGAACTATTGTAGCGGCCTTGAAGGCAGACGGTACTACCCCTTTAGTGAGAGATGCATTCTGGACGGTAAGAATGCTATGTGGCAGTGCTGTGAATATGTCTTTGATGGTAGCAGGAGGACAACAGTCATTTGGGGAGTCTGCCTTGACCCGTGTCAATAAGTCAGACAAGGTTTTGGGGCATAAGACAGGGAGATCAGTCATAGTGACAGGGTTTCTAAAGATATCGTCATGGCATTTTGTATTAATGGGGGGGATACTAGCTTTAATGGTAGCAATTTTTTCCACAAAGTAATTGTTTAAAACATCACACATCTCTTGCGTAGGAGCATGGTTTGGAAGTATTCTCTCATCACTGCTGACCTCGCTAACAATTTAAAAAATGCCCTTAGTTCTATTATTTGCATTTAGTATTCTTGCTGAGAAATGAGCTGCTTTAGCAGTCAATATAGCCTTTTTATACTCTATGCGAGCCGACAAAAACTGACGTCTGTCTTGAATATTGTAGCTGTGCCTCCATTTCCTTTCTAGTTGTCGGAGCTGTAATTTCTGTATCTTCAATTCGGAGGTATACCATTTATGAGCATCTTGGCATCTAGTGCGAGAAAATGGAATCAGAGGGGCATGTTTGTCACTAGCTGATCTCAGCCAGTCCGCAATGGTTGTTTCCATAGCGTCGACGTTTGAGTTAAAGGTGGGAAGGGAGCCAGCGAGGGTGTGAATGAACTCTTGTTTATCAAGAGTTCTCCACTTTCTTTTTAGTCCTCCCCCAGACTTTGGGGGTTTCTGCCTGCCGCTAAGGCTGATCGTAAAATCAATCAGATGGCGGTCTGACCATATACAGGGAGATATCAAGGGCGTCGATATTATCAGATTGTGGGGCCAAATTTGGTCCAATATGTGTCCTTTTATATGAGCAGGGGACGATAGAAGCTGAGTCAAGTTCAGATTGGAAAGTAATTCAGATAGTTCCATTGCCTGTGGTCCGCCGTGAACATCATTGACCCAGTAGTTCAAATCCCATATAAGCAAGACCCTGGAATGGTTCGTCACAAGGTTGGCCATTTGTTCGATTAACAAAAGCGGAAAAGAGGGCATGGACTTGGGGGCGATAAATCAGCACCAGTGTGAAGACTCCCGCTGTTGAGTCCAGTGAAATGACCATGTTCTCTACGTCAGGCAATTCCAAAGAGGACCTGACAGTACTATTACATTTCTTATGTATTATAGTAGTGACGCCCCTGCCCGATTTGCCTGGGCGCCGATTGACATTCAAAATATACTAATCTGAAGGGAGGGCTGCTAATATATCAGGAGTGGAATCCAGAATCAGCCATGTGTCAGTAATCAGCAGCACATCCGGTTTTTCTGTGGACAACAGCAGGAAAACATCCAACTGGTGCTTAACCAAGGACCGGGTGTTAAGGTAGAGAAGGTGAAGGTTCACAGAATTAAGTGGGATGGGGCAGCTGATGGAGGGAGCATGAAGGGCCAGCCCCGAAGGTATAAAAGGACCCACTGTTATTTTGCCTATTTGATTAGACCGAATGCGATTTACCACTGCGTAGGGCAGCTGGATGTGATGTTGCGCCAATGATCTTAATTCCAAAGACGAGTACGAGATGGTTTGACATGGGGTTACAGCCCATAGGCCCGGTCGGGCGTGTATGCCCTAATAGTGTCATATATGGAGATGATGTATCAACAAGTAGTCCACCAACAATTCTACCTCCAAAATGACGGCTTGGTCTTTCGCGACTCCTTTGATCAGCACCTACTCGGCTGAGAGGGTCAGAGCAAGGTTCCCAGTTACAATTTTAAAAATAAAACAACGAAAATGTTAAAACAGCACAAGTAACTAATTAGCGCTGCACAGATTCCTGGCTTCCGCCTCAGGAATCGCAGAGAGTGGGGTGTGAGCGCAATAGCGCTCAATTTAAGGCTCTTTGGCCAGGATAACTACTCCACCAACAATTCTACCCCCAAAATGGCGGCTCGGTCTTTCGTGACTCCTCTGATCAGCACCTACTCAGCTGAGAGGGTCAGAGCAAGGTTCCCAGTTACAATTTTAAAAATAAAAAAACGACAATTTTAAAACAGCACAAGTAACCAATTAGCGCTGCACAGATTCCCGGCTTCCGCCTCAGGAATCGCAGAGATGGCGGTGGTGGCCATCTCTGCGATGGTGTGGCGGTCCCCAGAGCTATGGGGGGGCTGTGAGCCCCCCGCATACTTCAAAATAAAGCCTCGGGTGGCATTCCCCGGGGCTCTGGGGGCCTTACAAGCCCCCCATAATGGAAAAAAATTGCCCCCGGGATTTGCCCCCCCCCCCGAGGCTAATTAGGAATAAAGCTGACTTCTAGGTTTTTTTTCCTTTTTCACCGCGTACGCGTACCAAACGCGTACCCCTTGATTTTTTATTTAACAAAATAATTACATTTTGGGCCTAAAGATCCATGTGGGACCCCCTGAGCAGGCCTAGAGGGTCAGGATGTTTCTATCCTGCCCCCTTTTCTTATTTTTCAACTTTATTGTGACTCGGTTCTACAGAGGCACAAGATGGCTGCCAACACTTCCTGGTTTGGAGTGTTGACAGATAGTTGACAGCCAATCAGCATGCAGCTCGTGCTCGTAATTGTACTGTTTTTGGTACACTTATTGTACGAGTCTCTAGATATCACTATGATTTTACTTTTGATTTTCTCAGGAACTACTGAACGGAATTACACCATTTAGCACAATCTGCGAACCAAACTCTACCTGGCTAGAGGTCCTATGAAAAATTGCATGGGGAAAACACGTTTTGGGACCCCCCTTTTTTCTCAGCCCCCACTTGACAAATCACCCCCAAACTTTCAGGGAAGGAACAGAGCGGAGCAGCCCATTTTTTTGGAATATTTCGCGAAGATTCGTCCTCAGATGTGAGTCCCTTGCTCATTGCACCATCAGGATTCAAGCAAGCCGGGCCGAAGACGGCTGTAATGCCAGAAACCGGTCCCCGGAAGCTTGTTTCCTTCCCAGTGTAAGAATTGGCTTTTGTAGTCTGGTCTGCCCTGTTCCCATGATGCACTGGGCCAGGGACAGACTAATTTGCATACAGCCAGGTTCTGAAACTGGGATGGTGCAATGAGCTAAAAAACGGTGTTGGATCTAGCCCTGATCTCTTGACTGGGTGAGAGTACTCTGCTTAATTCAGAGACTCTGTCCATCACCACCCCTTGTTGTAAATAATTCGGTTCTACAGAGGCACAAGATGGCTGCCAACACTTCCTGGTTTGGAGTGTTGACAGACAGTTGACAGCCAATCAGCATGCAGCTCGTGCTCGTAATTGTACTGTTTTTGGCACACTTATTGTACGAGTCTCTAGATATCACTATGATTTTACTTTTGATTTTCTCAGGAACTACTGAACGGAATTACACCATTTAGCACAATCTGCGAACCAAACTCTACCTTTTTGCCAAATTTGGTGAAATTCCATTCAGCCGTTTGGGCTGTAGCCCTGGCTAAAGGTCCTATGAAAAATTGCATGGGGAAAACACGTTTTGGGACCCCCCTTTTTTCTCAGCCCCCACTTGACAAATCACCCCCAAACTTTCAGGGAAGGAACAGAGCGGAGCAGCCCATTTTTTTGGAATATTTCGCGAAGATTCGTCCACCAGCGCCAAAGTTACTCCAAATAGAATGTTGTGGATTTCCTATGGAAACTCGGTCCTAACTATAACTACCTACTGGCGATTATAAATATATATAAATATATATATATATATATATATATATATATATATATATATATATATATATATATATATATCCCTCCACAAACGGCGTTTCTTTGCGAGCACTCGGGCGTCGTTACACAAATCACAGTCCACTCCCAAGTCCAAAGAAGTTAGATTTATTACTTCATAAATCGAACGTGACGCGTTTCGCACTCCACGGAGCGCTTGATCACATGAGTTGTCACCAAAATTACAAACAATTTACGTCTCCTGGTGTTCAACATAGAAAGCGGACTGGACTTTTTCAAGTACCCCCATATTGGAATGGTCAAAAAATACATAAATATATTTGTGATAGTATTGATTCAAATTATACTCATGCTTTAATTTTGTATTATATTTAAATACTTAGTTTACCTCTTTATAATTTCAAATACCATTTTCACAAAAATAAAATTTTTCACGCTTTTTGACAATTATACTTTTGTTGCTTTTATCTGAGATTCTACAAATTTAAGTCGTAACAACTTTCCTTTTTGGGCAAATGTTGCTCTCCCGACAGTTCACCTTATCATAAATCACGTGGATTGCGTGTATACGTAAGCGGTTGCCTAGTAGCCGCAGTGACTCATTGTCCTTCCCAATCCCTACGCAAGATTATAATGACTTGACGGGGGAGAGGGGGAGGAAAACCAAAAACAAAACGGGGGGGGGGATTTACCATCCTAATTTAGATAAAACCATCTATATAAAGGTATTCAAAGGGGGGCTCCATTACCATCTCCAAAAGTGAAATTTTGGGATAGTCAGTTACAATCCTTGTTAGTGGATTGTTTGTCCTTGTCTTGACAATCTATCTAGCAATATGAGACATTTGACTGGTATCAAGGTAATATGTCCGTATAATCTTACTTAGCAACATTCAACATCAGATTCCAAATTCATCTCAATTTAGTGAGTATTGAACCTGTTTCTTAATCAATTGATTGTCCCATTTCTTCAGGCATTATATATAACCTAGGAGAACATCAGTATTGAACATGGTGACAGCCTCAAAACAGTGCATAAATAAATGAATGAAATTGAATACTTTCATTTTCGATGGAAGAAGATGACCACAGTGAAAGGATTAGGGTACTGCACTGTTTTGAGGCTGGGAAAACACAGGCACTTGATTTCATAGAGATATTAAACATGAACAACAGAAACATTACCCTCACTAGTAACATCAGTGACAAAGAAGTAGACTATTTGGATACCAAAGTCCAAATCAAACATTATCCATACAGTACTTTTTAGAAAAAGCACAGCAGGGAATACTCTTCTCCATGCCCAGAGCAGCTATCCAGAAAACCTTAAGTTGAGCATCCCCTTCGGGGAATTACTCAGGGCCAAAAGGAACTGTAGCAATAATAATGACTACATATCAGAAAAAAAAATTATGAAACAGAGATTCCTCACAAGAGGTTATCCTATGTGGGTCATCAAAAAAGCGAGCAAGAAAGTGGCAGAAATAAGAAGGGAAGATCTACTGTCTATCAGAGAGAAAGAAGAAAATGATAGAGAGGAACTGGGCACAACCAGAATAATTCTGACATATAATGGGAACTCTAATCAAATTAAGAAAAGCTTAGTTAAAAATTGGAATTTACTGAAGAACGATCCCATCATAGGCGATACTCTTCCCTCACGACCCAGTATAACATAAAAAAGAGGGCGTACTCTCAAAGATATTCTTGTACATAACGACATAGGCAAGAACACAATCCCAAGGGGGATTAGTCTACTTGGCTTTTACCCATGTGGCCATTGCAAAGCCTGTGCGAACAGTCACATGGTAAAAGAATATTGGAATCCTAGCACCAAGACCATGCAACAGATTAAGCAATTTGTAACATGCACTACCACCTTAGTCATATATGCGTTGGTCTGCCCTTTTGATTTAATTTACATCGGCAGCACAACGCATATGGCCAAGAAACGGGTCCTGGAACATACCCGTGCTGTAAGTAACTTGGACCAACAATACCCCATAGCACGCCACTTTGAAAGCCATCATTTCTCGGACCCTAAAAAACTAGCATACTACATTATAGAACAGGTTAACCTAGGCCTTAGAGGGAGTAACCGCTTACTGAAGTTGAGACAAAAAGAATCCAGATACATTATTGGATTATGTACCTGTTACCCTAAAGGTCATAATATTGATGAAGAATATAATGTGCACCTTCAAGAATAAGAATGTTCAGATTAAGTGTACGTGATGGAAGTATATGATGCAAATGACTGATTAGTTCTACAGGTTTCTTCTTTCCCTAAGTCTGGTCTAACTGCCTTCTTCTTTTCTTTTCTATCCCGCAGATGCAAAGGGAGGGATGGTGTCTTTTGACCTACGACACGAGTACCCTAATCCTTTCACTGTGGTCATCTTCTTCCATCGAAAACGAAAGTATTCAATTTCATTCATTTATTTATGCACTGTTTTGAGGCTGTCACCATGTTCAATACTGATGTTCTCCTAGGTTATATAAAATGCCTGAAGAAATGGGACAATCAATTGATTGAGAAACCGGTTCAATACTCACTAAATTTTTCCGTTTGTATTTCATAGAATAGTAACAATGCTGACAACCTTGTTTTGGATAATATGTTTGGTTGTATTTTCTAAGGTACTGTGCATGAGATTATGGTGTTAGAAATAAACATTTTAAAGTTGAACGTGTCTTTATTTACATCTTGTTTTGGACTGGTGTAAGACTATATTGAAAGAGTGTTTTTGTGATCCACTTTACTTCATGTAATCTAAGTCGCATGTTCTGGGTTGACTAGTCATTGGTGTTTTTGCTCTAGGGCGAAGAAGCAATGAGTCACTGATTGCTGGTTTGGTAGGGGGTTTGTGTAGTAAGGTGGGTTTTGGAACACCGTAATTCACTGAGGTCCTAAGTCTTTATGCACAGTTCTGTGTATGAGCAGAATTCCTGGAACAGTAGTTACAACAAAAAAGCTCGATAAAGGGCTTCCACTTTGAATATGAATATAAAATATCAGAATAGTTGATATTCACAGCTAAGGAATGCAGCAATTAGATGTGTGTATGTGTGGATGATGTGTAGATTGAGTGGAAGAAAAACGTGAAAAATAAGAAAGGTTGGAGAGACGCATACTACCCACTGCATTGTCAGTGAAGTGGATCTTTGAATTTCCAGGTCATTACACAGATAGAGTGTTGGATTACGCAGTGGGAGCAAGAGAAACTAGTACAACAACTAAAGAAGAAAGCTAGTGCATAAAGTACACACAGTTGGGCAGATTTACAAGGTTGTGGAAAAAATTATGCAAAAGTGGCACAAGGGGCTTGTAAACCTGTCGCACTGTGTGGTAGAAAAGACGCAAGAAAGGACAGAAGTGTGCAAATTACCCACTGCTATTCATGGGTAGTAGTTACCAAGAAGGCTGAATAAAAGGCCTGCACTTTGAATTTGAATTAAAGAAGAATAATTGATAAGCTTAGGCAAGAATGTTAGCAAGTAGGTGTGTGTATTTGTGGTTGTGTTCATTGAGTGGAAGATGACTAAGGTGAAAAATTAGAGAGGTTGCAGAGATGTAAACTTTCCATTTGTTTGTAAAGGAAGTGGGTGTTTAGTTGTCCAGTGCATATATATATTCACTGAAAAAAACATAGGTTTCAGGCACGTTATAGTTAAGAATTAGCATTTAAAAAACCTTAGAAATTCACTGAAAAAACCATAGGTTTCAGCCACGTTATAGTTAGGAATTAGCATTTCAAAAACCTTAGAAATTCACTGAAAAAACCATAGGTTTCAGCCATGTTATAGTTAGGAATTAGCATTTAAAAAACCTTAGAAATTCATTGAAAAAAAATGTAGGTTTCACCCATGTTATAGTTAGCTCCCACTACATCTTGGGCGGCAGCCGGGTGTGTTGTGTGACTGCTATTACGCTGATTACAAGCTGAATTTTAACATTTAATTAAATCGCCGCTTTTTTTACTGTTTTTTACATGTTGATTACTAGCATTGTATATTACAAACTGTATCTCTGTGATCTCCTCTACTGCACTTGGCATTTTCTGCTCATTCCTGCGGCACCTGAGGCGAAAAGCCGGGTGACCTAGGCATTCTTCGCACTCGAGCACTTTCTAATTTTTACTCACTCTGACTTGCGCCGCGCTGGTCTGCTCAGTGTCCCATCCCTCTCAGCCGAAGAGGTGCTGAAGGGCATCGGTGCAATCTGGTGACCGCGCACTTCCTTAGCGGCCATCTTGGAGGTAGGCAGGCTCGCGGGGCTGCAGTCTAGTGGCGCTGCCTCTCGACGGCCTGCAACGTCATAAAACGCGCCCCCCCCCCCTCCGCGGAGCGGACGCATGCAGCGGAGGCGCCTAAGGAGCACCAAAGGAAAGCCCGTCTGCGCCCGTCAGCGTCCCGGAGGTGGACTGCGGCGGGTCAGGCCGGGCGGGCGGGACAGGATGACCAGGTATTCGCGGGATGAGATTCTTATCCTTAGGGAACAGGGGAACAACTGTTGTATGGTTTTCCCGCCCTCGCGTGGCGGTAAGGGACGATGCTCTGGCTGTATGTGGTCACTTCGTGAGCACGGTATTTCCTCTCCTTCCTCTCCTAAACCCCGTCTCAATCTGAGCAATTGCTTACTTTTGAATACCAGGTCCTTGGGGAAGCACGCGCCTGACATTTATAATCTTCTGACAGATTCTAAACCGTCATGTCTTTTCTTAACGGAAACCTGGCTAGGAGAAGGTTCGGGACCTGACATTGCAGCAGCAATCCCCCCAGCCATGTGATTTTTACGAATGATAGAACTACGGGGAGAGGAGGTGGGGTTGCCTTGGCGGGGGACAGACGTATCGCCTGTTCAGTTATCCCCACTGACAATATTCAGGGTTGCGAGACCTTGGGGTTTTCCCTCTCCTTAACGCCCTATCAATCTTGTATTGGGCTGTTGGTCTATAGGCCCCCGGGCCCGGCTGGCTCCTTTTTTGAAGAGCTCTATTCGGTTATATCCACACTCTGTCTTAGATCCAAACATTGCCTGCTTTTAGGGGATTTTAATATCCATATGGATACTGATGATGCACCCGATACGGTCAAGCTGACTGACATTGTCTCCTCCCTAGGACTTACCTCCCTCCTTAAATCTCCCACGCATCTCAAGGGTCATACGCTAGACCAAATATTTTCTACCATTCCCATTGTCTTGTCCTCCTTGGCACCCGTGCTTTGGTCTGACCACTATTTAGTGGAATTTCTAATTCCCCACACTGAGAGGAGCTCCCCGAATAGTTATATGCGTCCATTACAAGAGCTCAGAGCGTTCCATCGGGTCTCCCCAGCCACGATAGCGCAGGCTCTCAGCGACCATCCGTGCCAACTTACTGGCTCGTTGGATGCGGACCTTGAACGTCTGCAGACTTGGCTTACCCAAATATTTAATGACCTAGCACCGCCCCGGGTCTCTCATTCCACTTCTGCTAAATCATCTGCCCCCTGGTTTTCGTCCGACTTTGCTGCGAAACGGCGACAGTGCAAAAAAGCAGAAAGAGCATGGCGCAGGCAATATGATCCTAAGTCTAGGGAAGCTTATAAAAAGTCTATTAGAGAGTACCACCGCGACATCACCGCTGGCAAAAAGTCCTATCTGGCAAAGAGAATTGAGGCAGCCTCTAATTCTTGTAAAGAAATTTTTAGGGTGGTGAAGGACTTCATTTCCCCCTCCTGGTGCACCCCCAAGACCACGCACTCTGAGCTTTGGATCACCGAGCTGTCCAACTTCTTTGCCAGTAAGATCAATGCCATCCAAAATACTTTTGCGGCTTCCAGGAAGACATCAATCCAGGAAGTACCCCAGTCCCCTCCCTTTCTGAATTCCACGGGCCCGGTTCTCTGGGATTTTCCATTGCTGACTCCCAAAATTTCCCTTGAGCTTCTTTCCAAGCTCAAATCGGGTTCCCCTCTTGATCCCTGCCCTGCAAAAATCCTGGCCCAGGTGGCTCCGGTACTTAACCCTTTAATTAATCCGCTTCTTAACCTCTCCCTTAGCGCAGGGACGGTTCCTCAGCAATGGAAGGAGGCCCTGATTCTACCTCTTTTAAAGAAATCCAACTTGGACCCCAGGAACCATGCTAACTACAGACCCATTTCCCTTCTGCCGGCCCTGGCGAAAGTGGTCGAAAAGCATGTTCACACTTCCCTTGTCAACTTTCTCGAGGCCCATGACATTTTGCATCAGTCACAGTCAGGGTTTCGCTCCAATCTGAGCACAGAAACAGCTCTGCTCGAGGTTACAGAGGCCATCAGGGAAACCCTAGATGGTGGGGGCAAGGCCATGTTGATCATGCTTGATCTGTCGGCGGCTTTTGACACCGTCCCCCATGACCGTCTCCTTTCTAGACTCTGGGAGATTGGTCTGAGGGGGACGGTGTTCAGTTGGTTTAGATCTTTTCTTGCCAACCGCCAGCAGACGGTCTGGGCCCCCCCTTTCTCCGCCATAATGCCGCCTCTGGAGGTTGGAGTGCCTCAGGGCTCTATTTTGAGCCCCACTCTTTTTAATATCTATATGACCCCTTTGGCGGCACTGGCGGAGGCTTTCGGGGCTCAGATCGCATCATACGCGGACAATACTCAACTTCTGTTCACGTGTGACAAAGGATCTGACTTTCACAGTGTTAACATCAGGGGCTGCCTTGAGGCTGTTTTCAACTGGTTTGAACAGAACAGCCTCAAGTGCAACTCCGACAAATCGGAAGTACTCTTCTTTGGCTGCCCTGCAGACCACAAGTGCAAGGACTGGTGGCCTGTGGCCATGTTTCCCCCTGATAGCGACTCGATGGTCGCCAAAAACCTGGGAATCCAAATAGATAACAGCCTTTCCCTTAAACCCCAGGTTCTTGGCCTGGTTGGCAAATGTTTTGCCACTTTAAAAATGGTAAGAAAATTCCTCTCTCTGTTGTCCTTTGACCATAGAAGAATCACCATACAGGCCTTGATAGGCTCGCGCCTTGACTACTCGAATGTACTGTACCTGGGCCTTCCTGACTTCCTCTTAGCCCGCTTGCAGGTCGTCCAGAACTCAGCGGCTAGAGCCATCTTCGGCCTCACTAGGAGAGCAAGAGCCAGTGATCTTCTAGAAACCTTACACTGGCTCCCAATCAAAAAGCGCATTGCTTTCAAAATGCTCACCATGGCATTTAAAGCTCTCCATGGTCTGGGCGCTAGATATCTTCAGCGAAGGATGCGCTTCTACACACCCTCCAGATCTCTGAGATCTTCCACTCAGGCCATGACTGTCACGCCGGTAATTAGGCGTGCCCGGTGCGGGGGTCGCTCTTTCAAGTGCCTGGCACCCCAGATGTGGAACGCCCTTCCTCTCTCTCTGAGAGTGACCAACAATCTCCTGGCTTTTAGGAAAAATCTTAAAACTCTCCTTTTCACTCAGTAATTTTTTTTCCACCGCTCCCTTCTGCCTTGACTGAGGATCTTCCAGCACCGGGACACTCTTCGGAGTAGCCGTGCGCTATAGAAATCCACTATATAACATAACATAACAGCTGTACATTTCTCTCATACAAAACCATTGAAATTCCCCCGTTATAGTTAGTTCAGCTAACTATAACTCGCGCGCCCGCAATGCACTGCTGATGACGTCACATATTACATCACTCATCACATAGTCAGTGAAATCACTGATGATATCACTGATGACATCTCAAATGACATCACTGATGACCTCTCAAATGACATCACTGATGACATCACTGATGAAATCATCCATGTGAAAGAGTGGCAGACCTCTCACCCTAATATAACCTATAATACACACATTCAAAAATAGATACTAATATTTTCAAAAAATGGAGATACCAATACCAGTTACAACAACCTATTCAGTAATTTCAACATCTACATACACATCAACTGATCCACTAACAGTTCTATATAGTCACTTAAAAATGTACTCACTCATTATACGTACTCATACACCTATACATCCAGTTACACACCGATACTCATCCATACAGTTACTCTCATATACTCACACATCCAAATGAACTATCAAACATCCATTTGTTTGCATATGGAGGTATACACACACCAGTACACTTACTTTTACAGAAACATACACATACTTACTCTCTTAAACAATCAGTTATACAGGAACTTTTTCAATCTGTCACTGTCATATATCCTTACTTATATACATCAATACTCACAAACACTAGATTAAAACATATGTACTTACTCATAAAGACACTATTGAGGCAGCCAATCACTCACTAGAACACCCATACACACATTCATCCACCTGTACAGTCTTGCACACATGCTGTCATACAAACAGTGAGTTAGTCATTCATGCATCTGTGCCCTAAGTAATACCCGCCACCAAACCATACAGACACTCATTCTGATACTAAAAAAACAACTAATAACCCATATAGACAGTCGTGTAGCTATTCACCAACCCATGCAGCCACTTATACACAAAGTGAGACACTGATACAGATATTTACATATTTAAACATTACTGGCTTATACATGTATTCACTAACATACACTTAATAAGTCAGTTATACAATGAAATTTACAAAAAAAACATCCATTTAAACACTTATTTAGCTATCTATTCTTCCATCGACCTTTAGATATATATATATAAAAATATTTATTTTTCAAAAAGACACACATTCAGTGGATGATGTCATCAGTGATGTCATTAGAGATGTCATCAGTGATGTCATCAGTGATGTCACTGACCATGTCGATTGATGAATCTTCTTGAAATTTTCCAAACTTTTAGCCAGCTCAGTTCAGATTCTTCCCTGAAAGATTGGGGGTGATTGGTGAAGCGAGGGCCGAGAAAAAAGGGGGGTCCCAAAACGCGTTTTCCCTATGCAATTTCTCATAGGACGTTTAGCCACGGCTACAGCTCGAACGGCTGCCTTGCAGAGACGTGTAAAGAGGCCACGCCCCTTTTTACACCTCTCTGCAACACAGCCCCCTGGCGCATACTGGAAGTTCCTGGTGGGCTAGTTGGCCCCCAGGGACCCCTAGTATTCAAGGGGAATTAGTTCCCCCTCTGCAAACGCGCCAGGGGGGTGCCTTGCAGAGATGCGTGAAGAGGCCACACCCCATTTTACACCTATCTGCAACGCAGCCCCCTGGCGCATACTGGAGGTTCCTGGTGGGCTAGTTGGCCCCCAGGGACCCCCAGTATTCAAGGGAAATTCTTTCCCCCTCTCCAAAAGTGCCATGGTTGCAGGCCTTACAGGTTTTACACCTGAAGAATCCCTTGTTATTCTGCCACCACGTAGTTTTTTCAATTGGCTCAGGATTAGTATCAACTAATTGATCCCTGAGAGAAAGTGCCCTACTGAATGTTAATGACACCCTCTTTGGTAAGTTGGTCCCAATTATTGGATCACTCGTTACAATAGGCCAATTTTTGTTTACAATGTTGTAAATCTCTCGATGTTGTTTGTTATAGCCAGTAATTATTCTGAAAGTTTTTGCTTTTTCAGTTAGTCTAGTACTTTTGACTGGCATAACATCACTTTGGACCCTGCTACCGATTTTTGTTAGCAGATCCTCTCTGGTTCTTAACAAAGATTTACTTCTGGCCTTCTCAATTGACTGTTCTGTATAGCCCCTTTCTGGAGAACGAGCCTTACTTTCCAGTTGGGCCTTCTCTAGGTCTGAGGGATTGCTGCACACCCGTCTCATGCGCAGTGTCTCCCCATAGGGGATACTGGAAATAAGGTGTGCGGGGTGTGCACTGGCAGCATGTAAAATACTGTTATCCGCTGTGGTTTTGCAGTGTACCCTGGTTTCCAATCGTCCATTTGCTATGTATAGTTCAGTATCCAAAAATGTTACTGAACTCTGACTGAGTGAGGCTGTAAATTTTAAGTTGAGTTAATTTTGGTTAATGTCTTGGATGAATCTTGTGGCATCCTCTTTACTGCCCCTCCACACTAAAAGCAAATCATACATATATATATATATATATTACCTACTGGCGGTCGCCACTAGGTAATTATAGTTAGGACCTGCTTTCCTTAGGAAATCCACAACATTCTATTTGAAATAACTTTGGCGCCGGTGGACAAATCTTCGTGAATTTCTCCAAGAAAATGGTCTGCTTGGTACCGCTACTTCCCTTAAAGTTTGGGGGTGATTCATAAAGTGGGGGCTGAGAAAAAAGGGGGTACCAAAACATGTTTTCCCCAATTTTCCATAGGGACCTATAGCCAGGGCTACAGCCCGAACGGCTGAACGGAATTACACCAAATTTGGCAGAGAGGTAGAGTTCGCTTCGCGCATTGTGCTTTTTGTTAAATGTTGTAAATCCGTTCAGTAGTTTCTGAGAAAATTACAAGTAAAATCATAGCGATATCTACGGAGTTCTACACGCGGACGGAGATCCGTTCAATTACGAGCGCGAGCTGCATGCTGATTGGCTGTCAACTGTTTGTCAACACTCAAAACCAGGAAGTGTTGGCGGCCATCTTGTGCCTCGGTAGAACCGAGTCACAAGAAAACAGTAAAATAAAGTTGAGAAATAAGGGAAGGGGGCAGGCTAGAAATATTCTGACACTCTAGGGTTGCTCAGGGTGTTGTACATGGATGTTTAGGCTCTATTTAAAAAAATATTTAAAGAAAAATTGTGGCGTACGCGTAGGGAAATGCGTACAAATACGAGCACGAGCTGTATGCTGATTGGCTGTCAACACTCCAAACCAGGATGTGTTGGCAGCCATCTTGTTTGTCGCTAGAACCGAGTCAGAAGAAAACAGTAAAACAAAGTTGAGAAATAAGGAAAGGGGACAGGGTAGAAACATTTTGACCCTATAGGCTTGCTCAGGGGGTTGTACATGGATGTTTAGGTGCTTTTTTTTTTAAAGAATAATCGCGGCGTACGCGTACGGAAAGCCGTACAGTTACGAGCCGGAGCTGCATGCTGATTGGCTGTCAACTGTCTGTCAGCACTCTAAACTAGGAAGTGTTGGCAGACATCGTTTATTTTGAAGTATGCGGGGGGCTCAAGGTCTCCTATATTCTTCGGGAACCGCCACCTTCCTGGGGCAGTAACATTTAAAATAGGTGAGTCCATGATGGCACTGATTTCCCAGCTCCGGGGACTTCCACTTTTCGGGAGTTTTTAATCTTGGGGGGGTCGCGTGGCCCCTTTACTGGAACCTTTCATGGCCCTGGGGACCATCATTTCCCAGGGTCGGCTTTTGCAGTGTCTCGGGGTGCCTATCCCCGGGACACTGCTGTTTGCTATGGTAGGGCGGGAGCGCTGCGGCTCTCACTTTAGCACAGCAAACCGGATTACTATTTGAAAGAGAGAGAAAGTTAATCTCCTGTCTCTTTCAAGTAGGAAAGCAGATTGCTTTTTGTTACAGAGAGCAGCATGTAAGCTGCTCTCTCTGAGAAAGCAATGCCAGCTGCTCTCTCTGAGAAAGCAATGCCAGCTCTCAAAGGATGCGGGGAGCCTGCTGGGACCGTGGGGGCTTTGGCGTTCTCCCCACAGTCTCCAATGTTATTTTTTTAGTCCCGGGGGCTTGAGTCCCTTTACAACTCCTTAAACATTTGTACATATAAGTTCTGTAAAAAAAAAATTATGTTGGGGAACAGAGTATTACTTCAGTGACTTTGTCATCCATGTATCTTTTTTACTTTTTCTTTATTTGAATTCCGCTTTATTTACAGTATGTTTCTACCTTTCTTCAGAATGAGTTCAACAGCGTAGCGTCCGTTTCAGTGTTCTTAGCCTTTTTGTTCTTTTGGTGACTTACCAGTTTGTGTTCAAGATTCATTGTCCTATTTGTGTTGCTTTCCTTTGTGTATCTTTAATGCAGCCTTTTTTGTGTATGTTCTTTTGTATCTAACTTTATTTATTCAGTGCTTCATCCAGTGTTCTGAATATAGCAGTACATCTGTAGACATGTACTTCAATTCTTTTCTTTGCCTCCCTCCACCCTAATTGACAACGTAATGGGGTGAGTCAAATTAAGGCAGTGCTGTCGTCATTGTTTTAAGTTTGCAAAACAGTAGGTAGTATAAATAAATAAATAAAGCACTTGAGACAATGTAGAGTGACACTGTATTTATTGTATTTAATTTTAGAATATTTTGAAAATAATATACAGTCATGTAGAAAATATTGTTGCTTTAATTGTAATAGAAATATTTAATATATCTCATATGAATCACCACATATGCTGATATTACAGTGAAGATAAAATTAAGTGTTTATGTTTTTGTACAAGGACCTACAACATAAGAAATTCAGTATGGAAAATCAACAAAACAATTTGAAAGATGGTTTCGACATTACTAATAGTGTTATAGAAGAGCTAAAGATAATTTGTATAAGTAGGGAGAATGAAGAGGAAGATATAAATGCTGTAGATATCAGCTGTGATTTTGTAGACTAAACTTTAGATGCTGATTTTGTGGAAGCATAAAATGACATGGAGTATGATGATATGACTTTTGAAATTGATAATCAGGAATATGAAATACATGCTGAAATTATTTTAGAAGCTCTATTCAGTTATGAGATGTTATATTCTTCAGTCTACAAACCACTTTATTCCATTAAGAAAAATCATAAAAGTACAAGTACAAAACACGAGACAATTCAATACATATAGGCAATATAAAACTGTAGATCATTAGTACACAGATATATATAAACGATTTAAAACTAGAAAGATATACCAATTAAAAGAAATTCATGGTTTTTAAAAATTCAGTAGGAATACACAGTTCGATCATCAGTGGGTATCTTTGTTTCCTCAGGGGATCAGCAGCAACAAGAAAACTAGCAATGTTAAAAATGCTCGAGGTATTGTCTAACAATTGAAGGTACATTAGTGCTGGTCTAATCTGAAGAAAGACCTTGCCCCTCAAAAGCGGAATTAAAGTCTTCTTCCTAATTTCAGTATAAAAATCACAGAACATTATTAAGTGCATAGTGTTTTGATTTGAGAAACTATCACAGTTACATAGGGCAGAGTCTTCCGGTTTACAGCATCCTGAAAAATTTTCCAACGAGAAATGAATCAAGTTGAAGCAAAACTTGGTCAAAAGCCAATGATGGAGGGGCTTTGTCATGATTCTTAGATAGGGTTATAGTGATGGTGATAAGATTAATAAGTAGTGAGTCCTAACCAGTTGTTTTTTTATTTCCTCAACCTCCCGTTTCAGCCCCAGTAAACTCAGAAACTGTGAATTAATTCATTTTAGGTTAGTTTTCTTAATTCCTTCCGGAACTTGGTAAATATCTGGGTGCCCGAGTTTAAAAAAACATAGTCTTGACATATGACAGCCACTCAATTTTGCTAAAGTTTGTCTAGGGCAAAACAATTCCTTAAGATCTGGTGGTTCAATGTGAGTTTAGGTTTAAGCCATGTTTTTATCCAGCAAACGAAAGGAGCCAAACTCACTAGGTTGGTCACATATCCCATCCCTACTTCCTGGTGGATAGTAAATGTTGGAGTGGATTGGGGGATGGACAGAAGGGAGCAAAAAATTGTGTTTTCTGCCATCTGAACCTCTACAGCTTGTTTGTATCCCCAAATAGCTGCTCCATAAGTGACAATAGACAGGGATTTTGAGCAATAGATGGCGAGAATAGTCTCACAGGGCTTGGCTCTCTATTGTCGTGCAAAGCTTAGTAATGCTGATAACGATCTCAGCACAGCATATTTTTGGGCTTTAAGCTGGGGGGCCAAAGAGCAGCTGTCTTCAAACAGGCTGCCCAATTATGTGAAAACTTTTACTGTAGTGAGCTCTGCCCGGTTACAGTAAAAAGTTTTAGTTGTATTCTTATGTTGTCGCATGGGCAAGGCATTGGATTTTGGGATATTTACCAACAAATCTAGGGAATTTATAAAGGTCCCAAATGTTTCCAAGAGTCTCTGGAGACCTAAAGGTGTTTGAGGTAGTAACACAGTGTCATCTGCCTATAGGAGGACAGGAATGGTTCTGTTTCCTACACTCGTTATAAGAATACATATATCACAAAAACTAATTTCACTTGACTGAGAACATGTTTCTTTTCTATTAACAGATCTTATATGTTACAGGTGGAAAATGTCACTTGCACAGTAAGTATTTCTTTTTGGCATGTAGTGCTGTAGATTTAGATGTTTTTTATAGTGGTGCTATGTTGTGTTGTGTTTGGCTGAGGTATTAGCTATAATAAAAAGGCTCTATAAAGGGCATTGACTTTGAATCAAAATCTGAAATTCAGTAATAATTGATAACTCCAGTTATAAAAGGCAGCAAGTAGGTGTGTATATTTGTGGATGATGTGTTGATTGAGTGGAAGATGAAAAAGGTGGAAATTAAGAAAGCAGCATACCTTGAAACTATGCATTGCCTTGTAAAAGAAGTGGGTGTTTTGTTTTTCAGGCCATTATAGACTGTGAGTCGGATGCCATAGTGGGAGCCTGAGAAACTGTCAGTACATCTAAGGAGGGAAGCAATTGTATAAATGACATACACTGTGTGGTTGAAAAGGCGCAATAAAGGACGTAAGTGTGCAAATTATGCACTGCCATTCATCGGTAGTAGTTAGCAAGAAGACTCAATAAAGGGTCTGCACTTTGAATTTGTATTGCAAGAAGAATAATTAGTAAGCGCAGCCAAGAAAGGCAGCCATTGTGCAAATGTTGTACTGCGTTTGGCCGGGGTCGTAGCTACAACAAAAAGGCTCGATAAAGGGCCTTGACTTTGAATCAGAATATGAAATTAAAGAACAATTGATAACGCCAGCTAAGAAAGGCAGTAAGTCTGTAAATTTCTCCGTGCTGTTGGCCAGGGTTGTTGTTACAACAAAAAGGCTTGATAAAGGGTTTGCACTTTGAACACAGATATGAAATAGAACAATAGTTAATAACCACAGCCAAGAAAAGGAACAAGTAGGTGTGTGTATGTTTAGATGATGTGTTGATTGGTTGGAAGATGAATAATGTAAAAAATAAGAAAGGCTGCAAGTGTGGAAATTACCTACTGCCTTTAGAGGAGGTAGTAGCTACAACAAAAAGGCTTGGTAAAGGGCCTTGACTTTGAATCAGAATGTGAAATTAAAGAACAATTGATAACCCCTGTGAAGAAAGGCAGCAAGTGCAAAATGTTCAACTGTCTTCTGCCGGGGTAGTATCTACATGAAAAAGGCTTGTTAAAGGGTCTTGACTTTGAATCAGAATATGAAATTGAAGAGTAATTGATAACTTCAGCCAAGAAAGGCAGCAAGTAAGTGTGTGTATGTGTGGATAATGTGTTCATTGAATGGAAGATGAATAAGGTAAAAATTAAAAAAGGGTGCAGACGCGCAAAGTAACCACTGTCTTATCAGGGAAGTAGATCATTGGATTCACAGCTTATTACACAGACTGTGCATCACAAGAAAGGATGCAAGTGTGGAGATTGCCCACTGCTATTCACGGGAAGTAGTTATCAAGAAGGGTCAATAAAGGGCCTGCACTTTGAATTTGTATTACAAGAAGAATAATTGATAACCCTTGGTAAGAAAGGGAGCAAGTGTGCAATTTCCCACTGTATTTGGCCGGGGTAGTAGCTACAACAGAAAGGCGCAATAAAGGGCTTTGACTTTGAATCAGAATATGAAATTGAACAATAATTGATAACCGCAGCCAAGAAAGGCAGCAAGTGTGCAAATTTCCTATTGCATTTAGCAGAGGAAGTAGTTACAATGACAAGGCTTGATAAAGGGTCTTGACTTTGAATTAGAATGTGAAATTGAACAATAATTTGTAACCCCAGCGAAGAAAGGCAGCAAGTGTGCAAATTTCTCAGTGCCTTCGGCTGGGGTAGTTGTTACAACAAAAAAGCTCAATAAATGTGCATTGATTAATGTTGAGGATAGGGATGGTCCTGTTTCTTATTTTGTATGAGGTTGATAGATTATTTCACATAGCACAAAAGTTCATAAGTACCATTTTACAGGTTACTAATGGAGCATTAAGCTTTTTTTGTCCTTCAAGAAAAGTAAATAACTTCCAAATTAGAGCTTCTTTCTTCTTTTTGCAGGCTCTTCAGGAATGAAATCTCCTTCTGAAGAATAGGTGGAAGATGAGTGCATTGCTGTTACTATGGTGATCTTTCTTCTATTTGGCAGGATTCTCAGAAGAGATGGTTCTTATTAGAAAGTCAAAGTAGAAAGAATAAAATGGGAGGGATCTTTCAACAGTTAATGTAGGATGTGTTATGAAGGAATACACTACAACAGATATACTTTCTGGCTGTTTTTCAGCTAAATATTTAATTTCTTGTACAGATTTAAGTACTCGATTTCTTGTTGCAGCAAGAGCTAGAGTCACCCAAATTATTGTTCTGGATTTCGAGTAAAGATTTGCAGATGATAAGCCATCTGAATATTGATATGCGCTAAAGTGTAACTATATAATTTGTTACTTAGACTCTTTTTGTGGGAAATCTCTTCCCACATCTTCAATTCTGTACTTTCTGATTTTGTTATGTAGGATGTTATCTTGTGTACTTTTTGGTATATCACATGTAGCATATCCTTCAATAAAAGACAACACAGTATCATCTAAGTCTGTACCAAATTTGGGAGCATCTTTGATCCATATTAGCATATGTATGTAAGAAGCACCTCTCGCATGATATTCCTTTCTCCAAAATAATTCCAGAACCTGTCCAAGAGGACCTGTCCATACTGGCTCTTTTTTAATATTGGTTGACTTTTATTAAGCTATTTATTATACGGCAGGAAGTGTGCAAATTACCCACTGCCATTGATGAGTAATTGTTGCGAAGAAGGCTCGATAAAGGGTCTGCACTTTGAATTTGAATTTCAAGAAAAATAATTGATAAGCTCAGCTAAGAAAGGCAGCAACTGTGCAATTTTCCCACTGCCTTCTGGCAATGCAGTATCTACATGAAAATGGTCCTGTTTCTTATTTTTTATGAGGTTGATAGACTATTTCACATAGCACAAAAGTTCATAAGTACCATTTTACAGGTTACTAATGGAGCATTAAGCTTTTTTTTTCCTTCAAGGAAAGTAAATAACTTCCAAATTAGAGCTTCTTTCTTCTTTTTGCAGGCTCTTCAGGAATGAAATCTCCTTCTGAAGAATAGGTGGAAGATGAGTGCTTTGCTGTTACTATGGTGATATTTCTTCTATTTGGCAGGATTCTCAGAAGAGATGGTTCTTATTAGAAAGTCAAAGTAGAAAGAATAAAATGGGAGGGATCTTTCAACAGTTAATGTAGGATGTGTTATGAAGGAATACACTACAACAGATATACTTTCTGGCTGTTTTTCAGCTAAATATTTAATTTCTTGTACAGATTTAAGTACTCGATTTCTTGTTGCAGCAAGAGCTAGAGTCACCCAAATTATTGTTCTGGATTTCGAGTAAAGATTTGCAGATGTTAAGCCATCTGAATATTGATATGCGCTAAAGTGTAACTATATAATTTGTTACTTAGACTCTTTTTGTGGGAAATCTCTTCCCACATCTTCAATTCTGTACTTTCTGATTTTGTTATGTAGGATGTTATCTTGTGTACTTTTTGGTATATCACATGTAGCATATCCTTCAATAAAAGACAACACAGTATCATCTAAGTCTGTACCAAATTTGGGAGCATCTTTGATCCATATTAGCATATGTATGTGAGAAGCACCTCTCGCATGATATTCCTTTCTCCAAAATAATTCCAGAACCTGTCCAAGAGGACCTGTCCATACTGGCTCTTTTTTAATATTGGTTGACTTTTATTAAGCTATTTATTATACGGCAGGAAGTGCGCAAATTACCCACTGCCATTGATGAGTAACAGTTGCGAAGAAGGCTCGATAAAGGGTCTGCACTTTGAATTTGAATTTCAAGAAAAATAATTGATAAGCTCAGCTAAGAAAGGCAGCAACTGCGCAATTTTGCCACTGCCTTCTGGCAATGCAGTATCTACATGAAAAAGGCTTGATAAAGGGACTTGAATTTGAATCAGACTATTAAATTCAAGAGTATTTCATAATCCCAGACGAGAAAGTCAGGAAGTGTGCAAATTTCACACTGCCATCGGCAGGGTTAGTAGCTACAACAAAAAGGTTCGATAAAGGGCCTGCATTTTTAATATGGATATGAAATAGAAGAATAGTTGTTAACCATAGCCGAGAAAGGTAGAAAGTAGGTGTGTGTGTACGTGTAGATGTTGTGTTGATTGAGTGGAAGATGAATAATGTAAAAAAATAAGAAAGGCTGAAAGTGTGCAAATTACCCACTGCCATTCATGGGTAGTAGTTACCAAGAAGGCTCCATAAAGTGCCTGTACTTTGAATTTGTATTGCAAGAAGGATAATTGATAACCCCAGCCAAGAAAGGCAGCAAGTGTGCAAATTTCCCTCTTGCTTCGGCTGGGGTAGTAGCTACAACAAGTAGGTTCAAAAAAGGACCTTGACTTTTAATCAAAATATGAAATTTAAGAATGATTGCTATCCCCAGCCAAGTAAGGCAGCAAGTATGCAAATTTCTTACTGCTTTCGGCTGGGGTAGTTGTTACTATAAAAAGGCTTGATCAAGGGCCTGCATTTTGAATAGGAATATGAATAGAAGAACAACTGATTACCATAGCCAAGAAAGGCAGCAAGTAGGTGTGTGTATGTGTAGTTTATGTGTTGATTGAGTGGAAGATGAATAATGTGAAAAAATAAGAAAGGCTGCAAGTGTGGAAATTATCCACTGCCATTCACGAGTAGTAGTTACCAAAAAGGCTCAATAAAAGGTCTGCACTTTGAATTAGGATAAGAAATAGAAGATTTGATAACCATAGACCATACTGGCTCTTTTTTAATATTGGTAGACTTTTATTAAGGTTTTTATTATACTTGAACGTCAGGAAGTGCACAAATTACCCACTGCCATTGATGAGTAATAGTTACGAAGAAGGCTCAATAAAGGGTCTGTACTTTGAATTTGAAATTCAAGAAAAATAATTGATAAGCCCAGCTAAGAAAGGCAGCAACTGTGCAAATTTCCCACTGCCTTCTGGCAGTGCAGTATCTACATGAAAAAGGCTTCATAAAGGAACTTGAGTTTGAATCAGAATATGAAATTCAAGAGTATTTGATAATCACAGCCAAGAAAGGCAGGAAGTGCGCAAACTTCGCACTGCCATCGCCTGGCTTAGTAGCTACAACAATAAGGTTCGATAAAGGGCCTGCACTTTGAATACGGATATGAAATAGAAGAATAGTTGATAACCATAGGCAAGAAAGGCAGCAAGTAGGTGTGTGTACCTGTAGATGATGTGTTGATTGAGTGGAAGATAAATGATGTGAAAAAATAAGAAAGGTTGCAAGTGTGTAAGTTATCCACTGTCATTCACGAGTAGTACTTAGCAAGAAGGCTCAATAAAGGGTCTGTACTTTGAATTAGGATAAGAAACAGAAGATTTGAAAAACATAGATCATAGTGGCTTTTTTTTAATATTGGTAGACTTTAGTTAAGCTTTTTATTATACATGAACGGTAGGAAGTGCGCAAATTACCTACTGTCATTGACGAGTAATAGTTACCAAAAAGGATCAATAAAGGGCCAGCACTTTGAATTTGAATTTTAGGAGGAATAATTGATAAGCCCAGCTAAGAAAGGTAGCAAGTGCGCAAATTTCCCACTGTCTTCTGGCCGTGCAGTATCTACATGAAAAAGGCTTGATAAAGGGACATTAGTTTGAATTAGAAAATGAAATTCAAGAGTATTAGATAACCCCAGCCAAGAAAGGCAGCAATTGTGCAAATTTCCCACTGCTTTCGGCTGGGGTAGTAGCTACAACAAAAAGACTCAAAAAAGGACCTTGACTTTAAATCAGAATATGAAATTGGAGAATTATTGATAATCCCAGCCAAGAAAGGAAGTAAGTGTGCAAACTTTCCACTGTCTTTGGCCGAGGTAGTAGCTACAATAAAAAGGTTTGATAAAGGGCCTGCATTTTGAATATGGATATGAAATAGAAGAATAGTTGTTAACCATAGCCAAGAAAGGAAGAAGGTAGGTGTGTGTGTGCGTGTAGATGATGTGTTGATTGAGCGGAAGATGAATAATGTAAAAAAATAAGAAAGGCTGAAAGTGTGCAAATTACCCACTTCCATTCACGGGTAGTAGTTACCAAGAAGGCTCAATAAAGTGGCTGTACTTTGAATTTGTATTGCAAGAAGGATAATTGATAACCCCAGCCGAGAAAGGCAGCAAGTGTGCAAATTTCCCACTGCCTTCGGCTGGGGTAGTAGCTACAACAAAAAGGCTTTAAAAAGGAGCTTGACTTTGAATCAGAATATGAAATTCAAGACTAATTGATAACCCCAGCCAAGAAAGGCAGGAAGTGTGCAAATTTTCCACTGCCTTTGGACGGGGTAGTTTTTACAACAAAAAAGTTTGATAAAGGGCCTGCACTTGGAATATGAATATGAAATAGAGAATAGTTGATAACCATAGCCAAGAAAGGCAGCAAGTAGGTGTGTGTAGGTGTGGATGATGTGTTGCTTGAGTGGAAGATGAATATTGTGAAAAAATAAGAAAGGTTGCAAGTTTGCACATTTCCCACTGCCTTCGGCTGGGGTAGTAGCTACAACAAAAAGGCTCAAAAAAGGACCTTGACTTTGAATGAGAATATGAAATTCAAGAATAATTGATAACCCCAGCCAAGAAAGACAGCAAGTGTGCAAATTTCCCACTGCTTTCAGACGGGGTAGTTCTTACAACAAAAAAGCTTGATAAATGTCTAAAGACTAATGTTGAGGACAGCGATGCTCCTATTTCTTGTTTTTGATGAGGTTGATAGATTGTTACACGTAACACAAAAGTTCTTCGCTATAAATGCATAGAAATTTAAGTTTACCAAATTGAAGATCAATATGTGAGTATGGACTATTTGCTGAAGATGCTGTTGCAGCAGTTGATGTTCTTGATACAGCAGCAAGTGGGTTGTTCTGCAATCTCTGTGTTGCAGTGAAGCAAAGTTGTTGGGGTGCAAGTTGTTTACGTGTTGCACTATATTTGTTGGGCCAATGGAGGATTTTTTGGATTGATCACACCTTGAAAGAGTTGTTTGGTAAATTTATCAGGTTACTAATGGTTGGTGTGTTTCAGTTAGTATGTGTCTGGACTTTGCTGGAATCTTTAAGGGACACATTAGAGCTTTCATAATACATAAACAACACTTTGTACTTAGTGATGTCCAATTCTATTTTGTGAAGAACGGCTGAATTCTACATCCGCCTTTAGAACTAGTGGGAGGGTAGCATTTTAAAGTGTTTGACAGGTTACACTACATGTGTGCATGCAGCTAAAGAAAACTTAGCATTGTTATGCATGGGCATCCTTTCACAGAAAACGTAGCATTCAGGATTGTAAAAGCTTGACATAGGAGTGACTGATGAGTTTATATATGTCAGTGACAAAAGAAAAACAAGTACGATTGTTTTACATTACAGATATACAGACCTGAAAGACTATGCATGGAAATCCATGAAATCGTTTTTGAAGGTATGGAGGAAAGCAGTGAAAGGGTGTTTAGAAGCAACACTGTCCAGCATAAAAAGTGCATAAGTATGTTTTTAAGTAACATATGATTACATGCAAGATATCTAATTAGATATTTGCACACTCCTGCAGTCTAGTCTTGTGTCAAAATTATCTTAAAAAGTAATGTTGAGACACACTTTTTTTCACCTGTTACGATTTGCACAATCCTTTTAGAGTTGGACCAGAGTTCCTCTAACATTCTTACTTAATTTTCTTTTTGAAATTGAGCAATTATTTTGTTTACCTGTTGAAATATAAATTTAAATCTTCCTCTTTGAAGGTCAAGAAGCAACACCGCTCCTGTACACAATATTGTTCAATGGTAGTCTAAAAATTAGTGGTAATTCCACTGTCAACAAGGTAGATATCTGACAATAGAAAAATTATATTTTTACACAACTATTTCATAGTCATAATGCAAAAGGTGTGTTTAGACTCAACAAAATGATTTTTTTTTGCATATATAGGCAGTAACAGGTAAGTATGATTTACATTTGCTTTTATGGATTGAAGGTGGAGTAATCTGCTGCATTCAAAACATTGGGCCTGTTGGGAAGAAAGTGAAAAGTAAGTTGTAATTAATATTGCATGGTTTGAAGGTGAATAGCTTGTTGAAATAAAAACTGTTTATGTATTTACATGGTAAACATAGTTCAAGGGTCAGAATATGCGGCTTCACAAGGAGCATATCGGCACACAAAGTAGTTTTGTACAGTGCCAGTAACTACTGTGGAAGTTTGTCCTTTTTAAAACCAAAAATATTTTTGGGTTTTGCCAAAGTTTGTTATAATGGTGAGGGCCCAGCAGCTTCCACAGCAATAACGTTTTACAATCACGATGCTAAAACAAGTCACACAATGACAAAACTAAAAAGCTGACCATCAATTTCAGACCTACTGCCTTTGCCAATGTTTGTTTAATTGAGTTTTCCATACTCTTTTTGAAACTAGTTACAGAGATTTTCCATAATGACTATTTTTGAGAAATACTAGTATGGATCAACACGTTACTAAATGATTCTGCAAAAAAATGGTAACTGAAAATTTATAGTAGTTTAGCAAAAATGTTTTTTTCCTGCTTTCTCTTTTTTATGAACATTTTAGTTTGAAAGCAAAGAATCATCAATCTTGCTTTTAAGCTTCTGCAATTACTTGCATCAAATCGCAGAGCATTCTGGGAGCAGTATACATAGCCTCACAGTGGTAAACTTTGCAAAGTTGTGTACACTTGTTTTATTAGAAAAACTGTCAGTAGTGCAGTCTGAGCTTACAACATTTATTTGGAACACTCACTCTAATAATAATGACTTTGCATCAATGTTGTAGAAGTTGGAAGGTCTTCACTTCAATAATATTTATTCGGATTCCATACTCTTTTAGGAAACCATAAAAGCACAAAAAAAACATTTCATAATATAAAACCTTTTTTTTTTTAAGAGGTAGATAAAAGAGGGCGGAATTAATTATACATACAAACATTGATACAGTACTAGAATTTAGTAGTTCGTGTTATTACAAAGTGCTAATGCATCATAAATCAGTCATAGCTATTACGATATTTAATACAAGCCTTCAAAAAACAAACAGTTGATTTAGAACAGAGCTCGGAATCTAAATATTGTAATGCAAGAAACGCAGGACGACAATGTCGTAAGCCCAAGAGTTTCAGTACAGGGATAATCCATCTCCTCGTGGAAACTCATAGTATCTACAGAAAAATACTATATGGAGTGTACATTGTTCTGATGTTTCATCGCAAGGACAGGGTGAGAGATTATTGGACCAATCACTCAGCTTTGGGAAAGTAATCAAGCGATGATAGATGTTAAAATGGAACCGGGTCAATAGGTATTTTTAGTAGCTATTCAGGTTGTACTGTAGGTACGGTTGCACCCCGGGAGTGATCTGGATGGCAAAGATCTGGCGATTGGAAATTTTACTGATTTCTTGGGTTAGTCGTAATTCTCTCAGGTGGGATAGACATGGAGCTTTTAGATTTTTCCTTGATATTTCCACAATAGTAGATGGATGGGGAAAATAGGCTGCTAGATTTAAATCTATCAGAAAGTTGTGCACATAGACCAACCAAGGAATGTTGGTCCATTTATCCAACCCTAGGCAGTCAGTAATCAGAGCACGTGTCAATTGCAGTGTTCAGTTTGCCAAACAAGGTGCCATAGAAAAATTAGCTGAATGCTAATAATATCTGTTATATAATCCAGACCTAATTCAATGTGGCAACCAAAGGTCGGTGAACTCTGTGGGAGTACCAGCAAGTATCTTATAAAGCCGTTCTCTACCTTCTGTAAGGGATCTACAGCAACATGACCCCAGACCCCAGCGCCGTATGTAGCTACGCTGAGGCATTTCGCATGGTATTTTTTAATCATTTCTTGGGGAGACCGCTTCCCTAGCTTTTGGGCAAATGCTACCAGGGCGGTGGTGGCTCTGAGAAATAATAGCTTTCTGGCCAGGATAGCTTGTTGCCAACGAGACTTATTGGCGATTAAAATTCCCAGATATTTGTAGGAATTGGTGCATTCCAGTTTGCTGTTATCAATGAAAATAGCTTTTGTCTTTTTTACACGGTTGCCTGAATGCACGACAAAGGTTTTCTTGATATTAACCATAAGGTCTAGGCTTGCCATAAATTGGCAATATCTATCAAGGAGATACTGTAGTTGGAGTGGTGTTCTGGCCATAACCACTGCGTCGTCCGCGTATAGTAATACAGGGATTGGGCGGCGATCGATTGCGGGCAGGTCCAGGCTCCCTTCCAACATTGCAGATTCTAAACCGTTAGTATAAAGGTTAAATAAGAAGGGAGCCAGGACACAACCCTGTCTGACCCCCTTTACCAAGGGAAATTAATTGGTAAGTTCCCCTCCATGGCCATATCTGACTCTGGCTAAAGCCTCAGAGTAGAGTTCTTGTATAAAGGCATCCAATGGGGGGTCTACACCCATTTTCAGAAGAATTGACCACAGCTTTGAATGGGAAACACAGTCAAACGCTGCAGACAAGTCTATGTAGGCCAGATGTAGATGACCCCTCTTTGCGCCGATGTATTTTCCCATTAACAAGGAGAGATTTAATGCTTGCTTTACGGTTCCTAGACCCTCACGGAACCCATATTGTAGGTCAGATATTATGTGTTTTTCAGTGGCCCAGTCCTGTAATCATTCAAGAACTAATCGGCCTGCCACTTTACCAACGGAATCCAAGAGGGAAATAGGCCTATAGCAAGCTGGGTTGTTTCGATCTCCCTTTTTGAAGATGGGAAGCAATATAGAGGTTGACCAAGATTTGACTAAACCTACTGTGGTTGCATCTTCAAGAACCCGAGTAAGAATTGGAGACCATAGATCCAGATTATGGGTGAATATGTCCACCGGCACCCCATCGGGGCCTGGAGCTTTCCCACTTTTGGAGGCCGTCAGGGCATTGATCACTTCGTCATGGTCAAATACTAGATCAATAGGGTAAATTGGATGATCTTGAGAGCTACCCCTCCCGTCCAATTTGATGTGGATTTGATTAAAACCTATGGATGTGGTAAAAAAATTTGAAAAACGATTGACCCAGGCACTTGTATCCACTGCTACTTCTATTTTTGGGGTAGATGTTGAATCTCTGTAAGGAAGGGAGCTTTAACTACAAGCCAGAAAGTAGTACTATCATTCTTATAGCAACTCATATGGAGTGGTTCCATAAGCCATTTTTTATATCCAGCTTACACTTTTTTATGGCCAGGTTATACTCCTTTCTTAATTTCCTAATTTCATCTTGCTCTCTAACGGTCTTGCGTAATGCGGCTTTTAATCGGGAGTGGGCCTTCGTACATTCCAAAATAAACCAACCCTTTTTTGATTTATTATTGGCTTTCTGTTTTCGTAATAGCTCTTCCCTAATGATATTAGTAATGTCCATAAAGTTGGACAATATCAGCTCGGGTGGGGATTCTAAGTTGAGGCATGCTTCCAGTAGAGGGAGCGCCGGCTCACTACTTTGGCTGTTGCTACAACTGGATCTATTTTTGCCCACTTTATTGAGTACCCGTTTAACCTTTCCAGACTCAGTGCTTGTTGGCACAGTAAGCTGGGCAGGCTACACTTTTTATTTGCACTTGGCATTGACAGGGTGATACTATTTGAGAAATGATCACTACTGGGATTATCACCTATATTAAAATTACGCAAATGGTCTTTCATGTTTTGGGATACAAGTATGAAATCAATTAAGGTAGAAAAGCCCCTTCCATTAAAAGTGGGAGACAATTCAACGGTGGGGTCTACCAGTTCATTTGCAAACCCCATCTCCAGGGTAAACAGGATCTCGTTTAAACGATTCCCATTATTGGTATGAGAGAAATGAGTTAAATTGCTCTCACATTCATCCTGAATTCCACATTTTATGGTGTTCTTATATTTACAGAGTGCGAGGTTGAAAACACCACCCCAGATCAAGTTAAATGATGTATTCATTAATTTATTCCGCATTTCCATTAAGAGATAGAAAATGTTATTTAAAACATGGATGAAATCCTGAAAAGGCAGATTATTATAAAATTTACTATAAAATAAGTGGACGATTTATTCGCCACTACTTTAATAATTTGGTAATTGGCATCCTGCTTTATCTCAACGATGTCTTTAGCTGGAATCTCCTTAGAGATGTATATTAGTAGAACTCCTCTGGGCCTGCCCGAAATAGAGGGTTGAGTGAATGAGTTATATGACTTGTAGCCCTGAAGATGAATTGGGGAGGTTAACTAAGTCTCTTGGAGGCAGACAATGTTGTGTTTCCTAATCAGTTTTACCCAGGAGTGTAAGTCTATTTTTGAACGCAGCCCTGCTACATTCCAAAATATCATTGTAAAATTGAGATTAAGATGTTTTGGGGCCCCTGGATTTGGATGGTCTACTAAACTTGGCAAGGACCCACCAACATCTGTGGATCTATCTAACATCGAGAGTTGTGAGTCCAAGAGTAGATTAGGATTGCCTGAAAAATTTATCTGGAATTAGCATTTCTTGTTGGGTGATAGCCTTACTGGGAGAAGAATAGAACAAACTCCCTATCTGGATGTCTGTTACTGTTAGTCATTCGTTATCGTCCAGGCCTGATAATAGGTTAAATCTATTCTGGGTAAAATACGTTTGGGACTGCTTATGAGCATCAAATTGACTACTCCAAACAGGGGTGTTCAAATTTTTCCTTACCGGGGGTAAAAGTAACCTAGCGGTAAGATATTGATGCCTTGCAAGTCTAGAGTGTGATTTGCACCTAGTTTTAAAATCCTCTAACTAAAAGAGGGGAAGCAAAAGTCTTTACTATGCAATCACCCCTGAACATTTTCTCCCTTGATCCCACCCACGTAACTCGCCTAACCATCTTGAATTCCTGAAATAGGTGGTTATTCAAGCCTACCCTAGTACTCAGCCAATGCAGGGATTTATTTTTTAACGCTGCCCAAGATTCTTCGTCGGGAGTGGTTGAATGTGGTGCATTGGCCAATACTATGACGTAGGGAGTAGCTTCTGGTGGCAAATCTAAGTGATGGTCTGCTACATTAATTTTCCTCAACGGGTAAGTACGTTGTGAGTGAAGTTGCACTTGACCAGGGGCAGTTATAAGTGGTTGAGGAAAACTAACCTGGGGACCTGATGGCCCTCTACTAGGGACGTTACCTTGAGTGTCTGGCTGATGATAAAGCCGTTTATCAGAAGTTAATCTTGTGCTTGTTCTATTGAGAGAGCTGCTCTTAGATGTTACAAGGACCTCATGGGAAGGTAGATTCTTCTTAGTGGGAGGATGTAGGGTCCCAGTAGTACTACCCTTGGGGGTCAGAGAACTGGAGTTACAGTTCAAACTATCTATGGGCATTAGCAATTTGGATAAGCTTCTCAGTAAGGAGTTCCTCAATATTGGCCATTCTAGATGTTAGTTGATCTAACCTAACCCTTACATAAAGGTCCAGTCGTTCAACGAGTGAGACCAGACTATTCATATCTGTTTGGGAGTTGGCATTAGTACTATGTGGGAGCTTTCTAGTTGGTTGAGATGTTCTCTGCCCCAGACGTTTTTTCACTGTTATTGGAGGTTTAACTGCTTTTTTTGGATCTGGCTGGGGAAATACAATAGCTTGAGTTGTATTTCTACCAGGCTCGATGGTATTACCGTCAATTGCACTAGGGTTCTTTAGGCGTTTTTGGGGGGTTGAGATGGAGAGTCATTTACAAGAGAAATAATCTCGACAGGGCACACCTGAATACATCCGTTATGTTGTTGAGCAGATGCACTCCCTTGATCTAATTCAACCCTTTCAAGTTGGGAGGTAGAATCCTGGCTTAACCTTGAAGTTGTTCCCTCAATGGACTCTACAACTGAGAGAATCTGCTTATCCAAAACACCCACCACCCCGGTTAAATAGTTCAATAGAGTCTGCTGGGAATTAGTAATGACCCCATTGCCCCTTGCTGGTTTGTGGCTCATTAGCTTTCTCTTTCCCATGGCGGCAAACAAAAGTTAACTTCAATAGATGGTTAATACAAAGATCGGCGGGGTACAGTTAGCAATAGGAGAGCAGTTAAACAGGTGACAAAATGAAGCTAAGAACGTTATTCAGACCAGAAATAAGGCATAAATGCAACACAAATAGAACCCAATTGGGACCCAGGGCTCCCCGCCACACTCACTCACTCAGATTTACTCGGCCACTCACGTAATATGGGCAGGGCTGCAAAAACTCCACGATGGCCAGTAGACACTAAAGGAAGCATGTTGGTGAAGGAGAGACGATATGGGCAAAGATGTCCTACCCCCAATTGCGGTTTTTAGGCTAGACAGTACAAGACAATGTGGGAAAAACAGCCCTTACTCAAACGTACAGGCAGTTTAAATGAATGTTACCAGGAGGTTCAGTCATTTTATTCAAGTCCAAATCCAGACAGGTCCCTTGCTTTGGGACCAAGAGACCAGGCCCAGCCCAGCCTCCACTGGCCACAGATGGCCCGCCCTTTGCCCGGGCTGAGCCCGGCGACGCCCGTGCACGTCCCGCGACGCGGGGGCACTCGCTGGTTTAAATGCGCCTCCAGGTGCGGAACAGGTGCGTGCGGCTTCCTGGCCCAGGGGACGCTGGGAATTGTAGTCCCCCCTCACTGTGGCAGCGCCAGGTTCTTGAGAGGCTGCGGCAGCGGGGGGAGACCGGGGTCAAATGCGCGATATACGGCGGCAAAGCAGGGAGCCAGGAGAGGTCTACAAACAGCAAGCAGGCAAGTATGACCAAGAATTCAGTAGGAGCCCCGCTCCACCGGGGATCTTGCTGGTTTAAATGCGCCTCCAGGCGTGAAACAGGTGCGTGCGGTTTCCTGTCCCAGGGGATGCTGGGGATTGTAGTCCCCCTCACTGCGGCCGCGCCAGGGTCTTGAGAGGCTACGGCGGTGGGGGGAGACCGGGGTCAAAAGCGCGATATACGGCTGCAAAGCAGGGAGCCAGGAGAGGTCCACAAACAGCAAGCAGGCAAGTATGGCCAAGAATTCAGTAGGAGTTGGAAGGTCATTAACATGTGGACACAAATATTACCTTGGCAGCAGACAGGTCCCATTCCTGCTCCATAACGTTTTATTGAAAATTGCCAGCTGAAGGATTTGTGCTACAGGGGCTGGGACTACTTGCTCCAAGGACAAAGTAAATGTGAATTTTTTATAGCCCTGGCCCCAATAAATATATCATGGTGATCATTGAGAGGTGCAACAGTTCCTGATAAGCATACGTGAGTCAGACGTGTTTCAGAGATGCATGCTTTTGTATACTGCAGCCACAGACAGTAGTGCAGTGAGAGCTTACAACATTTACTTAGAGTGTGCAGACAAATAATAAAGGCATTCAATTAATGAAGCATAAATACAGGTTTGAACAGCATTAACATATGGGCAAACATATTACCTTGACTGCACACAGTGCCTTTCCCTGACCCATTATGTGGTACTGCTAACTGGTAGCCATAGGGTCTGTGCTGCTGAGAGTTGGGCCTACTTGTTCCAAGGATATAATACACATAAAAACTTGTTGCCCTTGACCCCAAACAATATGTCCTGTGCGTCGGGCTATAGTAATTTCCCATATCTGAATGTGCATAGCCAGCTTTCCAACATAGTGGAGGCAACTCAGAAAAGATCCTTACCATAAGGTTTTCTGTATAAACTGCTGAAACTTTTTGGTTGTACACAGCACAATGAGGAATGCAATCGGGTGGCGAACTACTTCTCGGAGAAGGTGAAAGCTATCTATTCATCTTTCTCATGGACTGTTATGAAAGGAGACTGAATGAGTTTACAGTTCCCCTCTCTGAAACCCTACGGAGCATTTGCCTCAGTGTCAAATCGGGTTCCCCTAGAGATCCTAGACCACCAAAGGTGATGGGGGAAAGCTTGGACACCCTGGAGCCTTTCATTAGGCATGTGTTAGATGTCTCGTTCAGTAGTCACACACTGCCAGAGAACTGGAAAAGAGTAATTGTTCTCCCTGTCATGAAGAAGCCAATGTTAGTCCCGATAAATTAGAGAATTTGCGCCCCATTTCGCTTTTGCCATTTATGGCAAAGGTAGCAGAGAAGATGGCCAATCACCAGCTGATGACGCATCTGGAAGACGCTAGTCTCCTTCATCCGTCACAATCGGGCTTTCGGGCAGGGCATTCTACGGAAACAGCCCTGCTACGTGCTACTGAAACCATCAGGCAGGGGGCTGAAGCGGGGCACACCATGGCTCAAATTATGCTTGAGCTAAGTGCCGCCTTCGACACTGTAGCCCATTACACCTTGCTGCAGTGTCTGAACAAAGGTGGCATCTCGGGCCCTGCCCTGAAGTGGTTGAAATCTTTTCTAGTTGATCGTAGCTTTCAGGTTAGACAGGGTGCATACTACTCCAAGGACTTTAAACTGGATCAGGGAGTCCCTCAGGGCTCTGCCCTTAGTCCCACCCTGTTTAACCTGTACATGTCTCCTCTGGTGGAGATAGTTCAGGGTTTTGGAGTAGAGGTGGTATCTTATGTTGACGATACCCAGCTGTTGATCTCCTTATCCCAATCACCGGAAATTGCGGCCTCCAATTTCAAGGCCTGCATGCAGGAGCTTGCCTGCTGGATGGATAATAACTGCCTGAAACTGAATGGCAGCAAGACTGAAGGGATGGTGGTGGGAGGTGACTCTTCTAGCTGGATGTCAAAATGGTGGCCTCCTACTCTGGGCCCCACCCCTATGCCCTGTACTGAGGCAAAAAATCTGGGTATATGGATGACTCTACTCTCTCCTATGATGGACATATTAGGCGGGTAGTTGGGAAATGTTTCGGAGTACTAAAAAAACTCCATAAAACACTGGACCTCCTACCGCTAGGGGCTAGGAAGACGATGGAGCATGCTTTAATTACAGTGCGCATTGACTATGGCAACATACTATATACTGGGGCCACGGCAAAGGGTCTTGGTAGACTACAAGTCTTACAGAATGCGGCCGCGAGGTTGGTTCTTATGCGGCCCAGGAGAGCAGCTTCAAAAGAAACTCTGGATTCACTGCACTGGCTCCCAGTTAGGGAAAGAGTCATGTTTAAGACCTTGTGCATCTGTCACCGTATTTCTCAGAACACTGGCCCGGTCTACCTGCGTGACCTGGTCACTAGGTATATGCCAAGGAGGTCTCTTAGATCCAGTGGGAGGGGGCTGATGGTAATTCCTAAAGTGAAGAAGGCCAGAATGGGGGTGCGTTCTTTTAGGCTCCAGGCTGCCAAGAACTGGAATAAACTCCAGCAAAAACTTAGGTTGGAATGCTCTGAAGTGAAATTTAGAAAGCTGCTCAAGACATATTTATTCTCCGGCTAGTATTAAGTGGTCCGTAATTGCTGGTTAATGTCTTTCCCTCTCACCCAGCGCGGTGACACACCGAGATGGCGTAACCACGAGCTTTACAAATTCCTTTATTATTATTATTACAATACTTTTCAACAGACTGTAAATGTAAAAAAGATGTATCTCAGCACATCATAATAGTAATGCTAACCATTGGAAAGATAATTTGCAAATTATTGTAGATGTTGCAAGTGTTTTTAAATCAAAGCAATGGGACTGTGACAACTATTCAAAACAACAATAATTGTTCGTATTAGGATTGGTGTTGAAAACCAATCATAGGTTTCAGAGCCACGTTGTTAGGACCATAGTAGTGGCTAGACAAAATGATATGCAAATAGCAATATGCTTCCGACGGGCACTATAGATTCGTTTGGTAGACGTTCATAAATGTTATCCTTGAAAACCCTCTTTGCTATTTACGAGTATTTTAACCCCTTCGCTGCGGCGGCCATTCTGCCGCAGCACTAAGGGGGAGGCAGGGCCGCGGGCGGTCCCGTGCTCGTGACGGAACCACTCCGTCACGGCTCTCGGGTGAGCTGTGCTTGTGACGGAACGGTTCTGTCACGGACCCGCCCGTCCATTTGAACGTCAGCGCATGCGCAGAATTCGCGCCGCGCAGGCGCGGCGAGCGGGCCGTGACGTAACCGTTCCGTCACCAGCACAGCCCACCCGAGGCTCGTGACGGAACGGTTCCGTCACGAGCATGGGAGGGGTTAAAGAAGTAAACTATCAAGATGAGTAACTGCCATTGGTCATAGCCGTGAGACTTGTGACGCTTCAATTGTTGTAGGGAAACCCTTTAGAGAGATGCGAATGGTTATGTTTAATAGTTTGCTTTTTTTAATTTCATAAAGAGAAATTATATTGGCAATGTTATATTTGTGCAATATAATAAATAATAAAGAGATAAGGAACATTTTTTGTAGGGAAAAGTTACCTTCAATTTAATAAAAACTCTTGATAAGTCTGAATTTTGTTACACCGTGAATCATGACCGATTGTCTTTGTTAAAGGTTTGGAAGTGTATAGAAAATATTATAGAAATATGATTTTTAGTATGGAAAGTTTACATTTTACGGTACAGATGTCTACATTAGATACATTACAAAATTATTTAAAAAGATTACCCTTTAAATGATTTGATAAAAAAATTTAGATCGTTTAAACTATTACAACCAGTTATATTTTCCTAGAATAACTTTGAAAACGGACTAATAAATGTTGAAAAACTTGCACTTACCAGACGTATCCAATGACAGGCAGTATTTGTCGGACTAAGAAGAATGTCCATTTTCTCAAAAGGTACCTCTAGAGTTAAAATTCAATCATTATTAGCTTTACATTACAACCCAATTACATTCGTTTAGACCTATAAGTATTCGAAAAAGTGAATATTAATGAATATATTTTCAAAATAAACAATCTTCCCTTGAAAAAGTTTTAAAAACATCTTACATTTGTCATAGTCTTCTAAACGTTACTCGATTCTACTGTTAAACATGAATTCAAATAGAGGTCTGAGAGGGCCATATGACGCAGCAATAACTATTACAACAATGTACGCATCATTTTAAAGAATACAGGCTTGGGAGTGTCAAGTTACGCAGTAATAAATATTAAAACTAATCGGGAGAATTAGGAGGGGGCAAATACGAGGAATCAGAAAGCATATATTCCACAAAAATAAACCAAAACAGAGCTGGGAGGTCATGTGACGGATTAAAAAAATAATACTATTATGAATGCACAATTTTTATGAATACAGGCTAAAGCACGTGACAGTTCAAAAATACGAAACCGAAATTTATGCACAGAGAATTTTTAAAAATAGAGGTCTGGAGGACCTCGTGACGCAGAAAGAAACAATTATACTATGTACATACAATTTAAAACCATTGAGGGGTATGAGGACCACATGATGGAGAAAAGAATACCATCATGATTGTACAATTAAAAGAACAGATTCCAAAGCAAGTAACACTCTTCAAAAATACAACACAGAAATTCATGCACGCTCAATTTATACAAATAGAGGCCTGCGAGTGCTCCGTGACACAGAAGGAAATATTACGATCAACAAAGGAAGATGAATAACTTCATACAGGCCTGGGACGGCCTTGTGACGGAGAAAAAATAATACCATCATGCATGCACAATTCATAATAAAGGTCTAAGCATGTGGAGTAGTAGAGAAATACGAAAAAGAAATTCATGCATGCTCAATTTATAAAAAAAAGAGGCCTGTAGGACTTTGTGACGTAGAAAGAAAGATTTCCATGATGTATGCACAATTTGGAGAAGTTTGGCTCACTGGTTAGAGGAGGCACACCTGGAAGCAGAGGTCAGCCCGGGACCAGGGTTCAATTCCCGGCTCGGCGGGGTCTTGAGTCCTAAAATGTCCATGGACTCGACAATTCTCGCTCCTGTGCCTACTCGATTCACGGGTTCACACTCTGCGACTCTGGGCAATAGCTTGCTTAATCTCCACAACGGCCCCTCGTGGCGGGATGCCTGGCTTTCACCTTGTGGATACCCTGCCAGGGTTATCTCTCAGGGGAATACCATGATGGGTTCCCTAAGCAAGCGCTTAGAAACCGCTTGGTGATTTGCGCTATATAAATTCCTGTACATTTAAAACCATTGAGGGGTGGGAGGGCCACGTTATGCAGAAACAAATACCATCATGCACGTTTAATTTATAACAGAGCCGAAAGCACGTGACACACTTCAAAAATACAACACAAATTCATGCACGCTCAATTTATAAAAAAAGAGGCTTGGGAGTGTTCCGTGACACTGAAGTAAAAATATTACAATAATGAACGAAAGATGAATATGAATAGAGGCATGGGAGGGGCTCATGATGTAGAAATATATAATATCATGCACGCACAATTAATAATAGAGGTCTAAGCACATGGCGTAATACAGAAATACGACACAGAAATGTATGCACACACAATTTATAAAATTAGAGGTGTATAGGACCTCGTGACTTATAAAGAAACATTTCAATTATGTAATCACACTTTAAAATCATTGAGGGGTAGGAGGGTCACATGATGCAGAAAAGAATACAATCATGTACATACAATAAATAGAACAGATTCCAAAGCACGTGACACTCTTCAAAAATACGACACAGAAATTCATGCACGCTCAATTTATAAAAAAAGTGGCCTGGGAGTGCTCCATGACACAGAAGGAAATATTAGGATCAACAAAGGAAGATCAATAAGAATACAGGCCTGGGACGGTCTCGTGACATAGAAAAAAATACCATCATGCACGTACAATTATTAATAGAGGCCTAAGCACGTGGCGTACTACAGAAATACTATACAGAAATTCATGCACGCACAATTTATAAAAATAGAAGTCTGGAGCTAGTCATGACGCAGAAAGAAACTTTTAAACTATGTGCATACAATTTAAAACCATTGAGGTTTAGGAAAGCCATATGATAGAGAAAAAAAAAGCATCATGCATATACAATTTACAGCGGAGGCTGATGTTGTGACGGCTTCTCTTATCTTTGCTTCTGTCGTGTTTTGTCGTATCTTGAAAGGCTGCGGTTTTGCTGAGTCTGGGGTGTTTTGGGTGCGGGCGCCGTCACCTCCGCGCCTTTGGTATTTTGGCTGGGTGGCAGCAGCAGTGACACCACGTCGAGTGTTAGGAGTCCTCCTGCGCTCGAGCAATCATTTCATAATAAAATCGATGACGACACTCTGTTTGTCACCGCAGCACAGGCAGGCAAAAGAGAGGGTGCTCACTTCAGTGCCCACATTATATGGGGACCGCGGGGGCTGACCAAACCAAGCCCAGGGCAATCATTGGTAGAGTTTTCGCAGCGTATAAGAATGATGGTCTTGGGGGACATCCCATTGGCTAATGTATTAGTTTCCAAGCTTAGTGATAGCAAGCATGCTAAGTGGTGGCATGTGGGGAGTGTGGGCGGGCGTGCACCGCGCATGTACAAGTGTGAGTGTGTGCACTAACAATTAACAACAGAGAGAGATGGGGGCGGTGTTATAATATGCGCAGAGGCAGGCCCAGAATCAGATCTGCAATGAGTGACCACATCTAATCATTCTCCTTAGCGCGCCCTGAGCTCTGATTTGTCACTGAGAGGGTGATCGCACCATACTTTGTACTGCTAATCATACTCAGTGCGTACCCGCGCATACGGTACGAATATGCTTTGACGTTACGCGTCGCATTAAAGCTTCCGTGTGACGTCATGTACGGCGTTCTGTACGCGAAAGGGGGCAATGTTTCTACTTGGTTTAAAACATTTTTTATGTATTTAATGTTCATACTAAGGGCAGACATTTGGGATAACTATGACATTTTTTGTTTTATACTTTTAACAATCATATATTACTTTTAAAACAATTACACAAATCACGATAGAACATCATGCGTACTCATATCGAAAGAGCTGCATAAGCGCATCATAAGCGTACGCAAAGCCATGTGACTTTAAAAGTAGAGATTTGATTGGTTCATAACTTTTCCTATTGCAACTGTTGAAAGTTCCGTCCCATTATAATCATTCGACTTTCACTTTCTAAGAAGAAGCATTTCTTCTGAGAAGCTTCTCAAATAGAAGGAAGATCACCATAATTAGAGCAATGGACTCATCTTCCAGCAGTCTTCAGAGGGAGATTTCATTCCTGAAGAACCTCCAAAGAAGAGGAAAGAAGCTCTAATTTGGAAGTTTTTTACTTTTCCAGAAGGGCAAAAAAAGGTTAATGCTCCAAAAGTAACCTGTAACATTTGCCAAACAACTCTTTCAAGGGGTGATCCATGTAAAAAATACTCCTTTGGCACAGCAAATATGGTGTGACATGTGAAGAACTTGCACCCCAACAACTTTGCTCGAGCTTCAAGGCGCAGATTGCACAAGAACCCACCTGCTGCTTCACCAAGCACATCAACTGCTGCAGCAGCCTTTTCAGCAAGCAGTCCACACCCACAAATAAGCTTCTTTAATTTGCATATTGTACTGCCCACATACTTAAAAAAACATGGGTATTCAATTAGGTGGTTTGCAAACTGGCTCTTACGTGTGATGAATTGTTCGATTTTCCAGATTTTTTTGTTGCCCATTTGAATCTCTTTTGTATTTTTGGCAATTGCACAGATCATGCAATTGGTACATTTATAGAAGCCTCTGGGTTTCTTACATGTGTCCTGTTTCATTTTGTTCAAGAAATGACTATGAACCAGTTGGTCTTTTAGGTTGCTTGCTCTACAAAATGGTAAACGTGGATGATCCCCTACTATCTCTTAACTGTAGGATCCTAATTTAATATGTTCCAATTTTTGTGTAAGATGCTCATAATTTGTTTGGATTCAGTGGAGTATGTCGTGATCAGGCAGATTTTGTTTTCAGTTTTTTTTTGTTAGGTTTTGAGTTTTGTTCCTTAATCAATTCTAATCTGGGTAGGTTGGAGTTTTTTTGTAAACAAGCTATTAACACTATCTTGTTATAATTATGTTTCTTAAATCGTGTAATAGTTAACTGATTCTTTTTTTGCCATTCCTCTTCCTGAGAGCAAATTATTCTTATCCTCAAAAACTCCCGTATGGGATATTGTTGATCAAACTGGGCTGATGAAAACTACCTGCATGGAGGGTGACGTTTGCTCCTGTAGTTTTGCATTGTAACATTGTATGTACTTTGTTGTTGTGAATATAGAATTCAGTGTCCAAAAGGATGACTCGGTCCTCACTGATGGTATAAGTGAATTTTAGATTTACTTCGGTATTGTTGAGAATCTTAAATATTCCTCAAATTCTTTGTTGCATATTTGTAATTTTACTGGATGCCAGGCCAGGTTACATTCCCACCACACCATAGTTAAACATGTGTAACTGGGGTAAATGAAAAATCCATTGCAGTTCCTTTTACTTGGCGATAGATTTCATCACCAAACATAAATATATTTTGGGTTAGACTTAAGTGGATCATCTCCACCAGAATCTTATTATCGTGGATGTTACGCCCATGGAAAAAATATTCACATGAAGTTATTCTGATGTCACTCCTCATATTAGTATACAGTGAAATTACGTCCATTGTGACCAGTTTGTTTGTTGCTAGCCATGTGATTTATTTTAAGTGTCACAAAAAGATCACTTGTGTCCTGTAGATAGGACATCAGGCTTTTTACATACTGTAGTAGGTATCCATACACATGGTTTACTACAGGTTCCAACAAAAATAATTGGTCTCCCCAGTGGTCTAGTGAGGTGTTTATGGATTTTTGGTAGGAAATAAATTGTCGCTATTTTGAATGTTCAGTTGTAAGGTATTTGATTTCATCCTCATCAAGTAGATTGTTTTTCATCCAGTATAATAATTTTTGATCTAAATCTTGTTTAAATTTTACTGTGGAAATGTATTTTCCGTTTCCCGTAATATTCCTTATTTCTCAATTGCGAATGTGCTTGTTATGTTAGTGTTTCTTGTATCGCGCGTGAATCACCCAGGGGCATCTCAGCGCTTTACCTGAAGGAGGAACTCAAAGGAGGAGAGAGGACCGGCATTGTACGAGGTGTTAAAACAGCCAGGTCTTTAGTTGTTTTCTAAAGGACATGTAGTTTGTAGATTCCCGCAGTGTCAGTGGAAGCGAGTTCCAGTATTTTGGAGCTACAAACGAGAATGCTCTGCCTCCTGTGCGGATAAGTCGAATCCTGGGGACATTCAAAAGGGCTAGGGAGTTGGATCTAAGATTACGTCCGGTTGAGTGCTTAGTGAGTTTATTTCTGAGGTAGGCTGGACCCTCACCTCTGAGCGCTTTGAAAGTCATACAACAGATTTTGAATACGGAGCGCCTTTGTATTGGTAGCCAATGTAGCTGTTTAAGAAGAGGGAGAGATAGAGTACCGAGAGGGCTGTCCAAGACCATTCTGGCGGCCGTGTTTTGTATTACTTGTAATTTGGTTCTCGCACTTAGAATTCCTTGTCCATGATAATAATGTTTCCACCCTTGTCAGCCATTTTTATCTCAATGTTATCTTCTTTTTTGAGGTCCATTAACACTTTGCATTCATTGAGGGTCAAGTTGTCTGTGCTTTTTGTCTGTTTCAATTAATATACATCTTTGGTTACAGCTTCATGAAAAATATCAATTTTATTGCCCTGTGGTAGCTGGTAGTAAAATGTAGATTTTGCTTTTTTACCACTCGTGCCTGCTCCTAGTTGTGGGCCGCATGCATCCAGTTCCATGCTTTGGGACTTTGATTCTTTGTCTAATTCCATTAATGTTACGTAACCCGTGGAGTCTTTTGCTGCTAGCTCCATGATTGGTTTAGCTACCTCTTTTCTATGGTATGCCTTTTTTTTTATTTTCAGAAAAGATCTTTGCTAATTTCAATTTGCGGATATATTTGTAAAGGTCAATTCTGATTTGTGCCAAATCTGTGGTGTTAATGGGACAAAAGTTTAGGCCGCGTTTCAGGAGTTTGATTTCCATATCTGTAAGGGGTTTATTTGATAGATTAATTACCTCAAGTTCTTGTGAAGAGGATTCTAACTCCTCTTCTGTTCCTTGCTCCTCGTGATTGTGAAGTCTCTTTTGGGATCTGTTGCTCCCCTTGCCACTTCTTTTCAATTTATGTGGGAGCGAGCGCATCCCCTGTTTGTTCCTGACTGGGCCCTGATGTTGTTCTCACGGTTCCTTTGTTGGGGGGCCAGTCTCATCTCCCGTAAAACAATACATTAGTGTGTCCCTCACTTTGTTCTATTTCGCTTTCACTAGCGTCTGTTGATGTTAATGACAATATACTGGCAGTTAAATTAGTGACTGGCTCGCGCCTCCCGCTTTGCGGGACGCGTGCCGGGCCAAGGGTGGGCCTGTCTAAGCCCGTCATAGCCAGGAGGAGGCTGGGCTGGGCCACCCCCTTTACATTGACATTTCTGTCCCTATTATGACTCGGTTAGTGATCCTATATTTTTTTGAGGTGCATTTGTTATACTGATATTTGTGTAATTTTCCGCTGTATTAATTTTTTGTCACCCACGGTCATGAGTAAGGGTAGTGGCAAAGGGGAAGGGGTTTCAGGGATAGTGGGAACCCTTGATGCATTTCTAGTGAGAGTATAATCGGTTCTCTGCCGTGAGATTGAACTAACTCAAAGGCGACTCTTAATGGACCATCGTCGTTCCTCCATCGGTGTTCCCTTAACTGGCCCACTGTTGTTGTTAGAGTCAGCAGGAACGGTTGATATATCAGATGGCCAGGTGGAAACAACGTATCATCAGGGACCATGATTATCAACAGAGTCATCAGAGGATGCCTCTCATAAAGTTGGGGCACCATCCCCTACCTGTCCATCCCCCCTAAAATCTTAACTCGCCAACAACGATTAAACAAAGCCAGAAATGGGGAGTGTCCGGCCATCCTTGTAGCAAAAAAAAGGAAAGCAGGCAGTGTCCCGGCCACTTCACAACAGGCCGAGTAAAGTGTTGAAAACAAGGGGAGGTACATGGGGAAAGAAAGGGTGTGTGCTTGAGGCTGCTACCTCGAGAACACCTAGTTTGGTGGGTACTAGCTCACAAGCATGGTCTGAGCAGGTGTCCCACGACCTGGAAAACCGAATTGTAGTTAAACTTGAGGAGAAGTTATTGGAATTATTGAAATCTATTTCCTCTAAACTCTCTGATATTGATTCCAGGTTGAGCATAATTGAGAATCAGCTTTTTTCCCCTGTATGTAATCCATCGAACGGAGGGCCTAGCGTGTCTATCACCTTGACTGGGACTTCGGGGGCTATGTCAAACCAAACTCCAATTGTGGTTGATGTGGGCAGTACTGCTACCATCCAAGCCCCCTCAGTTAATGCAGGTAGCAAGCATGCTGCACATTCGAACAAAACGTTAAGGAATGATCTTAGTAGTGACAAAAATAATGCCCTGGGCCGGGTTGACTCTCCACACCAATACAGAGCAGATAGGTTAAATCTACCCCCTGAGGCGACCCCTTACACCGTCATTTTGACAAACGTTCCCCCCCTGCAGAGTCGTGTGGAGGAACATTAGGTCTCTCTTAGAAACAAGGCTCTTCACCAGTTAAATAACTTGACAGGACTAGGTAGTCGTTTATTTAAAGGATTTAAAATGACTCGTAGGATTACTTGGGTAGGGAACTCTGTTAAAACCAGTAGGGGGGACTGTGAGATATTGATTTTTGGGAATCTGCAGATTGTCAAACTGATTCTGGATAGGGCTGGAACTAGGCACCTCAGAGAGGATGGCATTAACACTGTCCCCCTAGAGTTTTTTTATCGAAGTATGCCACCAATGTTAAGTGAAAGGCCTGAACGCATGCACTTAACATAGGCTCAGGGTTCTTATGAGTTCACTGTACCCAACCAAAACAGATTTGAGGTATTCACAAGCCTGGAAGAGATTTATTGACTTGCCACCCCAGGATCATCAAATATTGTTATGCAAAGGGATATGGTTCATATGAAGGAAACCCCAGCGTTAGGTACCTCTACTGATGAAAGGGTAGTCCCTACTGAAATTAATGAGTGTACGAAGATTCTTACCTGGAATATTGCGGGCCTAAAAAATAAATTAGATGATGTCATATGGAGATATTTTTTATTTGAAACAGACATCATCGGGCTGCAGGTAACATGGGATACTGAGAACTTGCTATGCCTAGAAGGTTATACCACTTATTTTCTCCCAGCAATAGCCTCAACTATGGGGAGGGCGAAGGGTGGGTTGTTGACCCTGATTTCTGTAAATATTGAGGGTATTCACACTAAATTGGATACAGGTTCACACTACTGTTTAGCAGTGCAAATTCCATCCACTTATGTTGGACCTATTCTTATTGTAAATTTTTATAACTCTTTGGTAGAGTCTTTCCTAATGAACACCTTGTCAGTCTGCATCATTTGCTTAATTCATATAAAGAGGATAATACAGATTTGTTTTTGGTTATTGTCTTAGGTGATTTTAATGTACATAGCTGTTATGAGAATTGTCATATCTGGGATAGTCTAGGCCCAGCAGATCAAGGGGACACCCATTTCGAGCATTCAACGCAGGATGAATTTTTGGAGGTGCTGATGGCATAAAATGGCCTAATATATCCTTGTACATCTAAAGGGGCTAGTATTGTACCTATCTTTAAAGGGAATGGTACACGTTCAATTATTGACTATATTTTTATTAGACCAATGTTAGGTACCAGGGTCTGCAGTTACACGGCAATCTGGTCTACGTTTAGTGACCACAATCCAGTGGTTTTGACCTTGGTGGATGCTATCAAGAAACCCAAAACTTGAAATAGGAAGGTAGGTAAATTGGATATTCGGCCCATAGATCAGGCCCGCAGAATTAAATGGTGTCGGGTGGTGCCACAGGATTTTCAAGCCAACCTACTAACTAAGGTTGGATGTGATATGCGCATTTGTATGTATGAAAATGCAGGGAATAAGGACGTCCTAGAGGCCTACACTAAAATCTGTTCTCAGGTCGCCGCTGACCTTAAACGGCCTTGTAGGGTGCAGAATAAATCTGGGGAGGTATGGTTTAACCATAACTGCTCTTTAGCCCATCGGAAACTGTTGGTGGCTTTGAAACAAAACCCGGTGGAAAAGCCTATTGTGGCAGCTCTAAGGAAATCATATAAAGCGGCTCTAGAAACGAGAAAAAGGGAAATCAGAAGTGAGGCTTGGAATGTGTTACTATCCATTGATGTTCTTAAAAACAGTTCTAAATTTTGGGCAGTGGTCAACAAACCCTTCTTTCAAGATTCCTTCAAGAGTCAACTTGACTGTGGTATTCAGGCGCAGGCTTGGTGTACCCACTTCAAGTCAGTATATGAAGGTGCGGACCCAGGAGGGGTTGTCAACACTTTATTTGTGAACGAGGCTTATACTTTCTCTGTCACAGAGTCAGAAGTGGCAGAAGCCATTAACCAGATGATGTGTAAAAAGGCCCGGGACCGGATGGCGTCCCAGCTGACCTTTTTAAATCCGATGTTAACACATGGTCTAAAGTATTGTATAATGTTTTTAATAAGGTTTGCAAATCAGGACTGTCAGGCACCTGGTTTGAATCAGTAATAGTACCTATTTTTAAAAAGGGAAATAGAGGAGACCCTGGTTGTTACCGACTCATTTCCCTTATTGATTCTGCTGTTAAGGTGCTTGGAAGGGTGGTAGTAAGTAAACTCATAGGGTGGTTGGCGAAACCAATACCCTTTCAGGTCTACAATTTGGCTTTAGGAAAGGAAGGGGCACAATCGATCAATGCCTCAACTTCCAACTCTTAATCGAGAAGTATACAGTCGACAAAAAGGGCACACTATATTTAGCTTTTATGGATTAAGTGGCGATGCTTCTCCATCTTGGCGTGGATAAAAACATTGTGTACTTCCTTGCTGATCAGCATAGGGATCTATCTGCCACCGTGAGATACAACCATATGGGTAATTGTACCGGGAAGATTCACATTACCAATGGTGTTAGGCAGGGGTGCATTTTGGCCCCCTGCTTTTCACCCTTTACATTAATATTTTGGGTCCAGTTTTATCCGAGGTGTGCAAGGATATACCAAGGGCAGGGAAACGACCAATTCCGGCACTGCTATACGCGGATGATGCCGCCCTTTTAGCACGTACCGCAGTAGGGATGCAAATCCTTTTAAACTCATTTGCCGTTTTTATGAAATCTTTAGACCTTAGTGTTAATTTTTGTAAATCACATGTCAGGATGGTTGGTACTAAAGTAAAAGGGGTAAAAACCATGCATTGTGAAGGGAACGTGTTATCTAAGGTCTCCACTTTCCCATACCTAGGCATCATATTTGATGATAAAGGCACATGACACCCCAAATATCAGCAAAAAGAAATGTTTTGGCCAGATCCATCTCAGCCGCCCTGGGTTTTGCCTGTAAACTAGGAGCCAAACCTATGCAAGCGCTTCTAAAGATATATGGTGCAAAATGCATTTCCATTGCAATGTATGGGGCAGACCTTTGGGGCTTCAAGAATAAGAAGGCAATTCAAGTGGAGGAGGATACGTTTTTGAAAAATATTGTATCTGTCCCTCAATCCACATCCGGTTACATTGTTCATCAGGAGTGTGGAGTTGGCTTTATGGAGGATCAAATAGCTATTGCCCCACTTTTAAAATGGATTTCTACCTGGCTAAACCCTGAATTGGAATTGAACCAGGAAATTCTCACAGACTGCTTAGCGCTCGATTTTGGGTCCCGCATCCCCTGTCTGAGTTATGTTCACAAGCTATCAGTCAAATTGGTGCGACCAGAGTTGTTTAACTCACCTGAGAAGTTGGTGAAAGGGGATTTTAAGTGGGTCAAGGAATCTTATAAGTTAATGGCTGATATAGTCAGAGAAGAAAGAGAGCTGGTCAAGCCGACAGTAAGGGCTCACCAATTGCTAAAAACATCATGTGCTATTGAGCCATACCGGAACGTTGTCACTAACTCAAACCACTATTTTTTATTACTCAGATTCAGGTTAAATCAATTTCATCTCCTCCTTGCTGGATCCACGGGGTGGAAAAGGGAGGACGATTTAGGGATCTGTTCTTGTGATGGCTTTTCTGCTAAAGATACAATGCACTTTATTTTTTTCTGTGAGCACTTTTGTTCATATTCGTAGAGATGGTACAGGCAGAGAGAGAGATGACACACGCAAAGAGAGAGATGACGCTGTTGGAGAGAGACATGATGCAGGCAGAGGGTGAGATGTCGCAGGCAGAGAGTCACATTACGCTGGTGGAGAGAAACATGATGCATGTAGAGAATGAGATGCACAAAGAGAGAGATGGTGCAGGCAGAGAGTGAGATGACACAAGCAAAGAGAGAGATGACGCTGGTGGAGAGAAACATGATGCAGGCAGAGGGTGAGATGGCGTAGGCAGAGAGAGAGAGGACACATGCAAAGAGAGAGATGGCGCAGGTGGATGGAGACATGATGCAGGCAGAGAGTTAGATGACTCATGCAAAGAGAGAGATGACGCAGGTGGAGAGAGACATGATGCAGGCAGAGGGTGAGATGGCGAAGGCAGAGAGTCACATGACGCTGGTGGAGAGAGACATGATGCAGGCAGAGGGTGAGATGGGGCAGGCAGAGAGAGAGATGACACACGCAAAGAGCGAGATGGCGCAGGTGGAGGGAGACATGATGCAGGCAGAGGGGAGATGACACACGCAAAGATAGAGATGACGCAGGTGGAGAGAGACATGATGTAGGCAGAGGGTGAGATGGCGCAGGCATAGAGTCACATGACGCTGGTCGAGAGAGACATGATGCAGGCAGAGGGTGAGATACACAAAGAGAGAGATGGTACAGGCAGAGAGTGAGATGACACACGCAAAGAGAGAGATGACGCAGGTGGAGAGAGACATGATGCAGGCAGAGGGTGAGATGGCACAGGCAGAGAGAGAGATGACACATGCAAAGATAGAGATGACGCAGGTGGAGAGATACATGATGCAGGCAGAGTGTGAGATGGGACAGGCAGAGAGTGAGATGACACACTCAAAGAGAGAGATGACGCAGGTGGAGAGAGACATGATGCAGGCAGAGGGTGAGATGGCACAGGCAGAGGGAGAGATGACACATACAAAGAGAGAGATGACGCAGGTGGAGAGATACATGATGCAGGCAGAGGGCGAGATGGCGCAGGGAGAGGGAGAGATGACACATGCAAAGAGAGAGATGGCGCAGGTGGAGGGAGACATGATGCAGTCAGAGGGGAGATGACACACGCAAAGAGAGAGATGACGCTGGTGGAGAGAGACATGATGCAGGCAGAGGGTGAGATGTCGCAGGCAGAGAGTCACATGATGCTGGTGGAGAGAGACATGATGCAGGTAGAGAGTGAGATACACAAAGAGAGAGATGGTACAGGCAGAGAGAGAGATAACACACGCAAAGATAGAGATGACGCTGGTGGAGAGAGACATGATGCAGGAAGAGGGTGAGATGGCGCAGGCAGAGAGTCACATGATGCTGGTGGAGAGAAACATGATGCAGGTAGAGAGTGAGATACACAAAGAGAGAGATGGTACAGACAGAGAGTGAGATGACACACGCAAAGAGAGAGATGACACTTGTGGAGAGAGACATGTTGCAGGCAGAGGGTGAGATGGCGCAGGGAGAGAGAGAGATGACACATGCAAAGAGAGAGATGGCGCAGGTGGAGGGAGACATGATGCAGGCAGACAGTGAGATGACACATGCAAAGAGAGAGATGAAGCAGGTGGAGAGAGACATGATGCAGGCAGAGGGTGTGGTGGCGCAGGCAGAGAGAGAGATGACACACGCAAAGAGAAAGATGCCGCAGGTGGAGAGAGACATGATGCAGGCAGAGGGTGAGATGGTACAGGCAGAGAGTGATATGACACACGCAAAGAGAGAGATGACACAGGTGGAGAGAGACATGATGCAGGCAGAGGGTGAGATGGCGCAGGCAGAGAGTCACATGACTCTGGTGGAGAGAGACATGATGCAGGTAGAGAGTGAGATACACAAAGAGAGAGATGGTACAGGCAGAGAGTGAGATGACACATGCAAAGAGAGAGATGAGGCTGGTGGAGAGAGACATGATGCAGGCAGAGGGTGAGATGGCGCAGGCAGAGAGAGAGATGACAAATGCAAAGAGAGAGATGGCGCAGGTGGAGGGAGACATGATGCAGGTAGAGGGGAGATGGCACAGGCAGAGAGAGAGATGACACATGCAAAGAGAGAGATGGCGCAGGTGGAGGGAAACATGATGCAGGCAGAGAGTGAGATGACACACGCAAAGAGAGAGATGACGAAGGTGGAGAGAGACATGAGGCAGGCAGAGGGTGAGATGGCGCAGGCAGAGACAGAGATGACACACGCAAAGAGAGAGATGACGCAGGTGGAGAGATACATGATGCAGGCAGAGTGTGAGATGGGACAGGCAGAGAGTGAGATGACACACTCAAAGAAAGAGATGACGCAGGTGGAGAGAGACATGATGCAGGCAGAGGGTGAGATGGCGCAGGCAGAGGGAGAGATGACACATGCAAAGAGAGAGATGGCACAGGTTGAGGGAGACATGATGCAGTCAGAGGGGAGATGACACACGCAAAGAGAGAGATGACGCTGATGGAGAGAGACATGATGCAGGCAGAGGGTGAGATGGCGCAGGCAGAGAGAGAGATGACACATGCAAAGAGAGAGATGGCGCAGGTGGAAGGAAACATGATGCAGGCAGAGGGTGAGATGGCGCAGGCAGAGAGTCACATGACGCTGGTGGAGAGAGACATGATGCAGGTAGAGAGTGAGATACACAAAGAGAGAGATGGTACAGGCAGAGAGAGAGATGACACACGCAAAGAGAGAGATGACGCTGGTGGAGAGAGACATGATGAAGGCAGATGGTGAGATGGCGCAGGCAGAGAGAGAGATGACACATGCAAAGAGAGAGATGGCGCAGGTGGAGGGAAATGATGCAGGCAGAGGGGAAATGACAAACGCAAAGAGAGAGATTACGCTGGTGGAGAGAGACATGATGCAGGCAGAGGGTGAGATGGCGCAGGCAGAGAGTCACATGACGCTGGTGGAGAGAAACATGATGCAGGTAGAGAGTGAGATACACAAAGAGAGAGATGGTACAGGCAGAGAGTGAGATGACACACGCAAAGAGAGAGATGACGCTTGTGGAGAGAGACATGATGCAGGCAGAGGGTGAGATGGCGCAGGGAGAGAGAGAGATGATACATGCAAAGAGAGAGATGGCGCAGGTGGAGGGAGACATGATGCAGGCAGACAGTGAGATGACACATACAAAGAGAGAGATGAAGCAGGTGGAGAGAGACATGATGCAGGCAGAGGGTGTGATGGCGCAGGCAGAGAGAGAGATGACTCACGCAATAAGAAAGATGCCGCAGGTGGAGAGAGACATGATGCAGGCAGAGGGTGAGATGGTACAGGCAGAGAGTGATATGACACACGCAAAGAGAGAGATGACACAGGTGGAGAGAGACATGATGCAGGCAGAGGGTGAGATGGCGCAGGCAGAGAGTCACATGACTCTGGTGGAGAGAGACATGATGCAGGTAGAGAATGAGATACACAAAAAGAGAGATGGTACAGGCAGAGAGAGAGAGGACACACGCAAAGAGAGAGATGAAGCTGGTGGAGAGACACATAATGCAGGCAGAGGGAGAGATGGCACAGGCAGAGAGTCACATGACGCTGGTGGAGAGAGACAAGATGCAGGTAGAGAGTGAGATACACAAAGAGAGAGAGGGTACAGGCAGAGAGTGAGATGACACATGCAAAGAGAGAGATGAGGCTGGTGGAGAGGGACATGATGCAGGCAGAGGATGAGATGGCTCAGGCAGAGAGAGAGATGACACATGCAAAGAGAGAGATGGCGCAGGTGGAGGGAGACATGATGCAGGTAGAGGGGAGATGACACACGCAAAGAGAGAGATGACGCTGGTGGAGAGAGACATGATGCAGGCAGAGGGTGAGATGTTGCAGGCAGAGAGTCACATGATGCTGGTGGAGAGAGAAATGATGCAGGTAGAGAGTGAGATACACAAATAGAGAGATGGTTCAGGCAGAGAGTGAGATGACACATGCAAAGAGAGAGATGAGGCTGGTGGAGAGAGACATGATGCAGGCAGAGGGTGAGATGGCGCAGGCAGAGAGAGAGATGACAAATGCAAAGAGAGAGATGGTGCAGGTGGAGGGAGACATGATGCAGGTAGAGGGGAGATGACACACGCAAAGAGAGAGATGACGCTGGTGGAGAGAGACATGATGCAGGAAGAGGGTGAGATGGCGCAGGCAGAGAGTCACATGATGCTGGTGGAGAGAGACATGATGTAGGTAGAGGGTGAGATACACAAAGAGAGAGATGCTACAGGCAGAGAGTGAGATGACACATGCAAAGAGAGAGATGACGCTGGTGGAGAGAGACATGATGCAGGCAGAGGGTGAGATGGCGCAGGCAGAGAGAGAGATGACACATGCAAAGAGAGGGATGGCGCAGGTGGAGGGAGACATGATGCAGTCAGCGGGGAGATGACACACGCAAAGAGAGAGATGACGCTGATGGAGAGAGACATGATGCAGGCAGAGGGTGAGATGGCGTGCTATCCGGGTTTGAGTGGTCCGCCCTGTACCACTTGAACTTGACTAGGTTTCCGAGGGAGCGAAGTCTCACTCCTGAACCGAATGCACAGCGTGCGTCTCTCAATAAGCAATACAATTCCTTTGTTATGTTCAAAATATTTTTTTCATTTATTGTCAGTTTTTTCATGGTTTTTAAAGTTGTTAATCCATCTTATTTGTCATAAGGCAGGCGTTTCATGCATAATACATTTCTAAATGAGACCGCTATGCCACTCCGGGCCTTTTGCTGCCACACGAAATATACATGAACTTTTCTCAATAGTAATCATGAATCATATATCTAATGCATTTCGGGCTCCGTTATCGCCCTTCATCAGGGATTCGCTGTAAATATTTAAAAAGAGCAGTGTTAAACCCTGTTAAACCTGGTGTTTGCCTTTCAAAACTGCATACATCCCTCCCATTGCATTCACTCAGTGACTCGCGCTTTCCCGCTAATGCATCCCTTACCTCAGTGAACTGTGCCCCTCCCAACCTCACAATCGACATCAGCCGCGTTACTTTCCTTCCTCCTAATTTAAACACCCAGAATACTTGTCCCAATCTTTTTGTTAGCCCGAACGTCGTTCCCCTACAAAAACGTTTGCCCTTCCTACTCGTGCAATCATAACCACTTGAACAGCACATACCTTGATTCAAAATGACTCGGTTTCCCCATGAAACTCTTTGCCGTCTCCAAAAGGTTACTACACTGACCTCCTACGTGCCTTTCTTAATTCCCACAATCCTCTGTGACCTCCCCTTCCCTTTCAATCTCCCAATCGTTCGAGCTTTAGTAAACTCTAGTCCTGAAACTCCCAGAATACACTTCTATGGACTCCTTCTCTTCTGAGAATTCTACCTAGACCTCATTTGTATACTTAAAGAGAGAGACATGATGCAGGTAGAGAGTGAGATACACAAAGAGAGAGATGCTACAGGCAGAGAGTGAGATGACACACGCAAAGAGAGAGATGACGCTGGTGGAGAGAGACAGGCAGAGGGTGAGATGGCGCAGGCAGAGAGTCACATGATGCTGGTGGAGAGAGACATGATGCAGGTAGAGAGTGAGATACACAAATAGAGAGATGGTACAGGCAGAGAGAGAGATAACACACGCAAAGAGAGAGATGACGCTGTTGGAGAGAGACATGATGCAGGCAGAGGGTGAGATGTCGCAGGCAGAGAGTCACATTACGCTGGAGGAGAGAAACATGATGCAGGTAGAGAGTGAGATGCACAAAGAGAGAGATGGTGCAGGCAGAGAGTGAGATGACACAAGCAAAGAGAGAGATGACGCTGGTGGAGAGAAACATGATGCAGGCAGAGGGTGAGATGGCGTAGGCAGAGAGAGGGAGGACACATGCAAAGAGAGAGATGGCGCAGGTGGATGGAGACATGATGCAGGCAGAGAGTTAGATGACACATGCAAAGAGAGAGATGACGCAGGTGGAGAGAGACATGATGCAGGCAGAGGGTGAGATGGCGAAGGCAGAGAGTCACATGACGCTGGTGGAGAGAGACATGATGCAGGCAGAGGGTGAGATGGGGCAGGCAGAGAGAGAGATGACACACGCAAAGAGAGAGATGGCGCAGGTGGAGGGAGACATGATGCAGGCAGAGGGGAGATGACACACGCAAAGATAGAGATGACGCAGGTGGAGAGAGACATGATGCAGGCAGAGGGTGATATGGCGCAGGCAGAGAGTCACATGACGCTGGTCGGGAGAGACATGATGCAGGCAGAGGGTGAGATACACAAAGAGAGATGGTACAGGCAGAGAGTGAGATGACACACGCAAAGAGAGAAATGACGCAGGTGGAGAGACACATGATGCAGGCAGAGGGTGAGATGGCAAAGGCAGAGAGAGAGATGACACATGCAAAGAGAGAGATGGCGCAGGTGGAGGGAAACATTATGCAGGCAGAGAATGAGATGACACACGCAAAGAGAGGAATGACGAAGGTGGAGAGAGACATGATGCAGGCAGAGGGTGAGATGGCGCAGGCAGAGAGAGAGCTGACACACGCAAAAAGAGAGATGACGCAGGTGGAGAGAGACATGATGCAGGCAGAGTGTGAGATGGGACAGGCAGAGAGTGAGATGACACACTCAAAGAGAGAGATGACGCAGGTGGAGAGAGACATGATGCAGGCAGAGGGTGAGATGACACACGCAAAGAGAGAGATGACGCAGGTGGAGAGAGACATGATGCAGGCGGAGGGTGAGATGGCACAGGCAGAGAGAGAGATGACACATGCAAATAGAGAGATGGCGCAGGTGGAAGGAAACATTATGCAGGCAGAGAGTGAGATGACACACGCAAAGAGAGAGATGACGAAGGTGGGGAGAGACATGATGCAGGCAGAGGGTGAGATGGCGCAGGCAGAGAGAGAGATGACACACGCAAAAAGAGAGATGACGCAGGTGGAGAGAGACATGATGCAGGCAGAGTGTGAGATGGGACAGGCAGAGAGTGAGATGACACACTCAAAGAGAGAGATGACGCAGGTGGAGAGAGACATGATGCAGGCATAGGGTGAGATGACACATGCAAAGAGAGAGATGACGCAGGTGGAGAGAGACATGATGCAGGCAGAGAGTCACATGACGCTGGTAGAGAGAGACATGATGCAGGTAGAGAGTGAGATACACAAAGAGAGAGATGGTACAGGCAGAGAGAGAGATGACACACGCAAAGAGAGAGATGACGCTGGTGGAGAGAGACATGATGCAGGCAGAGGGTGAGATTGCGCAGACAGAGAGTCACATGACGCTGGTGGAGAGAGACATGATGCAGGTAGAGAGTGAGATACACAAAGAGAGAGATGGTACAGGCAGAGAGTGAGATGACACACGCAAAGACAGAGATGACACAGATGGCGAGAGACATGATGCAGGCAAAGGGTCAGATGGCGCAGGCAGAAAGTCACATGACGCTGGTGGAGAGAGACATGATGCAGATAGAGAGTGAGATACACAAAGAGAGAGATGGTACAGGCAGAGAGTGAGATGACACACGGAAAGAGAGAGATGACGCTGGTGGAGAGAGACATGATGCAGGCAGAGGGTGAGATGGCGCAGGCAGAGAGAGAGATGACACATGCAAAGAGAGGGATGGCGCAGGTGGAGGGAGACATGATGCAGTCAGAGGGGAGATGACACACGCAAAGAGAGAGATGACGCTGATGGAGAGAGACATGAAGCAGGCAGAGGGTGAGATGGCGTGCTATCCGGGTTTGAGTGGTCCGCCCTGTACCACTTGAACTTGACTAGGTTTCCGAGGGAGCGAAGTCTCACTCCTGAACCGAATGCACAGCGTGCGTCTCTCAATAAGCAATACAATTCCTTTGTTATGTTCAAAATATTTTTTTCATTTATTGTCAGTTTTTTCATGGTTTTTAAAGTTGTTAAACCATCTTATTTGTCATAAGGCAGGCGTTTCATGCATAATAAATTTCTAAATGAGACCGCTATGCCACTCCGGGCCTTTTGCTGCCACACGAAATATACATGAACTTTTCTCAATAGTAATCATGAATCATATATCTAATGCATTTCGGGCTCCGTTATCGCCCTTCATCAGGGATTCGCTGTAAATATTTAAAAAGAGCAGTGTTAAACCCTGTTAAACCTGGTGTTTGCCTTTCAAAACTGCATACATCCCTCCCATTGCATTCACTCAGTGACTCGCGCTTTCCCGCTAATGCATCCCTTACCTCAGTGAACTGTGCCCCTCCCAACCTCACAATCGACATCAGCCGCGTTACTTTCCTTCCTCCTAATTTAAACACCCAGAATACTTGTCCCAATCTTTTTGTTAGCCCGAACGTCGTTCCCCTACAAAAACGTTTGCCCTTCCTACTCGTGCAATCATAACCACTTGAACAGCACATACCTTGATTCAAAATGACTCGGTTTCCCCATGAAACTCTTTGCCGTCTCCAAAAGGTTACTACACTGACCTCCTACGTGCCTTTCTTAATTCCCACAATCCTCTGTGACCTCCCCTTCCCTTTCAATCTCCCAATCGTTCGAGCTTTAGTAAACTCTAGTCCTGAAACTCCCAGAATACACTTCTATGGACTCCTTCTCTTCTGAGAATTCTACCTAGACCTCATTTGTATACTTAAAGAGAGAGACATGATGCAGGTAGAGAGTGAGATACACAAAGAGAGAGATGCTACAGGCAGAGAGTGAGATGACACACGCAAAGAGAGAGATGACGCTGGTGGAGAGAGACAGGCAGAGGGTGAGATGGCGCAGGCAGAGAGTCACATGATGCTGGTGGAGAGAGACATGATGCAGGTAGAGAGTGAGATACACAAATAGAGAGATGGTACAGGCAGAGAGAGAGATAACACACGCAAAGAGAGAGATGACTCTGTTGGAGAGAGACATGATGCAGGCAGAGGGTGAGATGTCGCAGGCAGAGAGTCACATTACGCTGGAGGAGAGAAACATGATGCAGGTAGAGAGTGAGATGCACAAAGAGAGAGATGGTGCAGGCAGAGAGTGAGATGACACAAGCAAAGAGAGAGATGACGCTGGTGGAGAGAAACATGATGCAGGCAGAGGGTGAGATGGCGTAGGCAGAGAGAGGGAGGACACATGCAAAGAGAGAGATGGCACAGGTGGATGGAGACATGATGCAGGCAGAGAGTTAGATGACACATGCAAAGAGAGAGATGACGCAGGTGGAGAGAGACATGATGCAGGCAGAGGGTGAGATGGCGAAGGCAGAGAGTCACATGACGCTGGTGGAGAGAGACATGATGCAGGCAGAGGGTGAGATGGGGCAGGCAGAGAGAGAGATGACACACGCAAAGAGAGAGATGGCGCAGGTGGAGGGAGACATGATGCAGGCAGAGGGGAGATGACACACGCAAAGATAGAGATGACGCAGGTGGAGAGAGACATGATGCAGGCAGAGGGTGATATGGCGCAGGCAGAGAGTCACATGACGCTGGTCGGGAGAGACATGATGCAGGCAGAGGGTGAGATACACAAAGAGAGATGGTACAGGCAGAGAGTGAGATGACGCAGGTGGAGAGACACATGATGCAGGCAGAGGGTGAGATGGCAAAGGCAGAGAGAGAGATGACACATGCAAAGAGAGAGATGGCGCAGGTGGAGGGAAACATTATGCAGGCAGAGAATGAGATGACACACGCAAAGAGAGGAATGACGAAGGTGGAGAGAGACATGATGCAGGCAGAGGGTGAGATGGCGCAGGCAGAGAGAGAGCTGACACACGCAAAAAGAGAGATGACGCAGGTGGAGAGAGACATGATGCAGGCAGAGTGTGAGATGGGACAGGCAGAGAGTGAGATGACACACTCAAAGAGAGAGATGATGCAGGTGGAGAGAGACATGATGCAGGCAGAGGGTGAGATGACACACGCAAAGAGAGAGATGACGCAGGTGGAGAGAGACATGATGCAGGCGGAGGGTGAGATGGCACAGGCAGAGAGAGAGATGACACATGCAAATAGAGAGATGGCGCAGGTGGAAGGAAACATTATGCAGGCAGAGAGTGAGATGACACACGCAAAGAGAGAGATGACGAAGGTGGGGAGAGACATGATGCAGGCAGAGGGTGAGATGGCGCAGGCAGAGAGAGAGATGACACACGCAAAAAGAGAGATGACGCAGGTGGAGAGAGACATGATGCAGGCAGAGTGTGAGATGGGACAGGCAGAGAGTGAGATGACACACTCAAAGAGAGAGATGACGCAGGTGGAGAGAGACATGATGCAGGCATAGGGTGAGATGACACATGCAAAGAGAGAGATGACGCAGGTGGAGAGAGACATGATGCAGGCAGAGAGTCACATGACGCTGGTGGAGAGAGACATGATGCAGGTAGAGAGTGAGATACACAAAGAGAGAGATGGTACAGGCAGAGAGAGAGATGACACACGCAAAGAGAGAGATGACGCTGGTGGAGAGAGACATGATGCAGGCAGAGGGTGAGATTGCGCAGACAGAGAGTCACATGACGCTGGTGGAGAGAGACATGATGCAGGTAGAGAGTGAAATACACAAAGAGAGAGATGCTACAGGCAGAGAGTGAGATGACACACGCAAAGAGAGAGATGACGCTGGTGGAGAGAGACATGATGCAGGCAGAGGGTGAGATGGCGCAGGCAGAGAGAGAGATGACACATGCAAAGAGAGAGATGGCGCAGGTGGAGGGAGACATGACGCAGTCAGAGGGGAGATGACACACGCAAAGAGAGAGATGACGCTGATGGAGAGAGACATGATGCAGGCAGAGGGTGAGATGGCGGAGGCAGAGAGTCACTTGACGCTGGTGGAGAGGGACATGATGCAGGCAGAGAGTGAGATACACAAAGAGAGAGATGGTACAGGCAAAGAGTGAGATGACACATGCAAAGAGAGAGATGATGCTGGTGGAGAGAGACATGATGCAGGCAGAGGGCGAGATGGCGCAGGGAGAGAGAGAGATGACACATGCAAAGAGAAAGATGGCGCAGGTGGAGGGAGACATGATGCAGGCAGACAGTGAGATGACACATGCAAAGAGAGAGATGAAGCAGGTGGAGAGAGACATGATGCAGGCAGAGGGTGTGATGGCGCAGGCAGAGAGAGAGATGACACACGCAAAGAGATAGATGCCGCAGGTGGAGAGAGACATGATGCAGGCAGAGGGTGAGATGGTACAGGCAGAGAGTGAGATGACACACGCAAAGACAGAGATGACACAGATGATGAGAGACATGATGCAGGCATAGGGTGAGGTGGCGCAGGCAGAAAGTCACATGACGCTGGTGGAGAGAGACATGATGCAGATAGAGAGTGAGATACACAAAGAGAGAGATGGTACAGGCAGAGAGTGAGATGACACACGGAAAGAGAGAGATGACGCTGGTGGAGAGAGACATGATGCAGGCAAAGGGTGAGATGGCGCAGGCAGAGAGAGAGATGACACATGCAAAGAGAGAGATGGCGCAGGTGGAGGGAGACATGATGCAGGTAGAGGGGAGATGACACACGCAAAGATAGAGAAGATGCTGGTGGAGAGAGACATGATGCAGGCACAGGGTGAGATGGCGCAGGCAGAGAGTCACATGATGCTGGTGGAGAGAGATATGATGCAGGTAGAGAGTGAGATACACAAAGAGAGAGATGGTAAAGGCAAAGAGAGAGATGACACACGCAAAGAGAGAGATGACGCTGTTGGAGAGAGACATGATTAAGGCAGAGGGTGAGATGTCGCAGGCAGAGAGTCACATTACGCTGGTGGAGAGAAACATGATGCAGTTAGAGAGTGAGATGACACAAGCAAAGAGAGAGATGACGCTGGTGGAGAGAAACATGATGCAAGCAGAGGGTGAGATGGCATAGGCAGAGAGAGAGAGGACACATGCAAAGAGAGAGATGGCGCAGGTGGATGGAGACATGATGCAGGCAGAGAGTTAGATGACACATGCAAAGAGAGAGATGACGCAGGTGGAGCGAGACATGACGCAGGCAGAGGGTGAGATGGCGAAGGCAGAGAGTCACATGACGCTGGTGGAGAGAGACATGATGCAGGCAGAGGGTGAGATGGGGCAGGCAGAGAGAGAGATGACACACGCAAAGAGAGAGATGGCGCTGGTGGAGGGAGACATGATGCAGGCAGAGGGGAGATGACACACGCAAAGATAGAGATGACGCAGGTGGAGAGAGACATGATGCAGGCAGAGGGTGAGATGGCGCAGGCAGAGAGTCACATGACGCTGGTCGAGAGAGACATGATGCAGGCAGAGGGTGAGATACACAAAGAGAGAGATGGTACAGGCAGAGAGTGAGATGACACACGCAAAGAGAGAGATGACGCAGGTGGAGAGAGACATGATGCAGGCAGAGGGTGAGATGGCACAGGCAGAGAGAGAGATGACACATGCAAAGAGAGAGATGGCGCAGGTGGAGGGAAACATGATGAGGGGCAGAGAGTGAGATAACACACACAAAGAGAGAGATGACGAAGGTGGAGAGAGACATGATGCAGGCAGAGGGTGAGATGGCGCAGGCAGAGAGAGAGATGACACACGTAAAGAGAGAGATGACGCAGGTGGAGAGAGACATGATGGAGGCAGAGTGTGAGATGGGACAGGCAGAGAGTGAGATGACACACTCAAAGAGAGAGATGACGCAGGTGGAGAGAGACATGATGCAGGCAGAGGGTGAGATGGCGCAGGCAGAGAGAGAGATGACACATGCAAAGAGAGAGATGGCGCAGGTGGAGGGAGACATGATGCAGTCAGAGGAGAGATAACACACTCAAAGAGAGAGATGACGCTGATGGAGAGAGACATGATGCAGGCAGAGGGTGAGATGGCGCAGGCAGAGAAAGAGATGACACATGCAAAGAGAGAGATGGCGCAGGTGGAGGGAAACATGATGCAGGCAGAGGGGAAATGACAAACACAAAGAGAGAGATTACGCTGGTGGAGAGAGACATGATGCAGGCAGAGGGTGAGATGGCGCAGGCAGAGAGTCACATGACGCTGGTGGAGAGAGACATGATGCAGGTAGAGAGTGAGATACACAAAGAGAGAGATGGTACAGGCAGAGAGAGAGATGACACACGCAAAGAGAGAGATGACGCTGGTGGAGAGAGACATGATGCAGGCAGAGGGTGAGATGGCACAGGCAGAGAGACACATTATGCTGGTGGAGAGAAACATGATGCAGGTAGAGAGTGAGATACACAATGAGAGAGATGGTACAGGCAGAGAGTGAGATGACACACGCAAAGAGAGAGATGATGCTGGTGGAGAGAGACATGATGCAGGCAGAGGGTGAGATGGCGCAGGCAGAGAGAGAGATGACACATGCAAAGAGAGAGATGGCGCAGGTGGAGGTAGACATGATGCAGGCAGAGAGTGAGATGACACACCCAAAGAGAGAGATGACGCTGGTGGAGAGAGACATGATGCCGGCAGAGGGTGAGATGGCATGGGTAGAGAGTCACATGACGCTGGTGGAGAGAGACATGTTGCAGGCAGAGGGTGAGATGGAGCAGGCAGAGAGAGAGATGACACACGCAAAGAGAGAGATGTCGCAGGTGGAGGGAGACATGATGCAGGCAGAGGGGAGATGACACACGCAAAGATAGAGATGACGCAGGTGGAGAGAGACATGATGCAGGCAGAGGGTGAGATGGCGCAGGCAGAAAGTCACATGACGCTGGTGGAGAGAGACATGATGCAGATAGAGAGTGAGATACACAAAGAGAGAGATGGTACAGGCAGAGAGTGAGATGACACACGGAAAGAGAGAGATGACGCTGGTGGAGAGAGACATGATGCAGGCAGAGGGTGAGATGGCGCAGGCAGAGAGAGAGATGACACATGCAAAGAGAGAGATGGCGCAGGTGGAGGGAGACATGATGCAGGTAGAGGGGAGATGACACACGCAAAGATAGAGAAGATGCTGGTGGAGAGAGACATGATGCAGGCACAGGGTGAGATGGCGCAGGCAGAGAGTCACATGATGCTGGTGGAGAGAGATATGATGCAGGTAGAGAGTGAGATACATAAAGAGAGAGATGGTAAAGGCAAAGAGAGAGATGACACACGCAAAGAGAGAGATGACGCTGTTGGAGAGAGACATGATGCAGGCAGAGGGTGAGATGTCGCAGGCAGAGAGTCACATTACACTGGTGGAGAGAAACATGATGCAGTTAGAGAGTGAGATGACACAAGCAAAGAGAGAGATGACGCTGGTGGAGAGAAACATGATGCAGGCAGAGGGTGAGATGGCATAGGCAGAGAGAGAGAGGACACATGCAAAGAGAGAGATGGCGCAGGTGGATGGAGACATGATGCAGGCAGAGAGTTAGATGACACATGCAAAGAGAGAGATGACGCAGGTGGAGCGAGACATGATGCAGGCAGAGGGTGAGATGGCGAAGGCAGAGAGTCACATGACGCTGGTGGAGAGAGACATGATGCAGGCAGAGGGTGAGATGGGGCATGCAGAGAGAGAGATGACACACGCAAAGAGAGAGATGGCGCTGGTGGAGGGAGACATGATGCAGGCAGAGGGGAGATGACACACGCAAAGATAGAGATGACGCAGGTGGAGAGAGACATGATGCAGGCAGAGGGTGAGATGGCGCAGGCAGAGAGTCACATGATGCTGGTCGAGAGAGACATGATGCAGGCAGAGGGTGAGATACACAAAGAGAGAGATGGTACAGGCAGAGAGTGAGATGACACACGCAAAGAGAGAGATGACGCAGGTGGAGAGAGACATGATGCAGGCAGAGGGTGAGATGGCACAGGCAGAGAGAGAGATGACACATGCAAAGAGAGAGATGGCGCAGGTGGAGAGAGACATGATGCAGGCAGATGGTGAGATGGCGCAGGCAGAGAGAGAGATGACACACGCAAAGAGAGAGATGACGCAGGTGGAGAGAGACATGATGGAGGCAGAGTGTGAGATGGGACAGGCAGAGAGTGAGATGACACACTCAAAGAGAGAGATGACGCAGGTGGGGAGAGACATGATGCAGGCAGAGGGTGAGATGGCGCAGGCAGAGAGAGAGATGACACATGCAAAGAGAGAGATGGCGCAGGTGGAGGGAGACATGATGCAGTCAGAGGAGAGATAACACACTCAAAGAGAGAGATGATGCTGATGGAGAGAGACATGATGCAGGCAGAGGGTGAGATGGCGCAGGCAGAGAAAGAGATGACACATGCAAAGAGAGAGATGGCGCAGGTGAAGGGAAATATGATGCAGGCAGAGGGGAAATGACAAACACAAAGAGAGAGATTACGCTGGTGGAGAGAGACATGATGCAGGCAGAGGGTGAGATGGCCCAGGCAGAGAGTCACATGACGCTGGTGGAGAGAGACATGATGCAGGTAGAGAGTGAGATACACAAAGAGAGAGATGGTACAGGCAGAGAGAGAGATGACACACGCAAAGAGAGAGATGACGCTGGTGGAGAGAGACATGATGCAGGCAGAGGGTGAGATGGCACAGGCAGAGAGACACATTATGCTGGTGGAGAGAAACATGATGCAGGTAGAGAGTGAGATACACAATGAGAGAGATGGTACAGGCAGAGAGTGAGATGACACACGCAAAGAGAGAGATGACGCTGGTGGAGAGAGACATGATGCAGGCAGAGGGTGAGATGGCGCAGGCAGAGAGTCACATGACGCTGGTGGAGGGAGACATGATGCAGGTAGAGAGTGAGATACACAAAGAGAAGGATGGTACAGGCAGAGAGTGAGATGACACACGCAAAGAGAGAGATGACGCTGGGGGAGAGAGACATGATGCAGGCAGAGGGTGAGATGGCGCAGGCAGAGAGAGAGATGACACATGCAAAGAGAGAGATGGCGCAGGTGGAGGTAGACATGATGCAGGCAGAGAGTGAGATGACACACCCAAAGAGAGAGATGACGCTGGTGGAGAGAGACATGATGCCGGCAGAGGGTGAGATGGCATGGGTAAAGAGTCACATGACGCTGGTGGAGAGAGACATGTTGCAGGCAGAGGGTGAGATGGAGCAGGCAGAGAGAGAGATGACACACGCAAAGAGAGAGATGTCGCAGGTGGAGGGAGACATGATGCAGGCAGAGAGTCACATGACGCTGGTGGAGAGAGACATGATGCAGGTAGAGAGTGAGATACACAAAGAGAGAGATGGTACAGGCAGAGAGAGAGATGACACACGCAAAGAGAGAGATGACGCTGGTGGAGAGAGACATGATGCAGGCAGAGGGTGAGATTGCGCAGGCAGAGAGTCACATGACGCTTGTGGAGAGAGACATGATGCAGGTAGAGAGTGAGATACACAAAGAGAGAGATGCTACAGGCAGAGAGTGAGATGACACACGCAAAGAGAGAGATGACGCTGGTGGAGAGAGACATGATGCAGGCAGAGGGTGAGATGGCGCAGGCAGAGAGAGAGATGACACATGCAAAGAGAGAGATGGCGCAGGTGGAGGGAGACATGATGCAGTCAGAGGGGAGATGACACACGCAAAGAGAGAGATGACGCTGATGGAGAGAGACATGATGCAGGCAGAGGGTGAGATGGCGGAGGCAGAGAGTCACTTGACGCTGGTGGAGAGGGACATGATGCAGGCAGAGAGTGAGATACACAAAGAGAGAGATGGTACAGGCAAAGAGTGAGATGACACATGCAAAGAGAGAGATGACGCTGGTGGAGAGAGACATGATGCAGGCAGAGGGCGAGATGGCGCAGGGAGAGAGAGAGATGACACATGCAAAGAGAGAGATGGCGCAGGTGGAGGGAGACATGATGCAGGCAGACAGTGAGATGACACATGCAAAGAGAGAGATGAAGCAGGTGGAGAGAGACATGATGCAGGCAGAGGGTGTGATGGCGCAGGCAGAGAGAGAGATGACACACGCAAAGAGATAGATGCCGCAGGTGGAGAGAGACATGATGCAGGCAGAGGGTGAGATGGTACAGGCAGAGAGTGAGATGACACACGCAAAGACAGAGATGACACAGATGGCGAGAGACATGATGCAGGCAAAGGGTCAGATGGCGCAGGCAGAAAGTCACATGACGCTGGTGGAGAGAGACATGATGCAGATAGAGAGTGAGATACACAAAGAGAGAGATGGTACAGACAGAGAGTGAGATGACACACGGAAAGAGAGAGATGACGCTGGTGGAGAGAGACATGATGCAGGCAGAGGGTGAGATGGCGCAGGCAGAGAGAGAGATGACACATGCAAAGAGAGAGATGGCGCAGGTGGAGGGAGACATTATGCAGGTAGAGGGGAGATGACACACGCAAAGATAGAGAAGATGCTGGTGGAGAGAGACATGATGCAGGCACAGGGTGAGATGGCGCAGGCAGAGAGTCACATGATGCTGGTGGAGAGAGATATGATGCAGGTAGAGAGTGAGATACACAAAGAGAGAGATGGTAAAGGCAAAGAGAGAGATGACACACGCAAAGAGAGAGATGACGCTGTTGGAGAGAGACATGATGCAGGCAGAGGGTGAGATGTCGCAGGCAGAGAGTCACATTACGCTGGTGGAGAGAAACATGATGCAGTTAGAGAGTGAGATGCACGAAGAGAGAGATGGTGCAGGCAGAGAGTGAGATGACACAAGCAAAGAGAGAGATGACGCTGGTGGAGAGAAACATGATGCAGGCAGAGGGTGAGATGGCATAGGCAGAGAGAGAGAGGACACATGCAAAGAGAGAGATGGCGCAGGTGGATGGAGACATGATGCAGGCAGAGAGTTAGATGACACATGCAAAGAGAGAGATGACGCAGGTGGAGCGAGGCATGATGCAGGCAGAGGGTGAGATGGCGAAGGCAGAGAGTCACATGACGCTGGTGGAGAGAGACATGATGCAGGCAGAGGGTGAGATGGGGCAGGCAGAGAGAGAGATGACACACGCAAAGAGAGAGATGGCACTGGTGGAGGGAGACATGATGCAGGCAGAGGGGAGATGACACACGCAAAGATAGAGATGACGCAGGTGGAGAGAGACATGATGCAGGCAGAGGGTGAGATGGCGCAGGCAGAGAGTCACATGACGCTGGTCGAGAGAGACATGATGCAGGCAGAGGGTGAGATACACAAAGAGAGAGATGGTACAGGCAGAGAGTGAGATGACACACGCAAAGAGAGAGATGACGCAGGTGGAGAGAGACATGATGCAGGCAGAGGGTGAGATGGCACAGGCAGAAAGAGAGATGACACATGCAAAGAGAGAGATGGCGCAGGTGGAGGGAAACATGATGCAGGCAGAGAGTGAGATAACACACGCAAAGAGAGAGATGACGAAGGTGGAGAGAGACATGATGCAGGCAGAGGGTGAGATGGCGCAGGCAGAGAGAGAGATGACACACGCAAAGAGAGAGATGACGCAGGTGGAGAGAGACATGATGCAGGCAGAGGGTGAGATGGCGCAGGCAGAGAGAGAGATGACACATGCAAAGAGAGAGATGGCGCAGGTGGAGGGAGACATGATGCAGTCAGAGGAGAGATAACACACGCAAAGAGAGAGATGACGCTGATGGAGAGAGACATGATGCAGGCAGAGGGTGAGATGGCGCAGGCAGAGAAAGAGATGACACATGCAAAGAGAGAGATGGCGCAGGTGGAGGGAAACATGATGCAGGCAGAGGGGAAATGACAAACACAAAGAGAGAGATTACGCTGGTGGAGAGAGACATGATGCAGGCAGAGGGTGAGATGGCGCAGGCAGAGAGTCACATGACGCTGGTGGAGAGAGACATGATGCAGGTAGAGAGTGAGATACACAAAGAGAGAGATGGTACAGGCAGAGAGAGAGATGACACACGCAAAGAGAGAGAGGACGCTGGTGGAGAGAGACATGATGCAGGCAGAGGGTGAGATGGCACAGGCAGAGAGACACATTATGCTGGTGGAGAGAAACATGATGCAGGTAGAGAGTGAGATACACAATGAGAGAGATGGTACAGGCAGAGAGTGAGATGACACACGCAAAGAGAGAGATGACGCTGGTGGAGAGAGACATGATGCAGACAGAGGGTGAGATGGCGCAGGCAGAGAGTCACATGACGCTGGTGGAGGGAGACATGATGCAGGTAGAGAGTGAGATACACAAAGAGAAGGATGGTACAGGCAGAGAGTGAGATGACACACGCAAATAGAGAGATGACGCTGGGGGAGAGAGACATGATGCAGGCAGAGGGTGAGATGGCGCAGGCAGAGAGAGAGATGACACATGCAAAGAGAGAGATGGCGCAGGTGGAGGTAGACATGATGCAGGCAGAGAGTGAGATGACACACGCAAAGAGAGAGATGACGCTGGTGGAGAGAGACATGATGCCGGCAGAGGGTGAGATGGCATGGGTAGAGAGTCACATGACGCTGGTGGAGAGAGACATGTTGCAGGCAGAGGGTGAGATGGAGCATGCGGAGAGAGAGATGACACACGCAAAGAGAGAGATATCGCAGGTGGAGGGAGACATGATGCAGGCAGAGGGGAGATGACACACGCAAAGAGAGAGATGACGCTGGTGGAGAGAGACATGATGCCGGCAGAGGGTGAGATGGCATGGGTAGAGAGTCACATGACGCTGGTGGGGAGAGACATGATGCAGGCAGAGAGTGAGACACACAAAGAGAGAGATGGTACAGGCAGAGAGTGAGATGACACACGCAAAGAGAGAGATGACGCTGGTGGAGAGAGACATATGCAGGCAGAGGGTGAGATGGCGCAGGCAGAGAGAGAGATGACACATGCAAAGAGAAGGATGGCGCAGGTGGAGGGAGACATGATGCAGGCAGAGAGTGAGACACACAAAGAGAGAGATAGTACAGGCAGAGAGTGAGATGACACACGCAAAGAGAGAGATGACGCTGGTGGAGAGAGACATATGCAGGCAGAGGGTGAGATGGCGCAGGCAGAGAGAGAGATGACACATGCAAAGAGAGGGATGGCGCAGGTGGAGGGAGACATGATGCAGGCAGAGAGTGAGATGACACACGCAAAGAGAGAGATGACGCAGGTGGAGAGAGACATGATGCAGGCAGAGGGTGAGATGGCGCAGGCAGAGAGAGAGATGACACACGCAAAGAGAGAGATGGCGCAGGTGGAGAGAGACATGATGCAGGCAGAGGGTGAGATGGTACAGGCAGAGAGTGAGATGACACACTCAAACAGAAAGATGATGCTGGTGGAGAGAGACATGATGCAAGCAGAGGGTGAGATGACACACGCAAAGAGAGAGATGACGCAGGTGGAGAGAGACATGATGCAGGCAGAGGGTGAGATGGCACAGGCAGAGAGAGAGATGACACATGCAAATAGAGAGATGGCGCAGGTGGAAGGAAACATTATGCAGGCAGAGAGATGAGATGACACACGCAAAGAGAGAGATGACGAAGGTGGAGAGAGACATGATGCAGGCAGAGGGTGAGATGGCGCAGGCAGAGAGAGAGATGACACACGCAAAAAGAGAGATGACGCAGGTGGAGAGAGACATGATGCAGGCAGAGTGTGAGATGGGACAGGCAGAGAGTGAGATGACACACTCAAAGAGAGAGATGACGCAGGTGGAGAGAGACATGATGCAGGCAGAGGGTGAGATGACACACGCAAAGAGAGAGATGACGCAGGTGGAGAGAGACATGATGCAGGCAGAGGGTGAGATGTCGCAGGCAGAGAGTCACATGACGCTGGTGGAGAGAGACATGATGCAGGTAGAGAGTGAGATACACAAAGAGAGAGATGGTACAGGCAGAGAGAGAGATGACACACGCAAAGAGAGAGATGACGCTGGTGGAGAGAGACATGATGTAGGCAGAGGGTGAGATTGCGCAGGCAGAGAGTCACATGACGCTGGTGGAGAGAGACATGATGCAGGTAGAGAGAGAGATACACAAAGAGAGAGATGCTACAGGCAGAGAGTGAGATGACACACGCAAAGAGAGAGATGACGCTGGTGGAGAGAGACATGATGCAGGCAGAGGGTGAGATGGCGCAGGCAGAGAGAGAGATGACACATGCAAAGAGAGAGATGGTGCAGGTGGAGGGAGACATGATGCAGGCAGACAGTGAGATGACACATGCAAAGAGATAGATGCCGCAGGTGGAGAGAGACATGATGCAGGCAGAGGGTGAGATGGTACAGGCAGAGAGTGAGATGACACACGTAAAGAGAGAGATGACACAGATGGCGAGAGACATGATGCAGGCAAAGGGTGAGATGGCGCAGGCAGAGAGTCACATGACGCTGGTGGAGAGAGACATGATGCAGGTAGAGAGTGAGATACACAAAGAGAGAGATGGTACAGGCAGAGAGTGAGATGACACACGGAAAGAGAGAGATGACGCTGGTGGAGAGAGACATGATGCAGGCAGAGGGTGAGATGGCGCAGGCAGAGAGAGAGATGACACATGCAAAGAGAGAGATGGCGCAGGTGGAGGGAGACATGATGCAGGTAGAGGGTAGATGACACACGCAAAGATAGAGAAGACGCTGGTGGAGAGAGACATGATGCAAGCAGAGGGTGAGATACACAATGAGAGAGATAGTACAGGCAGAGAGTGAGATGACACACGCAAAGAGAGAGATGACGCTGGTGGAGAGAGACATGATGCAGGCAGAGGGTGAGATGGCGCAGGCAGAGAGTCACATGACGCTGGTGGAGGGAGACATGATGCAGGTAGAGAGTGAGATACACAAAGAGAAGGATGGTACAGGCAGAGAGTGAGATGACACACGCAAAGAGAGAGATGACGCTGGGGGAGAGAGACATGATGCAGGCAGAGGGTGAGATGGCGCAGGCAGAGAGAGAGATGACACATGCAAAGAGAGAGATGGCGCAGGTGGAGGTAGACATGATGCAGGCAGAGAGTGAGATGACACACGCAAAGAGAGAGAGGACGCAGGTGGAGAGAGACATGATGCAGGCAGAGGCTGAGATGGCGCAGGCTGAGAGTCACATGACGCTGGTAGAGAGAGACATGATGCAGGCAGAGAGTGAGACACACAAAGAGACAGATGGTACAGGCAGAGAGTGAGATGACACACGCAAAGAGAGAGATGACGCTGGTGGAGAGAAACATATGCAGGCAGAGGGACAGATGGCGCAGGCAGAGAGAGAGATGACACATGCAAAGAGAGGGATGGCGCAGGTGGAAGGAGACATGATGCAGGCAGAGAGTGAGATGACACAGGCAAAGAGAGAGATGACGCAGGTGGAGAGAGACATGATGCAGGCAGAGGGTGAGATGGCGCAGGCAGAGAGAGAGATGACACACGCAAAGAGAGAGATGACGCAGGTGGAGAGAGACATGATGCAGGCAGAGGGTGAGATGACACACGCAAAGAGAGAGATGACGCAGGTGGAGTGAGACATGATGCAGGCAGAGGGTGAGATGGCACAGGCAGAGAGAGAGATGACACATTCAAATAGAGAGATGGTGCAGGTGGAAGGAAACATTATGCAGGCAGAGAGTGAGATGACACGCGCAAAGAGAGAGTTGACGAAGGTGGAGAGAGACATGATGCAGGCAGAGGGTGAGATGACGCAGGCAGAGAGATAGATGACACACGCAAAAAGAGAGATGACGCAGGTGGAGAGAGACATGATGCAGGCAGAGTGTGAGATGGGACAGGCAGAGAGTGAGATGACACACTCAAAGAGAGAGATGACGCAGGTGGAGAGAGACATGATGCAGGCAGAGGGTGAGATGACACACGCAAAGAGAGAGATGACGCTGGTGGAGAGAGACATGATGCAGGCAGAGGGTGAGATGGCGCAGGCAGAGAGAGAGATGACACATGCAAAGAGAGAGATGGCGCAGGTGGAGGGAGACATGACGCAGTCAGAGGGGAGATGACACACGCAAAGAGAGAGATGACGCTGATGGAGAGAGACATGATGCAGGCAGAGGGTGAGATGGCGGAGGCAGAGAGTCACTTGACGCTGGTGGAGAGGGACATGATGCAGGCAGAGAGTGAGATACACAAAGAGAGAGATGGTACAGGCAAAGAGTGAGATGACACATGCAAAGAGAGAGATGACGCTGGTGGAGAGAGACATGATGCAGGCAGAGGGCGAGATGGCGCAGGGAGAGAGAGAGATGACACATGCAAAGAGAGAGATGGCGCAGGTGGAGGGAGACATGATGCAGGCAGACAGTGAGATGACACATGCAAAGAGAGAGATGAAGCAGGTGGAGAGAGACATGATGCAGGCAGAGGGTGTGATGGCGCAGGCAGAGAGAGAGATGACACACGCAAAGAGATAGATGCCGCAGGTGGAGAGAGACATGATGCAGGCAGAGGGTGAGATGGTACAGGCAGAGAGTGAGATGACACACGCAAAGACAGAGATGACACAGATGGCGAGAGACATGATGCAGGCAAAGGGTCAGATGGCGCAGGCAGAAAGTCACATGACGCTGGTGGAGAGAGACATGATGCAGATAGAGAGTGAGATACACAAAGAGAGAGATGGTACAGACAGAGAGTGAGATGACACACGGAAAGAGAGAGATGACGCTGGTGGAGAGAGACATGATGCAGGCAGAGGGTGAGATGGCGCAGGCAGAGAGAGAGATGACACATGCAAAGAGAGAGATGGCGCAGGTGGAGGGAGACATTATGCAGGTAGAGGGGAGATGACACACGCAAAGATAGAGAAGATGCTGGTGGAGAGAGACATGATGCAGGCACAGGGTGAGATGGCGCAGGCAGAGAGTCACATGATGCTGGTGGAGAGAGATATGATGCAGGTAGAGAGTGAGATACACAAAGAGAGAGATGGTAAAGGCAAAGAGAGAGATGACACACGCAAAGAGAGAGATGACGCTGTTGGAGAGAGACATGATGCAGGCAGAGGGTGAGATGTCGCAGGCAGAGAGTCACATTACGCTGGTGGAGAGAAACATGATGCAGTTAGAGAGTGAGATGCACGAAGAGAGAGATGGTGCAGGCAGAGAGTGAGATGACACAAGCAAAGAGAGAGATGACGCTGGTGGAGAGAAACATGATGCAGGCAGAGGGTGAGATGGCATAGGCAGAGAGAGAGAGGACACATGCAAAGAGAGAGATGGCGCAGGTGGATGGAGACATGATGCAGGCAGAGAGTTAGATGACACATGCAAAGAGAGAGATGACGCAGGTGGAGCGAGGCATGATGCAGGCAGAGGGTGAGATGGCGAAGGCAGAGAGTCACATGACGCTGGTGGAGAGAGACATGATGCAGGCAGAGGGTGAGATGGGGCAGGCAGAGAGAGAGATGACACACGCAAAGAGAGAGATGGCACTGGTGGAGGGAGACATGATGCAGGCAGAGGGGAGATGACACACGCAAAGATAGAGATGACGCAGGTGGAGAGAGACATGATGCAGGCAGAGGGTGAGATGGCGCAGGCAGAGAGTCACATGACGCTGGTCGAGAGAGACATGATGCAGGCAGAGGGTGAGATACACAAAGAGAGAGATGGTACAGGCAGAGAGTGAGATGACACACGCAAAGAGAGAGATGACGCAGGTGGAGAGAGACATGATGCAGGCAGAGGGTGAGATGGCACAGGCAGAAAGAGAGATGACACATGCAAAGAGAGAGATGGCGCAGGTGGAGGGAAACATGATGCAGGCAGAGAGTGAGATAACACACGCAAAGAGAGAGATGACGAAGGTGGAGAGAGACATGATGCAGGCAGAGGGTGAGATGGCGCAGGCAGAGAGAGAGATGACACACACAAAGAGAGAGATGACGCAGGTGGAGAGAGACATGATGCAGGCAGAGGGTGAGATGGCGCAGGCAGAGAGAGAGATGACACATGCAAAGAGAGAGATGGCGCAGGTGGAGGGAGACATGATGCAGTCAGAGGAGAGATAACACACGCAAAGAGAGAGATGACGCTGATGGAGAGAGACATGATGCAGGCAGAGGGTGAGATGGCGCAGGCAGAGAAAGAGATGACACATGCAAAGAGAGAGATGGCGCAGGTGGAGGGAAACATGATGCAGGCAGAGGGGAAATGACAAACACAAAGAGAGAGATTACGCTGGTGGAGAGAGACATGATGCAGGCAGAGGGTGAGATGGCGCAGGCAGAGAGTCACATGACGCTGGTGGAGAGAGACATGATGCAGGTAGAGAGTGAGATACACAAAGAGAGAGATGGTACAGGCAGAGAGAGAGATGACACACGCAAAGAGAGAGAGGACGCTGGTGGAGAGAGACATGATGCAGGCAGAGGGTGAGATGGCACAGGCAGAGAGACACATTATGCTGGTGGAGAGAAACATGATGCAGGTAGAGAGTGAGATACACAATGAGAGAGATGGTACAGGCAGAGAGTGAGATGACACACGCAAAGAGAGAGATGACGCTGGTGGAGAGAGACATGATGCAGACAGAGGGTGAGATGGCGCAGGCAGAGAGTCACATGACGCTGGTGGAGGGAGACATGATGCAGGTAGAGAGTGAGATACACAAAGAGAAGGATGGTACAGGCAGAGAGTGAGATGACACACGCAAATAGAGAGATGACGCTGGGGGAGAGAGACATGATGCAGGCAGAGGGTGAGATGGCGCAGGCAGAGAGAGAGATGACACATGCAAAGAGAGAGATGGCGCAGGTGGAGGTAGACATGATGCAGGCAGAGAGTGAGATGACACACGCAAAGAGAGAGATGACGCTGGTGGAGAGAGACATGATGCCGGCAGAGGGTGAGATGGCATGGGTAGAGAGTCACATGACGCTGGTGGAGAGAGACATGTTGCAGGCAGAGGGTGAGATGGAGCATGCGGAGAGAGAGATGACACACGCAAAGAGAGAGATATCGCAGGTGGAGGGAGACATGATGCAGGCAGAGGGGAGATGACACACGCAAAGAGAGAGATGACGCTGGTGGAGAGAGACATGATGCCGGCAGAGGGTGAGATGGCATGGGTAGAGAGTCACATGACGCTGGTGGGGAGAGACATGATGCAGGCAGAGAGTGAGACACACAAAGAGAGAGATGGTACAGGCAGAGAGTGAGATGACACACGCAAAGAGAGAGATGACGCTGGTGGAGAGAGACATATGCAGGCAGAGGGTGAGATGGCGCAGGCAGAGAGAGAGATGACACATGCAAAGAGAAGGATGGCGCAGGTGGAGGGAGACATGATGCAGGCAGAGAGTGAGACACACAAAGAGAGAGATAGTACAGGCAGAGAGTGAGATGACACACGCAAAGAGAGAGATGACGCTGGTGGAGAGAGACATATGCAGGCAGAGGGTGAGATGGCGCAGGCAGAGAGAGAGATGACACATGCAAAGAGAGGGATGGCGCAGGTGGAGGGAGACATGATGCAGGCAGAGAGTGAGATGACACACGCAAAGAGAGAGATGACGCAGGTGGAGAGAGACATGATGCAGGCAGAGGGTGAGATGGCGCAGGCAGAGAGAGAGATGACACACGCAAAGAGAGAGATGGCGCAGGTGGAGAGAGACATGATGCAGGCAGAGGGTGAGATGGTACAGGCAGAGAGTGAGATGACACACTCAAACAGAAAGATGATGCTGGTGGAGAGAGACATGATGCAAGCAGAGGGTGAGATGACACACGCAAAGAGAGAGATGACGCAGGTGGAGAGAGACATGATGCAGGCAGAGGGTGAGATGGCACAGGCAGAGAGAGAGATGACACATGCAAATAGAGAGATGGCGCAGGTGGAAGGAAACATTATGCAGGCAGAGAGATGAGATGACACACGCAAAGAGAGAGATGACGAAGGTGGAGAGAGACATGATGCAGGCAGAGGGTGAGATGGCGCAGGCAGAGAGAGAGATGACACACGCAAAAAGAGAGATGACGCAGGTGGAGAGAGACATGATGCAGGCAGAGTGTGAGATGGGACAGGCAGAGAGTGAGATGACACACTCAAAGAGAGAGATGACGCAGGTGGAGAGAGACATGATGCAGGCAGAGGGTGAGATGACACACGCAAAGAGAGAGATGACGCAGGTGGAGAGAGACATGATGCAGGCAGAGGGTGAGATGTCGCAGGCAGAGAGTCACATGACGCTGGTGGAGAGAGACATGATGCAGGTAGAGAGTGAGATACACAAAGAGAGAGATGGTACAGGCAGAGAGAGAGATGACACACGCAAAGAGAGAGATGACGCTGGTGGAGAGAGACATGATGTAGGCAGAGGGTGAGATTGCGCAGGCAGAGAGTCACATGACGCTGGTGGAGAGAGACATGATGCAGGTAGAGAGAGAGATACACAAAGAGAGAGATGCTACAGGCAGAGAGTGAGATGACACACGCAAAGAGAGAGATGACGCTGGTGGAGAGAGACATGATGCAGGCAGAGGGTGAGATGGCGCAGGCAGAGAGAGAGATGACACATGCAAAGAGAGAGATGGTGCAGGTGGAGGGAGACATGATGCAGGCAGACAGTGAGATGACACATGCAAAGAGATAGATGCCGCAGGTGGAGAGAGACATGATGCAGGCAGAGGGTGAGATGGTACAGGCAGAGAGTGAGATGACACACGTAAAGAGAGAGATGACACAGATGGCGAGAGACATGATGCAGGCAAAGGGTGAGATGGCGCAGGCAGAGAGTCACATGACGCTGGTGGAGAGAGACATGATGCAGGTAGAGAGTGAGATACACAAAGAGAGAGATGGTACAGGCAGAGAGTGAGATGACACACGGAAAGAGAGAGATGATGCTGGTGGAGAGAGACATGATGCAGGCAGAGGGTGAGATGGCGCAGGCAGAGAGAGAGATGACACATGCAAAGAGAGAGATGGCGCAGGTGGAGGGAGACATGATGCAGGTAGAGGGTAGATGACACACGCAAAGATAGAGAAGACGCTGGTGGAGAGAGACATGATGCAAGCAGAGGGTGAGATACACAATGAGAGAGATAGTACAGGCAGAGAGTGAGATGACACACGCAAAGAGAGAGATGACGCTGGTGGAGAGAGACATGATGCAGGCAGAGGGTGAGATGGCGCAGGCAGAGAGTCACATGACGCTGGTGGAGGGAGACATGATGCAGGTAGAGAGTGAGATACACAAAGAGAAGGATGGTACAGGCAGAGAGTGAGATGACACACGCAAAGAGAGAGATGACGCTGGGGGAGAGAGACATGATGCAGGCAGAGGGTGAGATGGCGCAGGCAGAGAGAGAGATGACACATGCAAAGAGAGAGATGGCGCAGGTGGAGGTAGACATGATGCAGGCAGAGAGTGAGATGACACACGCAAAGAGAGAGAGGACGCAGGTGGAGAGAGACATGATGCAGGCAGAGGCTGAGATGGCGCAGGCTGAGAGTCACATGACGCTGGTAGAGAGAGACATGATGCAGGCAGAGAGTGAGACACACAAAGAGACAGATGGTACAGGCAGAGAGTGAGATGACACACGCAAAGAGAGAGATGACGCTGGTGGAGAGAAACATATGCAGGCAGAGGGACAGATGGCGCAGGCAGAGAGAGAGATGACACATGCAAAGAGAGGGATGGCGCAGGTGGAAGGAGACATGATGCAGGCAGAGAGTGAGATGACACAGGCAAAGAGAGAGATGACGCAGGTGGAGAGAGACATGATGCAGGCAGAGGGTGAGATGGCGCAGGCAGAGAGAGAGATGACACACGCAAAGAGAGAGATGACGCAGGTGGAGAGAGACATGATGCAGGCAGAGGGTGAGATGGTACAGGCAAAGAGTGAGATGACACACTCAAAGAGAGAGATGACGCAGGTGGAGAGAGACATGATGCAGGCAGAGGGTGAGATGACACACGCAAAGAGAGAGATGACGCAGGTGGAGTGAGACATGATGCAGGCAGAGGGTGAGATGGCACAGGCAGAGAGAGAGATGACACATTCAAATAGAGAGATGGTGCAGGTGGAAGGAAACATTATGCAGGCAGAGAGTGAGATGACACGCGCAAAGAGAGAGTTGACGAAGGTGGAGAGAGACATGATGCAGGCAGAGGGTGAGATGACGCAGGCAGAGAGATAGATGACACACGCAAAAAGAGAGATGACGCAGGTGGAGAGAGACATGATGCAGGCAGAGTGTGAGATGGGACAGGCAGAGAGTGAGATGACACACTCAAAGAGAGAGATGACGCAGGTGGAGAGAGACATGATGCAGGCAGAGGGTGAGATGACACACGCAAAGAGAGAGATGACGCTGGTGGAGAGAGACATGATGCAGGCAGAGGGTGAGATGGCGCAGGCAGAGAGAGAGATGACACATGCAAAGAGAGAGATGGCGCAGGTGGAGGGAGACATGACGCAGTCAGAGGGGAGATGACACACGCAAAGAGAGAGATGACGCTGGTGGAGAGGGACATGATGCAGGCAGAGAGTGAGATACACAAAGAGAGAGATGGTACAGGCAAAGAGTGAGATGACACATGCAAAGAGAGATGATGCTGGTGGAGAGAGACATGATGCAGGCAGAGGGCGAGATGGCGCAGGGAGAGAGAGAGATGACACATGCAAAGAGAGAGATGGCGCAGGTGGAGGGAGACATGATGCAGGCAGACAGTGAGATGACACATGCAAAGAGAGAGATGAAGCAGGTGGAGAGAGACATGATGCAGGCAGAGGGTGTGATGGCGCAGGCAGAGAGAGAGATGACACACGCAAAGAGATAGATGCCGCAGGTGGAGAGAGACATGATGCAGGCAGAGGGTGAGATGGTACAGGCAGAGAGTGAGATGACACACGCAAAGACAGAGATGACACAGATGACGAGAGACATGATGCAGGCAAAGGGTGAGATGGCGCAGGCAGAAAGTCACATGACGCTGGTGGAGAGAGACATGATGCAGATAGAGAGTGAGATACACAAAGAGAGAGATGGTACAGGCAGAGAGTGAGATGACACACGGAAAGTTAGAGATGACGCTGGTGGAGAGAGACATGATGCAGGCAGAGGGTGAGATGGCGCAGGCAGAGAGAGAGATGACACATGCAAAGAGAGAGATGGCGCAGGTGGAGGGAGACATGATGCAGGTAGAGGGGAGATGACACACGCAAAGATAGAGAAGATGCTGGTGGAGAGAGACATGATGCAGGCACAGGGTGAGATGGCGCAGGCAGAGAGTCACATGATGCTGGTGGAGAGAGATATGATGCAGGTAGAGAGTGAGATACACAAAGAGAGAGATGGTAAAGGCAAAGAGAGAGATGACACACGCAAAGAGAGAGATGACGCTGTTGGAGAGAGACATGATGAAGGCAGAGGGTGAGATGTCGCAGGCAGAGAGTCACATTACGCTGGTGGAGAGAAACATGATGCAGTTAGAGAGTGAGATGACACAAGCAAAGAGAGAGATGACGCTGGTGGAGAGAAACATGATGCAAGCAGAGGGTGAGATGGCATAGGCAGAGAGAGAGAGGACACATGCAAAGAGAGAGATGGCGCAGGTGGATGGAGACATGATGCAGGCAGAGAGTTAGATGACACATGCAAAGAGAGAGATGACGCAGGTGGAGCGAGACATGACGCAGGCAGAGGGTGAGATGGCGAAGGCAGAGAGTCACATGACGCTGGTGGAGAGAGACATGATGCAGGCAGAGGGTGAGATGGGGCAGGCAGAGAGAGAGATGACACACGCAAAGAGAGAGATGGCGCTGGTGGAGGGAGACATGATGCAGGCAGAGGGGAGATGACACACGCAAAGATAGAGATGACGCAGGTGGAGAGAGACATGATGCAGGCAGAGGGTGAGATGGCGCAGGCAGAGAGTCACATGACGCTGGTCGAGAGAGACATGATGCAGGCAGAGGGTGAGATACACAAAGAGAGAGATGGTACAGGCAGAGAGTGAGATGACACACGCAAAGAGAGAGATGACGCAGGTGGAGAGAGACATGATGCAGGCAGAGGGTGAGATGGCACAGGCAGAGAGAGAGATGACACATGCAAAGAGAGAGATGGCGCAGGTGGAGGGAAACATGATGCAGGCAGAGAGTGAGATAACACACACAAAGAGAGAGATGACGAAGGTGGAGAGAGACATGATGCAGGCAGAGGGTGAGATGGCGCAGGCAGAGAGAGAGATGACACACGCAAAGAGAGAGATGACGCAGGTGGAGAGAGACATGATGGAGGCAGAGTGTGAGATGGGACAGGCAGAGAGTGAGATGACACACTCAAAGAGAGAGATGACGCAGGTGGAGAGAGACATGATGCAGGCAGAGGGTGAGATGGCGCAGGCAGAGAGAGAGATGACACATGCAAAGAGAGAGATGGCGCAGGTGGAGGGAGACATGATGCAGTCAGAGGAGAGATAACACACTCAAAGAGAGAGATGACGCTGATGGAGAGAGACATGATGCAGGCAGAGGGTGAGATGGCGCAGGCAGAGAAAGAGATGACACATGCAAAGAGAGAGATGGCGCAGGTGGAGGGAAACATGATGCAGGCAGAGGGGAAATGACAAACACAAAGAGAGAGATTACGCTGGTGGAGAGAGACATGATGCAGGCAGAGGGTGAGATGGCGCAGGCAGAGAGTCACATGACGCTGGAGGAGAGAGACATGATGCAGGTAGAGAGTGAGATACACAAAGAGAGAGATGGTACAGGCAGAGAGAGAGATGACACACGCAAAGAGAGAGATGACGCTGGTGGAGAGAGACATGATGCAGGCAGAGGGTGAGATGGCACAGGCAGAGAGACACATTATGCTGGTGGAGAGAAACATGATGCAGGTAGAGAGTGAGATACACAATGAGAGAGATGGTACAGGCAGAGAGTGAGATGACACACGCAAAGAGAGAGATGACGCTGGTGGAGAGAGACATGATGCAGGCAGAGGGTGAGATGGCGCAGGCAGAGAGTCACATGACGCTGGTGGAGGGAGACATGATGCAGAGAGTGAGATGACACACGCAAAGAGAGAGATGACGCTGGGGGAGAGAGACATGATGCAGGCAGAGGGTGAGATGGCGCAGGCAGAGAGAGAGATGACACATGCAAAGAGAGAGATGGCGCAGGTGGAGGTAGACATGATGCAGGCAGAGAGTGAGATGACACACCCAAAGAGAGAGATGACGCTGGTGGAGAGAGACATGATGCCGGCAGAGGGTGAGATGGCATGGGTAGAGAGTCACATGACGCTGGTGGAGAGAGACATGTTGCAGGCAGAGGGTGAGATGGAGCAGGCAGAGAGAGAGATGACACACGCAAAGAGAGAGATGTCGCAGGTGGAGGGAGACATGATGCAGGCAGAGGGGAGATGACACACGCAAAGATAGAGATGACGCAGGTGGAGAGAGACATGATGCAGGCAGAGGGTGAAATGGCGCAGGCAGAAAGTCACATGACGCTGGTGGAGAGAGACATGATGCAGATAGAGAGTGAGATACACAAAGAGAGAGATGGTACAGGCAGAGAGTGAGATGACACACGGAAAGAGAGAGATGACGCTGGTGGAGAGAGACATGATGCAGGCAGAGGGTGAGATGGCGCAGGCAGAGAGAGAGATGACACATGCAAAGAGAGAGATGGCGCAGGTGGAGGGAGACATGATGCAGGTAGAGGGGAGATGACACACGCAAAGATAGAGAAGATGCTGGTGGAGAGAGACATGATGCAGGCACAGGGTGAGATGGCGCAGGCAGAGAGTCACATGATGCTGGTGGAGAGAGATATGATGCAGGTAGAGAGTGAGATACACAAAGAGAGAGATGGTAAAGGCAAAGAGAGAGATGACACACGCAAAGAGAGAGATGACGCTGTTGGAGAGAGACATGATGCAGGCAGAGGGTGAGATGTCGCAGGCAGAGAGTCACATTACGCTGGTGGAGAGAAACATGATGCAGTTAGAGAGTGAGATGACACAAGCAAAGAGAGAGATGACGCTGGTGGAGAGAAACATGATGCAGGCAGAGGGTGAGATGGCATAGGCAGAGAGAGAGAGGACACATGCAAAGAGAGAGATGGCGCAGGTGGATGGAGACATGATGCAGGCAGAGAGTTAGATGACACATGCAAAGAGAGAGATGACGCAGGTGGAGCGAGACATGATGCAGGCAGAGGGTGAGATGGCGAAGGCAGAGAGTCACATGACGCTGGTGGAGAGAGACATGATGCAGGCAGAGGGTGAGATGGGGCAGGCAGAGAGAGAGATGACACACGCAAAGAGAGAGATGGCGCTGGTGGAGGGAGACATGATGCAGGCAGAGGGGAGATGACACACGCAAAGATAGAGATGACGCAGGTGGAGAGAGACATGATGCAGGCAGAGGGTGAGATGGCGCAGGCAGAGAGTCACATGACGCTGGTCGAGAGAGACATGATGCAGGCAGAGGGTGAGATACACAAAGAGAGAGATGGTACAGGCAGAGAGTGAGATGACACACGCAAAGAGAGAGATGACGCAGGTGGAGAGAGACATGATGCAGGCAGAGGGTGAGATGGCACAGGCAGAGAGAGAGATGACACATGCAAAGAGAGAGATGGCGCAGGTGGAGAGAGACATGATGCAGGCAGATGGTGAGATGGCGCAGGCAGAGAGAGAGATGACACACGCAAAGAGAGAGATGACGCAGGTGGAGAGAGACATGATGGAGGCAGAGTGTGAGATGGGACAGGCAGAGAGTGAGATGACACACTCAAAGAGAGAGATGACGCAGGTGGAGAGAGACATGATGCAGGCAGAGGGTGAGATGGCGCAGGCAGAGAGAGAGATGACACATGCAAAGAGAGAGATGGCGCAGGTGGAGGGAGACATGATGCAGTCAGAGGAGAGATAACACACTCAAAGAGAGAGATGACGCTGATGGAGAGAGACATGATGCAGGCAGAGGGTGAGATGGCGCAGGCAGAGAAAGAGATGACACATGCAAAGAGAGAGATGGCGCAGGTGGAGGGAAATATGATGCAGGCAGAGGGGAAATGACAAACACAAAGAGAGAGATTACGCTGGTGGAGAGAGACATGATGCAGGCAGAGGGTGAGATGGCGCAGGCAGAGAGTCACATGACGCTGGTGGAGAGAGACATGATGCAGGTAGAGAGTGAGATACACAAAGAGAGAGATGGTACAGGCAGAGAGAGAGATGACACACGCAAAGAGAGAGATGACGCTGGTGGAGAGAGACATGATGCAGGCAGAGGGTGAGATGGCACAGGCAGAGAGACACATTATGCTGGTGGAGAGAAACATGATGCAGGTAGAGAGTGAGATACACAATGAGAGAGATGGTACAGGCAGAGAGTGAGATGACACACGCAAAGAGAGAGATGACGCTGGTGGAGAGAGACATGATGCAGGCAGAGGGTGAGATGGCGCAGGCAGAGAGTCACATGACGCTGGTGGAGGGAGACATGATGCAGGTAGAGAGTGAGATACACAAAGAGAAGGATGGTACAGGCAGAGAGTGAGATGACACACGCAAAGAGAGAGATGACGCTGGGGGAGAGAGACATGATGCAGGCAGAGGGTGAGATGGCGCAGGCAGAGAGAGAGATGACACATGCAAAGAGAGAGATGGCGCAGGTGGAGGTAGACATGATGCAGGCAGAGAGTGAGATGACACACCCAAAGAGAGAGATGACGCTGGTGGAGAGAGACATGATGCCGGCAGAGGGTGAGATGGCATGGGTAAAGAGTCACATGACGCTGGTGGAGAGAGACATGTTGCAGGCAGAGGGTGAGATGGAGCAGGCAGAGAGAGAGATGACACACGCAAAGAGAGAGATGTCGCAGGTGGAGGGAGACATGATGCAGGCAGAGGGTGAGATGACACACGCAAAGAGAGAGATGACGCAGGTAGAGAGAGACATGATGCAGGCAGAGAGTCACATGACGCTGGTGGAGAGAGACATGATGCAGGTAGAGAGTGAGATACACAAAGAGAGAGATGGTACAGGCAGAGAGAGAGATGACACACGCAAAGAGAGAGATGACGCTGGTGGAGAGAGACATGATGCAGGCAGAGGGTGAGATTGCGCAGGCAGAGAGTCACATGACGCTTGTGGAGAGAGACATGATGCAGGTAGAGAGTGAGATACACAAAGAGAGAGATGCTACAGGCAGAGAGTGAGATGACACACGCAAAGAGAGAGATGACGCTGGTGGAGAGAGACATGATGCAGGCAGAGGGTGAGATGGCGCAGGCAGAGAGAGAGATGACACATGCAAAGAGAGAGATAGCGCAGGTGGAGGGAGACATGATGCAGTCAGAGGGGAGATGACACACGCAAAGAGAGAGATGACGCTGATGGAGAGAGACATGATGCAGGCAGAGGGTGGGATGGTGCAGGCAGAGAGTCACTTGACGGTGGTGGAGAGAGACATGATGCAGGTAGAGAGTGAGATTCACAAAGAGAGAGATGGTACAGGCAGAGAGTGAGATGACACACGCAAAGAGAGAGATGACGCTGGTGGAGAGAGACATATGCAGGCAGAGGGTGAGATGGCGCAGGCAGAGAGAGAGATGACACATGCAAAGAGAAGGATGGCGCAGGTGGAGGGAGACATGATGCAGGCAGAGAGTGAGACACACAAAGAGAGAGATGGTACAGGCAGAGAGTGAGATGACACACGCAAAGAGAGAGATGACGCTGGTGGAGAGAGACATATGCAGGCAGAGGGTGAGATGGCTCAGGCAGAGAGAGAGATGACACATGCAAAGAGAGGGATGGCGCAGGTGGAGGGAGACATGATGCAGGCAGAGAGTGAGATGGCGCAGGCAGAGAGTCACATGACGCTGGTGGAGGGAGACATGATGCAGGTAGAGAGTGAGATACACAAAGAGAAGGATGGTACAGGCAGAGAGTGAGATGACACACGCAAATAGAGAGATGACGCTGGGGGAGAGAGACATGATGCAGGCAGAGGGTGAGATGGCGCAGGCAGAGAGAGATGACACATGCAAAGAGAGAGATGGCGCAGGTGGAGGTAGACATGATGCAGGCAGAGAGTGAGATGACACACGCAAAGAGAGAGATGATGCTGGTGGAGAGAGACATGATGCCGGCAGAGGGTGAGATGGCATGGGTAGAGAGTCACATGACGCTGGTGGAGAGAGACATGTTGCAGGCAGAGGGTGAGATGGAGCAGGCAGAGAGAGAGATGACACATGCAAAGAGAGAGATGGCGCAGGTGGAGGTAGACATGATGCAGGCAGAGAGTGAGATGACACACGCAAAGAGAGAGATGACGCTGGTGGAGAGAGACATGATGCCGGCAGAGGGTGAGATGGCATGGCGTGGAACACCGCCCTGGCACAGATCATGCCAACGCTGACGGTCTGTCCAGGTTTTTCCGCCTTAGTGATGTGGAACTCCCTGGGGAAGGGTAGTTCCCCCCACATTTCAGCTGGAGGGGACACGTGTTAGACCTGGCACCTTGGCGTGAGTTTCCCTTCCACTTTTTGCTGTTGTGCCTCAGATGTTTTTGCTGGTGTCCGCTACTCAGGGCACTGCGCCACGGCCAACCCGTGCCGCAGTGCAAGGGCTCCCTACTGTAAAGTGTACATGTGATTGATATACCTGATTGGTTCATTGGATTTACTGTCATTCCCCAGTAAAGTGCACCAGGAGTGCCAGGGCTTGTGAATGCCAATACTGCTAGTGGGCCTGCAGCGCTGGTTGCGCCACCCACAGAAGCAGCCTTAAAATGTGTCTAGGGTCTGCCATTGCAGAACCTGCGTGCAGTCTGGTACTGTCATGCTGGCTGGGCAAGTGCACACACTTGCCAGCCCCTAAACCTTCCCTTAACTTCATATTAGTCACCCCTATGGTAGGCCTGAGGGCAGGGTGCATTGTAAGTGTAAGGTAGGACATGCCCTGATGTGTGTGGCAAGTCCTAATAGTGAATTACTGCCAAATTCATTTTTCACTATTGTAAGGCTACCAGTTCCCTTCTAGGCCAGATGGGCTGCTGAAATTATTACACTCTATAATCCCAGCAGGCTCAGGGAACATGGTAGAAATTAATGTTTAGTATGCCTGAACTCAGAATAATAAAATACTTGTTTTAGTAAAGTTTATTTTAATACCCTGGGTTTGCAAATGCTACTTTTAGAAAGTTAGCATTTGCTTGTCTAACCATTTCAGCCCGCCTCTGCTCTTGTGTGTATCTGACTGTCTGGTGTGTGTGAGTGACAGGGCTGGGAGTTGACAGGTAGTGAATAGCCAGATGACACCTTAGTGGGTGGTGGGAGTTTCCCCTGAATGATGCATCAGGCTGTGCTCTGCCTCCACAATGCTGGCTCCGCCCTCCTGGGGAGCGACTGATGACTCAGCCTGCACCTGGCCCAGGAAGGACCGAAGCTTGTCAACAAAGTGCTCAGGCTGCCCCTGTCCTCACAATGCCGGCTCCGCCCCCCTGGGGAGCGGCTGATGTGCCTGCCCTCACACTGAATGCAGAAGCAGAAGTACCCACCACAAGTGCTCAGGAGCTGAGAGCAGTTATGCAGAGGCCCCCCTGGCCAGTGAGAACAAAAGAAACTGTGTATAAAAGTAGGAGCCCTGCTCCTTGTAAATCAGAATCCTGTTTTACCACAAAGAACCTCTGCCCGAATAGAAGGAGAAGAAGACGCTGGAAGGACTGGCCTGCTGCTTGCCTTGCTGAGGAAGGAGAGGAGAAGACTTTTTGAAAGACTTTGCAGACTTGTGCTCTAAACATTCTCCAAGGGCTTGATTGAGCTTGCCCCCTGAACTGAACCCCAGGACCAGTGGGTTCTCCTGTGCTTTGGCTCGTCCCCTGCCTGAGGCCGAGTATTTCCTCCCGCCGGAGGTGAAATCGACCCCCTCTCGCCCCCTCCTAGGGCCGTGGTACCCGGGAGCCAGCCTGCCCTCTTGCCCTTGAGAGCCTCGCTCCACCCGGAGTCGCTCTCTGCCCCAGGGCTAAGGCCGGCCGCTCCTCTACCCCTGCCTGTCTTAACGGAGCGCCTGAGCGTGATTTTGACCCCTCCCGCCGGAATCCCGAGGATGTGAGCCATCTGTAGCCTGGACGGCCGCCCGTGCATTGCCTTTGCACCCGGTCGTCCCGCTGTGCTCTGCCCCCAGGAGAGGCCGCGCCGCACTGAGAAGGGAGCCCCCTCGCTGTACCGTCGGTACTGAGGGCCCCCTGTGCTGCGTGTCACACCCGGAGATCCTCCGCTGTCAGAAGGGATCCCAAAGTGCTCATCGGACCGAGTCGCGCTGCCTGTGCCGACTCGGCCCAACCCCCATCAACAAAGAAGTGTTCGTGTGCTTTCAAGCTTCACCCCGGGCTAGGGGCCCGCAACGTTTGTTTTCCCCTTTGGCCGCTCCTGCCCACGAGTGCCCCAGGTCCTGGAATCCGCTGTGGTGCGAGCCGCTCTCCCCAGCTGACTCGCACCGCTCTCTGTGTGTCCATCGGCAGCGCCTCTCAGCGAGCGCGCTCCAGCCCCTCCCGCTGGAATCCTCACCGAGTCGGGAAGCTGCAGGCTGCCTGCCGAGCCCCTGCCCGAGCAACTGGAGCCGCTCTGTGTTCTTTCACCCCCCTTGGCAGCTCTGAGGTCGGCGCTCTCCCCCGTGTGGGTCCCGCAGACCAGGGGGGGCCGTACGCTCGCAGAGACCCGGCCGGGCCGAACGCGTCCCACGCGGGAAGCGTGAGATTTGGGAGGTCGGGCCCGGATCTCTGCCTAGGAACGGGCTAGAAACGTGGAGGAGCCCCTGGGCAGTCCAAAGGAAGGAAAAAGGGGGCATTGTGGAGTGGAGCATCCCCCAGGGACTCAGAGAACTGCCCCAAAGTAACTTAAAGCACCAGGAACATTTCTTTTAGAGACAAAGAGGAACCATTCTGAAGTGCAACTAAGAGAACTATTGTTGGAACATTTAAGTTAGGGAATCCATAACAGAAGCGAATTAACAAAGAAATCTCCCTTTAAACTACAACAAAGAACTGTTGGTGGAACATTTGAAAGAGAAGCTTGCCTATGTACAATCTGTGGTGATACAAAAACGTTATTGGTCTTGTGAATAAGCCTGATCTAAGATATATATCTATTTTTACATAAAGAAGCGTATTTTTTATATATTCACAGCCTGGTGTCCATTTGTGGGGGGATTGGTGTATTTTACTGTGTGTGTGATTGCAAATGCTTAACTAGCTAACGCCTGAAGAATAGCCTTGGCTGCTCACGCCACGCACCTAGAGGGTGAGCAAGGGTAATTCTAAGGGGTCATCCTTCGCCCTGACTTAGAGGAGAGGGTCCCTGCTTGTCACAAGTGCATACTTGCGCCAACCAGAGACCCCCAATTCTAACAGACATGATGCAGGTAGAGAGTGAGATACACAAAGAGAGAGATGGTACAGGCAGAGAGTGAGATGACACACGCAAAGAGAGAGATGACGCTGGTGGAGAGAGACATGATGCAGGCAGAGGGTGAGATGGCGCAGGCAGAGAGAGAGATGACACATGCAAAGAGAGAGATGGTGCAGGTGGAGGTAGACATGATGCAGGCAGAGAGTGAGATGACACACGCAAAGAGAGAGATGATGCAGGTGGAGAGAGACATGATGCAGGCAGAGGGTGAGATGGCGCAGGCAGAGAGTCACATGATGCAGGTGGAGAGAGACATGATGCAGGCAGAGGGTTAGATGGAGCAGGCAGAGAGAGAGATGGCACACGCAAAGAGAGAGATGGCGCAGGTGGAGGGAGACATGATGCAGGCAGAGGGGAGATGACACACGCAAAGAGAGAGATGACGCTGGTGGAGAGAGACATGATGCCGGCAGAGGGTGAGATGGCGTGGGTAGAGAGTCACATGACGCTGGTGGAGAGAGACATGATGCAGGCAGAGGGTAAGATACACAAAGAGATAGATGGTACATGCAGAGAGAGAGATGACAGACGCAAAGAGAGAGATGGCGCAGGTGGAGGGAGACATGATGCAGGCAGAGAGTGAGACACACAAAGAGAGAGATGGTACAGGCAGAGAGTGAGATGACACACGCAAATAGAGAGATGACGCTGGTGGAGAGAGACATATGCAGGCAGAGGGTGAGATGGTGCAGGCAGAGAGAGAGATGACACATGCAAAGAGAGAGATTGCGCAGGTGGAGGGAGACATGATGCAGGCAGAGAGTGAGATGACACAAGCAAAGAGAGATGACGCAGGTGGAGAGAGACATGATGCAGGCAGAGGGTGAGATGGCGCAGGCAGAGAGAGAGATGACACACGCAAAGAGAGAAATGACGCAGGTGGAGAGAGAAATGATGCAGGTAGAGGGTGAGATGGTATAGGCAGAGAGTGAGATGACACACTCAAAGAGAGAGATGACGCAGGTGGAGAGAGACATGATGCAGGCAGAGTGTGAGATGGCGCAGGCAGAGAGTCACATGACACTGGTGGAGAGAGACATGATGCAGGTAGAGAGTGAGATACACAAAGAGAGAGATGGTACAGGCGGAGATAGAGATGACACACGCACAGAGAGAGATGACGCTGGTGGAGAGAGACATGATGCATGCAGAGGGTGAGATGGCGCAGGCAGAGAGTCACATGACGTCGGTGGAGAGAGACATGAAGCAGGTAGAGAGTGAGATACACAAAGAGAGAGATGCTACAGGCAGACAGTGAGATGACACACGCAAAGAGAGAGATGACGCTGGTGGAGAGAGACATGATGCAGGCAGAGGGGGAGATGGCGCAGGCAGAGAGAGAGGTGACACATGCAAAGAGAGAGATGGCGCAGGTGGAGGGAGACATGATGCAGGCAGAGGGGAGATGACACACGCAAAGAGAGAGATGACGCTGATGGAGAGAGACATGATGCAGGCAGAGGGTGAGATGGCGCAGGCAGAGAGTCACTTGACGTTGGTGGAGAGAGACATGATGCAGGTAGAGAGTGAGATACACAAAGAGAGAGATGGTACAGGCAGAGAGTGAGATGACACGCAAAGAGAGAGATGACGCTGGTGGAGAGAGACATGATGCAGGCAGAGGGCGAGATGGCGCAGGCAGAGAGTCACATGTTGCTGGTGTAGAGAGACATGATGCAGGTAGAGAGTGAGAGAGAGATGGTATAGGAACAGAGAGTGAGATGACACACGCAAAGAGAGAGATGACGCTGGGGGGGAGAGACATGATGCAGGCAGAGGGTGAGATGGCACAGGGAGAGAGAGAGATGACACATGCAAAGAGAGAGATGGCGCAGGTGTAGGGAGACATGATGCAGGCAGAGAGTGAGATGACACACGCAAAGATAGAGATGACGCAGGTGGAGAGAGACATGATGCAGGCAGAGGGTGAGATGGCGCAGGCAGAGAGTCACATGACACTGGTCGAGAGAGACATGATGCAGGCAGAGGGTGAGATACACAAAGAGAGAGATGGTACAGGCAGAGAGTGAGATGGCACACGCAAAGAGAGAGATGACGCTGGTGGAGAGAGACGTGATGCAGGCAGAGGGTGAGATGGCACAGGCAGAGAGAGAGATGACACATGCAAAGAGAGAGATGGCGCAGGTGGAGTGAAACATGATGCAGGCAGAGAGTGAGATGAAACACGCAAAGAGAGAGATGACGAAGGTGGAGAGAGACATGATTCAGGCAGAGTGTGAGATGGCGCAGGCAGAGAGAGAGATGACACACGCAAAGAGAGAGATGACGCAGGTGGAGAGAGACATGATGCAGGCAGAGTGTGAGATGGGACAGGCAGAGAGTGAGATGACACACTCAAAAAGAGAGATGACGCAGGTGGAGAGAGACATGATGCCGGCAGAGGGTGAGATGGCGCAGGCAGAGAGAGAGATGACACATGCAAAGAGAGAGATGGCGCAGGTGGAGGGAGACATGATGCAGTCAGAGGGGAGATGACACACGCAAAGAGATAGATGACGCTGATGGAGAGAGACATGATGCAGGCAGAGGGTGTAATGGCGCAGGCAGAGAGAGAGATGACACATGCAAAGAGAGAGATGGCGCAGGTGGAGGGAAACATGATGCAGGCAGAGGGGTAAAATGACAAACGCAAAGAGAGAGATTACGCTGGTGGAGAGAGACATGATGCAGGCAGAGGGTGAGATGGCGCAGGCAGAGAGTCACATGACGCTGGTCGAGAGAGACATGATACAGGTAGAGAGTGAGATACACAAAGAGAGAGATGGTACAGGCAGAGAGAGAGATGACACATGCAAAGAGAGAGATGACGCAGGTGCAGAGAGACATTATGCAGGCAGAGGGTGAGATGGCGCAGGCCGAGAGACACATGACGCTGGTGGAGAGAGACATGATGCAGGTAGAGAGTGAGATACACAAAGAGAGAGATGATACAGGCAGAGAGTGAGATGACACACGCAAAGAGAGAGATGACGCTGGTGGAGAGAGACATGATGCAGGCAGAGGGTGAGATGGCGCTGGCAGAGAGAGAGATGACACATGCAAAGAGAGAGATGGTGCAGGTGGAGGTAGACATGATGCAGGCAGAGAGTGAGATGATACACGCAAAGAGAGAGATGACGCAGGTGGAGAGAGACATGATGCAGGCAGAGGGTGAGATGGCGCAGGCAGAGAGTCACATGATGCAGGTGGAGAGAGACATGATGCAGGCAGAGGGTTAGATGGAGCAGGCAGAGAGAGAGATGGCACACGCAAAGAGAGAGATGGCGCAGGTGGAGGGAGACATGATGCAGGCAGAGGGGAGATGACACACGCAAAGAGAGAGATGACGCTGGTGGAGAGAGACATGATGCCGGCAGAGGGTGAGATGGCGTGGGTAGAGAGTCACATGACGCTGGTGGAGAGAGACATGATGCAGGCAGAGGGTAAGATACACAAAGAGATAGATGGTACATGCAGAGAGAGAGATGACAGACGCAAAGAGAGAGATGGCGCAGGTGGAGGGAGACATGATGCAGGCAGAGAGTGAGACACACAAAGAGAGAGATGGTACACGCAGAGAGTGAGATGACACACGCAAATAGAGAGATGACGCTGGTGGAGAGAGACATATGCAGGCAGAGGGTGAGATGGTGCAGGCAGAGAGAGAGATGACACATGCAAAGAGAGAGATTGCGCAGGTGGAGGGAGACATGATGCAGGCAGAGAGTGAGATGACACAAGCAAAGAGAGATGACGCAGGTGGAGAGAGACATGATGCAGGCAGAGGGTGAGATGGCGCAGGCAGAGAGAGAGATGACACACGCAAAGAGAGAAATGACGCAGGTGGAGAGAGAAATGATGCAGGTAGAGGGTGAGATGGTATAGGTAGAGAGTGAGATGACACACTCAAAGAGAGAGATGACGCAGGTGGAGAGAGACATGATGCAGGCAGAGTGTGAGATGGCGCAGGCAGAGAGTCACATGACACTGGTGGAGAGAGACATGATGCAGGTAGAGAGTGAGATACACAAAGAGAGAGATGGTACAGGCGGAGATAGAGATGACACACGCACAGAGAGAGATGACGCTGGTGGAGAGAGACATGATGCATGCAGAGGGTGAGATGGCGCAGGCAGAGAGTCACATGACGTCGGTGGAGAGAGACATGAAGCAGGTAGAGAGTGAGATACACAAAGAGAGAGATGCTACAGGCAGACAGTGAGATGACACACGCAAAGAGAGAGATGACGCTGGTGGAGAGAGACATGATGCAGGCAGAGGGGGAGATGGCGCAGGCAGAGAGAGAGGTGACACATGCAAAGAGAGAGATGGCGCAGGTGGAGGGAGACATGATGCAGGCAGAGGGGAGATGACACACGCAAAGAGAGAGATGACGCTGATGGAGAGAGACATGATGCAGGCAGAGGGTGAGATGGCGCAGGCAGAGAGTCACTTGACGTTGGTGGAGAGAGACATGATGCAGGTAGAGAGTGAGATACACAAAGAGAGAGATGGTACAGGCAGAGAGTGAGATGACACGCAAAGAGAGAGATGACGCTGGTGGAGAGAGACATGATGCAGGCAGAGGGCGAGATGGCGCAGGCAGAGAGTCACATGTTGCTGGTGGAGAGAGCCATGATGCAGGTAGAGAGTGAGAGAGAGATGGTATAGGAACAGAGAGTGAGATGACACACGCAAAGAGAGAGATGACGCTGGGGGGGAGAGACATGATGCAGGCAGAGGGTGAGATGGCACAGGGAGAGAGAGAGATGACACATGCAAAGAGAGAGATGGCGCAGGTGTAGGGAGACATGATGCAGGCAGAGAGTGAGATGACACACGCAAAGAGAGATATGACGCTGGTGGAGAGAGACATGATGCAGGCAGAGGGTGAGATGGCACAGGGAGAGAGAGAGATGACACATGCAAAGAGAGAGATGGCGCAGGTGTAGGGAGACATGATGCAGGCAGAGAGTGAGATGACACACGCAAAGAGAGATATGACGCTGGTGGAGAGAGACATGATGCAGGCAGAGGGTGAGATGGCGCAGGCAGAGAGAGAGATGACACACGCAAAGAGAGAAATGACGCAGGTGGAGAGAGAAATGATGCAGGTAGAGGGTGAGATGGTATAGGTAGAGAGTGAGATGACACACTCAAAGAGAGAGATGACGCAGGTGGAGAGAGACATGATGCAGGCAGAGTGTGAGATGGCGCAGGCAGAGAGTCACATGACACTGGTGGAGAGAGACATGATGCAGGTAGAGAGTGAGATACACAAAGAGAGAGATGGTACAGGCGGAGATAGAGATGACACACGCACAGAGAGAGATGACGCTGGTGGAGAGAGACATGATGCATGCAGAGGGTGAGATGGCGCAGGCAGAGAGTCACATGACGTCGGTGGAGAGAGACATGAAGCAGGTAGAGAGTGAGATACACAAAGAGAGAGATGCTACAGGCAGACAGTGAGATGACACACGCAAAGAGAGAGATGACGCTGGTGGAGAGAGACATGATGCCGGCAGAGGGTGAGATGGCGTGGGTAGAGAGTCACATGACGCTGGTGGAGAGAGACATGATGCAGGCAGAGGGTAAGATACACAAAGAGATAGATGGTACATGCAGAGAGAGAGATGACAGACGCAAAGAGAGAGATGGCGCAGGTGGAGGGAGACATGATGCAGGCAGAGAGTGAGACACACAAAGAGAGAGATGGTACACGCAGAGAGTGAGATGACACACGCAAATAGAGAGATGACGCTGGTGGAGAGAGACATATGCAGGCAGAGGGTGAGATGGTGCAGGCAGAGAGAGAGATGACACATGCAAAGAGAGAGATTGCGCAGGTGGAGGGAGACATGATGCAGGCAGAGAGTGAGATGACACAAGCAAAGAGAGATGACGCAGGTGGAGAGAGACATGATGCAGGCAGAGGGTGAGATGGCGCAGGCAGAGAGAGAGATGACACACGCAAAGAGAGAAATGACGCAGGTGGAGAGAGAAATGATGCAGGTAGAGGGTGAGATGGTATAGGTAGAGAGTGAGATGACACACTCAAAGAGAGAGATGACGCAGGTGGAGAGAGACATGATGCAGGCAGAGTGTGAGATGGCGCAGGCAGAGAGTCACATGACACTGGTGGAGAGAGACATGATGCAGGTAGAGAGTGAGATACACAAAGAGAGAGATGGTACAGGCGGAGATAGAGATGACACACGCACAGAGAGAGATGACGCTGGTGGAGAGAGACATGATGCATGCAGAGGGTGAGATGGCGCAGGCAGAGAGTCACATGACGTCGGTGGAGAGAGACATGAAGCAGGTAGAGAGTGAGATACACAAAGAGAGAGATGCTACAGGCAGACAGTGAGATGACACACGCAAAGAGAGAGATGACGCTGGTGGAGAGAGACATGATGCCGGCAGAGGGTGAGATGGCGTGGGTAGAGAGTCACATGACGCTGGTGGAGAGAGACATGATGCAGGCAGAGGGTAAGATACACAAAGAGATAGATGGTACATGCAGAGAGAGAGATGACAGACGCAAAGAGAGAGATGGCGCAGGTGGAGGGAGACATGATGCAGGCAGAGAGTGAGACACACAAAGAGAGAGATGGTACACGCAGAGAGTGAGATGACACACGCAAATAGAGAGATGACGCTGGTGGAGAGAGACATATGCAGGCAGAGGGTGAGATGGTGCAGGCAGAGAGAGAGATGACACATGCAAAGAGAGAGATTGCGCAGGTGGAGGGAGACATGATGCAGGCAGAGAGTGAGATGACACAAGCAAAGAGAGATGACGCAGGTGGAGAGAGACATGATGCAGGCAGAGGGTGAGATGGCGCAGGCAGAGAGAGAGATGACACACGCAAAGAGAGAAATGACGCAGGTGGAGAGAGAAATGATGCAGGTAGAGGGTGAGATGGTATAGGTAGAGAGTGAGATGACACACTCAAAGAGAGAGATGACGCAGGTGGAGAGAGACATGATCCAGGCAGAGTGTGAGATGGCGCAGGCAGAGAGTCACATGACACTGGTGGAGAGAGACATGATGCAGGTAGAGAGTGAGATACACAAAGAGAGAGATGGTACAGGCGGAGATAGAGATGACACACGCACAGAGAGAGATGACGCTGGTGGAGAGAGACATGATGCATGCAGAGGGTGAGATGGCGCAGGCAGAGAGTCACATGACGTCGGTGGAGAGAGACATGAAGCAGGTAGAGAGTGAGATACACAAAGAGAGAGATGCTACAGGCAGACAGTGAGATGACACACGCAAAGAGAGAGATGACGCTGGTGGAGAGAGACATGATGCAGGCAGAGGGGGAGATGGCGCAGGCAGAGAGAGAGGTGACACATGCAAAGAGAGAGATGGCGCAGGTGGAGGGAGACATGATGCAGGCAGAGGGGAGATGACACACGCAAAGAGAGAGATGACGCTGATGGAGAGAGACATGATGCAGGCAGAGGGTGAGATGGCGCAGGCAGAGAGTCACTTGACGTTGGTGGAGAGAGACATGATGCAGGTAGAGAGTGAGATACACAAAGAGAGAGATGGTACAGGCAGAGAGTGAGATGACACGCAAAGAGAGAGATGACGCTGGTGGAGAGAGACATGATGCAGGCAGAGGGCGAGATGGCGCAGGCAGAGAGTCACATGTTGCTGGTGGAGAGAGCCATGATGCAGGTAGAGAGTGAGAGAGAGATGGTATAGGAACAGAGAGTGAGATGACACACGCAAAGAGAGAGATGACGCTGGGGGGGAGAGACATGATGCAGGCAGAGGGTGAGATGGCACAGGGAGAGAGAGAGATGACACATGCAAAGAGAGAGATGGCGCAGGTGTAGGGAGACATGATGCAGGCAGAGAGTGAGATGACACACGCAAAGAGAGATATGACGCTGGTGGAGAGAGACATGATGCAGGCAGAGGGTGAGATGGCACAGGGAGAGAGAGAGATGACACATGCAAAGAGAGAGATGGCGCAGGTGTAGGGAGACATGATGCAGGCAGAGAGTGAGATGACACACGCAAAGAGAGATATGACGCTGGTGGAGAGAGACATGATGCAGGCAGAGGGTGAGATGGCGCAGGCAGAGAGAGAGATGACACACGCAAAGAGAGAAATGACGCAGGTGGAGAGAGAAATGATGCAGGTAGAGGGTGAGATGGTATAGGTAGAGAGTGAGATGACACACTCAAAGAGAGAGATGACGCAGGTGGAGAGAGACATGATGCAGGCAGAGTGTGAGATGGCGCAGGCAGAGAGTCACATGACACTGGTGGAGAGAGACATGATGCAGGTAGAGAGTGAGATACACAAAGAGAGAGATGGTACAGGCGGAGATAGAGATGACACACGCACAGAGAGAGATGACGCTGGTGGAGAGAGACATGATGCATGCAGAGGGTGAGATGGCGCAGGCAGAGAGTCACATGACGTCGGTGGAGAGAGACATGAAGCAGGTAGAGAGTGAGATACACAAAGAGAGAGATGCTACAGGCAGACAGTGAGATGACACACGCAAAGAGAGAGATGACGCTGGTGGAGAGAGACATGATGCAGGCAGAGGGGGAGATGGCGCAGGCAGAGAGAGAGGTGACACATGCAAAGAGAGAGATGGCGCAGGTGGAGGGAGACATGATGCAGGCAGAGGGGAGATGACACACGCAAAGAGAGAGATGACGCTGATGGAGAGAGACATGATGCAGGCAGAGGGTGAGATGGCGCAGGCAGAGAGTCACTTGACGTTGGTGGAGAGAGACATGATGCAGGTAGAGAGTGAGATACACAAAGAGAGAGATGGTACAGGCAGAGAGTGAGATGACACGCAAAGAGAGAGATGACGCTGGTGGAGAGAGACATGATGCAGGCAGAGGGCGAGATGGCGCAGGCAGAGAGTCACATGTTGCTGGTGGAGAGAGACATGATGCAGGTAGAGAGTGAGAGAGAGATGGTATAGGAACAGAGAGTGAGATGACACACGCAAAGAGAGAGATGACGCTGGGGGGGAGAGACATGATGCAGGCAGAGGGTGAGATGGCACAGGGAGAGAGAGAGATGACACATGCAAAGAGAGAGATGGCGCAGGTGTAGGGAGACATGATGCAGGCAGAGAGTGAGATGACACACGCAAAGAGAGATATGACGCTGGTGGAGAGAGACATGATGCAGGCAGAGGGTGAGATGTCGCAGGCAGAGAGTCACATGATGCTGGTGGAGAGAGACATGATGCAGGTAGAGAGTGAGATACACAAAGAGAGAGATGGTACCGGCAGAGAGAGAGATGACACACGCAAAGAGAGAGATGACGCTGTTGGACAGAGACATGATGCAGGCAGAGGGTGAGATGTCGCAAGCAGAGAGTCACATTACGCTGGTGTAGAGAAAATGATGCAGGTAGAGAGTGAGATGCACAAAGAGAGGGATGGTACAGGCAGAGAGTGAGATGACACACGCAAAGAGAGAGATGACGCTGGTGGAGAGAAACATGATGCAGGCAGAGGGTGAGATGGCGTAGGCAAAGAGAGAGAGGACACATGCAAAGAGAGAGATGGCACAGGTGGAGGGAGACATGATGCAGGCAGAGAGTTAGATGACACACGCAAAGAGAGAGATGACGCAGGTGGAGAGAGACATTATGCAGGCAGAGGGTGAGATGGCGCAGGCAGAGAGTCACATGACGCTGGTGGAGAGAGACATGATGCAGGTAGAGAGTGAGATACACAAAGAGAGAGATGGTACAGGCAGAGAGTGATATGACACACGCAAAGAGAGAGATGACGCTGGTGGAGAGAGACATGATGCCGGCAGAGGGTGAGATAGCGTGGGTAGAGAGTCACATGACGCTGGTGGAGAGAGACATGATGCAGGCAGAGGGTAAGATATACAAAGAGATAGATGGTACATGCAGAGAGAGAGATTACACACGCAAAGAGAGAGATGGCGCAAGTGGAGGGAGACATGATGCAGGCAGAGAGTGAGACACACAAAGAGAGAGATCGTACAGGCAGAGAGTGAGATGACACACGCAAAGAGAGAGATGACGCTGGTGGAGAGAGACATGATGCAGGCAGAGGGTGAGATGGCGCAGGCAGAGAGACAGATTATGCTGGTGGAGAGAAACATGATGCAGGTAGAGAGTGAGATGGCGCAGGCAGAGAGTCACATGATGCTGGTGGAGAGAGACATGTTGCAGGCAGAGGGTGAGAGGGAGCAGGCAGAGAGAGAGATGACACACGCAAAGAGAGAGATGGCGCAGGTGGAGGGAGACATGATGCAGGCAGAGGGGAGATGACACACGCAAAGAGAGAGATGACGCAGGTGGAGAGAGACATGATGCAGGCAGAGGGTGAGATGGCGCACGCAGAGAGTCACATGACACTGGTCGAGAGAGACATGATGCAGGCAGAGGGTGAGATACACAAAGAGAGAGATGGTACAGGCAGAGAGTGAGATGGCACACGCAAAGAGAGAGATGATGCTGGTGGAGAGAGACGTGATGCAGGCAGAGGGTGAGATGGCACAGGCAGAGAGAGAGATGACACATGCAAAGAGGGAGATGGCGCAGGTGGAGTGAAACATGATGCAGGCAGAGAGTGAGATGAAACACGCAAAGAGAGAAATGACGAAGGTGGAGAGAGACATGATGCAGGCAGAGGGTGAGATGGGGCAGGCAGAGAGAGAGATGACACACGCAAAGAGAGAGATGACGCAGGTGGAGAGAGACATGATGCATGCAGAGTGTGAGATGGGACAGGCAGAGAGTGAGATGACACACTCAAAGAGAGAGATGACGCAGGTAGAGAGAGACATGATTTAGGCAGAGGGTGAGATGGCGCAGGCAGAGAGAGAGATGACACATACAAAGAGAGAGATGGGGCAGGTGGAGGGAGACATGATGCAGTCAGAGGGGAGATGACACACGCAAAGAGAGAGATGACGCTGATGGAGAGAGACATGATGCAGGCAGAGGGTGTGATGGCGCAGGCAGAGAGAGAGATGACACATGCAAAGAGAGAGATGGCGCAGGTGGAGGGAAACATGATGCAGGCAGAGGGGAAATGACAAACGCAAAGAGAGAGATTACGCTGGTGGAGAGAGACATGATGCAGGCAGAGGGTGAGATGGCGCAGGCAGAGAGTCACATGACGCTGGTCGAGAGAGACATGATACAGGTAGAGAGTGAGATACACAAAGACAGAGATGGTACAGGCAGAGAGAGAGATGACACACGCAAAGAGAGAGATGACGCAGGTGCAGAGAGACATTATGCAGGCAGAGGGTGAGATGGCTCAGGCCGAGAGACACATGATGCTGGTGCAGAGAGACATGATGCAGGTAGAGAGTGAGATACACAAAGAGAGAGATGGTACAGGCAGAGAGTGAGATGACACACGCAAAGAGAGAGATGACGCTGGTGGAGAGAGACATGATGCCTGCAGAGGGTGAGATGGCGCAGGCAGAGAGAGAGATGACACATGCAAAGAGAGAGATAGTGCAGGTGGAGGTAGACATGATGCAGGCAGAGAGTGAGATGACACACGCAAAGAGAGAGATGACGCAGGTGGAGAGAGACATGATGCAGGCAGAGGGTGAGATGGCGCAGGCAGAGAGTCACATGATGCAGGTGGAGAGAGACATGATGCAGCAGAGGGTGAGATGGAGCAGGCAGAGAGAGAGATGGCACACGCAAAGAGAGAGATGGCGCAGGTGGAGGGAGACATGATGCAGGCAGAGGGGAGATGACACACGCAAAGAGAGAGATGACGCTGGTGGAGAGAGACATGATGCCGGCAGAGGGTGAGATGGCATGGGTAGAAAGTCACATGACGCTGGTGGAGAGAGACATGATGCAGGCAGAGGGTAAGATATATAAAGAGATAGATGGTACATGCAGAGAGAGAGATGACACACGTAAAGAGAGAGATGGCGCAGGTGGAGGGAGACATGATGCAGGCAGAGAGTGAGACACACAAAGAGAGAGATGGTACAGGCAGAGAGTGAGATGACACACGCAAATAGAGAGATGACGCTGGTTGAGAGAGACATATGCAGGCAGAGGGTGAGATGTGCAGGCAGAGAGAGAGATGACACATGCAAAGAGAGAGATTGCGCAGGTGGAGGGAGACATGATGCAGGCAGAGAGTGAGATGACACACGCAAAGAGAGATGACGCAGGTGCAGAGAGACATGATGCAGGCAGAGGGTGAGATGGCGCAGGCAGAGAGAGAGATGACACACGCAAAGAGAGAAATGACGCAGGTGGAGAGAGAAATGATGCAGGCAGAGGGTGAGATGGTATAGGCAGAGAGTGAGATGACACACTCAAAGAGAGAGATGACGCAGGTGGAGAGAGACATGATGCAGGCAGAGGGTGAGATGGCGCAGGCAGAGAGTCACATGACGTCGGTGGAGAGAGACATGTAGCAGGTAGAGAGTGAGATACACAAAGAGAGAGATGGTACAGGCAGAGAGTGAGATGACACACGCAAAGAGAGAGATGACGCTGGTGGAGAGAGACATGATGCAGGCAGAGGGTGAGATGGCGCAGGCAGAGAGAGAGATTACACATGCAAAGAGAGAGATGGTGCAGGTGGAGGTAGACATGATGCAGGCAGAGAGTGAGATGACACACGCAAAGAGAGAGATGACGCAGGTGGAGAGAGACATGATGCAGGCAGAGGGTGAGATGGCGCAGGCAGAGAGTCACATGATGCAGGTGGAGAGAGACATGATGCAGGCAGAGGGTGAGATGGAGCAGGCAGAGAGAGAGATGGCACACGCAAAGAGAGAGATGGCGCAGGTGGAGGGAGACATGATGCAGGCAGAGGGGAGATGACACATGCAAAGAGAGAGATAACGCTGGTGGAGAGAGACATGATGCCGGCAGAGGGTGAGATGGCGTGGGTAGAGAGTCACATGACGCTGGTGGAGAGAGACATGATGCAGGCAGAGGGTAAGATACACAAAGAGAAAGATGGTACATGCAGGGAGAGAGATGACACACGCAAAGAGAGAGATGGCGCAGGTGGAGGGAGACATGATGCAGGCAGAGAGTGAGACACACAAAGAGAGAGATGGTACAGGCAGAGAGTGAGATGACACACGCAAATAGAGAGATGACGCTGGTGGAGAGAGACATATGCAGGCAGAGGGTGAGATGGTGCAGGCAGAGAGAGAGATGACACATGCAAAGAGAGAGATTGCGCAGGTGGAGGGAGACATGATGCAGGCAGAGAGTGAGATGACACACGCAAAGAGAGATGACGCAGGTGGAGAGAGACATGATCCAGGCAGAGGGTGACATGGCGCAGGCAGAGAGAGAGATGACACACGCAAAGAGAGAAATGACGCAGGTGGAGAGAGAAATGATGCAGGCAGAGGGTGAGATGGTATAGGCAGAGAGTGAGATGACACACTCAAAGAGAGAGATGACGCAGGTGGAGAGAGACATGATGCAGGCAGAGTGTGAGATGGAGCAGGCAGAGAGTCACATGACACTGGTGGAGAGAGACATGATGCAGGTAGAGAGTGAGATACACAAAGAGAGAGATGGTGCAGGCGGAGATAGAGATGACACATGCACAGAGAGAGATGACGCTGGTGGAGAGAGACATGAGGCAGGCAGAGGGTGAGATGGCGCAGGCAGAGAGTCACATGACGTTGGTGGAGAGAGACATGAAGCAGGTAGAGAGTGAGATACACAAAGAGAGAGATGCTACATGCAGACAGTGAGATGACACACGCAAAGAGAGAGATGACGCAGGTGCAGAGAGACATTATGCAGGCAGAGGGTGAGATGGCTCAGGCCGAGAGACACATGATGCTGGTGCAGAGAGACATGATGCAGGTAGAGAGTGAGATACACAAAGAGAGAGATGGTACAGGCAGAGAGTGAGATGACACACGCAAAGAGAGAGATGACGCTGGTGGAGAGAGACATGATGCCTGCAGAGGGTGAGATGGCGCAGGCAGAGAGAGAGATGACACATGCAAAGAGAGAGATAGTGCAGGTGGAGGTAGACATGATGCAGGCAGAGAGTGAGATGACACACGCAAAGAGAGAGATGACGCAGGTGGAGAGAGACATGATGCAGGCAGAGGGTGAGATGGCGCAGGCAGAGAGTCACATGATGCAGGTGGAGTGAGACATGATGCAGCAGAGGGTGAGATGGAGCAGGCAGAGAGAGAGATGGCACACGCAAAGAGAGAGATGGCGCAGGTGGAGGGAGACATGATGCAGGCAGAGGGGAGATGACACACGCAAAGAGAGAGATGACGCTGGTGGAGAGAGACATGATGCCGGCAGAGGGTGAGATGGCATGGGTAGAAAGTCACATGACGCTGGTGGAGAGAGACATGATGCAGGCAGAGGGTAAGATATATAAAGAGATAGATGGTACATGCAGAGAGAGAGATGACACACGTAAAGAGAGAGATGGCGCAGGTGGAGGGAGACATGATGCAGGCAGAGAGTGAGACACACAAAGAGAGAGATGGTACAGGCAGAGAGTGAGATGACACACGCAAATAGAGAGATGACGCTGGTTGAGAGAGACATATGCAGGCAGAGGGTGAGATGTGCAGGCAGAGAGAGAGATGACACATGCAAAGAGAGAGATTGCGCAGGTGGAGGGAGACATGATGCAGGCAGAGAGTGAGATGACACACGCAAAGAGAGATGACGCAGGTGCAGAGAGACATGATGCAGGCAGAGGGTGAGATGGCGCAGGCAGAGAGAGAGATGACACACGCAAAGAGAGAAATGACGCAGGTGGAGAGAGAAATGATGCAGGCAGAGGGTGAGATGGTATAGGCAGAGAGTGAGATGACACACTCAAAGAGAGAGATGACGCAGGTGGAGAGAGACATGATGCAGGCAGAGGGTGAGATGGCGCAGGCAGAGAGTCACATGACGTCGGTGGAGAGAGACATGTAGCAGGTAGAGAGTGAGATACACAAAGAGAGAGATGGTACAGGCAGAGAGTGAGATGACACACGCAAAGAGAGAGATGACGCTGGTGGAGAGAGACATGATGCAGGCAGAGGGTGAGATGGCGCAGGCAGAGAGAGAGATTACACATGCAAAGAGAGAGATGGTGCAGGTGGAGGTAGACATGATGCAGGCAGAGAGTGAGATGACACACGCAAAGAGAGAGATGACGCAGGTGGAGAGAGACATGATGCAGGCAGAGGGTGAGATGGCGCAGGCAGAGAGTCACATGATGCAGGTGGAGAGAGACATGATGCAGGCAGAGGGTGAGATGGAGCAGGCAGAGAGAGAGATGGCACACGCAAAGAGAGAGATGGCGCAGGTGGAGGGAGACATGATGCAGGCAGAGGGGAGATGACACATGCAAAGAGAGAGATAACGCTGGTGGAGAGAGACATGATGCCGGCAGAGGGTGAGATGGCGTGGGTAGAGAGTCACATGACGCTGGTGGAGAGAGACATGATGCAGGCAGAGGGTAAGATACACAAAGAGAAAGATGGTACATGCAGGGAGAGAGATGACACACGCAAAGAGAGAGATGGCGCAGGTGGAGGGAGACATGATGCAGGCAGAGAGTGAGACACACAAAGAGAGAGATGGTACAGGCAGAGAGTGAGATGACACACGCAAATAGAGAGATGACGCTGGTGGAGAGAGACATATGCAGGCAGAGGGTGAGATGGTGCAGGCAGAGAGAGAGATGACACATGCAAAGAGAGAGATTGCGCAGGTGGAGGGAGACATGATGCAGGCAGAGAGTGAGATGACACACGCAAAGAGAGATGACGAAGGTGGAGAGAGACATGATCCAGGCAGAGGGTGACATGGCGCAGGCAGAGAGAGAGATGACACACGCAAAGAGAGAAATGACGCAGGTGGAGAGAGAAATGATGCAGGCAGAGGGTGAGATGGTATAGGCAGAGAGTGAGATGACACACTCAAAGAGAGAGATGACGCAGGTGGAGAGAGACATGATGCAGGCAGAGTGTGAGATGGAGCAGGCAGAGAGTCACATGACACTGGTGGAGAGAGACATGATGCAGGTAGAGAGTGAGATACACAAAGAGAGAGATGGTGCAGGCGGAGATAGAGATGACACATGCACAGAGAGAGATGACGCTGGTGGAGAGAGACATGAGGCAGGCAGAGGGTGAGATGGCGCAGGCAGAGAGTCACATGACGTTGGTGGAGAGAGACATGAAGCAGGTAGAGAGTGAGATACACAAAGAGAGAGATGCTACATGCAGACAGTGAGATGACACACGCAAAGAGAGAGATGATGCTGGTGGAGAGAGACATGATGCAGGCAGAGGGGGAGATGGCGCAGGCAGAGAGAGAGTTGACACATGCAAAGAGAGAGATGGCGCAGGTGGAGGGAGACATGATGCAGTCAGAGGGGAGATGACACACGCAAAGAGAGAGATGACGCTGTTGGAGAGAGACATCATGCAGGCAGAGGGTGAGATGGCGCAGGCAGAGAGTCACTTGACGTTGGTGGAGAGAGACATGATGCAGGTAGAGAGTGAGATACACAAAGAGAGAGATGGTACAGGCAGAGAGTGAGATGACACGCAAAGAGAGAGATGACACTGGTGGAGAGAGACATGAAGCAGGCAGAGGGCGAGATGGCGCAGGCAGAGAGTCACATGTTGCTGGTGGAGAGAGACATGATGCAGGTAGAGATGGAGATACACAAAGAGAGAGATGGTATATGTTGGAAATGGGATCCCTGGCTGGCCAGGGCTTTCGCCAAAGTCAGTCAGAGACCACCACTCCCAAGTCAGGGCAAGGGAGTTACACGCCAAGATAACCCCTGCTCACCCTCTAGGTAACGTGGCGCGAGCAGCAAGGCTAAACTTGGAGGCGATGTAAGTTAAGTATTTGCGCATGCACCCCAGCAACAACACCCAAAGGCCCACCACAAAGGAAACTCCACACAAGGTTATATAAAAATAGCCTTTGTATTACACCAAAACACATTAGATAAAACACACACTTTACAATGTGCCAGAGGCACGGGCAGAATTTACAAGGGATTATTTACAAGACAGGGCCACCTGGACCACTGTCAGGAATCAGAAGTAACACTGTCAGAAATATCACTTACAATGTAAAACATAGAATGTAAAAGCACTTTTAGCACACAACCAGTAACTACTGGTAACCAGGATCTCACTAGCACCACCTGTACTAGGGAGAAAACAACCACCTACATATCACAATACCTGTAGGGGTGTAAGAACATAACACATGATGCAATGCATAACATTCATTCAGAGGTGTAAGAGAAACAAGGCACATGATGTATCAACAACACATTCAGCGGTGCAAAAGCAAAGCACATGACGCATAAAAACACATTCAGAGGTGCAGCACAAGAGAACACATGATGAATAAACTACCCATTCAGAGGTGTAAGAACCAGCAACTACGCAACACAGTCACGTAAGCCACAACTTGGGGCCGTCCCAACGTCAGGGTCCTAAACGGAGCAACTGCCCACAAAGTGCTGGGCAGCTGGATACACTGTTGGGCCACTGCTGGAGCCTCGCAGGCTCTGGCCAGAACAATGTGGGCAAGGAGGGAGCCTCTCAGGGCTCTAAAACATCAAGGGGCGCAGGGAGCCTCTCTCAGGCTCTTAACAAAGGAATGGCCCCAGAGTCTCTCGGGGCCCAAAACACAACTGCGGCGCTTCGGTGGAGTCCCCCTCCTGGGGACTCAGGAAGACAAATGGCAGCAAGAGCCTCTCTGGGCTCTAAAATAAGTGGTGCTGAGAGCCTCTCTGGCTCGGGTTGGAGTCCCCCTCCTGGGGACTCGAATTACACAGAAATGCCCCCTTTCGCTGGAGTCCCTCTCGGGGGACTCGGGAGATACTGGCCGCCTAGAGCCTCTCAGGCTCTCAACAATTACAGGCGCGAGGTCGCGCTACGGGGGAGGGGCGGACACCGACAATGTGTCCCGACGCCCCTCTCCCTTCACTGCCACTCACCGGGTGTCTTCGCAGCAGCGCGGGGCTCCTCTCCCCTCGGGGACGGCGGGGCTCTTTCCTTCGCGTCTCTCCCTCGCGGCCTGGTTGCGGGGACGGGACTTCCGGCTGCCTCTCCCAGGCCGCGCAGGGATTGGCCGGCCCAGCCAAATACTTCCGGGTCGTCGCGGGCAGCGCGGCGGCCCGTTTTAGGCAGGCAGGCGGGGTCCCATTATCCGAGGAGTGGGCTCCCTCGTGATAAATTAATATCTCAGGACGGGGCAATGCCGGGTGGGCTCGGGCTCCAATTTCAAACCCCGAGCGAGGTGGGCACTCGCTCGGCAGAAAAACAGCGGCAATGTCCCGGGCAGGGTGGGCACCTGCCAGGGGACTCTAGACTCGGCAAAAGCGGCGTGGGCAGCCGCGGAAGGACAATGACAGCGCTCCCAGCGCTTAGCTGATAAATAAAGCGCTTCTGAGCGCTAGGGCCGCAATTAAAGCGCTTTCAACGCTTCAGGGGTAAAAGAAAGCGCTCTCCAGCGCTAAGGGCCACAAGGAAGCGCTTCCAAGCGCTAGAGGCAGAGTCCAGGCCCCAAAGTCCCTAAAAGTCAAGCCAAAGTCCTTGTGGGGTCCATCAGCAAGCCAGGGGCTGGGCAGGGCCCAGGGGGGGGCAAGCCTTCCCCTGGGCCCAAGCAGCAGCATGCCCCTGGTAGATCCAAGTCAGAAACAAGAACATTTTCCAAGAGGTCACAGCCTCTTTTTATACAGACAAATCCTTTGTCTAAGGGCAGGGTGGGGGCGGAACCAGTCGCAGTTGGTTCTTGAGTACTCTTGATGGCCCAACCACCCATTTCATTCACTGGGGAGGCTAGGGTCATCAGTCACACCACAGGGGGGCGGAGCCAGCATTGTGTGGGGAAAACCCAGCCCATCCAGGACACAGGTACACTCCTCCCACACATCACTCATGCTAATCTCACACTCACCACCGGGCAGACCCATCCAGACTTCCTGGAGCCTGGCATGCCAGCCAGCTCCAGCCAATCACGCTCCAGCACCCTCACTGCACACATATCTCAATGTCCAGAAGTAGCACTTCCCTTCTAGACACATACATGCTGCATACACCATCTCGCAGCATTCACTCTCACGAGTTCACACATACTAAACTCGAGCCTGCACTCCCCACGCATCAGGAACTACCAAGGACCCATACATTCCCCATGCATTCCTATGGGAGGGCAGGCCTATCTCACTCCACGCACTCAGGGAGCGCACGCACTTTACACTGCGCCACAGTGTCAAAGTGCGCAAAGACCAGAAATCACTATACTTTAAGGCAAAAAGTTCAGGGGTGAACCTGCCACAAGGCCCAAGTCCAACACAACCCCCTTCCAGCCAAAACGCAGGGTAGGCCAATCACCACTGTGATGGACTTCCCTTCTTGGGGCGATAGAACACGGCCGCGGGCCAGCACTGCAGGGACACCCTCCGGTTCTACGCCACGTTGACCCATAAGCCAAGCACATCCTTAAAAAAAACAGGCCCAACTAGGCTACCCCACTGGTACTCCTTAGTTGTCCACGGCTAGGACCAGGCCCTAGGCCACACAGATACCACTGGTCCATGCCCATCCACAGAGTGGGGGGTTGTAACCCCTGGCCTGCACTCGCCATTCTACACTCCCTTTCTCAGTGTAGTTCCAAACTACCACTGATCCTTCAACCTAGGGTCCGCACCCTCAGGCTGACCAGAGGTCATGGGCAAGAATGCCCCACCCTACCTCTACTTCTGAAGCACCCTCCAGAACACAACTCTCCCACCAGTTTAGGACCTTACTTCCTCAGCAGCAGTGACCACAGTCAGACCACCACCAGAACGGTGTAGCGAGGCGTTGCACGTCGCGGTGCCCCCCAGTTGCGGTGCATCCTATGGCTCGTTGACGGTGTCGAGACGACGTCGGTGAGCGCAGAGGCGGCGTTGCTCGAGGGGGACGTTGCTCAGTGCGGTGCCTACAGGACACCAGGGTGGTCATGACTGAGTCACAACTCCCTTAACTGGTTTACCACCTGGGATTCAAATTCACCGGATGCACAGGGGTCAGACTTCCTCTGACCCCCTTCCAGAGTTCTGCACCCTCCCACTGTAGAACAGGGTCCCTCCACTTAAGGTAGGCCCCACCTGCTCTCAGGGTAGTACCACAACACTCAGCCAAGAACCCTAAAGATCCCTGCTAGGCCTGTACCACCCCTTCTGGGAAACACAGGGTCTCTTCACTTAAGATGAGCCCCACCTGTGTTCACAGGGGTACCCCTAGAAGACAAACCGGCCAGGACACTGGCTACAGTCGCCCTGCTGTCCAGGACAGGCAACACCTGACCCTGGCTCCCCAACCTAGGGACGCTACCCTTTGGTTAGATGCCTGGCGCACCAGGACTTCTACAAGTTGGAAACAAAAATCTAAGACTTTCTCTCCTCCTTCAGCAGCAAGGCAACCACTGCAGGTCAATACCCCATACAGCTTACCCGGTTCCTTCTCTTCAGGCAGGAGTTCCCTCTTGTAACTTCAGGACACTACATACAGTTGCCCTTACGTCCAGATCCGGAAACACCGGCTACTGGCTCCCCAACCGAGGGACGTACCCCTTTGGTCAGATGCCTGGCGCACCAGGACTTCCTTGAGGGTGACACAACTAATGTGTCGTGTACAAGTCTGCCTGACACTCAGGACAGAAGTGTCATCACCATGGTCACTCCCTGGCGACACAACCCTTCTGGTTGGCCCCTGACCCACTGGCTCTTCCACTGGGGAACCTATCCCCCTCGCACCCCTCCATCTGGACTTCTGCACCCTCCCAACTGGAGCGGTACTGCCAGACACCAGAACTACTGGAACCCTGGTGTTGGACTTTGGCCCTTAGGGCAGGTTCACCCCTAGACTTTTTGCTTGAAATGGTGACCTGGAGATGGTGATTTTTGGATTCTGCGCACTTTCACTGTGTCCCAGGGGAAAGTGTGTGCGCACTCTGAGTGCATGTGCTGAGCTAGGCCTGCCCGCCCATAGGAATGCATGGGGAATGTATGTGTCCCTGGTAGTTCCTGATGCGTGGGGTGTACAGGCTTGAGTCTGGTATGTGTGAACTCGTGAGAGTGAATGCTGCGAGATGGTGTATGCAGCATGTATGTGTCTAGTAGGGAAGCGCCATTTCTAGACATGGCTGTACGTGTGCAGTGAGGGTGCTGGCGTGTGATTGGCTGGAGCTGGCTGGCATGCCAGGCTCCAGGAAGTCTGGATGGGTCTGCCCGGTGGTGAGTGGGAGATTAGCATGAGTGATGTGTGGGAGGAGTGTACCTGTGTCCTGGATGGGCTGGGTTTTCCCCACACAATGCTGGCTCCGCCCCCCTGTGGTGTGTCTAATGACCCAAGCCCTGCCAGTGAATAGAGAGGGTGGTTGAGGTAAACAGAGTACTCAAGAAGCAGCTGCGACTGGTTCCGCCCCCACCCTGCACCTTCAGACAAAGGGAAATACTGTATAAAAATGGGGCTGTGTCCCCACAGAGGTTGTTCTCTTCCAGGATCCTGAGGGGGCTGTTGCTGCTGCTGCTGGGCCAGAGAGACCGCCACTTGGGGTGTCTCCCTGCCTGGAGACCCAGTGAGCTGGCTCTGGACCCAGCCTTCCCCCCCCCCTACCCCCCTGGAGGACTTTTGCTGCACTTTGGGCTGTCCTCTAGCGCTGGGAGCGCTGGAATTGCCTCTTAGCGCTTGGAAGCGCTTGCAGATTCCTCCTAGCGCCTGGGAGCGCTTTTGTTCTGCTATAGCGCTTTGGAGCGCTTTCTTGTGGCTTGTAGCGCTGAGGAGCGCTTTGCCTGCCTAGCGAGTGCCTACCTCGCTTTATAATTGATTAGGAGGCCGGTGCCCACCCGGCATTGCCCAGGTCCGTGGTTTATTTGGATCACGAGGGAGCCCACTCCTCGGATCATGGGAGCCTGCCTGCCTGCCCAAGAAGCGAGCCGCCGCGCTGCCCGCGGCGACCCGGAAGTGTTTGGGGGTCCGACCAATCCCAGCGCGGCCCAGGAAAGGCCGACCGGATGTCCCGCCTTGTAGCCTGCGTCCCGCCCCCGGGGCTCCCGAGGACGAGGGAGAGCCCCGGAGCCCAGCGAGGAGGAGGGAAACCAAGGAGCCGCCCTGCAGCCCAGACAGCCGGTGAGTGCAGGGGCGGGTTCCGTGTTGTCCTGCGAGCGGCCCCCGTTGAGGGAGGGGCCGCTCCACAGAGAGGAGCCCCCGGACCTTCATCAGAGCCCGGTGGGGCTGAAGTGCTGAGCTCCAAGTGCCCCACGTGGTGAGGAGCCGAGAGAGGCTCAAGGCGACCCCTGCTTGGTTCCAGAGTTCCCCAGAGGAACTCCACCGCCCGCATCAGTGATTAGGAGCTCCAAGACTCCTAGGCTCCATTGTTGTTGCGAGCCCAGAGGAGGCTCAGGGGGCATTTGCAAAGTTGAGTCCCCCGTGAGGGGCTCCACCAAGGCAGCATTTCGTGTTTAGAGCCCAGTGAGGCTCTGGAGGGCCACATTTATTTCTTAGGGCCCGGAGAGAGGCTCCAGGCGCCAAAGTGGTTGTGAAGGGCCCAGAGAGGCTCTTGAGCCCCCACTGTTGTTCTTGAGCCCTGGCAGGCTCAAACATTGTTGCACCAGTTGCCCAGCACTTTGTGGGCAACTGCTACGTTTAGGCCCCCCTGACTTTGGACACAGGGCGTCCTAGCCCCAGAGAGGCCAGTTGGCCTAGGGACAGTCACAGGTGGTGACTTACGTGAGTTTGGCGCAACTGTACTTTTTCTGCACCTCTGAATGTATTGTGATGCATCATGTGTTTTCCTCCCTTACACCTCTGAATGAATGTTATGCATTGCATCATGTGTTATGTGCTTCCACCCCCACAGGTATTGTGATGTGTAGGTGGTTGTTTTCTCCCTAGTACAGGTGGTGCTAGTGAGGTCCTGGTTACCAGTGATTACTGGTTGTGTGCTATTTTGTGCTATATTCTATGTACTAAGTGCTATTTCTGAAAGTGCTACTTCTGATTCCTGACAGTGGTCCAGGTGGCCCTGTCTTGTAAATAATCCCTTGTAAATTCTGCCCGTGCCTCTGGCACATTGTAAAGTGTGTGTTTTATCTAATGTGTTTTGGTGTAATACAAAGGCTATTTTTATATAACCTTGTGTGGAGTTTCCTTTGTGGTGGGCCCTGGGAGTTGTTGCTGGGGTGCATGCGCAAATACTTAACTTACATCGCCTCCAAGTTTAGCCTTGCTGCTCGCGCCACGTTACCTAGAGGGTGAGTAGGGGTTATCTTGGCGTGTAACTCCCTTGCCCTGACTTGGGTGTGGTGGTCTCTGACTGACTTCGGGGACGGCGGGGCTCTTTCCTTCGCGTCTCTCCCTCGCAGCCTGGTTGCGGGGGCGGGACTTCCGGCTGCCTCTCCCGGGCCGCGCAGGGATTGGCCGGCCCAGCCCAATACTTCCGGGTCGTCGCGGGCAGCGCGGCTGCCCGTTTTAGGCAGGCAGGCGGGGTCCCATTATCCGAGGAGTGGGCTCCCTCGTGATAAATTAATATCTCAGGACGGGGCAATGCCGGGTGGACTCCGGCTCCAATTTCAAACCCCGAGCGAGGTGGGCACTCTTTCGGCAGAAAAACAGCGGCAATGTCCCGGGCAGGGTGGGCACCTGCCAGGGGACTCTAGACTCGGCAAAAGCGGCGTGGACAGCCGCGGAAGGACAATGACAGCGCTCCCAGCGCTTAGCCAATAAATAAAGCGCTTCTGAGCGCTAGGGCCGCAATTAAAGCGCTTTCAATGCTTCAGGGGTAAAAGAAAGCGCTCTCCAGCGCTAAGGGCCACAAGGAAGCGCTTCCAAGCGCTAGAGGCAAAGTCCAGGCCCCAAAGTCCCTAAAAGTCAAGCCAAAGTCCTTGTGGGGTCCATCAGCAAGCCAGGGGCTGGGCAGGGCCCAGGGGGGGGGCAAGCCTTCCCACGCGCCCAAGCAGCAGCATGCCCCTGGTAGATCCAAGTCAGAAACAAGAACATTTTCCAAGAGGTCACCAGGTGGAGAGAGACATGATGCCGGCAGAGGGTGAGATGGCGCAGGCAGAGAGTCACATGATGCTGGTGGAGAGAGACATGATGCAGGCAGAGGGTGAGATACACAAAGAGAGAGATGGTACAGGCAGAGAGTGAGATGACACACGCAAAGAGAGAGATGACGCAGGTGGAGAGAGACATGATGCAGGCAGAGGGTGAGATGGCGCAAGCAGAGAGAGAGATGACATACGCAAAGAGAGAGATGACGCAGGTGGAGAGAGACATGATGCAGGCAGAGGGTGAGATGGGACAGGCAGAGAGTGAGATGACACACTCAAAGAGAGAGATGACCCAGGTGGAGAGAGACATGATGCAGGCAGAGGGTGAGATGGCGCAGGCAAAGAGTCACATGACGCTGGTGGAGAGAGACATGATGCAGGTAGAGAGTGAGATACACAAAGAGAAAGATGGTACAGGCATAGAGAGAGATGACACACGCAAAGAGAGAGATGACGCTGGTGGAAAGAGACATGATGCAGGCAGAGGGTGAGATGGCGCAGGCAGAGAGTCACATGATGCTGGTGGAGAGAGACATGATGCAGGTAGAGAGTGAGATACACATAGAGAGAGATACTACAGGCAGAGAGTGAGATGACACACACAAAGAGAGAGATGACGCTGGTGGAGAGAGACATGATGCAGGCAGAGGGTGAGATGGCGCAGGCAGAGAGAGAGATGAAACATGCAAAGAGAGAGATGGCGCAGGTAGAGGGAGACATGATGCAGTCAGATGGGAGATGACACACGCAAAGAGAGAGATGACGCTGATGGAGAGAGACATGATGCAGGCAGAGGGTGGGATTGCGCAGGCAGAGAGTCAATTGACGCTGGTGAAGAGAGACATGATGCAGGTAGAGAGTGAGATTCACAAAGAGAGAGATGGTACAGGCAGTGAGTGAGATGACACACGCAAAGAGAGAGATGACGCTGGTGGAGAGAGACATGATGCAGGCAGAGGGTGAGATGGCGCAGGCAGAGAGTCACATGACGCTGGTGGAGAGAGACATGATGCAGGTAGAGAGTGAGATACACAAAGTGAGAGATGGTACAGGCAGAGAGTGAGATGACACACGCAAAGAGAGAGATGACGCTTGTGGAGAGAGACAAGATGCAGGCAGAGTGTGAGATGGTGCAGGGAGATAGAGAGATGACACATGCAAAGAGAGAGATGGCGCAGGTGGAGGGAAACATGATGCAGTCAGAGAGGAGATGACACACGCAAAGAGAGAGATGACACTGATGGAGAGAGACATGATGCAGGCAGAGGGTGAGATCGCGCAGGCAGAGAGTCACTTGACGCTGGTGGAGAGAGACATGATGCAGGTAGAGAGTGAGATACACAAAGAGAGAGATGGAACAGGCAGAGAGTGAGATGAGACACGCAAAGAGAGAGATGACGCTGGTGGAGAGAGACATGATGCAGGCAGAGGGTGAGATGGCGCAGGCAGAGAGTCACATGACGCTGGTGTAGAGAGACATGATGCAGGTAGAGAGTGAGATACACAAAGAGAGAGATGGTACAGGCAGAGAGAGATGACACATGCAAAGAGAGAGATGAAGCTGGTGGAGAGACACATGATGCAGGCAGAGGGTGAGATGGCGCAGGCAGAGAGTCACATGACGCTGGTGGAGAGAGACATGATGCAGGTAGAGAGTGAGATACACAAAGAGAGAGATGGTACAGGCAGAGAGTGAGATGACACATGCAAAGAGAGAGATGAGGCTGGTGGAGAGAAACATGATGCAGGTAGAGGATGAGATGGCGCAGGCAGAGAGAGAGATGACACATGCTAAGAGAGAGATGGCGCAGGTGGAGGGAGACATGATGCAGGTAGAGGGGAGATGACACACGCAAAGAGAGCGATGACGCTGGTGGAGAGAGACATGATGCAGGCAGAGGGTGAGATGGTGCAGGCAGAGAGTCACATGATGCTGGTGGAGAGAGACATGATGCAGGTAGAGAGTGAGATACACAAAGAGAGAGATGGTACAGGCAGAGACAGCGATGACACACGCAAAGAGAGAGATGACACACGCAAAGAGAGAGATGACGCTGATGGAGAGTGTTAGAATTGGGGGTCTCTGGTTGGCGCAAGTATACACTTGTGACAAGCAGGGACCCTCTCCTCTAAGTCAGGGCGAAGGATGACCCCTTAGAATTACCCTTGCTCACCCTCTAGGTGCGTGGCGTGAGCAGCCAAGGCTATTTTTCAGGCGTTAGTTAGTTAAGCATTTGTAATAGTACACACAGTAAAATATACCAATCCCCCCACAAATGGACACCAGGCTGTAAATATATAAAAATACGCTTCTTTATGTAAAAATATATATATGTAACTCAACAGACTTATCACAAGACCAAATAACGTTTTTGTTGCTCCACAGGTTGTAAATAGGCAAAGGTTCTTAGTTGTAGCTTTCAATGGTTGTTTGTTTGTTCAAAGAAAATAGTTCGTTTTACTCTCTTTCTTGATGTCTTAAATTCCACAGTTCTCTCAGTGTTCTCTCCTTTCAAAAGAAAGCCTCTCTCTGTTCTGGGGCTTTGGGACCCTCCCCGGGCCTTTGGCGTGCCTTGCAGCGCCTCTCCTGCCTTCCAGGGTGAAACTGACACAGCCCCTACCAACTCTCACGCATCGGGCGTGAGCACGCCTGTGCCGGCCCCGGCTCTTCCTCTCAGCTCGAGGACAGAGTTAAAGGCGGGCCGGCCCAGCAAGCAGTGCAGCAGGTAGGGGGGAGCTCGGGGTCCCTGACGGGGAGTACTGACGGAGCCCTCAGCTCTGACTCACCCGTGGGGGCTCCTGGGCACTCGGGCACTTCTCGGCTCGGCTCTCAGTCGAGCAACAGCTGGAGGGCAGGGAAGGAAAGCGTTGCGGTCCCCGAGCCCGAGGGAGACTTTGCAGAACACTTCAGTCACTTGGATCAGAGTCGGCACAGGCTTGTGCGACTCCAACGATGGGGGCACTCGTGGATCTTGACGCCAGCGGGCGTATGCAGCCAGGCAGGCGCGGCCCGCGACCCTTGGCACGACGGTGCGGGGGTCTCCTCAGCGGGGGCGGCGCAGCCTGGCCAACCTCAGGTATTGTGAAGCGGGGTCACAGGGCACGGACTGTGCAGCTGTGGACCCGGCGTGGATCACAATCCACAAAGGAAATTCCGGCGGGAGGGGTGAGAGCGCTTCAAGGCACTCCAGTAGCAGGCAAGGGGCAGAGGAGCAGGAAGCCAAGCCTGGGGGCAGAGAGCGACTCCGATCGGAGCGAGGCTCTCACAGGGCAGAGGCTGGCAAGCTACCGAGTGCCACAGCCCTAGGAGGGGGCGATGAGGGGCGCAGTCTTCCTCCAGCAGGGAAGCACACACGGCTCGAAAGTCAAGACGAGCAAAAGCACCAAGGACCCACTAGTCCTGGGGTCCAGGTCAGGGGGCAAGCTCAATCAAGCCCTTGGAGAATGTTTAAAGCACAAAGAAGCAAAGTCTTTTCTCAGCAAGTCTTCTCCTCTCCTTTCTCAGCAAGGCAAGCAGCAGGCCAGTCCTCCCAGCGTCTCTTCTCCTTCTAGTCGGGCAGAGGTCCTTCGTGGTAAAAAAGGATTCTAATTTACAAGGAGCAGGGCTCCTACTTTTATACTCAGTTTCTTTTGTTCTTACAGGCCAGGGGGGCCTTTGCATAACTGCTCTCAGCCTCTGAGCACTTGTGGTGGGTACTTCTGGCTTCTGCATTCAGTGTGAGGACAGGCACATCAGCCGCTCCCCAGGGGGGCGGAGCCAGCATTGTGTGGACAGGGGCAGCCAGCAGCACTTTGTTGACAAGCTTCGGTCCTTCCTGGGCCAGGTGCAGGCTGAGTCATCAGTCGCTCCCCAGGGGGGCGGAGCCAGCATTGTGGTGGCAGAGCACAGCCTGATGCCTAGTTCAGGGAAACTCCCACCTCCCACTAAGGTGTCATCCTGCCATTCACCACCTGTCACCTCCCAGCCCTGTCACTCATACAACTCAGACAGTCAGATACACACAAAGCAGAGGCGGGCTGAAATGGTTAGGCAAGCAAATGCTATCTTTCTAAAAGTAGCATTTGCAAACACAGGATATTAAAATAAACTTTACTAAAAGAAGTATTTTATTATTCTGAGTTCAGGCATACTAAACATTAATTTCTACCATGTTCCCTGAGCCTGCTGGGATTATAGAGTGTAATAATTCCAGCAGCCCATCTGGCCTAAAGGGAACAGGTAGCCTTACAACAGTGAAAAACGAATTTGGCAGTAATTCACTATTAGGACATGTCACACACATCAGAGCATGTCCTACCTTACACTTACAATGCACCCTGCCCTCAGGCCTACCATAGGGGTGACTGATATGAAGTTAAGGGAAGGTTTTAGGGGCTGGCAAGTGTGTGCACTTGCCCAGCCAGCATGACAGTACCAGACTGCACGCAGGTTCTGCAATGGCAGACCCTAGACACATTTGAAGGCTGCTTCTGTGGGTGGCGCAACCAGTGCTGCAGGCCCACTAGCAGTATTGGCATTTACAAGCCCTGGCACTCCTGGTGCACTTTACTGGGGACTGACAGTAAATCCAATGAACCAATCATGGACATCAATCACAGTTACATTTTACATAGGGAGAGCATATGCACTTAAGCACTGGTCAGCAGTGGTAAAGTGCCCAGAGTCATTAAACCAACAAAAACAGGTCAGAGAGAGTATTGGAGGAAGGCAAAAAGTTTAGGGATGACCCTGCCAAGAGGCCCAGGTCCAAGAGACATGATGCAGGCAGAGGGTGAGATGGCGCAGGCAGAGAGTCACATGACGCTGGTGTAGAGAGACATGATGCAGGTAGAGAGTGAGATACACAAAGAGAGAGATGGTACAGGCAGAGAGAGAGATGACACATGCAAAGAGAGAGATGAAGCTGGTGGAGAGACACATGATGCAGGCAGAGGGTGAGATGGCGCAGGCAGAGAGTCACATGACGCTGGTGGAGAGAGACATGATGCAGGTAGAGAGTGAGATACACAAAGAGAGAGATGGTACAGGCATAGAGTGAGATGACACATGCAAAGAGAGAGATGAGGCTGGTGGAGAGAGACATGATGCAGGCAGAGGATGAGATGGCGCAGGCAGAGAGTGAGATGACACATGCAAAGAGAGAGATGGCGCAGGTGGAGGGAGACATGATGCAGGTAGAGGGGAGATGACACACGCAAAGAGAGCGATGACGCTGGTGGAGAGAGACATGATGCAGGCAAAGGGTGAGATGGCGCAGGCAGAGAGTCACATGATGCTGGTGGAGAGAGACATGATACAGGTAGAGAGTGAGATACACAAAGAGAGAGATTGTACAGGCAGAGAGAGAGATGACACACGCAAAGAGAGAGATGACGCTGGTGGAGAGAGACGTGATGGAGGCAGAGGGTGAGATGGCACAGGCAGAGAGAGAGATGACACATGCAAAGAGAGAGATGGCGCAGGTGGAGGGAAACATGATGCAGGCGGAGAGTGAGATGACATACGCAAAGAGAGAGATGACGCAGGTGGAGAGAGACATGATGCAGGCAGAGGGTGAGATGGCACAGGCAGAGAGAGAGATGACATACGCAAAGAGAGAGATGACGCAGATGGAGAGAGACATGATGCAGGCAGAGGGTGAGATGGGACAGGCAGAGAGTGAGATGACACACTCAAAGAGAGAGATGACGCTGGTGGAGAGAGACATGATGCAGGCAGAGGGTGAGATGGCGCAGGTAGAGAGTCACATGATGCTGGTGGAGAGAGACATGATGCAGGTAGAGAGTGAGATACACAGAGAGAGAGATGCTACAGGCAGAGAGTGAGATGACACACACAAAGAGAGAGATGACGCTGGTGGAGAGAGACATGATGCAGGCAGAGGGTGAGCTGGCGCAGGCAGAGAGAGAGATGACACAGGCAAAGAGAGAGATGGCGCAGGTGGAGGGAGACATGATGTAGTCAGAGGGGATATGACAAACGCAAAGAGAGAGATGACGCTGATGGAGAGAGACATGATGCAGGCAGAGGGTGGGATGGCGCAGGCAGAGAGTCACATGTTGCTGGTGGAGAGAGTCATGATGCAGGTAGAGAGTGAGATACACAAAGAGAGAGCTGGTCCAGGCAGAGAGTGAGATGACACACGCAAAGAGAGAGATGACGCTGGTGGAGAGAGACATGATACAGGCAGAGGGTGAGATGGCGCAGGCAGAGAGTCACATGACGCTGGTGGAGAGAGACATGATGCAGGTAGAGAGTGAGATACGCAAAGTGAGAGATGGTACAGGCAGAGAGTGAGATGACACACGCAAAGAGAGAGATGACGCTGGTGGAGAGAGACATAATGCAGGCAGAGGGTGAGATGGTGCAGGGAGAGAGAGAGATGACACATGCAAAGAGAGAGATGTCGCAGGTGGAGGGAAACATGATGCAAGCAGACAGTGAGATGACAAACGCAAAGCGAGAGATGAAGCAGATGGAGAGAGACATGATGCAGGCAGAGGGTGAGATGGCGCAGACAGAGAGAGAGATGACACACGCAAAGAGAAAGATGACGCAGGTGGAGAGAGACATGATGCAGGCAGAGGCTGAGATGGTGCAGGCAGAGAGTGAGATGACACAAGCAAAGAGAGAGATGACACAGGTGGAGAGAGACATGATGCAGGCAGAGGGTGAGATGGTGCAGGCAGAGAGTCACATGATGCTGGTGGAGAGAGACATGATGCAGGTAGAGAGTGAGATACACAAAGAGAGAGATGGTACAGGCAGAGAGTGAGGTGACACACGCAAAGAGAGAGATGACGCTTGTGGAGAGAGACATGATGCAGGCAGAGCGTGAGATGGCGCAGGCAGAGAGTCACATGACGCTGGTGGAGAGAGACATGAAGCAGGTAGAGAGTGAGATACACAAAGTGAGAGATGGTACAGGCAGAGAGTGAGATGACACACGCAAAGAGAGAGATGACGCTGATGGAGAGAGACATGATGCAGGCAGAGGGTGGGATGGCGCAGGCAGAGAGTCACTTGATGCTGCTGGAGAGAGACATGATGCAGGTAGAGAGTGAGATACACATAGAGAGAGATGCTACAGGCAGAGAGTGAGATGACACACGCAAAGAGAGAGATGACGCTGGTGGAGAGAGACATGATGCAGGCAGAGGGTGAGATGGCACAGGCAGAGAGAATGATGACACATGCAAAGAGAGAGATGGTGCAGGTGGAGGTGCGACATGATGCAGTCAGATGGGAGATGACACACGCAAAGAGAGAGATGACGCTGATGGAGAGAGACATGATGCAGGCAGAGGGTGGGATGGCGCAGGCAGAGAGTCACTTGACGCTGGTGGAGAGAGACATGATGCAGGTAGAGAGTGAGATTCACAAAGAGAGAGATGGTACAGGCAGAGAGTGAGATGACACACGCAAAGAGAGAGATGATGCTGGTGGAGAGAGACATGATACAGGCAGAGGGTGAGATGGCGCAGGCAGAGAGTCACATGACGCTGGTGGAGAGAGACATGATGCAGGTAGAGAGTGAGATACACAAAGTGAGAGATGGTACAGGCAGTGAGTGAGATGACACACACAAAGAGAGAGATGACGCTGGTGGAGAGAGACAAGATGCAGGCAGAGTGTGAGATGGTGCAGGGAGATAGAGAGATGACACACGCAAAGAGAGAGATGACGCTGATGGAGAGAGACATGATGCAGGCAGAGGGTGAGATGGTGGAGGCAGAGAGTCACTTGATGCTGGTGGAGAGAGACATGATGCAGGTAGAGAGTGAGATACACAAAGAGAGAGATGGAACAGGCAGAGAGTGAGATGACACACGCAAAGAGAGAGATGACGCTGGTGGAGAGAGACATGATGCGGCAGAGGGCGAGATGGTGCAGGCAGAGAGTCACATGTTGCTGGTGGAGAGAGACATGATGCAGGTAGAGAGTGAGATGCACAAAGAGAGAGATGGTACAGGAACAGAGAGTAAGATGACACACGCAAAGAGAGAGATGACGCTGGTGGAGAGAGACATGATGCAGGCAGAGGGTGAGATGGAGCAGGGAGAGAGAGAGATGACACATGCAAAGAGAGAGATGGCGCAGGTGGAGGGAGACATGATGCAGGCAGACAGTGAGATGATACATGCAAAGAGAGAGATAAAGCAGGTGGAGAGAGACAGGATGCAGGCAGAGGGTGTGATGGCGCAGGCAGAGAGAGAGATGACACACGCAAAGAGAAAGATGCCGCAGGTGGAGAGAGACATGATGCAGGCAGAGGGTGAGATGGTACAGGCAGAGAGTGAAATGACACACGCAAAGAGAGAGATGACACAGGTGGAGAGAGACATGATGCAGGCAGAGGGTGAGATGGCGCAGGCAGAGAGTCACATGACGCTGGTGTAGAGAGACATGATGCAGGTAGAGAGTGAGATACACAAAGAGAGAAATGGTACAGGCAGAGAGAGAGATGACACATGCAAAGAGAGAGATGACGCTGGTGAAGAGAGACATGATGCAGGCAGAGGGTGAGATGGCGCAGGCAGAGTGTCACATGACGCTGGTGGATAGAGACATGAAGCAGGTAGAGAGTGAGATACACAGAGAGAGATGCTACAGGCATAGAGTGAGATGACACACGCAAAGACAGAGATGACGCTGGTGGAGAGAGACATGATGCAGGCAGAGGATTAGATGGCGCAGGCAGAGAGAGAGATGACAGATGCAAAGAGAGAGATGGCGCAGGTGGAGGGAGACATGATGCAGGCAGACAGTGAGATGACACATGGAAAGAGAGAGATGGCGCAGGTGGAGGGAGACATGATGCAGTCAGAAGGGAGATGACACACACAAAGAGAGAGATGACGCTGATGGAGAGAGACATGATGCAGGCAGAGGGTGAGATGGCGCAGGAAGAGAGAGAGATGACACATGCAAAGAGAGAGATGGCGCAGGTGGAGGGAGACATGATGCAGGCAGACAGTGAGATGACACATGCTAAGAGAGAGATGAAGCAGGTGGAGAGAGACATGATGCAGGCAGAGGGTGAGATGGCGCAGACAGAGAGAGAGATGACACACGCAAAGAGAAAGATGACGCAGGTGGAGAGAGACATGATGCAGGCAGAGGCTGAGATGGTGCAGGCAGAGAGTGAGATGACACACGCAAAGAGAGAGATGACACAGGTGGAGAGAGACATGATGCAGGCAGAGGGTGAGATGGCGCAGGCAGAGAGTCACATGATGCTGGTGGAGAGAGACATGATGCAGGTAGAGAGTGAGATACACAAAGAGAGAGATGGTACAGGCAGAGAGTGAGGTGACACACGCAAAGAGAGAGATGACGCTTGTGGAGAGAGACATGATGCAGGCAGAGGGTGAGATGGCGCAGGCAGAGAGTCACATGACGCTGGTGGAGAGAGACATGAAGCAGGTAGAGAGTGAGATACACAAAGTGAGAGATGGTACAGGCAGAGAGTGAGATGACACACGCAAAGAGAGAGATGACGCTGATGGAGAGAGACATGATGCAGGCAGAGGGTGGGATGGCGCAGGCAGAGAGTCACTTGATGCTGCTGGAGAGAGACATGATGCAGGTAGAGAGTGAGATACACATAGAGAGAGATGCTACAGGCAGAGAGTGAGATGACACACGCAAAGAGAGAGATGACGCTGGTGGAGAGAGACATGATGCAGGCAGAGGGTGAGATGGCACAGGCAGAGAGAATGATGACACATGCAAAGAGAGAGATGGCGCAGGTGGAGGTGCGACATGATGCAGTCAGAGGGGAGATGACAAACGCAAAGAGAGAGATGACGCTGATGGAGAGAGACATGATGCAGGCAGAGGGTGGGATGGCGCAGGCAGAGAGTCACTTGACGCTGGTGGAGAGAGACATGATGCAGGTAGAGAGTGAGATTCACAAAGAGAGAGATGGTACAGGCAGAGAGTGAGATGACACACGCAAAGAGAGAGATGATGCTGGTGGAGAGAGACATGATACAGGCAGAGGGTGAGATGGCGCAGGCAGAGAGTCACATGACGCTGGTGGAGAGAGACATGATGCAGGTAGAGAGTGAGATACACAAAGTGAGAGATGGTACAGGCAGTGAGTGTGATGACACACACAAAGAGAGAGATGACGCTGGTGGAGAGAGACAAGATGCAGGCAGAGTGTGAGATGGTGCAGGGAGATAGAGAGATGACACACGCAAAGAGAGAGATGACGCTGATGGAGAGAGACATGATGCAGGCAGAGGGTGAGATGGCGGAGGCAGAGAGTCACTTGATGCTGGTGGAGAGAGACATGATGCAGGTAGAGAGTGAGATACACAAAGAGAGAGATGGAACAGGCAGAGAGTGAGATGACACACACAAAGAGAGAGATGACGCTGGTGGAGAGAGACATGATGCGGCAGAGGGCGAGATGGTGCAGGCAGAGAGTCACATGTTGCTGGTGGAGAGAGACATGATGCAGGTAGAGAGTGAGATGCACAAAGAGAGAGATGGTACAGGAACAGAGAGTAAGATGACACACGCAAAGAGAGAGATGACGCTGGTGGAGAGAGACATGATGCAGGCAGAGGGTGAGATGGAGCAGGGAGAGAGAGAGATGACACATGCAAAGAGAGAGATGGCGCAGGTGGAGGGAGACATGATGCAGGCAGACAGTGAGATGATACATGCAAAGAGAGAGATAAAGCAGGTGGAGAGAGACAGGATGCAGGCAGAGGGTGTGATGGCGCAGGCAGAGAGAGAGATGACACACGCAAAGAGAAAGATGCCGCAGGTGGAGAGAGACATGATGCAGGCAGAGGGTGAGATGGTACAGGCAGAGAGTGAAATGACACACGCAAAGAGAGAGATGACACAGGTGGAGAGAGACATGATGCAGGCAGAGGGTGAGATGGCGCAGGCAGAGAGTCACATGACGCTGGTGTAGAGAGACATGATACAGGTAGAGAGTGAGATACACAAAGAGAGAAATGGTACAGGCAGAGAGAGAGATGACACATGCAAAGAGAGAGATGACGCTGGTGAAGAGAGACATGATGCAGGCAGAGGGTGAGATGGCGCAGGCAGAGTGTCACATGACGCTGGTGGATAGAGACATGAAGCAGGTAGAGAGTGAGATACACAGAGAGAGATGCTACAGGCATAGAGTGAGATGACACACGCAAAGAAAGAGATGACGCTGGTGGAGAGAGACATGATGCAGGCAGAGGATTAGATGGCGCAGGCAGAGAGAGAGATGACAGATGCAAAGAGAGAGATGGCGCAGGTGGAGGGAGACATGATGCAGGCAGACAGTGAGATGACACATGCAAAGAGAGAGATGGCGCAGGTGGAGGGAGACATGATGCAGTCAGAAGGGAGATGACACACACAAAGAGAGAGATGACGCTGATGGAGAGAGACATGATGCAGGCAGAGGGTGAGATGGCGCAGGAAGAGAGAGAGATGACACATGCAAAGAGAGAGATGGCGCAGGTGGAGGGAGACATGATGCAGGCAGACAGTGAGATGACACATGCAAAGAGAGAGATGAAGCAGGTGGAGAGAGACATGATGCAGGCAGAGGGTGAGATGGCGCAGACAGAGAGAGAGATGACACACGCAAAGAGAAAGATTACGCAGGTGGAGAGAGACATGATGCAGGCAGAGGCTGAGATGGTGCAGGCAGAGAGTGAGATGACACACGCAAAGAGAGAGATGACACAGGTGGAGAGAGACATGATGCAGGCAGAGGGTGAGATGGCGCAGGCAGAGAGTCACATGATGCTGGTGGAGAGAGACATGATGCAGGTAGAGAGTGAGATACACAAAGAGAGAGATGGTACAGGCAGAGAGTGAGGTGACACACGCAAAGAGAGAGATGACGCTTGTGGAGAGAGACATGATGCAGGCAGAGGGTGAGATGGCGCAGGCAGAGAGTCACATGACGCTGGTGGAGAGAGACATGAAGCAGGTAGAGAGTGAGATACACAAAGTGAGAGATGGTACAGGCAGAGAGTGAGATGACACACGCAAAGAGAGAGATGACGCTGATGGAGAGAGACATGATGCAGGCAGAGGGTGGGATGGCGCAGGCAGAGAGTCACTTGATGCTGCTGGAGAGAGACATGATGCAGGTAGAGAGTGAGATACACATAGAGAGAGATGCTACAGGCAGAGAGTGAGATGACACACGCAAAGAGAGAGATGACGCTGGTGGAGAGAGACATGATGCAGGCAGAGGGTGAGATGGCACAGGCAGAGAGAATGATGACACATGCAAAGAGAGAGATGGCGCAGGTGGAGGTGCGACATGATGCAGTCAGAGGGGAGATGACAAACGCAAAGAGAGAGATGACGCTGATGGAGAGAGACATGATGCAGGCAGAGGGTGGGATGGCGCAGGCAGAGAGTCACTTGACGCTGGTGGAGAGAGACATGATGCAGGTAGAGAGTGAGATTCACAAAGAGAGAGATGGTACAGGCAGAGAGTGAGATGACACATGCAAAGAGAGAGATGATGCTGGTGGAGAGAGACATGATACAGGCAGAGGGTGAGATGGCGCAGGCAGAGAGTCACATGACGCTGGTGGAGAGAGACATGATGCAGGTAGAGAGTGAGATACACAAAGTGAGAGATGGTACAGGCAGTGAGTGAGATGACACACACAAAGAGAGAGATGACGCTGGTGGAGAGAGACAAGATGCAGGCAGAGTGTGAGATGGTGCAGGGAGATAGAGAGATGACACACGCAAAGAGAGAGATGACGCTGATGGAGAGAGACATGATGCAGGCAGAGGGTGAGATGGCGGAGGCAGAGAGTCACTTGATGCTGGCGGAGAGAGACATGATGCAGGTAGAGAGTGAGATACACAAAGAGAGAGATGGAACAGGCAGAGAGTGAGATGACACACGCAAAGAGAGAGATGACGCTGGTGGAGAGAGACATGATGCGGCAGAGGGCGAGATGGTGCAGGCAGAGAGTCACATGTTGCTGGTGGAGAGAGACATGATGCAGGTAGAGAGTGAGATGCACAAAGAGAGAGATGGTACAGGAACAGAGAGTAAGATGACACACGCAAAGAGAGAGATGACGCTGGTGGAGAGAGACATGATGCAGGCAGAGGGTGAGATGGAGCAGGGAGAGAGAGAGATGACACATGCAAAGAGAGAGATGGCGCAGGTGGAGGGAGACATGATGCAGGCAGACAGTGAGATGACACATGCAAAGAGAGAGATAAAGCAGGTGGAGAGAGACAGGATGCAGGCAGAGGGTGTGATGGCGCAGGCAGAGAGAGAGATGACACACGCAAAGAGAAAGATGCCGCAGGTGGAGATAGACATGATGCAGGCAGAGGGTGAGATGGTACAGGCAGAGAGTGAGATGACACACGCAAAGAGAGAGATGACACAGGTGGAGAGAGACATGATGCAGGCAGAGGGTGAGATGGCGCAGGCAGAGAGTCACATGACGCTGGTGTAGAGAGACATGATGCAGGTAGAGAGTGAGATACACAAAGAGAGAAATGGTACAGGCAGAGAGAGAGATGACACATGCAAAGAGAGAGATGACGCTGGTGAAGAGAGACATGATGCAGGCAGAGGGTGAGATGGCGCAGGCAGAGTGTCACATGACCCTGGTGGAGAGAGACATGAAGCAGGTAGAGAGTGAGATACACAGAGAGAGATGCTACAGGCATAGAGTGAGATGACACACGCAAAGACAGAGATGACGCTGGTGGAGAGAGACATGATGCAGGCAGAGGATTAGATGGCGCAGGCAGAGAGAGAGATGACACATGCAAAGAGAGAGATGGCGCAGGTGGAGGGAGACATGATGCAGGCAGACAGTGAGATGACACATGCAAAGAGAGAGATGAAGCAGGTGGAGAGAGACATGATGCAGGCAGAGGGTGAGATGGTACAGGCAGAGAGTGAGATGACACACGCAAAGAGAGAGATGACACAGGTGGAGAGAGACATGATGCAGGCAAAGGGTGAGATGGTGCAGGCAGAGAGTCACATGACGCTGGTGAATACAGTAGTTTATCAAAGGAAAAAGGGGACACTTGTAACACTTTTAAAACCGTTGGTTTCGGAAAAAGTGATTGGAAACCCTCAAAGAAAACAATGTAAATTGGGGAGTGCGGTATATGTGTTTCATCCGCCCCACATTGAAGTCATGGCAGTTATCATTGGGTATTCCAAAAAGTGGTAGGTGCCGACCTCAACCAGAGGTACCTCCGGTCTCAAAGTGCAGTGTCAGAGATAGAGGATTTATTCCCACAAAAAGGTGTGCAAAACAAACTTTACAAAAAAGGAAAAAATCTTTAAAATGAGAGGAGAAAGCACCCAAAATGTTTAATGGGGGTGAGCTCCCTCAGATATAAAATATATTCATACTTGAGAAAGATCGAGTTACTAGATCTATTGGTATTAGTAAATTGTCGACATGTTTCAGCTCCTTTGGCCATAGAGGTCTATGAAGCTTTCGTCAGGACTAACAAACGTGTACTGATACTCACACGATTTGTGCGGTATTCTTCAATTGGTCAGTCTCTACCAATCGTGATGCTAGGATCAGCGTTTTCTGTGTTCAAGGAACGCTTATCTCCAGCGGGGTTACAGCTATTTTAAAGCGCAGTGCCGCGGTGAGGCTGTTCCTCAGACTTGTGCTGGCTCTGCCCCCGGATGAATACAGACATGATGCAGGTAGAGAGTGAGATATACAAATAGAGAGATGGTACAGGCAGAGAGAGAGATGACACACGCAAAGAGATAGATGAAGCTGGTGGAGAGACACATGATGCAGGCAGAGGGTGAGATGGCGCAGGCAGAGAGTCACATGACGCTGGTGGAGAGAGACATGATGCAGGTAGAGAGTGAGATACACAAAGAGAGAGATGGTACAGGCAGAGAGTGAGATGACAGACGCAAAGAGAGAGATGACGCTGGTGGAGACAAATATGATGCAGGCAGAGGGTGAGATGGCGTAGGCAGAGAGAGAGAGGACACATGCAAAGAGAGAGATGGCGCAGGTGGAGGGAGACATGATGCAGGCAGAGAGTTAGATGACACACGCAAAGAGAGAGATGATGCAGGTGCAGAGAGACATGATGCAGGCAGAGGGTGTGATGGCGCAGGCAGAGAGTCACATGACGCTGGTGTAGAGAGACATGATGCAGGTAGAGAGTGAGATACACAAAGAGAGAGATGGTACAGGCAGAGAGAGATGACACATGCAAAGAGAGAGATGAAGCTGGTGGAGAGACACATGATGCAGGCAGAGGGTGAGATGGCGCAGGCAGAGAGTCACATGACGCTGGTGGAGAGAGACATGATGCAGGTAGAGAGTGAGATACACAAAGAGAGAGATGGTACAGGCAGAGAGTGAGATGACACATGCAAAGAGAGAGATTAGGCTGGTGGAGAGAAACATGATGCAGGTAGAGGATGAGATGGCGCAGGCAGAGAGAGAGATGACACATGCTAAGAGAGAGATGGCGCAGGTGGAGGGAGACATGATGCAGGTAGAGGGGAGATGACACACGCAAAGAGAGCGATGACGCTGGTGGAGAGAGACATGATGCAGGCAGAGGGTGAGATGGTGCAGGCAGAGAGTAACATGATGCTGGTGGAGAGAGACATGATGCAGGTAGAGAGTGAGATACACAAAGAGAGAGATGGTACAGGCAGAGAGAGCGATGACACACGCAAAGAGAGAGATGACACACGCAAAGAGAGAGATGACTGTTAGACCTGGCACCTTGGCGTGAGTTTCCCTTGAATGATGCATCAGGCTATGCCCCTGCCACCACAATGCTGGCTCCGCCCTCCTGGGGAGCGACTGATGACTCAGCCCGCACCTGGCCCAGGAAGGACCGAAGCTTGTAAACAAAGTGCTCAGGCCACTCCTGCCCTCTCAATGCCGGCTCCGCCCCCCTGGGGAGCGGCTGATGTGCCTGCCCTCACACTGAATGCAGAAGTCATAAGTACCCACAACAAGTACTCAGAGACTGGAGCAGTTATGCAGAGGCCCCCCTGGCTTGCTAGAACAAAAGAAACTGGGTATAAAAGTAGGAGCCCTGCTCCTTGTAAATTAGATCCTGTTTGCGCTACAGAAGAAACTCTGCCCGAAGAGAAGGACCTGGAAGGACTACAAGGAGGAGTGCTGACTCTGGCCTGTGTCTGGTGCCTTGCTGCCAAAGGAGAGGAAAAGAAGAGACTACAAGAGACTTTTGCTTTTATTGAACTTTGTGCCAAACTCTGCTAAAGATCTCCAAGGGCTTGCCTGTGAACTTGCCCCCTGACCAGCGCTCCAGGAACAGTGAGCGCTACCCCCTGACAGCGGAACCACTACAAGACGCTGATTCCCTTTTGCGAGCCTCTCCAGGAAAAGCAGAGCGCGCTCTGATAATTGCGCTTTCTAGCACCACTCTGGGAGCTGCCCACGCTCTGAACAAAGTAACTGCCGCCTGCCTGGCCCAGAAGCAACGTGAGGACCAGCCCGGCTGATCTAAACACCGTGACTGGCCCCGAGCGGCAGCTCGCATCGTGAAGAGAGGGTGGCGCCCGGTGCCTGCTTGCACCCCTTCGAGTCTTGTGCCCCTGAACGCGCCGCCGCTGACACAGCTGTTGCGTGGGGTGCCTGATCGTCGCCTGGAACTAAAGAGGCCTGCCCCGAGGATCACCGCCCTCTGTGTGTGCCCTCCCGTCAGGAAATCCGGAGGCGCTTGTCCAGAGCAGCCCGGCCCGCGCCGCACCGCCAACCCCCGAGCCAGAGCCGAGCCGCCGCTCGCTCCTGACCTCGGACGGAAGACAACGCAACGCGGACTACAGCGCTGACCTGCGCCCAGCCGACTCCCCAGCGAAGGTACTGTTTCTCTCCCTCTGTCCGCCCAGCCTCGGAGCTGCGTGTGGAGCGCTCCCAGGGCCCCCGCTCTCTCCCCCTGTCAGCCGCGCCGCCGCCCGGTGAGGCAGGCACTGATTCCCCGGCCGCCGCTCCCCGCCAGAAGCGTGAGAGGAGGCCGACCGGGCCCGTATGTTGATCACGGAGTAACGAAGGGGCACAGAGAGGCCACGGGCAGCTGGGGGAATCCTGGTTAACAATCAGAAAGGAGAAAAGTATCGTGAGGAGCCTGGAATCCCCGTTTTTGGGGAAATAAGCCGAATAAGAACTATTTGTAAGAAACCCTAAAGAAAGAACTGTGACATTGATAAAAGAGTAACTGGAACCTGCTTTGAAAAGTAACCAAGACTGTATTTACAAGCCTGCTTGAGATTTATATAAAGAGATATATTTTCACAAATACAGTTTGGTGTCATTGTGTGGTGGGTTGGTTGTGATGGTGTAATATTGCAAATGTTTAACCCTACATGCCCCAGAGATTAGCCTAAGACTGCTTAAGCCACACTACCTAGAGGGTAAGCAGAGGTTGTCTTGAAGGTAACCCTCAGCCCTGACGAGGAAGAGAGAGGCCCTGCTTGTCGCCAGTGTTGCACTGCGCCAACCAGAGACTCCCCCTTCCTACATTGGACGCAGCGGTGAGGATTCGCGAATTTACATTTGCAGTGTTTTACCTTAGCTACTGACCATTGCATAGTGATTACAGTCCAGTAACTTAGCCACAGACTTTTTGATTTTTTGATTTTGCTAAAGAAGAAGATCCCTAGTGTTGCAAACATGCCTGGCACAAACAGCATTGATGGAGGAGAGTCCATAGCCTCTAGTGCGCAGGGGCTAGAATGGGACGCATCAAAGCTGGATGACTACACAAAGAAGCAGTTGAGTTATTTTTGCAGGAAACTCAAGGTTCCACACGCAGGATGCAGAAACAAACCTGAGTTCTACAAGGCCATGAGAGCCTGGATTGAATCTAGGAAGGCCCCTGAGGATCAGAATGCACCTGTGGATCCTGTGGGTCTGGAAAAACCAGACAGCGTTCTTAGCTTTGGCAGAGGCCTGTCGCCAGAGGAGCTGGCAGACAGACAGGCAACCAGGGATCATGAGATCAAGATGGCAGAATTGAATTTGAAGGGCCAAATGGAGCTTGAAAGCAAAAAAATGGCTCTGGAAGAAAGAAAACTCCAGTTTGAGTATGATATGAAAATGAGGGAGATGAGTCTAAAAGAGAAAGCCTTGGATCATCCTCCCTCTGGTGGCAGCACAACGCCGGTGCAGGTAGAGTCAAGAGTGCACATCCCCAAAGATGTAGTTAAAGAGTTCTTTAAGGGGGATGACATAGGACAGTGGTTTAGGGCATATGAGGTAGCCATGCTTTCCCACCGGGTCCCTGAGAGGGATTGGGGAGCGGGGTTATGGGGAAGGTTCCTTAGCGAAGGAAGGGACACCCTGCTAGATTTGCCCACTGAAGACCAGAGATCCTATCCCCATATGAAAGAAGCTTTAATGACCAGGTATGGGCTTACCCCTGAAATGTATAGGCAGAAGTTTAGGGGGTGTAATAAGCGGCCTGGGAATACATATGTGGAGTTTGTGACTTTTTTTTGCAGAGCACTGGATGGTTGGGTGAAGGGTAACAAAGTGAATGATTTTCAAGGTCTCTTTGATTTAATTGCATGGGAGCACTTGTCTGATCAATGTTTTCCTGAGTTACGCCAGCACCTGATTGATAGCAAGTTGTCCAACCCGAGGAAACTTGCTGAGGAGGCGGACCGCTGGCTCAGCACCAGGGTCCACAAGGGTCCAGTGGGAGACTCCGCCAAGGGTGGGCAGGGTCCCCCGCAGAAGAGTGGGGGGGACAAGGGAAAACAGAAAGGGTTCCAAAAAGGCCCCCAAAGTAATCCCCAAGGGGACCAGCAGAAAGGTTCTCAGCCTCCCCCACCCCCTAAGCAGAATGGGGCCCCGACAGGTCGACCTGTTCCAAAGGGGCCCTTCAATTGTTACAAATGTGGTGACCCGGGGCACATAGCCAGTGACCCCAAGTGTCGCCTGTTTGGAAAACCAGCACCCACTGGTGCTCCGCCCCGACAAGTGACCAGTGTTCACTTAGGAGAAGAAGTGATGGTCCCGGGGGGTGGAGATCCTGTTCAGATGACCCTAGTCTCACTAGGAGACAGTGAGATGGTCCCTACAAGCTACCTGCCCTCTAACACTAAAAAATATGGGCAGGTGGTTACCATCAATGGTAAGAAAGCTGAGGCTCTTAGAGACACAGGAGCCAGTGTGACTGCAGTGAGGCATCACCTGGTGTCTCAGGAGCAGGTTGTACCCCATGCCTACTGTAGGGTTGTCAACGCTGACAATTCAGAGAGTCAGTGTCCGATGGCTCAAGTTCCCTTCGAGTGGGGGGGGGGTCTCTGGTACTCTGCAGGTCTGTGTGAGGAAAGCCATGCCTGTTGACTGTTTGCTAGGGAATGACTTGGAGGACTCCCCTTGGGAAAAGGTGGAGAAAACGACTCACCTGAAGATGGTGGGTCTACCTGACTGGGCGTGCGTGACCACCCGGTCAATGGCAGCCAGTAGGGGTGATCAAGAGGTCCTGGGGCCTGACGGAGAGGCCCAGGAACTGGCCTTAGGGAGAAGGCGCAGGGTGCGCGGGAAACCGGCCCCTGAAGTTCCCACGGTCCAGGAGGAAGCAGACCTTGAGGGGGATGCCCTGGAGCCTACTGGGGAACAGATTGCCGAACTGGGGGACCTGCCTGAGCTGACCCATTGGCAGCAAGAAGGAGGCCCCTCCAGGGAGGAATTCTGCAGGGAGCAGAAAGAATGCCCTTCTCTCGTGGGTATGCGGCAGCAGGCTGCAGACCAGGCCAATGGTGTTCAGGCCAAAACACATTATGTGTACTGGGAGAATGACCTCCTGTACTCAGAGCCTAAGGCTGCTGAACCTGGGTCAGCCCGTGTGCTGGTGGTACCCCAGAAGTTCAGAGCCTTCCTACTGGGACTGGCTCATGATGTGCCTTTAGCAGGACATTTGGGGATGGACAAGACCTATGACAGGCTTGTCACCCACTTCTACTGGCCCCAAATGCACAAGAGCTCAGATGCTCATTGTAGGACCTGTCCAACTTGCCAGGCAAGTGGGAAGAGCGGAGGGAAGAACAAGGCTCCCCTCCAACCCTTCCCTGTGGTCAGTACGCCATTCCAACGAGTGGGTATTGATATTGTTGGGCCTCTGGACCCCAAGACAGCCATGGGCAACAGGTTCATCCTGGTCTTGGTGGATCATGCCACCCGGTACCCTGAAGCCATCCCTCTGAGGACAGTGACGGCCCCCGTGGTGGGGCGTGCACTAATGGGAATTTTCTCCAGAGTGGGGTTCCCTCTAGAGGTGGTGAGCGACAGGGGGACCAACTTTATATCCAAGTATATGAAGTCCCTTTGGCAAGAGTGTGGTGTAACCTACAAGTTCACCACACCTTACCATCCCCAAGGAAATGGGTTGGTTGAGAGATTCAACCGAACCCTGAAGGGCATGATCATGGGCCTGGAAGGTCCAATGAGGCGTAAGTGGGACGTCCTCTTACCATGCCTGCTCTTTGCATACCGCGAGGTGCCACAGAAGTCTCTAGGGTTCAGCCCCTTTGAGCTGCTGTATGGCCACCCCGTGAGAGGACCACTGAGTTTGGTAAAGGAAGGCTGGGAGCAATCTCCCAGGAAACCTCCCCAGAATGTATATAGCTACATGCTGGCCTTCAGAAACCAAACCAGGCGCTTCAGACAACTTGCTGAGGCAAATCTGGAAGCAAGCCAGGAGGAGATGAAGCGGTGGTACGACCAGAATGCCACTCTGGTAGAGCTTCAGCCTGGACAAGAGGTGTATGTCTTGGCCCCAGTGGAACCCTGTGCACTTCAGGATAAGTGGACAGGCCCATTTGAGGTTGTGGAGCGCAAGAGCTCAGTGACATACTTGGTGGACATGAAGACGCCCAGGAATCCTTTAAGGGTCTTACATGTCAACCGCCTCAAGCCCCACTTGAAAAGGTCCGAAGTGGGCATGCTGTTGGCCACTGATGATGGAATGGAAGAGGAGTCTGAGCCTCTTCCTGACCTCTTAGTGGCCTGTGAGAAGGATGGGTCAGTGGATGGAGTTAACCTCTCACCCACCCTGACCCCTGAGCAACAGGAAGACTGCCGCCAGTTGCTGGGGCAGTTTCCAGACCTGTTCTCCCTGGTTCCTAGTGTCACAGATTGGTGCGTCCATGATGTGGACACAGGAGACAGCTTACCTGTGAAGCATAAGGCTTACAGGGTAACTGACAGGGTCCGGGCCTGCATCAAGGAGGAGGTCTCCAAGATGCTTGCTCTTAGGGTGGTTGAGTCTTCCAGCAGTCCTTGGTCCAGCCCCGTGGTCTTGGTCCCAAAGGCTGCTGCGCCGGGAGCCACACCTGAACTCCGGTTCTGTGGGGACTACAGAGGACTCAATTCAGTCACCAAGACTGACGCGCACCCTATCCCCAGAGCTGATGAGCTCATTGATCGGCTAGGGGCTGCCCGGTTCCTCAGCACATTTGATTTAACGTCTGGGTACTGGCAGATCGCCTTGACCGATGGGGCAAAGGAGAGGTCAGCATTCTCCACACCAGATGGGCATTTCCAGTTCCGGGTTATGCCATTTGGGATGAAGAATGCCCCTGCCACCTTTCAGAGGTTGGTCAACCAGGTGTTGGTCGGGCTGGATGAGTTCAGTGCCGCCTACCTGGATGACATCGCAGTGTTCAGTGGCACCTGGCCAGAACACCTGCGGCACCTCTGGGAAGTGTTGATGGCGCTGCGCAAGGCAGGCCTCACAATCAAGGCAAGCAAGTGCCAGATTGGGCAGGGTTCAGTGGTGTACTTGGGACACCAAGTGGGGAGTGGCAAGGTGGCACCCTTGCAACCCAAAATTGAGACCATCCTGGCTTGGGAACCCCCCAAGACCCAGACTGCAGTGAGAGCCTTCCTGGGGCTCACTGGGTATTACAGGAGGTTTGTCAAGGGCTATGGCACTATTGTGACCCCCTTGACAGAACTGACTTCTAAGAAGCAGCCCAGGAATGTGATTTGGACTGACACCTGTCAGAAGGCTTTTGACACCCTGAAGACTGCCATGTGCACGGCGCCCGTGCTCCTGGCTCCTGATTTCTCCAAGGAATTCATAGTGCAAACAGACGCTTCAGAGCATGGTGTAGGGGCTGTTCTCTCACAGATGACTGAGGAGGGCTGGGACCAACCCGTAGCCTTCATCAGTAGGAGGTTACTTCCACGGGAAAGTAGGTGGAGTGCAATAGAGCGAGAAGCATTTGCTGTGGTCTGGGCGCTGAAGAAGCTAAGACCCTACTTGTTTGGGTCTCACTTCCGGGTCCAGACGGACCACAGGCCCCTCAGATGGTTGATGCAAATGAGGGGTGAGAACCCAAAACTGTTGAGGTGGTCCATCTCCCTACAGGGTATGGACTTCACGGTGGAACACCGCCCTGGCACAGATCACGCCAACGCTGATGGTCTGTCCAGATTTTTCCGCCTTAGTGATGAGGAACTCCCTGGGGAAGGGTAGTTCTCCCCACATTTCAGCTGGAGGGGACACGTGTTAGACCTGGCACCTTGGCGTGAGTTTCCCTTGAATGATGCATCAGGCTATGCCCCTGCCACCACAATGCTGGCTCCGCCCTCCTGGGGAGCGACTGATGACTCAGCCCGCACCTGGCCCAGGAAGGACCGAAGCTTGTAAACAAAGTGCTCAGGCCACTCCTGCCCTCTCAATGCCGGCTCCGCCCCCCTGGGGAGCGGCTGATGTGCCTGCCCTCACACTGAATGCAGAAGTCATAAGTACCCACAACAAGTACTCAGAGACTGGAGCAGTTATGCAGAGGCCCCCCTGGCTTGCTAGAACAAAAGAAACTGGGTATAAAAGTAGGAGCCCTGCTCCTTGTAAATTAGATCCTGTTTGCGCTACAGAAGAAACTCTGCCCGAAGAGAAGGACCTGGAAGGACTACAAGGAGGAGTGCTGACTCTGGCCTGTGTCTGGTGCCTTGCTGCCAAAGGAGAGGAAAAGAAGAGACTACAAGAGACTTTTGCTTTTATTGAACTTTGTGCCAAACTCTGCTAAAGATCTCCAAGGGCTTGCCTGTGAACTTGCCCCCTGACCAGCGCTCCAGGAACAGTGAGCGCTACCCCCTGACAGCGGAACCACTACAAGACGCTGATTCCCTTTTGCGAGCCTCTCCAGGAAAAGCAGAGCGCGCTCTGATAATCGCGCTTTCTAGCACCACTCTGGGAGCTGCCCACGCTCTGAACAAAGTAACTGCCGCCTGCCTGGCCCAGAAGCAACGTGAGGACCAGCCCGGCTGATCTAAACACCGTGACTGGCCCCGAGCGGCAGCTCGCATCGTGAAGAGAGGGTGGCGCCCGGTGCCTGCTTGCACCCCTTCGAGTCTTGTGCCCCTGAACGCGCCGCCGCTGACACAGCTGTTGCGTGGGGTGCCTGATCGTCGCCTGGAACTAAAGAGGCCTGCCCCGAGGATCACCGCCCTCTGTGTGTGCCCTCCCGTCAGGAAATCTGGAGGCGCTTGTCCAGAGCAGCCCGGCCCGCGCCGCACCGCCAACCCCCGAGCCAGAGCCGAGCCGCCGCTCGCTCCTGACCTCGGACGGAAGACAACGCAACGCGGACTACAGCGCTGACCTGCGCCCAGCCGACTCCCCAGCGAAGGTACTGTTTCTCTCCCTCTGTCCGCCCAGCCTCGGAGCTGCGTGTGGAGCGCTCCCAGGGCCCCCGCTCTCTCCCCCTGTCAGCCGCGCCGCCGCCCGGCGAGGCAGGCACTGATTCCCCGGCCGCCGCTCCCCGCCAGAAGCGTGAGAGGAGGCCGACCGGGCCCGTATGTTGATCACGGAGTAACGAAGGGGCACAGAGAGGCCACGGGCAGCTGGGGGAATCCTGGTTAACAATCAGAAAGGAGAAAAGTATCGTGAGGAGCCTGGAATCCCCGTTTTTGGGGAAATAAGCCGAATAAGAACTATTTGTAAGAAACCCTAAAGAAAGAACTGTGACATTGATAAAAGAGTAACTGGAACCTGCTTTGAAAAGTAACCAAGACTGTATTTACAAGCCTGCTTGAGATTTATATAAAGAGATATATTTTCACAAATACAGTTTGGTGTCATTGTGTGGTGGGTTGGTTGTGATGGTGTAATATTGCAAATGTTTAACCCTACATGCCCCAGAGATTAGCCTAAGACTGCTTAAGCCACACTACCTAGAGGGTAAGCAGAGGTTGTCTTGAAGGTAACCCTCAGCCCTGACGAGGAAGAGAGAGGCCCTGCTTGTCGCCAGTGTTGCACTGCGCCAACCAGAGACTCCCCCTTCCTACAATGACGCTGATGGAGAGTGTTAGAATTGGGGGTCTCTGGTTGGCGCAAGTATACACTTGTGACAAGCAGGGACCCTCTCCTCTAAGTCAGGGCGAAGGATGACCCCTTAGAATTACCCTTGCTCACCCTCTAGGTGCGTGGCGTGAGCAGCCAAGGCTATTTTTCAGGCGTTAGTTAGTTAAGCATTTGTAATAGTACACACAGTAAAATATACCAATCCCCCCACAAATGGACACCAGGCTGTAAATATATAAAAATACGCTTCTTTATGTAAAAATATATATATGTAACTCAACAGACTTATCACAAGACCAAATAACGTTTTTGTTGCACCACAGGTTGTAAATAGGCAAAGGTTCTTAGTTGTAGCTTTCAATGGTTGTTTGTTTGTTCAAAGAAAATAGTTCGTTTTACTCTCTTTCTTGATGTCTTAAATTCCACAGTTCTCTCAGTGTTCTCTCCTTTCAAAAGAAAGCCTCTCTCTGTTCTGGGGCTTTGGGACCCTCCCCGGGCCTTTGGCGTGCCTTGCAGCGCCTCTCCTGCCTTCCAGGGTGAAACTGACACAGCCCCTACCAACTCTCACGCATCGGGCGTGAGCACGCCTGTGCCGGCCCCGGCTCTTCCTCTCAGCTCGAGGACAGAGTTAAAGGCGGGCCGGCCCAGCAAGCAGTGCAGCAGGTAGGGGGGAGCTCGGGGTCCCTGACGGGGAGTACTGACGGAGCCCTCAGCTCTGACTCACCCGTGGGGGCTCCTGGGCACTCGGGGACTTCTCGGCTCGGCTCTCAGTCGAGCAACAGCTGGAGGGCAGGGAAGGAAAGCGTTGCGGGCCCCGAGCCCGAGGGAGACTTTGCAGAACACTTCAGTCACTTGGATCAGAGTGGGCACAGGCTTGTGCGACTCCAACGATGGGGGCACTCGTGGATCTTGACACCAGCGGGCGTATGCAGCCAGGCAGGCGCGGCCCGCGACCCTTGGCACGACGGTGCGGGGGTCTCCTCAGCGGGGGCGGCGCGGCCTGGCCAACCTCGGGAATTGCGAAGCGGGGTCACAGGGCACGGACTGTGCAGCTGTGGACCCGGCGTGGATCACAATCCACAAAGGAAATTCCGGCGGGAGGGGTGAGAGCGCTTCAAGGCACTCCAGTAGCAGGCAAGGGGCAGAGGAGCAGGAAGCCAAGCCTGGGGGCAGAGAGCAACTCCGATCGGAGCGAGGCTCTCACAGGGCAGAGGCTGGCAAGCTCCCGAGTGCCACAGCCCTAGGAGGGGGCGATGAGGGGCGCAGTCTGGCTCCAGCAGGGAAGCACACACGGCTCGAAAGTCAAGACGAGCAAAAGCACCAAGGACCCACTAGTCCTGGGGTCCAGGTCAGGGGGCAAGCTCAATCAAGCCCTTGGAGAATGTTTAAAGCACAAAGAAGCAAAGTCTTTTCTCAGCAAGTCTTCTCCTCTCCTTTCTCAGCAAGGCAAGCAGCAGGCCAGTCCTCCCAGCGTCTCTTCTCCTTCTAGTCGGGCAGAGGTCATTCGTGGTAAAACAGGATTCTAATTTACAAGGAGCAGGGCTCCTACTTTTATACACAGTTTCTTTTGTTCTTACAGGCCAGGGGGGCCTTTGCATAACTGCTCTCAGCCTCTGAGCACTTGTGGTGGGTACTTCTGGCTTCTGCATTCAGTGTGAGGGCAGGCACATCAGCCGCTCCCCAGGGGGGCGGAGCCAGCATTGTGTGGACAGGGGCAGCCAGGAGCACTTTGTTGACAAGCTTCGGTCCTTCCTGGGCCAGGTGCAGGCTGAGTCATCAGTCGCTCCCCAGGGGGGCAGAGCCAGCATTGTGGTGGCAGAGCACAGCCTGATGCATAGCTCAGGGAAACTCCCACCTCCCACTAATGTGTCATCCTGCCATTCACCACCTGTCACCTCCCAGCCCTGTCACTCATACAACTCAGACAGTCAGATACACACAAAGCAGAGGCGGGCTGAAATGGTTAGGCAAGCAAATGCTATCTTTCTAAAAGTAGCATTTGCAAACACAGGATATTAAAATAAACTTTACTAAAAGAAGTATTTTATTATTCTGAGTTCAGGCATACTAGACACTAATTTCTACCATGTTCCCTGAGCCTGCTGGGATTATATAGTGTAATAATTCCAGCAGCCCATCTGGCCTAAAGGGAACAGGTAGCCTTACAATAGTGAAAAACGAATTTGGCAGTAATTCACTATTAGGACATGCCACACACATCAGGGCATGTCCTACCTTACACTTACAATGCACCCTGCCCTCAGGCCTACCATAGGGGTGACTAATATGAAGCTAAGGGAAGGTTCAGAGGCTGGTAAGTGTGTGCACTTGCCCAGCCAGCATGACAGTACCAGACTGCACGCAGGTTCTGCAGTGGCAGACCCTACACACATTTTACAAGGCCGCTTCTGTGGGTGGCGCAACCAGCGCTGCAGGCCCACTAGCAGTATTGGTATTTACAAGCCCTGGCACTCCTGGTGCACTTTACTGGGGACTGACAGTACATCCAATGAACCAATCATGGACATCAATCACAGTTACACTTTATACAGGGAGAGCATATGCACTTTAGCACTGGTCAGCAGTGGTAAAGTGCCCAGAGTCATTAAACCAACAAAAACAGGTCAGAGAGAGTATTAGAGGAAGGCAAAAAGTTTAGGGATGACCCTGCCCAGAGGGCCAGGTCCAACAGAGAGAGACATGATGCAGGCAGAGGGTGAGATGTCGCAGGCAGAGAGTCACATTACGCTGGTGGAGAGAAACATGATGCAGGTAGAGAGTGAGATGCACAAAGAAAGAGATGGTACAGGCAGAGAGTGAGATGACACACGCAAAGAGAGAGATGACGTTGGTGGAGAGAAACATGATGCAGGCAGAGGGTGAGATGGCGTAGGCAGAGACAGAGAGGACACATGCAAAGAGAGAGATGGCGCAGGTTGAGGGAGACATGATGCAGGCAGAGAGTTAGATGACACACGCAAAGAGTGAGATGATGCAGGTGCAGAGAGACATGATGCAGGCAGAGGGTGAGATGGCGAAGGCACAGAGTCACATGACGCTGGTGGAGAGAGACATGATGCAGGCAGAGGGTGAGATGGGGCAGGCAGAGAGAGAGATGACACACGCAAAGAGAGAGATGGCGCAGGTGGAGGGAGACATGATGCTGGCAGAGGGGAGATGACACCTGCAAAGAGAGAGATGACGCAGGTGGAGAGAGACATGATACCGGCAGAGGGTGAGATGGCGCAGGCAGAGATTCACATGATGCTGGTAGAGAGAGACATGATGCATGCAGAGGGTGAGATACACAAAGAGAGAGATGGTACAGGCAGAGAGTGAGATGACACACTCAAAGAGAGAGATGACGCTGGTGGAGAGAGACGTGATGGAGGCAGAGGGTGAGATGGCACAGGCAGAGAGAAAGATGACACATGCAAAGAGAGAGATGGCGCAGGTGGAGGGAAACATGATGCAGGCAGAGAGTGAGATGACACACGCAAAGAGAGAGATGACGCAGGTGGAGAGAGACATGATGCAGGCAGAGGGTGAGATGGCACAGGCAGAGAGAGAGATGACATACGCAAAGAGAGAGATGACGCAGGTGGAGAGAGACATGATGCAGGCAGAGGGTGAGATGGGACAGGCAGAGAGTGAGATGACACACTCAAAGAGAGAGATGACCCAGGTGGAGAGAGACATGATGCAGGCAGAGGGTGAGATGGCGCAGGCAGAGAGTCACATGACGCTGGTGGAGAGAGACATGATGCAGGTAGAGAGTGAGATGCATAAAGAGAAAGATGGTACAGGCATAGAGAGAGATGACACACGCAAAGAGAGAGATGACGCTGGTGGAGAGAGACATGATGCAGGCAGAGGGTGAGATGGTGCAGGCAGAGAGTCACATGATGCTGGTGGAGAGAGACATGATGCAGGTAGAGAGTGAGATACATATAGAGAGAGATACTACAGCAGAGAGTGAGATGACACACGCAAAGAGAGAGATGACGCTGGTGGAGAGAGATATGATGCAGCAGAGGGTGAGATGGTGCAGGCAGAGAGAGAGATGACACATGCAAAGAGAGAGATGGCGCAGGTGGAGGGAGACATGATGCAGTCAGAGGGGAGATGACACACGCAAAGAGAGAGATGACGCTGATGGAGAGAGACATGATGCAGGCAGAGGGTGGGATGGCGCAGGCAGAGAGTCACTTGACGCTGGTGGAGAGAGACATGATGCAGGTAGAGAGTGAGATTCACAAAGAGAGAGATGGTACAGGCAGAGAGTGAGATGACACACGCAAAGAGAGAGATGACGCTGGTGGAGAGAGACATGATGCAGGCAGAGGGTGAGATGGCGCAGGCAGAGAGTCACATGACGCTGGTGGAGAGAGACATGATGCAGGTAGAGAGTGAGATACACAAAGTGAGAGATGGTACAGGCAGAGAGTGAGATGACACACGCAAAGAGAGAGATGACGCTGGTGGAGAGAGACAAGATGCAGGCAGAGTGTGAGATGGTGCAGGGAGATAGAGAGATGACACATGCAAAGAGAGAGATGGCGCAGGTGGAGGGAGACATGATGCAGGCAGACAGTGAGATGACACATGCAAAGAGAGAGATGAAGCAGGTGGAGAGAGACATGATGCAGGCAGAGGGTGTGATGGCGCAGGCAGAGAGAGAGTTGACACACGCAAAGAGAGAGGTGACACAGGTGGAGAGAGACATGATGCAGGCAGAGGGTGAGATGGCGCAGGCAGAGAGTCACATGACGCTGGTGTAGAGAGACATGATGCAGGTAGAGAGTGAGATACACAAAGAGAGAGATGGTACAGGTAGAGAGAGAGATGACACATGCAAAGAGAGAGATGAAGCTGGTGGAGAGACACATGATGCAGGCAGAGGGTGAGATGGCGCAGGCAGAGAGTCACATGAAGCTGGTAGAGAAAGACATGATGCAGGTATAGAGTGAGATACACAAAGAGAGAGATGGTACAGGCAGAGAGTGAGATGACACATGCAAAGAAAGAGAGAGATGAGGCTGGTGGAGAGAGACATGATGCAGGCAGAGGATGAGATGGCGCAGGCAGAGAGAGAGATGACACATGCAAAGAGAGAGATGGCGCAGGTGGAGGGAGACATGATGCAGGTAGAGGGGAGATGACACACGCAAAGAGAGCGATGACGCTAGTGGAGAGAGACATGATGCAGGCAGAGGGTGAGATGGCGCAGGCAGAGAGTCACATGATGCTGGTGGAGAGAGACATGATGCAGGTAGAGAGTGAGATACACAAAGAGAGAGATGGTACAGGCAGAGAGAGAGATGAAACACGCAAAGAGAGAGATGACGCTGGTGGAGAGAGACGTGATGGAGGCAGAGGGTGAGATCTCACAGGCAGAGAGAGAGATGACACATGCAAAGAGAGAGATGGCGTAGGTGGAGGGAAACATGATGCAGGCGGAGAGTGAGATGACATACGCAAAGAGAGAGATGACGCAGGTGGAGAGAGACATGATGCAGGCAGAGGGTGAGATGGCGCAGGCAGAGAGAGAGATGACATACGCAAAGAGAGAGATGACGCAGGTGGAGAGAGACATGATGCAGGCAGAGGGTGAGATGGGACAGGCAGAGAGTGAGATGACACACTCAAAGAGAGAGATGACGCTGGTGGAGAGAGACATGATGCAGGCAGAGGGTGAGATGGCGCAGGTAGAGAATCACATGATGCTGGTGGAGAGAGACATGATGCAGGTAGAGAGTGAGATACACATAGAGAGAGATGCTACAGGCAGAGAGTGAGATGACACACGCAAAGAGAGAGATGACGCTGGTGGAGAGAGACATGATGCTGGCAGAGGGTGAGATGGCGCAGGCAGAGAGAGAGATGACACAGGCAAAGAGAGAGATGGCGCAGGTGGAGGGAGACATGATGCAGTCAGAGGGGAGATGACACACGCAAAGAGAGAGATGACGCTGATGGAGAGAGACATGATGCAGGCAGAGGGTGAGATGGCGCAGGCAGAGAGTCACTTGACGCTGGTGGAGAGAGACATGATGCAGGTAGAGAGTGAGATACACAAAGAGAGAGATGGAACAGGCAGAGAGTGAGATGACACACGCAAAGAGAGAGATGACGCTGGTGGAGAGAGACATGATGCAGGCAGAGGGTGAGATGGCGCAAGCAGAGAGTCACATGTTGCTGCTGGAGAGAGACATGATGCAGGTTGAGAGTGGGATACACAAAGAGAGATATGGTACAGGAACAGAGAGTAAGATGACACACGCAAAGAGAGAGATGACGCTGGTGGAGAGAGACATGATGCAGGCAGAGGGTTAGATGGAGCAGGGAGAAAGAGAGATGACACATGCAAAGAGAGAGATGGCGCAGGTGGAGGGAGACATGATGCAGGCAGACAGTGAGATGACACATGCAAAGAGAGAGATGAAGCAGGTGGAGAGAGACATGATGCAGGCAGAGGGTGTGATGGCGCAGGCAGAGAGAGAGATGACACACGCAAAGAGAGAGGTGACACAGGTGGAGAGAGACATGATGCAGGCAGAGGGTGAGATGGCGCAGGCAGAGAGTCACATGACGCTGGTGGAGAGAGACATGATGCAGGTAGAGGGTGAGATGGTGCAGGCAGAGAGAGAGATGACACATGCAAAGAGAGAGATGGCGCAGGTGGAGGGACACATGATGCAGTCAGAGGGGAGATGACACATGCAAAGAGAGAGAGATGACGCTGGTGGAGAGAGACATGATGCAGGCAGAGGGTAGGATGGCACAGGCAGAGAGTCACATGACGCTGGTGGAGAGAGACATGATGCAGGTAGAGAGTGAGATTCACAAAGAGAGAGATGGTACAGACAGAGAGTGAGATGACACACGCAAAGAGAGAGATGACGCTGATGGAGAGAGACATGATGCAGGCAGAGGGTGGGATGGCGCAGGCAGAGAGTCACTTGACGCTGGTGGAGAGAGACATGATGCAGGTAGAGAGTGAGATACACAAAGTGAGAGATGGTACAGGCAGAGAGTGAGATGACACACACAAAGAGAGAGATGACGCTGGTGGAGAGAGACAAGATGCAGGCAGAGTGTGAGATGGTGCAGGGAGATAGAGAGATGACACATGCAAAGAGAGAGTTGGCGCAGGTGGAGGGAAACATGATGCAGTCAGAGGGGAGATGACACACGCAAAGAGAGAGATGACACTGATGGAGAGAGACATGATGCAGGCAGAGGGTGAGATGGCGCAGGCAGAGAGTCACTTGACGCTGGTGGAGAGAGACATGATGCAGGTAGAGAGTGAGATACACAAAGAGAGAGATGGAACAGGCAGAGAGTGAGATGACACACGCAAAGAGAGAGATGACGCTGGTGGAGAGAGACATGATGCAGGCAGAGGGCGAGATGGCGCAGGCAGAGAGTCACATGTTGCTGCTGGAGAGAGACATGATGCAGGTTGAGAGTGGGATACACAAAGAGAGATATGGTACAGGAACAGAGAGTAAGATGACACACGCAAAGAGAGAGATGACGCTGGTAGAGAGAGACATGATGCAGGCAGAGGGTGAGATGGAGCAGGGAGATAGAGAGATGACAAATGCAAAGAGAGAGATGGCGCAGGTGGAGGGAGACATGATGCAGGCAGACAGTGAGATGACACATGCAAAGTGTTGGAAATGGGATCCCTGGCTGGCCAGGGCTTTCGCCAAAGTCAGTCAGAGACCACCACTCCCAAGTCAGGGCAAGGGAGTTACACGCCAAGATAACCCCTACTCACCCTCTAGGTAATGTGGCGCGAGCAGCAAGGCTAAACTTGGAGGCGATGTAAGTTAAGTATTTGCGCACGCACCCCAGCCACAACACCCAGGCCCACCACAAAGGAAACTCCACCCAAGGTTATATAAAAATAGCCTTTGTATTACACCAAAACACATTAGATAAAACACACACTTTACAATGTGCCAGAGGCACGGGCAGAATTTACAAGGGATTATTTACAAGACAGGGCCACCTGGACCACTGTCAGGAATCAGACATTGCGCAGGGTGCACATGGCACAACATTAGAATGGTCCCTCAGTCCAACTGGCCTCGAAAGGGGCTGAATGCCCTGAGTCTCAGAGTCAGGGAAGGCTGCGCAGGCAGCACAGCACACAAGCCTAAACGTAGCAACTTGTCCACTAAGTGCTGGACAGTTGTAAATAACAGTTAGGCAAACGTTGGAGCCTCGTGGGCTCAAGAACAAAGGTGGACAAGGAGCCTCTCAGGGGCTCGCAAAGCAAAATGTGCCAATTAGAGCTCCAGCGCTCTTAAAATAATCAACAATGCCCCAGAGCCTCTCTCAGGGCTCTAAATCACGATGGGGGCAAGGAGCCTCGCTGGGCTCGCAGAAGGAAATGCCCTGAGCCACTCGGGGCTCTCACGAACTAATGCGGGCTGGTGGAGCCTCTCTCAGGCTCGTAAATCAAATGGGCACTCGAGCCTCGCGGGCTCTAAATGAACAAAGGGGCCCCGGGAGCCTTGCAGGCTCGCCAACACAAATGGGGGCGTTGGAGTCCCTCACGGGGGACTCAGGATCAATAGGAATGCCCCACGGAGCCTTGGGCTCGAAGAAATGCCCCCAGGAGCCTCGGGGCTCCCCAAAGAAATGCAGCAGCGTTGGAGCGGCCCTCTGCCAATCGGGGCCGCTCGACGAACAAAGGACCCTGTCCCCGCACTCACCAGTATCTCGCTGGTGCTGCGGGGGCAGGAACACTGCCGGCTCTCCTCCTCTGCAGCGCGGGGCTCCTCTTCCTCGGAGCCTCGCTGGCGGTGCCTCTCTCCTCGCTGCCTGGTTGCGGAGGCGGGACTTCCGGTCGGCCTCTCAGGGGCCGCGCTGCGATTGGCCGGTCGGCCAGAACACTTCCGGGTCGTCGCGGGCAGCGCGGCGGCCCGTTCCAGGTAGGCAGGCGGGCTCCCAGTACCCGAGGAGTGGGCTCCCTCGAGGTATTTACAAATCCAAGCACGGGGCAATGCCGGGTAGGCACCGGCGCTCAAATTAAAAGTCAAGCGAGGTGGCACTCGCTAATGCCGCAAATCGGCAAAATCAGGCGGGCAGATGCCGGGTAGGCACCGGCTGCATACAGCGCGCTCCCAAGCGCTTAGGGGCCACAGAAAGCGCGCCTAGCGCTAAAAATAGAAGCAAAGCGCTATTGAGCGCTGGGGCACCAGGAAAGCGCGCCTAGCGCTATAAATCAAATAAGAGCGCCTCCAGGCACTCTAAGCCAAAAGCAAAAGCTCCAGCAGGGACTGGAGGCAGGCAGAGGGGCAGGGCAGGGCCAGAGCCAGCACACTGGGTCTCCAGGCAGGGAGACAGTCCAAGTGGCGGTCCTCCTGGCCCCAGCAGCAGCAACAGCCCCCTCTGGCAAGGATCCACAAGTAGAACAACTTCTGTGGGGACACAGCCCCATTTTTATACAACATTTCCCTTTGTCTGAGGGTGCAGAGTGGGGGCGGAACCAGTCGCAGCTGGTTCTTGAGTACTCTGTTTACCTCAACCACCCTCTCTATTCACTGGCAGGGCCTGGGTCATTAGACACACCACAGGGGGGCGGAGCCAGCATTGTGTGGGGAAAACCCAGCCCATCCAGGACACAGGTACACTCCTCCCACACATTACTCATGCAAATCTCCCACTCACCACCGGGCAGACCCATCCAGACTTCCTGGAGCCTGGCATGCCAGCCAGCTCCAGCCAATCACACGCCAGCACCCTCACAGCACACGTACAGCCATGTCTAGAAATGGCGCTTCTCTACTAGACACATACATGCTGCATACACCATCTCGCAGCATTCACTCTCACGAGTTCACACATACCAGACTCAAGCCTGTACACCCCACGCATCAGGAACTACCAGGGACACATACATTCCCCATGCATTCCTATGGGCGGGCAGGCCTAGCTCAGCACATGCACTCAGAGTGCGCACGCACTTTCCACTGGGACACAGTGAAAGTGCGCAGAATCCAAAAATCACCATTGCCAGGTCACCATTTCACGCAAAAAGTCTAGGGGTGAACCTGCCCTAAGGGCCCAAGTCCAACACAACCCCCTTCCAGCCAAAACGCAGGGGAGACCAATCACCACCGTGATGACTTCCCTGCTTGGGGCGATAGAACACGGACGCGGGCCCGCAACTGCAGGGACACCCTCCTGTTCTACGCCACGGTGAACCCATGGGATTCCTTCTAAACACACTGTCTGGACCAACGGGGCTACCCCACTGGTACTCCCAAGTTGTCCGCGGCCAGGACCAGGCCCTGGGCCACCCAGGTGCCACTGGTCCATGCCAATTCGCAGAGCGGGGGGTAGTAACCCCTGGCCCATAGCGGCCATTTTCCACTCTTCCTGTCTGCAAGACAGGACTAGACTGCCACTGGTTCTCCAGCCTAAGGCCTACAACCTCAGGCGGACCAGGAGTCTCAGGGAAGGCTCTGCTCCCCTTACCTCTTCTTCTAGGGTTCCTCCTCCCTCTGCGAGGGGTACCCCTAGAACGCCATTCCAACCCAGGACTTATCCACTCAGGTTGCACCGGGGTCAGAGGGGGGCTCTCCCACCCTCTGCACCCCCTTCCAGAGGTCTGCCCTCTCCCACCTGGAGAAGTTCCTCTGGAAGAAGAACCGGTCAGGACACTGGTTACAGTCATCCTACCCTTCAGGTCAGGCTGATCCTGAACCTGGCCTTCCAACCTCTGGTCTAAAACCTTCGGTGGAACAATTGCCTGGCACTCCAGGACTTCTGGGGACTTACACTCCATCCCCCTGAGGCTAATAAATGAGACATATGTTGTGTGACTGTCTGTCTGGCGCAGATCTCCCGTCCCCTGTCCACCTGACAGTGCGTGACCATCCCCCAGACCAGAAGTGGCGCCACCCGGGTCCCCCCAAGAAGATCTAGCCCAACTGGCTAGTCCCTGGTCCACTGGTGAATCCACTGGGAAACTCATCCCCCAATCACTCCTCACGCTGGACTCCTGTACCCTCCCTACCGGAGCGGTACTGCCAGCCTCTAGAACCACAGGAGCTCTGATTACAGACGCTCCAGGTCCTCTACTCATTAGGAGATCTTCCTCAAGTGGACTAACAGGACAGCCTAGGTCCCCAACCTGGTGTTCCCTACAAAAACCATCCTAGTCCTGAGGCAGGGCTTCGGGGGTCTGGGGAACCTCGGTCTCCCCCTCACTCCTGCTCCACTGAGCCAGGCAGTGAGCCCCTACACCCTCCTCGCTCTCCTGGGACCTAGCTGGGCTACACTGAGCCTCTTCCACCACGCTGGGCTGGAAGATACCTGAACCACTACTTTTGGAGTCACTCACCAATGACTCTAGGGAACCTCTAGCACTCTCCCAGCGCTCTGCTTCCTCAGCAAGCGCCCAAGGACTAAAGTATTCAGACTTCAACAGGTGCTGGCGCAACTCTGGACAACAAACACTGAGCAACTGCTCTTTGAGAAACATAGTCACCACTCCGTCCTCCTCATCGTCCTGGTTAGCCGCCAGCCACTCCCACATTGCCTCCCAACAGTCGTCCACAAAATACTTCCACTGCTGGTGAGGTGGTTTCCTAAGGTTCCTGAACTTCAATCTGTTCTCCTCCTCTTGGGAACTAGGTACCATGCTCTGGGTACTGGGAATTCCTACGCTGAAATCTAGATAGCTGCCACCACTGGACTCAGCCCTCCCTGGGGAATCCAGAAAATTAAAACTGCGCGCAGGGGATAGTCTATCCTCCAGAGCTACTTTGCCTCTGGTGGAGGCCCTCTCAGCCTCCTCTATCCTTTCCTGCGCTAAGACCCTCTCGGTCTCTAGCTGTTGCTTCCTAAGCTCCAGCTGCGCCATAGCCTGGGCATGCTCCAACCTGAGCCTCTCTAAAGCCAGCTGGTGCTCCCTTTCTCTCCTCCTATCTTCCAGCTCCTCTGGGGACAGGGAAAGGGGTGAGGCGCTGCCTCCTACGCTGGACCCAGCAAGGGACTCCCTATCTATGGGGTCCTCACTCTCTACTGGCATCCAGGTGCTGTCATCTTCTTCCTCCTCTTCTGAATCTTCAGGGCTCCCCACAGACCCACCACCCTCCTGGTGTGGAGCCCGGGCCCTTTCCTCACTGCGCTCAAGATCCCATTGATCCTCTTGCCATTTGACCATGCATCTCCTAAGTGCATACCATCCTGACTGATCCGCCCCTATGCCTCTCTCTTCACAGAACTTTCTCAGCTCCCACACACCGTATGTGGCTAGATCATTGAAATCAAAGACCAGCTCCATTCTGGCAGACGTTCTAGGAAAGAGAGCACACAGGGAACCTAGGGGTCTGAGCTAACACAGGAGTACACAATTCACAAAGGTATCAGCAAGCTCTCTACCCCAGTCTCACACTCACTTGCCTAGTGCCACACACCATTCATCCACACACAACCCTCCCCTCGGACTGGTAAGGCAGTTTCTACCACCCCTGATTCCTCAACCTGACCACAAGTGACACAGGTACCGACTCTGGGCGCAGGGTAGGGGACAAATGTACTGACACAATTGCACAATGATACCTTCAGGAGAAGAAAATATGAAACTTCCAAAAAAAAACAATCCCTAAAATGTGGTCATCTAAAATGCAGAGTTTTGTGGTGCAGCCAGCTGCTACTAAGGTACAACGCAAACACAAATCCTTATCCCACCGCTTGCCGCCAATGTTGGAAATGGGATCCCTGGCTGGCCAGGGCTTTCGCCAAAGTCAGTCAGAGACCACCACTCCCAAGTCAGGGCAAGGGAGTTACACGCCAAGATAACCCTACTCACCCTCTAGGTAACGTGGCGCGAGCAGCAAGGCTAAACTTGGAGGCGATGTAAGTTAAGTATTTGCGCACGCACCCCAGCCACAACACCCAGGCCCACCACAAAGGAAACTCCACCCAAGGTTATATAAAAATAGCCTTTGTATTACACCAAAACACATTAGATAAAACACACACTTTACAATGTGCCAGAGGCACGGGCAGAATTTACAAGGGATTATTTACAAGACAGGGCCACCTGGACCACTGTCAGGAATCAGACATTGCGCAGGGTGCACATGGCACAACATTAGAATGGTCCCTCAGGCCAACTGGCCTCGAAAGGGGCTGAATGCCCTGAGTCTCAGAGTCAGGGAAGGCTGCGCAGGCAGCACAGCACACAAGCCTAAACGTAGCAACTTGTCCACTAAGTGCTGGACAGTTGTAAATAACAGTTAGGCAAACGTTGGAGCCTCGTGGGCTCAAGAACAAAGGTGGACAAGGAGCCTCTCAGGGGCTCGCAAAGCAAATGTGCCAATTAGAGCTCCAGCGCTCTTTAAATAATCAACAATGCCCCAGAGCCTCTCTCAGGGCTCTAAATCACGATGGGGGCAAGGAGCCTCGCTGGGCTCGCAGAAGGAAATGCCCTGAGCCACTCGGGGCTCTCACCAACTAATGCGGGCTGGTGGAGCCTCTCTCAGGCTCGTAAATCAAATGGGCACTCGAGCCTCGCGGGCTCTAAATGAACAAAGGGGCCCCGGGAGCCTTGCAGGCTCGCCAACACAAATGGGGGCGTTGGAGTCCCTCACGGGGGACTCAGGATCAATAGGAATGCCCCACGGAGCCTTGGGCTCGAAGAAATGCCCCCAGGAGCCTCGGGGCTCCCCAAAGAAATGCAGCAGCGTTGGAGCGGCCCTCTGCCAATCGGGGCCGCTCGACGAACAAAGGACCCTGTCCCCGCACTCACCGGTATCTCGCTGGTGCTGCGGGGGCAGGAACACTGCCGGCTCTCCTCCTCTGCAGCGCGGGGCTCCTCTTCCTCGGAGCCTCGCTGGCGGCGCCTCTCTCCTCGCTGCCTGGTTGCGGAGGCGGGACTTCCGGTCGGCCTCTCAGGGGCCGCGCTGCGATTGGCCGGTCGGCCAGAACACTTCCGGGTCGTCGCGGGCAGCGCGGCGGCCCGTTCCAGGTAGGCAGGCGGGCTCCCAGTACCCGAGGAGTGGGCTCCCTCGAGGTATTTACAAATCCAAGTACGGGGCAATGCCGGGTAGGCACCGGCGCTCAAATAAAAGTCAAGCGAGGTGGCACTCGCTAATGCCGCAAATCGGCAAAATCAGGCGGGCAGATGCCGGGTAGGCACCGGCTGCATACAGCGCGCTCCCAAGCGCTTAGGGGCCACAGAAAGCGCGCCTAGCGCTAAAAATAGAAGCAAAGCGCTATTGAGCGCTGGGGCACCAGGAAAGCGCGCCTAGCGCTATAAATCAAATAAGAGCGCCTCCAGGCACTCTAAGCCAAAAGCAAAAGCTCCAGCAGGGACTGGAGGCAGGCAGAGGGGCAGGGCAGGGCCAGAGCCAGCACACTGGGTCCCCAGGCAGGGAGACAGTCCAAGTGGCGGTCCACCTGGCCCCAGCAGCAGCAACAGCCCCCTCTGGCAAGGATCCACAAGTAGAACAACTTCTGTGGGGACACAGCCCCATTTTTATACAGCATTTCCCTTTGTCTGAGGGTGCAGAGTGGGGGCGGAACCAGTCGCAGCTGGTTCTTGAGTACTCTGTTTACCTCAACCACCCTCTCTATTCACTGGCAGGGCCTGGGTCATTAGACACACCACAGGGGGGCGGAGCCAGCATTGTGTGGGGAAAACCCAGCCCATCCAGGACACAGGTACACTCCTCCCACACATTACTCATGCAAATCTCCCACTCACCACCGGGCAGACCCATCCAGACTTCCTGGAGCCTGGCATGCCAGCCAGCTCCAGCCAATCACACGCCAGCACCCTCACAGCACACGTACAGCCATGTCTAGAAATGGCGCTTCTCTACTAGACACATACATGCTGCATACACCATCTCGCAGCATTCACTCTCACGAGTTCACACATACCAGACTCAAGCCTGTACACCCCACGCATCAGGAACTACCAGGGACACATACATTCCCCATGCATTCCTATGGGCGGGCAGGCCTAGCTCAGCACATGCACTCAGAGTGCGCACGCACTTTCCACTGGGACACAGTGAAAGTGCGTAGAATCCAAAAATCACCATTGCCAGGTCACCATTTCACGCAAAAAGTCTAGGGGTGAACCTGCCCTAAGGGCCCAAGTCCAACACAAAGAGAGAGATGAAGCAGGTGGAGAGAAACATGATGCAGGCAGAGGGTGTGATGGTGCAGGCAGAGAGAGAGACGAAACACGCAAAGAGAGAGGTGACACAGGTGGAGAGAGACATGATGCAGGCAGAGGGTGAGATGGCGCAGGCAGAGAGTCACATGACGCTGGTGTAGAGAGACATGATGCAGGTAGAGAGTGAGATACACAAAGAGAAAGATGGTACAGGCAGAGAGAGAGATGACACATGCAAAGAGAGAGATGAAGCTGGTGGAGAGACACATGATGCAGGCAGAGGGTGAGATGGCGCAGGCAGAGAGTCACATTACGCTGGTAGAGAGAGACATGATGCAGGTAGAGAGTGAGATACACAAAGAGAGAGATGGTACAGGCAGAGAGTGAGATGACACATGCAAAGAGAGAGATGAGGCTGGTGGAGAGAGACATGATGCAGGCAGAGAGAGAGATGACACATGCAAAGAGAGGGATGGCGCAGGTGGAGGGAGACATGATGCAGGTAGAGGGGAGATGACACACGCAAAGAGAGCGATGACGCTGGTGGAGAGAGACATGATGCAGGCAAAGGGTGAGATGGCGCAGGCAGAGAGTCACATGATGCTGGTGGAGAGAGACATGATGCAGGTAGAGAGTGAGATACACAAAGAGAGAGATGGTACAGGCAGAGAGAGAGATGACACACGCAAAGAGAGAGATGACGCTGGTGGAGAGAGATGTGATGGAGGCAGAGGGTGAGATGGCACAGGCAGAGAGAGAGATGACACATGCAAAGAAAGAGATGGCGCAGGTGGAGGGAAACATGATGCAGGCGGAGAGTGAGATGACATACGCAAAGAGAGAGATGACGCAGGTGGAGAGAGACATGATGCAGGCAGAGGGTGAGATGGCGCAGGCAGAGAGAGAGATGACATACGCAAAGAGAGAGATGACGCAGGTGGAGAGAGACATGATGCAGGCAGAGGGTGAGATGGGACAGGCAGAGAGTGAGATGACACACTCAAAGAGAGAGATGACGCTGGTGGAGAGAGACATGATGCAGGCAGAGGGTGAGATGGCGCAGGTAGAGAGTCACATGATGCTGGTGGAGAGAGACATGATGCAGGTAGAGAGTGAGATACACATAGAGAGAGATGCTACAGGCAGAGAGTGAGATAACACACGCAAAAAGAGAGATAACGCTGGTGGAGAGAGACATGATGCTGGCAGAGGGTGAGATGGTGCAGGCAGAGAGAGAGATGACACAGGCAAAGAGAGAGATGGCGCAGGTGGAGGGAGACATGATGCAGGTAGAGAGTTAGATGACACACGCAAAGAGAGAGATGATGCAGGTGCAGAGAGACATGATGCAGGCAGAGGGTGAGATGGCGAAGGCACAGAGTCACATGACGCTGGTGGAGAGAGACATGATGCAGGCAGACGGTGAGATGGGGCAGGCAGAGAGTCACTTGATGCTGGTGGAGAGAGACATGATGCAGGTAGAGAGTGAGATTCACAAAGAGAGAGATGGTACAGGCAGAGAGTGAGATGACACACACAAAGAGAGAGATGACGCTGGTGGAGAGAGACATGAAGCAGGCAGAGGGTGGGATGGCGCAGGCAGAGAGTCACTTGATGCTGGTGGAGAGAGACATGATGCAGGTAGAGAGTGAGATTCACAAAGAGAGAGATGGTACAGGCAGAGAGTGAGATGACACACACAAAGAGAGAGATGACGCTGGTGGAGAGAGACATGATGCAGGCAGAGGGTGAGATGGCGCAGGCAGAGAGTCACATGACGCTGGTGGAGAGAGACATGATGCAGGTAGAGAGTGAGATACACAAAGTGAGAGATGGTACAGGCAGAGAGTGAGATGACACATGCAAAGAGAGAGATGACGCTGGTGGAGAGAGACAAGATGCTGGCAGAGTGTGAGATGGTACAGGGAGATAGAGAGATGACACATGCAAAGAGAGAGATGGCGCAGGTGGAGGGAGACATGATGCAGTCAGAGGGGAGATGACACACGCAAAGAGAGAGATGACGCTGATGGAGAGAGACATGATGCAGGCAGAGGGTGAGATGGCGCAGGCAGAGAGTCACTTGACGCTGGTGGAGAGAGATATGATGCAGGTAGAGAGTGAGATACACAAAGAGAGAGATGGAACAGGCAGAGAGTGAGATGACATACGCAAAGAAAGAGAGAGATGACGCTGGTGGAGAGAGACATGATGCAGGCAAAGGGCGAGATGGCGCAGGCAGAGAGTCACATGTTGCTGCTGGAGAGAGACATGATGCAGGTAGAGAGTGAGATACACAAAGAGAGGGATGGTACAGGAACAGAGAGTAAGATGACACACGCAAAGAGAGAGATGACGCTGGTGGAGAGAGACATGATGCAGGCAGAGGGTGAGATGGAGCAGGGAGAGAGAGAGATGACACATGCAAAGAGAGAGATGGCGCAGGTGGAGGGAGACATGATGCAGGCAGACAGTGAGATGACACATGCAAAGAGAGATATGAAGCAGGTGGAGAGAGACATGATGCAGGCAGAGGGTGTGATGGCGCAGGCAGAGAGAGAAATGACAAACGCAAAGAGAAAGATGCCGCAGGTGGAGAGAGACATGATGCAGGCAGAGGGTGAGATGGTACAGGCAAAGAGTGAGATGACACACGCAAAGAGAGAGATGACACAGGTGGAGAGAGACATGATGCAGGCAGAGGATGAGATGGAGCAGGCAGAGAGAGAGATGACACATGCAAAGAGAGAGATGGCGCATGTGGAGGGATACATGATGCAGTCAGAGGGGAGATGACACACGCAAAGAGAGAGATGACGCTGATGGAGAGAGACATGATGCCGGCAGAGGGTGAGATGGCGCAGGCAGAGAGTCACATGACACTGGTGTAGAGAGACATGATGCAGGTAGAGAGTGAGATACACAAAGAGAGAGATGGTACAGGCAGAGAGAGAGATGACACATGCAAATAGAGAGATGACGCTGGTGGAGAGAGACATGATGCAGGCAGAGGGTGAGATGGCGCAGGCAGAGAGTCACGCTGGTGGAGAGAGACATGATGCAGGAAGAGAGTGAGATACACAAAGAGAGAGATGCTACAGGCAGAGAGTGAGATGACACACGCAAAGACAGCGATGACGCTGGTGGAGAGAGACATGATGCAGGCAGAGGATGAGATGGAGCAGGCAGAGAGAGAGATGACACATGCAAAGAGAGAGATGGCGCAGGTGGAGGGAGACATGATGCAGTCAGAGGGGAGATGACACACGCAAAGAGAGAGATGACGCTGATGGAGAGAGACATGATGCCGGCAGAGGGTGAGATGGCACAGGCAGAGAGAGAGAGATGACACAAGCAAAGAGAGAGATGACGCTGGTGGAGAGAGACATGATGGAGGCAGAGGGTGAGATGGCACAGGCAGAGAGAGAGAGATGACACAAGCAAAGAGAGAGATGGCGCAGGTGGAGGGAAACATGATGCAGGCAGAGAGTGAGATGACACACGCAAAGAGAGAGATGACGCAGGTGGAGAGAGACATGATGCACGCAGAGGTTGAGATGGCGCAGGCAGAGAGAGAGATGACTGTAAAATAATGATCCACAATTTGTAGGTAAAAGTAGAGGTTTATTCCAAGAAAAGATCTCATCCACAGGTGAACATCCAGCCAGCAATAAAGTAAGATACAACTGCTTAGTCGTCAAATGATAACATTCCATCTGAGAATCCAGTGTCTCATGACATCAGCGCAGCTATGTCATGAGGCACAGACACACAGGACCAGGATGCCACACATCTCCCTTCTAATAACAACAAGACAATTATAAGAGAAAACAAAACAATGTTAAAACAATGATCACACAGTGACGTAGTCTTTTAAATATTTAGGAGAATGAGAAACCCTTGCAGACTTGCGAAGAAGTGAGGAGGACTCAACTCTAGGAGTTTGAGAATGACGACTGCAAGAAGCTTCCACAAGATCATTACTAACCACCACCACCCTGTTTAAATTCCAAACTCGATGATCAGCAGTTTTGATGGCGTTCTTGAAAACTTTGATGACACGAATAGGCTTCTTAAAGGTAGCAGAAAGAGCCTTATTGTTTTTGCAGGGATTCTTAATAAGTACCCAATCCCCCACTTTAACAGGTGTGACCTTAACAGAATGTCTCTTATCAAACATCCTTTTTCTAGACTCAATTCTAGAAAGTTCACGCAACATCCACTCATCAGAGTCATCACGAGGAGGTGGTTGCAAGTCATTGACCCATGCTGGTACTACAAGGGTATTAGGAGTGCGTGATCTAAAAAGTTCAAAAGGAGTCTTTCCAGTAACGGCATGGGGAGATAACCTGTAAACCTTAACCTTCTTAAAGACATCTGTTCTCCAATCTGTACCAGCAGACTTAGCCATTCTAATAGTTTCCTTAAGGACACGGTTAAACCTCTCAACCATACCGTTGGTTTCTGGGTGGTAAAGGGAGGACCTTTTGTGTTTAATTCCTTGCTCTAACAGAAAATTCTCCATCTCTTTAGAGACTAATTGGGGACCATTATCTGTGAGGATGGCGTTAGGGATGCCCTCTCTAGCAAAAAGTTTAGTTAAAAAATCCACTACATGCCTAGTCTCGATACCACGAGTTATGGCAATTTCTGGCCATCTAGAAAAGAAATCAACCAGAACAAGAACATACCACTCACAACCTGCTGAAGTAATAGGCCCCAAAATATCTAAACCCACTTCTTTCCAGGGCGCATCCGGTCTGTCTCTAATCACCATGGGTTGGACTTTAGGTTTTACTACCTTCTCACTAAGAGCACAGTCAATGTAATCCCTAACTTTGCGCTCTACTTCCAAATCCATATTTGGCCACCAATACGAGCTCCTTAAAATTTCCTTAGTCTTAGAGATTCCTAAATGACCGATATGTGCTAAAGACATTAGCTCATCCCGAAGAGCTAGGGGTGGAACCAATCTAGTTCCTCTGAAAAGTAAGCCATCTTGTTCAGAAAGCTGATCCTTAACATGCCAAAATTTCTCGAGACCTTCACTACATTTAGGTTTAATCTTCCATCCTGTCATTAGAAGTTTAAGTACCTCTACCAGAGTCGAATCTTCCTGAACCATCTTCAACCACCTCTCTTTATTAACGACAGCCTCTTCCACAACACAAACCATCTCATCATCAACATCACAATCTTCCTCACCCTCAACCTCAGAGCTGGGAACAAGGCGAGACAAAGCATCAGCTACTTTGTTTTCTACTCCAGGTAGATACTTTACACTAAAATCATAATCTTGTAACCCAACAACCCATTTTGTGATTCTACTAGACACCGCATCTATACCTTTTTTCTTTAAAATCTCACAAAGCGGCTTGTGATCTGTCCTGACCTCAAAATTGGTTCCCCACAATAAGTTTTTAAGCTTCTTGACTGACCAGTAAACAGCAAGAGCTTCACGCTCAATCACTGAGTAACGAGTTTCAGCTCCCTTCAAACTTCTTGACAAGAAAAGAATGACCCTCTCAATGCCTTCAAATTTCTGTACAAGCACCGCACCTAAACCTTTCAGGCTTGCATCAGTAATCAAAATAGATTTCTCAGAAGGATCAAAACTGCTCAATTTCGGAGCAGAGGCTAGCCTTTCTTTGATGACCTCAAACTCACGCTGACATTTCTCCCCCCAAATGAAGTCTACACCCTTCTTCAACAAATACCTCATATTGGTACACAAAGAGGCAAAGTCTTTCACAAATTTGTTATAATACTCAGTAAGTCCCAAAAAACTCATCAACTCTTCTTTGTTCTGCGGGGGAGACATCTTAGAAATTGTAGAGATCAGATTTTCCTTAGGCAAAATTCCTCCTTCTGTAATAGTGTGACCTAGATAATCAATGGAAGTTTTTCTAAACTTACACTTCTCAATCTTAACAGTCAAACCTGCATCACACAACCTTCCTAGAACAGCAAATAGCCTAAGATCATGTTGAGGATCATCTATGCCAAACACAAGAATGTCGTCCTGATAGACTCTAACACCATGTAAACCTTTTAAGACCTTTTCTAATGCCCTCTGAAAAACCGATGCGGCTGACACTAAGCCAAATGGTAGTCTAACGAACCTAAAAGTGCCATATGGTGTCACAAAAGAGGTTAAGTCTTTCGAGTCCTCTTCCAACCTAATCTGATGGTACGCGGACCTTAGATCAATGGTGCTGAAAATTCTAGCACCTTTAAGAAGCATAAGCATGTCCGCAATCTTGGGTAGAGGATAGTGATCAGTAACCACACACTTGTTGAGTTCTCTTAAATCAACACAGAGACGGAGAGAGTTGTCCGATTTCTTGGCTGCGACAATCGGGGCGACCCACTCCGTTCCCTCTACTGTCTCAATAATGCCTCCCTTGACCAGCTTATCAAGTTCATTTTTAACTTGTTCTCTGACCGCTACAGGTACATTACGCACTTTGCAGCAGACAGGTACAGCATCTTTCTTCAAGATGATACGATGACAATAGTCATTAAGGCATCCTAAATTTTCCGAAAAAACTTTAGGGAATTTGGCTTTCAGTTCACTAGTGAAATCATGAGAAACTAATGAAACAATTTGAGGTGTGCAGGGAAAGGGTTGTTTTAGGAGAATAGGGGGTGTCGAATTCGGATCAAGCATAACACCCAATTCCTTGAGAGCAAACCAGCTTATTATGCTATCTCCTTTTTGAGAAACATAAATTTTTGCCTTGGCCATCCTATTCTTATAATTAATCATACCTTCAAAAACTCCAAGTAGTTTAATGGGTTGGCCAGCATAACCAAATGGTCTTATATCAGGGCGTGAGAGCTCAAGTTTATGTCCCAACTTACTCAAGAAAAAATCTTTTGCCACAATAGTAATCTTTGCCCCAGAATCGAACAAAACTTTGGTAGGATAACCTTCTACCAAAATTTCATCACTAGGGGAATTCTTTGCTTCTTCAGCACTCACAGTTTGAATATAAATTTGTCCACAATCTAGGTGTTCATCTAGATTATCATCATTTTCAAAATCATAAAATATTTCATTCACTCTACCTCTATAGTTTCCCCCTTTACAACATGAGGTGAAATGTCCTTTCTTTTTGCACTTACTACAATAAGCTTTCCAACCTGGACATTGTCTATCAGTGGCAAAATGCCCTATTTTACCACATCTGTAACACCTCACTTGAGAGAAATCTAAACTGTTATCCTTTCTTTTATAAGGAATTTTGTTTGAAACATTTTCATTTCTAGAGTCTTTTTGCTGATTTTCACTTGATCTAGTAGTAGATTTCACAACATTTACAGTCTCTTTCGTAGTTTTGTTGTCACCATTCTTTTTGATGACTTCTACACACTTAATAGAATGTTCTATCCTCTTAGCAATAGTAAGAACTTCCTCTAAAGAAGGTTCATCCTTTTGTCACAATTCCTCTCTCACCTTTTCAATATAACACCCTAGCATGAACTGATCTCTAATATGTTCATCAAGACTTGCCCCAAACTTACATGAGGACGCAAGTTTCCTTAACGCTGTGATATAGTTCTCAATCGTTTCTTCTTCCATTTGTGTTCTCCGACCAAAATGATATCTTTCTAAAATTGTACTGACTCTAGGAAGATAATGTTCATCCAGTTTTGCAATACATATTTCATATTCATTTAAACTACCATCATCAATGTCGGGTAAATGATCGAATACCTCTTGTCCTTCTGCCCCCAAACAGTGTAAAAGTAGAGCTGTCTTCCTTTCAGCACTCAAACTAGATCCACACACCCTTGCATATCTTTCGAACACTTTACGTCATTTCTTCCATCTAATAGGTGGATCCCCAGGTGAAGACAAGAAGAAAGGGGGAGCAGTGACATTTTGCATTTTGTTGTTGAATAAAGAAAATTAGAGCACAAAATGAAAATAAGAAAAGAAGTATCTATTATGTGTGCGTGTCACAGAAGAGGACACACTATAATGTGTGTGTGTCACAGAAGCAGGACACACTACAATGTGTGTGTGTCACAGAAGCAGGACACACTACAATGTGTGTGTGTCACAGAAGCAGGACACACTACAATGTGTGTGTGTCACAGTGACAGACCACACAACAGGGCTTTCCAGTGAGAGTGTCAAATATTGGAAAAGGAAAGAAAACAGTACCTTAATATTGTTGATATTGAGGGTGGTAAATATTGTAGATAATAAGAGAGTTCAGGGTAAAATAGAAGAATAGCGATGACTAGCGGTGTTCATAAGGTGATTACCGCGTAACGTGTATATTGTGAACTGGAAACCGAAAAGTTCTCCAAACAAAGATGGCGCCGACGTCTGCGTGACTCCCAGGGTGCCTTGCGGCACGTTTGCGTGTCTCCCGGCAGGCTTTGTGAAGAGTCGAGAAGCGAGGTGAAGCAAGATGCCCACGTTCCAAAGCTTCGAGAATCTGGCAATGGCGCTCTCTTGGCAAAGGCAGCTCGCGAGAACACTCGCTCGTGAAGGCGCTTGTAAAGACGTTGGTAGGTAGGAGAGTATTTCAAAAAATGCAGGTTGAGAAATTGAGTGCGCTATGCAAAATACGCGCAAAAGTGTCTGAATTAGTAATTAAAAAGTTAATAAAGTTAACACCGCTAAGTTACACCATCAGAACTATGTAGGAAGAAAACAAAGTGGTTTGTTTTCTTGTTGAAATTTTAAGTTGGAATCTTCTTACCCTGAAAATGGAGGTAGAAGTCTCTTTCTCTTTTGAAGTCCAGTGTAAAGTTATTCAATTATGTTCCATGTTGAGAGTTGAATGTCACCAGGTATCTCGGGTTGTTTCAAGTATCCAGGAATTTTCAAAGAAACAAATCCTTTTAAAAAGGAACAAATGTTTTTTTTTTTTTAAAAAAATCTTGAGATAGGTGTTGAGATCTTATCTTCTTCTTCCCATCCTGCGTCGCCAAATGTAAAATAATGATCCACAATTTGTAGGTAAAAGTAGAGGTTTATTCCAAGAAAAGATCTCATCCACAGGTGAACATCCAGCCAGCAATAAAGTAAGATACAACTGCTTAGTCGTCAAATGATAACATTCCATCTGAGAATCCAGTGTCTCATGACATCAGCGCAGCTATGTCATGAGGCACAGACACACAGGACCAGGATGCCACAATGACATACACAAAGAGAGAGATGACGCAGGTGGAGAGAGACATGATGCAGGCAGAGGGTGAGATGGGAAAGGCAGAGAGTGAGAACACAAACGCAAATAGAGAGATGACGCTGATGGAGAGAGACATGATGCAGGCAGAGGGTGGGATGGCGCAGGCAGAGAGTCACTTGACGCTGGTGGAGAGAGACATGATGCAGGTAGAGAGTGAGATTCACAAAGAGAGAGATGGTACAGGAAGAGAGTGAGATGACACACGCAAAGAGAGAGATGACGCTGGTGGAGAGAGACATGATGCAGGCAGAGGGTGAGATGGCGCAGGCAGAGAGTCACTTGACGCTGGTGGAGAGAGACATGATGCAGGTAGAGAGTGAGATACACAAAGAGAGAGATGGGACAGGCAGAGAGTGAGATGACACAAGCAAAGAGAGAGATGACGCTGTTGGAGAGAGACATGATGCAGGCTGTTGGACCTGGCCTTCTTGGCAGGGTCATCCCTAAACTTTTTGCCTTCCTCCAATACTCTCTCTGACCTGTTTTTGTTGGTTTAATGACTCTGGGCACTTTACCACTGCTGACCAGTGCTAAAGTGCATATGCTCTCCCTATGTAACATGTAACTGTGATTGATTTCCATGATTGGTTCATTGGATTTACTGTCAGTCCCCAGTAAAGTGCACCAGGAGTGCCAGGACTTGTGAATGCCAATACTGCTAGTGGGCCTGCAGCGCTAGTTGCGCCACCCACAGAAGCAGCCTTTAAAATGTGTCTAGGGTCTGCCACTGCAGAACCTGCGTGCAGTCTGGTACTGTCATGCTGGCTGGGCAAGTGCACACACTTGCCAGCCCCTAAAACCTTCCCTTAACTTCATATTAGTCACCCCTATGGTAGGCCTGAGGGCAGGGTGCATTGTAAGTATAAGGTAGGACATGCTCTGGTGTGGGTGGCATGTCCTAATAGTGAATTACTACCAAATTCCTTTTTCACTATTGTAAGGCTACCTATTCCCTTTAGGCCAGATGGGCTGCTGGAATTATTACACTCTATAATCCCAGCAGGCTCAGGGAACATGGTAGAAATTAATGTTTAGTATGCCTGAACTCAGAATAATAAAATACTTCTTTTAGTAAAGTTTATTTTAATATCCTGGGTTTGCAAATGCTACTTTTAGAAAGCTAGCATTTGCTTGCCTAACCATTTCAGCCCGCCTCTGCTTTTGTGTGTATCTGACTGTCTGAGTTGTGTGAGTGACAGGGCTGGGTGGTGACAGGTGGTGAATAGAAGGATGACACCTTAGTGGGAGGTGGGAGTTTCCCTGAATGATGCATCAGGCTGTGCTCTGCCACCACAATGCTGGCTCCGCCCCCCTGGGGAGCGACTGATGACTCAGCCTGCACCTGGCCCAGGAAGGACCGAAGCTTGTCAACAAAGTGCTCCTGGCTACCCCTGTCCACACAATGCTGGCTCCGCCCCCCTGGGGAGCGGCTGATGTGCCTGTCCTCATACTGAATGCAGAAGCAGAAGTACCCACCACAAGTGCTCAGAGGCTGAGAGCAGTTATGCAGAGTCCCCCCTGGCCAGTGAGAACAAAAGAAACTGTGTATAAAAGTAGGAGCCCTGCTCCTTGTAAATTAGAATCCTGTTTTACCACAAAGGACCTCTGCCCGACTAGAAGGAGAAGAGACGCTGGAAGGACTGGCCTGCTGCTTGCCTTGCTGAGAAAGGAGAGGAGAAGACTTGCTGAGAAAAGACTTTGCTGCTTTGTGCTCTAAACATTCTCCAAGGGCTTGACTGAGCTTGCCCACTGATCTGGACCCCAGGACTAGTGGGTCCTTGGTGCTTTGGCTCGTCCTGACATTCGAGCCGTGTGTGCATCCCGCTGGAGCCAGACTGCGCCCCTCATCACCCCTCCTAGGGCTGTGGCACTCGGGAGCTTGCCTGCCTTTGTCCTGTGAGAGCCTCGCTCCGACCGGAGTCGCTCTCTGCCCCCAGGCTTGGCTTCCTGCTCCTCTGCCCCTTGCCTGCTACTGGAGTGCCCTGAGACGCTCTCACCCCTCCTGCCGGAATTCCCTCTGCCGATTGCGATCTACGCCGGGTCCACAGCTGCACAGGCCGTGCCCTGTGACCCCGCTTCGCATCCCAGAGATTGTCAGGCCGCGCCGCCCCCGCTGAGGAGACCCCCGCACCTTCGTGCTAAGGGTCACGGGCCGCGCTTGCCTGATTGCCCACGCCCGCTGACGTCAGGATCCCAAAGTGCTCACCGGACCGAGTCGCGCTGCCTGTGCCGACTCGGCCCAACCCCCAGAGGAAGAAGTGTCCTTGCGCTTTGGAAATCACCCCGGGCTAGGGGCCCGCAACGGTTGTTTTCCCCTTGTTGCCGCTCCTGCCTACAAGTGCCAAGGTACTGTCAACATCCACCGCGGTGCGAGCCGTTCTTCTAACCAGACTCGCACCGCTCTGTGTGCCTGCTTGCAGCACCGGGCTGTGTGCTCGCTCTAGCCCCTCCCGCCGGAATTTGCTGGGAGCCGGGAAGCCGCAGGCTGCCGCCCGGCCGTTCTGCTAGTGTGACTGGGGCCGCTCTGTGTTCTTTGGCCTTCCCCCCCCTTTGGCAGTCGTGAGGTCGGCGCCCCCCCCCCCCCGTGTGGGTCCCGCAGACCAGTGGGGGCCGTGCGCACCAACGCGGGAAGCGGGAGATTTGGCAGGTCGGGCCCGGATCTCTGCCAGGAACGGGCTAGAAGCGTGGAGGAGCCCCTGGGCAGTCCAAAGAAAGGGAAAAGGGAGCATTGTGGAGTGGAGCATCCCACCGGGACTCAGAGAACTGTCCCAAAGTAACTTGAAGCACAAGGAACATTTCTTTTAGAGACTAAGAGAAACATTGAAGTTAAGAAATCTCCATTTGAACTGTAACATAAGAAGCTTGCCTATTTACAACCCGTGGCCCCACAAAAACGTTATTTGGTCTTGTACTAAGTCTGAACTGCATAGAGATATATATTTTTACATAAAGAAGCGTATTTTTATATATTTACAGCCTGGTGTCCATTTGTGGGGGGATTGGTATATTTTACTGTGTGTGTGATTACAAATGCTTAACTAACTAACGCCTGAAGATTAGCCTTGGCTGCTCACGCCACGCACCTAGAGGGTGAGCAAGGGTAATTCTAAGGGGTCATCCTTCGCCCTGACTTAGAAGAGAGGGTCCCTGCTTGTCACAAGTGCATACTTGCGCCAACCAGAGACCCCCAATTCTAACACAGGCAGAGGGCGAGATGGCGCAGGCAGAGAGTCACATGTTGCTGCAGGAGAGAGATATGATGCAGGTAGAGAGTGAGACACACAAAAAGAGAGATGGTACAGGAACAGAGAGTAAGATGACACACGCAAAGAGAGAGATGACGCTGGTGGAGAGAGACATGATGCAGGCAGAGGGTGAGATGGAGCAGGGAGAGAGAGAGATGACACATGCAAAGAGAGAGATGGCGCAGGTGGAGGGAGACATGATGCAGGCAGACAGTGAGATGACACATGCAAAGAGAGAGATGAAGCAGGTGGAGAGAGACATGATGCAGGCAGAGGGTGTGATGGCGCAGGCAGAGAGAGAGATGACACACGCAAAAAGAAAGATGCCACAGGTGGACAGAGACATGATGCAGGCAGAGGGTGAGATGGTACAGGCAGAGAGTGAGATGACACACGCAAAGAGAGAGATGACACATGTGGAGAGAGACATGATGCAGGCAGAGGGTGAGATGGCGCAGGCAGAGAGTCACATGACTCTGGTGTAGAGAGTCATGATGCAGGTAGAGAGTGAGATACACAAAGAGAGAGATGGTACAGGCAGAGAGATGACACATGCAAAGAGAGAGATGACGCTGGTGGAGAGAGACATGATGCAGGCAGAGGGTGAGATGGCGCAGGCAGAGAGTCACATGACGCTGGTGGAGAGAGACATGATGCAGGTAGAGAGTGAGATACACAAAGAGAGAGATGCTAAATGCAGAGAGAGAGATGACACATGCAAAGAGAGAGATGGCGCAGGTGGAGGGAGACATGATGCAGTCAGAGGGGAGATGACACACGCAAAGAGAAAGATGACGCTGATGGAGAGAGACATGATGCAGGCAGAGGGTGAGATGGCGCAGGAAGAGAGAGAGATGACACATGCAAAGAGAGAGATGGCGCAGGTGGAGGGAGACATGATGCAGGCAGACAGTGAGATGACACATGCAAAGAGAGAGATGAAGCAGGTGGAGAGAGACATGATGCAGGCAGAGGGTGTGATGGCGCAGGCAGAGAGAGAGATGACACACGCAAAAAGAAATATGCCGCAGTTGGAGAGAGACATGATGCAGGCAGAGGGTGAGATGGTACAGGCAGAGAGTGAGATGACACACGCAAAGAGAGAGATGACACAGGTGGAGAGAGACATGATGCAGGCAAAGGGTGAGATGGCGCAGGCAGAGAGTCACATGAAGCTGGTGAAGAGAGACATGATGCAGGTAGTGAGTGAGATACACAAAGAGAGAGATGGTACAGGCAGAGAGACAGATGACACACACAAAGAGATAGATGAAGCTGGTGGAGAGACACATGATGCAGGCAGAGGGTGAGTTGGGGCAGGCAGAGAGAGAGATGACACACGCAAAGAGAGAGATGGCGCAGGTGGAGGGAGACATGATGCAGGCAGAGGGTGTTGGACTTTGGCCCTTAGGGCAGGTTCACCCCTAGACTTTTTGCTTGAAATGGTGACCTGGAGATGGTGATTTTGGGATTCTGCGCACTTTCACTGTGTCCCAGTGGAAAGTGCGTGCGCACTCTGAGTGCATGTGCTGAGCTAGGCCTGCCCGCCCATAGGAATGCATGGGGAATGTATGTGTCCCTGGTAGTTCCTGATGCGTGGGGTGTACAAGCTTGAGTCTGGTATGTGTGAACTCGTGTGAGTGAATGCTGCGCAACGGTGTATACAGCATGTATGTGTCTAGTAGCGAAGCGCCATTTCTAGACATGGCTGTACGTGTGCTGTGAGGGTGCTGGCGTGTGATTGGCTGGAGCTGGCTGGCATGCCAGGCTCCAGGAAGTCTGGATGGGTCTGCCCGGTGGTGAGTGGGAGATTAGCATGAGTGATGTGTGGGAGGAGTGTACCTGTGTCCTGGATGGGCTGGGTTTTCCCCACACAATGCTGGCTCCGCCCCCCTGTGGTGTGTCTAATGACCCAAGCCCTGCCAGTGAATAGAGAGGGTGGTTGAGGTAAACAGAGTACTCAAGAACCAGCTGCGACTGGTTCCGCCCCCACTCTACACCCTTGAACAAAGGAATGCACTGTATAAAAATGGGGCTGTGTCCCCACAGAAGTTGTTCTCTTCCAGGATCCTGAGGGGGCTGTTGCTGCTGTCGCTGGGCCAGAGGACCGCCACTTGGGGTGTCTCCCTGCCTGGAGACCCAGTGAGCTGGCTCTGGGCCCAGCCTTGCCCCCCTGCCTTGCTGAAGGACTCTGCTGGACCTTTATTTTACTTATAGCGCCTGGGAGCGCTCTATTTTGGTCCTCTAGCGCTTGAGAGCGCTGTATTTTGCATCTAGCGCAGGGAGCGCTTTAAATTGCCTTTTAGCGCTGAGGAGCGCTTTGTCCGCCCCTTTTGTTTGTCCAGAGCCACGGAGGCTCAGGGGCATTTCTTTGGTCATGAGCCCTGAGAGGCTCGGGGGCAGAGTGGAAGAAGGAGCCCAGAGAGGCCCCACCCTGGCCCATTCAATTTAAGAGCCTAGAGAGGCTCTAGGGGGCCACATTTATTTCTTAGGGCCCGGAGAGAGGCTCCAGGCGCCAAAGTGGTTGTGAAGGGCCCAGAGAGGCTCTTGAGCCCCCACTGTTGTTTTTGAGCCCTGGCAGGCTCAAACATTGTTGCACCAGTTGCCCAGCACTTTGTGGGCAACTGCTCCGTTTAGGCCCCCCCTGACATTGGACACAGGGCGTCCTAGCCCCAACAAGGCCAGAGGGCCTAGGGACAGTCACAGGTGGTGACTTACGTGAGTTTGGCGCAATTGTACTTTCTGCACCTCTGAATGTGTTTTTATGCGTCATGTGCCTTACACCTCTGAATGTATTGTGATGCATCATGTGTTTCCTCCTTTACACCTCTGAATGAATGTTATGCATTGCATCATGTGTTTTCCTCTTACACCCCTACAGGTATTGTAATACATAGGTGGTTGTTTTCTCCCTAGTACAGGTGGTGCTAGTGAGGTCCTGTTACCAGTAATTACTGGTTGTGTGCTATTTTGTGCTATATTCTATGTTCTAAGTGCTATTTCTGAAAGTGCTACTTCTGATTCCTGACAGTGGTCCAGGTGGCCCTGTCTTGTACATATCCCTTGTAAATTCTGCCCGTGCCTCTGGCACATTGTAAAGTGTGTGTTTTATCTAATGTGTTTTGGTGTAATACAAAGGCTATTTTTATATAACCTTGTGTGGAGTTTCCTTTGTGGTGGGCCTTTGGTTGTTGTTGCTGGGGTGCGTGCGCGAATACTTAGCCTACATCGCCTCCAAGTTTAGCCTTGCTGCTCGCGCCACGTTACCTAGAGGGTGAGTAGGGGTTATCTTGGCGTGTAACTCCCTTGCCCTGACTTGGGAGTGGTGGTCTCTGACTGACTTTGGCGAAAGCCCTGGCCAGCCGGGGATCCCATTTCCAACATTGGCGGCAAGCGGCGGGATAAGGATTTGTGTTTGCGTTGTACCTTAGTAGTAAGTGGCCATACCACAAAACTCTGCATTTAGATGACCACATTTTTAGGGGATTGTATTGTTTTGGAAGTTTCATTATTTTCTTCTCCTGAAGAGTGTCATTTGATTGTGTTCAGTACATTTGTCCCCCGCCCTGCTTCCAGAGTTTGGTACCTGTGTCGCTTTTGGTCAGGTTGAGAAGTCAGGGGTGGTAGAAACTGCCTTACCGATCCGAGGGGAGGGTGTGTGTGGATGAATGGTGTGTTTTTCCTGGACGCATGAGTATGAGTTCTCTTTGATAAGGAGATTGTTGAAGTTTTGGAATTGTGTCCTCTTACTTCAGATTGTTCAGTCCCCTGTGTTGCACGTGTCTGTGAGCATCTTGCCAAGATGGAGTCTGCTTTTAATGTCTGGGGTCTGTTTTTGCATGAACTGAGAGAGTTTTGCGAAGAGAGAGACATTGCAGTGAATGAGTCAGACACCCAGTCCCAACTTAGGGGTAACCTGATCCAATGGCAGAAGGATGACTGGGAGCGTGAGCACAGTGCGGAGAGGGCCCGGGTCTCACACCATGAGGGTGGTGGGTCAGAGGGGAGCCCTGAAGAGTCTGAGGAGGAAGAAGATGACAGCACAGGGACGCCAGCAGAGAGTGAGGACCCCATAGATAGGGAGTCCCTTGCTGGGTCCAGTTTAGGAGGCAGCGCCTCATCCCTTTCCCTGTCCCCAGAGGAGCTGGAAGATAGGAGGAGAGAAAGGGAGCACCAGCTGGCTTTAGAAAAGCTCAGGTTGGAGCATGCCCAGGCTATGGCACAGCTGGGCATTAGAAGGCAACAGCTGGAGGTTAAGAAGCAACAGCTGGAGACCGAGAGGGTCTTAGCGCAGGACAGGATAGAGGAGGCTGAGAGGGCCGCCACCAGAGGCAAAGTAGCTCTGGAGGGTAGACTATCCCCTGCGCGCAGTGTTGAGTGTCTGGATCCCCCAGGGAGGGTTGGGTCCAGTGGTGGCAGCTATTTAAATCTCAGTCTAGAAAGTCCCAGTTCCCAGAGTATGGTTCCTGTTTCCCCAGAGGAGGAGAATAGGTTGAGGTTTAGGAACCTTAGGAAACCGTCTCATCAGTCTTGGGAAGACTTTGAGGATGACTGTTGTGGAGCCCTGTGTGATTGGGTACGGGAGCCCACGAAATGTGATTGGGACCTATTGTTCGATATGTTTCTCAGAGAGCAGTTGCTCAGTTGTTGTTCACCAGGGTTGCGCCAACACCTGTTAGGGTGTGGATTGTCTGAACCATGTGAGCTGGCAGAGGAAGCAGACCGCTGGGAAGGGACCAGAGGTTCTGTAGAGTCATTGGTGAGTGACTCCAAAAGTAGTGGGTCAGGGATCTTCCAGCCCAGCGTGGTGGAAGAGGCTCAGTGGAGCCCAGCTAGGTCCCCGGTTAGTGAGAAGGGTGTAGGGGCTGACTGCCTGGCTCAGTGGAGCAGGAGTCAGTGGGTGGCTGAGAGCCCCCAGAGGCCCGAAGCCCTGTCTCAGAACCTGGGTGGTTTCTTGAGGGAACACCAGGTTGGGGACCTAGGCTGTCCTGTTAGCCCATTTGAGGAGGATCTCCTAGTGAGTAGAGGACCTGGAGTGTCTGTAAACAGAGCTCCTGTTGTTCTAGAGTCTGGCAGTACCGCTCCGGTAGGGAGGGTACAGGAGTCCAGAGTGAGGAGTGATTGGGGGAGTTCCCCAGTGGAAGGACCAGTGGGTCAGGGACTACCCAGTTGGGCTAGGTTCCCGTGTAGTGACCATGGTAACAACACTTCTGGTCTGGGGGATCGTCACGCACTGTCAGGTGGACAGAGGGCGGGAGATCTGCGCCAGACAGACAATCACACAACAGATGTGTCATTTGTTAGCCTCAGGGGGATGGAGTGTAAGTCCCCAGAAGTCCTGGAGTGCCAGGCAATTGTTCCACCGAAGGTTTTAGACCAGAGGTTGGAAGGCCAGGTTCAGGGTCAGCCTGACCTGAAGGGTAGGACGACTGTAACCAGTGTCCTGACCGGTTCTTCTTCCAGAGGAACTTCTCCAGGTGGGAGAGGGCAGACCTCTGGAAGGGGGTGCAGAGGGTGGGAGAGCCCACCTCTGACCCTGGTGCAACCTGAGTGGATAAGCCCTGGGTTGGAATGGCGTTCTAGGGGTACCCCTCGCAGAGGGAGGAGGAACCCTAGGAGAAGAGGTAGGGGGAGGAGAGCCTTCCCTGAGACTCCTGGTCCGCCTGAGGTTGTAGGCCCTAGGCTGGAGTACCAGTGGCAGTCTAGTCCTGTCTTGCAGACAGGAAGAGTGGAAAATGGCTCCTATGTGCCAGGGGTTACTACCCCCCGCTCTGCGAATTGGCATGGACCAGTGGCACCTGGGTGGCCCAGGGCCTGGTCCTGGCCGCGGACAACTTGGGAGTACCAGTGGGGTAGCCCAGTTGGTCCAGACAGTGTGTTTAGAAGGAATCCCATGGGTTCACCGTGGCGTAGAACAGGAGGGTGTCCCTGCAGTTGCGGGCCTGCGTCCGTGTTCTATCGCCCCAAGCAGGGAAGTCCATCACGGTGGTGATTGGTCTCCCCTGCGTTTTGGCTGGAAGGGGGTTATGTTGGACTTTGGCCCTTAGGGCAGGTTCACCCCTAGACTTTTTGCTTGAAATGGTGACCTGGAGATGGTGATTTTGGGATTCTGCGCACTTTCACTGTGTCCCAGTGGAAAGTGCGTGCGCACTCTGAGTGCATGTGCTGAGCTAGGCCTGCCCGCCCATAGGAATGCATGGGGAATGTATGTGTCCCTGGTAGTTCCTGATGCGTGGGGTGTACAAGCTTGAGTCTGGTATGTGTGAACTCGTGTGAGTGAATGCTGCGCAACGGTGTATACAGCATGTATGTGTCTAGTAGCGAAGCGCCATTTCTAGACATGGCTGTACGTGTGCTGTGAGGGTGCTGGCGTGTGATTGGCTGGAGCTGGCTGGCATGCCAGGCTCCAGGAAGTCTGGATGGGTCTGCCCGGTGGTGAGTGGGAGATTAGCATGAGTGATGTGTGGGAGGAGTGTACCTGTGTCCTGGATGGGCTGGGTTTTCCCCACACAATGCTGGCTCCGCCCCCCTGTGGTGTGTCTAATGACCCAAGCCCTGCCAGTGAATAGAGAGGGTGGTTGAGGTAAACAGAGTACTCAAGAACCAGCTGCGACTGGTTCCGCCCCCACTCTACACCCTTGAACAAAGGAATGCACTGTATAAAAATGGGGCTGTGTCCCCACAGAAGTTGTTCTCTTCCAGGATCCTGAGGGGGCTGTTGCTGCTGTCGCTGGGCCAGAGGACCGCCACTTGGGGTGTCTCCCTGCCTGGAGACCCAGTGAGCTGGCTCTGGGCCCAGCCTTGCCCCCCTGCCTTGCTGAAGGACTCTGCTGGACCTTTATTTTACTTATAGCGCCTGGGAGCGCTCTATTTTGGTCCTCTAGCGCTTGAGAGCGCTGTATTTTGCATCTAGCGCAGGGAGCGCTTTAAATTGCCTTTTAGCGCTGAGGAGCGCTTTGTCCGCCCCTTTTGTTTGTCCAGAGCCACGGAGGCTCAGGGGCATTTCTTTGGTCATGAGCCCTGAGAGGCTCGGGGGCAGAGTGGAAGAAGGAGCCCAGAGAGGCCCCACCCTGGCCCATTCAATTTAAGAGCCTAGAGAGGCTCTAGGGGGCCACATTTATTTCTTAGGGCCCGGAGAGAGGCTCCAGGCGCCAAAGTGGTTGTGAAGGGCCCAGAGAGGCTCTTGAGCCCCCACTGTTGTTTTTGAGCCCTGGCAGGCTCAAACATTGTTGCACCAGTTGCCCAGCACTTTGTGGGCAACTGCTCCGTTTAGGCCCCCCCTGACATTGGACACAGGGCGTCCTAGCCCCAACAAGGCCAGAGGGCCTAGGGACAGTCACAGGTGGTGACTTACGTGAGTTTGGCGCAATTGTACTTTCTGCACCTCTGAATGTGTTTTTATGCGTCATGTGCCTTACACCTCTGAATGTATTGTGATGCATCATGTGTTTCCTCCTTTACACCTCTGAATGAATGTTATGCATTGCATCATGTGTTTTCCTCTTACACCCCTACAGGTATTGTAATACATAGGTGGTTGTTTTCTCCCTAGTACAGGTGGTGCTAGTGAGGTCCTGTTACCAGTAATTACTGGTTGTGTGCTATTTTGTGCTATATTCTATGTTCTAAGTGCTATTTCTGAAAGTGCTACTTCTGATTCCTGACAGTGGTCCAGGTGGCCCTGTCTTGTACATATCCCTTGTAAATTCTGCCCGTGCCTCTGGCACATTGTAAAGTGTGTGTTTTATCTAATGTGTTTTGGTGTAATACAAAGGCTATTTTTATATAACCTTGTGTGGAGTTTCCTTTGTGGTGGGCCTTTGGTTGTTGTTGCTGGGGTGCGTGCGCGAATACTTAGCCTACATCGCCTCCAAGTTTAGCCTTGCTGCTCGCGCCACGTTACCTAGAGGGTGAGTAGGGGTTATCTTGGCGTGTAACTCCCTTGCCCTGACTTGGGAGTGGTGGTCTCTGACTGACTTTGGCGAAAGCCCTGGCCAGCCGGGGATCCCATTTCCAACAGAGGGGAGATGACACAAGCAAAGAGAGAGATGACGCAGGTGGAGAGAGACATGATGCCGGCAGAGGGTGAGATGGCGCAGGCAGAGAGTCACATGACGCTGGTGGAGAGAGACATGATGCAGGCAGAGGGTGAGATACACAAAGAGAGAGATGGTACAGGCAGAGAGTGAGATGACACACGCAAACAGAGAGATGACGCTGGTGGAGAGAGACATGATGGAGGCAGAGGGTGAGATGGCACAGGCAGAGAGAGAGATGACACAAGCAAAGAGAGAGATGGCGAAGGTGGAGGGAAACATGATGCAGGCAGAGATTGAGATGACACACGCAAAGAGAGAGATGACGCAGGTGGAGAGAGACATGATGCAGGCAGAGGGTGAGATGGCGCAGGCAGAGAGAGAGATGACATACGCAAAGAGAGAGATGACGCAGGTGGAGAGAGACATGATGCAGGCAGAGGATGAGATGGGACAGGAAGAGAGTATGAATACACACTCAAAGAGAGAGATGACCCAGGTGGAAAGAGACATGATGCAGGCAGAGGGTGAGATGGCGCAGGCAGAGAGTCACATGACGCTGGTGGAGAGAGACATGATGCATGTAGAGAGTGAGATACACAAAGAGAAAGATGGTACAGGCATAGAGAGAGATGACACACGCCAAGAGAGAGATGACGCTGGTGGAGAGAGACATGATGCAGGCAGAGGGTGAGATGGCGTAGGCAGAGAGTCACATGATGCTGGTGGAGCGAGACATGATGCAGGTAGAGAGTGAGATACACATAGAGAGAGATGCTACAGGCAGAGAGTGAGATGACAAACGCAAAGAGAGAGATGACGCTGGTGGAGAGAGACATGATGCAGGCAGAGGGTGAGATGGCGCAGGCAGAGAGAATGATGACACATACAAAGAGAGAGATGGCGCAGGTGGAGGTGCGACATGATGCAGTCAGAGGGGAGATGACACACGCAAAGAGAGAGATGACGCTGATGGAGAGAGACATGATGCAGGCAGAGGGTGGGATGGCGCAGGCAGAGAGTCACTTGACGCTGGTGGAGAGAGACATGATGCAGGTAGAGAGTGAGATTCACAAAGAGAGAGATGGTACAGGCAGAGAGTGAGATGACACACGCAAAGAGAGAGATGACGCTGGTGGAGAGAGACATAATGCAGGCAGAGGGTGAGATGGTGCAGGCAGAGAGTCACATGTCGATGGTGTAGAGAGACATGATGCAGGTAGAGAGTGAGATACACAAAGAGAGAGATGCTACAGGCAGAGAGTGAGATGACACACGCAAAGACAGAGATGACGCTGGTGGAGAGAGACATGATGCAGGCAGTGGATGAGATGGAGCAGGCAGAGAGAGAGATGACACATGCAAAGAGAGAGATGGCGCAGGTGGAGGGAGACATGATGCAGTCAGAGGGGAGATGACACACGCAAAGAGAGAGATGACGCTGATGGAGAGAGACATGATGCCGGCAGAGGGTGAGATGGCGCAGGCAGAGAGTCACATGACGCTGGTGGAGAGAGACATCATGCAGGCAGAGGGTGAGATACACAAAGAGAGAGATGGTACAGGCAGAGAGTGAGATGACACACGCAAAGAGAGAGATGACGCTGGTGGAGAGAGACATGATGGAGGCAGAGGGTGAGATGGCACAGGCAGAGAGAGAGAGATGACACAAGCAAAGAGAGAGATGGCGCAGGTGGAGGGAAACATGATGCAGGCAGAGAGTGAGATGACACACGCAAAGAGAGAGATGACGCAGGTGGAGAGAGACATGATGCAGGCAGAGGTTGGGATGGCGCAGGCAGAGAGAGAGATGACATACGCAAAGAGAGAGATGACGCAGGTGGAGAGAGACATGATGCAGGCAGAGGGTGAGATGGGACAGGCAGAGAGTGAGAATACAAACGCAAATAGAGAGATGACGCTGATGGAGAGAGACATGATGCAGGCAGAGGGTGGGATGGCGCAGGTAGAGAGTTACTTGACGCTGGTGGAGAGAGACATGATGCAGGTAGAGAGTGAGATTCACAAAGAGAGAGATGGTACAGGAAGGGAGTGAGATGACACGTGCAAAGAGAGAGATGTTGCTGGTGGAGAGAGACATTATGCAGGCAGAGGGTGAGATGGCGCAGGCAGAGAGTCACTTGACGCTGGTGGAGAGAGACATGATGCAGGTAGAGAGTGAGATACACAAAGAGAGAGATGGAACTGGCAGAGAGTGAGATGACACAAGCAAAGAGAGAGATGACGCTGGTGGAGAGAGACATGATGCTGGCAGAGGGCAAGATGGCGCAGGCAGAGAGTCACTTGACGCTGGTGGAGAGAGATATGATGCAGGTAGAGAGTGAGATTCACAAAGAGAGAGATGGTACAGGAAGGGAGTGAGATGACACGTGCAAAGAGAGAGATGTTGCTGGTGGAGAGAGACATTATGCAGGCAGAGGGTGAGATGGCGCAGGCAGAGAGTCACTTGACGCTGGTGGAGAGAGATATGATGCAGGTAGAGAGTGAGATACACAAAGAGAGAGATGGTACAGGAACAGAGAGTAAGATGACACACGCAAAGAGAGAGATGACGCTGGTGGAGAGAGACATGATGCAGGCAGAGGGTGAGATGGAGCAGGGAGAGAGAGAGATGACACATGCAAAGAAAGAGATGGCGCAGGTGGAGGGAGACATGATGCAGGCAGACAGTGAGATGACACATGCAAAGAGAGAGATGAAGCAGGTGGAGAGAGACATGATGCAGGCAGAGGGTGTGATGGCGCAGGCAGAGAGTGAGATGACACACGCAAAGAGAGAGATGACACAGGTGGAGAGAGACATGATGCAGGCAGAGGGTGAGATGGCGCAGGCAGAGAGTCACATGACGCTGGTGGAGAGAGCCATGATGCAGGTAGAGAGTGAGATACACAAAGAGAGAGATGCTACTGGCAGAGAGTGAGATGACACACGCAAAGAGAGAGATAGCGCAGGTGGAGGGAGACACGATGCAGTCAGAGGGGAGATGACACATGCAAAGAGAGAGATGAAGCAGGTGGAGAGAGACATGATGCAGGCAGAGGGTGTGATGGCGCAGGCAGAGAGAGAGATGACACACGCAAAAAGAAAGATGCCGCAGGTGGAGAGAGACATGATGCAGGCAGAGGGTGAGATGGTACAGGCAGAGAGTGAGATGACACACGCAAAGAGAGAGATGACACAGGTGGAGAGAGACATGATGCAGGCAAAGGGTGAGATGGCGCAGGCAGAGAGTCACATGAAGCTGGTGAAGAGAGACATGATGCAGGTAGAGAGTGAGATTCACAAAGAGAGAGATGGTACAGGCAGAGAGTGAGATGACACACGCAAAGAGATAGATGAAGCTGGTGGAGAGACACATGATGCAGGCAGAGGGTGAGATGGGGCAGGCAGAGAGAGAGATGACACACGCAAAGAGAGAGATGGCGCAGGTGGAGGGAGACATGATGCAGGCAGAGGGGAGATGACACACGCAAAGAGAGAGATGACGCAGGTGGAGCGAGACATGATGCAGGCAGATGGTGAGATGGCACAGGCAGAGAGAGAGATGACACAAGCAAAGAGAGAGATGGCGAAGGTGGAGGGAAACATGATGCAGGCAGAGATTGAGATGACACACGCAAAGAGAGAGATGACGAAGGTGGAGAGAGACATGATGCAGGCAGAGGGTGAGATGGCGCAGGCAGAGAGAGAGATGACATACGCAAACAGAGAGATGGCGCAGGTGGAGGGAGACATGATGCAGGCAGAGGGGAGATGACACACGCAAAGAGAGAGATGACGCAGGTGGAGAGAGACATGATGCAGGCAGAGGGTGAGATGGCACAGGCAGAGAGAGAGATGACACAAGCAAAGAGAGAGATGGCGAAGGTGGAGGGAAACATGATGCAGGCAGAGATTGAGATGACACACGCAAAGAGAGAGATGACGCAGGTGGAGAGAGACATGATGCAGGCAGAGGGTGAGATGGGACAGGCAGAGAGTATGAATACACACTCAAAGAGAGAGATGACCCAGGTGGAGAGAGACATGATGCAGGCAGAGGGTGAGATGGCGCAGGCAGAGAGTCACATGACGCTGGTGGAGAGAGATATGATGCAGGTAGAGAGTGAGATACACAAAGAGAAAGATGGTACAGGCATAGAGAGAGATGACACACGCCAAGAGAGAGATGACGCTGGTGGAGAGAGACATGATGCAGGCAGAGGGTGAGATGGCATAGGCAGAGAGTCACATGATGCTGGTGGAGAGAGACCTGATGCAGGTAGAGAGTGAGATACACATAGAGAGAGATGCTACAGGCAGAGAGTGAGATGACAAACGCAAAGAGAGAGATGACGCTTGTGGAGAGAGACATGATGCAGGCAGAGGGTGAGATGGCACAGGCAGAGAGAATGATGACACATACAAAGAGAGGGATGGCGCAGGTGGAGGTGCGACATGATGCAGTCAGAGGGGAGATGACACACGCAAAGAGAGAGATGACGCTGATGGAGAGAGACATGATGCAGGCAGAGGGTGGGATGGCGCAGGCAGAGAGTCACTTGACGCTGGTGGAGAGAGACATGATGCAGGTAGAGAGTGAGATTCACAAAGAGAGAGATGGTACAGGCAGAGACTGAGATGACACACGCAAAGAGAGAGATGACGCTGGTGGAGAGAGACATGATGCAGGCAGAGGGTGAGATGGCGCAGGCAGAGAGTCACATGACGATGGTGGAGAGAGACATGATGCAGGTAGAGGGTGAGATACACAAAGTGAGAGATGGTACAGGCAGAGAGTGAGATGACACACGCAAAGAGAGAGATGATGCTGACGGAGAGAGACATGATGCAGGCAGAGGGTGGGATGGCGCAGGCAGAGAGTCACTTGACGCTGGTGGAGAGAGACATGATGCAGGTAGAGAGTGAGATTCACAAAGAGAGAGATGGTACAGGCAGAGAGTGAGATGACACACGCAAAGAGAGAGATGACGCTGGTAGAGAGAGACATGATGCAGGCAGAGGGTGAGATGGCGCAGGCAGAGAGTCACATGATGCTGGTGGAGAGAGACATGATACAGGTAGAGAGTGAGATACACATAGAGAGAGATGCTACAGGCAGAGAGTGAGATGACACACGCAAAGAGAGAGATGACGCTGGTGGAGAGAGACATGATGCAGGCAGAGGGTGAGATGGCGCAGGCAGAGAGAATGATGACACATGCAAAGAGAGAGATGGCGCAGGTGGAGGTGCGACATGATGCAGTCAGAGGGGAGATGACACGCAAAGAGAGAGATGACGCAGGTGGAGAGAGACATGATGCAGGCAGAGGGTGAGATGGGACAGGCAGAGAGTATGAATACACACTCAAAGAGAGAGATGACCCAGGTGGAGAGAGACATGATGCAGGCAGAGGGTGAGATGGCGCAGGCAGAGAGTCACATGACGCTGGTGGAGAGAGACATGATGCAGGTAGAGAGTGAGATACACAAAGAGAAAGATGGTACAGGCATAGAGAGAGATGACACACGCCAAGAGAGAGATGACGCTGGTGGAGAGAGACATGATGCAGGCAGAGGGTGAGATGGCATAGGCAGAGAGTCACATGATGCTGGTGGAGAGAGACATGATGCAGGTAGAGAGTGAGATACACATAGAGAGAGATGCTACAGGCAGAGAGTGAGATGACAAACGCAAAGAGAGAGATGACGCTGGTGGAGAGAGACATGATGCAGGCAGAGGGTGAGATGGCGCAGGCAGAGAGTCACATGACGATGGTGGAGAGAGACATGATGCAGGTAGAGGGTGAGATACACAAAGTGAGAGATGGTACAGGCAGAGAGTGAGATGACACACGCAAAGAGAGAGATGACGCTGATGGAGAGAGACATGATGCTGGCAGAGGGTGGGATGGCGCAGGCAGAGAGTCACTTGACGCTGGTGGAGAGAGACATGATGCAGGTAGAGAGTGAGATTCACAAAGAGAGAGATGGTACAGGCAGAGAGTGAGATGACACACGCAAAGAGAGAGATGACGCTGGTAGAGAGAGACATGATGCAGGAAGAGGGTGAGATGGCGCAGGCAGAGAGTCACATGATGCTGGTGGAGAGAGACATGATACAGGTAGAGAGTGAGATACACATAGAGAGAGATGCTACAGGCAGAGAGTGAGATGACACACGCAAAGAGAGAGATGACGCTGGTGGAGAGAGACATGATGGAGGCAGAGGGTGAGATGGCGCAGGCAGAGAGAATGATGACACATGCAAAGAGAGAGATGGCGCAGGTGGAGGTGCGACATGATGCAGTCAGAGGGGAGATGACACACGCAAAGAGAGAGATGAAGCTGATGGAGAGAGACATGATGCAGGCAGAGGGTGGGATGGCGCAGGCAGAGAGTCACTTGACGCTGGTGGAGAGAGACATGATGCAGGTAGAGAGTGAGATTCACAAAGAGAGAGATGGTACAGGCAGAGAGTGAGATGACACACGCAAAGAGAGAGATGACGCTGGTGGAGAGAGACATGATGCAGGCAGAGGGTGAGAGGGCGCAGGCAGAGAGTCACATGACGCTGGTGGAGAGAGACATGATGCAGGTAGAGAGTGAGATACACAAAGTGTGAGATGGTGCAGGGAGATAGAGAGATGACACATGCAAAGAGAGAGATTGTGCAGGTGGAGGGAGACATGATGCAGTCAGAGGGGAGATGACACACGCAAAGAGAGAGATGACGCTGATGGAGAGAGACATGATGCAGGCAGAGGGTGAGATGGCGCAGGCAGAGAGTGAGATGACACACTCAAAGAGAGAGATGACGCAGGTGGAGAGAGACATGATGCAGGCAGAGGGTGAGATGGTGCAGGCAGAGAGTCACATGATGCTGGTGGAGAGAGACATGATGCAGGTAGAGAGTTAGATACACAAAGAGAGAGATGGAACAGGCAGAGAGTGAGATGACACACGCAAAGAGAGAGATGACGCTGGTGGAGAGAGACATGATGCAGGCAGAGGGCGAGATGGCGCAGGCATAGAGTCACATGTTGCTGCTGGAGAGAGACATGATGCAGGTAGAGAGTGAGATACACAAAGAGAGAGATGGTACAGGAACAGAGAGTAAGATGACTGTAGGAAGGGGGAGTCTCTAGTTGGCACAGTGCAGCACTGGCGACAAGCAGGGACTCTCTCTTCCCCCTCAGGGCTGAGGGTTACCTTCAAGACAACCTCTGCTTACCCTCTAGGTAGTGTAGCTTAAGCAGTCTTAGGCTAATCTCTGGGGCATGTAGGGTTAAACATTTGCAACATTACACCATTGTGGAAAAGTAAATTTTGCCATGTTCTGTGTCCCTACGTGTTCCCCATTTTATGCTATATGTGCATGATTAATATGCATATGTATTCCCCATGATCGATTAAAGACGCAATTACAGTTGTGTCCAACTCTAGTCTGCCAGTTTCCAGTCCTCGTGAAAGCTACGAGTATTAGGCCTATGTAAAGCTACATTGCCACGTTTCTCAGTGTGCACGTTATTTCATTGAAAGTCCCCGTTTCTAGGCCTCAAAAGGGCCCGGACTCAGATTCAGCTCCTGTCTCCTGAACCCTCTCCGAGGAGCGATACAGCCCCCACCTGTATCCCTGACCCTTCACTTACTTCCTGCCTCACAGTGCCCGGCTCGGCCTGGCTCTGCCTGCCAGTCTGCCAAGAGTATGTTATGATTCTAGTTATCAGTCCAGCCCTCCTTCTCTGCATTCCTAAGCTACTGAATCGCATCAATAGTTTCAGTCATCGTCTAGCCTTTACGTCTCCATGTAAGAGAAATACTGTATTTATGGTCATTTAATATTCCTCAACACACACTACATGTAGAATAATGCATGCACCAGTCTTAGTGTCTGTTAGCCTTTGCCCTGATAACCTTTGGATTCTATCAACATGTTCTCTAAACATCAGATACTAGATAGTGTTTAGGTACATGTCGCTCTGACTCTCCAGACTTTCGTCTCTCCTTCTAGCTCAGAAGTCATAGCCCCCAGCTTCTCCCTAGTAACACGTCATTGCCAGCTTGCGCGCACCACTAGGTTAGAGGTCCCGGCTCCTTAGGTAGCCCCCTCCATGTTTCCGCCCATTTGTGACATATTCCGTTACGTTTACATCACATGTCTATGTATACGCCCTGTTCACGCCTCTTGTTACACCTACTTTCTGCCTTATCTCTCGCGACTGCTACAGGCCCTGCCCACTGCTACGCCTATTGTATTGAACATCATGTATTTTGTTTAAGTATATATACTTGTGCACTGTTATTAAAAGTTGCCATTCCTTTGTCCCTGCCCCGTGCAGCGCTGCCATCCTATTCCCGTGCAGGTTGTCCTGTTCCTGTCCTTTATGCTGTATTAAACCTGCAAACTCCTACTACCTCGAATCTTGACTCTTATTTATTGAGCTATCTGTTATTACATATCCAGTCAAAAATAGAGGTATTATTTATTTATTTACCACATAATGGCGCCCGAACAGGAACTTGCCCTTTCCCCACGCGCCGGTGAAGCCACGCAAGCCCCCTGATCCTCTGCAGCCGTGACGGAACCATACCGGCCACGTGCAGATATTTCTGCTTCAAGTATCCCTCAGGCCCACGGAGGAGACGGAGGTTGCGGTCCAGCGTCCAGACGAGGCGGTGGAGGAACGCGGCGAGTCCCGACCAGAGCCCAAGCCGAGAGTCCAAGGTCCGAGGTATCCGGAGGCCCACCTGTAACTGAAGTCCGAAGTTCGTCCGTCCGTCGTCGTAGCAGTCCAGTCCAGTCCGAGGCCTTCCGTTCTTGCTGCCCGGTGAGTACCGTTGCTGGGGTAGTATCTAGACAGGGTCAATTGCATTGTCTCTGGTCCGTGGGTTTGGGGTACACAGATCCAACACGAAGTGTCCACTTAGGTGGATGCGGGTCCTGACGTGTCTCTTTATGAGACCGGTAAGTTTCGTACTGTTTTAGCAGTGCATCTAGTTTCTGTTCTAGTCCGTTCTGTTCTCGAGAAATTCATGTATTCTGTTTTCAGTATTCCAGGTAGTATTTTGTCCGAACTGTTATTTTAAATGTCATTCATGTATTTCAATGTCGTGGTATGAAAGTGGTGTATTGTATTGTGTCTAGACTCCAGCCCAGTCATGCCATTGTTCTCCAAGTTACGTCAGTTAAGAACTAGAAAAGGTCTGTTAGAAGAAGCAGTTCCTGTCCCGCCTAGGGACAGTCCAGGTCATTTTATGTATCAAAAGCATGGCATAAGTGCCATATTATATCTAGATTTGTGGGTGGAGTACACCAAACAGTTAGAAGAAAAGTATAGATGGCCCGTATCGGGTACATGGGATGCCGAGTGCATCATGCGAGTAGAAGAAGCATTATGGAAAAAGAAAGCCAGACAGTCCCAGAAAGATGCCATCGAGTTATGGCGCAAAGAATCTCATAAAAGAACCGAAAAAGAAATCAGAAAAACAGAATTAAGTAGGGAATCCTCAGAAAGAGCCCAAGAAAGGGAATTAATCGAAGTAGGTGAACGAGTTAAAGCCGAACAGTCAGATAGACAGAGAAATGCCCTTATTAAGGGTATGTATCCTCTTCTTGCCGAGGGCTTGCCAAAAGCAACCCCGGAAGCATCCAGTAATTTTCCGCCACCCTTAGTTCCGACCAAGCTACGTCACAAACCGACCGCTGCTGATATTTTTCTCTCGTCCTATTTGGACGACACAGTCCCAGAATATGCAAATCCTGTTCCGCCAGCTCCTGTAAATAATGTAAATCCTGCTCCTCCAGTCACCGGGGCACCTGTTACAGCACCTGTTACGGTACCCCCGGTCCAGCCTACATTACAAGTACCCGCTACACTGGTCACTCTGCCAGCACGAAGAGTATCAGTCGACGATTCCAGTTTAGGGGCCGCGGGAGGAGGTCCTCCGGGAACCCCGCCGCCACACAAACGTGTAACGTCAGTCGAGTTACATGAACGTGCGTTACAGCGCACGCCCAAACATCAGTCTGTTGCAGATATCAGACGAGCTCTTACCGAATGCCGTTATGATCCGGTCCCAGGTGATGATAGTATGGTTATATATTCATTACGTGTAAGACGGGTGACCGAGTATTTGGACACCCTACCGAATATGAAAGAAGATCTAGACAGAATGTATCGTTTCATTCGTACAGGACAAGATCCAGAAAGTATTGGTGAAGTCATGTCTCACAGAAAATCTGAGATCCAGTTCATGCTGTTAAAGTTTCTGATCAATTGTTTAATTAGGGAACAAGATTCCCCGACTAAAGATCCGACCGAAATGAAAATTCTGACAAAGTGGAGTGATAATATAGCCGAGGGTAAGCACAAGACACTCAATAGTATAGAGAGTATGTACAAGAAAATACGTAAAGAAATAATAAGGTTACACGAACAACGCAAAGAAGCTCTAGGATGCGAGAAAGAAAATGACTCTCCTACTGAAGAGGTAGACGACGAGAACACCGCCAGAATAGCGTATGTAGGTAAATCTAGATTTCCAGACCGACATTTACGCCTAGAACACAAGAAAACTGTTCCTCTTCCAGCACCAGAACAAGGTTCTCTAGAACAAGTATTTCAAGCTACCGATCACATTCTGAAATCACGAATCGGTTATAGTGAGTTAAGTACCATGCATGAACAAGAACTAGCCCGATCAGCAGTCCGATGGATTACTGATTCTACCACTTTTCCAGACGAAATAGTGGCACAAATGTTTCTGAAACTGGCCCCAGCCGAGCAGCGACTGGTGGGTATGTATATGATCCAACACCTCATTACTCTGTATGAGGGTCAACATTCTGATCCAGGTCCGTTACATGATGTCCTGAACGAGTTACTCCAGTATAGATGGAAAGGTTTAGGCACCGATTTAATTAGTGTCATTCTAGAACAGCGCCACAAATATAGAACGTTCCTAAATCCGCATTTTGTTCATGTCTCACCTCCAGAAAGTAAACCGTTTTATATAGATAGACAGCATCCGTTACGAGAAGTACACCCAGTTAGGACAGCGGGTGGTGAAATGCAACGAGTATTTGTTTACACCCCAGTTACCAAGATGGAACTTTTAGAGATGAAGAAATTAATTCCCTGTCACGACAAAGATCCAGCAGGGTTCCACCGAGAATTAAAAGACATGCTCCGTATGGGAGAATACACATATCCGGATATAATTAAAATGTTAAAAGTCCTGTTGCCTGCGGGCATATATGAAAAACTCAAGGAAAAGGATTGGGAGGTGGGAGAGAAAAAGATCGATTGGACAGCTCTAGAAGCTGAAGATAAGATACGTGTACCAGGTACCGGTCTTGGAGACAAGTGTAAAGAATTACCAGAATTATTGATACAAGTTTTGCCTAGGTTATTAGCCACGAAAAAGGAAGACTGGGATGCAATCTCAGCCTGTAAACAGAAACAAGACGAAGACACTAGTGATTTTTATTCCAGATTTGAGAAATGTTTTATAATAAACAGTGGTTTGAAGACGAGTAGCGAGTCATACCCTCATCTTTTTGTTACTAAATTAGTCGAGAATTCAAGTCCACAAGTTAAAAATCGAGTTTTGAAAGTCGAAAGTACTTGGCAAGCTAGTACCCCGTCCCAGATGCTCCAAATGCTCCAGTATCACCAGAATAGAATCAGAGAAGAGCAAGAACACGAGAGAAGACGTATGAAAGACACGAAAATGAAAGTACTAGTTGCACAATCTGTTCCACAAGACAGTCAGAAGAGGGGTCCGAATCAAGCCAGTCATCCTGCAGCTCCCGTTAAAGGGACATGCAATTATTGTAAACAGCCAGGTCATTTCATAAACGAGTGTGCAGTTCTGAAACACAATATAGCCACTGGTAAAACTAAAGAAAGACCACGTCCGCCTAGACAAGAACAAGTTTCACAGACTTCTCAGTCACCACAGAATGCACAACAGACAGTTCCAGCACCGCAGCCTATAGCTGCAACACAGCATGTTACACAGCAGATGTACCAGTATGCACAATCCGAGTATCCAGAGTATCAAGCGTATTCATGAAACAGCCTAGAGAGGGAGGTAGGCTTGCCTCTCATCGAGATTCCTGTAGATCAAGAAGGTCCCTACGTACACAGTCAAGTATTAGGGAAAGACAGAAAGTTTCTGATTGATACAGGGGCAAGTAGGACTACCATTAGTCACGACGAGGTTCCAGGGGCTCCGCTCTCAGGCTCTAGAAATGTTTCCCTTGGATTTTCAGGAAAGCCTATTGTAAACGAGGTATCAAAGCCAGTTACTCTAGAAGTAGGTCCATTGTCCCGAACTACTGATCTATTGCTTACGAAGTAATGTCCAGAAAATTTGTTAGGCATTAAGACCCTGAAAGAATTAGGTGCAGTTATTTGCTGTTCCCCAGAGGGAATACGTTTGTTTTTACGTGACTTTAAGGGTCACTATGTTCTACGAGATTTTGATCCGAGATTGTCAAATGTCCCGCAACATCTATGGGCGCAAGGTCCAACTGATGTTGGTTTCATGCGAATCACACCCCATCGTGTGACTCTCAAGCAAGGTGTAGTGTTACCACGAATCAGACAGTACAGATTGCCACCTGAGGCTGTAGCAGCCTTATCCAAAATTATTGACGAGCTTATGGCTCAAGGAGTAGTTGTAGAAACTGACTCCAATGTATGTAATTCTCCTATCATTCCAGTCATGAAACGTACTGATCCAAATGCACCCCCAGTATATCGATTAGTGATTGACCTTCGAGAACTCAATAAATGTATCATTCCTCAGTATCCAGTTGTTCCAGATATCTCATCTCTATTGACAGCCATTGATTCTGAGGCTACATTTTTCACAGTCATAGACCTCAAAAACGCATTTTTCAGTGTTCCCATTCATCCAGACAGCCAGTACCTTTTCGGATTCTGTTTAAACGGAAGGAGCTATAAATTCACACGAGCTCCTCAAGGTTTCACAGAAAGTCCTAGTATTTACAGTCAAGCACTTAAGAGACAACTAGACAATATTCACATGCCAACTGACACTGCCCTGCTCCAATATGTCGATGATCTACTGATCACAGCCCGTTCTGAACGTGCTTGCGAGCGAGCGTCACTCACAGTTCTGTATTTCCTAGCCGAGATGGGGCACAAGGTGTCCCCTTCAAAACTTCAATTCTGTGTCCAGCAAGTGATCTACTTAGGCCACTTACTGTCCAAGTGGGGTAGGCAGTTGACACCTGACCGTATCCAGTTAATAGCGAGTCTCCCTCAGCCCAAGACACAGAAGGAGGTACGTGCTTTTATCGGCCTCACTTCTTACTGCAGACAATGGATTCCTCAGTATGCATTTCTAGCCAAGCCACTGATACAGTTAACGACACAGGAGGCAGCCGTATCGACTGTCCTCCCTTGGACATCTGAACATACACTTAGTTTCAATGAGTTAAAGAAAGCTTTATGCCAAGCTCCCGTTCTAGCTACACCGAACTACAGTAAGCCTTTTACACTTTTTGTCACAGAACGTGATGGTACAGCATTATCTGTCCTCACACAAGATCAAGCCGGACAATACAAGCCCTGTGCTTATTTTTCGAGCACATTAGATCCAGTAGCCCAGGCGCTGCCTGCGTGCCTCAAGTCAGTTGCAGCCACAGCACTAGCTATTAGACAAAGTGATTCCATAGTATTAGGACATTCCTTGACAGTACAAGTTCCACACTCCATGGAAGTTCTTTTAAACCGAACACAGACTCAGCACTTGACAATTGCACGTTTGACAGGTTATGAACTGACACTGTTCCAGCCACACATAGAAATCAGACGCTGCAACGTTCTAAATCCTGCTACACTGTTACCGTCAGTTACTTCAAATCCTGCCACACATGACTGTGTGGAAGTAGTTAACACTATGACTAAGCCGAGACAAGACCTGACAGATATTCCGTTACCAGATCCTGACCTGACACTTTATGTGGATGGTTCATGTATGAGAACGAGTACAGGAGAACTAGTAGCCGCGTATGCAGTGACTACTGACACTGAAGTTATTGAAACACACCGTATTGACACCCTGTCTGCTCAAGCAGCAGAGCTAGTTGCTCTGACTCAAGCCTGCATACACGCCAAGAACCTGAAAGTTAATATTTACACAGATTCACGCTACGCATTCGGAGTTGTACACGACTTCGGAGTGCTCTAGCAGGAGAGAGGTTTCATGACTTCTCATGGAACCAAGATTCAGCATGGTCTCCTTATTCAAGCTCTGTTAGATGCAATACATTTACCGACATCCATCGCTATTATGAAATGCAAAGCACATACGAAAGTTACAGACATTATTTCTCAAGGTAATGATCTAGCAGATCGAACAGCCAAGCTTACAGCACAGACTCCAGACATACCAGTTAACAAGACACCAACATCCACTCTCGAACAGACTACTTGTATGACAGTTAAGGACCCTACTCAAGATGTCATAGATATCCAGTTACATGCTACTCCCGAGGAAATCAAGAAATGGTCCGAACAAGGAGGGGTCCAGACAGATCAGGGATGGGTGACGAAGGGAAAAGCCACATGGTTTCTCCCCGACTCAATGGTTCAAGTCATTATCAATACCGCACATAGTCCAGCACACTTAGGAGAAAAAGCCATGTTAGACAGTATCCAGAACATTTGGTTTAACAAGTATTTACGAGCTGCAGCCAAGCAGAAAGTCCGTACCTGTATGATATGTTGCCAGTTCAATCCAGGTAAAAGTGTCCCTGTGGAACAAGGTGGATTCCAACCTCCTGACCACCCTTTTGAAGTCCTCCAGATGGATTATATTCAGATGGAGCGATGTCGAGGTTTCAAGTATGTCCTTGTAGTTGTATGCGCTTTGTCCAGGTGGACAGAAGCATATCCAGTCCCAGATTACACAGCCGCAACCACTGCCAAGCAGTTGGTTCGTGAATTCTTCCCCCGTTATGGACTCCCTAGGGTCGTGTATTCTGATAACGGCCAGCCATTCTCATCTGAACTAATGAAGCACGTTTCCCTTTTGTTAGGGTACCAGTGGAAGTTCCATTGTGTACGCCATCCAGAAGCAGCCGGTCTCGTAGAGAGACATAATCAAACCCTGAAGATACGTATTGCCAAAGTATGCAAAGAGAAAGGTGTAGACTGGTTAGTTGCTCTGCCAGTCGCTCTGTTCTATATGCGCATGGTCGCACACTCCAGATCAGGTCTGTCCCCTTATGAGGTTGTATTCGGCCTCCCCCCGAATATGTGGGGTACACCTAGACCCCGAAGTATTACCGATGTTTCCAGTAATATGCTGACAGATTACCTAGCTTCCTTGATGTCTGCCCTACACTCTTGTCGTTCACAGGTTGCCGCTGCATTTCCCGACAATACTGAAGTCAAGCCACACGAGATCCTTCCCGGCACCCTGGTCCTCGTCCGCAATTTTGATCGTTCAAGTCCGCTGGAGCCTCGCTGGAAGGAGCCGAAGTTAGTCCTTCTAACCACCCGTACTGCCGTCAAGTTGGAAGGCAGGAAGGGGTGGGTGCACCTGTCACACGTCAAGAAATTTCACGGACTAAAAACTGTTTCCAAGAACATTTCCAAGGATTGTCAAGATTTTAAAGACTGCCAAGATACTATTCTTAAGGACTGTCCCGCAAATGACATTGATATCAAGCCCTCCCTGTTAGAGAAAACTCCGCAGCAGGAGTATAAAAGTAAGCTACGGTCTAGTAAAATAAGTCAGCCAGTTTAATTGTCTAAGTCCTCCCCTAGGTGAAACGGTTAGACAGGTATCTGACATGTATGAGATAGACCCCCATAGTGAGAGAGTTAGTCAAAACTCAATCCGATGTATCGTTTTTCTAAGTTTTATATTGTTTTTAAGCTTAATGGTTACCTGCACGAGTTATGCATTTCATTTATGTTTTCCGATTTCTCATGTAAATAAGTTTTCTAATGCTACAGTAGAGCACACATTTAGTGATCTGCCTCCTCACGAACTATCCTATCGTCTTGCTATGCGCAATAACACATTTATCCGTATGTTGCATTATTCACACCAGACCAGCAATGCCACTAATTGTTGGGTGTGTGGTCGACTCCCCCCTTTCCAGACACCGAAGGGAGTTCTGCCACTCTTTCCTTATCCGTTTTCACATAATGGTTCATGTGGAGCATGGTCCACGTTAACGTTATCCTCAACTGATATGTCCCTTCTGAACAGTACATGTTTTCCAGACAAGCAAGGTCTTCCCCACAGAACAGGGTTAGATCTAGAAAATGAAGTTTATAATTTGGGTAATTATTCTTCGAATTTCATGGTTCTGAATGTTCAGTCTGATCCTACTCCAGACTTACCTGCTATTTCAGTATTACCAGTCAAAGGCGAATTATGTGTCAGAAATAATGGTTCCGTACATGTAGGATGTTGGACCTGGCCTTCTTGGCAGGGTCATCCCTGAACTTTTTGCCTTCCTCCAATACTCTCTCTGACCTGTTTTTGTTGGTTTAATGACTCTGGGCACTTTTACCACTGCTGACCAGTGCTAAAGTGCATATGCTCTCCCTGTGAAAAGTATATATGTGATTGATGTCCATGATTGGTTCATTGGATTTACTGTCAGTCCCTAGTAAAGTGCACCAGGAGTGCCAGGGCTTGTGAATGCCAATACTGCTAGTGGGCCTGCAGCGCTGATTGCGCCACCCACAGAAGCAGCCTTAAAATGTGTCTAGGGTCTGCCATTGCAGAACCTGCGTGCAGTCTGGTACTGTCATGCTGGCTGGGCAAGTGCACACACTTGCCAGCCCCTAAACCTTCCCTTAACTTCATATTAGTCACCCCTATGGTAGGCCTGAGGGCAGGGTGCATTGTAAGTGTAAGGTAGGACATGCTCTGGTGTGTGTGGCATGTTCTAATAGTGAATTACTGCCAAATTCGTTTTTCACTATTGTAAGGCTACCAGTTCCCTTCTAGGCCAGATGGGCTGCTGGAATTATTACACTCTATAATCCCAGCAGGCTCAGGGAACATGGTAGAAATTAATGTTTAGTATGCCTGAACTCAGAATAATAAAATACTTCTTTTAGTAAAGTTTATTTTAATATCCTGTGTTTGCAAATGCTACTTTTAGAAAGCTAGCATTTGCTTGTCTAACCATTTCAGCCCGCCTCTGCTTTTGTGTGTATCTGACTGTCTGAGTTGTGTGAGTGACAGGGCTGGGAGTTGACAGGTTGTGAATAGCAGGATGACACCTTAGTGGGTGGTGGGAGTTTCCCCTGAATGATGCATCAGGCTGTGCTCTGCCCCCACAATGCTGGCTCCGCCCTCCTGGGGAGCGACTGATGACTCAGCCTGCACCTGGCCCAGGAAGGACTGAAGCTTGTCAACAAAGTGCTCAGGCTGCCCCTGTCCTCACAATGCCGGCTCCGCCCCCCTGGGGAGCGGCTGATGTGCCTGCCCTCACACTGAATGCAGAAGTACCCACCACAAGTGCTCAGGAGCTGAGAGCAGTTATGCAGAGGCCCCCCTGGCCAGTGAGAACAAAAGAAACTGTGTATAAAAGTAGGAGCCCTGCTCCTTGTAAATCAGAATCCTGTTTTACCACAAAGAACCTCTGCCCGAATAGAAGGAGAAGAAGACGCTGGAAGGACTGGCCTGCTGCTTGCCTTGCTGAGGAAGGAGAGGAGAAGACTTTGCTAAAAGACTTTGCTGATTTGTGCTTGAAACTTTTCTCCAAGGGCTTGATTGAGCTTGCCCCCTGAACTGAACCCCAGGACCAGTGGGTTCTCCTGTGCTTTGGCTCGTCCCCTGCCTGAGGCCGAGTATTTCCTCCCGCCGGAGGTGAAGTCTGCCCCCTCTCGCCCCCTCCTAGGGCCGTGGTACTCGGGAGCCAGCCTGCCCTCTTGCCCTTGAGAGCCTCGCTCCACCCGGAGTCGCTCTCTGCCCCAGGGCTAAGGCCGGCTGCTCCTCTACCCCTGCCTGCTTCACGGAGCCCTTGAGGAGACTTCAGCCCCTCCCGCCGGAATCCCGGGGACTCGAGCAGCCTGGACCCCGTGCATCTGATTGCACTCGGCTGCCCTGCCTTGCTCTGCCCCCCCAGGAGAGGCTGCACCCCGCACTGTGAAGGGTGCCTTGCCTCCCGGAGATCCTCCGCGGTCAGAAGGGACCCCTCTGCACTGACAATTCCTGAAAGAAAGCATTCCTGAAGGTGCCTTGGCCCCAGAGGCTCCTCTCACCCCTCCCTGCTCCTCACTGCAGCTGAGAGCCCCCACCTCTGGAAAAGGTCCGGGGCTCCTCTGATCGCCTGCTTGCTGCTCTGCTCCGCAGCTCAGCCCCCACCTCTGGAAAAGGCCCAGGGTTTCTTCGAGGCCCTCTCTGGTGTCCATTCCAAGCATACCGCCAGATGCGTGAGAGTTGGTAGGGGCTGTGTCAGTTTCACCCTTGAAGGCAGGAGAGGCGCTGCAAGGCGCTCTGAAGGCCCGGGGAGGGTCCCAAAGCCCCAGGACAGAGAGAGACTATCCTTTGAAAGGGGATAACACGGAGAGAACACTTACAGAACTATTTTTCTGAAGGAAACCAATTGAATTATTTTCGTGGAACAAACAAACAACCATTGAAAGCTACAACTAAGAGCCTTTGCCTATTTACAACCTGTGGTGCAACAAAAACGTTATTTGGTCTTGTGATAAGTCTGTTGAGTTACATATATATATTTTTACATAAAGAAGCGTATTTTTATATATTTACAGCCTGGTGTCCATTTGTGGGGGGATTGGTATATTTTACTGTGTGTGTGATTACAAATGCTTAACTAACTAACGCCTGAAGATTAGCCTTGGCTGCTCACGCCACGCACCTAGAGGGTGAGCAAGGGTAATTCTAAGGGGTCATCCTTCGCCCTGACTTAGAGGAGAGGGTCCCTGCTTGTCACAAGTGCATACTTGCGCCAACCAGAGACCCCCAATTCTAACATTGGACGCAGCGGTGAGGATTTGCGAATTTGCATTTGTAGTTGACATACAGTGAATTGCTGATCACCACATAGGGAGAGCAGACCTATAACGCAGCCACAGGTTTCCATTTTTATAATTTTGCTGGGAGATCTCCATGTGCTTGTGAAACGTCATGCCTGGTTCAGTGAGGATGGAAAAGGCAGCAACCAGATGCCTGTCGCCAGAGGAGTTGGCAGACAGGGCAGCAACCAGGGCACATGAAATAGAGATGGCGAAATTAAAAGGACAAATGGAAATGGACAAGCATAAATTGGCAATGGAAAGCCAAAAATTAGCCATGGAGGCGCTAAAACACCAAAGAGCTCACTACTTGAGGATGAAAGAACTTGACTTGGAGCTTGAAGCCAGGAGGGCTTCAGCCCAACATCCAGAGATTTGTGTAGCTCGCGGATTGAGTTTTGCTGGGCTGGAGGTGGAGTCCAGCTCAGCTGGTGGCAGCAACATTCAGGTATCTAGTGCTGACAGCATAGCGCGCGCACCTAGAGATATGGCACCTGACTTGGAGGGGGTTAACTTACACCAGGAGGTTCAAGGGCATGAGGTAGCTCCAGTAGTGCGCAGCGTCCCTGAAGGGAATAGGGTGGCTGGCGTAGGAGTTCATGGTCCTAGTGGTGGGAGGGATTCCCCCATGGTTGAGGTCCTGGTGGGTGAGTGTAAGGACCGCCCAGAAGAGTGTGGGTTGTGTGACAGAGACAGTCCGCTACTGTCTGGCCAGTCTCAGAAGAATGGTGTGGAGTATGTGTGTGAGGCGCTGGATGGGGAGGTGAAGGATAGTTTGGTTAACCCTGCTAGGGGGCTGTGTAATCCAATTGTGGGAGAGCATACTTTAAGTCCCAGTTTTCCAGAGCTATGCCAACACCTGTTTGAGAGTGAGTTCTCTGACCCCAGGGAGCTCACATTGGAGGCAGACCTTGTGGTGGATTCCAGAGGGTCTGGAGAGGCATTGGGGTGTGTTCCTGTGGGGAGTGGCTCAGGTATCTTCCAGCCCAGAGTGGTGGAAGTGGCGCAGAGTAGCCCAGCTAGGTCCTGTAGCAGTGAGAGGGGTGTAGGGCCTCACGTCCTGTCCTTAAGGGGAAGGAGTGAGAATGGGTGTTGTCCCGGTAGTGCCCAACCTCAGTCTCAGAGCCTGGATGGTTCTTTAAGGGAACACCAGGTGGGGAGCCTAGGCTGTCCGGATGAGTCACCCTTTAAGGGGGATCCCCCAGTGGCTAGAGAACGTGGAGGCTCTGTAAACAGGGCTCCAGTAGTTCTGGTGACTGGCAGTACCACTCCAGTTGGGAGGGTGCAGAAGTCCAGAAAGAGGGGCGAGAGGGGAAAAGAGTCCCCAGTGGAAGAACCATTGGGTCAGGGGCCAGCCAGCAGGGCTGCGTCCCCAGTGAATGACCAGGGGGACACCACTTCTGTCCTGGGGGATCTTCCCACACTGTCAGAGGGACAGGGGTTGGGAGATCTGCGCCAGGTAGACTGTCGCACGGCACATGAGCTATGTGCCACCCTCAGGGGGGGCATGCGTGCTCCCCGGGAAGTCCTGGTGCGCCAGGCAATTGTTCAACTGCAGGGTTGGGTCCCTGAGTTGGAGGGCCAGGTTCAGGTGTTGTCTGACCTGGAGGGTGGGACCACTGTAATCAGTGTCCTGGCCCATGTCCCTTCTAGGGGTACCACTCCAGTTGGGAGTGGGCAGTGCTCTGGAAGGGGGTGCAGAGGGAGGGAGTCCTCGCCTCTGACCCCGGTGCGACTTGAGGGTTTAGACCCTAGGTTTAAGGGCCAGGTGCAGGGTGTCCCCCCTGACCTGGTGCCCCAGTTGCAGGATAGCACCCATGAACTGGTGGGAGAATTGTGCAGATCACCTGCCACAGGTGCCCTGACAATTCTGGAAGGGGGTACCACTCCAGGTGGGAGGGTGCAGAGCCCCAAGGAGGAAGACCGGTTGTGGGAGAGCCCATCCCAGTCTTTGGTCCAGCAGCCAGGTACAGGCCTGGGGCTGGTGAGTCAGTGCCAGGATGGCATACCTGACCTGACAGGAGGGAGAGTGGACAAAGGGTGCCAAGCACCTGGGGCTACTGCCCCCCGCTCTCTGAGGCCACAGAGGTTTGAGAGCCCTGAGAGGCATGAGGCCTGGGTCTCAGCCCTGACTACCGTCAGTGGCCACTGTGATTTGATGACTGCCTGTTGGGACACACCTGTGAGCCAGTTAAGGTTAGAGGCTGCACAGGTGGTGTCCACAGAGGAAGAAAAGGGTGCCCCAGGGATTGGCTTGGTGGACCCTGAGAGTATGGACAGAGGATTTGAAATAGGTTCAGATTGGCGTAGAACTGGAATGTGCCCCTGCTGTTGCGGGCCAGGTCCAGGTTCTATCGCCCAAAGCAGGGAAGCCCATCACGGTGGTGATTGGTCTACCCTGCGTTTTGGCTGGAAGGGGGTTGTGTTGGACCTGGCCTTCTTGGCAGGGTCATCCCTGAACTTTTTGCCTTCCTCCAATACTCTCTCTGACCTGTTTTTGTTGGTTTAATGACTCTGGGCACTTTTACCACTGCTGACCAGTGCTAAAGTGCATATGCTCTCCCTGTGAAAAGTATATATGTGATTGATGTCCATGATTGGTTCATTGGATTTACTGTCAGTCCCTAGTAAAGTGCACCAGGAGTGCCAGGGCTTGTGAATGCCAATACTGCTAGTGGGCCTGCAGCGCTGATTGCGCCACCCACAGAAGCAGCCTTAAAATGTGTCTAGGGTCTGCCATTGCAGAACCTGCGTGCAGTCTGGTACTGTCATGCTGGCTGGGCAAGTGCACACACTTGCCAGCCCCTAAACCTTCCCTTAACTTCATATTAGTCACCCCTATGGTAGGCCTGAGGGCAGGGTGCATTGTAAGTGTAAGGTAGGACATGCTCTGGTGTGTGTGGCATGTTCTAATAGTGAATTACTGCCAAATTCGTTTTTCACTATTGTAAGGCTACCAGTTCCCTTCTAGGCCAGATGGGCTGCTGGAATTATTACACTCTATAATCCCAGCAGGCTCAGGGAACATGGTAGAAATTAATGTTTAGTATGCCTGAACTCAGAATAATAAAATACTTCTTTTAGTAAAGTTTATTTTAATATCCTGTGTTTGCAAATGCTACTTTTAGAAAGCTAGCATTTGCTTGTCTAACCATTTCAGCCCGCCTCTGCTTTTGTGTGTATCTGACTGTCTGAGTTGTGTGAGTGACAGGGCTGGGAGTTGACAGGTTGTGAATAGCAGGATGACACCTTAGTGGGTGGTGGGAGTTTCCCCTGAATGATGCATCAGGCTGTGCTCTGCCCCCACAATGCTGGCTCCGCCCTCCTGGGGAGCGACTGATGACTCAGCCTGCACCTGGCCCAGGAAGGACTGAAGCTTGTCAACAAAGTGCTCAGGCTGCCCCTGTCCTCACAATGCCGGCTCCGCCCCCCTGGGGAGCGGCTGATGTGCCTGCCCTCACACTGAATGCAGAAGTACCCACCACAAGTGCTCAGGAGCTGAGAGCAGTTATGCAGAGGCCCCCCTGGCCAGTGAGAACAAAAGAAACTGTGTATAAAAGTAGGAGCCCTGCTCCTTGTAAATCAGAATCCTGTTTTACCACAAAGAACCTCTGCCCGAATAGAAGGAGAAGAAGACGCTGGAAGGACTGGCCTGCTGCTTGCCTTGCTGAGGAAGGAGAGGAGAAGACTTTGCTAAAAGACTTTGCTGATTTGTGCTTGAAACTTTTCTCCAAGGGCTTGATTGAGCTTGCCCCCTGAACTGAACCCCAGGACCAGTGGGTTCTCCTGTGCTTTGGCTCGTCCCCTGCCTGAGGCCGAGTATTTCCTCCCGCCGGAGGTGAAGTCTGCCCCCTCTCGCCCCCTCCTAGGGCCGTGGTACTCGGGATCCAGCCTGCCCTCTTGCCCTTGAGAGCCTCGCTCCACCCGGAGTCGCTCTCTGCCCCAGGGCTAAGGCCGGCTGCTCCTCTACCCCTGCCTGCTTCACGGAGCCCTTGAGGAGACTTCAGCCCCTCCCGCCGGAATCCCGGGGACTCGAGCAGCCTGGACCCCGTGCATCTGATTGCACTCGGCTGCCCTGCCTTGCTCTGCCCCCCCAGGAGAGGCTGCACCCCGCAATGTGAAGGGTGCCTTGCCTCCCGGAGATCCTCCGCGGTCAGAAGGGACCCCTCTGCACTGACAATTCCTGAAAGAAAGCATTCCTGAAGGTGCCTTGGCCCCAGAGGCTCCTCTCACCCCTCCCTGCTCCTCACTGCAGCTGAGAGCCCCCACCTCTGGAAAAGGTCCGGGGCTCCTCTGATCGCCTGCTTGCTGCTCTGCTCCGCAGCTCAGCCCCCACCTCTGGAAAAGGCCCAGGGTTTCTTCGAGGCCCTCTCTGGTGTCCATTCCAAGCATACCGCCAGATGCGTGAGAGTTGGTAGGGGCTGTGTCAGTTTCACCCTTGAAGGCAGGAGAGGCGCTGCAAGGCGCTCTGAAGGCCCGGGGAGGGTCCCAAAGCCCCAGGACAGAGAGAGACTATCCTTTGAAAGGGGATAACACGGAGAGAACACTTACAGAACTATTTTTCTGAAGGAAACCAATTGAATTATTTTCGTGGAACAAACAAACAACCATTGAAAGCTACAACTAAGAGCCTTTGCCTATTTACAACCTGTGGTGCAACAAAAACGTTATTTGGTCTTGTGATAAGTCTGTTGAGTTACATATATATAATTTTACATAAAGAAGCGTATTTTTATATATTTACAGCCTGGTGTCCATTTGTGGGGGGATTGGTATATTTTACTGTGTGTGTGATTACAAATGCTTAACTAACTAACGCCTGAAGATTAGCCTTGGCTGCTCACGCCACGCACCTAGAGGGTGAGCAAGGGTAATTCTAAGGGGTCATCCTTCGCCCTGACTTAGAGGAGAGGGTCCCTGCTTGTCACAAGTGCATACTTGCGCCAACCAGAGACCCCCAATTCTAACATAGGACATAGTGATTGTACTACTATTGTCGAGTATAGTGACAGTGGGAAATCTATTTTCAAAGCTTCACGTCATTCTTATTTTGTTTGTGGTCAGACCGCATATGTTCGTGTGCCCCTCGATTGGGATGGAACCTGTTACATTGCCTTCCTACTGCCACCAGTTTTCCTAGCCCCGTCCGATTATCACAGAAACACACATCTAGTACACATTAGACATAGAAGGGAGATCGAGTCCCCGATTGTCGATCAAACTGAAACTGCTCTAGAACAGTATACAGATTTCAATAGAGGATTCTTTTTCTTTATAGGACCTATCCAGAATAGTAAGTTAATCCGTAGATTAACCAGAACCCTTGAGGCAGTAGTGAATGAGACTGCCTCTGCTCTAGGTAACTTAACCGAAGAGCAATCTGCTATGAGATTTGTCGTGCTCCAAAATCGTCTCGTTCTTGACGTCATACTGGCCGATAGAGGAGGAGCATGTAGAGTCATCGGATCTAGTTGCTGCATTTTCATTCCTAATAACGCGCCGTCTGTTTATTCAGCTATAACCAGACTTCATAAAATTGCCCATCAGTTACACCAGAATCCAGGCACCTGGACATGGTCCGGTTGGTTCTGGAGTATAATTTCTTCCTGGGGATGGAAAGTATTGTCCTTTCTAGGTATTGCAGTAGCGATCATATTCAGTTGCTGCCTCTGTATACAATGTGGCCCTGCGATTTGCGGCATTTGTGCTACCTCTTGTATTCCTAGTCCCAAGTCCCGTCCTAGATCCCGTTCCAAGAAATTTCGAGACGAGCAAATGATACTGTATGAAATGATAGATGGTATCATGAATATTGATGTTTCCTGATGGAAACGTAGTGACAAGGAGGGGATGTGGAAAAGTAAATTTTGCCATGTTCTGTGTCCCTACGTGTTCCCCATTTTATGCTATATGTGCATGATTAATATGCATATGTATTCCCCATGATCGATTAAAGACGCAATTACAGTTGTGTCCAACTCTAGTCTGCCAGTTTCCAGTCCTCGTGAAAGCTACGAGTATTAGGCCTATGTAAAGCTACATTGCCACGTTTCTCAGTGTGCAAGTTATTTCATTGAAAGTCCCCGTTTCTAGGCCTCAAAAGGGCCCGGACTCAGATTCAGCTCCTGTCTCCTGAACCCTCTCCGAGGAGCAATACAGCCCCACCTGTATCCCTGACACTTCACTTACTTCCTGCCTCACAGTGCCCGGCTCGGCCTGGCTCTGCCTGCCAGTCTGCCAAGAGTATGTTATGATTCTAGTTATCAGTCCAGCCCTCCTTCTCTGCATTCCTAAGCTACTGAATCGCATCAATAGTTTCAGTCATCGTCTAGCCTTTACGTCTCCATGTAAGAGAAATACTGTATTTATGGTCATTTAATATTCCTCAACACACACTACATGTAGAATAATGCATGCACCAGTCTTAGTGTCTGTTAGCCTTTGCCCTGATAACCTTTGGATTCTATCAACATGTTCTCTAAACATCAGATACTAGATAGTGTTTAGGTACATGTCGCTCTGACTCTCCAGACTTTCGTCTCTCCTTCTAGCTCAGAAGTCATAGCCCCCAGCTTCTCCCTAGTAACACGTCATTGCCAGCTTGCGCGCACCACTAGGTTAGAGGTCCCGGCTCCTTAGGTAGCCCCCTCCATGTTTCCGCCCATTTGTGACATATTCCGTTACGTTTACATCACATGTCTATGTATACGCCCTGTTCACGCCTCTTGTTACACCTACTTTCTGCCTTATCTCTCGCGACTGCTACAGGCCCTGCCCACTGCTACGCCTATTGTATTGAACATCATGTATTTTGTTTAAGTATATATACTTGTGCACTGTGTTGGAAATGGGATCCCCGGCTGGCCAGGGCTTTCGCCAAAGTCAGTCAGAGACCACCACACCCAAGTCAGGGCAAGGGAGTTACACGCCAAGATAACCCCTACTCACCCTCTAGGTAACGTGGCGCGAGCAGCAAGGCTAAACTTGGAGGCGATGTAGGCTAAGTATTTGCGCATGCACCCCAGCAACAACAACCAAAGGCCCACCACAAAGGAAACTCCACACAAGGTTATATAAAAATAGCCTTTGTATTACACCAAAACACATTAGATAAAACACACACTTTACAATGTGCCAGAGGCACGGGCAGAATTTACAGGGGATATGTACAAGACAGGGCCACCTGGACCACTGTCAGGAATCAGAAGTAGCACTTTCAGAAATAGCACTTAGAACATAGAATATAGCACAAAATAGCACACAACCAGTAATCACTGGTAACCAGGACCTCACTAGCACCACCTGTACTAGGGAGAAAACAACCACCTATGTATTACAATACCTGTAGGGGTGTAAGAGGAAAACACATGATGCAATGCATAACATTCATTCAGAGGTGTAAGGAGGAAAACACATGATGCATCACAATACATTCAGAGGTGTAAGGCACATGACGCATAAAAACACATTCAGAGGTGCAGAAAGTACAATTGCGCCAAACCCACGTAAGTCACCACCTGTGACTGTCCCTGTGTCCAAAGTGTCAGGGTCCTAAACGTGGCAGCTGCCCACGAAGTGCTGGGCAGCTGAATCACTGTTGGGCCACTGCTGGAGCCTCGCAGGCTCTGGCCAGAACAATGTGGGCAACCAGGGAGAGCCTCTCAGGGCTCTAAAACAACAATGGGGCCAAGGTGGGAGCCTCGCTGGGCTCTCAAGAAATAATTTGGCCCCCTGAGCCTCTCTGGGCTCCAAGTAAATCCCAATGCCCTCCTTGAGCCTCTCTGGGCTCAAAACACAATTGTGGGGTTGTTGGAGTCCCTCACGGGGGACTCAGAAGCACAATCATGCCCCAAGAGCCTCGCAGGCTCTGAACACCGGAGGGGGGGGGGGCGCGAGCACCGACAATGTGCTCCGACGTCCCCCCTCTCTCTCAACTGCCCTGGACTTGGAGCTCCCGCCCAGCCGGCTTCACTTACCGGTTGTCTTCGAGGCTGCTGGTCACTTCCCTGCTCCCGGGACACAGGAGAGCTCCCGCACCTCGGGGCTCTCCTTCTCAGTCGGGGACCGGCTTCCTCCTTCCTCTGTGTGCAGCGCGGGGCTCTCCTTCCGGCACCGGAGCCCCGCCTGCCTCGGCAGCTGCCCGGCTCCTCTCGCAGCACTTCCTGGGACCGGAGCGCAGGGTAGGCTCCTGTCGACTTCCGCCTGTTCCGCCTGACTTCCGGTTCGGGGCCGCCAATGGCAGCGCGGCCCTGATGGTGTAGAGGCGGGACTTCCGGGTCGCCGTAGGCAGCGCGGCGGCCCGGCAGGGTTCCTGGGCTGCGGCGGTGATTTCCACACGGGGTGAGCTCCCGGTAATTTCAATAAATCACGCAAATATGCGGCGTGGGCAGCCGCTAGAGCAGGCAAAATGCAGGGTGGGCACCTGCCTTACAAAAGCGCTCCCAAGCGCCTTGTGGTCTATATAAAGCGCTCTCAAGCGCTAGGGGGCACAAACCACAGCGCTCCCAGCGCTAGGACGAAACAAAGCGCTCTCAAGCGCTAGAGGGAAAAGCCAAGCGCTCCTAGCGCTATAAATCAGGAAAGGACCCAGCAAAGTCCTTGTAGGCAGGCAAAGGGGCAAAGCTGGGCCCAGAGCCAGCACACTGGGTCTCCAGGCAGGGAGACACCCCAAGTGGCGGTCCTCTGGCCCAGCAGCAACAGCCCCCTCAGGATCCTGGAAGAGAACAACTTCAGTGGGGACACAGCCCCATTTTTATACAGTGCATTCCTTTGTTCAAGGGTGTAGAGTGGGGGCGGAACCAGTCGCAGCTGGTTCTTGAGTACTCTGTTTACCTCAACCACCCTCTCTATTCACTGGCAGGGCTTGGGTCATTAGACACACCACAGGGGGGCGGAGCCAGCATTGTGTGGGGAAAACCCAGCCCATCCAGGACACAGGTACACTCCTCCCACACATCACTCATGCTAATCTCCCACTCACCACCGGGCAGACCCATCCAGACTTCCTGGAGCCTGGCATGCCAGCCAGCTCCAGCCAATCACACGCCAGCACCCTCACAGCACACGTACAGCCATGTCTAGAAATGGCGCTTCGCTACTAGACACATACATGCTGCATACACCGTTGCGCAGCATTCACTCACACGAGTTCACACATACCAGACTCAAGCCTGTACACCGCACGCATCAGGAACTACCAGGGACACATACACTCCCCATGCATTCCTATGGGCGGGCAGGCCTAGCTCAGCACATGCACTCAGAGTGCGCACGCACTTTCCACTGGGACAGTGAAAGTGCGCAGAATCCAAAAATCACCATCTCCAGGTCACCATTTCAAGCAAAAAGTCTAGGGGTGAACCTGCCCTAAGGGCCAAAGTCCAACATAACCCCCTTCCAGCCAAAACGCAGGTGAGACCAATCACCACCGTGATGGACTTTCCTGCTTGGGGCGATAGAACACGGACGCAGGCCCGCAACTGCAGGGACACCCTCCTGTTCTACGCCACGGTGAACCCATGGGATTCCCTCTAAACACCCTGTCTGGACCAACTGGGCTACCCCACTGGTACTCCCAAGTTGTCCGCGGCCAGGACCAGGCCCTGGGCCACCCAGGTGCCACTGGTCCATGCCAATTCGCAGAGCGGGGGGTAGTAACCCCTGGCACATAGGAGCCATTTTCCACTCTTCCTGTCTGCAAGACAGGACTAGACTGCCACTGGTTCTCCAGCCTAAGGCCTACAACCTCAGACGGACCAGGAGTCTCAGGGAAGGCTCTCCTCCCCCTACCTCTTCTCCTAGGGTTCCTCCTCCCTCTGCGAGGGGTACCCCTAGAACGCCATTCCAACCCAGGGCTTTTCCACTCAGGTTGCACCGGGGTCAGAGGTGGGCTCTCCCACCCTCTGCACCCCCTTCCAGAGGTCTGCCCTCTCCCACCTGGAGAAGTTCCTCTGGAAGAAGAACCGGTTAGGACACTGGTTACAGTCGTCCTACCCTTCAGGTCAGGCTGATCCTGAACCTGGCCTTCCAACCTCTGGTCTAAAACCTTCGGTGGAACAGTTGCCTGGCACTCCAGGACTTCTGGGGATTCACACGCAATCCCCCTGAGGCTAACAAATGTCACATCTGTTGCGTGACTGTCTGTCTGGCGCAGATCTCCCGCCCTCTGTCCACCTGACAGTGCGTGACGATCCCCCAGACCAGAAGTGGTGTTACCATGGTCACTACACGGGAACCTAGCCCAACTGGGTAGTCCCTGACCCACTGGTCCTTCCACTGGGGAACTCCCCCAATCACTCCTCACTCTGGACTCCTGTACCCTCCCTACCGGAGCGGTACTGCCAGACTCTAGAACCACAGGAGCTCTGGTTACAGACGCTCCAGGTCCTCTATTCACTAGGAGATCCTCCTCAACTGGGTTAACAGGACAGCCTAGGTCCCCAACCTGGTGTTCCCTCAAGAAACCACCCAGGTTCTGAGACAGGGCTTCGGGCCTCTGGGGGCTCTCAGCCACCCACTGACTCCTGCTCCACTGAGCCAGGCAGTCAGCCCCTCCACCCTTCTCACTATACTGGGACCTCGCTGGGCTACACTGAGCCTCTTCCACCACGCTGGGCTGGAAGATCCCTGACCCACTACTTTTGGAGTCACTCACCAATGACTCTACAGAACCTCTGGTCCCTTCCCAGCGGTCTGCTTCCTCTGCCAGCTCACATGGTTCAGACAATCCACACCCTAACAGGTGTTGGCGCAACCCTGGTGAACAACAACTGAGCAACTGCTCTCTGAGTAACATATCGAACAATAGGTCCCAATCACATTTCGTGGGCTCCCGTACCCAATCACACAGGGCTTCACAACAGTCATCCTCAAAGTCTTCCCAAGACTGATGAGACGGTTTCCTAAGGTTCCTAAACCTCAACCTATTCTCCTCCTCTGGGGAAACAGGAACCATACTCTGGGAACTGGGACTTTCTAGACTGAGATTTAAATAGCTGCCACCACTGGACCCAACCCTCCCTGGGGGATCCAGACACTCAACACTGCGCGCAGGGGATAGTCTACCCTCCAGAGCTACTTTGCCTCTGGTGGCGGCCCTCTCAGCCTCCTCTATCCTGTCCTGCGCTGCGCTAAGACCCTCTCGGTCTCCAGCTGTTGCTTCTTAACCTCCAGCTGTTGCCTTCTAATGCCCAGCTGTGCCATAGCCTGGGCATGCTCCAACCTGAGCCTCTCTAAAGCCAGCTGGTGCTCCCTTTCTCTCCTCCTATCTTCCAGCTCCTCTGGGGACAGGGAAAGGGATGAGGCGCTGCCTCCTAAACTGGACCCAGCAAGGGACTCCCTATCTATGGGGTCCTCACTATCTGCTGGCGTCCCTGTGCTATCATCTTCCTCCTCCTCAGACTCTTCAGGGCTCCCCTCTGACCCACCACCCTCATGGTGTGAGACCCGGGCCCTCTCCGCACTGTGCTCACGCTCCCAGTCATCCTTCTGCCATTGGATCAGGTTACCCCTAAGTTGGGACTGGGTGTCTGACTCATTCACTTCAATGTCTCTCTCTTCGCAAAACTCTCTCAGTTCATGCAAAAACAGACCCCAGACATTAAAAGCAGACTCCATCTTGGCAAGATGATCACAGACACGTGCAACACAGGGGACTGAACAATCTGAAGTAAGAGGACTCAATTCCAAAACTTCAACAATCTCCTTATCAAAGAGAACTCATACTCATGCGTCCAGGAAAACACACCATTCATCCACACACACCCTCCCCTCGGATCGGTAAGGCAGTTTCTACCACCCCTGACTTCTCAACCTGACCAAAAGCGACACAGGTACCAAACTCTGGAAGCAGGGCGGGGGACAAATGTACTGAACACAATCAAATGACACTCTTCAGGAGAAGAAAATAATGAAACTTCCAAAACAATCCCCTAAAATGTGGTCATCTAAAATGCAGAGTTTTGTGGTGCAGCCAGCTGCTACTAAGGTACAAGGCAAACACAAATCCTTATCCCACCGCTTGCCGCCAATGTTGGAAATGGGATCCCCGGCTGGCCAGGGCTTTCGCCAAAGTCAGTCAGAGACCACCACACCCAAGTCAGGGCAAGGGAGTTACACGCCAAGATAACCCCTACTCACCCTCTAGGTAACGTGGCGCGAGCAGCAAGGCTAAACTTGGAGGCGATGTAGGCTAAGTATTTGCGCATGCACCCCAGCAACAACAACCAAAGGCCCACCACAAAGGAAACTCCACACAAGGTTATATAAAAATAGCCTTTGTATTACACCAAAACACATTAGATAAAACACACACTTTACAATGTGCCAGAGGCACGGGCAGAATTTACAGGGGATATGTACAAGACAGGGCCACCTGGACCACTGTCAGGAATCAGAAGTAGCACTTTCAGAAATAGCACTTAGAACATAGAATATAGCACAAAATAGCACACAACCAGTAATCACTGGTAACCAGGACCTCACTAGCACCACCTGTACTAGGGAGAAAACAACCACCTATGTATTACAATACCTGTAGGGGTGTAAGAGGAAAACACATGATGCAATGCATAACATTCATTCAGAGGTGTAAGGAGGAAAACACATGATGCATCACAATACATTCAGAGGTGTAAGGCACATGACGCATAAAAACACATTCAGAGGTGCAGAAAGTACAATTGCGCCAAACCCACGTAAGTCACCACCTGTGACTGTCCCTGTGTCCAAAGTGTCAGGGTCCTAAACGTGGCAGCTGCCCACGAAGTGCTGGGCAGCTGAATCACTGTTGGGCCACTGCTGGAGCCTCGCAGGCTCTGGCCAGAACAATGTGGGCAACCAGGGAGAGCCTCTCAGGGCTCTAAAACAACAATGGGGCCAAGGTGGGAGCCTCGCTGGGCTCTCAAGAAATAATTTGGCCCCCTGAGCCTCTCTGGGCTCCAAGTAAATCCCAATGCCCTCCTTGAGCCTCTCTGGGCTCAAAACACAATTGTGGGGTTGTTGGAGTCCCTCACGGGGGACTCAGAAGCACAATCATGCCCCAAGAGCCTCGCAGGCTCTGAACACCGGAGGGGGGGGGGCGCGAGCACCGACAATGTGCTCCGACGTCCCCCCTCTCTCTCAACTGCCCTGGACTTGGAGCTCCCGCCCAGCCGGCTTCACTTACCGGTTGTCTTCGAGGCTGCTGGTCACTTCCCTGCTCCCGGGACACAGGAGAGCTCCCGCACCTCGGGGCTCTCCTTCTCAGTCGGGGACCGGCTTCCTCCTTCCTCTGTGTGCAGCGCGGGGCTCTCCTTCCGGCACCGGAGCCCCGCCTGCCTCGGCAGCTGCCCGGCTCCTCTCGCAGCACTTCCTGGGACCGGAGCGCAGGGTAGGCTCCTGTCGGCTTCCGCCTGTTCCGCCTGACTTCCGGTTCGGGGCCGCCAATGGCAGCGCGGCCCTGATGGTGTAGAGGCGGGACTTCCGGGTCGCCGTAGGCAGCGCGGCGGCCCGGCAGGGTTCCTGGGCTGCGGCGGTGATTTCCACACGGGGTGAGCTCCCGGTAATTTCAATAAATCACGCAAATATGCGGCGTGGGCAGCCGCTAGAGCAGGCAAAATGCAGGGCGGGCACCTGCCTTACAAAAGCGCTCCCAAGCGCCTTGTGGTCTATATAAAGCGCTCTCAAGCGCTAGGGGGCACAAACCACAGCGCTCCCAGCGCTAGGACGAAACAAAGCGCTCTCAAGCGCTAGAGGGAAAAGCCAAGCGCTCCTAGCGCTATAAATCAGGAAAGGACCCAGCAAAGTCCTTGTAGGCAGGCAAAGGGGCAAAGCTGGGCCCAGAGCCAGCACACTGGGTCTCCAGGCAGGGAGACACCCCAAGTGGCGGTCCTCTGGCCCAGCAGCAACAGCCCCCTCAGGATCCTGGAAGAGAACAACTTCAGTGGGGACACAGCCCCATTTTTATACAGTGCATTCCTTTGTTCAAGGGTGTAGAGTGGGGGCGGAACCAGTCGCAGCTGGTTCTTGAGTACTCTGTTTACCTCAACCACCCTCTCTATTCACTGGCAGGGCTTGGGTCATTAGACACACCACAGGGGGGCGGAGCCAGCATTGTGTGGGGAAAACCCAGCCCATCCAGGACACAGGTACACTCCTCCCACACATCACTCATGCTAATCTCCCACTCACCACCGGGCAGACCCATCCAGACTTCCTGGAGCCTGGCATGCCAGCCAGCTCCAGCCAATCACACGCCAGCACCCTCCCAGCACACGTACAGCCATGTCTAGAAATGGCGCTTCGCTACTAGACACATACATGCTGCATACACCGTTGCGCAGCATTCACTCACACGAGTTCACACATACCAGACTCAAGCCTGTACACCCCACGCATCAGGAACTACCAGGGACACATACACTCCCCATGCATTCCTATGGGCGGGCAGGCCTAGCTCAGCACATGCACTCAGAGTGCGCACGCACTTTCCACTGGGACAGTGAAAGTGCGCAGAATCCAAAAATCACCATCTCCAGGTCACCATTTCAAGCAAAAAGTCTAGGGGTGAACCTGCCCTAAGGGCCAAAGTCCAACACACTGTTATTAAAAGTTGCCATTCCTTTGTCCCTGCCCCGTGCAGCGCTGCCATCCTATTCCCGTGCAGGTTGTCCTGTTCCTGTCCTTTATGCTGTATTAAACCTGCAAACTCCTACTACCTCGAATCTTGACTCTTATTTATTGAGCTATCTGTTATTATATATCCAGTCAAAAATAGAGGTATTATTTATTTATTTACCACACCATCACCACCAACCCACCACACAATGACACCAAACTGTATTTGTAAAAATATATCTTCTTTATATAAATTTCAAGCAGGCTTGTAAATACAGTTGTCAAACTTTCAATAGCGGTTCCAGTTTACTTAGTTGGGTTGCCACAGTTCTTTCTAGCAATAGGCAGTCTTTAGCGTTTCAAAACAGTTCTTTATCAGCTTCCAATTTCCCCCAAATGTGGTATTACTTTGGGGGCCTTTCTGTTCACGTTTTATCAAAACAAAGGCGGAGTTGCCTGCTGGGGCCTTAGCGCACCTCCGAGGACTGAATGGGCCCGACCGGCCCGGGCTCACGCTACTAGCGGGAGCGGCGGCAGGTTGGCTCGAGTCCGCCCCTCTGTGCGAGCCGCACGGCTGTGCGCGGCTGGCGGGGGAGAGAGCGGGGGCCCTGGGAGCGCTCCACACGCGACTCCGAGGGCTTGGCAGGTCAGAGGGCGGTGCGAGCGAACAGGCCAGCGGCTCGCACCGCGGGGGCAACAACAGTACCTTTGTCTTTGATGAACAGGGTCGAGGCAGTCCGGCCACAGGTCAGCGCGGTGGTCCGCGTCGCGGGGTCTTCCTCCCGGGGTTGGAGCGAGCGGCGGCTCGGCTCGAGCTCGGAGGTTGGCGTTGCGGCGCGGGCCGGGCCACAGGGACGGAGCACCTTGAGATTTCCTGACCAGGAGGGCACACGCAGAGGGCAGAGATCCTCGACGCAGGCCTCTGTTAAACCAGGCGACGTTCAGGCACCCCACGCAACAGCTGTTTCTCGGACAGCGGCGGCGCGTTCAGGGGCACACAGACACGAAGGGGTGCAAGCAGGCACCGGGCACCACCCTTCTTCACGTTGCGAGCTGCAGCTCGGGGTCAGTCACGGTGTTCAGATCAGCTGGGCTGGTCTTCACGATGCTTCTGGGCCAGGCACGCGGCAGTCACTTTGCTTAGAGGGCGGGCAGCTCCCAGAGCGCTGCTGAGGAGCGCGATGGACACAGCGCGCTCCGCTTTTTCCTGGGGAGGCTTGCAAAAGGAAAACAGCATCTTCCAGTGGTTCCTGGGTCAGGGGGTAGCGCTCACTGTTCCTGGAGCGCTGGTCAGGGGGCAAGTTCACAGGCAAGCCCTTGGAGATCTTTCAGCAGAGTTTGGCACAAAGTTTCAATAAGCAAAAGTCTTTTGTAGTCTTTTCTTTCCTCTCCTTTGGCAGCAAGGCACCAGACACAGGCCAGAGACAGCACTCCTCCTTGTCCTTCCAGGTCCTTCTCTTCGGGCAGAGTTTCTTCTGTAGCACAAACAGGATCTAATTTACAAGGAGCAGGGCTCCTTCTTTTATACCCAGTTTCTTTTGTTCTAGCAAGCCAGGGGGGCCTCTGCATAACTGCTCCAGTCTCTGAGCACTTGTTGTGGGTACTTCTGGCTTCTGCATTCAGTGTGAGGGCAGGCACATCAGCCGCTCCCCAGGGGGGCGGAGCCGGCATTGTGAAGGCAGGGGCAGCTTGAGCACCTTGTTGACAGGCTTCGGTCCTTCCTGGGCCAGGTGCAGGCTGAGTCATCAGTCGCTCCCCAGGAGGGCGGAGCCAGCATTGTGGAGGCAGGGGCACAGCCTGATGCATCATTCAGGGGAAACTCCCACCACCCACTAAGGGGTCATCCTGCTAATCACTACCTGTCAACTCCCAGCCCTGTCACTCACACACACCAGACAGTCAGGTCCACATCCAAGCAGAGGCGGGCTAAAAATGGTTAGGCCAGCAAATGCTAACTTTCTAAAAGTAGCATTTGCAAACACAGGATATTAAAATAAACTTTACTAAAAGAAGTATTTTATTATTCTGAGTTCAGGCATACTAAACATTAATTTCTACCATGTTCCCTGAGCCTGCTGGGATTATAGAGTGTAATAATTCCAGCAGCCCAACTGGCATAGAAGGGAACTGGTAGCCTTACAATAGTGAAAAACGAATTTGGCAGTAATTCACTATTAGAACATGCCACACACATCAGGGCATGTTCTACCTTATGCTTACAATGCACCCTGCCCTCAGGCCTACCATAGGGGTGACTAATATGAAGTTAAGGGAAGGTTTTAGGGGCTGGCAAGTGTGTGCACTTGCCCAGCCAGTGTGACAGTACCAGACTGCACGTAGGTTCTGCAATGGCAGACCCTAGACACATTTTAAGGCTGCTTCTGTGGGTGGCGCAACCAGCGCTGCAGGCCCACTAGCAGTGTTGGCATTCACAAGCCCTGGCACTCCTGGTGCACTTTACTAGGGACTAACAGTAAATCCAATGAACCAATCATGGACATCAATCACATGTACACTTTACAGTAGGGAGCACTTGCACTGCGGCACGGGTTGGCCGTGGCGCAGTGCCCTGAGTAGCAGACACCAGCAAAACATTTGAGGCACAACAGCAAAAAAGTGGAAGGGAAACTCACGCCAAGGTGCCAGGTCTAACACGTGTCCCCTCCAGCTGAAATGTGGGGGGAACTACCCTTCCCCAGGGAATTCCTCATCACTAAGGCGGAAAAATCTGGACAGACCATCAGCATTGGCGTGATCTGTGCCAGGGCGGTGTTCCACCGTGAAGTCCATACCCTGTAGGGAGATGGACCACCTCAACAGTTTTGGGTTCTCACCCCTCATTTGCATCAACCATCTGAGGGGCCTGTGGTCCGTCTGAACCCGGAAGTGAGACCCAAACAAGTAGGGTCTTAGCTTCTTCAGCGCCCAGACCACAGCAAATGCTTCTCGCTCTATTGCACTCCACCTACTTTCCCGTGGAAGTAACCTCCTACTGATGAAGGCTACGGGTTGGTCCCAGCCCTCCTCAGTCATCTGTGAGAGAACAGCCCCTACACCATGCTCTGAAGCGTCTGTTTGCACTATGAATTCCTTGGAGAAATCAGGAGCCAGGAGCACGGGCGCCGTGCACATGGCAGTCTTCAGGGTGTCAAAAGCCTTCTGACAGGTGTCAGTCCAAATCACATTCCTGGGCTGCTTCTTAGAAGTCAGCTCTGTCAAGGGGGTCACAATAGTGCCATAGCCCTTGACAAACCTCCTGTAATACCCAGTGAGCCCCAGGAAGGCTCTCACTGCAGTCTGGGTCTTGGGGGGTTCCCAAGCCAGGATGGTTGCAATTTTGGGTTGCAAGGGTGCCACCTTGCCACTCCCCACTTGGTGTCCCAAGTACACCACTGAACCCTGCCCAATCTGGCACTTGCTTGCCTTGATTGTGAGGCCTGCCTTGCGCAGCGCCATCAACACTTCCCAGAGGTGTCGCAGGTGTTCTGGCCGGGTGCCACTGAACACTGCGATGTCATCCAGGTAGGCGGCACTGAACTCATCCAGCCCAACCAATACCTGGTTGACCAACCTCTGAAAGGTGGCAGGGGCATTCTTCATCCCAAATGGCATAACCCGAAACTGGAAATGCCCATCTGGTGTGGAGAATGCGGACCTCTCCTTTGCCCCATCGGTCAAGGCGATCTGCCAGTACCCAGACGTTAAATCAAACGTGCTGAGGAACCGGGCAGCCCCTAGCCGATCAATGAGCTCATCAGCTCTGGGGAGAGGGTGCGCGTCAGTCTTGGTGACTGAATTGAGTCCTCTGTAGTCCACACAGAACCGGAGTTCAGGTGTGGCTCCCGGCGCAGCAGCCTTTGGGACCAAGACCACGGGGCTGGACCAAGGACTGCTGGAAGACTCAACCACCCTAAGAGCAAGCATCTTGGAGACCTCCTCCTTGATGCAGGCCCTGACCCTGTCAGTTACCCTGTAAGCCTTATGCTTCACAGGTAAGCTGTCTCCTGTGTCCACATCATGGACGCACCAATCTGTGACACTAGGAACCAGGGAGAACAGATCTGGAAACTGCCCCAGCAATTGGCGGCAGTCTTCCTGTTGCTCAGGGGTCAGGGTGGGTGAGAGGTTAACTCCATCCACTGACCCATCTTTCTCACAGGCCACTAAGAGGTCAGGAAGAGGCTCAGACTCCTCTTCCATTCCATCATCAGTGGCCAACAGCATGCCCACTTCGGACCTTTTCAAGTGGGGCTTGAGGCGGTTGACATGTAAGACCCTTAAAGGATTCCTGGGCGTCTTCATGTCCACCAAGTATGTCACTGAGCTCTTGCGCTCCACAACCTCAAATGGGCCTGTCCACTTATCCTGAAGTGCACAGGGTTCCACTGGGGCCAAGACATACACCTCTTGACCAGGCTGAAGCTCTACCAGAGTGGCATTCTGGTCGTACCACCGCTTCATCTCCTCCTGGCTAGCTTCCAGATTTGCCTCAGCAAGTTGTCTGAAGCGCCTGGTTTGGTTTCTGAAGGCCAGCATGTAGCTATATACATTCTGGGGAGGTTTCCTGGGAGATTGCTCCCAGCCTTCCTTTACCAAACTCAGTGGTCCTCTCACGGGGTGACCATACAGCAGCTCAAAGGGGCTGAACCCTAGAGACTTCTGTGGCACCTCGCGGTATGCAAAGAGCAGGCATGGTAAGAGGACGTCCCACTTACGCCTCATTGGACCTTCCAGGCCCATGATCATGCCCTTCAGGGTTCGGTTGAATCTTTCAACCAACCCATTTCCTTGGGGATGGTAAGGTGTGGTGAACTTGTAGGTTACACCACACTCTTGCCAAAGGGACTTCATATACTTGGATATGAAGTTGGTCCCCCTGTTGCTCACCACCTCTAGAGGGAATCCCACTCTGGAGAAAATTCCCATCAGTGCACGCCCCACCACGGGGGCCGTCACTGTCCTCAGAGGGATGGCTTCAGGGTACCGGGTGGCATGATCCACCAAGACCAGAATGAACCTGTTGCCCATGGCTGTCTTGGGGTCCAGAGGCCCAACAATGTCAATACCCACTCGTTGGAATGGAGTACTGACCACAGGGAAGGGTTGGAGGGGAGCCTTGATCTTCCCTCCGCTCTTCCCACTTGCCTGGCAAGTTGGACAGGTCCTACAATGAGCATCTGAGCTCTTGTGCATTTGGGGCCAGTAGAAGTGGGTGACAAGCCTGTCATAGGTCTTGTCCATCCCCAAATGTCCTGCTAAAGGCACATCATGAGCCAGTCCCAGTAGGAAGGCTCTGAACTTCTGGGGTACCACCAGCACACGGGCTGACCCAGGTTCAGCAGCCTTAGGCTCTGAGTACAGGAGGTCATTCTCCCAGTACACATAATGTGTTTTGGCCTGAACACCATTGGCCTGGTCTGCAGCCTGCTGCCGCATACCCACGAGAGAAGGGCATTCTTTCTGCTCCCTGCAGAATTCCTCCCTGGAGGGGCCTCCTTCTTGCTGCCAATGGGTCAGCTCAGGCAGGTCCCCCAGTTCGGCGATCTGTTCCCCAGTAGGCTCCAGGGCATCCCCCTCAAGGTCTGCTTCCTCCTGGGCCATGGGAACTTCAGGGGCCGGTTTCCCGCGCACCCTGCGCCTTCTCCCTAAGGCCGGTTCCTGGGCCTCTCCGTCAGGCCCCAGGACCTCTTGATCACCCCTACTGGCTGCCATTGACCGGGTGGTCACGCACGCCCAGTCAGGTAGACCCACCATCTTCAGGTGAGTCGTTTTCTCCACCTTGTCCCAAGGGGAGTCCTCCAAGTCATTCCCTAGCAAACAGTCAACAGGCATGGCTTTCCTCACACAGACCTGCAGAGTACCAGAGACCCTCCCCCACTCGAAGGGAACTTGAGCCATCGGACACTGACTCTCTGAATTGTCAGCGTTGACAACCCTACAGTAGGCATGGGGTACAACCTGCTCTTGAGACACCAGGTGATGCCTCACTGCAGTCACACTGGCTCCTGTGTCTCTAAGAGCCTCAGCTTTCCTACCATTGATGGTAACCACCTGCCCATATTTTTTAGTGTTAGAGGGCAGGTAGTTTGTAGGGACCATCTCACTGTCTCCTAATGAGACTAGGGTCATCTGAACAGGATCTCCACCCCCCAGGACCATCACTTCTTCTCCTAAGTGAACACTGGTCACTTGTCGGGGCGGAGCACCAGTGGGTGCTGGCTTTCCAAACAGGCGACACTTGGGGTCACTGGCTATGTGCCCCGGGTCACCACATTTGAAACAATTGAAGGGCCCCTTTGGAACAGGTCTACCTGTCGGGGCCCCATTCTGCTTTGGGGGTGGGGGAGGCTGAGAACCTTTCTGCTGGTCCCCTTGGGGATTACTTTGGGGGCCTTTCTGGAACCCTTTCTGTTTTCCCTTGTCCCCCCCACTCTTCTGCTGGGGACCCTGCCCACCCTTGGCGGAGTCTCCCACTGGACCCTTGTGGACCCTGGTGCTGAGCCAGCGGTCCGCCTCCTCAGCAAGCTTCCTCGGGTTGGACAACTTGCTATCAATCAGGTGCTGGCGTAACTCAGGAAAACATTGATCAGACAAGTGCTCCCATGCAATTAAATCAAAGAGACCTTGAAAATTAGTCACTTTGTTACCCTTCACCCAACCATCCAGTGCTCTGCAAAAAAAAGTCACAAACTCCACATACGTACTCCCAGGCCGCTTATTACACCCCCTAAACTTCTGCCTATACATTTCAGGGGTAAGCCCATACCTGGTCATTAAAGCTTCTTTCATATGGGGATAGGATCTCTGGTCTTCAGTGGGCAAATCTAGCAGGGTGTCCCGCCCTTCGCTAAGGAACCTTCCCCATAACCCCGCTCCCCAATCCTTCTCAGGGACCCGGTGGGAAAACATGGCTACCTCATATGCCCTAAACCACTGTCCTATGTCATCCCCCTTAAAGAACTCTTTAACTACATCTTTGGGGATGTGCACTCTTGACTCTACCTGCACCGGCGTTGCGCTGCCACCAGAGGGAGGATGATCCAAGGTTTTCTCTTTTAGACTCATTTCCCTCATTTTCACATCATACTCCAATTGGAGTTTTCGCTCTTCCAGAGCCATTCTTTTGCTTTCCAGCTCCATTTGGCCCTTTAAATTCAATTCTGCCAGCTTTATCTCATGATCCCTGGTTGCCTGTCTGTCTGCCAGCTCCTCTGGCGACAGGCCTCTGCCAAAGCTAATGACACTGTCTGGTTTTTCTAGACTCACAGGATCCACAGGTGCACCCTGATCCTCAGGTGCCTTCCTAGATTCCATCCAGGCCTTCAGGGCTTTGTAGAACTCAGGTTTGTTTTTGCACCCTGCGTGTGGAACCTTGAGTTTCCTGCAAAAAAAACTCAGTTGCTTCTTTGTGTAGTCATCCAGCTTTGATGCATCCCATTCTAGCTCCTGCGCACCAGAGGCTATGGACTCTCCTCCATCAATGCTGTTTGTGCCAGGCATGCTTGCAACACTAGGGATCTTCTTCTTTAGCAAAATTAAAAATCAAAAAGTCTGTGGCTAAGATACTGGACTGTAATCACTATGCAATGGTCAGTAGCTAAGGTAAAACACTGCAAATGTAAATTCGCGAATCCCACCGCTGCCACCAATGTAGGAAGGGGGAGTCTCTAGTTGGCGCAGTGCAGCACTGGCGACAAGCAGGGACTCTCTCTTCCCCGTCAGGGCTGAGGGTTACCTTCAAGACAACCTCTGCTTACCCTCTAGGTAGTGTGGCTTAAGCAGTCTTAGGCTAATCTCTGGGGCATGTAGGGTTAAACATTTGCAACATTACACCATCACCACCAACCCACCACACAATGACACCAAACTGTATTTGTAAAAATATATCTTCTTTATATAAATTTCAAGCAGGCTTGTAAATACAGTTGTCAAACTTTCAATAGCGGTTCCAGTTTACTTAGTTGGGTTGCCACAGTTCTTTCTAGCAATAGGCAGTCTTTAGCGTTTCAAAACAGTTCTTTATCAGCTTCCAATTTCCCCCAAATGTGGTATTACTTTGGGGGCCTTTCTGTTCACGTTTTATCAAAACAAAGGCGGAGTTGCCTGCTGGGGCCTTAGCGCACCTCCGAGGACTGAATGGGCCTGACCGGCCCAGGCTCACGCTACTAGCGGGAGCGGCGGCAGGTTGGCTTGAGTCCGCCCCTCTGTGCGAGCCGCACGGCTGTGCGTGGCTGGCGGGGGAGAGAGCGGGGGCCCTGGGAGCGCTCCACACGCGACTCCGAGGGCTTGGCAGGTCAGAGGGCGGTGCGAGCGAACAGGCCAGCGGCTCGCACCGCGGGGGCAACAACAGTACCTTTGTCTTTGATGAACAGGGTCGAGGCAGTCCGGCCACAGGTCAGCGCGGTGGTCCGCGTCGCGGGGTCTTCCTCCCGGGGTTGGAGCGAGCGGCGGCTCGGCTCGAGCTCGGCGGTTGGCGTTGCGGCGCGGGCCGGGCCACAGGGACGAAGCACCTTGAGATTTCCTGACCAGGAGGGCACACGCAGAGGGCAGAGATCCTCGGCGCAGGCCTCTGTTAAACCAGGCGACGTTCAGGCACCCCACGCAACAGCTGTTTCTCGGACAGCGGCGGCGCGTTCAGGGGCACACAGACACGAAGGGGTGCAAGCAGGCACCGGGCACCACCCTTCTTCACGTTGCGAGCTGCAGCTCGGGGTCAGTCACGGTGTTCAGATCAGCTGGGCTGGTCTTCACGATGCTTCTGGGCCAGGCAGGCGGCAGTCACTTTGCTTAGAGGGCGGGCAGCTCCCAGAGCGCTGCTGAGGAGCGCGATGGACACAGCGCGCTCCGCTTTTTCCTGGGGAGGCTTGCAAAAGGAAAACAGCGTCTTCCAGTGGTTCCTGGGTCAGGGGGTAGCGCTCACTGTTCCTGGAGCGCTGGTCAGGGGGCAAGTTCACAGGCAAGCCCTTGGAGATCTTTCAGCAGAGTTTGGCACAAAGTTTCAATAAGCAAAAGTCTTTTGTAGTCTTTTCTTTCCTCTCCTTTGGCAGCAAGGCACCAGACACAGGCCAGAGACAGCACTCCTCCTTGTCCTTCCAGGTCCTTCTCTTCGGGCAGAGTTTCTTCTGTAGCACAAACAGGATCTAATTTACAAGGAGCAGGGCTCCTTCTTTTATACCCAGTTTCTTTTGTTCTAGCAAGCCAGGGGGGCCTCTGCATAACTGCTCCAGTCTCTGAGCACTTGTTGTGGGTACTTCTGGCTTCTGCATTCAGTGTGAGGGCAGGCACATCAGCCGCTCCCCAGGGGGGCGGAGCCGGCATTGTGAAGGCAGGGGCAGCTTGAGCACCTTGTTGACAGGCTTCGGTCCTTCCTGGGCCAGGTGCAGGCTGAGTCATCAGTCGTTCCCCAGGAGGGCGGAGCCAGCATTGTGGAGGCAGGGGCACAGCCTGATGCATCATTCAGGGGAAACTCCCACCACCCACTAAGGGGTCATCCTGCTAATCACTACCTGTCAACTCCCAGCCCTGTCACTCACACACACCAGACAGTCAGGTCCACATCCAAGCAGAGGCGGGCTGAAATGGTTAGGCCAGCAAATGCTAACTTTCTAAAAGTAGCATTTGCAAACACAGGATATTAAAATAAACTTTACTAAAAGAAGTATTTTATTATTCTGAGTTCAGGCATACTAAACATTAATTTCTACCATGTTCCCTGAGCCTGCTGGGATTATAGAGTGTAATAATTCCAGCAGCCCAACTGGCCTAGAAGGGAACTGGTAGCCTTACAATAGTGAAAAACGAATTTGGCAGTAATTCACTATTAGAACATGCCACACACATCAGGGCATGTTCTACCTTATGCTTACAACGCACCCTGCCCTCAGGCCTACCATAGGGGTGACTAATATGAAGTTAAGGGAAGGTTTTAGGGGCTGGCAAGTGTGTGCACTTGCCCAGCCAGTGTGACAGTACCAGACTGCACGTAGGTTCTGCAATGGCAGACCCTAGACACATTTTAAGGCTGCTTCTGTGGGTGGCGCAACCAGCGCTGCAGGCCCACTAGCAGTGTTGGCATTCACAAGCCCTGGCACTCCTGGTGCACTTTACTAGGGACTAACAGTAAATCCAATGAACCAATCATGGACATCAATCACATGTACACTTTACAGTAGGGAGCACTTGCACTGCGGCACGGGTTGGCCGTGGCGCAGTGCCCTGAGTAGCAGACACCAGCAAAACATTTGAGGCACAACAGCAAAAAAGTGGAAGGGAAACTCACGCCAAGGTGCCAGGTCTAACAATGACATACGCAAAGAGAGAGATGACGCTGGTGGAGAGAGACATGATGCACGCAGAGGGTGAGATGGAGCAGGGAGAGAGAGAGATGACACATGCAAAGAGAGAGATGGCGCAGGTGGAGGGAGACATGATGCAGGCAGACAGTGAGATGACACATGCAAAGAGAGAGATGAAGCAGGTGGAGAGAGACAGGATGCAGGCAGAGGGTGAGATGGTACAGGCAGAGAGTGAGATGACACACGCAAAGAGAGAGATGACACAGGTGGAGAGAGACATGATGCAGGCAGAGGGTGAGATGGCGCAGGCAGAGAGTCACATGACGCTGGTGTAGAGAGACATGATGCAGTTAGAGAGTGAGATACACAAAGAGAGAGATGGTACAGGCAGAGAGAGAGATGACACATGCAAAGAGAGAGATGACGCTGGTGGAGAGAGACATGATGCAGGCAGAGGGTGAGATGGCGCAGGCTGAGTGACACATGACGCTGGTGGAGAGAGACATGAAGGAGGTAGAGAGTGAGATACACAAAGAGAGAGATGCTACAGGCAGAGAGTGAGATGACACACGCAAAGACAGAGATGACGCTGGTGGAGAGAGACATGATGCAGGCAGAGGATGAGATGGCGCAGGCAGAGAGAGAGATGACACAGGTGGAGGGAGACATGATGCAGGCAGACAGTGAGATGACACATGCAAAGAGAGAGATGGCGCAGGTGGAGGGAGACATGATGCAGTCAGAGGGGAGATGACACACGCAAAGAGAGAGATGACGCTGATGGAGAGAGACATGATGCCGGCAGAGGGTGAGATGGCGCAGGCATAGAGTCACATGTTGCTGCTGGAGAGAGACATGATGCAGGTAGAGAGTGAGATACACAAACAGAGAGATGGTACAGGAACAGAGAGTAAGATGACACATGCAAAGAGAGAGATGGCGCAGGTGGAGGGAGACATGATGCAGGCAGACAGTGAGATGACACATGCAAAGAGAGAGATGAAGCAGGTGGAGAGAGACATGATGCAGGCAGAGGGTGTGATGGCGCAGGCAGAGAGAGAGATGACACACGCAAAAAGAAAGATGCCGCAGGTGGAGAGAGACATGATGCAGGCAGAGGGTGAGATGGTACAGGCAGAGAGTGAGATGACACACGCAAAGAGAGAGATGACACAGGTGGAGAGAGACATGATGTAGGCAAAGGGTGAGATGGCGCAGGCAGAGAGTCACATGACGCTGGTGAAGAGAGACATGATGCAGGTAGAGAGTGAGATACACAAAGAGAGAGATGGTACAGGCAGAGAGAGAGATGACACACGCAAAGAGATAGATGAAGCTGGTGGAGAGACACATGATGCAGGCAGAGGGTGAGATGGCGCAGGCAGAGAGTCACTGACGCTGGTGGAGAGAGACATGATGCACGTAGAGAGTGAGATACACAAAGAGAGAGATGGTACAGGCAGAGAGTGAGATGACACACGCAAAGAGAGAGATGACGCTGGTGGAGACAAACATGATGCAGGCAGAGGGTGAGATGGCGAAGGCAGAGAGAGAGAGGACACATGCAAAGAGAGAGATGGCGCAGGTGGAGGGAGACATGATGCAGGCAGAGAGTTAGATGACACAAGCAAAGAGAGATGACGCAGGTAGAGAGAGACATGATGCAGGCAGAGGGTGAGATGGCGAAGGCAGAGAGTCACATGACGCTGGTGGAGAGAGACATGATGCAGGCAGAGGGTGAGATGGGGCAGGCAGAGAGAGAGATGACACACGCAAAGAGAGAGATGGCGAGGTGGAGGGAGACATGATGCAGGCAGAGTGGAGATGACACACGCAAAGAGAGAGATGACGCAGGTGGAGAGAGACATGATGCAGGCAGAGGGTGAGATTTCGCAGGCAGAGAGTCACATTACGCTGGTGGAGAGAAACATGATGCAGGTAGAGAGTGAGATACACAAAGAGAGAGATAGTACAGGCAGAGAGTGAGATGACATACGCAAACAGAGAGATGACGCTGGTGGAGAGAGACATGATGGAGGCAGAGGGTGAGATGGCACAGGCAGAGAGAGAGATGACACAAGCAAAGAGAGAGATGGCGAAGGTGGAGGGAAACATGATGCAGGCATAGAGTGAGATGACACACGCAAAGAGAGAGATGACGCAGGTGGAAAGAGACATGATGCAGGCAGAGGGTGAGATGGCGCAGGCAGATATAGAGATGACATACGCAAAGAGAGAGATGACGCAGGTGGAGAGAGACATGATGCAGGCAGAGGGTGAGATGGGACAGGCAGAGAGTATGAATACACACTCAAAGAGAGAGATGACCCAGGTGGAGAGAGACATGATGCAGGCAGAGGGTGAGATGGCGCAGGCAGAGAGTCACATGACGCTGGTGTAGAGAGACATGATGCAGGTAGAGAGTGAGATACACAAAGAGAAAGATGGTACAGGCATAGAGAGAGATGACACACGCAAAGAGAGAGATGACGCTGGTGGAGAGAGACATGATGCAGGCAGAGGGTGAGATGGCGTAGGCAGAGAATCACATGATGTTGGTGGAGAGAGACATGATGCAGGTAGAGAGTGAGATACACATAGAGAGAGATGCTACAGGCAGAGAGTGAGATGACAAACGCAAAGAGAGAGATGACGCTGGTGGAGAGAGACATGATGCAGGCAGAGGGTGAGATGGCGCAGGCAGAGAGAATGATGACACATACAAAGAGAGAGATGGCGCAGGTGGAGGTGCGACATGATGCAGTCAGAGGGGAGATGACACACGCAAAGAGAGAGATGACGCTGATGGAGAGAGACATGATGCAGGCAGAGGGTGGGATGGCGCAGGCAGAGAGTCACTTGACGCTGGTGGAGAGAGACATGATGCAGGTAGAGGGTGAGATTCACAAAGAGAGAGATGGTACAGGCAGAGAGTGAGATGACACACGCAAAGAGAGAGATGACGCTGGTGGAGAGAGACATGATGCAGGCAGAGGGTGAGATGGCGCAGGCAGAGAGTCACATGACGCTGGTGTAGAGAGACATGATGCAGGTAGAGAGTGAGATACACAAAGAGAAAGATGGTACAGGCATAGAGAGAGATGACACACGCAAAGAGAGAGATGACGCTGGTGGAGAGAGACATGATGCAGGCAGAGGGTGAGATGGCGTAGGCAGAGAATCACATGATGCTGGTGGAGAGAGACATGATACAGGTAGAGAGTGAGATACACATAGAGAGAGATGCTACAGGCAGAGAGTGAGATGACACACGCAAAGAGAGAGATGACGCTGGTGGAGAGAGACATGATGCAGGCAGAGGGTGAGATGGCGCAGGCAGAGAGAATGATGACACAAGCAAAGAGAGAGATGGCGCAGGTGGAGGTGCGACATGATGCAGTCAGAGGGGAGATGACACGCAAAGAGAGAGATGACGCAGGTGGAGAGAGACATGATGCAGGCAGAGGGTGAGATGGGACAGGCAGAGAGTATGAATACACACTCAAAGAGAGAGATGACCCAGGTGGAGAGAGACATGATGCAGGCAGAGGGTGAGATGGCGCAGGCAGAGAGTCACATGACGCTGGTGGAGAGAGACATGATGCAGGTAGAGAGTGAGATACACAAAGAGAAAGATGGTACAGGCATAGAGAGAGATGACACACGCCAAGAGAGAGATGACGCTGGTGGAGAGAGACATGATGCAGGCAGAGGGTGAGATGGCATAGGCAGAGAGTCACATGATGCTGGTGGAGAGAGACATGATGCAGGTAGAGAGTGAGATACACATAGAGAGAGATGCTACAGGCAGAGAGTGAGATGACAAACGCAAAGAGAGAGATGACGCTGGTGGAGAGAGACATGATGCAGGCAGAGGGTGAGATGGCGCAGGCAGAGAGAATGATGACACATACAAAGAGAGGGATGGCGCAGGTGGAGGTGCGACATGATGCAGTCAGAGGGGAGATGACACACGCAAAGAGAGAGATGACGCTGATGGAGAGAGACATGATGCAGGCAGTGGGTGGGATTGCGCAGGCAGAGAGTCACTTGACGCTGGTGGAGAGAGACATGATGCAGGTAGAGAGTGAGATTCACAAAGAGAGAGATGGTACAGGCAGAGAGTGAGATGACACACGCAAAGAGAGAGATGACGCTGGTGGAGAGAGACATGATGCAGGCAGAGGGTGAGATGGCGCAGGCAGAGAGTCACATGACGATGGTGGAGAGAGACATGATGCAGGTAGAGGGTGAGATACACAAAGTGAGAGATGGTACAGGCAGAGAGTGAGATGACACACGCAAAGAGAGAGATGACGCTGATGGAGAGAGACATGATGCAGGCAGAGGGTGGGATGGCGCAGGCAGAGAGTCACTTGACGCTGGTGGAGAGAGACATGATGCAGGTAGAGAGTGAGATTCACAAAGAGAGAGATGGTACAGGCAGAGAGTGAGATGACACCTGCAAAGAGAGAGATGACGCTGGTAGAGAGAGACACGATGCAGGCAGAGGGTGAGATGGCGCAGGCAGAGAGTCACATGATGCTGGTGGAGAGAGACATGATACAGGTAGAGAGTGAGATACACATAGAGAGAGATGCTACAGGCAGAGAGTGAGATGACACACGCAAAGAGAGAGATGACGCTGGTGGAGAGAGACATGATGGAGGCAGAGGGTGAGATGGCGCAGGCAGAGAGAATGATGACACATGCAAAGAGAGAGATGGCGCAGGTGGAGGTGCGACATGATGCAGTCAGAGGGGAGATGACACACGCAAAGAGAGAGATGAAGCTGATGGAGAGAGACATGATGCAGGCAGAGGGTGGGATGGCGCAGGCAGAGAGTCACTTGACGCTGGTGGAGAGAGACATGATGCAGGTAGAGAGTGAGATTCACAAAGAGAGAGATGGTACAGGCAGAGAGTGAGATGACACACGCAAAGAGAGAGATGACGCTGGTGGAGAGAGACATGATGCAGGCAGAGGGTGAGAGGGCGCCTGGTGCCACTTGACGCTTGACGCTGGTGGAGAGAGACATGATGCAGGTAGAGAGTGAGATACACAAAGAGAGAGATGGTACAGGCAGAGAGTGAGATGACACACGCAAAGAGAGAGATGACGCTGGTGGAGACAAATGTGGTAAATAAATAAATAATACCTCTCTTTTTGACTAGACATATATCATAACAGATAGCTCAATAAATAAGAGTCAAGATTCGAGGTAGTAGGAGTTCTGCAGGTTTATTACAGCATAAGGACAGGAACAGGACAACCTGCATAGAAATAGGATGACTGGGCCCAGCAGCTGCTGGGGCTGGATCTGGGATGAGCGCGCTGACTTTTAATAACAATACATGAGCATATATACATAACGCAGACACATAGCATTACATTGCAGTAGGCGTAGCAGTGGGTGGAGCAGAAGGTGTGACGCGTAGCAGTCGCGAAAGATAAGGGCGAAAGTAGCTGTAACGGGGCGTATACATAGACATGTGGTGCAGACGTAACAGGATATGTCATGAATGGGGTGGAAACCATGGAGGGGGCTACCTAAGGAGCCGGGACCTCTAACCTGGTGGTGCGCGCAAACTGGCAATGACGTATCACTAGGAGAAGCTGGGGGCTATGAACTCTGTGCTAGGAGCAGAGACTGAAGTCTGGAGGGTCGGAGCGACATGTACCTAAACCCTATCTAGTATCTGATGTTTAGGGAACATGTTGATAGGAACTAGAAGTTAGGAGGGGAAAGGCTAACTTGATTCTGAGACTGGACCATGCATTATTCTACATGTAGTGCGTGATGAAGAATATTAAATGACCATTAAATGCAGTATTTCTCTAACGTGGAGACGTGAAGGCTAGACAATGACGGAAACTATTGATGCAGTTCAGTAGCTTAGGAATGCAGAGAAGGAGGACTGAACTGATAACTGGAATCATAACATATTCTTGGCAGACTCAGAGACTGAGCCAGGCTGGGCCGGGCACTGCGAGGCAGGAAGTAAGTGAAGGGTCGAGGATACAGGTGGGGGCTGTATCCCTCCTCAGCGAGGCTTCAGGAGACAGGAGCTGAATCTGGTGTCCGGGCCCTTTTGAGGCCTAGAAACGGGGACTTTATAATGGAATAACGTGCACACTGAGAAACGTGGCAACGTAGCTTTACATAGGCCTGATATTCGTAGTATTCACGAGGACTGGAAACTAGCATACTAGAGGGGGACACAACTGTAATTGCGTCATTAATCAGACATGGGGAATGCATATGCATATTTAATCATGCACACATAACATATGATGGATGACACGTAGGGACACAGAACATGGCAAAATTTACTTTTCCACATTCCCTCCTTGTCACTACGTTTCCATCAGGAAACATCAATATTCATGATACCATCTATCATTTCATACAGTATCATTTGCTCATCTCGAATCCTCTTGGAACGGGATTTAGAACGGGGCTTGGAACTAGGAATACAAGAGGTAGCACAAATGCCGCAAATCGCAGGGCCACATTGTATACAGAGGCAGCAGCTGAATATGATCGCTACTGCAATACCTAGAAAGGACAATATTTTCCATCCCCATGCGGAAAATATATTCCAGAACCAACCGGACCATGTCCAGGTGCCTGGATCTTGGTGTATCAGATGGGCAATTTTATGGAGTCTGGTTATAGCTGAATAAACAGACTGCGCGTTATTTGGAATGAAAATGCAGCAACTAGATCCGATGACTCTACAGGCCCCGCCCCTATCGGCCAGTATGACGTCAAGGACGAGACGATTCTGTAAAACGACAAATCTCATAGCAGATTGCTCTTCAGTTAAGTTACCTAGAGCAGAGGCAGTCTCATTTACTACAGCTTCGAGGGTTCTGGTTAATCTACGGATTAACTTACTATTCTGGACAGGTCCTATAAAGAAGAAGAAACCTTTATTGAAATCGGTATATTGTTCTAGAGCAGTTTCAGTATAATCGACAATTGGGGACTCCCTTCTATGTCTAATGTGTACTAGATGTGTGTTTCTATGATAATCAGGTGGGGCTAGGAAAACTGGTGGCAGTAGGAAGGCAATGTAACAGGTTCCCTCCCAATCGAGGGGCAGACGAACATATGCGGTTTGACCACAAATAAAATATGAATGACGTGAAGCTTTGAAAATAGATTTCCCACTGTCACTATACTTGACAATAGTAGTACAATCACTATGTCCTACATGTACGGAACCCTTATTTCGGACACATAATTCGCCTTTGACTGGTAGTACTGAAATAGCAGGTAAGTCTGGAGTAGTAACAGACTGAACATTCAGGACCATAAAATTCGACGAATAATTACCTAAATTATACACTTCATTTTCTAGATCTAAACCTGTTCGGTGAGGGAGACCTTGCTTGTCTGGGAAACATGTACTGTTAAGAAAAAAACATATCTGTTGAGGATGACGTTAACGTGGACCATGCTCCACACGAACCATTATGTGAGAATGGATAAGGAAAAAGTGGCAGAACTCCCTTCGGGGTCTGGAAAGGGGGGAGTCGACCACACACCCAACAATTAGTGGCATTGCTGGTCTGGTGTGAGTAATGTAACATACGGATAAATGAGTTATTACGCATAGCGAGGCGGTAAGAGAGTTCATGAGGGGGCAGATCACTAAACGTGTGCTCTGCTGTAGCATTAGCAGACTTATTTACATGTGAAACTGGGAAATACAGGAAAAATGCATAACTGGTGCAGGAAATCATAAGGCTGAGAAATAATATGAAACATAGAAAAACGATACATCGGATTGAGTTTTGACTAACTCTCTCACTATGGGGGTCTATTTTATACATGTCAGAAACAGTCTAACCGTTTCACCTAGGGGAGGACTTAGACAATCAAACTGACTGACTTATTTTACTAGACCGTAGTTTCTGTTTATACTCCTGCTGCGGAGTTTTCTCTAACAGGGGAGGGGTTGTAGCAATGTCTTTTGCGGGACAGTCCTTGAGAACAATGCCTTGGCAATCCTTCAAATCCTGGGAAATGTTCTTTAAGACGGGTTTCAGTCCATTAAAAAGTTTAATATGAGAAAGGTGTACCCAGCCTTTGCGTCCTTCCAACTTCACGGCTGTACGGGTAGTGAGGAGGACCTGTCGGGGCTCTTTCCATCGAGGCTCCAGCGGACTTGATCTGTCAAAGTTGCGGACCATCACCATGGATCCTGGAACGATTTCATGCGGTGCCACCTCGGTATTGTCTGGAAATGCGGCGGCAACCTGTGAACGACATGAGTTGAGGGCAGACATCAAGGAAGCTAGGTAATCTGTCAGCATATTACTTGAAACATCGGTAATACTTCGGGGTCTAGGAGTACCCCACATGTTTGGGGGGCGGCCGAAAACGACCTCATACGGGGACAGACCTGATCTGGAATGTGCGACCATGCGCATATAAAATAAAGCGACTGGCAGAGCTACTAGCCAGTCCACACCTTTTTCTTTACATATTTTGGCGACTCGGACTTTCAGAGTCTGATTATGTCTCTCAACGAGACCGGCTGCTTCAGGATGGCGTACACAATGGAACTTCCACTGGTACCCTAGCAAAAGGGAAACATGCTTCATGAGTTCAGATGAGAATGGCTGGCCGTTATCAGAATATACGACTCTAGGGAGTCCATAACGGGGGAAGAACTCACGAACCAACTGCTTGGCAGTGGTCGCGGCTGTGTAATCTGGGACTGGATATGCTTCTGTCCACCTGGACAAAGCGCATACAACTACAAGGACATACTTGAAACCTCGACATCGCTCCATCTGAATATAATCCATCTGGAGGACTTCAAAAGGGTGGTCAGGGGGCTGGAAACCACCTTGTTCCACCGGGACACTTTTACCTGGATTAAACTGACAACATATCATACAGGTACGGACTTTCTGCTTAGCTGCAGCTCGTAAATGCTTGTTGAACCAAATGTTCTGGATACTATCTAACATAGCTTTTTCTCCTAAATGTGCTGGACTATGTGCGGTATTAATAATGACTTGAACCATAGAGTCGGGGAGAAACCATGTGGCTCTACCCTTCGTTAACCATCCTTGATCTGTCTGGACCCCTCCTTGTTCGGACCATTTCTTGATTTCATCGGGAGTAGCATGTAACTGGATATCTATGACATCATGAGTAGGGTCCTTAACTGTCATGCATGTAGTCGGATCTGGAGTATGTGTCATGTTAACTGGAATGTCTGGAGTCTGTGCTGTAAGCTTGGCTGTGCGATCTGCTAGATCGTTACCCTGGGAAATAATGTCAGTGACCTTCGTATGTGCTTTGCACTTCATGATAGCGATAGATGTCGGTAAATGTATGGCATCTAACAGAGCTTGAATAAGGAGACCATGCTGAATCTTGGTTCCATGAGAGGTCATGAAACCTCTCTCTTGCCAGAGCACTCCGAAGTCGTGTACAACTCCAAATGCGTAGCGTGAATCTGTATAAACATTAACTTTCAAGTTCTTGGCGTGTATGCAGGCTTGTGTCAGAGCAACTAGCTCTGCTGCTTGAGCGGACAGAGTGTCAATACGGTGTGTCTCAATAACTTCGGTGTCAGTAGTCACTGCATACGCGGCTACTAGTTCTCCTGTACTTGTTCTCATACATGAACCATCCACATAAAGTGTCAGGTCGGGGTCTGGTAACGGAGTATCTGTCAGATCTTGTCTTGGCTTTGTCGTAATGTTAACTACTTCCACACAATCATGTGTGGCAGAATTTGAAGTAACTGATGGTAACAGTGTAGCAGGATTCAGGATGTTGCAGCGTCTGATTTCTATGTGTGGCTGGAACAGTGTCAATTCATAACCTGTTAAACGTGCAATTGTCAAGTGCTGAGTCTGTGTTCGGTTTAAAAGAACTTCCACGGAGTGTGGGACTTGTACTGTCAGAGAGTGTCCTAAAACTATGGAATCACTTTGTCTGATAGCTAGTGCTGTGGCTGCAACTGACTTGAGGCACGCAGGCAGCGCCTGGGCGACTGGATCTAATGTGCTCGAAAAATAAGCACAGGGCTTGTATTGTCCTGCTTGATCTTGTGTGAGAACAGATAATGCTGTACCTTCGCGTTCAGTAACGAAAAGTGTAAAAGGCTTACTGTAGTTCGGTGTGGCTAGAACTGGAGCTTGGCATAAAGCTTTCTTTAACTCGTTGAAACTAAGTATATGTTCAGATGTCCAAGGGAGAACAGTCGATGCGGCTGCCTCCTGTGTCGTTAACTGTATCAGTGGCTTGGCTAGAAATGCATACTGAGGAATCCATTGTCTACAATAAGAAGTAAGGCCGATAAAGGCACGTACCTCCTTCTGGGTCTTGGGCTGAGGAAGACTCGCTATTAACTGGATACGGTCAGGTGTCAACTGCCTACCCCTCTTGGACAGTAAGTGTCCTAAGTATACCACTTGCTGGACACAAAATTGAAGCTTCGAAGGGGACACCTTGTGCCCCATCTCGGCCAGGAAATACAGAACCGTTAGTGACGCTCGCTCGCAATCACGTTCAGAACGGGCTGTGATCAGTAGATCATCGACATACTGGAGCAGGGCAGTGTCAGTTGGCATGTGAATGTTGTCTAGTTGTCTCTTGAGTGCTTGACTGTAAATACTAGGACTTTCTGTGAAACCTTGAGGAGCGCGTGTGAACATATAGCTCCTTCCATTTAAACAGAATCCGAAAAGAAACTGGCTGTCTGGATGAATAGGAACACTGAAAAATGCGTTCTTGAGGTCTATGACAGTGAAGAACGTGGCTTCGGAATCAATGGCTGTCAATAGATAAGAGATGTCTGGGACAACTGGGTACTGAGGAATAATACATTTATTAAGCTCTCGTAGGTCAATCACTAATCGATATACTGGGGGTGCATTTGGATCAGTACGTTTCATGACTGGAATGATCGGAGAATTGCATACGTTGGAGTCAGTTTCTACAACTACTCCTTGAGCCATGAGCTCGTCAATAATTTTGGATAAGGCTGCTACAGCCTCAGGTGGCAATCTGTACTGTCTGATTCGTGGTAACACTACACCTGGCTTGAGAGTCACACGATAGGGTGTGATTTGCATGTAACCTACATCAGTTGGACCTTGCGCCCATAAGTGCTGCGGAACATTAGACAGTCTTGAATCAAAATCTCGTAATACATAGTGACCCTTGAAGTCACGCAGGAACAGACGTATTCCCTCTGGGGAACAACATATAACTGCACCTAACTCTTTCAGTGTTTTAATGCCTAATAGATTTTCTGGACATGACTTAGTAAGTAACAGATCAGTAGTGCGGGACAATGGACCTACTTCTAGAGTAACTGGCTTTGAAATCTCATTTACGATAGGTTTTCCTGAAAATCCAAGGGAAACATTTCTTGAGCCTGAGAGCGGAGCCCCTGGAACTTCGGCATGACTAATTGTGGTCCTACTTGCCCCTGTATCAATCAAAAACTTTCTGTCTTTCCCTAATACTTGACTGTGAACATAGGGACCTTCTTGATCTACAGGTATCTCGATGAGAGGCAAGCCTACCTCCCTCTCTAGGCTGTTTCATGAATACTGCTGGTACTCTGGATACTCAGACTGTGCATACTGGTACATCTGCGATGTAACATGCTGTGTTGCAGCAATAGGCTGCGGTGCTGTAACTGTCTGTTGTGCATTCTGTGGCTGAGGAGTCTGTGAAACTTGTTCTTGTCTAGGCGGACGTGGTCTTTCTTTAGTCTTACCAGTAGCTATGTTGTGTTTCAGAACTGCACACTCATTTATGAAATGACCTGGCTGTTTACAATAATTGCAGTTCCCTTTAACGGGAGCTGCAGGATGACTGGCTTGATTCGGACCCCTCTTCTGACTGTCTTGAGGAACAGATTGTGCAACTAGTACTTTCATTTTCGTGTCTTTCATACGTTTTCTCTCGTGTTCTTGCTCTTCCCTGATTCTATTCTGGTGGTACTGAAGCATCTGCAACATCTGGGACGGAGTATTAGCTTGCCAGGTACTTTCGACTTTCAAAACTCGATTTTTAATTTGTGGGCTTGAATTCTCGACTAATTTAGTAACAAAAAGGTGAGGGTATGACTCACTACTTGTCTTGAGGCCACTATTGATGCTAAAGCATTTTTCAAACCTAGAATAAAAATCACTAATATCTTCCTCTTGTTTCTGTTTACAGGCTGAGATTGCATCCCAGTCTTCTTTTCTAGTTGTCAATAATCTGGGTAAAACTTGAATCAATAATTCTGGTAATTCTTTACATTTCTCTCCTAGACCGGTACCTGGTACTCGTGCCTTGTCTTCAGCTTCTAGAACTGCCCAATCGATCTTTTTCTCTCCCACCTCCCATTCTTTTTCCTTTAGCTTTTCATACACCCCTGCGGGCAACAGGACCTTTAACATTTTAATGATATCTGGGTAAGTGTATTCTCCCATACGGAGCATGTCTTTTAATTCTCTATGGAACCCTGCTGGATCTTTGTCATGACAGGGAATTAATTTCTTCATTTCGAGGAGTTCCATCTTTGTAATCGGGGTGTAAACAAACACTCGTTGCATTTCACCGTCCTCTGTCTTAACTGGATGCACTTCTCGTAACGGGTTCTGTCTTTCCATGTAAAATGGTTTACTTTCTGGGGGTGAGACATGAACAAAATGCGGGTTCAGAAACGTTCTATATTTGTGGCGCTGTTCGAGAATGACACTAATTAAATCGGTACCTAGGCCTCTCCATCTATACTGGAGTAACTCGTTCAGGACATCGTGTAACGGACCTGGATCAGAGTGCTGACCCTCATACAGAGTAATGAGGTGCTGGATCATATACATACCCACCAGTCGCTGCTCGGCTGGGGGCAATTTCAGAAACATCTGTGCCACTATTTCGTCTGGAAAAGTGGTAGAATCAGTAATCCATCGGACTGCTGATCGGGCTAGTTCTTGTTCATGCATGGTACTTAACTCACTGTAACCAATTCGTGATTGTAGAATGTGATCGGTAGCTTGGAACACTTGTTCTAGGGAACCTTGTTCTGGTACTGAATGATGGAAAATTGACTTGTGTTCTAGGCGTAAATGGCGATCTGGAAATCTAGATTTTCCTACATACGCTATGATATATTCTGTCTAGATCTTCTTTCATATTGGGTAGGGTGACTAGATACTCGGTCACCCTCCTTACGCGTACTGAATATAAAACCATATTATTCTCGCCTGGGACTGGGTCATAGGCACATTCGCCAAGGGCTTGCCTGATTTCTGCAACAGACTTATTACTCTTGGGAGTACGCTGTGATGCTTGAGCATGTAATTCGAGTGCTGATAAACGCTTGCGTGGCGGCGGGGTTTGAGGAGGACCTCCTCCTGCGGCCCCTAGACTAGAATCGTCGACTGATATTCTTCGTGGCGGAGCGGGAAATTGAAATGCTGGCTGGACCGGGGGTACCGTAGCAGGTACTGCATGGGGTGCCCCGGTGTCTGGAGGAGCAGGATGTGCCTGATTTACAGGGACTGGCGGAGCGCGAACAGGATCTGCATATTCAGGGACTGTGTTGTCCAGATAGGACGAAATAAAAATATCAGCTGCGGTCGGTTTGTGACGTAGCTTGGTCGGAACTAATGGTGGCGGGAAATTACTGGATGCCTCTGGGGTCGCTTTTGGCAAGCCCTCGGCAAGAAGAGGATACATACCCTTAATAAGGGCATGCCTCTGTCTGTCTCTCTGTTCAGTTTTGACTTGTTCACCTATCTCGATTAATTCTTTTTCTTGGGCTCGCTCTTGAGATTCTCTACTTAATTCTGACTTTCTGATTTCTTTTTCAGTTCTTTTATGAGCTTCTTTGCGCCATAACTCGATGGCATCTTTCTGTGACTGTCTGGCTTTCTTTTTCCATAATGCTTCTTCTACTCGCATGATGCATTCGGCATCCCATGTACCCGATACGGGCCATCTATACTTTTCTTCTAACTGTTTGGTATACTCTACCCATAAATCTAGATACAATATGGCACTTATGCCATGTTTCTGATACATAAAGTGACCTGGACTGTCCCTGGGCGAGACGGGAACTGCTGCTTCCAGCAGACCCTTTCTAGTTTTTAACTGACGTAACTTGGAAAATATGGGCATGACTGAACTGTAATCTAGACACAATACAATACACAATGAACACGATACTTATTCCCCATTCATACCACGACATTGAAATACATGAAAAACATTTAAAATAACAGTTCGAACAGAATACTACCTGGAAATACTGAGAACAGAACACATAAATTTTCTCGAGAACAGAAACTGACTAGAACAGAAACTAGATGCACTGCTGAAACAGTACGAAACTTACCGGTCTCATAAAGAGACACGTCAGGACCCGCATCCACCGAAGTGGGCACTTCGTTTGTGGGACTGTGTACCACCAACCCACAGACCAGAGTCAATTTAAATTGACCCTGTCTAGATACCACCCCAGTAACGGTACTCACCGGGCAGCAAGAACGGAAGGCCTCAGACTGGACTGGACTGCTACGACGACGGACGACGAACTTCGGACTTCGGACTTCAGTTACGGGTGGACCTCCGGATACCTCGGACCTTGGACTCTTGGCTTGGGCTCTGGTCGGGACTCGCCGCGTTCCTCCACCGTCTCGTCTGGATGCTGGACCGCCTCCTCCGTCTCCTCCGTGGGCCTGAGGGATACTTGAAGCAGAAATATCTGCCGGTGCACAGAAGAGTTCCGTCACGACTGCAGAGGGTCAGGGGGTCGGCGTGGCTTCACCGACGCGTGGGGAAAGGGCAAGTCCCTATTCGGGCGCCATTATGTGGTAAATAAATAAATAATACCTCTCTTTTTGACTAGACATATATCATAACAGATAGCTCAATAAATAAGAGTCAAGATTCGAGGTAGTAGGAGTTCTGCAGGTTTATTACAGCATAAGGACAGGAACAGGACAACCTGCATAGAAATAGGATGACTGGGCCCAGCAGCTGCTGGGGCTGGATCTGGGATGAGCGCGCTGACTTTTAATAACAATACATGAGCATATATACATAACGCAGACACATAGCATTACATTGCAGTAGGCGTAGCAGTGGGTGGAGCAGAAGGTGTGACGCGTAGCAGTCGCGAAAGATAAGGGCGAAAGTAGGTGTAACGGGGCGTATACATAGACATGTGGTGCAGACGTAACAGGATATGTCATGAATGGGGCGGAAACCATGGAGGGGGCTACCTAAGGAGCCGGGACCTCTAACCTGGTGGTGCGCGCAAACTGGCAATGACGTATCACTAGGAGAAGCTGGGGGCTATGAACTCTGTGCTAGGAGCAGAGACTGAAGTCTGGAGGGTCGGAGCGACATGTACCTAAACCCTATCTAGTATCTGATGTTTAGGGAACATGTTGATAGGAACTAGAAGTTAGGAGGGGAAAGGCTAACTTGATTCTGAGACTGGACCATGCATTATTCTACATGTAGTGCGTGATGAAGAATATTAAATGACCATTAAATGCAGTATTTCTCTAACGTGGAGACGTGAAGGCTAGACAATGACGGAAACTATTGATGCAGTTCAGTAGCTTAGGAATGCAGAGAAGGAGGACTGAACTGATAACTGGAATCATAACATATTCTTGGCAGACTCAGAGACTGAGCCAGGCTGGGCCGGGCACTGCGAGGCAGGAAGTAAGTGAAGGGTCGAGGATACAGGTGGGGGCTGTATCCCTCCTCAGCGAGGCTTCAGGAGACAGGAGCTGAATCTGGTGTCCGGGCCCTTTTGAGGCCTAGAAACGGGGACTTTATAATGGAATAACGTGCACACTGAGAAACGTGGCAACGTAGCTTTACATAGGCCTGATATTCGTAGTATTCACGAGGACTGGAAACTAGCATACTAGAGGGGGACACAACTGTAATTGCGTCATTAATCAGACATGGGGAATGCATATGCATATTTAATCATGCACACATAACATATGATGGATGACACGTAGGGACACAGAACATGGCAAAATTTACTTTTCCACACAAACATGATGCAGGCAGAGGGTGAGATGGCGAAGGCAGAGAGAGAGACGACACATGCAAAGAGAGAGATGGCGCAGGTGGAGGGAGACATGATGCAGGCAGAGAGTTAGATGACACAAGCAAAGAGAGATGACGCAGGTAGAGAGAGACATGATGCAGGCAGAGGGTGAGATGGCGAAGGCAGAGAGTCACATGACGCTGGTGGAGAGAGACATGATGCAGGCAGAGGGTGAGATGGGGCAGGCAGAGAGAGAGATGACACACGCAAAGAGAGAGATGGCGAGGTGGAGGGAGACATGATGCAGGCAGAGTGGAGATGACACACGCAAAGAGAGAGATGACGCAGGTGGAGAGAGACATGATGCAGGCAGAGGGTGAGATTTCGCAGGCAGAGAGTCACATTACGCTGGTGGAGAGAAACATGATGCAGGTAGAGAGTGAGATACACAAAGAGAGAGATAGTACAGGCAGAGAGTGAGATGACACACGCAAACAGAGAGATGACGCTGGTGGAGAGAGACATGATGGAGGGTGAGATGGCACAGGCAGAGAGAGAGATGACACAAGCAAAGAGAGAGATGGCGAAGGTGGAGGGAAACATGATGCAGGCATAGAGTGAGATGACACACGCAAAGAGAGAGATGACGCAGGTGGAAAGAGACATGATGCAGGCAGAGGGTGAGATGGCGCAGGCAGATATAGAGATGACATACGCAAAGAGAGAGATGACGCAGGTGGAGAGAGACATGATGCAGGCAGAGGGTGAGATGGGACAGGCAGAGAGTATGAATACACACTCAAAGAGAGAGATGACCCAGGTGGAGAGAGACATGATGCAGGCAGAGGGTGAGATGGCGCAGGCAGAGAGTCACATGACGCTGGTGTAGAGAGACATGATGCAGGTAGAGAGTGAGATACACAAAGAGAAAGATGGTACAGGCATAGAGAGAGATGACACACGCAAAGAGAGAGATGACGCTGGTGGAGAGAGACATGATGCAGGCAGAGGGTGAGATGGCGTAGGCAGAGAATCACATGATGTTGGTGGAGAGAGACATGATGCAGGTAGAGAGTGAGATACACATAGAGAGAGATGCTACAGGCAGAGAGTGAGATGACAAACGCAAAGAGAGAGATGACGCTGGTGGAGAGAGACATGATGCAGGCAGAGGGTGAGATGGCGCAGGCAGAGAGAATGATGACACATACAAAGAGAGAGATGGCGCAGGTGGAGGTGCGACATGATGCAGTCAGAGGGGAGATGACACACGCAAAGAGAGAGATGACGCTGATGGAGAGAGACATGATGCAGGCAGAGGGTGGGATGGCGCAGGCAGAGAGTCACTTGACGCTGGTGGAGAGAGACATGATGCAGGTAGAGGGTGAGATTCACAAAGAGAGAGATGGTACAGGCAGAGAGTGAGATGACACACGCAAAGAGAGAGATGACGCTGGTGGAGAGAGACATGATGCAGGCAGAGGGTGAGATGGCACAGGCAGAGAGTCACATGACGCTGGTGGAGAGAGACATGAAGCAGGTAGAGAGTGAGATACACAAAGTGAGAGATGGTACAGGCAGAGAGTGAGATGACACACGCAAAGAGAGAGATGACGCTGATGGAGAGAGACATGATGCAGGCAGAGGGTGGGATGGCGCAGGCAGAGAGTCACTTGATGCTGCTGGAGAGAGACATGATGCAGATAGAGAGTGAGATTCACAAAGAGAGAGATGGTACAGGCAGAGAGTGAGATGACACACGCAAAGAGAGAGATGACGCTGGTGGAGAGAGACATGATGCAGGCAGAGGGTGAGATGGCGCAGGCAGAGAGAATGATGACACATGCAAAGAGAGAGATGGCACAGGTGGAGGTGCGAATGATGCAGTCAGAGGGGAGATGACACACGCAAAGAGAGAGATGACGCTGATGGAGAGAGACATGATGCAGGCAGAGGGTGGGATGGCGCAGGCAGAGAGTCACTTGACGCTGGTGGAGAGAGACATGATGCAGGTAGAGAGTGAGATTCACAAAGAGAAAGATGGTACAGGCAGAGAGTGAGATGACACACGCAAAGAGAGAGATGATGCTGGTGGAGAGAGACATGATACAGGCAGAGGGTGAGATGGCGCAGGCAGAGAGTCACATGACGCTGGTGGAGAGAGACATGATGCAGGTAGAGAGTGAGATACACAAAGTGAGAGATGGTACAGGCAGTGAGTGAGATGACACACGCAAAGAGAGAGATGACGCTGGTGGAGAGAGACAAGATGCAGGCAGAGGGTGAGATGGAGCAGGCAGAGAGTCACATGACGCTGGTGGAGAGAGACATGATGCAGGTAGAGAGTGAGATACACAAAGAGAGAGATGGAACAGGCAGAGAGTGAGATGACATACGCAAAGAGAGAGATGACGCTGGTGGAGAGAGACATGATGCGGCAGAGGGCGAGATGGTGCAGGCAGAGAGTCACATGTTGCTGGTGGAGAGAGACATGATGCAGGTAGAGAGTGAGATGCACAAAGAGAGAGATGGTACAGGAACAGAGAGTAATATGACACACGCAAAGAGAGAGATGACGCTGGTGGAGAGAGACATGATGCAGGCAGAGGGTGAGATGGAGCAGGGAGAGAGAGAGAGATGACACATGCAAAGAGAGAGATGGCGCAGGTGGAGGGAGACATGATGCAGGCAGACAGTGAGATGACACATGCAAAGAGAGAGATAAAGCAGGTGGAGAGAGACAGGATGCAGGCAGAGGGTGTGATGGCGCAGGCAGAGAGAGAGATGACACATGCAAAGAGAGAGATGACACAGGTGGAGAGAGACATGATGCAGGCAGAGGGTGAGATGGCGCAGGCAGAGAGTCACATGACGCTGGTGTAGAGAGACATGATGCAGGTAGAGAGTGAGATACACAAAGAGAGAAATGGTACAGGCAGAGAGAGAGATGACACATGCAAAGAGAGAGATGACGCTGGTGAAGAGAGACATGATGCAGGCAGAGGGTGAGATGGCGCAGGCAGAGTGTCACATGACGCTGGTGGAGAGAGACATGAAGCAGGTAGAGAGTGAGATACACAGAGAGAGAGATGGTACAGGCACAGAGTGAGATGACAGACGCAAAGAGAAAGATGACGCTGTTGGAGACAAATATGATGCAGGCAGAGGGTGAGATGGCGTAGGCAGAGAGAGAGAGGACACATGCAAAGAGAGAGATGGCGCAGGTGGAGGGAGACATGATGCAGGCAGAGAGTTAGATAACACGCAAAGAGAGAGATGATGCAGATGGAGAGAGACATGATGCAGGCAGAGGGTGTGATGGCGCAGGCAGAGAGAGAGATGACACACGCAAAAAGAAAGATGCCGCAGGTGGAGAGAGACATGATGCAGGCAGAGGGTGAGATGGTACAGGCAGAGAGTGAGATGACACACGCAAAGAGAGAGATGACACAGGTGGAGAGAGACATGATGTAGGCAAAGGGTGAGATGGCGCAGGCAGAGAGTCACATGACGCTGGTGAAGAGAGACATGATGCAGGTAGAGAGTGAGATACACAAAGAGAGAGATGGTACAGGCAGAGAGAGAGATGACACACGCAAAGAGATAGATGAAGCTGGTGGAGAGACACATGATGCAGGCAGAGGGTGAGATGGCGCAGGCAGAGAGTCACTGACGCTGGTGGAGAGAGACATGATGCACGTAGAGAGTGAGATACACAAAGAGAGAGATGGTACAGGCAGAGAGTGAGATGACACACGCAAAGAGAGAGATGACGCTGGTGGAGACAAACATGATGCAGGCAGAGGGTGAGATGGCGTAGGCAGAGAGAGAGAGGACACATGCAAAGAGAGAGATGGCGCAGGTGGAGGGAGACATGATACAGGCAGAGAGTTAGATGACACAAGCAAAGAGAGATGACGCAGGTAGAGAGAGACATGATGCAGGCAGAGGGTGAGATGGCGAAGGCAGAGTCACATGACGCTGGTGGAGAGAGACATGATGCAGGCAGAGGGTGAGATGGGGCAGGCAGAGAGAGAGATGACACACGCAAAGAGAGAGATGGCGAGGTGGAGGGAGACATGATGCAGGCAGAGTGGAGATGACACACGCAAAGAGAGAGATGACGCAGGTGGAGAGAGACATGATGCAGGCAGAGGGTGAGATTTCGCAGGCAGAGAGTCACATTACGCTGGTGGAGAGAAACATGATGCAGGTAGAGAGTGAGATACACAAAGAGAGAGATGGTACAGGCAGAGAGTGAGATGACACACGCAAACAGAGAGATGACGCTGGTGGAGAGAGACATGATGGAGGCAGAGGGTGAGATGGCACAGGCAGAGAGAGAGATGACACAAGCAAAGAGAGAGATGGCGAAGGTGGAGGGAAACATGATGCAGGCATAGAGTGAGATGACACACGCAAAGAGAGAGATGACGCAGGTGGAAAGAGACATGATGCAGGCAGAGGGTGAGATGGCGCAGGCAGATAGAGAGATGACATACGCAAAGAGAGAGATGACGCAGGTGGAGAGAGACATGATGCAGGCAGAGGGTGAGATGGGACAGGCAGAGAGTATGAATACACACTCAAAGAGAGAGATGACCCAGGTGGAGAGAGACATGATGCAGGCAAAGGGTGAGATGGCGCAGGCAGAGAGTCACATGACGCTGGTGTAGAGAGACATGATGCAGGTAGAGAGTGAGATACACATAGAGAGAGATGCTACAGGCAGAGAGTGAGATGACAAACGCAAAGAGAGAGATGACGCTGGTGGAGAGAGACATGATGCAGGCAGAGGGTGAGATGGCGCAGGCAGAGAGAATGATGACACATACAAGGAGAGAGATGGCGCAGGTGGAGGTGCGACATGATGCAGTCAGAGGGAAGATGACACACGCAAAGAGAGGAATGACGCTGATGGAGAGAGACATGATGCAGGCAGTGGGTGGGATTGCGCAGGCAGAGAGTCACTTGACGCTGGTGGAGAGAGACATGATGCAGGTAGAGGGTGAGATTCACAAAGAGAGAGATGGTACAGGCAGAGAGTGAGATGACACACGCAAAGAGAGAGATGACGCTGGTGGAGAGAGACATGATGCAGGCAGAGGGTGAGATGGCACAGGCAGAGAGTCACATGACGCTGGTGGAGAGAGACATGAAGCAGGTAGAGAGTGAGATACACAAAGTGAGAGATGGTACAGGCAGAGAGTGAGATGACACACGCAAAGAGAGAGATGACGCTGATGGAGAGAGACATGATGCAGGCAGAGGGTGGGATGGCGCAGGCAGAGAGTCACTTGATGCTGCTGGAGAGAGACATGATGCAGATAGAGAGTGAGATTCACAAAGAGAGAGATGGTACAGGCAGAGAGTGAGATGACACACGCAAAGAGAGAGATGACGCTGGTGGAGAGAGACATGATGCAGGCAGAGGGTGAGATGGCGCAGGCAGAGAGTCACATGATGCTGGTGGAGAGAGACATGATGCAGGTAGAGAGTGAGATACACATAGAGAGAGATGCTACAGGCAGAGAGTGAGATGACACACGCAAAGAGAGAGATGACGCTGGTGGAGAGAGACATGATGCAGGCAGAGGGTGAGATGGCGCAGGCAGAGAGAATGATGACACATGCAAAGAGAGAGATGGCACAGGTGGAGGTGCGACATGATGCAGTCAGAGGGGAGATGACACACGCAAAGAGAGAGATGACGCTGATGGAGAGAGACATGATGCAGGCAGAGGGTGGGATGGCGCAGGCAGAGAGAATGATGACACATACAAAGAGAGAGATGGCGCAGGTGGAGGTGCGACATGATGCAGTCAGAGGGGAGATGACACACGCAAAGAGAGAGATGACGCTGATGGAGAGAGACATGATGCAGGCAGAGGGTGGGATGGCGCAGGCAGAGAGTCACTTGACGCTGGTGGAGAGAGACATGATGCAGGTAGAGGGTGAGATTCACAAAGAGAGAGATGGTACAGGCAGAGAGTGAGATGACACACGCAAAGAGAGAGATGACGCTGGTGGAGAGAGACATGATGCAGGCAGAGGGTGAGATGGCACAGGCAGAGAGTCACATGACGCTGGTGGAGAGAGACATGAAGCAGGTAGAGAGTGAGATACACAAAGTGAGAGATGGTACAGGCAGAGAGTGAGATGACACACGCAAAGAGAGAGATGACGCTGATGGAGAGAGACATGATGCAGGCAGAGGGTGGGATGGCGCAGGCAGAGAGTCACTTGATGCTGCTGGAGAGAGACATGATGCAGATAGAGAGTGAGATTCACAAAGAGAGAGATGGTACAGGCAGAGAGTGAGATGACAAACGCAAAGAGAGAGATGACGCTGGTGGAGAGAGACATGATGCAGGCAGAGGGTGAGATGGCGCAGGCAGAGAGAATGATGACACATGCAAAGAGAGAGATGGCACAGGTGGAGGTGCGACATGATGCAGTCAGAGGGGAGATGACACACGCAAAGAGAGAGATGACGCTGATGGAGAGAGACATGATGCAGGCAGAGGGTGGGATGGCGCAGGCAGAGAGTCACTTGACGCTGGTGGAGAGAGACATGATGCAGGTAGAGAGTGAGATTCACAAAGAGAAAGATGGTACAGGCAGAGAGTGAGATGACACACGCAAAGAGAGAGATGATGCTGGTGGAGAGAGACATGATACAGGCAGAGGGTGAGATGGCGCAGGCAGAGAGTCACATGACGCTGGTGGAGAGAGACATGATGCAGGTAGAGAGTGAGATACACAAAGTGAGAGATGGTACAGGCAGTGAGTGAGATGACACACGCAAAGAGAGAGATGACGCTGGTGGAGAGAGACAAGATGCAGGCAGAGGGTGAGATGGAGCAGGCAGAGAGTCACATGACGCTGGTGGAGAGAGACATGATGCAGGTAGAGAGTGAGATACACAAAGAGAGAGATGGAACAGGCAGAGAGTGAGATGACATACGCAAAGAGAGAGATGACGCTGGTGGAGAGAGACATGATGCGGCAGAGGGCGAGATGGTGCAGGCAGAGAGTCACATGTTGCTGGTGGAGAGAGACATGATGCAGGTAGAGAGTGAGATGCACAAAGAGAGAGATGGTACAGGAACAGAGAGTAATATGACACACGCAAAGAGAGAGATGACGCTGGTGGAGAGAGACATGATGCAGGCAGAGGGTGAGATGGAGCAGGGAGAGAGAGAGAGATGACACATGCAAAGAGAGAGATGGCGCAGGTGGAGGGAGACATGATGCAGGCAGACAGTGAGATGACACATGCAAAGAGAGAGATAAAGCAGGTGGAGAGAGACAGGATGCAGGCAGAGGGTGTGATGGTGCAGGCAGAGAGAGAGATGACACACGCAAAGAGAGAGATGACACAGGTGGAGAGAGACATGATGCAGGCAGAGGGTGAGATGGCGCAGGCAGAGAGTCACATGACGCTGGTGTAGAGAGACATGATGCAGGTAGAGAGTGAGATACACAAAGAGAGAAATGGTACAGGCAGAGAGAGAGATGACACATGCAAAGAGAGAGATGACGCTGGTGAAGAGAGACATGATGCAGGCAGAGGGTGAGATGGCGCAGGCAGAGTGTCACATGACGCTGGTGGAGAGAGACATGAAGCAGGTAGAGAGTGAGATACACAGAGAGAGAGATGGTACAGGCACAGAGTGAGATGACAGACGCAAAGAGAAAGATGACGCTGGTGGAGACAAATATGATGCAGGCAGAGGGTGAGATGGCGTAGGCAGAGAGAGAGAGGACACATGCAAAGAGAGAGATGGCGCAGGTGGAGGGAGACATGATGCAGGCAGAGAGTTAGATAACACGCAAAGAGAGAGATGATGCAGATGGAGAGAGACATGATGCAGGCAGAGGGTGTGATGGCGCAGGCAGAGAGAGAGATGACACACGCAAAAAGAAAGATGCCGCAGGTGGAGAGAGACATGATGCAGGCAGAGGGTGAGATGGTACAGGCAGAGAGTGAGATGACACACGCAAAGAGAGAGATGACACAGGTGGAGAGAGACATGATGTAGGCAAAGGGTGAGATGGCGCAGGCAGAGAGTCACATGACGCTGGTGAAGAGAGACATGATGCAGGTAGAGAGTGAGATACACAAAGAGAGAGATGGTACAGGCAGAGAGAGAGATGACACACGCAAAGAGATAGATGAAGCTGGTGGAGAGACACATGATGCAGGCAGAGGGTGAGATGGCGCAGGCAGAGAGTCACTGACGCTGGTGGAGAGAGACATGATGCACGTAGAGAGTGAGATACACAAAGAGAGAGATGGTACAGGCAGAGAGTGAGATGACACACGCAAAGAGAGAGATGACGCTGGTGGAGACAAACATGATGCAGGCAGAGGGTGAGATGGCGTAGGCAGAGAGAGAGAGGACACATGCAAAGAGAGAGATGGCGCAGGTGGAGGGAGACATGATACAGGCAGAGAGTTAGATGACACAAGCAAAGAGAGATGACGCAGGTAGAGAGAGACATGATGCAGGCAGAGGGTGAGATGGCGAAGGCAGAGTCACATGACGCTGGTGGAGAGAGACATGATGCAGGCAGAGGGTGAGATGGGGCAGGCAGAGAGAGAGATGACACACGCAAAGAGAGAGATGGCGAGGTGGAGGGAGACATGATGCAGGCAGAGTGGAGATGACACACGCAAAGAGAGAGATGACGCAGGTGGAGAGAGACATGATGCAGGCAGAGGGTGAGATTTCGCAGGCAGAGAGTCACATTACGCTGGTGGAGAGAAACATGATGCAGGTAGAGAGTGAGATACACAAAGAGAGAGATGGTACAGGCAGAGAGTGAGATGACACACGCAAACAGAGAGATGACGCTGGTGGAGATAGACATGATGGAGGCAGAGGGTGAGATGGCACAGGCAGAGAGAGAGATGACACAAGCAAAGAGAGAGATGGCGAAGGTGGAGGGAAACATGATGCAGGCATAGAGTGAGATGACACACGCAAAGAGAGAGATGACGCAGGTGGAAAGAGACATGATGCAGGCAGAGGGTGAGATGGCGCAGGCAGATAGAGAGATGACATACGCAAAGAGAGAGATGACGCAGGTGGAGAGAGACATGATGCAGGCAGAGGGTGAGATGGGACAGGCAGAGAGTATGAATACACACTCAAAGAGAGAGATGACCCAGGTGGAGAGAGACATGATGCAGGCAGAGGGTGAGATGGCGCAGGCAGAGAGTCACATGACGCTGGTGTAGAGAGACATGATGCAGGTAGAGAGTGAGATACACATAGAGAGAGATGCTACAGGCAGAGAGTGAGATGACAAACGCAAAGAGAGAGATGACGCTGGTGGAGAGAGACATGATGCAGGCAGAGGGTGAGATGGCGCAGGCAGAGAGAATGATGACACATACAAGGAGAGAGATGGCGCAGGTGGAGGTGCGACATGATGCAGTCAGAGGGAAGATGACACACGCAAAGAGAGGAATGACGCTGATGGAGAGAGACATGATGCAGGCAGTGGGTGGGATTGCGCAGGCAGAGAGTCACTTGACGCTGGTGGAGAGAGACATGATGCAGGTAGAGGGTGAGATTCACAAAGAGAGAGATGGTACAGGCAGAGAGTGAGATGACACACGCAAAGAGAGAGATGACGCTGGTGGAGAGAGACATGATGCAGGCAGAGGGTGAGATGGCACAGGCAGAGAGTCACATGACGCTGGTGGAGAGAGACATGAAGCAGGTAGAGAGTGAGATACACAAAGTGAGAGATGGTACAGGCAGAGAGTGAGATGACACACGCAAAGAGAGAGATGACGCTGATGGAGAGAGACATGATGCAGGCAGAGGGTGGGATGGCGCAGGCAGAGAGTCACTTGATGCTGCTGGAGAGAGACATGATGCAGATAGAGAGTGAGATTCACAAAGAGAGAGATGGTACAGGCAGAGAGTGAGATGACACACGCAAAGAGAGAGATGACGCTGGTGGAGAGAGACATGATGCAGGCAGAGGGTGAGATGGCGCAGGCAGAGAGTCACATGATGCTGGTGGAGAGAGACATGATGCAGGTAGAGAGTGAGATACACATAGAGAGAGATGCTACAGGCAGAGAGTGAGATGACACACGCAAAGAGAGAGATGACGCTGGTGGAGAGAGACATGATGCAGGCAGAGGGTGAGATGGCGCAGGCAGAGAGAATGATGACACATGCAAAGAGAGAGATGGCACAGGTGGAGGTGCGACATGATGCAGTCAGAGGGGAGATGACACACGCAAAGAGAGAGATGACGCTGATGGAGAGAGACATGATGCAGGCAGAGGGTGGGATGGCGCAGGCAGAGAGTCACTTGACGCTGGTGGAGAGAGACATGATGTAGGTAGAGAGTGAGATTCACAAAGAGAGAGATGGTACAGGCAGAGAGTGAGATGACACACGCAAAGAGAGAGATGATGCTGGTGGAGAGAGACATGATACAGGCAGAGGGTGAGATGGCGCAGGCAGAGAGTCACATGACGCTGGTGGAGAGAGACATGATGCAGGTAGAGAGTGAGATACACAAAGTGAGAGATGGTACAGGCAGTGAGTGAGATGACACACGCAAAGAGAGAGATGACGCTGGTGGAGAGAGACAAGATGCAGGCAGAGGGTGAGATGGAGCAGGCAGAGAGTCACATGACGCTGGTGGAGAGAGACCTGATGCAGGTAGAGAGTGAGATACACAAAGAGAGAGATGGAACAGGCAGAGAGTGAGATGACACACGCAAAGAGAGAGATGACGCTGGTGGAGAGAGACATGATGCGGCAGAGGGCGAGATGGTGCAGGCAGAGAGTCACATGTTGCTGGTGGAGAGAGACATGATGCAGGTAGAGAGTGAGATGCACAAAGAGAGAGATGGTACAGGAACAGAGAGTAAGATGACACACGCAAAGAGAGAGATGACGCTGGTGGAGAGAGACATGATGCAGGCAGAGGGTGAGATGGAGCAGGGAGAGAGAGAGATGACACATGCAAAGAGAGAGATGGCGCAGGTGGAGGGAGACATGATGCAGGCAGACAGTGAGATGACACATGCAAAGAGAGAGATAAAGCAGGTGGAGAGAGACAGGATGCAGGCAGAGGGTGTGATGGCGCAGGCAGAGAGAGAGATGGCACACGCAAAGAGAGAGATGACACAGGTGGAGAGAGACATGATGCAGGCAGAGGGTGAGATGGCGCAGGCAGAGAGTCACATGACGCTGGTGTAGAGAGACATGATGCAGATAGAGAGTGAGATACACAAAGAGAGAAATGGTACAGGCAGAGAGAGAGATGACACATGCAAAGAGAGAGATGACGCTGGTGAAGAGAGACATGATGCAGGCAGAGGGTGAGATGGCGCAGGCAGAGTGTCACATGACGCTGGTGGAGAGAGACATGAAGCAGGTAGAGAGTGAGATACACAGAGAGAGAGATGCTACAGGGATAGAGTGAGATGACACAAGCAAAGACAGAGATCACGCTGGTGGAGAGAGACATGATGCAGGCAGAGGATGAGATGGCGCAGGCAGAGAGAGATGACACATGCAAAGAGAGAGATGGCGCAGGTGGAGGGAGACATGATGCAGGCAGACAGTGAGATGACACATGCAAAGAGAGAGATGGCGCAGTTGGAGGGAGACATGATGCAGTCAGAGGGGAGATGACACACACAAAGAGAGAGATGACGCTGATGGAGAGAGACATGATGCAGGCAGAGGGTGAGATGGCGCAGGAAGAGACAGAGATTACACATGCAAAGAGAGAGATGGCGCAGGTGGAGGGAGACATGATGCAGGCAGACAGTGAGATGACACATGCAAAGAGAGAGATGAAGCAGGTGGAGAGAGACATGATGCAGGCCGAGGGTGTGATGGCGCAGGCAGAGAGAGAGAGGACACACGCAAAAAGAAAGATGCCACAGGTGGAGGGAGACATGATGCAGGCAGAGGGTGAGATGGTACAGGCAGAGAGTGAGATGACACACGCAAAGAGAGAGATGACACAGGTGGAGAGAGACATGATGCAGGCAAAGGGTGAGATGGCGCAGGCAGAGAGTCACATGACGCTGGTGAAGACAGACATGATGCAGGTAGAGAGTGAGATACACAAAGAGAGAGATGGTACAGGCAGAGAGTGAGATGACAGACGCAAAGAGAGAGATGACGCTGATGGAGACAAATATGATGCAGGCAGAGGGTGAGATGGCGTAGGCAGAGAGAGAGAGGACACATGCAAAGAGAGAGATGGCGCAGGTGGAGGGAGACATGATGCAGGCAGAGAGTTAGATGACACACGCAAAGAGAGAGATGATGCAGGTGCAGAGAGACATGATGCAGGCAGAGGGTGAGATGGCGAAGGCACAGAGTCACATGACGTTGGTGGAGAGAGACATAATGCAGGCAGACGGTGAGATAGGGCAGGCAGAGAGAGAGATGACACACGCAAAGAGAGAGATGACGCAGGTGGAGAGAGACATGATGCCGGCAGACGGTGAGATGGCGCAGGCAGAGAGTCACATGATGCTGGTAGAGAGAGACATGATGCATGCAGAGGGTGAGATACACAAAGAGAGAGATGGTACAGGCAGAGAGTGAGATGACACACGTAAAGAGAGAGATGACGCTGGTGGAGAGAGACGTGATGGAGGCAGAGGGTGAGATGGCACAGGCAGAGAGAAAGATGACACATGCAAAGAGAGAGATGGCGCAGGTGGAGGGAAACATGATGCAGGCAGAGAGTGAGATGACACACGCAAAGAGAGAGATGACGCAGGTGGAGAGAGACATGATGCAGGCAGAGGGTGAGATGGCGCAGGCAGAGAGAGAGATGACATACGCAAAGAGAGAGATGACGCAGGTGGAGAGAGACATGATGCAGGCAGAGGGTGAGATGGGACAGGCAGAGAGTGAGATGACACACTCAAAGAGAGAGATGACCCAGGTGGAGAGAGACATGATGCAGGCAGAGGGTGAGATGGCGCAGGCAGAGAGTCACATGACGCTAGTGGAAAGAGACATGATGCAGGTAGAGAGTGAGATGCACAAAGAGAAAGACGGTACAGGCATAGAGAGAGATGACACACGCAAAGAGAGAGATGACGCTGGTGGAGAGAGACATGATGCAGGCAGAGGGTGAGATGGTGCAGGTAGAGAGTCACATGATGCTGGTGGAGAGAGACATGATGCAGGTAGAGAGTGAGATACATATAGAGAGAGATACTACAGGCAGAGAGTGAGATGACACACGCAAAGAGAGAGATGACGCTGGTGGAGAGAGATATGATGCAGGCAGAGGGTGAGATGGTGCATGCAGAGAGAGAGATGACACATGCAAAGAGAGAGATGACGCTGATGGAGAGAGACATGATGCAGGCAGAGGGTGGGATGGCGCAGGCAGAGAGTCACTTGACGCTGGTGGAGAGAGACATGATGCAGGTAGAGAGTGAGATTCACAAAGAGAGAGATGGCATAGGCAGAGAGTGAGATGACACACGCAAAGAGAGAGATGACGCTGGTGGAGAGAGACATGATGCAGGCAGAGGGTGAGATGGAGCAGGCAGAGAGTCACATGACGCTGGTGGAGAGAGACATGATGCAGGTAGAGAGTGAGATACACAAAGTGAGAGATGGTACAGGCAGAGAGTGAGATGACACACGCAAAGAGAGAGATGACGCTGGTGGAGAGAGACAAGATGCAGGCAGAGTGTGAGATGGTGCACGGAGATAGAGAGATGACACATGCAAAGAGAGAGATGGCGCAGGTGGAGGGAAACATGATGCAGTCAGAGGGGATGTTGGAAATGGGATCCCCGGCTGGCCAGGGCTTTCGCCAAAGTCAGTCAGAGACCACCACTCCCAAGTCAGGGCAAGGGAGTTACACGCCAAGATAACCCCTACTCACCCTCTAGGTAACGTGGCGCGAGCAGCAAGGCTAAACTTGGAGGCGATGTAGGCTAAGTATTTGCGCACGCACCCCAGCAACAACAACCAAAGGCCCACCACAAAGGAAACTCCACACAAGGTTATATAAAAATAGCCTTTGTATTACACCAAAACACATTAGATAAAACACACACTTTACAATGTGCCAGGGGCACGGGCAGAATTTACAAGGGATATGTACAAGACAGGGCCATCTGGACCACTGTCAGGAATCAGAAGTAGCACTTTCAGAAGTAGCACTTAGTACATAGAATATAGCACAAAATAGCACACCACCAGTAATTACTGGTAACCAGGACCTCACTAGCACCACCTGTACTAGGGAGAAAACAACCACCTATGTATCACAATACCTGTAGGGGTGTAAGCGGAAAACACATGATGCAATGCATAACATTCATTCAGAGGTGTAAAGGCACATGACGCATAAACAATACATTCAGAGGTGCATAGAACAGTTGCGCAAGAATCATCAGCAATAAATTACAATGCGCAGGGTGCACGTAGCAAAACACTCAAAATGTCCCTCAGGCCAACTGGCCTTGAAAGGGGCGGAATGCCCTGAGTCTCAGAGTCAGGGAAGGCTGCGCAGGCAGCACAGCACACAAGCCTAAATGTAGCAACTTGTCCACTAAGTGCTGGACAGTTGTAAATAACAGTTAGGCAAATGTTGGAGCCTCGTGGGCTCAAGAACAAAGGTGGACAAGGAGCCTCTCAGGGGCTCGCAAAGCAAAATGTGCCAATTAGAGCTCCAGCGCTCTTAAAATAATCAACAATGCCCCAGAGCCTCTCTCAGGGCTCTAAATCACGATGGGGGCAAGGAGCCTCGCTGGGCTCGCAGAAGGAAATGCCCTGAGCCACTCGGGGCTCTCACGAACTAATGCGGGCTGGTGGAGCCTCTCTCAGGCTCGTAAATCAAATGGGCACTCGAGCCTCGCGGGCTCTAAATGAACAAAGGGGCCCCGGGAGCCTTGCAGGCTCGCCAACACAAATGGGGGCGTTGGAGTCCCTCACGGGGGACTCAGGATCAATAGGAATGCCCCACGGAGCCTTGGGCTCGAAGAAATGCCCCCAGAAGCCTCGGGGCTCCCCAAAGAAATGCAGCAGCGTTGGAGCGGCCCTCTGCCAATCGGGGCCGCTCGACGAACAAAGGACCCTGTCCCCGCACTCACCGGTATCTCGCTGGTGCTGCGGGGGCAGGAACACTGCCGGCTCTCCTCCTCTGCAGCGCGGGGCTCCTCTTCCTCGGAGCCTCGCTGGCGGCGCCTCTCTCCTCGCTGCCTGGTTGCGGAGGCGGGACTTCCGGTCGGCCTCTCAGGGGCCGCGCTGCGATTGGCCGGTCGGCCAGAACACTTCCGGGTCGTCGCGGGCAGCGCGGCGGCCCGTTCCAGGTAGGCAGGCGGGCTCCCAGTACCCGAGGAGTGGGCTCCCTCGAGGTATTTACAAATCCAAGTACGGGGCAATGCCGGGTAGGCACCGGCGCTCAAATTAAAAGTCAAGCGAGGTGGCACTCGCTAATGCCGCAAATCGGCAAAATCAGGCGGGCAGATGCCGGGTAGGCACCGGCTGCATACAGCGCGCTCCCAAGCGCTTAGGGGCCACAGAAAGCGCGCCTAGCGCTAAAAATAGAAGCAAAGCGCTATTGAGCGCTGGGGCACCAGGAAAGCGCGCCTAGCGCTATAAATCAAATAGGAGCGCCTCCAGGCACTCTAAGCCAAAAGCAAAAGCTCCAGCAGGGACTGGAGGCAGGCAGAGGGGCAGGGCAGGGCCAGAGCCAGCACACTGGGTCTCCAGGCAGGGAGACAGTCCAAGTGGCGGTCCTCCTGGCCCCAGCAGCAGCAACAGCCCCCTCTGGCAAGGATCCACAAGTAGAACAACTTCTGTGGGGACACAGCCCCATTTTTATACAGCATTTCCCTTTGTCTGAGGGTGCAGAGTGGGGGCGGAACCAGTCGCAGCTGGTTCTTGAGTACTCTGTTTACCTCAACCACCCTCTCTATTCACTGGCAGGGCCTGGGTCATTAGACACACCACAGGGGGGCGGAGCCAGCATTGTGTGGGGAAAACCCAGCCCATCCAGGACACAGGTACACTCCTCCCACACATTACTCATGCAAATCTCCCACTCACCACCGGGCAGACCCATCCAGACTTCCTGGAGCCTGGCATGCCAGCCAGCTCCAGCCAATCACACGCCAGCACCCTCACAGCACACGTACAGCCATGTCTAGAAATGGCGCTTCTCTACTAGACACATACATGCTGCATACACCATCTCGCAGCATTCACTCTCACGAGTTCACACATACCAGACTCAAGCCAGTACACCCCACGCATCAGGAACTACCAGGGACACATACATTCCCCATGCATTCCTATGGGCGGGCAGGCCTAGCTCAGCACATGCACTCAGAGTGCGCACGCACTTTCCACTGGGACACAGTGAAAGTGCGCAGAATCCAAAAATCACCATTGCCAGGTCACCATTTCACGCAAAAAGTCTAGGGGTGAACCTGCCCTAAGGGCCCAAGTCCAACACAACCCCCTTCCAGCCGAAACGCAGGGGAGACCAATCACCACCGTGATGGACTTCCCTGCTTGGGGCGATAGAACACGGACGCGGGCCCGCAACTGCAGGGACACCCTCCTGTTCTACGCCACGGTGAACCCATGGGATTCCTTCTAAACACACTGTCTGGACCAACTGGGCTACCCCACTGGTACTCCCAAGTTGTCCGCGGCCAGGACCAGGCCCTGGGCCACCCAGGTGCCACTGGTCCATGCCAATTCGCAGAGCGGGGGGTAGTAACCCCTGGCCCATAGCGGCCATTTTCCACTCTTCCTGTCTGCAAGACAGGACTAGACTGCCACTGGTTCTCCAGCCTAAGGCCTACAACCTCAGGCGGACCAGGAGTCTCAGGGAAGGCTCTCCTCCCCTTACCTCTTCTTCTAGGGTTCCTCCTCCCTCTGCGAGGGGTACCCCTAGAACGCCATTCCAACCCAGGACTTATCCACTCAGGTTGCACCGGGGTCAGAGGGGGGCTCTCCCACCCTCTGCACCCCCTTCCAGAGGTCTGCCCTCTCCCACCTGGAGAAGTTCCTCTGGAAGAAGAACCGGTCAGGACACTGGTTACAGTCATCCTACCCTTCAGGTCAGGCTGATCCTGAACCTGGCCTTCCAACCTCTGGTCTAAAACCTTCGGTGGAACAATTGCCTGGCACTCCAGGACTTCTGGGGACTTACACTCCATCCCCCTGAGGCTAATAAATGAGACATATGTTGTGTGACTGTCTGTCTGGCGCAGATCTCCCGTCCCCTGTCCACCTGACAGTGCGTGACGATCCCCCAGACCAGAAGTGGTGCCACCCGGGTCCCCCCAAGAAGATCTAGCCCAACTGGCTAGTCCCTGGTCCACTGGTGAATCCACTGGGAAACTCATCCCCCAATCACTCCTCACGCTGGACTCCTGTACCCTCCCTACCGGAGCGGTACTGCCAGCCTCTAGAACCACAGGAGCTCTGGTTACAGACGCTCCAGGTCCTCTACTCATTAGGAGATCTTCCTCAAGTGGACTAACAGGACAGCCTAGGTCCCCAACCTGGTGTTCCCTACAGAAACCATCCAAGTCCTGAGGCAGGGCTTCGGGCGTCTGGGGAACCTTGGTCTCCCCCTCACTCCTGCTCCACTGAGCCAGGCAGTGAGCCCCTACACCCTCCTCGCTATCCTGGGACCTAGCTGGGCTACACTGAGCCTCTTCCACCACGCTGGGCTGGAAGATACCTGAACCACTATTTTTGGAGTCACTCACCAATGACTCTAGGGAACCTCTAGCACTCTCCCAGCGCTCTGCTTCCTCAGCAAGCGCCCAAGGACTAAAGTATTCAGACTTCAACAGGTGCTGGCGCAACTCTGGACAACAAACACTGAGCAACTGCTCTTTGAGAAACATAGTCACCACTCCGTCCTCCTCATCGTCCTGGTTAGCCGCCAGCCACTCCCACATTGCCTCCCAACAGTCGTCCACAAAATACTTCCACTGCTGGTGAGGTGGTTTCCTAAGGTTCCTGAACTTCAATCTGTTCTCCTCCTCTTGGGAACTAGGTACCATGCTCTGGGTACTGGGAATTCCTACGCTGAAATCTAGATAGCTGCCACCACTGGACTCAGCCCTCCCTGGGGAATCCAGAAAATTAAAACTGCGCGCAGGGGATAGTCTATCCTCCAGAGCTACTTTGCCTCTGGTGGAGGCCCTCTCAGCCTCCTCTATCCTTTCCTGCGCTAAGACCCTCTCGGTCTCTAGCTGTTGCTTCCTAAGCTCCAGCTGCGCCATAGCCTGGGCATGCTCCAACCTGAGCCTCTCTAAAGCCAGCTGGTGCTCCCTTTCTCTCCTCCTATCTTCCAGCTCCTCTGGGGACAGGGAAAGGGATGAGGCGCTGCCTCCTACGCTGGACCCAGCAAGGGACTCCCTATCTATGGGGTCCTCACTCTCTACTGGCATCCAGGTGCTGTCATCTTCTTCCTCCTCTTCTGAATCTTCAGGGCTCCCCACAGACCCACCACCCTCCTGGTGTGGGGCCCGGGACCTTTCCTCACTGCGCTCAAGATCCCATTGATCCTCTTGCCATTTGACCATGCATCTCCTAAGTGCATACCATCCTGACTGATCCGCCCCTATGCCTCTCTCTTCACAGAACTTTCTCAGCTCCCACACACCGTATGTGGCTAGATCATTAAAATCAAAAACCAGCTCCATTCTGGCAGACGTTCTAGAGAAGAGATCACACAGGGAACCTAGGGGTCTGAGCTAACACAGGAGTACACAATTCACAAGGTCTCAGCAAGTTCTCTACCCTAGAGAACTCACACTCACTTGCCTAGTGCCACACACCATTCATCCACACACAACCCTCCCCTCGGACTGGTAAGGCAGTTTCTACCACCCCTGATTCCTCAACCTGACCACAAGTGACACAGGTACCGACTCTGGGCGCAGGGTAGGGGACAAATGTACTGGACACAATTGCACAATGATACCTTCAGGAGAAGAAAATATGAAACTTCCAAAAAAAAATCCCCTAAAATGTGGTCATCTAAAATGCAGAGTTTTGTGGTGCAGCCAGCTGCTACCAAGGTACAAGGCAAACACAAATCCTTATCCCGCCGCTTGCCGCCAATGTTGGAAATGGGATCCCCGGCTGGCCAGGGCTTTCGCCAAAGTCAGTCAGAGACCACCACTCCCAAGTCAGGGCAAGGGAGTTACACGCCAAGATAACCCCTACTCACCCTCTAGGTAACGTGGCGCGAGCAGCAAGGCTAAACTTGGAGGCGATGTAGGCTAAGTATTTGCGCACGCACCCCAGCAACAACAACCAAAGGCCCACCACAAAGGAAACTCCACACAAGGTTATATAAAAATAGCCTTTGTATTACACCAAAACACATTAGATAAAACACACACTTTACAATGTGCCAGGGGCACGGGCAGAATTTACAAGGGATATGTACAAGACAGGGCCATCTGGACCACTGTCAGGAATCAGAAGTAGCACTTTCAGAAATAGCACTTAGTACATAGAATATAGCACAAAATAGCACACCACCAGTAATTACTGGTAACCAGGACCTCACTAGCACCACCTGTACTAGGGAGAAAACAACCACCTATGTATCACAATACCTGTAGGGGTGTAAGCGGAAAACACATGATGCAATGCATAACATTCATTCAGAGGTGTAAAGGCACATGACGCATAAACAATACATTCAGAGGTGCATAGAACAGTTGCGCAAGAATCATCAGCAATAAATTACAATGCGCAGGGTGCACGTAGCAAAACACTCAAAATGTCCCTCAGGCCAACTGGCCTTGAAAGGGGCGGAATGCCCTGAGTCTCAGAGTCAGGGAAGGCTGCGCAGGCAGCACAGCACACAAGCCTAAACGTAGCAACTTGTCCACTAAGTGCTGGACAGTTGTAAATAACAGTTAGGCAAACGTTGGAGCCTCGTGGGCTCAAGAACAAAGGTGGACAAGGAGCCTCTCAGGGGCTCGCAAAGCAAAATGTGCCAATTAGAGCTCCAGCGCTCTTAAAATAATCAACAATGCCCCAGAGCCTCTCTCAGGGCTCTAAATCACGATGGGGGCAAGGAGCCTCGCTGGGCTCGCAGAAGGAAATGCCCTGAGCCACTCGGGGCTCTCACGAACTAATGCGGGCTGGTGGAGCCTCTCTCAGGCTCGTAAATCAAATGGGCACTCGAGCCTCGCGGGCTCTAAATGAACAAAGGGGCCCCGGGAGCCTTGCAGGCTCGCCAACACAAATGGGGGCGTTGGAGTCCCTCACGGGGGACTCAGGATCAATAGGAATGCCCCACGGAGCCTTGGGCTCGAAGAAATGCCCCCAGGAGCCTCGGGGCTCCCCAAAGAAATGCAGCAGCGTTGGAGCGGCCCTCTGCCAATCGGGGCCGCTCGACGAACAAAGGACCCTGTCCCCGCACTCACCGGTATCTCGCTGGTGCTGCGGGGGCAGGAACACTGCCGGCTCTCCTCCTCTGCAGCGCGGGGCTCCTCTTCCTCGGAGCCTCGCTGGCGGCGCCTCTCTCCTCGCTGCCTGGTTGCGGAGGCGGGACTTCCGGTCGGCCTCTCAGGGGCCGCGCTGCGATTGGCCGGTCGGCCAGAACACTTCCGGGTCATCGCGGGCAGCGCGGCGGCCCGTTCCAGGTAGGCAGGCGGGCTCCCAGTACCCGAGGAGTGGGCTCCCTCGAGGTATTTACAAATCCAAGTACGGGGCAATGCCGGGTAGGCACCGGCGCTCAAATTAAAAGTCAAGCGAGGTGGCACTCGCTAATGCCGCAAATCGGCAAAATCAGGCGGGCAGATGCCGGGTAGGCACCGGCTGCATACAGCGCGCTCCCAAGCGCTTAGGGGCCACAGAAAGCGCGCCTAGCGCTAAAAATAGAAGCAAAGCGCTATTGAGCGCTGGGGCACCAGGAAAGCGCGCCTAGCGCTATAAATCAAATATGAGCGCCTCCAGGCACTCTAAGCCAAAAGCAAAAGCTCCAGCAGGGACTGGAGGCAGGCAGAGGGGCAGGGCAGGGCCAGAGCCAGCACACTGGGTCTCCAGGCAGGGAGACAGTCCAAGTGGCGGTCCTCCTGGCCCCAGCAGCAGCAACAGCCCCCTCTGGCAAGGATCCACAAGTAGAACAACTTCTGTGGGGACACAGCCCCATTTTTATACAACATTTCCCTTTGTCTGAGGGTGCAGAGTGGGGGCGGAACCAGTCGCAGCTGGTTCTTGAGTACTCTGTTTACCTCAACCACCCTCTCTATTCACTGGCAGGGCCTGGGTCATTAGACACACCACAGGGGGGCGGAGCCAGCATTGTGTGGGGAAAACCCAGCCCATCCAGGACACAGGTACACTCCTCCCACACATTACTCATGCAAATCTCCCACTCACCACCGGGCAGACCCATCCAGACTTCCTGGAGCCTGGCATGCCAGCCAGCTCCAGCCAATCACACGCCAGCACCCTCACAGCACACGTACAGCCATGTCTAGAAATGGCGCTTCTCTACTAGACACATACATGCTGCATACACCATCTCGCAGCATTCACTCTCACGAGTTCACACATACCAGACTCAAGCCTGTACACCCCACGCATCAGGAACTACCAGGGACACATACATTCCCCATGCATTCCTATGGGCGGGCAGGCCTAGCTCAGCACATGCACTCAGAGTGCGCACGCACTTTCCACTGGGACACAGTGAAAGTGCGCAGAATCCAAAAATCACCATTGCCAGGTCACCATTTCACGCAAAAAGTCTAGGGGTGAACCTGCCCTAAGGGCCCAAGTCCAACAGGGGAGATGACACACGCAAAGAGAGAGATGACACTGATGGAGAGAGACATGATGCAGGCAGAGTGTGAGATGACGCAGGCAGAGAGTCACTTGACGCTGGTGGAGAGAGACATGATGCAGGTAGAGAGTGAGATACACAAAGAGAGAGATGGAACAGGCAGAGAGTGAGATAACACACGCAAAGAGAGAGATGACGCTGGTGGAGAGAGACATGATGCAGGCAGAGGGCGAGATGGCGCACGCAGAGAGTCACATGTTGCTGCTGGAGAGAGACATGATGCAGGTTGAGAGTGGGATACACAAAGAGAGATATGGTGCAGGAACAGAGAGTAAGATGACACACGCAAAGAGAGAGATGACGCTGGTGGAGAGAGACATGATGCAGGCAGAGGGTGAGATGGAGCAGGGAGAGAGAGAGATGACACATGCAAAGAGAGAGATAAAGCAGGTGGAGAGAGACATGATGCAGACAGGGGGTGTGATGGCGCAGGCAGAGAGAGAGATGACACACGCAAAGAGAGAGATGACACAGGTGGAGAGAGACATGATGCAGGCAGAGGGTGAGATGGCGCAGGCAGAGAGTCACATGACGCTGGTGTAGAGAGACATGATGCAGGTAGAGAGTGAGATACACAAAGAGAGAAATGGTACAGGCAGAGAGAGAGATGACACATGCAAAGAGAGAGATGACGCTGGTGAAGAGAGACATGATGCAGGCAGAGGGTGAGATGGCGCAGGCAGAGTGTCACATGACGCTGGTGGAGAGAGACATGAAGCAGGTAGAGAGTGAGATACACAGAGAGAGAGATGCTACAGGCATAGAGTGAGATGACACAAGGAAAGACAGAGATCACGCTGGTGGAGAGAGACATGATGCAGGCAGAGGATGAGATGGCGCAGGCAGAGAGAGATGACACATGCAAAGAGAGAGATGGCGCAGGTGGAGGGAGACATGATGCAGGCAGACAGTGAGATGACACATGCAAAGAGAGAGATGGCGCAGTTGGAGGGAGACATGATGCAGTCAGAGGGGAGATGACACACACAAAGAGAGAGATGACGCTGATGGAGAGAGACATGATGCAGGCAGAGGGTGAGATGGCGCAGGAAGAGAGAGAGATGACACATGCAAAGAGAGAGATGGCGCAGGTGGAGGGAGACATGATGCAGGCAGACAGTGAGATGACACATGCAAAGAGAGAGATGAAGCAGGTGGAGAGAGACATGATGCAGGCAGAGGGTGTGATGGCGCAGGCAGAGAGAGAGATGACACACGCAAAAAGAAAGATGCCACAGGTGGAGGGAGACATGATGCAGGCAGAGGGTGAGATGGTACAGGCAGAGAGTGAGATGACACACGCAAAGAGAGAGATGACACAGGTGGAGAGAGACATGATGCAGGCAAAGGGTGAGATGGCGCAGGCAGAGAGTCACATGACGCTGGTGAAGACAGACATGATGCAGGTAGAGAGTGAGATACACAAATAGAGAGATGGTACAGGCAGAGAGAGAGATGACACACGCAAAGAGATAGATGAAGCTGGTGGAGAGACACATGATGCAGGCAGAGGGTGAGATGGCGCAGGCAGAGAGTCACATGACGCTGGTGGAGAGAGACATGATGCAGGTAGAGAGTGAGATTCACAAAGAGAGAGATGGTACAGGCAGAGAGTGAGATGACACACGCAAAGAGAGAGATGACGCTGGTGGAGAGAGACATGATGCAGGCAGAGGGTGAGATGGAGCAGGCAGAGAGAGAGATGACACATGCAAAGAGAGAGATGGCGCAGGTGGAGGGAGACATGATGCAGTCAGAGGGGAGATGACACACGCAAAGAGAGAGATGACGCTGATGGAGAGAGACATGATGCAGGCAGAGGGTGGGATGGCGCAGGCGGAGAGTCACTTGACGCTGGTGGAGAGAGACATGATGCAGGTAGAGAGTTAGATACGCAAAGTGAGAGATGGTACAGGCAGAGAGAGAGATGACACACGCAAAGAGATAGATGAAGCTGGTGGAGAGACACATGATGCAGGCAGAGGGTGAGATGGCGCAGGCAGAGAGTCACATGACGCTGGTGGAGAGAGACATGATGCAGGTAGAGAGTGAGATTCACAAAGAGAGAGATGGTACAGGCAGAGAGTGAGATGACACACGCAAAGAGAGAGATGACGCTGGTGGAGAGAGACGTGATGGAGGCAGAGGGTGAGATGGCACAGGCAGAGAGAAAGATGACACATGCAAAGAGAGAGATGGCGCAGGTGGAGGGAAACATGATGCAGGCAGAGAGTGAGATGACACACGCAAAGAGTGAGATGACGCAGGTGGAGAGAGACATGATGCAGGCAGAGGGTGAGATGGTGCAGGCAGAGAGAGAGATGACATACGCAAAGAGAGAGATGACGCAGGTGGAGAGAGACATGATGCAGGCAGAGGGTGAGATGGGACAGGCAGAGAGTGAGATGACACACTCAAAGAGAGAGATGACCCAGGTGGAGAGAGACATGATGCAGGCAGAGGGTGAGATGGCGCAGGCAGAGAGTCACATGACGCTAGTGGAAAGAGACATGATGCAGGTAGAGAGTGAGATGCACAAAGAGAAAGACGGTACAGGCATAGAGAGAGATGACACACGCAAAGAGAGAGATGACGATGGTGGAGAGAGACATGATGCAGGCAGAGGGTGAGATGGTGCAGGCAGAGAGTCACATGATGCTGGTGGAGAGAGACATGATGCAGGTAGAGAGTGAGATACATATAGAGAGAGATACTACAGGCAGAGAGTGAGATGACACACGTAAAGAGAGAGATGACGCTGGTGGAGAGAGATATGATGCAGGCAGAGGGTGAGATGGTGCAGGCAGAGAGAGAGATGACACATGCAAAGAGAGAGATGGCGCAGGTGGAGGGAGACATGATGCAGTCAGAGGGGAGATGACACACGCAAAGAGAGAGATGACGCTGATGGAGAGAGACATGATGCAGGCAGAGGGTGGGATGGCGCAGGCAGAGAGTCACTTGACGCTGGTGGAGAGAGACATGATGCAGGTAGAGAGTGAGATTCACAAAGAGAGAGATGGTACAGGCAGAGAGTGAGATGACACACGCAAAGAGAGAGATGACGCTGGTGGAGAGAGACATGATGCAGGCAGAGGGTGAGATGGAGCAGGCAGAGAGTCACATGACGCTGGTGGAGAGAGACATGATGCAGGTAGAGAGTGAGATACACAAAGTGAGAGATGGTACAGGCAGAGAGTGAGATGACACACGCAAAGAGAGAGATGACGCTGGTGGAGAGAGACAAGATGCAGGCAGAGTGTGAGATGGTGCACGGAGATAGAGAGATGACACATGCAAAGAGAGAGATGGCGCAGGTGGAGGGAAACATGATGCAGTCAGAGGGGAGATGACACACGCAAAGAGAGAGATGACACTGATGGAGAGAGACATGATGCAGGCAGAGTGTGAGATGGCGCAGGCAGAGAGTCACTTGACGCTGGTGGAGAGAGACATGATGCAGGTAGAGAGTGAGATACACAAAGAGAGAGATGGAACAGGCAGAGAGTGAGATAACACACGCAAAGAGAGAGATGACGCTGGTGGAGAGAGACATGATGCAGGCAGAGGGCGAGATGGCGCACGCAGAGAGTCACATGTTGCTGCTGGAGAGAGACATGATGCAGGTTGAGAGTGGGATACACAAAGAGAGATATGGTGCAGGAACAGAGAGTAAGATGACACACGCAAAGAGAGAGATGACGCTGGTGGAGAGAGACATGATGCAGGCAGAGGGTGAGATGGAGCAGGGAGAGAGAGAGATGACACATGCAAAGAGAGAGATGGCGCAGGTGGAGGGAGACATGATGCAGGCAGACATTGAGATGACACATGCAAAGAGAGAGATGAAGCAGGTGGAGAGAGACATGATGCAGGCAGAGGGTGTGATGGCGCAGGCAGAGAGAGAGATGACACACGCAAAGAGAGCGATGAAGTTGGTGGAGAGAGACATGATGCAGGCAGAGGGTGAGATGGCGCAGGCAGAAAGTCACATGATGCTGGTGGAGAGAGACATGATGCAGGTAGAGAGTGAGATACACAAAGAGAGAGATGGTACAGGCAAAGAGAGAGATGACACACGCAAAGAGGAAGATGACGCTGGTGGAGAGAGACGTGATTGAGGCAGAGGGTGAGATGGCAGAGGCAGAGAGAGAAATGACACATGCAAAGAGAGAGATGGCGCAGGTGGAGGGAAACATGATGCAGGCGGAGATTGAGTTGACATACCAAAGAGAGAGAGGACGGAGGTGGAGAGAGACATGATGCAGGCAGAGGGTGAGATGGCGCAGGCAGAGAGAGAGATGACATACGCAAAGAGAGAGATGACGCAGGTGGAGAGAGACATGATGCAGGCAGAGGGTGAGATGGGACAGGCAGAGAGTGAGATGACACATTCAAAGAGAGAGATGACGCTGGTGGAGAGAGACATGATGCAGGCAGAGGGTGAGATGGCGCAGGTAGAGAGTCACATGATGCTGGTGGAGAGAGACATGATGCAGGTAGAGAGTGAGATACACATAGAGAGAGATGCTACAGGCAGAGAGTGAGATGACACACGCAAAGAGAGAGATGACGCTGGTGGAGAGAGACATGATGCAGGCAGAGGGTGAGATGGCGCAGGCAGAGAGAGAAATGACACAGGCAAAGAGAGAGATGGCGCAGGTGGAGGGAGACATGATGCAGGTAGAGAGTTAGATGACACACGCAAAGAGAGAGATGATGCAGGTGCAGAGAGACATGATGCAGGCAGAGGGTGAGATGGCGAAGGCACAGAGTCACATGACGCTGGTGGAGAGAGACATGATGCAGGCAGACGGTGAGATGGGGCAGGCAGAGAGAGCGATGACACACGCAAAGAGAGAGAGGGCGCAGGTGGAGGGAGACATGATGCAGGCAGAGGGGAGAAGACACACGCAAAGAGAGAGATGACGCAGGTGGAGAGAGACATGATGCCGGCAGACGGTGAGATGGCGCAGGCAGAGAGTCACATGATGCTGGTAGAGAGAGACATGATGCATGCAGAGGGTGAGATACACAAAGAGAGAGATGGTACAGGCAGAGAGTGAGATGACACACGCAAAGAGAGAGATGACGCTGGTGGAGAGAGACGTGATGGAGGCAGAGGGTGAGATGGCACAGGCAGAGAGAAAGATGACACATGCAAAGAGAGAGATGGCGCAGGTGGAGGGAAACATGAGGCAGGCAGAGAGTGAGATGACACACGCAAAGAGAGAGATGACGCAGGTGGAGAGAGACATGATGCAGGCAGAGGGTGAGATGGTGCAGGCAGAGAGAGAGATGACATACGCAAAGAGAGAGATGACGCAGGTGGAGAGAGACATGATGCAGGCAGAGGGTGAGATGGGACAGGCAGAGAGTGAGATGACACACTCAAAGAGAGAGATGACCCAGGTGGAGAGAGACATGATGCAGGCAGAGGGTGAGATGGCGCAGGCAGAGAGTCACATGACGCTAGTGGAAAGAGACATGATGCAGGTAGAATCCTTCAGGAGGTGGTCATCAGAAGTCCAGGGGCTGGGCAGGGCTCAGGGAGGCAAGCCATCCCTGAGCCCAAGCAGCAGCACGCCCCTGGCAAGATTCAAGCAGCAAACAAGAACATTTTCATGGGGTCACAGCCCCTCTTTTATACACCTTTTCCCTTTGTCTTTAGGTGCAGGGTGGGGGCAGAACCAGTCGCAGCTGGTTCTGGAGCACTCTTGATGGCCCAACCACCCATTTCATTCACTGGGGAGGCTAGGGTCATCAGTCACACCACAGGGGGGCAGAGCCAGCATTGTGTGGGGAAAACCCAGCCCATCCAGGACACAGGTACACTCCTCCCACACATCACTCATGCTAATCTCCCACTCACCACCGGGGCAGACCCACACAGACTTCCTGGAGCCTGGCATCCCAGCCAGCTCCAGCCAATCACACGCCAGCACCCTCACAGCACACGTACAGCCATGTCTAGAAATGGCGCTTCCCTTCTAGACACATACATGCTGCATACACCATCTCGCAGCATTCACTCCCCCGAGTTCACACATACCAAACTTGACCATGCACACCTCACGCATCAGGAACTACCAGGGACACAGACATTCCCCATGCATTCCTATGGGAGGGCAGGCCAATCTCACACACGCACTCAGGGAGAGCACGCACTTTACACTGCGCCACAGTGTCAAAGTGCGCAAAGGACAGAAATCACTATAATTTAAGGCAAAAAGTTCAGGGGTGAACCTGCCACAAGGCCCAAGTACAACACAACCCCCTTCCAGCCAAAACGCAGGGGAGACCAATCACCACCGTGATGGACTTCCCTGCTTGGGGCGATAGAACACGGACGCGGGCCCGCACTGCAGGGACACCCTCCGGTTCTACGCCAAGTTAATCCATAAGACAAGCACATCCTTAAAAAACAGGCCCAACTAGGCTACCCCACTGGTACTCCTTAGTTGTCCACGGCTAGGACCAGGCCCTAGGCCACCTAGATACCACTGGTCCTTGCCAATCCACAGAGTGGGGGGTAGTAACCCCTGGCCTGCACTAGCCATTCTCCACTCCCTCTCAGTGTAGTTCCAAACTACCACTGATCCTCCAACCTAGGGTCCGCACCCTCAGGCTGACCAGAGGTCACGGGCAAGATTGCCCCACCCTACTTCTACTTCTGAAGCACCCTCCAGAACACAAATCTCCCACCTGGGATCCAAATTCACCGGATGCACAGGGGTCAGACTCCCTCTGACCCCCTTCCAGAGTTCTGCACCCTCCCACTGTAGAACAGGGTCCCTCCACTTAAGGTAGGCCCCACCTGCTCTCAGGGTAGTACCACAACACTCAGACAAGAACCCTAAAGATCCCTGCTAGGCCTGTACCACCCCTTCTGGGAAACACAGGGTCTCTTCACTTAAGATGAGCCCCACCTGTGTTCACAGGGGTACCCCTAGAAGACAAACCGGCCAGGACACTGGCTACAGTTTCCCTGCCGTCCAGGACAGGCAACACCTGAACCTGGCTCCCTAACCCAGGGACGCTACCCTTTGGTTAGATGCCTGGCGCACCAGGACTTCTACAAGTTGAAAACAAAAATCTAAGACTTTCTCTCCTCCTTCAGCAGCAAGGCAACCACTGCAGGTCAATACCCCATACAGCTTACCTGGTTCCTTCTCTTCAGGCAGGAGTTCCCTCTTGTAACTTCAGGACACTACATACAGTTGCCCTTACGTCCAGATCCGGAAACACCGGCTACTGGCTCCCCAACCGAGGGACGTACCCTTTGGTCAGATGCCTGGCGCACCAGGACTTCCTTGAGGGTGACACATCACTAATGTGTCGTGTACAAGTCTGCCTGACACTCAGGACAGAAGTGGCATCACCATGGTCACTCACTGGCGACACAACCCTTCTGGCTGGCCCCTGACCCACTGGTTCTTCCACTGGGGAACCTATCCCCCTCACACCCCTCCATCTGGACTTCTGCACCCTCCCAACTGGAGCGGTACTGCCAGACACCAGAACTACTGGAACCCTGGTTACAGAGGTTCCACGTTCTCCAGACACTCTGGAAGATCCTCCTCAAATGACCTATTGGTACAGCCTAGGCCCCCGACCTGATGTTCCCTTCAGAAACAATCCAGGCCCTGACACTGGGTTTCGGGCACCTGGAGACATGCAGTCCCACCCACTCCTTCTCCTCTTGAGACAGGACGTGGGCCCCTACACCGAGACCTAGCTGGGCTACACTGAACCTCTTCCACCACGCTGGGCTGGAAGACACCTCAGACACTCCTTTTGGAATCACTCCATCCCCTATGCCTCTCTCCTCCCAGAACATTACCAACTCCAAAATTCTGTCTCTCAACAGACCACAGAAATCAAAAAGCAGGTTCCACTATCTGCAGACGTTTGTGGGAAAAGTTCAACACACAGGACTTAAATATCTGAGCAAAACTAGCATTCAGCAAGCTCCCCATCCAGAGAACTTACAAACACGTCCAGTGCCACACACCATTCATCCACACACACCCCTCTCCAGACTGGTAAGGCAGTTTCTACCACCCCTGACTTCTCAACCTGACCACACTTGACACAGGTACCATTACTCCAGGACAGGGACGGGGGACACATGCACTGGACACACTTATGCTGCCACCACTGGATCCCACCCTTCTGGTGAATCCAGAAAACACACTGCACTTAGGGGGATGATCTACCCTCCCGAGCTAGGGACACCTAACTCAAAGTGCACAAGAAACACATTTCCACAGAAATGACATTTTTAGCAAACTCCATACAATAATCCCCAAAATGTGGTTATCTAAAATGCAGAGCTTTGTAGTGGCCAGTTGCCACTGTGGTACAATGCAAACACAAATCCTTATCCCACCGCTGCCACCAATGTTGGAAATGGGATCCCTGGCTGGCCAGGGCTTTCGCCAAAGTCAGTCAGAGACCACCACTCCCAAGTCAGGGCAAGGGAGTTACACGCCAAGATAACCCCTACTCACCCTCTAGGTAACGTGGCGCGAGCAGCAAGGCTAAACTTGGAGGCGATGTAAGTTAAGTATTCGCGCACGCACCCCAGCAACAACACCCAAAGGCCCACCACAAAGGAAACTCCACACAAGGTTATATAAAAATAGCCTTTGTATTACACCAAAACACATTAGATAAAACACACTTTACAATGTGCCAGAGGCACGGGCAGAATTTACAAGGGATTATTTACAAGACAGGGCCACCTGGACCACTGTCAGGAATCAGCACTTTTAGAAGTAACAATACAATACTTGTAGGCCTAGAACTTAGAACATAGCCTATCAGACAGTACCTTCCGTCCTGGTTGCACGGGATAATGCGAGTGACCTCCTTAGTAAGCTTGAGCGGGCGACCCAGCGAAGCGGCGCGGCTCAGGGGAGAGCGGCGCTGCTCGAGGCTTGGACGGGCTGCCGGCATGGTACAAGCGTTTCTCTGGGGCGACCAATGTGTGCGGCTCAGGAGAGGAGGGGGAGGCAGGATGCGGGCGACCCAGCGAAGCGGCGCGGCTCAGGGGAGAGCGGCGCTGCTCGAGGCTTGGACGGGCTGCCGTGCACGAGCTGCCGAGGGAACGAGCGAGGCACACTTCAGCGAGGCCCCAGGGGCCCAGGGAGATCAGACAAGTCCCGGCAATTTGGCAGGGAAGGCACCATAGAGTCCACTGGTCCTGGGACTCTGGTCAGGGGGCAAGCTTAGTATCAAGCCCTTGGGATCACTTATAACAGAAGATCACTGTAACACAAAATAGGACATAAAGCACAAAACCAGTACCCACTGGTAACTGGTAAGTCCCCCCTACGCAATCCTAACCACCCTAGGAACAGGTCACGCAGGGAACCAGGACCTTACTAGCACCACCTGCACTAGCAAGAACAACCACCTCAGTATCACAATACACATAGGGGCATAGACCTGGGGACAAAACACATGATGCAGAACCTACATTCAGCGGTGTAAGGAACACATGACGCATCAACACACGTTCAGCGGTGTAAGGAACAGGGCACATAATGTATCAACAACACATTCAGAGGTGCAGAACACAGGGTGCGCAAAACATACTACACATTGTACATTTCCTAACACCCAAAAGCAATAGGACATAGATCATAACAGCATCTAAACCTTTAGCGTAGAACTCACAAAGTCCAGGTTGCGCCACTGCGCCAAGACCTAAACGTAGCAGCTGTCCACAAAGTGCTGGGCAGCTGAGGGACAGAACAGGGGGCCTAAACGCTGCAGCTGGCACTAAATGCTGCGCAGCTGGGGAAAGGCCAGGGATGAAGGAGTGCGCCTCACTCCTAAAGTCCACAGTGTATGTCCCTAGGGAAAGAAATACCTACACGGTGCAGCTGCCCACTACTTGCTGGGCAGCTGGGATCAGAACACGCCAGGGGCTCTCACTAGCCCCTCAGGAACACTGCGCCACACTGAGCCATCTGGCTCTCGAAATACTGGGCACCTTAGAGCCTCTCTGGGCTTGTAAATAGGGCGGGGCTTTTGCTGGAGTCCCCCCTCTGGGGACTCGAGATGGCCATCTGGGCAGTGGGGTCCCCCACAGGGGACCTAGGAACACCTGGAGAGCCACTCGGGGCTCGACGAACCATGAGGCCGGGTTGGAGCCTCTCAGGGCTCAAGAGCAGCAAGTGGGCCAATGTGGGAGCCTCGCTGGACTCAACAAACGACTGGCCTCTTAGAGCCTCTCTGGGCTCTTAACACAATTTTGCGGGCATAGTTGGAGTCCCCCCTCGGGGGACTCGACATCACTTGAGGCCTCACGGGCCTCACAACACCAGGGTCTCGCTCTGGAGGGGAGAGGCGGGCACCGGACACATGCCCCGACGCCCCCTCCCTTCCGCACACACTCACCGGGTCTCTGGCAGCAGTCTGCCGGGGCTCTCCCTCGCTCACGGGGGCCTCGGCGGACATCCTCTGGTAGCGAGCAGGGCTCTCCCTCACCTCATGGGAGCCCCGCCCGCTCGCTCTCTCATCTTCACCCGGTCCCCCATCTCGGGACCGGGGCACAAGGGGGAGCTGCAAGGCTCCGGGTCAAACTCCTCATCCTGGTGGCGCTGGCCAATCGCAGCGCGGCGGCGGGCGGGACTTCCTCCGGCAAACCGGAAGTCCCGCCCCGCGTCAGGCACAGTAGTGCCTGGCTTCCTGTTTTGTGGCGCTCGGGCCGCGGCGGTGAATCTCGGGGGCATTAAAGAGGGGTGGCACCCTCCAGAGATTAAATAAACAGCAATCAAGCGAGGTAGGCACTCGCTGGGGCCCAGGGGCCCTTCTCAGAACGGGGAAAATGTCGGGTGGGCACCGGCTTGAATAAACAGCGCTCCCAAGCGCTGTGGGCATGAATACAGCGCCTCCAGCGCTATATGCAGGATACAGCGCTCCCAAGCGCTAGGAAGGAAAATATAGCGCTCCCAGCGCTATGAAGGCACAAACAGCCACAAAGTCCTTCAGGAGGTGGTCATCAGAAGTCCAGGGGCTGGGCAGGGCTCAGGGAGGCAAGCCATCCCTGAGCCCAAGCAGCAGCACGCCCCTGGCAAGATTCAAGCAGCAAACAAGAACATTTTCATGGGGTCACAGCCCCTCTTTTATACACCTTTTCCCTTTGTCTTTAGGTGCAGGGTGGGGGCAGAACCAGTCGCAGCTGGTTCTGGAGCACTCTTGATGGCCCAACCACCCATTTCATTCACTGGGGAGGCTAGGGTCATCAGTCACACCACAGGGGGGCGGAGCCAGCATTGTGTGGGGAAAACCCAGCCCATCCAGGACACAGGTACACTCCTCCCACACATCACTCATGCTAATCTCCCACTCACCACCGGGGCAGACCCACACAGACTTCCTGGAGCCTGGCATCCCAGCCAGCTCCAGCCAATCACACGCCAGCACCCTCACAGCACACGTACAGCCATGTCTAGAAATGGCGCTTCCCTTCTAGACACATACATGCTGCATACACCATCTCGCAGCATTCACTCCCCCGAGTTCACACATACCAAACTTGACCATGCACACCTCACGCATCAGGAACTACCAGGGACACAGACATTCCCCATGCATTCCTATGGGAGGGCAGGCCAATCTCACACACGCACTCAGGGAGAGCACGCACTTTACACTGCGCCACAGTGTCAAAGTGCGCAAAGGACAGAAATCACTATAATTTAAGGCAAAAAGTTCAGGGGTGAACCTGCCACAAGGCCCAAGTCCAATAGATGCACAAAGAGAAAGACGGTACAGGCATAGAGAGAGATGACACACGCAAAGAGAGAGATGACGCTGGTGGAGAGAGACATGATGCAGGCAGAGGGTGAGATGGTGCAGGCAGAGAGTCACATGATGCTGGTGGAGAGAGACATGATGCAGGTAGAGAGTGAGATACATATAGAGAGAGATACTACAGGCAGAGAGTGAGATGACACACGCAAAGAGAGAGATGACGCTGGTGGAGAGAGATATGATGCAGGCAGAGGGTGAGATGGTGCAGCCAGAGAGAGAGATGACACATGCAAAGAGAGAGATGGCGCAGGTGGAGGGAGACATGATGCAGTCAGAGGGGAGATGACACACGCAAAGAGAGAGATGACGCTGATGGAGAGAGACATGATGCAGGCAGAGGGTGGGATGGCGCAGGCAGAGAGTCACTTGACGCTGGTGGAGAGAGACATGATGCAGGTAGAGAGTGAGATTCACAAAGAGAGAGATGGTACAGGCAGAGAGTGAGATGACACACGCAAAGAGAGAGATGACGCTGGTGGAGAGAGACATGATGCAGGCAGAGGGTGAGATGGAGCAGGCAGAGAGTCACATGACGCTGGTGGAGAGAGACATGATGCAGGTAGAGAGTGAGATACACAAAGTGAGAGATGGTACAGGCAGAGAGTGAGATGACACACGCAAAGAGAGAGATGACGCTGGTGGAGAGAGACAAGATGCAGGCAGAGTGTGAGATGGTGCACGGAGATAGAGAGATGACACATGCAAAGAGAGAGATGGCGCAGGTGGAGGGAAACATGATGCAGTCAGAGGGGAGATGACACACGCAAAGAGAGAGATGACACTGATGGAGAGAGACATGATGCAGGCAGAGTGTGAGATGGCGCAGGCAGAGAGTCACTTGACGCTGGTGGAGAGAGACATGATGCAGGTAGAGAGTGAGATACACAAAGAGAGAGATGGAACAGGCAGAGAGTGAGATAACACACGCAAAGAGAGAGATGACGCTGGTGGAGAAAGACATGATGCAGGCAGAGGGCGAGATGGCGCACGCAGAGAGTCACATGTTGCTGCTGGAGAGAGACATGATGCAGGTTGAGAGTGGGATACACAAAGAGAGATATGGTGCAGGAACAGAGAGTAAGATGACACACGCAAAGAGAGAGATGACGCTGGTGGAGAGAGACATGATGCAGGCAGAGGGTGAGATGGAGCAGGGAGAGAGAGAGATGACACATGCAAAGAGAGAGATGGCGCAGGTGGAGGGAGACATGATGCAGGCAGACATTGAGATGACACATGCAAAGAGAGAGATGAAGCAAGTGGAGAGAGACATGATGCAGGCAGAGGGTGTGATGGCGCAGGCAGAGAGAGAGATGACACACGCAAAGAGAGCGATGAAGCTGGTGGAGAGAGACATGATGCAGGCAGAGGGTGAGATGGCGCAGGCAGAAAGTCACATGATGCTGGTGGAGAGAGACATGATGCAGGTAGAGAGTGAGTTACACAAAGAGAGAGATGGTACAGGCAAAGAGAGAGATGACACACGCAAAGAGGAAGATGACGCTGGTGGAGAGAGACGTGATTGAGGCAGAGGGTGAGATGGCAGAGGCAGAGAGAGAAATGACACATGCAAAGAGAGAGATGGCGCAGGTGGAGGGAAACATGATGCAGGCGGAGATTGAGATGACATACCAAAGAGAGAGAGGACGCAGGTGGAGAGAGACATGATGCAGGCAGAGGGTGAGATGGCGCAGGCTGAGAGAGAGATGACATACGCAAAGAGAGAGATGACGCAGGTGGAGAGAGACATGATGCAGGCAGAGGGTGAGATGGGACAGGCAGAGAGTGAGATGACACATTCAAAGAGAGAGATGACGCTGGTGGAGAGAGACATGATGCAGGCAGAGGGTGAGATGGCGCAGGTAGAGAGTCACATGATGCTGGTGGAGAGAGACATGATGCAGGTAGAGAGTGAGATACACATAGAGAGAGATGCTACAGGCAGAGAGTGAGATGACACACGCAAAGAGAGAGATGACGCTGGTGGAGAGAGACATGATGCAGGCAGAGGGTGAGATGGCGCAGGCAGAGAGAGAAATGACACAGGCAAAGAGAGAGATGGCGCAGGTGGAGGGAGACATGATGTAGTCAGAGGGTATATAACACACGCAAAGAGAGAGATGACGCTGATGGAGAGAGACATGATGCAGGCAGAGGGTGGGATGGCGCAGGCAGAGAGTCACTTGATGCTGGTGGAGAGAGACATGATGGATGTATGACGTTACAACGCATACTTTTACTCCGCATACCATTACAACGCGGTATTTACAACGAATCCCGTTACAACGCATAGCGCTTAGAGGTGCTGGATAGTGGTAAGTATAATTTTCTATTCCAACACCAGTCCCCGTGGACACTAGGGAAGGTGTTGGATAGAAAATTAAACTTATTCCCTATCCTAGAGCGCCCCCCAGCGCAATGCGTTGTAATGGTATGCGTTGTAATGGTCGCGTTGTAGTGGTAGTGCGGAGTAAAAATTGCGTTGTAACAGGTGTATACCGACATGATGCAGGTAGAGAGTGAGATTCACAAAGAGAGAGATGGTACAGGCAGAGAGTGAGATGACACACGCAAAGAGAGAGATGACGCTGGTGGAGAGAGACATGATGCAGGCAGAGGGTGAGATGGCGCAGGCAGAGAGTCATATGTTGCTGGTGGAGAGAGACATGATGCAGGTAGAGAGTGAGATACACAAAGAGAGAGCTGGTCCAGGCAGAGAGTGAGATGACACACGCAAAGAGAGAGATGACGCTGGTGGAGAGAGACATGATACAGGCAGAGGGTGAGATGGCGCAGGCAGAGAGTCACATGACGCTGGTGGAGAGAGACATGATGCAGGTAGAGAGTGAGATACGCAAAGTGAGAGATGGTACAGGCAGAGAGTGAGATGACACACGCAAAGAGAGAGATGACGCTGGTGGAGAGAGACATAATTCAGGCAGAGGGTGAGATGGTGCACGGAGATAGAGAGATGATACATGCAAAGAGAGAGATGGTGCAGGTGGAGGGAGACATGATGCAGGGAGACAGTGAGATGACAAACGCAGAGAGAGAGATGAAGCAGATGGAGAGAGACCTGATGCAGGCAGAGGGTGAGATGGCGCAGACAGAGAGAGAGATGACACACGCAAAGAGAAAGATGACGCAGGTGGAGAGAGACATGATGCAGGCAGAGGCTGAGATGGTACAGGCAGAGAGTGAGATGACACACACAAAGAGAGAGATGACACAGGTGGAGAAAGACATGATGCAGGCAGGGGGTGGGATGGCGCAGGCAGAGAGTCACATGATGCTGGTGGAGAGAGACATGATGCAGGTAGAGAGTGAGATACACAAAGAGAGAGATGAAACAGGCAGAGAGTGAGATGACACACGCAAAGAGAGAGATGACGCTGGTGGAGAGAGACATGATGCAGGCAGAGGGCGAGATGGAGCAGGCATAGAGTCACATGTTGCCGCTGGAGAGAGACATGATGCAGGTTGAGAGTGGGATACACAAAGAGAGATATGGTACAGGAACAGAGAGTAAGATGACACACGCAAAGAGAGAGATGACGCTGGTGGAGGGAGACATGATGCAGGCAGACAGTGAGATGACACATGCAAAGAGAGAGATGAAGCAGGTGGAGAGAGACATGATGCAGGCAGAGGGTGTGATGGCGCAGGCAGAGAGTCACATGACGCTGGTGTAGGGAGACATGATGCAGGTAGAGAGTGAGATACACAAAGAGAGAGATGGTACAGGCAGAGAGAGAGATGACACATGCAAAGAGAGAGATGAAGGTGGTGGAGAGACACATGATGCAGGCAGAGGGTGAGATGGCACAGGCAGAGAGAGAGATGACACATGCAAAGAGAGAGATGGCGCAGGTGGAGGGAGACATGATGCAGGTAGAGGGGAGATGACACACGCAAAGAGAGCGATGACGCTGGTGGAGAGAGACATGATGCAGGCAGAGGGTGAGATGGCGCAGGCAGAGAGTCACTTGACGCTGGTGGAGAGAGACATGATGCAGGTAGAGAGTGAGATACACAAAGAGAGAGATGGAACAGGCAGAGAGTGAGATGACACATGCAAAGAGAGAGATGAGGCTGGTGGAGAGAGACATGATGCAGGCAGAGGATGAGATGGCGCAGGCAGAGAGAGAGATGACACATGCAAAGAGAGAGATGGCGCAGGTGGAGGGAGACATGATGCAGGTAGAGGGGAGATGACACACGCAAAGAGAGCGATGACGCTGGTGGAGAGAGACATGATGCAGGCAGAGGGTGAGATGGCGCAGACAGAGAGTCACTTGACGCTGGTGGAGAGAGACATGATGCAGGTAGAGAGTGAGATACACAAAGAGAGAGATGGAACAGGCAGAGAGTGAGATGACACACGCAAAGAGAGAGATGACGCTGGTGGAGAGAGACATGATGCAGGCAGAGGGCGAGATGGCGCAGGCAGAGAGTCACATGTTGCTGCTGGAGAGAGACATGATGCAGGTTGAGAGTGGGATACACAAAGAGAGATATGGTACAGGAACAAAGAGTAAGATGACACACGCAAAGAGAGAGATGATGCTGGTGGAGAGAGACATGATGCAGGCAGAGGGTGAGATGGAGCAGGGAGAGAGAGAGATGACACATGCAAAGAGAGAGATGGCGCAGGTGGAGGGAGACATGATGCAGGCAGACAGTGAGATGACACATGCAAAGAGAGAGATGAAGCAGGTGGAGAGAGACATGATGCAGACAGAGCGTGTGATGGCGCAGGCAGAGAGAGAGATGACACACGCAAAGAGAGAGGTGACACAGGTGGAGAGAGACAAGATGCAGGCAGAGGGTGAGATGGCGCAGGCAGAGAGTCACATGACGCTGGTGTAGAGAGACATGATGCAGGTAGAGAGTGAGATACACAAAGAGAGAGATGGTACAGGCAGAGAGAGAGATGACACATGCAAAGAGAGAGATGAAGGTGGTGGAGAGACACATGATGCAGGCAGAGGGTGAGATGGCACAGGCAGAGAGTCACATGACGCTGGTGGAGAGAGACATGATGCAGGTAGAGAGTGAGATACACAAAGAGAGAGATGGTACAGGCAGAGAGTGAGATGACACATGCAAAGAGAGAGATGAGGCTGGTGGAGAGAGACATGATGCAGGCAGAGGATGAGATGGCGCAGGCAGAGAGAGAGATGACACATGCAAAGAGAGAGATGGCGCAGGTGGAGGGAGACATGATGCAGGTAGAGGGGAGATGACACATGCAAAGAGAGCGATGACGCTGGTGGAGAGAGACATGATGCAGGCATAGGGTGAGATGGCGCAGGCAGAGAGTCACATGATGCTGGTGAGAGAGAGACAAGATGCAGGTAGAGAGTGAGATACACAAAGAGAGAGATGGTACAGGCAGAGAGAGAGATGACACACGCAAAGAGAGAGATGACGCTGGTGGAGAGAGACGTGATGGAGGCAGAGGGTGAGATGGCACAGGCAGAGAGAGAGATGACACACGCAAAGAGAGAGGTGACACAGGTGGAGAGAGACATTGTTGGAATTGGGGGTCTCTGGTTGGCACAAGTATGCACTTGTGACAAGCAGGGACCCTCTCCTCTAAGTCAGGGCGAAGGATGACCCCTTAGAATTACCCTTGCTCACCCTCTAGGTGCGTGGCGTGAGCAGCCAAGGCTATTCTTCAGGCGTTAGTTAGTTAAGCATTTGTAATAACACACACAGTAAAATATATCAATCCCCCCACAAATGGACACCAGGCTGTAAATATATAAAAATACGCTTCTTTATGTAAAAATATATATATGTAACTCAACCGACTTATCACAAGACCAAATAACTTTTTTGTAGCACCACAGGTTGTAAATAAGCAAAGGTTCTTAGTTGTAGCTTTCAATGGTTGTTTGTTTGTTCAAAGAAAATAGTTTGTTTTACTCTCTTTCTTGATGTCTTAAATTCCACAGTTCTCTCAGTGTTCTCTCCTTTCAAAGGATAGTCTCTCTCTGTTCTGGGGCTTTGGGACCCTCCCCGGGCCTTCGGCGTGCCTTGCAGTGCCTCTCCTGCCTTCAAGGGTGAAACTGACACAGCCCCTACCAACTCTCACGCATCGGGCGTGAGCACGCCTGTGCCGGCCCCGGCTCTTCCTCTCAGCTCGAGGACAGAGTTAAAGGCGGGCCGGCCCAGCAAGCAGTGCAGCAGGTAGGGGGGAGCTCGGGGTCCCTGACGGGGAGTACTGACGGAGCCCTCAGCTCTAACTCACCCGTGGGGACTCCGGGCACTCGGAGACTTCTCGGCTCGTCTCTCAGTCGAGCAACAGCTGGAGGGCAGGGAAGGAAAGCGTTGCGGGCCCGAGCCCGAGGGAGACTTTGCAGAACACTTCAGTCACTTGGATCAGAGTCGGCACAGGCTTGTGCGACTCCAACGATGGGGGCACTCGTGGATCTTGACGCCAGCGGGCGTATGCAGCCAGGCAGGTGCGGCCCGCGACCCTTGGCACGATGGTGCAGGGGTCTCCTCAGCGGGGGCGGCGTGGCCTGGCCAACCTCGGGAATTGCGAAGCGGGGTCACAGGGCACGGACTGTGCAGCTGTGGACCCGGCGTGGATCACAATCCACAAAGGAAATTCCGGCGGGAGGGGTGAGAGCGCTTCAAGGCACTCCAGTAGCAGGCAAGGGGCAGAGGAGCAGGAAGCCAAGCCTGGGGGCAGAGAGCGACTCCGATCGGAGCGAGGCTCTCACAGGGCAGAGGCTGGCAAGCTCCCGAGTGCCACAGCCCTAGGAGGGGGCGATGAGGGGCGCAGTCTTCCTCCAGCAGGGAAGCACACACGGCTCGAAAGTCAAGACGAGCAAAAGCACCAAGGACCCACTAGTCCTGGGGTCCAGGTCAGGGGGCAAGCTCAATCAAGCCCTTGGAGAATGTTTAAAGCACAAAGAAGCAAAGTCTTTTCTCAGCAAGTCTTCTCCTCTCCTTTCTCAGCAAGGCAAGCAGCAGGCCAGTCCTCCCAGCGTCTCTTCTCCTTCTAGTCGGGCATAGGTCCTTCGTGGTAAAACAGGATTCTAATTTACAAGGAGCAGGGCTCCTACTTTTATACTCAGTTTCTTTTGTTCTTACAGGCCAGGGGGGCCTTTGCATAACTGCTCTCAGCCTCTGAGCACTTGTGGTGGGTACTTCTGGCTTCTGCATTCAGTGTGAGGACAGGCACATCAGCCGCTCCCCAGGGGGGCGGAGCCAGCATTGTGTGGACAGGGGCAGCCAGGAGCACTTTGTTGACAAGCTTCGGTCCTTCCTGGGCCAGGTGCAGGCTGAGTCATCAGTCGCTCCCCAGGGGGGCGGAGCCAGCATTGTGGTGGCAGAGCACAGCCTGATGCCCAGTTCAGGGAAACTCCCACCTCCCACTAAGGTGTCATCCTGCCATTCACCACCTGTCACCTCCCAGCCCTGTCACTCATACAACTCAGACAGTCAGATACACACAAAGCAGAGGCAGGCTGAAATGGTTAGGCAAGCAAATGCTATCTTTCTAAAAGTAGGAAAAACAGAACAAGGTGGCTGGACATGATTATTCTTAAGACAATTCCCCAGACACACAGTCAATCTGTACCATGTGGCCACTGGATTTAATTTTCCAAACGAATTTATTTTTCTTTTTTATACATTTATCAGCAAAAATTTATGAAAAACAGGCACAAACAGAACCACTGTCAGATCAAAAGGTTCATATATACAGTATCTACAAATGTACACATTTACAAATTTGCAACAAAGAATAAAGCAAAAGTGGTTTGACACACGAAAGAAAACCAATAACATAAATAATAATCCATATAAATGGTAATTATATACAGTGCAAAGATTAGTCCATAAACAAAAAACAGGCACCAGTCCTAGGGATTGAAAAACCAAGTGACAGGCGGGATTGAGATCAAAAACAAGCCTGCCTGCCAGCAAAAGCCTGTGGTATAATGTTTAATAGGGTTGCAAGGCTAGGGTACAGAGTGGTGATATGATTTACATCCTAGCGGCACCCTTTGTTGTAGCCACAGGGTGGTATTGTCGACGCGTTTCGAACCTCAATATTCAAGGTTCTCTTCAGGACGGGGACTGGGAAAAGGATTCTGCACGAGGGCACAAAGATTGCCGCAGTAGACCTACAGACTGCTTGTCACTGTGAGGGAGTGAGCTACACCGATTCTTCTGAGGCTGGATTAATTCCTACATAGAACGGGCCATCTCTGCCTGCCGGACTGAATTGAGGTCAGTGACCGGTCGCTTTCCCCTCCATGGTCTACAACGCCAGACCAACACGCGCATAAACAATGTGAGCCGCTCTTATCCCTGAATGCTCCTGAAGCCTGACACCACGCTCAAAGTCCAGCTCTGCGCTAATTGCAGGTGTGAATACGAACCAAGATATACCTACACTGCGGCAATCTTTGTGCCCTCGTGCAGAATCCTTTTCCCAGTCCCCGTCCTGAAGAGAACCTTGAATATTGAGGTTCGAAACGCGTCGACAATACCACCCTGTGGCTACAACAAAGGGTGCCGCTAGGATGTAAATCATATCACCACTCTGTACCCTAGCCTTGCAACCCTATTAAACATTATACCACAGGCTTTTGCTGGCAGGCAGGCTTGTTTTTGATCTCAATCCCGCCTGTCACTTGGTTTTTCAATCCCTAGGACTGGTGCCTGTTTTTTGTTTATGGACTAATCTTTGCACTGTATATAATTACCATTTATATGGATTATTATTTATGTTATTGGTTTTCTTTGGTGTGTCAAACCACTTTTGCTTGATTCTTTGTTGCAAATTTGTAAATGTGTACATTTGTAGATACTGTATATATGAACCTTTTGATCTGACAGTGGTTCTGTTTGTGCCTGTTTTTCATAAATTTTTGCTGATAAATGTATAAAAAAGAAAAATACATTTGTTTGGAAAATTAAATTCAGTGGCCACATGGTACAGATTGACTGTGTGTCTGGGGAATTGTCTTGCGAATAATCCTGTCCAGCCACCTTGTTCTGTTTTTCCTATTGTTGAGATCCGGGTTGGTCAGAGGTAGGATCCGATACCTTTACTGTTTCACATCTTTCTAAAAGTAGCATTTGCAAACACAGGATATTAAAATAAACTTTACTAAAAGAAGTATTTTATTATTCTGAGTTCAGGCATACTAAACATTAATTTCTACCATGTTCCCTGAGCCTGCTGGGATTATAGAGTGTAATAATTCCAGCAGCCCATCTGGCCTAAAGGGAACAGGTAGCCTTACAACAGTGACAAACGAATTTGGCAGTAATTCACTATTAGGACATGTCACACACATCAGAGCATGTCCTACCTTACACTTACAATGCACCCTGCCCTCAGGCCTACCATAGGGGTGACTGATATGAAGTTAAGGGAAGGTTTTAGGGGCTGGCAAGTGTGTGCACTTGCCCAGCCAGCATGACAGTACCAGACTGCACGCAGGTTCTGCAATGGCAGACCCTAGACACATTTTAAGGCTGCTTCTGTGGGTGGCGCAACCAGTGCTGCAGGCCCACTAGCAGTATTGGCATTTACAAGCCCTGGCACTCCTGGTGCACTTTACTGGGGACTGACAGTAAATCCAATGAACCAATCATGGACATCAATCACAGTTACATTTTACATAGGGAGAGCATATGCACTTTAGCACTGGTCAGCAGTGGTAAAGTGCCCAGAGTCATTAAACCAACAAAAACAGGTCAGAGAGAGTATTGGAGGAAGGCAAAAAGTTTAGGGATGACCCTGCCAAGAGGCCCAGGTCCAACACAACCCCCTTCCAGCCAAAACGCAGGGTAGACCAATCACCACTGTGATGGGCTTCCCTGCTTTGGGCGATAGAACCTGGACCTGGCCCGCAACAGCAGGGGCACATTCCAGTTCTACGCCAATCTGCACCTACTTCAAATACTCTGTTCATACTCTCAGGGTCCACCAAGCCAATCCCTGGGGCACCCTTCTCTTCCCCTGGGGACACCACCTGTGCAGCATCTAACCTTAACTTGCTCACAGGTGTGTCCCAACAGACAGACATCCATTCCCAGTGACCACTGACGTTAGTCAGGGCTGAGACCCTGGCCTCACGCCTCTCAGGGCTCCCAAACCTCTGTGGCCTCAGAGAGCGGCGGGCAGTAGCCCCAGGTGCTTGGCACCCTTTGTCCACTCTCCCTCCTGTCAGGTCAGGTATGTCATCCTGGCACTGACCCACCAGCTCCAGGCCTGTACCTGGTGGCTGGACCAAAGACTGGGGTGGGCTCTCCCACACCCGGTCCTCCTCCTTGGGGCTCTGTACCCTCCCACCTGGAGTGGTACCCTCTTCCAGAATTGTCAGGGCACCTGTGGCAGGTGACCTGCACAATTCGCCCACCAGTTCAGGGGTGCTATCCTGCAACTGGGGCACCAGGTCAGGGGGGACACCCTGCACCTGGCCCTCTATCCTAGGGTCTAAACCCTCAAACCGCACCTGGGTCAGAGGCAAGGACTCCCTCCCTCTGCACCCCCTTCCAGAGTACTGCCCACTCCCAACTGGAGTGGTACCCCTAGAAGTGACATGGGAAACCTTGTTGCTGACCTGCTTGAGCCGTGTTGGAGGCTCACTCGACCTGCTCCCTGACATCGCCGGACTACTTGGGAAAGATCCCACACCTTGCCGGAACCGCTGTGCGGGTCCCGCTGTGCCAGGAGACACCCTGTGGAGGCGCTGGGAGGGGAGCGCTGTTTCAGGAATTACTTTGTCCACCGGCAGGGCTGCGAGCAGCCTAGCAGGGACTCCATTGTCCAGGAGTCCCTGCGTGCTACACCTGTGGCCGCTCTCCCTGCCGGCCACGCCCCCTGACAGCAGCTAAAATCTGCCTCGCTCCCTCTACCCAGTGGGAAACCTTGTTGCTGACCTGCTTGAGCCGTGTTGGAGGCTCACTCGACCTGCTCCCTGACATCGCCGGACTACTTGGGAAAGATCCCACACCTTGCCGGACCCGCTGTGCGGGTCCCGCTGCGCCAGGAGACACCCTGTGGAGGCGCTGGGAGGGGAGCGCTGTTTCAGGAATTACTTTGTCCACCGGCAGGGCTGCGAGCAGCCTAGCAGGGACTCCATTGTCCAGGAGTCCCTGCGTGCTACACCTGTGGCCGCTCTCCCTGCCGGCCACGCCCCCTGACAGCAGCTGAAATCTGCCTCGCTCCCTCTACCCAGTGGGAAACCTTGTTGCTGACCTGCTTGAGCCGTGTTGGAGGCTCACTCGACCTGCTCCCTGACATCGCCGGACTACTTGGGAAAGATCCCACACCTTGCCGGACCCGCTGTGCGGGTCCCGCTGCACCAGGAGACACCCTGTGGAGGCGCTGGGAGGGGAGCGCTGTTTCAGGAATTACTTTGTCCACCGGCAGAGCTGCGAGCAGCCTAGCAGGGACTCCATTGTCCAGGAGTCCCTGCGTGCTACACCTGTGGCCGCTCTCCCTGCCGGCCACGCCCCCTGACAGCAGCTGAAATCTGCCTCGCTCCCTCTACCCAGTGGGAAACCTTGTTGCTGACCTGCTTGAGCCGTGTTGGAGGCTCACTCGACCTGCTCCCTGACATCGCCAGACTACTTGGGAAAGATCCCACACCTTGCCGGACCCGCTGCGCGGGTCCCGCTGCGCCAGGAGACACCCTGTGGAGGCGCTGGGAGGGGAGCGCTGTTTCAGGAATTACTTTGTCCACCGGCAGGGCTGCGAGCAGCCTAGCAGGGACACCATTGTCCAGGAGCCCCTGCGTGCTACACCTGTGGCCGCTCTCCCTGCCGGCCACGCCCCCTGCCCCATTCTCGCCCTATATTATTGGGCGGAGTAACCGCTGCGCGGGAGCGCGCGGGAGCGACCGGGGCTAAGACCGGGCAAAGAGCGGGCCGTTTGAGGCCGTTCGAGTACGGCAGAGTCCGGCCCGGGCCCACCCCCCCTGGCCGTTCGGAAGTACCTAAGGTAGGCGGCGCGCCCTAGCATACAAACGTTAGCCTCTTGGTACTGTAAGGACGTATTTAAAGTAACTGTGTGATCTTTCATCCCACCTACATTTTATAATGCCTTTAAGGTCAGGCAAAGAACGCACAGTCCAAATCCACACTACCAAGGGAGTTGTATCAGGCCCCCTTGATGCCTTCATTACACGGGCCACAGGGATATTGGAGAAGGAAATTGTCATGGTCGAAAAAAGACTCTCGCTCGACCTTATCAGCGGAAAGCGCTCATCGCTGGGGGGAATAGCTACTATTACCAGCCCGGTAGCACATGCTGCTTTCAACTGTGTCCAAACTTCTTCCTCGGACGCCATCGTCCATTTAGAAAGCGTGGGGGTGAGTCCAACTGCTCCTATTCTGGAGGAAGATGGGTACAGTATAGATGACTTACAAGCTAGCCAGGGGGACGATTCACAGAGTAGTGGGGGGCCTGAACCTAGCCAGTTATCTGAATACCTACCCCTTAACGTCTCTAACACTGCTGCCACCGCTGATTCTTCAAATACAAACACTGACTCTAATACTAAAAAGAGAAAACAAGATCCTAAATTGTCGGGGGGGAGAGAACGAAAGATCCCAAAAATAATAGATGCCTCAGATAAAGGGAGCCAGGGCCCCGAGCATCCTTTTGACACACAAAATCCCTCTGCGTTTTCCAATATGCTGTGCCCCTCCCTTACTACTTTGGGCTCTTCAAACACTTGCCCTATGTGCCTTAACAGTGATGAAATACTGTTAGTAAAAATGGAGGCCATGCTTAAATCTTTATTACTACCTGTTTTGGAGCGGACAAGGCTAATGACTTCAAAAATCAACAGCATGGAGGCTGTAATCAACTCAAACCATGCTGAGTTACAAAAAATGATTGCCACTAGCCACATAGGAGTTAGTAAAACCCAAACAGCCCCAAAAAACCTAGCTAGTAATAATATTGCAATGAGCAATTTTGCCCATAATAAAACCTCAAGGCCAAATACCAATATGTCCACAGGGGGGGAGAAGCAAAAAACCGCATCCTCTAATTCATCTGCGAGTACTTCAATACAGGCACCCAAGACAATGGTTAATGACAAACGCAATTCTAGTGGGCATCAAAGCACTGGGCCACCCCCACAAGTTAAAATAAATCCTGCCCCCCCCTGTCCCCCGCCACATAGAGATATAGCTACCCAACGCAGTAACACCAATCATAGAGAGGGGAGTCACAGAAGATTCACCACCCCTCGCGCTGATCTACCGGTTGAAGCAACACAACACACAATAGTTTTGACAGGTGTTGCTCCACTTAAACCTGGCAGTAAGGAGTCGTATGGGGACCTCCATAACAAAGTAATCTTCTGGGTAAATAAAAATCGACCTTTACCCCCCTCCTCTCCTACTAAAATCCTATTTGTAAGAAGAGTGGACTGGGTGGGGCATGGGACCAAGGATCTGGAGGGAGATTGTATTTTGATCTCGTTCAAAGACCCATGGGTGGTAGATACCATCCGAAGAGAAGCACGATTTGCTAGACAGGGGGATGTCCAAACTCTGGGCTTATCCTATTTTTACCCTCATAGGCTAAGACCCATCCAACCATTTTCCACCTCCCGCCAGACCCCAGTTATAAGACACCCCTTGGCATTAACCCCTCTTGACCACCAACGCCCATTTCTTTTTAACCACTTTGGCCCCCTCTCCGACCTTGAGGCCATAGATTGACTTCATATAACATCTTGTGAGTCTTTCCCTGCGAAAGTAGTTGGTTATGAGCCAATAAGGTGTAGTATGGAGACCCCGCATCCAATTGAAAACTTAGATGCAGACGAGGGAGGCCTAGTGATAAGGGCGACTAATCTACCGGCACCCAATGATGATCCAGAGACTTTGATAATTGCTGATCCTATGGATAATTTTAAGATAATGGAGAACAAGAAGGATAGAGGGCGCAATCAATCATCTATTCTAGCTTCATCCCTGCAACCTCCCCCTGCGGTTCCAAATCTTGACAATCTGAAAATCTTATCCTGGAATATTGCAGGAACCAAGGCCCGCATGTCCTCTGCAGATTGGCTGGAATTTGTGGACAAATATGACATTATCCTGTTTCAAGAAACCTGGGCAACTGAACCAGTCTTTAAGCTGGGTTATGCTAACTTTTTTAAACCTGCGATTAAAGGGGGTAAAGGGCGTGCTTCAGGCGGCTTATTGATTTGGGTGAAGCAGTCATTGGGTCTTTATCCAACAGAGCTACCTGTTCAGCACCCGGATCTTCTTTTAATCAAACTGAGTAAGGCTAACCAACGGGATCTGTATATCTTTAATATATATGCCAGAGGTATGCCAGGTGGCCGCAGCCCGCCGTTGCTGAACGTTATTGATCATAAACTTGCTGAAATGGGTAGTGGGAATGTTACCCTCTTAGCTGGAGACTTAAACTGCACCATAGAGCCATTGTTTGATATGGGGGACAGTTGGAGCTCGGCTGAGGATGCTGTTTGGGACATTCCTGATCTGGTGGTTGACAAAATGGCTAAAGCAACTGAGGCGGCAGTGAACTGGATGGCCCTTTGTCTAAATAGGGGATTCCGAGCTTGTAATGGCCGCACAAGTTCGGATAAAGAAGCCAATTGTACCTTTGATAATGGCCTAAGGCGGAGCCGCAATGACTATGTTTTGTTAAAATTGGAATACTGGTCCTCACTAGTGGACATGGTAGTAATACAGCGCCCAGAAAGTGATCAATTTCAATTTCAATTTCAAAGTGCTTTATTTCGAGTATTACTCATAAAAGCAGACAAACATACATATAATAAAAAAACAATTAAATTTGCAACGTCATATTAGACATTAAGCACACAGTTAATATTTAGAATAATACATAAGAAAATTATCAAAGCAGGATAGATATGAAAAAGTGCCAAAATAGTGATCATAAATAAGCAATGTTTAAAAAGAAGAAGATTTATCATAAAATTTCTAACCGATGATACGTTAAAATTGAATATGTTATAAATGCTAAAAGATAAATACAAGTCTAGCAGTCTCTGACCAAATGATCATTTTTCCAGAGAATAGACTAAAGCCTAGCAGTCTCTGAAAATATCATAAATTATTACAGAGAATAGACATGTACTGACAATCCTGTAAACAACAGATTGAGTTATTGCCCTCTGATCGTTCTCTGTCTTAAAACCCAAGCCCACCCCAGGTACTTTGCAATGGCAATAATAATCCAATTAGCAGATGTAGTTCTTAAAATCCGCAATGCTACCATGCTGTTTTTTGTACCTAGGTTCCTACACATTGGAGCCAACCAAACTCTCCTAGGAATAGAGTACCTTGAACATGAGAACAGAAAGTGACCAAGGGTCTCATTGCCTACCCCACAGGCAGGACAGGTTGACACACCCCCTGCTTTCCATTTAGATGTTAAGTTGGATAATGGCAAGGAACCAACCCTCAGTTGGAAAAGCAGTTTCCTGTCCATGGGCTTTAATATATAATCCCAATACATTTCATAATTTGGGTACAGTTTGGTCTCTAAGTAGCTGGTGGTCATAGACCCACTGTTTAAACTAAGCGTACTTTTATTAACAACATGTTCCCAGTAGATACTTTTTATGGTAGACTTAGAAGGGAATAGGGCCCCGGCTGGGTCAACCCAAAGGGCATTAAGTCCTATATCGAACAAGGCAATCTTCAATGATTTAAACCATTTAATTTTGTTGTAGCAATCTCTTGTGGCAACATCTTTAAACCCATTCGCATAGTGAGAGAGCTCTGGCGTGGTCCAAAGCCTACGCCAATATAAAATCGGACGTAGTTTGGCCTTATCAGAAATTGCTCTCCTACCTAATTCATATCTTAGAGGCAATTGCGGGCTGCTCTGAGGGACACCTATCAGATTCCTGTAAAATTTATTTTCTGAGGTTTGGAGCTCCTGAAGGTTTTCATACCCCCATAGTTCCGCACCATACAGGGCAGACCCTATTGCTTTTGCCTCGTAGATTATCAAAGGTGGTTTGATGGGCTTGGTGAATGATTTCCTTTGCTCTTTAATAATTGTGCCAGCTATTTGCTTGTGCCTTAATATAGCAATATTAAGGTGAGACCGCCACCTGTTATCGTTGGAAATATGTATCCCTAGGTAAGTAAAGGATTTAACTACCTCCAGGGTACGGCCACTCAACGAAATATTAGATTTAAAATTTCTGTGAGGATTGAAGGCCATGAGTTTTGTCTTGGACCCGTTTACCTCCAATCCATGAACTACACAAAAATCATCAAATATTGCCAGTGCTTTTTGCAACCCTGCTGGTGTTTTTGATAAAATTAAAGTATCATCGGCGAACATTAAAATTGGAACTTTTTCACCTGCAAGAGAAGGAGCATCAACTGCCTGGGACTGCATAGAAGAAACCACACCGTTAATTAAAAGAGTGAACAGGGTAGGCGCCATTGAACAACCCTGCCTAACCCCACGCTCAACTGGAAATTCAACGGTGTCATTACCATACCCACCCCAGCGAATTTTGGCATAATTGCCCTCATGCAGCCGCATGATTAAGGACAACAATTCCCCGGGGACCCCAAGTGTCACAAGAACTTCCCACAGTTTTGACCTTGGGACCAGGTCGAAGGCAGCCCGCAAATCAACAAATGCTGCATACAGGCTGCCTCCGCCTAGCACCACGGTCCTCCACTGAATCAGCTGAAGACGGAAGACTTGGTCCACAGTGCTGGTTGCCCTGCGAAAGCCAGCCTGGAAGGGGGATAAGATGTTATTATCCTCAACCCAATCAAGCAGCCTATTAACAATTACACGACCGACTATCTTTTGGACAGTATCGATCAAACTGATCGGACGGTAATTACTAGGCAGAGCACGATCCCCTTTCTTATATATCGGGATGATGACGGCACCCCTCCATGTCACAGGGATATCTGCACCTCTGGCGATGTGGTTGATTAGCAGATGGATGTATTTAGACCACCTTGCAGTATCGTTTAAAAAAGCGTCTGCAGGTACACCGTCGATGCCAGGAGCACGACCTTGATGGACAGATTTAAGTGCCATCATTATTTCGTGCTGCGTAAAGGTGTCAGCTTCCGTCATTTCATGGGGTACACAAACGCTATCCGTGGCCGGGTTGCTCGATGCGTATTGTTCACTAAAAAATTTAACCCAAGCATCCTGGGGGACATTATTTGTAGAGGCATCTTCAATCCTGTCATGGCCCCATTTAACTATATGCCAAAATAACCTAAAGTTATTTTGGTCACTGGCACTCTGTAACCTATTCCAATGGGCTTCATCCCAATCTTTTTTAGCCTTAATTATTGAAGATTTGTATTGTGCCCTCGCCATCCTAATAGTCTCCCTGTTTTTATTTTTAATCGCGGCCCATAAACGGGCCCTGGCCCCCTTACAGTCTTGATTATACCATTTGGCTGGCCTAGGTTTCCCTGGCTTTTTGTTGTTAGTCGATTTTAAAAAATGGCATTGTATTTCTTTGAAAAGGTCACTGTGGACCTGAGTAACTATGTTCTGGGTGGAAGGTGACCTAACCACGCCCTCAAGGGCCACAATGGCCTTATCAGTTGCCATATTAATTTTTCCCAAAGCCAGCAAATCGGTTTTAACACTGGTCCACCTCAGCCTGCGCATATCATTAGTGGGTATAATCAAAGGCGGGAGGGGTTCAACACAGGTATTTAAAACGGCGTCAGACTTCCACCAGTTATGAAGGACACATAAAGGGTCATGATCGCTCTCTAACCTTTCCAGCACAGCCATATCAATGACCTTTGGCCATAGAGACATACTACATATTACGTAGTCAATACGGCTCTTATTTCTTCCATTGTTAAAGGTCATAGCTGGTATTCTGTCAGACTTTGTTCGGCCATTCAAGGCCCTTAACCCATGTTCAAAACACATAGCGTTTAGGCCAAGAATGTCCTCAGTCCAACGAGTTATTGGGACTACAGTGAGAGCGGGGATATCCCATAGGATGTCTTCTTCCATACCCAATTGTACATCGCCAGTATCTAAAGGCTCAAAAGTGCGATTTAGGTCGCCGGCTATTAATACGTTATTCCCTGATGAGTGAGTTTCTAATAAGTTGTACAAGGACAAAAGGACCTCAGATTTTCTTGCATTACCCCCCCTGGCATATACATTGTAGATGTCCATGGAGGTAGATGAGCTACCCTTTAATCTAATGAGCTGAATGTCTTTTTGATGAAGCTCAATGTTTCTCACTTCAACCATGAGAGCCTGGCGCACCCATATCGTAAGACCCCCCATCGGTCGCCCTTTAGGACCCTTCGTGGCTGGGAGGTAAAAATTCAGATAACCAAGAGCAAATACAGGATCTACAGCCCAGGTTTCTTGGAAAATGCAAACATCATATTGGCTGACAAAGCCAGACCATGTACCACAATCCATTTTAGAACAAAGCCCCGCAATATTCCAAGACAATAAATTCCCAGTTGTGTTTACTGTTATAGAACAAGTGCGATAATCCGACCCTGATGACAACGGAACAACATTGCCAGTTTCATTAGGATTTGCAATAACTACACCAGCTCTAGATACAGTCATATCTGGCACATCCTGTACAGGTTTAGGACAACTCGAAACCACTGTATAGTTTGCAGCCATAGGAACTTGCAACACGGTAAAAGGGGTGCATGATAGTCAATCACAAGCGTCTAGGTTGGAAAGTGCAGCAAATCTATTTTCCACTCCCAGACCCCACTCGGCAAGATCAGAGTTCTTGCTGCCCCTCTAAGGTACAACGTTCCATTTTGTTCTGAGAGTGCTGCAATTAGGACCTCTACCTTTTCTAGGATAAAAGAAATCTAAAGTCAGAGGAACAATAGGGGTAAATCTTTTCTGGGGCGGGTGGAGGTTTGGTAAAATATTTGGCAGGACCTCGGGGTCAGAGAAGTTAAGTACAACGCAATCCCCCTTAAATTTTTTTGTCCTGTTCCCAATCCACTCGACCCTTCGTGCATTCACCAGTTCTTCCGCAAGTTGCTCCTTGCCCCACGGTGTTATGGCCATGTTATTAGTTAGCCATGACAGTGATTTATTGAGTAATGACGCAGTCGACTCAACATCACCGGGGGTTAGTTTGGGTACATTAGCAAGAACGAGAACTAGTGGTGAGGCTTCAACGACGAGCTCTGATGCTCCATTCGTGGCAATTGATTCCCCATAAGGTAAAGCAGATGAAACATCTCCGGAAGGCCTATCAGGTAAGTTTGCCAGTGAGGGTATCGGGGGATTTTGTGTAACAACAGAAGTCGATCCATTAGAGTGGTTAGATTTAATTTCTGACAACAGAGGCTGGACACATGTTGAAATGGCTTCTGGTAATTTTCTCACCTCCCCCAAAGTTTTCCCCAATAGACCCTCCAGTTTGCTTACCTCAGCAGTTAATTTATCAATTTTACTGATCAGGGGTTTTACCATCCCTTTAATTTTTGTATCCATCAGACAGCATAGTTTTTGCAATAAATCGTCGGAAAGAGTCACATAAGTTTCCCCAGCCAAGTCCTCTTCATCATCATCGGTAGATTTCCTTGGTGGCGACGCAACTTTGTTTTTAGATGACCTTAAGCCTCCTCTCTTTTGTATGGCTTTCCTTTTACCCCCAGAAACCCTAGGTGCGGGGATGGGGGGAGCAGTAGAAATAGCAGACTCGCTGTGTACAGAAAGGACAGTTGGTGCATCTGTGTCACTATTTTCTTCTCTATTAGCAACAATGCCGCTAGGCTGAATACAGATTGAATCCTGGAGGGAGGCATGTGCCCCACCAAGGAGACTGTTATTTAACAAGGCAAATGGATCCTCGTTCTCTATGTCTACTAATGGTGATTGTAGTGGTGATTCCAAACCCAGTGAGGTCCTTCTATCAGTGTTGATTTTTGCCACAACCTGTACAAGATAGTTCTCCATTGTATTAGAAGTTGTGGGTTGTTTTTTTGCAGGCATTTGGCAACAGTAATCCACTTGTGACTAAAATTAGTACGGCAGATGATAAGGTTACTAATTACCTGGAACTTAGTGAGCCTGGACTGCCTTATACGCTGTAGATGGAGTAATTAGAGCAGAGTCCCTGGCCCAACCCAACCGTGGCCAACCTCGGACGGCCTCAGACGGCCCGCCCTTTGTCCGGGCTTCGTCCGGGCGTCCCGCTCGCGTCCCGCGAAGCGGGTGTCAGCGGCGCTTTTGTGCGCCTCCTGGCGCCCTCGCGTCACTGTCAAGCGCGCCGCCGCGTAGGCTGCCGGGATTTGAAGTCCCGGAGCGGCGACGCGTGCAAGCTGTTCAGGAAATGACTCTCGGCGGTGGCGGCTACTTTCCAGGTGCCCCTGCGGCCAGAAGAAGAGGTCCGGTCTATGGCAGCGTCTGTGGCAGCGTCTGCAGGTAAGTGGATGCCTCCCCGCTCCGCCGGTGTCAGCGGCGCTTTTGTGCGCCTCCTGGCGCCCTCGCGTCACTGTCAAGCGCGCCGCCGCGTAGGCTGCCGGGATTTGAAGTCCCGGAGCGGCGACGCGTGCAAGCTGTTCAGGAAATGACTCTCGGCGGTGGCGGCTACTTTCCAGGTGCCCCTGCGGCCAGAAGAAGAGGTCCGGTCTATGGCAGCGTCTGTGGCAGCGTCTGCAGGTAAGTGGATCACAATCCGCTGTTATTATTATTGAAACTGCCAGATATAAAGAGACTAGAGGAGCCTACTATCTCACAAACAGGGGATGTTGTGTTAACCAATGACAGGAGGAGGTTGAAATGGTCCAGGATTATGGAGGATGAATCCTTATGGGACAATGTCAACACTATGGCCAAAAATGTGTATAATGACATGTTAAAAATTGACTTGTTGGGGGGATGTTTGGACCTGGCAAACAATGTTATTAATCTCCACATCAGTTGCTTTGATCATCTAAAGTCCCTATTTTCTCTCCCTTGCCGGAGTGCTCCCATTAAAGCCAATTCCCTTCCCCAGAAATGGTATAACAAAAAATGTAGGGAGGCCCACACTGATCTTATCAAAACTATTAAATCTCGAGACATGGGTGCAGTCAAAGCGGCTAGGCTTCATTATAGAATAACCCAGTGGGAATCTAAACGGGAGTGGGAGGACAGGTTTTGGTCAGATCTCTTGGATGCCTCCACCACGAATAATCAGAAAAAGTTCTGGGATTTAGTTAAGTGGGGGAAGGATCCAGACTCGAGTACCCCGGCTAATCATGTGCCCCAAGAAGAGTGGGTAACATTCTATTCTGCCCAATTCAGAGCTGATAATTCCAAACCTTTAAAAATCCCGGATACGACACCCCCGTTACACAACCATGGGGAGAAACTCATTTTTTCAGTATCAGAGGCCGAGCTGGCCTTGGGCTTGACCCTTCGAGGGAAAGCTCCGGGCATGGATCTTATACCAGCGGACCTGTTTAAATCAAACCCAGCCTTGTGGCTCCCCTACATAACCATGGTTACTAACTCATTAGCTAAAGGAGCCACGATCCCAAAATCATGGAAGGGAGCCGAGATAATTCCAATATTCAAAAAAGGCGATAGGTCCAAACCAGGGAATTACCGCCCTATCAGTCTCATTGATTCCATACAAAAAATCATCGCACGTATGGTCTTGGGACGGGTCCAGGACTGGATTGAATCTGAGGACATATTATCTCCTATGCAGGCGGGCTTTAGATCGGGCATAAGCACCATTGATCAGGTGTTCAGACTATGCCTGATCTATTGGAAAGTGGTCCTGCTCGGCGGCGGAACCATCTTTGCTGCATTTATCGATCTAAAGTCCGCCTTCGACCTAGTGCCAAGGGACAAACTGTGGGGAGTGATGGAAAACTTGGGTTGTCCACCAGAACTACTTGACCTCATAATAAAACTCAATGAGGATAACTATGCGAGGGTGAGGTGGGGAGGCCAGGGACAAGTGACGGAAACATTTCCCGTAACTAGAGGTGTTCGTCAGGGGTGCGTCCTGGCACCTACACTCTTCCTCCTATTTATCGATCAAGTGGTGAAATTTTTCATGGACACCCCCACTGATGCCCCAATGTTGGCTGGGACGAGATTCCCTCTGCTCATTTTCGCCGATGACACCCTACTCCTCTCTAGAACACGCAGCGGGCTGCAGCGGGCCTTGGACCGCTTTGAGGAGTTTTGTGCCATTAACAATCTTGCGGTGAATGTGGGAAAAACAAAGTTCGTGTTTTTTTCTAGAAATCATCCTGTCCGGAGCTCTGTGAGCCTGAATGGAGTCAACCTCGAGCAAGTCGAGACCATGACCTACCTGGGGGTTACCCTTGACAGCCGCTTGAGATGGAAAGATCAAATTAACACACAACATCTCAAGCTTGCACGGTTAACGGGCTGTCTTATAAAAGAGCAAAAGAGTTCCATCACTAAGCGGGTCCTCCCAGCTCTCAAGATCAATGACGCCAAAATTACTACTGCTATCCTATATGGCGCAGATCTTTGGGGCCATATGGATCTCCTTAATCTCTTTAAAACCCAATGTAAGTTCCTACGGAACCTGGTAGGCTTACCACAGTCGACTCCATCAATCCCCCTTTGTCTGGATTTGGGGTGCTTACCGATCAATGAGATGGCCAGATTTAGGTTGGTGGCCCTGTGGAGGCGAATATGGACCTCCCCTGACCTGTCTCTATTCGCGAAAGAACTAGCAGAAGTCAGGTCAATCAGTGGATCTGGAAAAATTCCATGGCTCCAAGCTGTAAAAAACATCCTCAAAGATATGGGCTTAGAACAGCTTTGGATATCTCCTTTATCCAATGCTTTTCCCTCTAAACAGGAGTTTAAAGCCCTGTATTGGGCTTCTGTTCGCCAAAATCGAGTTTCACTTTCTAGTAATATCAGCCTCACGGGCAGGTTTCTCACATTCAAGCTGGACATGTCCCGTGAGCCCTATTGGGATATTATTACCAAATCTCTGGACAAGAAACTGTATCATCAGTTCAGAGTGGGTGCACTGCCTTTGAATACTTTTGTAAACAAATGGTCCACGGGGGTATCAAATCTCTGTAAAGGCTGTCTGGGCCAGAAAAATCAGAGGGCCATTTTCTTTTTGCGTGCCCCAGCTATTCAGTGCCACGAAAGAAGTGGTTAAAACCACTGTTCCAGCGTTTACCATTTAGAAAATCTGCCGATGCCATCTGGGCGCTAAAAACTAATACCTCTGAGGTCTTCGTAGTGAGCTTAGCCAAATATTTGGGATGGGCCTGGCTTATAAGGTTAAAATACAGGTCCAAGTTACCAGAGCTCGTTAATTGTGCATCATAAAGTGACTTATTCTGTTTATTGCTTAAACACCCGTTCTCTACTATTTGCACTTTTTGCACTTTAAGCATGAAATAGTTTACCTTTTGACATGACTCGATATGTATTATTAAACCTTTATATTTTAATCAGGTTTCTTACCTTAGATGTTTAATACTTTTGTAAAAATTCTTCAAATTTATTTGATCTTAGGTTATTATTGTCTGGTTCATATGGTTTGCCTTACATGTATATAGCCTTTGCTTATTAATGCTTTGTATCTTTTTCTTTGGAAAATATATATATATTTTTTTAACATGTTGTTTTTTAATGTATTATAATGTGTCTTTTATGATTTGTTAAAAATCGAAATAAAGACTTGAAACCTGAACCTGACATGGGCCAGGACACTGATTACAGTGGTCCCACCCTTCAGGTCAGACAACACCTGAACCTGACTCTCCAACTCAGGGACCCAACCCTGCAGTTGGACACTTGCCTGGCGCACCAGGACTTCCCGGGGAGCACGCATGCCCCCCCCAAGGATGGCACATAGCTCATGTGTCGTGCGACAGTCTGCCTGGCGCAGATCTCCCAACCCCTGTCCCTCTGACAGTGTGGGAAGATCCCCCAGGACAGAAGTGGTGTCCCCCTGGTCATTCACTGGGGACGCAGCCCTGCTGGCTGGCCCCTGACCCACTGGTTCTTCCACTGGGGACTCTTTTCCCCTCTCGCCCCTCTTTCTGGACCTCTGCACCCTCCCAACTGGAGCGGTACTGCCAGACACCAGAACTACTGGAGCTCTGCTTACAGAGTCTCCACGTTCTCTAGCCACTGGGGGATCCCCCTCAGAGGGTGACTCATTCGGACAGCCTAGGCTCCCCACCTGGTGTTCCCTTAAAGAACCATCCAGGCTCTGAGACTGAGGTTGGGCACTACCGGGACAAAACCCATTCTCACTCCTTCCCCTTAAGGACAGGACGTGAGGCCCTACACCCCTCTCACTACTACAGGACCAGCTGGGCTACTCTGCGCCACTTCCACCACTCTGGGCTGGAAGATACCTGAGCCACTCCCCACAGGAACACACCCCAATGCCTCTCCAGACCCTCTGGAATCCACCACAAGGTCTGCCTCCAATGTGAGCTCCCTGGGGTCAGAGAACTCACTCTCAAACAGGTGTTGGCATAGCTCTGGAAAACTGGGACTTACAATATGCTCTCTCACAATTGGATTACACAGCCCCCTAGCAGGGTTAACCAAACTATCCTTCACCTCACCATCCAGCGCCTCACACACATACTCCACACCATTCTTCTGAGACTGGCCAGACAGTAGCGAACTGTCTCTGTCACACAACCCACACTCTTCTGGGCGGTCCTTACACTCACCCACCAGGACCTCAACCATGGGGGAATCCCTCCCACCACTAGGACCATGCACTCCTACGCCAGCTACCCTATTCCCTTCAGGGACGCTGCGCACTACTGGAGCTACCTCATGCCCTTGAACCTCCTGGTGTAAGTTAACCCCCTCCAAGTCAGGTGCCATATCTCTAGGTGCGCGCGCTATGCTGTCAGCACTGGTTACCTTAATGTTGCTGCCACCATCTGAGCTGGACTCCCCCTCCAACTCAGCAACGCTCAATCCGCCAGCTACACAAATCTCTGGATGTTGGGCTGAAGCCCTCCTGGCTTCAAGCTCTAAATCAAGTTCTCTCATCCTGAAGTAGTGAGCTCTTTGGCGTGTTTGCGCTTCCATTGCCAATTTTTGCATTTCCAATTCTATTTGTCCAGCTAACTTTGCCATCTCCATTGCATGTGCCCTGTCTGCTGCCCTGTCTGCCAACTCCTCTGGCGACAGGCATCTGGTTGCTGCCTTTTCCATCCTCACTGGACCAGGCATGACGTCTTCAAAAGCACATGGAGATCTCCCAGCAAAATTATAGAAATGGAAACCTGTGGCTGCGTTATAGGTCTGCTCTCACTATGTGGTGATCAGTAATTCACTGTATGTCAACTACAAATGCAAATTCGCAAATCCTCACCGCTGCGTCCAATGTTGGAATTGGGGGTCTCTGGTTGGCGCAAGTATGCATTGTGACAAGCAGGGACCCTCTCCTCTAAGTCAGGGCGAAGGATGACCCCTTAGAATTACCCTTGCTCACCCTCTAGGTGCGTGGCGTGAGCAGCCAAGGCTATTCTTCAGGCGTTTGTTAGTTAAGCATTTGTAATAACACACACAGTAAAATATACCAATCCCCCCACAAATGGACACCAGGCTGTAAATATATAAAAATACGCTTCTTTATGTAAAAATATATATATGTAACTCAACCGACTTATCACAAGACCAAATAACGTTTTTGTAGCACCACAGGTTGTAAATAGGCAAAGGTTCTTAGTTGTAGCTTTCAATGGTTGTTTGTTTGTTCAAAGAAAATAGTTCGTTTTACTCTCTTTCTTGATGTCTTAAATTCCACAGTTCTCTCAGTGTTCTCTCCTTTCAAAGGATAGTCTCTCTCTGTTCTGGGGCTTTGGGACCCTCCCCGGGCCTTCGGCGTGCCTTGCAGCGCCTCTCCTGCCTTCAAGGGTGAAACTGACACAGCCCCTACCAACTCTCACGCATCGGGCGTGAGCACGCCTGTGCCGGCCCCGGCTCTTCCTCTCAGCTCGAGGACAGAGTTAAAGGCGGGCCGGCCCAGCAAGCAGTGCAGCAGGTAGGGGGGAGCTCGGGGTCCCTGACGGGGAGTACTGACGGAGCCCTCAGCTCTGACTCACCCGTGGGGACACCGGGCACTCGGAGACTTCTCGGCTCGGCTCTCAGTCGAGCAACAGCTGGAGGGCAGGGAAGGAAAGCATTGCGGGCCCCGAGCCCGAGGGAGACTTTGCAGAACACTTCAGTCACTTGGATCAGAGTCGGCACAGGCTTGTGCGACTCCAACGATGGGGGCACTCGTGGATCTTGACGCCAGCGGGCGTATGCAGCCAGGCAGGCGCGGCCCGCGACCCTTGGCATGACGGTGCGGGGGTCTCCTCAGCGGGGGCGGCGCGACCTGGCCAACCTCGGGAATTGCGAAGCAGGGTCACAGGGCACGGACTGTGCAGCTTTGGACCCGGCGTGGATCACAATCCACAAAGGAAATTCCGGCGGGAGGGGTGAGAGCGCTTCAAGGCACTCCAGTAGCAGGCAAGGGGCAGAGGAGCAGGAAGCCAAGCCTGGGGGCAGAGAGCGACTCCGATCGGAGCGAGGCTCTCACAGGGCAGAGGCTGGCAAGCTACCGAGTGCCACAGCCCTAGGAGGGGGCGATGAGGGGCGCAGTCTTCCTCCAGCAGGGAAGCACACACGGCTCGAAAGTCAAGACGAGCAAAAGCACCAAGGACCCACTAGTCCTGGGGTCCAGGTCAGGGGGCAAGCTCAATCAAGCCCTTGGAGAATGATTAAAGCACAAAGAAGCAAAGTCTTTTCTCAGCAAGTCTTCTCCTCTCCTTTCTCAGCAAGGCAAGCAGCAGGCCAGTCCTCCCAGCGTCTCTTCTCCTTCTAGTCGGGCAGAGGTCCTTCGTGGTAAAACAGGATTCTAATTTACAAGGAGCAGGGCTCCTACTTTTATACTCAGTTTCTTTTGTTCTTACAGGCCAGGGTGGCCTTTGCATAACTGCTCTCAGCCTCTGAGCACTTGTGGTGGGTACTTCTAGCTTCTGCATTCAGTGCGAGGACAGGCACATCAGCCGCTCCCCAGGGGGGCGGAGCCAGCATTGTGTGGACAGGGGCAGCCAGCAGCACTTTGTTGACAAGCTTCGGTCCTTCCTGGGCCAGGTGCAGGCTGAGTCATCAGTCGCTCCCCAGGGGGGCGGAGCCAGCATTGTGGTGGCAGAGCACAGCCTGATGCCTAGTTCAGGGAAACTCCCACCTCCCACTAAGGTGTCATCCTGCCATTCACCACCTGTCACCTCCCAGCCCTGTCACTCATACAACTCAGACAGTCAGATACACACAAAGCAGAGGCGGGCTGAAATGGTTAGGCAAGCAAATGCTATCTTTCTAAAAGTAGCATTTGCAAACACAGGATATTAAAATAAACTTTACTAAAAGAAGTATTTTATTATTCTGAGTTCAGGCATACTAAACATTAATTTCTACCATGTTCCCTGAGCCTGCTGGGATTATAGAGTGTAATAATTCCAGCAGCCCATCTGGCCTAAAGGGAACAGGTAGCCTTACAACAGTGAAAAACGAATTTGGCAGTAATTCACTATTAGGACATGTCACACACATCAGAGCATGTCCTACCTTACACTTACAATGCACCCTGCCCTCAGGCCTACCATAGGGGTGACTGATATGAAGTTAAGGGAAGGTTTTAGGGGCTGGCAAGTGTGTGCACTTGCCCAGCCAGCATGACAGTACCAGACTGCACGCAGGTTCTGCAATGGCAGACCCTAGACACATTTTAAGGCTGCTTCTGTGGGTGGCGCAACCAGTGCTGCAGGCCCACTAGCAGTATTGGCATTTACAAGCCCTGGCACTCCTGGTGCACTTTACTGGGGACTGACAGTAAATCCAATGAACCAATCATGGACATCAATCACAGTTACATTTTACATAGGGAGAGCATATGCACTTTAGCACTGGTCAGCAGTGGTAAAGTGCCCATAGTCATTAAACCAACAAAAACAGGTCAGAGAGAGTATTGGAGGAAGGCAAAAAGTTTAGGGATGACCCTGCCAAGAGGCCCAGGTCCAAGAGACATGATGCAGGCAGAGGGTGAGATGGCGCAGGCAGAGAGTCACATGACGCTGGTGGAGAGAGACATGATGCAGGTAGAGAGTGAGATACACAAAGAGAGAGATGGTACAGGCAGAGAGTGAGATGACACATGCAAAGAGAGAGATGAGGCTGGTGGAGAGAGACATGATGCAGGCAGAGGATGAGATGGCGCAGGCAGAGAGTGAGATGACACATGCAAAGAGAGAGATGGCGCAGGTGGAGGGAGACATGATGCAGGTAGAGGGGAGATGACACACGCAAAGAGAGCGATGACGCTGGTGTAGAGAGACATGATGCAGGCAGAGGGTGAGATGGCGCAAGCAGAGAGTCACATGACGCTGGTGGAGAGAGACATGATGCAGGTAGAGAGTGAGATACACAAAGTGAGAGATTGTACAGGCAGAGAGAGAGATGACACACGCAAAGAGAGAGATGACGCTGGTGGAGAGAGACAAGATGCAGGCAGAGTGTGAGATGGTGCAGGGAGATAGAGAGATGACACACGCAAAGAGAGAGATGATGCTGATGGAGAGAGACATGATGCAGGCAGAGGGTGAGATGGCGGAGGCAGAGAGTCACTTGATGCTGGTGGAGAGAGACATGATGCAGGTAGAGAGTGAGATACACAAAGAGAGAGATGGAACAGGCAGAGAGTGAGATGACACACGCAAAGAGAGAGATGACGCTGGTGGAGAGAGACATGATGCGGCAGAGGGCGAGATGGTGCAGGCAGAGAGTCACATGTTGCTGGTGGAGAGAGACATGATGCAGGTAGAGAGTGAGATGCACAAAGAGAGAGATGGTACAGGAACAGAGAGTAAGATGACACACGCAAAGAGAGAGATGACGCTGGTGGAGAGAGAAATGATGCAGGCAGAGGGTGAGATGGAGCAGGGAGAGAGAGAGATGACACATGCAAAGAGAGAGATGGCGCAGGTGGAGGGAGACATGATGCAGGCAGACAGTGAGATGACACATGCAAAGAGAGAGATAAAGCAGGTGGAGAGAGACAGGATGCAGGCAGAGGGTGTGATGGCGCAGGCAGAGAGAGAGATGACACACGCAAAGAGAAAGATGCCGCAGGTGGAGAGAGACATGATGCAGGCAGAGGGTGAGATGGTACAGGCAGAGAGTGAGATGACACACGCAAAGAGAGAGATGGCACAGGTGGAGAGAGACATGATGCAGGCAGAGGGTGAGATGGCGCAGGCAGAGAGTCACATGACGCTGGTGTAAAGAGACATGATGCAGGTAGAGAGTGAGATACACAAAGAGAGAAATGGTACAGGCAGAGAGAGAGATGACACATGCAAAGAGAGAGATGACGCTGGTGAAGAGAGACATGATGCAGGCAGAGGGTGAGATGGCGCAGGCAGAGTGTCACATGACGCTGGTGGAGAGAGACATGAAGCAGGTAGAGAGTGAGATACACGGAGAGAGATGCTACAGGCATAGAGTGAGATGACACACGCAAAGACAGAGATGACGCTGGTGGAGAGAGACATGATGCAGGCAGAGGATTAGATGGCGCAGGCAGAGAGAGAGATGACACATGCAAAGAGAGAGATGGCGCAGGTGGAGGGAGACATGATGCAGGCAGACAGTGAGATGACACATGCAAAGAGAGAGATGGCGCAGGTGGAGGGAGACATGATGCAGTCAGAGGGGAGATGACACACACAAAGAGAGAGATGACGCTGATGGAGAGAGACATGATGCAGGCAGAGGGTGAGATGGCGCAGGAAGAGAGAGAGATGACACATGCAAAGAGAGAGATGGCGCAGGTGGAGGGAGACATGATGCAGGCAGACAGTGAGATGACACATGCAAAGAGAGAGATAAAGCAGGTGGAGAGAGACAGGATGCAGGCAGAGGGTGTGATGACGCAGGCAGAGAGAGAGATGACACACGCAAAGAGAAAGATGCCGCAGGTGGAGAGAGACATGATGCAGGCAGAGGGTGAGATGGTACAGGCAGAGAGTGAGATGACACACGCAAAGAGAGAGATGACACAGGTGGAGAGAGACATGATGCAGGCAGAGGGTGAGATGGCGCAGGCAGAGAGTCACATGACGCTGGTGTAGAGAGACATGATGCAGGTAGAGAGTGAGATGCACAAAGAGAGAGATGGTACAGGAACAGAGAGTAAGATGACACACGCAAAGAGAGAGATGACGCTGGTGGAGAGAGAAATGATGCAGGCAGAGGATGAGATGGAGCAGGGAGAGAGAGAGATGACACATGCAAAGAGAGAGATGGCGCAGGTGGAGGGAGACATGATGCAGGCAGACAGTGAGATGACACATGCAAAGAGAGAGATAAAGCAGGTGGAGAGAGACAGGATGCAGGCAGAGGGTGTGATGGCGCAGGCAGAGAGAGAGATGACACACGCAAAGAGAAAGATGCCGCAGGTGGAGAGAGACATGATGCAGGCAGAGGGTGAGATGGTACAGGCAGAGAGTGAGATGACACACGCAAAGAGAGAGATGTCACAGGTGGAGAGAGACATGATGCAGGCAGAGGGTGAGATGGCGCAGGCAGAGAGTCACATGACGCTGGTGTAGAGAGACATGATGCAGGTAGAGAGTGAGATACACAAAGAGAGAAATGGTACAGGCAGAGAGAGAGATGACACATGCAAAGAGAGAGATGACGCTGGTGAAGAGAGACATGATGCAGGCAGAGGGTGAGATGGCGCAGGCAGAGTGTCACATGACGCTGGTGGAGAGAGACATGAAGCAGGTAGAGAGTGAGATACACAGAGAGAGATGCTACAGGCATAGAGTGAGATGACACACGCAAAGACAGAGATGACGCTGGTGGAGAGAGACATGATGCAGGCAGAGGATTAGATGGCGCAGGCAGAGAGAGAGATGACACATGCAAAGAGAGAGATGGCGCAGGTGGAGGGAGACATGATGCAGGCAGACAGTGAGATGACACATGCAAAGAGAGAGATGGCGCAGGTGGAGGGAGACATGATGCAGTCAGAGGGGAGATGACACACACAAAGAGAGAGATGATGCTGATGGAGAGAGACATGATGCAGGCAGAGGGTGAGATGGCGGAGGCAGAGAGTCACTTGATGCTGGTGGAGAGAGACATGATGCAGGTAGAGAGTGAGATACACAAAGAGAGAGATGGAACAGGCAGAGAGTGAGATGACACACGCAAAGAGAGAGATGACGCTGGTGGAGAGAGACATGATGCGGCAGAGGGCGAGATGGTGCAGGCAGAGAGTCACATGTTGCTGGTGGAGAGAGACATGATGCAGGTAGAGAGTGAGATGCACAAAGAGAGAGATGGTACAGGAACAGAGAGTAAGATGACACACGCAAAGAGAGAGATGACGCTGGTGGAGAGAGAAATGATGCAGGCAGAGGGTGAGATGGAGCAGGGAGAGAGAGAGATGACACATGCAAAGAGAGAGATGGCGCAGGTGGAGGGAGACATGATGCAGGCAGACAGTGAGATGACACATGCAAAGAGAGAGATAAAGCAGGTGGAGAGAGACAGGATGCAGGCAGAGGGTGTGATGGCGCAGGCAGAGAGAGAGATGACACACGCAAAGAGAAAGATGCCGCAGGTGGAGAGAGACATGATGCAGGCAGAGGGTGAGATGGTACAGGCAGAGAGTGAGATGACACACGCAAAGAGAGAGATTGCACAGGTGGAGAGAGACATGATGCAGGCAGAGGGTGAGATGGCGCAGGCAGAGAGTCACATGACGCTGGTGTAAAGAGACATGATGCAGGTAGAGAGTGAGATACACAAAGAGAGAAATGGTACAGGCAGAGAGAGAGATGACACATGCAAAGAGAGAGATGACGCTGGTGAAGAGAGACATGATGCAGGCAGAGGGTGAGATGGCGCAGGCAGAGTGTCACATGACGCTGGTGGAGAGAGACATGAAGCAGGTAGAGAGTGAGATACACGGAGAGAGATGCTACAGGCATAGAGTGAGATGACACACGCAAAGACAGAGATGACGCTGGTGGAGAGAGACATGATGCAGGCAGAGGATTAGATGGCGCAGGCAGAGAGAGAGATGACACATGCAAAGAGAGAGATGGCGCAGGTGGAGGGAGACATGATGCAGGCAGACAGTGAGATGACACATGCAAAGAGAGAGATGGCGCAGGTGGAGGGAGACATGATGCAGTCAGAGGGGAGATGACACACACAAAGAGAGAGATGACGCTGATGGAGAGAGACATGATGCAGGCAGAGGGTGAGATGGCGCAGGAAGAGAGAGAGATGACACATGCAAAGAGAGAGATGGCGCAGGTGGAGGGAGACATGATGCAGGCAGACAGTGAGATGACACATGCAAAGAGAGAGATAAAGCAGGTGGAGAGAGACAGGATGCAGGCAGAGGGTGTGATGACGCAGGCAGAGAGAGAGATGACACACGCAAAGAGAAAGATGCCGCAGGTGGAGAGAGACATGATGCAGGCAGAGGGTGAGATGGTACAGGCAGAGAGTGAGATGACACACGCAAAGAGAGAGATGACACAGGTGGAGAGAGACATGATGCAGGCAGAGGGTGAGATTGTGGAAAAGTAAATTTTGCCATGTTCTGTGTCTCTACGTGTCATCCATCATATGTTATGTGTGCATGACCAATATGCGTATGTTATTCCCCATGTCCGATTCAAGACGCAATTACAGTTGTGTCCTCCTCTAGTATGCCAGTTTCCAGTCCTCGTGAATACTACGAATATCAGGCCTATGTAAAGCTACGTTGCCACGTTTCTCAGTGTGCACGTTATTTCATTATAAAGTCCCCGTTTCTAGGCCTCAAAAGGGCCTGGACACCAGATTCAGCTCCTGTCTCATGAAGCCTTGCTGAGGAGCGATCCAGCCCCCACCTGTATCCTCGACCTTTCACTTACTTCCTGCCTCGCAGTGCCCGGTGCAGCTTGGCTCAGTCTCTGAGTCTGCCAAGACTATGTTATGATTCCCGTTATCAGTTTAGTCCTCCTTCTCTGCATTCCTAAGCTACTGAACTGCATCAATAGTTTCCGTCATTGTCTAGCCTATGCGGCTCCATATCAAGAGAAATACTGTATTTAATGGTCATTTAATATTCTTCATCACGCACTATATGTAGAATAAATGCATGCTCCAGTCTTAGAGTCAGTTAGCTTTTCCCCTCTTGACTTCTAGTTTATATCAACATGTTCCCTAAACATCAGATACTAGATAGGGTTTAGGTACATGTCGCTCCGACCCTCCAGACTTTAGTCTCTGCTCCTAGCACAGAGTTCATAGCCCCCAGCTTCTCCTCGTAACACGTCATTGCCAGTTTGCGCGCACCACCAGGTTAGAGGTCCCGGCTCCTTAGGTAGCCCCCTCCTATGTTTCCGCCCATTCATGACATATTCTGTTACGTTTGCATCACATGTCTGAGTTACACCTTCTTTTTACTCTTATCTTTCGCGACTGCTACGCGTCACGCCTTCTGCTCCACCCACTGCTACGCCTACTGCAATGTAATGCTATGTGTTTGCGCTATGTATATATGCTCATGTATTGTTATTAAAAGTCAGCGCGCTCATCCCAGCCCCAGCAGCTGCTGGGCCCTGTCATCCTATTCCTATGCAGGTTGTCCTGTTCCTGTCCTTATGCTGTATTAAACCTGCAAAAACTCCCACTACCTCGAATCTTGACTCTTATTTATTGAGCTATCTGTTATGATATATGTCTAGTCAAAAATAGGGTATTATTTATTTATTTACCACATAATGGCGCCCGAATAGGGACTTGCCCCTTCCCCACGCGTCGGTGAAGCCACGCCGACCCCCTGACCCTCTGCAGTCGTGACGGAACTCTTCTGCGCAGTGGCAGATATTTCTGCTCAAGTATCCCTCAGGCCCACGGAGGAGACGGAGGAGGCGGTCCAGCATCCAGACGAGACGGTGGAGGAACGCGGCGAGTCCCGACCAGAGCCCAAGCCAAGAGTCCAAGGTCCGAGGTATCCGGAGGTCCACCCGTAACTGAAGTCCGAAGTCCGAAGTTCGTCGTCGTAGCAGTCCAGTCCAGTCCGAGGCCTTCCGTTCTTGCTGCCCGGTGAGTACCGTTACTGGGGTGGTATCTAGACAGGGTCAATTTGATTGACTCTGGTCTGTGGGTTGGTGGTACACAGTCCCACAAACGAAGTGTCCACTTCGGTGGATGCGGGTCCTGACGTGTCTCTTTAAAGAGACCGGTAAGTTTCGTGCTGTTTCAGCAGTGCATCTAGTTTCTGTTCTAGTCAGTTCTGTTCTCGAGAAATTTCAAGTATTTCCAGGTAGTATTCTGTCCGAACTGTTATTTTAAATGTTTTTCATGTATTCTAATGTCGTGGTATGAATGGGAAATAAGTATCGTGTTTATTGTGTATTGTATTGTGTCTAGATTACAGTTCAGTCATGCCTATATTTTCCAAGTTACGTCAGTTAAAGACTAGAAAGGGTCTGCTGGAAGCAGCAGTTCCCGTCCCGCCCAGGGACAGTCCAGGTCACTTTATGTATCAGAAACATGGCATAAGTGCCATATTGTATCTAGATTTATGGGTAGAGTATACCAAACAGTTAGAAGAAAAGTATAGATGGCCCGTATCGGGTACATGGGATGCCGAATGCATCATGCGAGTAGAAGAAGCATTATGGAAAAAGAAAGCCAGACAGTCACAGAAAGATGCCATCGAGTTATGGCGCAAAGAAGCTCATAAAAGAACCGAAAAAGAAATCAGAAAATCAGAACTAAGTAGAGAATCCCAAGAACGAGCCCAAGAAAGAGAATTAATCGAGATAGGTGAACGAGTTAGAACTGAGCAATCAGACAGACAGAGGAAAGCCCTCATTAAGGGTATGTATCCTCTTCTTGCCGAGGGCTTGCCAAAAGCGACCCCGGAGGCATCCAGTAATTTCCCGCCACCGTTAGTTCCGACCAAGCTACGTCACAAACCGACCGCAGCTGATATTTTTATTTCGTCCTATCTGGACGACACAGTCCCCGAATATGCAAATCCTGTTCGCGCTCCGCCAGTCCCTGTAAATCAGGTAATTCCTGCTCCTCCAGACACCGGGGTGCCCTTAACAGCCCCCCCGGGTCAGCCCGCCATACAAGTCCAGCCCACGTTACAATTACCGACCCTGCCAGGACGAAAAGCATCAGTTGATGATTCTAGTTTAGGGGCCGCAGGAGGAGGTCTTCCTCAAACTCCGCCGCCATACAAGCGTTTATCAGCACTCGAATTACATGCTCAAGCATCACAGCGTACTCCTAAAAGTAATAAGTCTGTTGCAGAGATCAGGCAAACCCTTGGCGAATGTGTCTATGACCCAGTTCCAGGCGAGTTTAATATGGTTTTATATTCCGTACGCGTAAGGAGAGTGACCGAGTATCTAGTCACCCTGCCGAATATGGAAGAAGATCTAGACAGGATATATCGTTTCATCCGTACAGGGGATGACCCACAAAGTATTAGTGATGCCATGTCTCAAAGGAAAGCCGAGATTCAGCGCATGATATTAAAGTTCTTAATTAACTGTCTAATAAGAGAACAAGATTACCCGTCTAAAGACCCGGAAGAAATGAAAACTCTAACAAAGTGGAGTGATAATATAGCCGAAGGAAAGCACAATACCATTGGTGCCATGGAAAGTATGTACAAGAAAATCCGTAGAGAGATAATAAAGATACACGAACAGCGTAAAGCAGCACAAGTAAGCGAGAAAGAAAGTACCTCTGATCCTGAAGAGGAAGACGACGAGAATACTGCCAGAATAGCGTATGTAGGAAAATCTAGATTTCCAGATCGCCATTTACGTCTAGAACACAAGCCAATTTTCCATCATCCAGCACCAGAACAAGGTTCCCTAGAACAAGTATTTCAAGCTACCGATCACATTCTGAAATCACGAATCGGTTATAGTGAGTTAAGTACTATGCATGAACAAGAAATAGTTCGATCAGCAGTCAGATGGATTACTGATTCTACCACTTTTCCAGACGAAATAGTGGCACAAATGTTTCTGAAAATGCCCCCAGCCGAGCAGCGACTGGTGGGTATGTATATGATTCAGCACCTCATTACTCTGTATGAGGGTCAACATTCTGATCCAGGCCTGTTACATGATATCTTGAACGAGTTACTCCAGTACAAATGGAGAGGTCTAGGTACCGATTTAATTAGTGTCATTCTAGAACAGCGCCACAAATATAGAACATTCTTGAACCCGCATTTTGTTCATGTCTCACCCCCAGAAAGTAAATCATTCTACATCGACAGACAGAATCCGTTACGAGAAGTCCACCCAGTCAGAGGAGCGGGTGGCGAAATGCAGCGAGTGTTTGTATACACTCCGATCACAAAGATGGAACTCCTCGAAATGAAGAAATTAATTCCCTGTCATGACAAAGATCCAGCAGGGTTCCATAGAGAATTAAAAGACATGCTCCGTATGGGAGAATACACTTACCCAGATATCATTAAAATGTTAAAGGTTCTGCTACCCGCAGGGGTGTATGAAAAGCTAAAGGAAAAAGAATGGGAGGTGGGAGAGAAAAAGATAGATTGGGCAGTCCTAGAAGCAGAAGATAAGATACGTGTACCAGGTACTGGTCTTGGAGAGAAATGTAAAGAATTACCAGAATTATTAATTCAAGTTTTACCCAGATTATTAACAACGAGAAAAGAAGACTGGGATGCAATCTCAGCCTGTAAACAGAAACAAGATGAAGATATTAGTGATTTTTATTCTAGGTTTGAAAAATGCTTTAGTATCAACAGTGGCCTCAAGACAAGTAGTGAGTCATACCCTCACCTTTTCGTTACCAAATTAGTCGAGAATTCAAGTCCACCAATTAAAAACCGAGTTCTGAAAGTCGAAAGTACCTGGCAAGCAAATACTCCGTCCCAGATGCTCCAGATGCTCCAGTACCACCAGAATAGAATCAGGGAAGAGCAAGAACACGAGAGAAAACGTATGAAAGACACGAAAATGAAAGTACTAGTTGCACAATCTGTTCCTCAAGACAGTCAGAAGAGGGGTCAGAATCAAGCCAGTCATCCTGCAGCTCCCGTTAAAGGGAACTGCAATTATTGTAAACAGCCAGGTCATTTTATAAATGAGTGTGCAGTTCTGAAACACAACATAGCTACTGGTAAGACTAAAGAAAGACCACGTCCGCCTAGACAGGAACAAGTTTCACAGATTCCTCAGCCACAGAATGCACAACAGACAGTTACAGTACCGCAGCCTATTGCTGCAACACAGCATGTTACATCGCAGATGTACCAGTATGCACAGTCTGAGTATCCAGAGTACCAGCCATATTCATGAAACAGCCTAGAGAGGGAGGTAGGCTTGCCTCTCATCGAGATACCTGTAGATCAAGAAGGTCCCTATGTTCACAGTCAAGTATTAGGGAAAGACAGAAAGTTTTTGATTGATACAGGGGCAAGTAGGACCACAATTAGTCATGCCGAAGTTCCAGGGGCTCCGCTCTCAGGCTCAAGAAATGTTTCCCTTGGATTTTCAGGAAAGCCTATCGTTAATGAGATTTCAAAGCCAGTCACTCTAGAAGTAGGTCCATTGTCCCGCACTACTGATCTGTTACTTACTAAGTCATGTCCAGAAAATCTATTAGGCATTAAAACACTGAAAGAGTTAGGTGCAGTTATATGTTGTTCCCCAGAGGGAATACGATTGTTCCTACGTGACTTTAAGGGTCACTATGTATTACCAGATTTTGATTCCAGACTGTCTAAAGTTCCGCAGCATTTATGGGCGCAAGGTCCAACTGATGTAGGTTATATGCAAATCACACCCCATCGTGTGACTCTCAAACCAGGTGTAGTGTTACCACGAATCAGGCAGTATAGATTGCCACCTGAGGCTGTAGCAGCCTTATCCAAAATTATAGACGAGCTCATGGCTCAAGGAGTAGTTGTAGAAACTGACTCCAATGTATGTAATTCTCCGATCATTCCAGTCATGAAACGTACTGATCCAAATGCACCCCCAGTATATCGATTAGTGATTGATTTACGGGAACTTAACAAATGTATTATTCCGCAGTACCCAGTTGTCCCAGATATCTCTTCCCTGTTAACTGCTATTGATTCCGAAGCCACGTTCTTCACTGTCATAGACCTCAAGAACGCATTTTTTAGTGTTCCAATCCATCCAGACAGCCAGTTTCTTTTCGGATTTTGTTTAAATGGAAGGAGCTATATGTTTACACGAGCTCCTCAAGGTTTCACAGAAAGCCCTAGTATTTACAGTCAAGCACTTAAGAGACAACTAGATAATATTCACATGCCAACTGACACTGCGCTGCTCCAGTATGTCGATGATCTACTGATCACGGCCCGTTCTGAACGTGATTGCGAGCGAGCGTCACTTACAGTCTTGTATTTCCTAGCCGAGATGGGGCACAAGGTGTCCCCTTCGAAGCTTCAATTCTGTGTCCAGCAAGTGGTCTACTTAGGACACTTACTGTCCAAGAGGGGTAGGCAGTTGACACCAGACCGTATCCAGTTAATAGTGAGTCTTCCTCAGCCCAGGACCCAGAAGGAGGTACGTGCCTTTATCGGCCTTACTTCTTATTGCAGACAATGGATTCCTCAGTATGCATTTCTAGCCAAGCCACTGATACAGTTAACGACACAGGAGGCAGCCGTATCGACTGTTCTCCCTTGGACATCTGAACATACACTTAGTTTCAACGAGTTAAAGAAAGCTTTATGCCAAGCTCCAGTTCTAGCTACACCGAACTACAGTAAGCCTTTTACACTTTTCGTTACTGAACGTGAAGGTACAGCATTATCTGTTCTTACACAAGATCAAGCAGGACAATACAAGCCCTGTGCTTATTTTTCGAGCACACTAGATCCTGTAGCCCAGGCTCTGCCTGCGTGCCTCAAGTCAGTTGCAGCCACAGCACTAGCTATCAGACAAAGTGATTCCATAGTCTTAGGACATACCTTGACAGTACAAGTCCCACACTCCGTGGAAGTTCTTTTAAACCGAACACAAACACAACACTTGACAATTGCACGTTTAACAGGTTATGAATTGACACTGTTCCAGCCACACATAGATATTAGACGCTGCAACATCCTGAACCCTGCTACACTGTTACCATCAGCTAGTTCAAATTCTGCCACACATGATTGTGTGGAAGTAGTCAACATTACGACAAAGCCAAGACAAGACCTGACAGACATTCCGTTACTAGATCCTGACCTGACACTTTATGTGGATGGTTCATGTATGAGAACTAGTACAGGAGAACTAGTCGCCGCGTATGCAGTGACTACTGACACCGAAGTTATTGAAACACACCGTATTGATACCCTGTCCGCTCAAGCAGCAGAGCTAGTTGCTCTGACACAAGCCTGTATACACGCCAAGAACCTGAAAGTTAATGTTTACACAGATTCACGTTACGCATTTGGAGTTGTACACGACTTTGGAGTGCTCTGGCAGGAGAGAGGTTTCATGACTTCTCATGGAACCAAGATTCAGCATGGTATCCTTATCCAAGCTCTGTTAGATGCAATATATTTACCGACATCTATCGCTATCATGAAATGCAAAGCACATACGAAAGCTACTGACATTATTTCCCAAGGTAATGATCTAGCAGATCGCACAGCCAAGCTTACAGCACAGACTCTAGACAGTCCAGTTAACATGACACACACTCCAGATCTGACTACATGTATGACAGTTAAGGACCCTACTCAAGATGTCATAGATATCCAGTTACATGCTACTCCCGATGAAACCAAGAAGTGGTCTGAACAAGGAGGGGTCCAGACAGATCAAGGATGGGTGACGAAGGGTAGGACCGCATGGTTTCTCCCCGACTCTATGGTTCAAGTCATCATTAATACCGCACATAGTCCAGCACATTTAGGAGAAAAAGCAATGTTAGACAGTATCCAGAACATTTGGTTCAACAAGCATTTACGAGCTGCAGCCAAGCAGAAAGTCCGTACCTGTATGATATGTTGTCAGTTTAATCCAGGTAAAAGTGTCCCGGTGGAACAAGGTGGTTTCCAGCCTCCTGACCACCCTTTTGAGGTCCTCCAGATGGATTATATTCAGATGGAGCGATGTCGAGGTTTCAAGTATGTCCTTGTAGTTGTATGCGCTTTGTCCAGATGGACAGAAGCATATCCAGTCCCAGATTACACAGCCGCGACCACTGCCAAGCAGTTGGTTCGTGAGTTTTTCCCTCGATATGGACTCCCTAGAGTCGTATATTCTGATAACGGTCAGCCATTCTCATCTGAGTTGATGAAGCACGTTTCCCTGTTGTTAGGGTACCAGTGGAAGTTCCATTGTGTACGCCATCCTGAAGCAGCCGGTCTAGTCGAGAGACATAATCAGACTCTGAAAATTCGAATTGCCAAAATATGTAAAGATAAGGGTGTGGACTGGCTAGTAGCTCTGCCAGTCGCTTTGTTTTATATGCGCATGGTCGCACATTCCAGATCAGGTCTGTCCCCGTATGAGGTCGTATTCGGCCGCCCCCCTAACATGTGGGGTACTCCTAGACCCCGAAGTATTACTGATGTTTCATGTAATATGCTGACAGATTACCTAGCTTCCTTGATGTCTGCCCTCAACTCATGTCGTTCACAGGTTGCCGCCACATTTCCAGACAATACCCCGTCAGGTCCTCCTCACCACCCGTACAGCTGTGAAATTGGAAGGACGCCGCGGCTGGGTGCACCTTTCGCACGTCAAGAAATTCTACGGATTGAAACCGGTCTCCAAGAACATTTCCCAGGATATCAAGACTTGTCAAAACATTGTTCCTAAGGACTGTCCCGCAAATGACATTGACACAACCCCTCCCCTGTTAGAGAAAACTCCGCAGCAGGAGTATAAGCAAAAGCTAAGGTCTAGTAAAATAAGTCAGTCAGTTTGATTGTATAAGTCCTCCCCTAGGTGAAACGGTTAGACTGTTTCTGACATGTATAAAATAGACCCCCATAGTGAGAGAGTCAGTCAAAACTCAATCCGATGTATCGTTTTTCTAAGTTTCATATTATTTCTCAGCCTTTTGATTTCCTGCACTAGTTACGCATTTTTCCTGTGTTTTCCAGTTCCTCATGTAAATAAGCCTTCTAATGTTACAGTAGAGCACACGTTTAGTGATCTGCCTCCTCACGAATATTCATACCGCCTCGCTATGCGTAACAATACATTTATCCGCATGTTGCATTATTCACATCAAACCAGCAATGCCACTAATTGTTGGGTGTGTGGTCGACTCCCCCCTTTCCAGACCCCGAAGGGAGTTCTGCCACTTTTTCCTTATCCTTTTTCACATAATGGTTCGTGTGGAGCATGGTCCACGTTAACGTCATCCTTAACAGATATGTCTTTTCTTAACAGCACATGTTTCCCAGACAAGCAAGGTTTCCCCCACAGAACAGGTTTAGATCTAGAAAATGAAGTGTATAATTTAGGTAACTATTCTTCGAATTTCATGGTCCTGAATGTTCAGTCTGATACTACTCCAGACTCACCTGCTATTTCAGTATTACCAGTCAAAGGCGAATTATGTGTCCGTAATTATGGTTCTGTACACGTAGGACATAGTGATTGTACTACTATTATCCAGTATAGTGACAGTGGGAAATCTATTTTTAAAGCTTCACGTCATTCTTATTTTGTTTGTGGTCAAACTGCATATGTTCGTCTGCCCCTCGATTGGGAGGGAACCTGTTACATTGCCTTCCTACTGCCACCTGTTTTCCTAGCCCCACCTGACTATCATAGGAATTCCTTCCTAGTACATACTAGACACAAGAGAAATCTCCCGATTGTCGATTATACTGAAACTGCTGCAGAACAATTCATTGATATTGATAAAGGTGTTTTCCCTTATTTAGGTACAGTTGTAAACAGTAAGCTAATCCGTAGGTTAACAAGAACCCTTGAAGTTGTAGTAGATGAGACTGCCTCCGCTCTAGGTAACTTAACCGAAGAGCAATCCTTTATGAGAATTGTTGTGCTCCAGAATCGTCTCGTCCTTGACGTCATACTGGCCGATAGGGGCGGGGCCTGTAGAGTCATCGGATCCAGTTGTTGCATTTTCATTCCAAATAACGCGCCGTCTGTTTATTCAGCTATAACCAGACTCCATAAAATAGCCCATCTATTACACCAGGATCCAGGCACCTGGACATGGTCCGGTTGGTTCTGGAATATAATTTCCGCCTGGGGATGGAAAGTCCTGTCCTTTCTAGGTATCGCAGTAGCGATCATATTCAGCTGCTGCCTCTGTATACAATGTGGCCCTGCGATTTGCGGCATGTGTGCTACCTCTTGTATTCCTAGTCCCAAGCCCCGTTCTAAATCCCGTTCCAAGACAATTCGAGATGAACAAATGGTACTGTATGAAATGATAGATGGTATCATGAATATTGATGTTTCCTGATGGAAACGTAGTGACAAGGAGGGAATGTGGAAAAGTAAATTTTGCCATGTTCTGTGTCTCTACGTGTCATCCATCATATGTTATGTGTGCATGACCAATATGCGTATGTTATTCCCCATGTCCGATTCAAGACGCAATTACAGTTGTGTCCTCCTCTAGTATGCCAGTTTCCAGTCCTCGTGAATACTACGAATATCAGGCCTATGTAAAGCTACGTTGCCACGTTTCTCAGTGTGCACGTTATTTCATTATAAAGTCCCCGTTTCTAGGCCTCAAAAGGGCCTGGACACCAGATTCAGCTCCTGTCTCATGAAGCCTTGCTGAGGAGCGATCCAGCCCCCACCTGTATCCTCGACCTTTCACTTACTTCCTGCCTCGCAGTGCCCGGTGCAGCTTGGCTCAGTCTCTGAGTCTGCCAAGACTATGTTATGATTCCCGTTATCAGTTTAGTCCTCCTTCTCTGCATTCCTAAGCTACTGAACTGCATCAATAGTTTCCGTCATTGTCTAGCCTATGCGGCTCCATATCAAGAGAAATACTGTATTTAATGGTCATTTAATATTCTTCATCACGCACTATATGTAGAATAAATGCATGCTCCAGTCTTAGAGTCAGTTAGCTTTTCCCCTCTTGACTTCTAGTTTATATCAACATGTTCCCTAAACATCAGATACTAGATAGGGTTTAGGTACATGTCGCTCCGACCCTCCAGACTTTAGTCTCTGCTCCTAGCACAGAGTTCATAGCCCCCAGCTTCTCCTCGTAACACGTCATTGCCAGTTTGCGCGCACCACCAGGTTAGAGGTCCCGGCTCCTTAGGTAGCCCCCTCCTATGTTTCCGCCCATTCATGACATATTCTGTTACGTTTGCATCACATGTCTGAGTTACACCTTCTTTTTACTCTTATCTTTCGCGACTGCTACGCGTCACGCCTTCTGCTCCACCCACTGCTACGCCTACTGCAATGTAATGCTATGTGTTTGCGCTATGTATATATGCTCATGTATTGTTATTAAAAGTCAGCGCGCTCATCCCAGCCCCAGCAGCTGCTGGGCCCTGTCATCCTATTCCTATGCAGGTTGTCCTGTTCCTGTCCTTATGCTGTATTAAACCTGCAAAAACTCCCACTACCTCGAATCTTGACTCTTATTTATTGAGCTATCTGTTATGATATATGTCTAGTCAAAAATAGGGTATTATTTATTTATTTACCACAAGATGGCGCAGGCAGAGAGTCACATGACGCTGGTGTAGAGAGACATGATGCAGGTAGAGAGTGAGATGCACAAAGAGAGAGATGGTACAGGAACAGAGAGTAAGATGACACACGCAAAGAGAGAGATGACGCTGGTGGAGAGAGAAATGATGCAGGCAGAGGGTGAGATGGAGCAGGGAGAGAGAGAGATGACACATGCAAAGAGAGAGATGGCGCAGGTGGAGGGAGACATGATGCAGGCAGACAGTGAGATGACACATGCAAAGAGAGAGATAAAGCAGGTGGAGAGAGACAGGATGCAGGCAGAGGGTGTGATGGCGCAGGCAGAGAGAGAGATGACACACGCAAAGAGAAAGATGCCGCAGGTGGAGAGAGACATGATGCAGGCAGAGGGTGAGATGGTACAGGCAGAGAGTGAGATGACACACGCAAAGAGAGAGATGTCACAGGTGGAGAGAGACATGATGCAGGCAGAGGGTGAGATGGCGCAGGCAGAGAGTCACATGACGCTGGTGTAGAGAGACATGATGCAGGTAGAGAGTGAGATACACAAAGAGAGAAATGGTACAGGCAGAGAGAGAGATGACACATGCAAAGAGAGAGATGACGCTGGTGAAGAGAGACATGATGCAGGCAGAGGGTGAGATGGCGCAGGCAGAGTGTCACATGACGCTGGTGGAGAGAGACATGAAGCAGGTAGAGAGTGAGATACACAGAGAGAGATGCTACAGGCATAGAGTGAGATGACACACGCAAAGACAGAGATGACGCTGGTGGAGAGAGACATGATGCAGGCAGAGGATTAGATGGCGCAGGCAGAGAGAGAGATGACACATGCAAAGAGAGAGATGGCGCAGGTGGAGGGAGACATGATGCAGGCAGACAGTGAGATGACACATGCAAAGAGAGAGATGGCGCAGGTGGAGGGAGACATGATGCAGTCAGAGGGGAGATGACACACACAAAGAGAGAGATGACGCTGATGGAGAGAGACATGATGCAGGCAGAGGGTGAGATGGCGCAGGAAGAGAGAGAGATGACACATGCAAAGAGAGAGATGGCGCAGGTGGAGGGAGACATGATGCAGGCAGACAGTGAGATGACACATGCAAAGAGAGAGATAAAGCAGGTGGAGAGAGACAGGATGCAGGCAGAGGGTGTGATGACGCAGGCAGAGAGAGAGATGACACACGCAAAGAGAAAGATGCCGCAGGTGGAGAGAGACATGATGCAGGCAGAGGGTGAGATGGTACAGGCAGAGAGTGAGATGACACACGCAAAGAGAGAGATGACACAGGTGGAGAGAGACATGATGCAGGCAGAGGGTGAGATGGCGCAGGCAGAGAGTCACATGACGCTGGTGTAGAGAGACATGATGCAGGTAGAGAGTGAGATGCACAAAGAGAGAGATGGTACAGGAACAGAGAGTAAGATGACACACGCAAAGAGAGAGATGACGCTGGTGGAGAGAGAAATGATGCAGGCAGAGGGTGAGATGGAGCAGGGAGAGAGAGAGATGACACATGCAAAGAGAGAGATGGCGCAGGTGGAGGGAGACATGATGCAGGCAGACAGTGAGATGACACATGCAAAGAGAGAGATAAAGCAGGTGGAGAGAGACAGGATGCAGGCAGAGGGTGTGATGGCGCAGGCAGAGAGAGAGATGACACACGCAAAGAGAAAGATGCCGCAGGTGGAGAGAGACATGATGCAGGCAGAGGGTGAGATGGTACAGGCAGAGAGTGAGATGACACACGCAAAGAGAGAGATGTCACAGGTGGAGAGAGACATGATGCAGGCAGAGGGTGAGATGGCGCAGGCAGAGAGTCACATGACGCTGGTGTAGAGAGACATGATGCAGGTAGAGAGTGAGATACACAAAGAGAGAAATTGTACAGGCAGAGAGAGAGATGACACATGCAAAGAGAGAGATGACGCTGGTGAAGAGAGACATGATGCAGGCAGAGGGTGAGATGGCGCAGGCAGAGTGTCACATGACGCTGGTGGAGAGAGACATGAAGCAGGTAGAGAGTGAGATACACAGAGAGAGATGCTACAGGCATAGAGTGAGATGACACACGCAAAGACAGAGATGACGCTGGTGGAGAGAGACATGATGCAGGCAGAGGATTAGATGGCGCAGGCAGAGAGAGAGATGACACATGCAAAGAGAGAGATGGCGCAGGTGGAGGGAGACATGATGCAGGCAGACAGTGAGATGACACATGCAAAGAGAGAGATGGCGCAGGTGGAGGGAGACATGATGCAGTCAGAGGGGAGATGACACACACAAAGAGAGAGATGACGCTGATGGAGAGAGACATGATGCAGGCAGAGGGTGAGATGGCGCAGGAAGAGAGAGAGATGACACATGCAAAGAGAGAGATGGCGCAGGTGGAGGGAGACATGATGCAGGCAGACAGTGAGATGACACATGCAAAGAGAGAGATAAAGCAGGTGGAGAGAGACAGGATGCAGGCAGAGGGTGTGATGACGCAGGCAGAGAGAGAGATGACACACGCAAAGAGAAAGATGCCGCAGGTGGAGAGAGACATGATGCAGGCAGAGGGTGAGATGGTACAGGCAGAGAGTGAGATGACACACGCAAAGAGAGAGATGACACAGGTGGAGAGAGACATGATGCAGGCAGAGGGTGAGATGGCGCAGGCAGAGAGTCACATGACGCTGGTGTAGAGAGACATGATGCAGGTAGAGAGTGAGATGCACAAAGAGAGAGATGGTACAGGAACAGAGAGTAAGATGACACACGCAAAGAGAGAGATGACGCTGGTGGAGAGAGAAATGATGCAGGCAGAGGGTGAGATGGAGCAGGGAGAGAGAGAGATGACACATGCAAAGAGAGAGATGGCGCAGGTGGAGGGAGACATGATGCAGGCAGACAGTGAGATGACACATGCAAAGAGAGAGATAAAGCAGGTGGAGAGAGACAGGATGCAGGCAGAGGGTGTGATGGCGCAGGCAGAGAGAGAGATGACACACGCAAAGAGAAAGATGCCGCAGGTGGAGAGAGACATGATGCAGGCAGAGGGTGAGATGGTACAGGCAGAGAGTGAGATGACACACGCAAAGAGAGAGATGTCACAGGTGGAGAGAGACATGATGCAGGCAGAGGGTGAGATGGCGCAGGCAGAGAGTCACATGACGCTGGTGTAGAGAGACATGATGCAGGTAGAGAGTGAGATACACAAAGAGAGAAATGGTACAGGCAGAGAGAGAGATGACACATGCAAAGAGAGAGATGACGCTGGTGAAGAGAGACATGATGCAGGCAGAGGGTGAGATGGCGCAGGCAGAGTGTCACATGACGCTGGTGGAGAGAGACATGAAGCAGGTAGAGAGTGAGATACACAGAGAGAGATGCTACAGGCATAGAGTGAGATGACACACGCAAAGACAGAGATGACGCTGGTGGAGAGAGACATGATGCAGGCAGAGGATTAGATGGCGCAGGCAGAGAGAGAGATGACACATGCAAAGAGAGAGATGGCGCAGGTGGAGGGAGACATGATGCAGGCAGACAGTGAGATGACACATGCAAAGAGAGAGATGGCGCAGGTGGAGGGAGACATGATGCAGTCAGAGGGGAGATGACACACACAAAGAGAGAGATGACGCTGATGGAGAGAGACATGATGCAGGCAGAGGGTGAGATGGCGCAGGAAGAGAGAGAGATGACACATGCAAAGAGAGAGATGGCGCAGGTGGAGGGAGACATGATGCAGGCAGACAGTGAGATGACACATGCAAAGAGAGAGATAAAGCAGGTGGAGAGAGACAGGATGCAGGCAGAGGGTGTGATGACGCAGGCAGAGAGAGAGATGACACACGCAAAGAGAAAGATGCCGCAGGTGGAGAGAGACATGATGCAGGCAGAGGGTGAGATGGTACAGGCAGAGAGTGAGATGACACACGCAAAGAGAGAGATGACACAGGTGGAGAGAGACATGATGCAGGCAGAGGGTGAGATGGCGCAGGCAGAGAGTCACATGACGCTGGTGTAGAGAGACATGATGCAGGTAGAGAGTGAGATGCACAAAGAGAGAGATGGTACAGGAACAGAGAGTAAGATGACACACGCAAAGAGAGAGATGACGCTGGTGGAGAGAGAAATGATGCAGGCAGAGGGTGAGATGGAGCAGGGAGAGAGAGAGATGACACATGCAAAGAGAGAGATGGCGCAGGTGGAGGGAGACATGATGCAGGCAGACAGTGAGATGACACATGCAAAGAGAGAGATAAAGCAGGTGGAGAGAGACAGGATGCAGGCAGAGGGTGTGATGGCGCAGGCAGAGAGAGAGATGACACACGCAAAGAGAAAGATGCCGCAGGTGGAGAGAGACATGATGCAGGCAGAGGGTGAGATGGTACAGGCAGAGAGTGAGATGACACACGCAAAGAGAGAGATGTCACAGGTGGAGAGAGACATGATGCAGGCAGAGGGTGAGATGGCGCAGGCAGAGAGTCACATGACGCTGGTGTAGAGAGACATGATGCAGGTAGAGAGTGAGATACACAAAGAGAGAAATGGTACAGGCAGAGAGAGAGATGACACATGCAAAGAGAGAGATGACGCTGGTGAAGAGAGACATGATGCAGGCAGAGGGTGAGATGGCGCAGGCAGAGTGTCACATGACGCTGGTGGAGAGAGACATGAAGCAGGTAGAGAGTGAGATACACAGAGAGAGATGCTACAGGCATAGAGTGAGATGACACACGCAAAGACAGAGATGACGCTGGTGGAGAGAGACATGATGCAGGCAGAGGATTAGATGGCGCAGGCAGAGAGAGAGATGACACATGCAAAGAGAGAGATGGCGCAGGTGGAGGGAGACATGATGCAGGCAGACAGTGAGATGACACATGCAAAGAGAGAGATGGCGCAGGTGGAGGGAGACATGATGCAGTCAGAGGGGAGATGACACACACAAAGAGAGAGATGACGCTGATGGAGAGAGACATGATGCAGGCAGAGGGTGAGATGGCGCAGGAAGAGAGAGAGATGACACATGCAAAGAGAGAGATGGCGCAGGTGGAGGGAGACATGATGCAGGCAGACAGTGAGATGACACATGCAAAGAGAGAGATGAAGCAGGTGGAGAGAGACATGATCCAGGCAGAGGGTGTGATGGCGCAGGCAGAGAGAGAGATGACACACGCAAAAAGAAAGATGCCACAGGTGGAGAGAGACATGATGCAGGCAGAGGGTGAGATGGTACAGGCAGAGAGTGAGATGACACACGCAAAGAGAGAGATGACACAGGTGGAGAGAGACATGATGCAGGCAAAGGGTGAGATGGTGCAGGCAGAGAGTCACATGACGCTGGTGAATACAGTAGTTTATCAAAGGAAAAAGGGGACACTTGTAACACTTTTAAAACCGTTGGTTTCGGAAAAAGTGATTGGAAACCCTCAAAGAAAACAATGTAAATTGGGGAGTGCGGTATATGTGTTTCATCCGCCCCACATTGAAGTCATGGCAGTTATCATTGGGTATTCCAAAAAGTGGTAGGTGCCGACATCAACCAGAGGTACCTCCGGTCTCAAAGTGCAGTGTCAGAGATAGAGGATTTATTCCCACAAAAAGGTGTGCAAAACAAACTTTACAAAAAAGGAAAAAATCTTTAAAATGAGAGGAGAAAGCACCCAAAATGTTTAATGGGGGTGAGCTCCCTCAGATATAAAAAATATTCATACTTGAGAAAGATCGAGTTACTAGATCTATTGGTATTAGTAAATTGTCGACATGTTTCAGCTCCTTTGGCCATAGAGGTCTATGAAGCTTTCGTCAGGACTAACAAACGTGTACTGATACTCACACGATTTGTGCGGTATTCTTCAATTGGTCAGTCTCTACCAATCGTGATGCTAGGATCAGCGTTTTCTGTGTTCAAGGAACGCTTATCTCCAGCGGGGTTACAGCTATTTTAAAGCGCAGTGCCGCGGCGAGGCTGTTCCTCAGACTTGTGCTGGCTCTGCCCCCGGATGAATACAGACATGATGCAGGTAGAGAGTGAGATACACAAATAGAGAGATGGTACAGGCAGAGAGAGAGATGACACACGCAAAGAGAAAGATGAAGCTGGTGGAGAGACACATGATGCAGGCAGAGGGTGAGATGGCGCAGGCAGAGAGTCACATGACACTGGTGGAGAGAGACATGATGCAGGTAGAGAGTGAGATACACAAAGAGAGAGATGGTACAGGCAGAGAGTGAGATGACAGACACAAAGAGAGAGATGACGCTGGTGGAGACAAATATGATGCAGGCAGAGGGTGAGATGGCGTAGGCAGAGAGAGAGAGGACACATGCAAAGAGAGAGATGGCGCAGGTGGAGGGAGACATGATGCAGGCAGAGAGTTAGATGACACACGCAAAGAGAGAGATGATGCAGGTGCAGAGAGACATGATGCAGGCAGAGGGTGAGATGGCGAAGGCACAGAGTCACATGACGCTGGTGGAGAGAGACATGATGCAGGCAGACGGTGAGATGGGGCAGGCAGAGAGAGAGATGACACACGCAAAGAGAGAGATGATGCAGGTGGAGAGAGACATGATGCCGGCAGACGGTGAGATGGCGCAGGCAGAGAGTCACATGATGCTGGTAGAGAGAGACATGATGCATGCAGAGGGTGAGATACACAAAGAGAGAGATGGTACAGGCAGAGAGTGAGATGACACATGCAAAGAGAGAGATGACGCTGGTGGAGAGAGACGTGATGGAGGCAGAGGGTGAGATGGCACAGGCAGAGAGAAAGATGACACATGCAAAGAGAGAGATGGCGCAGGTGGAGGGAAACATGATGCAGGCAGAGAGTGAGATGACACACGCAAAGAGAGAGATGACGCAGGTGGAGAGAGACATGATGCAGGCAGATGGTGAGATGGCGCAGGCAGAGAGAGAGATGACATACGCAAAGAGAGAGATGACGCAGGTGGAGAGAGACATGATGCAGGCAGAGGGTGAGATGGGACAGGTAGAGAGTGAGATGACACACTCAAAGAGAGAGATGACCCAGGTGGAGAGAGACATGATGCAGGCAGAGGGTGAAATGGCGCAGGCAGAGAGTCACATGACGCTAGTGGAAAGAGACATGATGCAGGTAGAGAGTGAGATGCACAAAGAGAAAGACGGTACAGGCATAGAGAGAGATGACACACGCAAAGAGAGAGATGACGCTGGTGGGGAGAGACATGATGCAGGCAGAGGGTGAGATGGTGCAGGCAGAGAGTCACATGATGCTGGTGGAGAGAGACATGATGCAGGTAGAGAGTGAGATATACAAAGAGAGAGATGGAACAGTCAGAGAGTGAGATGACACACGCAAAGAGAGAGATGACGCTGGTGGAGAGAGACATGATGCAGGCAGAGGGAGAGATGGAGCACGCAGAGAGTCACATGTTGCTGCTGGAGAGAGACATGATGCAGGTTGAGAGTGGGATACACAAAGAGAGATATGGTGCAGGAACAGAGAGTAAGATGACACACGCAAAGAGAGAGATGACGCTGGTGGAGAGAGACATGATGCAGGCAGAGGGTGAGATGGAGCAGGGAGAGAGAGAGATAACACATGCAAAGAGAGAGATGGCGCAGGTGGAGGGAGACATGATGCAGGCAGACATTGAGATGACACATGCAAAGAGAGAGATGAAGCAGGTGGAGAGAGACATGATGCAGGCAGAGGGTGTGATGGCGCAGGCAGAGAGAGAGATGACACACGCAAAGAGAGAGGTGACACAGGTGGAGAGAGACATGATGCAGGCAGAGGGTGAGATGGCGCAGGCAGAGAGTCACATGACGCTGGTGTAGAGAGACATGATGCAGGTAGAAAGTGAGATACACAAAGAGAGAGTGTTAGAATTGGGGGTCTCTGGTTGGCGCAAGTAGGTACTTGTGACAAACAGGGACCCTCTCCTCTAAGTCAGGGCAAAGGATGACCCCTCAGAATTACCCTTGCTCACCCTCTAGGTGCGTGGCGTGAGCAGCCAAGGCTATTCTTCAGGCGCTAGTTAGTTAAGCATTTGTAATCACACACCCAGTAAAATACACCAATCCCCCCACAAATGGACACCAGGCTGTGAGTATATAAAAATACGCTTCTTTATGTAAAAATATATATCTCTATGCAGTTCAGACTTAGTACAAGACCAAATAACGTTTTTGTATCACCACAGATGTAAATAGGTAAACTCTCTTAGTTTCAGTTCAAATGGAGATTTCTTTGTTAATTCGCTTCTGTTATGGATTTCCTAACTTAAATGTTCCAACAATAGTTCTTTTAGTTGCACTTCAGAATGGTTCCTCTTTTAAATTCAGCTCCTCAACGTTCTCTCGGTGTCTTTGCCTTTTAAAAGAAAGCCTCTCTCCGTTCTGGGGCTTTGGGACCCTCCCTGGCCTTCGGCGTGCCTTGCAGCGCCTCTCCTGCCTCTTCGCGGTGAAACTGACCCGGCCCCTACCAACTCTCACGCATCGGGCGTGAGCCCGCCTGTGCCGGCCCCGGCTCTTCCTCTCGGCTCGAGGACAGAGCTAAAGGCGGGCCGGCCCAGCGGTGCAGGAGGGCTCCGGGAGCAGCGCGGGCGGCAGGGGGAGGCTCGGAGTCCCTGACGGGGAGTGCAGACGAAGCATTCAGCTTTCACTCACCCGTGGGGGCTCCAGGCACTCGGTGACATCTCAGCCTTCCAAGGATTCCAGCGGGAGGGGCTGGAGCGCGCTCACGGCTGCAGGCAGGCACACAGAGCAGAGCGGTGCGAGTCTGGTGAAAGGAACGGCTCGCACCGCGGGGGAGATTGACAGTACCTTGGCACTTGTAGGCAGGAGCGGCAGTCAAGGGGAAGACAAACGTTGCGGGCCCCTAGCCCAAGGTGACTTAAAAAGCACACGAACACTTCTTCTTTGATGGGGGTTGGGCCGAGTCGGCACAGGCAGCGCGACTCGGTCCGGTGAGCACTTTGGGATCCTGACGTCAGCGGGTGTGGGCAATCAGGCAGGCGCGGCCCGCGACCCTTGGCACGGCGGTGCGGGGGGTCTCCTCAGCGGGGGCGGCGCGGCCTGACGAGTCTCTGGGGTGCGAAGCGGGGTCACAGGGCACAGACTGTGCAGCTGTGGACCCGGCGTAGATCGCAATCGGCAGAGGGAATTCCGGCCGGAGGGGGGAGAGCGCTTCAGGGCACTCCAGTAGCAGGCAAGGGGCAGAGGAGCAGGAAGCCAAGCCTGGGGGCAGAGAGCGACTCCGATCGGAGCGAGGCTCTCACAGGGCAAAGGCTGGCAAGCTCCCGAGTGCCTCAGCCCTAGGAGGGGGCGATGAGGGGCGCAGTCTGGCTCCAGCGGGATGCACACACGGCTCGAATGTCAGGACGAGCCAAAGCACTAAGGACCCACTAGTCCTGGGGTCCAGTTCAGGGGGCAAGCTCAATCAAGCCCTTGGAGAATGTTTAGAGCACAAAGCAGCAAAGTCTTTCTTCAGCAAGTCTTCTCCTCTCCTTTCTCAGCAAGGCAAGCAGCAGGCCAGTCCTTCCAGCGTCTCTTCTCCTTCTAGTCGGGCAGAGGTTCTTTGTGGTAAAACAGGATTCTGATTTACAAGGAGCAGGGCTCCTACTTTTATACACAGTTTCTTTTGTTCTCACTGGCCAGGGGGGCCTCTGCATAACTGCTCTCAGCTCCTGAGCACTTGTGGTGGGTACTTCTGCTTCTGCATTCAGTGTGAGGGCAGGCACATCAGCCGCTCCCCAGGGGGGTGGAGCCGGCATTGTGAGGACAGGGGCAGCCTGAGCACTTTGTTGACAAGCTTCGGTCCTTCCTGGGCCAGGTGCAGGCTGAGTCATCAGTCGCTCCCCAGGAGGGGGGAGCCAGCATTGTGGGGGCAGAGCACAGCCTGATGCATCATTCAGGGGAAACTCCCACCACCCACTAAGGTGTCATCCTGCTATTCACAACCTGTCAACTCCCAGCCCTGTCACTCACACAACTCAGACAGTCAGATACACACAAAAGCAGAGGCGGGCTGAAATGGTTAGACAAGCAAATGCTAGCTTTCTAAAAGTAGCATTTGCAAACACAGGATATTAAAATAAACTTTACTAAAAGAAGTATTTTATTATTCTGAGTTCAGGCATACTAAACATTAATTTCTACCATGTTCCCTGAGCCTGCTGGGATTATAGAGTGTAATAATTCCAGCAGCCCATCTGGCCTAGAAGGGAACAGGTAGCCTTACAATAGTGAAAAACAAATTTGGCAGTAATTCACTATTAGAACATGCCACACACATCAGGGCATGTTCTACCTTATACTTACAATGACCCTGCCCTCAGGCCTACCATAGGGGTGACTAATATGAAGTTAAGGGAAGGTTTAGGGGCTGGCAAGTGTGTGCACTTGCCCAGCCAGCATGACAGTACCAGACTGCACGCAGGTTCTGCAATGGCAGACCCTAGACACATTTTTCAGGCTGCTTCTGTGGGTGGTGCAACCAGCGCTGCAGGCCCACTCGCAGTATTGGCATTCACAAGCCCTGGCACTCCTGGTGCACTTTACTGGGGACTGACAGTAAATCCAATGAACCAATCAGGTATATCAATCACATATACATTTTACAGTAGGGAGCACTTGCACTGCGGCACGGGTTGGCCGTGGCGCAGTGCCCTGAGTAGCGGACACCAGCAAAAACATTTGAGGCACAACAGCAAAAAGTGGAAGGGAAACTCACGCCAAGGTGCCAGGTCTAACACGTGTCCCCTCCAGCTGAAATGTGGGGGGAACTACCCTTCCCCAGGGAGTTCCACATCACTAAGGCGGAAAAACCTGGACAGACCGTCAGCATTGGCGTGATCTGTGCCAGGGCGATGTTCCACCGTAAAGTCCATACCCTGTAGGGAGATGGACCACCTCAACAGTTTTGGGTTCTCACCCCTCATTTGCATCAACCATCTGAGGGGCCTGTGGTCTGTCTGAACCCGGAAGTGAGACCCAAACAAGTAGGGTCTTAGCTTCTTCAGCGCCCAGACCACAGCAAATGCTTCTCGCTCTATTTCACTCCACCTACTTTCCCGTGGAAGTAACCTCCTACTGATGAAGGCTACGGGTTGGTCCCAGCCCTCCTCAGTCATCTGTGAGAGAACAGCCCCTACACCATGCTCTGAAGCGTCTGTTTGCACTATGAATTCTTTGGAGAAATCAGGAGCCAAGAGCACGGGCGCCGTGCACATGGCAGTCTTCAGGGTGTCAAAAGCCTTCTGACAGGTGTCAGTCCAAATCACATTCCTGGGCTGCTTCTTAGAAGTCAGCTCTGTCAAGGGGGTCACAATAGTGCCATAGCCCTTGACAAACCTCCTGTAATACCCAGTGAGCCCCAGGAAGGCTCTCACTGCAGTCTGGGTCTTGGGGGGTTCCCAAGCCAGGATGGTTGCAATTTTGGGTTGCAAGGGTGCCACCTTGCCACTCCCCACTTGGTGTCCCAAGTACACCACTGAGCCCTGCCCAATCTGGCACTTGCTTGCCTTTATTGTGAGGCCTGCCTTGCGCAGGGCCATCAACACTTCCCAGAGGTGTCGCAGGTGTTCTGGCCAGGTACCACTGAACACTGCGATGTCATCCAGGTAGGCGGCACTGAACTCATCCAGCCCAGCCAACACCTGGTTGACCAACCTCTGAAAGGTGGCAGGGGCATTCTTCATCCCAAATGGCATAACCCGGAACTGGAAATGCCCATCTGGTGTGGAGAATGCTGACCTCTCCTTTGCCCCATCGGTCAAGGCGATCTGCCAGTACCCAGACGTTAAATCAAACGTGCTGAGGAACCGGGCAGCCCCTAGCCGATCAATGAGCTCATCAGCTCTGGGGATAGGGTGCGCGTCAGTCTTGGTGACTGAATTGAGTCCTCTGTAGTCCACACAGAACCGGAGTTCAGGTGTGGTTCCCGGCGCAGCAGCCTTTGGGACCAAGACCACGGGGCTGGACCAAGGACTGCTGGAAGACTCAACCACCCTAAGAGCAAGCATCTTGGAGACCTCCTCCTTGATGCAGGCCCTGACCCTGTCAGTCACTCTGTAAGCTTTATGCTTCACAGGTAAGCTGTCTCCTGTGTCCACATCATGGACGCACCAATCTGTGACACTAGGAACCAGGGAGAACAGATCTGGAAACTGCCCCAGCAATTGGCGGCAGTCTTCCTGTTGCTCAGGGGTCAGGGTGGGTGAGAGGTTAACTCCATCCACTGACCCATCTTTCTCACATGCCACTAAGAGGTCAGGAAGAGGCTCAGACTCCTCTTCTATTCCATCATCAGTGGCCAGCAGCATGCCCACTTCGGACCTTTTCAAGTGGGGCTTGAGGCGGTTAACATGTAGGACCCTTAAAGGATTCCTGGGCGTCTTCATGTCCACCAAGTATGTCACTGGGCTCTTGCGCTCCACAACCTCAAATGGACCTGTCCACTTATCCTGAAGTGCACAGGGTTCCACTGGGGCCAAGACATACACCTCTTGTCCAGGCTGAAGCTCTACCAGAGTGGCATTCTGGTCGTACCACCGCTTCATCTCTTCCTGGCTGGCTTCCAGATTTGCCTCAGCAAGTTGTCTGAAGCGCCTGGTCTGGTTTCTGAAGGCCAGCATGTAACTGTATACATTCTGGGGAGGTTTCCTGGGAGATTGCTCCCAGCCTTCCTTTACCAAACTCAGTGGTCCTCTCACGGGGTGACCATACAGCAGTTCAAAGGGGCTGAACCCTAGGGACTTCTGTGGCACCTCACGGTATGCAAAGAGCGGGCATGGCAAGAGGACGTCCCACTTACGCCTCATTGGACCTTCCAGGCCCATGATCATGCCCTTCAGGGTTCGGTTGAATCTCTCAACCAACCCATTTCCTTGGGGATGGTAAGGGGTGGTGAATTTGTAAGTTACACCACACTCCTGCCAAAGGGACTTCATATATTTGGATATGAAGTTGGTCCCCCTGTCGCTCACCACCTCTAGAGGGAATCCCACTCGTGAGAAAATTCCCATCAGTGCACGTCCCACCACGGGGGCCGTCACTGTCCTCAGAGGGATGGCTTCAGGGTACCGGGTGGCATGATCCACCAAGACCAGGATGAACCTGTTGCCCATGGCTGTCTTGGGGTCCAGAGGCCCAACAATGTCAATACCCACTCGTTGGAATGGAGTACTGACCACAGGGAAGGGTTGGAGGGGAGCCTTGTTCTTCCCTCCACTCTTCCCACTTGCCTGGCAAGTTGGACAGGTCCTACAATGAGCATCTGAGCTCTTGTGCATTTGGGGCCAGTAAAAGTGGGTGACAAGCCTGTCATAGGTCTTGTCCATCCCCAAATGTCCTGCTAATGGCACATCATGAGCCAGTCCCAGTAGGAAGGCTCTGAACTTCTGGGGTACCACCAGCACACGGGCTGACCCAGGTTCAGCAGCCTTAGGCTCTGAATACAGGAGGTCATTCTCCCAGTACACATAATGTGTTTTGGCCTGAACACCATTGGCCTGGTCTGCAGCCTGCTGCCGCATACCCACGAGAGAAGGGCATTCTTTCTGCTCCCTGCAGAATTCCTCCCTGGAGGGGCCTCCTTCTTGCTGCCAATGGGTCAGCTCAGGCAGGTCCCCCAGTTCAGCAATTTGTTCCCCAGTAGGCTCCAGGGCATCCCCCTCAGGGTCTGCTTCCTCCTGGACCGTGGGAACCACAGGGGCCGGTTTCCCGCGCCCCCTGCGCCTTCTCTCTAAGACCGGTTCCTGGGCCTCTCCTTCAGGTCCCAGGACCTCTTGATCACCCCTACTGGCTGCCATGGACCGGGTGGTCACGCACGCCCAGTCAGGCAGACCCACCATCTTCAGGTGAGTCGTTTTCTCCACCTTTTCCCAAGGGGAGTCCTCCAAGTCATTCCCTAGCAAACAGTCCACAGGCATGGTTTTCCTCACACAGACCTGCAGAGTACCAGAGACCCCCCCCCCACTCGAAGGGAACTTGAGCCATCGGACACTGGCTCTCAGAATTGTCAGCGTTGACAACCCTACAGTAGGCATGGGGTACAACCTGCTCTTGAGACACCAGGTGCTGCCTCACTGCAGTCACACTGGCTCCTGTATCTCTAAGAGCCTCAGCTTTCCTACCATTGATGGTCACCACCTGCCCATATTTCTTAGTGTTAGAGGGCAGGTAGTTTGTAGGGACCATTTCACTGTCTCCTAATGAGACTAGGGTCATCTGAACAGGATCTCCACCCCCTGGGACCATTACTTCTTCTCCTAAGTGAACACTAATCACTTGTCGGGGCGGAGCACCAGTGGGTGCTGGTTTTCCAAACAGGCGACACTTGGGGTCACTGGCTATGTGCCCCGGGTCACCACATCTGAAACAATTGAAGGGCCCCTTTGGAACAGGTCTACCTGTCGGGGCCCCACTCTGCTTTGGGGGTGGGGGAGGCTGAGAACCTTTCTGCTGGTTCCCTTGGGGATTACTTTGGGGGCCTTTAGGGAACCCTTTCTGTTTACCCCTGTCCCCCCCACTCTTCTGCTGGGGACCCTGCCCACCCTTGGCGGAGTCTCCCACTGGACCCTTGTGGACCCTGGTGCTGAGCCAGCGGTCCGCCTCCTCAGCAAGCTTCCTCGGGTTGGACAGCTTGCTATCAATCAGGTGCTGGCGTAACTCAGGAAAACAGTTATCAGACAAGTGCTCCCATGCAATTAAATCAAAGAGACTTTGAAAATCATTCACCTTGTTACCCTTCACCCAACCATCCAGGGCTCTGCAAAAAAAATTCACATACTCCACATACGTAGTCCCAGGACGCTTTGCACACCCCCTGAACCTCTGTCTATACATTTCCGGGGTAAGCCCATATCTGGTCATTAAGGCCTCTTTCATGGGGGGATAGGAACTCTGTTCTTCAGTGGGCAAATCTAGCAGGGTGTCCCGCCCTCCGCTAAGGAACCTCCCCCACAACCCCGCTCCCCAATCCTTTTCAGGGACCCGGTGGGAGGACATGGCTACCTCATATGCCCTAAACCACTGTCTTATGTCATCCCCCCTAAAGAACTCCTTAACTACATCTTTGGGGATGTACACCCTGGACTCTACCTGCACCGGCGTTGTGCTGCCACCAGAAGGAGTTGTTCCCAAACCTCTCAGCTCCAACTCCTTCAATCTCAGGTTATGCTCATTTTGGCGTTGCTGTGCCTCCATGGCCAATCTTTGCTTTTCCATCTCCATTTGTCCAGCCAATTTTGCCATCTCCATTGCATGTGCCCTGTCTGCTGCCCTGTCTGCCAGCTCCTCTGGTGACAGGCCTCTGGGGGGCTCCACAGCGCCATCTGGTGGAATGATATCCACTGGAGTCTGGGGATCTCTTGACTCCTTCCAGGCTCTCAGCGCCTTGATGTAGTGGGCTTTCTTCTTGCACCCAGTGTGTGCAGCTCTGAATTTTATACAGAAGGCTTTCAAATCCTCTACTCTGTAGCCCTCCAGGCCTCCTTGTTCCCAGTCCACATCATCAATCCAGAAATGACAGAGGGTGCCCTTCCAGCAGGGATTGAGCCAGGCATGGCTCCAACAATGGCAGATGTCTCCACAAAATTAAAAAAAAATGGAAATCTGTGGCGGCGTTATAGGTCTGCTCTCACTATGTGGTGATCAGTAATTCACTGTGCGTCAACTACAAATGCAAATTCGCAAATCCTCACCGCTGCGTCCAATGTTAGAATTGGGGGTCTCTGGTTGGCGCAAGTAGGTACTTGTGACAAACAGGGAGCCTCTCCTCTAAGTCAGGGCAAAGGATGACCCCTCAGAATTACCCTTGCTCACCCTCTAGGTGCGTGGCGTGAGCAGCCAAGGCTATTCTTCAGGCGCTAGTTAGTTAAGCATTTGTAATCACACACCCAGTAAAATACACCAATCCCCCCACAAATGGACACCAGGCTGTGAGTATATAAAAATACACTTCTTTACGTAAAAAAATATATCTCTATGCAGTTCAGACTTAGTACAAGACCAAATAACGTTTTTGTATCACCACAGATGTAAATAGGTAAACTCTCTTAGTTTCAGTTCAAATGGAGATTTCTTTGTTAATTCGCTTCTGTTATGGATATCCTAACTTAAATGTTCCAACAATAGTTCTTTTAGTTGCACTTCAGAATGGTTCCTCTTTTAAATTCAGCTCCTCAACGTTCTCTCGGTGTCTTTGCCTTTTAAAAGAAAGCCTCTCTCCGTTCTGGGGCTTTGGGACCCTCCCTGGCCTTCGGCGTGTCTGGCAGCGCCTCTCCTGCCTCTTCGCGGTGAAACTGACCCGGCCCCTACCAACTCTCACGCATCGGGCGTGAGCCCGCCTGTGCCGGCCCCGGCTCTTCCTCTCGGCTCGAGGACAGAGCTAAAGGCGGGCCGGCCCAGCGGTGCAGGAGGGCTCCGGGAGCAGCGCGGGCGGCAGGGGGAGGCTCGGAGTCCCTGACGGGGAGTGCAGACGAAGCATTCAGCTTTCTCTCACCCGTGGGGGCTCCAGGCACTCGGCAACGTCTCAGCCTTCCAAGGATTCCAGCGGGAGGGGCTGGAGCGCGCTCACGGCTGCAGGCAGGCACACAGAGCAGAGCGGTGCGAGTCTGGTGAAAGGAACGGCTCGCACCGCGGGGGAGATTGACAGTACCTTGGCACTTGTAGGCAGGAGCGGCAGTCAAGGGGAAGACAAACGTTGCAGGCCCCTAGCCCGAGGTGACTTAAAAAGCACACGAACACTTCTTCTTTGATGGGGGTTGGGCCGAGTCGGCACAGGCAGCGCGACTCGGTCCGGTGAGCACTTTGGGATCCTGACGTCAGCGGGTGTGGGAAATCAGGCAGGCGCGGCCCGCGACCCTTGGCACGGCGGTGTGGGGGTCTCCTCAGCGGGGGCGGCGCGGCCTGACGAGTCTCTGGGCTGCGAAGCGGGGTCACAGGGCACAGACTGTGCAGCTGTGGACCCGGCGTAGATCGCAATCGGCAGAGGGAATTCCGGCCGGAGGGGGGAGAGCGCTTCAGGGCACTCCAGTAGCAGGCAAGGGGCAGAGGAGCAGGAAGCCAAGCCTGGGGGCAGAGAGCGACTCCGGTCGGAGCGAGGCTCTCACAGGGCAAAGGCTGGCAAGCTCCCGAGTGCCTCAGCCCTAGGAGGGGGCGATGAGGGGCGCAGTCTGGCTCCAGCGGGATGCACACACGGCTCGAATGTCAGGACGAGCCAAAGCACTAAGGACCCACTAGTCCTGGGGTCCAGTTCAGGGGGCAAGCTCAATCAAGCCCTTGGAGAATGTTTAGAGCACAAAGCAGCAAAGTCTTTCTTCAGCAAGTCTTCTCCTCTCCTTTCTCAGCAAGGCAAGCAGCAGGCCAGTCCTTCCAGCGTCTCTTCTCCTTCTAGTCGGAACACTAGAGGTTCTTTGTGGTAAAACAGGATTCTGATTTACAAGGAGCAGGGCTCCTACTTTTATACACAGTTTCTTTTGTTCTCACTGGCCAGGGGGGCCTCTGCATAACTGCTCTCAGCTCCTGAGCACTTGTGGTGGGTACTTCTGCTTCTGCATTCAGTGTGAGGGCAGGCACATCAGCCGCTCCCCAGGGGGGTGGAGCCGGCATTGTGAGGACAGGGGCAGCCTGAGCACTTTGTTGACAAGCTTCGGTCCTTCCTGGGCCAGGTGCAGGCTGAGTCATCAGTCGCTCCCCAGGAGGGCGGAGCCAGCATTGTGGGGGCAGAGCACAGCCTGATGCATCATTCAGGGGAAACTCCCACCACCCACTAAGGTGTCATCCTGCTATTCACAACCTGTCAACTCCCAGCCCTGTCACTCACACAACTCAGACAGTCAGATACACACAAAAGCAGAGGCGGGCTGAAATGGTTAGACAAGCAAATGCTAGCTTTCTAAAAGTAGCATTTGCAAACACAGGATATTAAAATAAACTTTACTAAAAGAAGTATTTTATTATTCTGAGTTCAGGCATACTAAACATTAATTTCTACCATGTTCCCTGAGCCTGCTGGGATTATAGAGTGTAATAATTCCAGCAGCCCATCTGGCCTAGAAGGGAACAGGTAGCCTTACAATAGTGAAAAACGAATTTGGCAGTAATTCACTATTAGAACATGCCACACACATCAGGGCATGTTCTACCTTATACTTACAATGCACCCTGCCCTCAGGCCTACCATAGGGGTGACTAATATGAAGTTAAGGGAAGGTTTAGGGGCTGGCAAGTGTGTGCACTTGCCCAGCCAGCATGACAGTACCAGACTGCACGCAGGTTCTGCAATGGCAGACCCTAGACACATTTTTCAGGCTGCTTCTGTGGGTGGCGCAACCAGCGCTGCAGGCCCACTAGCAGTATTGGCATTCACAAGCCCTGGCACTCCTGGTGCACTTTACTGGGGACTGACAGTAAATCCAATGAACCAATCAGGTATATCAATCACATATACATTTTACAGTAGGGAGCACTTGCACTGCGGCACGGGTTGGCCGTGGCGCAGTGCCCTGAGTAGCGGACACCAGCAAAAACATTTGAGGCACAACAGCAAAAAGTGGAAGGGAAACTCACGCCAAGGTGCCAGGTCTAACAGAGAGATGGTACAGGCAGAGAGAGAGATGACACATGCAAAGAGAGAGATGAAGCTGGTGGAGAGACACATGATGCAGGCAGAGGGTGAGATGGTGCAGGCAGAGAGTCACATGACGCTGGTGGAGAGAGACATGATGCAGGTAGAGAGTGAGAAACACAAAGAGAGAGATGGTACAGGCAGAGAGTGAGATGACACATGCAAAGAGAGAGATGAGGCTGGTGGAGAGAGACGTGATGCAGGCAGAGGATGAGATGGCGCAGGCAGAGAGAGAGATGACACATGCAAAGAGAGAGATGGCGCAGGTGGAGGGAGACATGATGCAGGTAGAGGGGAGATGACACACGCAAAGAGAGCGATGACGCTGGTGGAGAGAGACATGATGCAGGCAGAGGGTGAGATGGCGCAGGCAGAGAGTCACATGATGCTGGTGGAGAGAGACATGATGCAGGTAGAGAGTGAGATACACAAAGAGAGAGATGGTACAGGCAGAGAGAGAGATGACACACGCAAAGAGAGAGATGACGCTGGTGGAGAGAGACGTGATGGAGGCAGAGGGTGAGATGGCAGAGGCAGAGAGAGAGATGACACATGCAAAGAGAGAGATGGCGCAGGTGGAGGGAAACATGATGCAGGCGGAGAGTGAGATGACATACGCAAAGAGAGAGATGACGCAGGTGGAGAGAGACATGATGCAGGTAGAGAGTGAGATACACAAAGAGAGAAATGGTACAGGCAGAGAAAGAGATGACACATGCAAAGAGAGAGATGACGCTGGTGAAGAGAGACATGATGCAGGCAGAGGGTGAGATGGCGCAGGCAGAGTGTCACATGACGCTGGTGGAGAGAGACATGAAGCAGGTAGAGAGTGAGATACACAGAGAGAGAGATGCTACAGGCATAGAGTGAGATGACACACGCAAAGACAGAGATGACGCTGGTGGAGAGAGACATGATGCAGGCAGAGGATGAGATGGCGCAGGCAGAGAGAGAGATGACACATGCAAAGAGAGAGATGGCGCAGGTGGAGGGAGACATGATGCAGGCAGACAGTGAGATGACACATGCAAAGAGAGAGATGGCGCAGGTGGAGGGAGACATAATGCAGTCAGAGGGGAGATGACACACACAAAGAGAGAGATGACGCTGATGGAGAGAGACATGATGCAGGCAGAGGGTGAGATGGCGCAGGAAGAGAGAGAGATGACACATGCTAAGAGAGAGATGGCGCAGGTGGAGGGAGATATGATGCAGGCAGACAGTGAGATGACACATGCAAAGAGAGAGATGAAGCAGGTGGAAAGAGACATGATGCAGGCAGAGGGTGTGATGGCGCAGGCAGAGAGAGATGACACACGCAAAAAGAAAGATGCCACAGGTGGAGAGAGACATGATGCAGGCAGAGGGTGAGATGGTACAGGCAGAGAGTGAGATGACACATGCAAAGAGAGAGATGACACAGGTGGAGAGAGACATGATGCAGGCAAAGGGTTAGATGGCGCAGGCAGAGAGTCACATGACGCTGGTGAAGACAGACATGATGCAGGTAGAGAGTGAGATACACAAATAGAGAGATGGTACAGGCAGAGAGAGAGATGACACACGCAAAGAGATAGATGAAGCTGGTGGAGAGACACATGATGCAGGCAGAGAGTGAGATGGCGCAGGCAGAGAGTCACATGACGCTGGTGGAGAGAGACATGATGCAGGTAGAGAGTGAGATACACAAAGAGAGAGATGGTACAGGCAGAGAGTGAGATGACAGACGCAAAGAGAGAGATGACGCTGGTGGAGACAAATATGATGCAGGCAGAGGGTGAGATGGCGTAGGCAGAGAGAGAGAGGACACATGCAAAGAGAGAGATGGCGCAGGTGGAGGGAGACATGATGCAGGCAGACAGTGAGATGACACATGCAAAGAGAGAGATAAAGCAGGTGGAGAGAGACAGGATGCAGGCAGAGGGTGTGATGGCGCAGGCAGAGAGAGAGATGACACACGCAAAGAGAAAGATGCCGCAGGTGGAGAGAGACATGATGCAGGCAGAGGGTGAGATGGTACAGGCAGAGAGTGAGATGACACACGCAAAGAGAGAGATGACACAGGTGGAGAGAGACATGATGCAGGCAGAGGGTGAGATGGCGCAGGCAGAGAGTCACATGACGCTGGTGTAGAGAGACATGATGCAGGTAGAGAGTGAGATACACAAAGAGAGAAATGGTACAGGCAGAGAGAGAGATGACACATGCAAAGAGAGAGATGACGCTGGTGAAGAGAGATATGATGCAGGCAGAGGGTGAGATGGCGCAGGCAGAGTGTAACATGACGCCGGTGGAGAGAGACATGAAGCAGGTAGAGAGTGAGATACACAGAGAGAGAGATGCTACAGGCATAGAGTGAGATGACACACGCAAAGACAGAGAGGACGCTGGTGGAGAGAGACATGATGCAGACAGAGGATGAGATGGCGCAGGGAGAGAGAGAGATGACACATGCAAAGAGAGAGATGGCGCAGGTGGAGGGAGACATGATGCAGGCAGACAGTGAGATGAAACATGCAAAGAGAGAGATGGCGCAGGTGGAGGGAGACATGATGCAGTCAGAGGGGAGATGACACACACAAAGAGAGAGATGACGCTGATGGAGAGAGACATGATGCAGGCAGAGGGTGAGATGGTGCAGGAAGAGAGAGAGATGACACATGCAAAGAGAGAGATGGCGCAGGTGGAGGGAGACATGATGCAGGCAGACAGTGAGATGACACATGCAAAGAGAGAGATGAAGCAGGTGGAGAGAGACATGATGCAGGCAGAGGGTGTGATGGTGCAGGCAGAGAGAGAGATGACACACGCAAAAAGAAAGATGCCACAGGTGGAGAGAGACATGATGCAGGCATAGGGTGAGATGGTACAGGCAGAGAGTGAGATGACACACGCAAAGAGAGAGATGACACAGGTGGAGAGAGACATGATGCAGGCAAAGGGTGAGATGGCGCAGGCAGAGAGTCACATGACGCTGGTGAACACAGACATGATGCAGGTAGAGAGTGAGATACACAAATAGAGAGATGGTACAGGCAGAGAGAGAGATGACACACGCAAAGAGATAGATGAAGCTGGTGGAGAGACACATGATGCAGGCAGAGGGTGAGATGGCGCAGGCAGAGAGTCACATGACGCTGGTGGAGAGAGACATGATGCAGGTAGAGAGTGAGATACACAAAGAGAGAGATGGTACAGGCAGAGAGTGAGATGACAGACGCAAAGAGAGAGATGACGCTGGTGGAGACAAATATGATGCAGGCAGAGGGTGAGATGGCGTAGGCAGAGAGAGAGAGGACACATGCAAAGAGAGAGATGGCGCAGGTGGAGGGAGACATGATGCAGGCAGAGAGTTAGATGACACACGCAAAGAGTGAGATGATGCAGGTGCAGAGAGACATGATGCAGGCAGAGGGTGAGATGGCGAAGGCACAGAGTCACATGACGCTGGTGGAGAGAGACATGATGCAGGCAGACGGTGAGATGGGGCAGGCAGAGAGAGAGATGACACACTCAAAGAGAGAGAGGGCGCAGGTGGAGGGAGACATGATGCAGGCAGAGGGGAGAAGACACACGCAAAGAGAGAGATGACGCAGGTGGAGAGAGACATGATGCCGGCAGACGGTGAGATGGCGCAGGCAGAGAGTCACATGATGCTGGTAGAGAGAGACATGATGCATGCAGAGGGTGAGATACACAAAGAGAGAGATGGTACAGGCAGAGAGTGAGATGACACACGCAAAGAGAGAGATGACGCTGGTGGAGAGAGACGTGATGGAGGCAGAGGGTAAGATGGCACAGGTAGAGAGAAAGATGACACATGCAAAGAGAGAGATGGCGCAGGTGGAGGGAAACATGATGCAGGCAGAGAGTGAGATGACACACGCAAAGAGAGAGATGACGCAGGTGGAGAGAGACATGATGCAGGCAGAGGGTGAGATGGCGCAGGCAGAGAGAGAGATGACATACGCAAAGAGAGAGATGACGCAGGTGGAGAGAGACATGATGCAGGCAGAGGGTGAGATGGGACAGGCAGAGAGTGAGATGACACACTCAAAGAGAGAGATGACCCAGGTGGAGAGAGACATGATGCAGGCAGAGGGTGAGATGGCGCAGGCAGGGAGTCACATGACGCTAGTGGAAAGAGACATGATGCAGGTAGAGAGTGAGATGCACAAAGAGAAAGACGGTACAGGCATAGAGAGAGATGACACACGCAAAGAGAGAGATGACGCTGGTGGAGAGAGACATGATGCAGGCAGAGGGTGAGATGGTGCAGGCAGAGAGTCACATGATGCTGGTGGAGAGAGACATGATGCAGGTAGAGAGTGAGATACATATAGAGAGAGATTCTACAGGCAGAGAGTGAGATGACACACGCAAAGAGAGAGATGACGCTGGTGGAGAGAGATATGATGCAGGCAGAGGATGAGATGGCGCAGGCAGAGAGAGAGATGACACATGCAAAGAGAGAGATGGCGCAGGTGGAGGGAGACATGATGCAGGCAGACAGTGAGATGACACATGCAAAGAGAGAGATGGCGCAGGTGGAGGGAGACATAATGCAGTCAGAGGGGAGATGACACACACAAAGAGAGAGATGACGCTGATGGAGAGAGACATGATGCAGGCAGAGGGTGAGATGGCGCAGGAAGAGAGAGAGATGACACATGCTAAGAGAGAGATGGCGCAGGTGGAGGGAGATATGATGCAGGCAGACAGTGAGATGACACATGCAAAGAGAGAGATGAAGCAGGTGGAAAGAGACATGAGGCAGGCAGAGGGTGTGATGGTGCAGGCAGAGAGAGATGACACACGCAAAAAGAAAGATGCCACAGGTGGAGAGAGACATGATGCAGGCAGAGGGTGAGATGGTACAGGCAGAGAGTGAGATGACACATGCAAAGAGAGAGATGACACAGGTGGAGAGAGACATGATGCAGGCAAAGGGTTAGATGGCGCAGGCAGAGAGTCACATGACGCTGGTGAAGACAGACATGATGCAGGTAGAGAGTGAGATACACAAATAGAGAGATGGTACAGGCAGAGAGAGAGATGACACACGCAAAGAGATAGATGAAGCTGGTGGAGAGACACATGATGCAGGCAGAGAGTGAGATGGCGCAGGCAGAGAGTCACATGACGCTGGTGGAGAGAGACATGATGCAGGTAGAGAGTGAGATACACAAAGAGAGAGATGGTACAGGCAGAGAGTGAGATGACAGACGCAAAGAGAGAGATGACGCTGGTGGAGACAAATATGATGCAGGCAGAGGGTGAGATGGCGTAGGCAGAGAGAGAGAGGACACATGCAAAGAGAGAGATGGCGCAGGTGGAGGGAGACATGATGCAGGCAGACAGTGAGATGACACATGCAAAGAGAGAGATAAAGCAGGTGGAGAGAGACAGGATGCAGGCAGAGGGTGTGATGGCGCAGGCAGAGAGAGAGATGACACACGCAAAGAGAAAGATGCCGCAGGTGGAGAGAGACATGATGCAGGCAGAGGGTGAGATGGTACAGGCAGAGAATGAGATGACACACGCAAAGAGAGAGATGACACAGGTGGAGAGAGACATGATGCAGGCAGAGGGTGAGATGGCGCAGGCAGAGAGTCACATGACGCTGGTGTAGAGAGACATGATGCAGGTAGAGAGTGAGATACACAAAGAGAGAAATGGTACAGGCAGAGAGAGAGATGACACATGCAAAGAGAGAGATGACGCTGGTGAAGAGAGATATGATGCAGGCAGAGGGTGAGATGGCGCAGGCAGAGTGTAACATGACGCCGGTGGAGAGAGACATGAAGCAGTGTTGGAAATGGGATCCCCGGCTGGCCAGGGCTTTCGCCAAAGTCAGTCAGAGACCACCACACCCAAGTCAGGGCAAGGGAGTTACACGCCAAGATAACCCCTACTCACCCTCTAGGTAACGTGGCGCGAGCAGCAAGGCTAAACTTGGAGGCGATGTAGGCTAAGTATTTGCGCACGCACCCCAGCAACAACAACCAAAGGCCCACCACAAAGGAAACTCCACACAAGGTTATATAAAAATAGCCTTTGTATTACACCAAAACACATTAGATAAAACACACACTTTACAATGTGCCAGAGGCACGGGCAGAATTTACAAGGGGATATTTACAAGACAGGGCCACCTGGACCACTGTCAGGAATCAGAAGTAGCACTTTCAGAAATAGCACTTAGCAGGTAAAATCACTGTAGCACACAATAAAAATAGAGCACACAACCAGTCACTACTGGTAACAGGACCTCACTAGCACCACCTGTACTAGGGAGAAAACAACCACCTATGTATCACAATACCTGTAGGGGTGTAAGAGGAAAACACATGATGCAATGCATAACATTCATTCAGAGGTGTAACAATAAAACACAGTTGCGCAAAACTCACCAGTCACCACCTGTGACTGTCCCTGTGTCCCAATGTCAGGGCCTAAACGTGGCAGTTGCCCACAAAGTGCTGGGCAACTGGTGCAGGGAAAGTTAGGGCACTGTGGAGCCTCTCTGGCTCAGAAGTAAATCAAAATGCCCCCCTAGAGCCTCTCTGGACTCTTGCAAATGTGGCACCAACGTTGGAGTCCCCCTCTGGGGACTCGAAATCAATGAAGGCCCCTTGCGCCCCTCTCAGGGCTCTAAACAAATAAAGGTGATGCCCCCTGAGCCTCTCAGGGCTATTAACATCAATAAGGGCCGCCACAAGCCTCTCGGGCTCTTAGAAACAATGCTGTTCTGAGCCTCGCAGGCTCTACGTAAAGAAATGCCCCACTGGTTGGGGCGAGCACACAGGGGGGGCGGGCACCGACAATATGCCCCGACGCCCCCCTCTCTCGCAAATGGCCGCCGGAGCCCTTCGTGGACTCAATCAAGAATGCCCCCCAAGAGCCCTGCAGGCTCTAAGAACAAATGCCCCGGTTGCTGGAGCCTCTCTTAGGCTCTAAGGACAAATGCCCCGGTTGCTGGAGCCTCTCTTAGGCTCTAAGGACTGCCTTGGGGGAGCCTCGAGAACTGGAGCAGCACTCACCGGGTTCTGCTGATGCTCCCTCGGTCTGGGGAGTAGCGCGTCTCCTCTGCCCGGCGGCTCTTCTTCTCCCCGGGGCTCTCCCTTCACATGGAGCCCCGGCAGGCAGCAGCTTCCGCCTGCCTCTCTCCTGCCCCCGGCCTGCCTGACTTCCGGGTCGCGGCTGCGGGGGCGGGACTTCCGGTCGGCCCGCTCTCCGATTGGCCGGCCGGCAAGAACACTTCCGGGTCGCACTTGGCAGCGTCCCGGCAACGTTTTTAAACACCCCGGGCTGCGGCGGTGAATCTCGAGGGGCAATGCCGGGTGGGCACCGGCCTTAAATTAAATTAAGAAGCGAGGTGGGCACTCGCAAATTCGAATAAAGGGGCACAGCCCAAAAAGGGCAATAACAACAACCACAGGTGTGGCGTGGGCAGCCGCGAACCGGCGGCAGCACGCAGAGCGGCCCCTGCTTTCCCCACGCAAAATGCGGGGCGGGAAAGCGCGATCGGCAACCGAACAGGTAAATGCCGGATGGGCACCGGCCTCCCGCAGACCACGCGCTCCCAAGCGCCAGGGGCATCAATAAAGCGCTCTCAGCGCTAGGAACAGGGTCACAGCGCTCCCAAGCACTACAAGTGGAAAGTAAAGCGCTCCAAGCGCTATAAGCCAAAGAAAAGCGCTCTCAAGCGCTAGGGAGCCCTCAGTTCAGCAATAAAGTCCTTGTAGGCTGGCAGGGGGGCAAGGCTGGGCCCAGAGCCAGCACACTGGGTCTCCAGGCAGGGAGACACCCCAAGTGGCGGTCCTCTGGCCCAGCAGCAGCAGCAACAGCCCCCTCAGGATCCTGGAAAAGAGAGAACAACTTCTGTGGGGACACAGCCCCATTTTTATACAGTGCATTCCTTTGTTCAAGGGTGCAGAGTGGGGGCGGAACCAGTCGCAGCTGGTTCTTGAGTACTCTGTTTACCTCAACCACCCTCTCTATTCAGTGGCAGGGCTTGGGTCATTAGACTCTCCACAGGGGGGCGGAGCCAGCATTGTGTGGGGAAAACCCAGCCCATCCAGGACACAGGTACACTCCTCCCACACATTACTCATGCAAATCTCCCACTCACCACCGGGCAGACCCATCCAGACTTCCTGGAGCCTGGCATGCCAGCCAGCTCCAGCCAATCACACGCCAGCACCCTCACAGCACAGCCATGTCTAGAAATGGCGCTTCCCTACTAGACACATACATGCTGCATACACCGTTGCGCAGCATTCACTCACACGAGTTCACACATACCAGACTCAAGCCTGTACACCCCACGCATCAGGAACTACCAGGGACACATACATTCCCCATGCATTCCTATGGGCGGGCAGGCCTAGCTCAGCACATGCACTCAGAGTGCGCACGCACTTTCCACTGGGACACAGTGAAAGTGCGCAGAATCCCAAAAATCACCATTGCCAGGTCACCATTTCACGCAAAAAGTCTAGGGGTGAACCTGCCCTAAGGGCCAAAGTCCAACATAACCCCCTTCCAGCCAAAACGCAGGGGAGACCAATCACCACCGTGATGGACTTCCCTGCTTGGGGCGATAGAACACGGACGCAGGCCCGCAACTGCAGGGACACCCTCCTGTTCTACGCCACGGTGAACCCATGGGATTCCTTCTAGAACCACTATCCGGACCAACTGGGCTACCCCACTGGTACTCCCGAGCTGTCCGCGGCCAGGACCAGGCCCTGGGCCACCCAGGTGCCACTGGTCCTTGCCAATTCGCAGAGCGGGGGGTAGTAACCCCTGGCACATAGCGGCCATTTTCCACTCTTCCTGTCTGCAAGACAGGACTAGACTGCCACTGGTTCTCCAGCCTAAGGCCTACAACCTCAGGCGGACCAGGAGTCTCAGGGAAGGCTCTCCTCCCCTTACCTCTTCTTCTAGGGTTCCTCCTCCCTCTGCGAGGGGTACCCCTAGAACGCCATTCCAACCCAGGACTTATCCACTCAGGTTGCACCGGGGTCAGAGGTGGGCTCTCCCACCCTCTGCACCCCCTTCCAGAGGTCTGCCCTCTCCCACCTGGAGAAGTTCCTCTGGAAGAAGAACCGGTCAGGACACTGGTTACAGTCGTCCTACCCTTCAGGTCAGGCTGATCCTGAACCTGGCCTTCCAACCTCTGGTCTAAAACCTTCGGTGGAACAATTGCCTGGCACTCCAGGACTTCTGGGGACTTACACTCCATCCCCCTGAGGCTAACAAATGAGACATATGTTGTGTGACTGTCTGTCTGGCGCAGATCTCCCGCCCTCTGTCCACCTGACAGTGCGTGACGATCCCCCAGACCAGAAGTGGTGTTACCATGGTCACTACACGGGAACCTAGCCCAACTGGGTAGTCCCTGACCCACTGGTCCTTCCACTGGGGAACTCCCCCAATCACTCCTCACTCTGGACTCCTGTACCCTCCCTACCGGAGCGGTACTGCCAGACTCTAGAACCATAGGAGCTCTGGTTACAGACGCTCCAGGTCCTCTACTCACTAGGAGATCTTCCTCAAGTGGACTAACAGGACAGCCTAGGTCCCCAACCTGGTGTTCCCTACAGAAACCATCCAAGTCCTGAGGCAGGGCTTCGGGCGTCCGGGGAACCTCGGTCTCCCCCTCACTCCTGCTCCACTGAGCCAGGCAGTGAGCCCCTACACCCTCCTCGCTATCCTGGGACCTAGCTGGGCTACACTGAGCCTCCTCCACCACGCTGGGCTGGAAGATACCTGAACCACTACTTTTGGAGTCACTCCCTAATGACTCTAGAGAACCTTTAGCACTCTCCCAGCGGTCTGCTTCATCTGCAAGCTCACTTGGACTAAGGGATTCAGACTTCAACAGGTGCTGGCGCAACTCTGGACAAACAACATTGAGCAACTGCTCTTTGAGAAACATATTCAGTACTCCGTCTCTCTCATCATCCGAGCTAGCCTCCAGCCAATCCCACATTGCATCAGAACAGTCATCCATAAAAAACCCCCAACTCTGATGAGGCAGTTTCCTACTGCCCCTGAACTTCAACCTTAACTCCTCCTCTTGGGAACAAGGGACCATACGTTGGGCACGGGGTAGGGGACTTTCTGCACTGAAGTCTAAACAGCTGCCACCACTGGACTCAGCCCTCCCTGGGGAATCCAGAAAATTAAAACTGCGCGCAGGGGATAGTCTATCCTCCAGAGCTACTTTGCCTCTGGTGGAGGCCCTCTCAGCCTCCTCTATCCTTTCCTGCGCTAAGACCCTCTCGGTCTCTAGCTGTTGCTTCCTAAGCTCCAGCTGCGCCATAGCCTGGGCATGCTCCAACCTGAGCCTCTCTAAGGCCAGCTGGTGCTCCCTTTCTTTCCTCCTATCTTCCAGCTCCTCTGGGGACAGGGAAAGGGATGAGGCGCTGCCTCCTACGCTGGACCCAGCAAGGGACTGCCTATCTAGGGGGTCCTCACTCTCTACTGGCATCCAGGTGCTGTCATCTTCTTCCTCCTCTTCTGAATCTTCAGGGCTCCCCACAGACCCACCACCCTCCTGGTGTGGGGCCCAGGCCCTTTCCTCACTGCGCTCACGATCCCAGTGACCCTCTTGCCATCTGACCAGGCGGTCCCTAAGGTCGTACCAGTTTAACTCACCCCTCCCTAGGTCTCTCTCCTCACAGAACCTTACCAGCTCCCACGTACTGTAGGTATCTAGATCACTGAAATCAAAAACAAGATCCATTCTGGCAGACGTTCTGGAGACAAGATCACACAGGGAACCTAGGGGTCTGAGCTAACACAGGAGTACACAATTCACAAAGGTATCAGCAAGCTCTCTACCCCAGAGAACTCACACTCACTTGCCTAGTGCCACACACCATTCATCCACACACAACCCTCCCCTCGGACTGGTAAGGCAGTTTCTACCACCCCTGATTCCTCAACCTGACCACAAGTGACACAGGTACCGACTCTGGGCGCAGGGTAGGGGACAAATGTACTGACACAATTACACAATGGATACCTTCAGGAGAAGAAAATATGAAACTTCAAAAAAAAACAATCCCCTAAAATGTGGTCATCTAAAATGCAGAGTTTTTGTGGTGCAGCCAGCTGCTACCAAGGTACAACGCAAACACAAATCCTTATCCCGCCGCTTGCCGCCAATGTTGGAAATGGGATCCCCGGCTGGCCAGGGCTTTCGCCAAAGTCAGTCAGAGACCACCACACCCAAGTCAGGGCAAGGGAGTTACACGCCAAGATAACCCCTACTCACCCTCTAGGTAACGTGGCGCGAGCAGCAAGGCTAAACTTGGAGGCGATGTAGGCTAAGTATTTGCGCACGCACCCCAGCAACAACAACCAAAGGCCCACCACAAAGGAAACTCCACACAAGGTTATATAAAAATAGCCTTTGTATTACACCAAAACACATTAGATAAAACACACACTTTACAATGTGCCAGAGGCACGGGCAGAATTTACAAGGGGATATTTACAAGACAGGGCCACCTGGACCACTGTCAGGAATCAGAAGTAGCACTTTCAGAAATAGCACTTAGCAGGTAAAATCACTGTAGCACACAATAAAAATAGAGCACACAACCAGTCACTACTGGTAACAGGACCTCACTAGCACCACCTGTACTAGGGAGAAAACAACCACCTATGTATCACAATACCTGTAGGGGTGTAAGAGGAAAACACATGATGCAATGCATAACATTCATTCAGAGGTGTAACAATAAAACACAGTTGCGCAAAACTCACCAGTCACCACCTGTGACTGTCCCTGTGTCCCAATGTCAGGGCCTAAACGTGGCAGTTGCCCACAAAGTGCTGGGCAACTGGTGCAGGGAAAGTTAGGGCACTGTGGAGCCTCTCTGGCTCAGAAGTAAATCAAAATGCCCCCCTAGAGCCTCTCTGGACTCTTGCAAATGTGTCACCAACGTTGGAGTCCCCCTCTGGGGACTCGAAATCAATGAAGGCCCCTTGCGCCCCTCTCAGGGCTCTAAACAAATAAAGGTGATGCCCCCTGAGCCTCTCAGGGCTATTAACATCAATAAGGGCCGCCACAAGCCTCTCGGGCTCTTAGAAACAATGCTGTTCTGAGCCTCGCAGGCTCTACGTAAAGAAATGCCCCACTGGTTGGGGCGAGCACACAGGGGGGGCGGGCACCGACAATATGCCCCGACGCCCCCCTCTCTCGCAAATGGCCGCCGGAGCCCTTCGTGGACTCAATCAAGAATGCCCCCCAAGAGCCCTGCAGGCTCTAAGAACAAATGCCCCGGTTGCTGGAGCCTCTCTTAGGCTCTAAGGACAAATGCCCCGGTTGCTGGAGCCTCTCTTAGGCTCTAAGGACTGCCTTGGGGGAGCCTCGAGAACTGGAGCAGCACTCACCGGGTTCTGCTGATGCTCCCTCGGTCTGGGGAGTAGCGCGTCTCCTCTGCCCGGCGGCTCTTCTTCTCCCCGGGGCTCTCCCTTCACATGGAGCCCCGGCAGGCAGCAGCTTCCGCCTGCCTCTCTCCTGCCCCCGGCCTGCCTGACTTCCGGGTCGCGGCTGCGGGGGCGGGACTTCCGGTCGGCCCGCTCTCCGATTGGCCGGCCGGCAAGAACACTTCCGGGTCGCACTTGGCAGCGTCCCGGCAACGTTTTTAAACACCCCGGGCTGCGGCGGTGAATCTCGAGGGGCAATGCCGGGTGGGCACCGGCCTTAAATTAAATTAAGAAGCGAGGTGGGCACTCGCAAATTCGAATAAAGGGGCACAGCCCAAAAAGGGCAATAACAACAACCACAGGTGTGGCGTGGGCAGCCGCGAACCGGCGGCAGCACGCAGAGCGGCCCCTGCTTTCCCCACGCAAAATGCGGGGCGGGAAAGCGCGATCGGCAACCGAACAGGTAAATGCCGGATGGGCACCGGCCTCCCGCAGACCACGCGCTCCCAAGCGCCAGGGGCATCAATAAAGCGCTCTCAGCGCTAGGAACAGGGTCACAGCGCTCCCAAGCGCTACAAGTGGAAAGTAAAGCGCTCCAAGCGCTATAAGCCAAAGAAAAGCGCTCTCAAGCGCTAGGGAGCCCTCAGTTCAGCAATAAAGTCCTTGTAGGCTGGCAGGGGGGCAAGGCTGGGCCCAGAGCCAGCACACTGGGTCTCCAGGCAGGGAGACACCCCAAGTGGCGGTCCTCTGGCCCAGCAGCAGCAGCAACAGCCCCCTCAGGATCCTGGAAAAGAGAGAACAACTTCTGTGGGGACACAGCCCCATTTTTATACAGTGCATTCCTTTGTTCAAGGGTGCAGAGTGGGGGCGGAACCAGTCGCAGCTGGTTCTTGAGTACTCTGTTTACCTCAACCACCCTCTCTATTCAGTGGCAGGGCTTGGGTCATTAGACTCTCCACAGGGGGGCGGAGCCAGCATTGTGTGGGGAAAACCCAGCCCATCCAGGACACAGGTACACTCCTCCCACACATTACTCATGCAAATCTCCCACTCACCACCGGGCAGACCCATCCAGACTTCCTGGAGCCTGGCATGCCAGCCAGCTCCAGCCAATCACACGCCAGCACCCTCACAGCACAGCCATGTCTAGAAATGGCGCTTCCCTACTAGACACATACATGCTGCATACACCGTTGCGCAGCATTCACTCACACGAGTTCACACATACCAGACTCAAGCCTGTACACCCCACGCATCAGGAACTACCAGGGACACATACATTCCCCATGCATTCCTATGGGCGGGCAGGCCTAGCTCAGCACATGCACTCAGAGTGCGCACGCACTTTCCACTGGGACACAGTGAAAGTGCGCAGAATCCCAAAAATCACCATTGCCAGGTCACCATTTCACGCAAAAAGTCTAGGGGTGAACCTGCCCTAAGGGCCAAAGTCCAACAAGCAGGTAGAGAGTGAGATACACAGAGAGAGAGATGCTACAGGCATAGAGTGAGATGACACACGCAAAGACAGAGAGGACGCTGGTGGAGAGAGACATGATGCAGACAGAGGATGAGATGGCGCAGGGAGAGAGAGAGATGACACATGCAAAGAGAGAGATGGCGCAGGTGGAGGGAGACATGATGCAGGCAGACAGTGAGATGAAACATGCAAAGAGAGAGATGGCGCAGGTGGAGGGAGACATGATGCAGTCAGAGGGGAGATGACACACACAAAGAGAGAGATGACGCTGATGGAGAGAGACATGATGCAGGCAGAGGGTGAGATGGTGCAGGAAGAGAGAGAGATGACACATGCAAAGAGAGAGATGGCGCAGGTGGAGGGAGACATGATGCAGGCAGACAGTGAGATGACACATGCAAAGAGAGAGATGAAGCAGGTGGAGAGAGACATGATGCAGGCAGAGGGTGTGATGGTGCAGGCAGAGAGAGAGATGACACACGCAAAAAGAAAGATGCCACAGGTGGAGAGAGACATGATGCAGGCATAGGGTGAGATGGTACAGGCAGAGAGTGAGATGACACACGCAAAGAGAGAGATGACACAGGTGGAGAGAGACATGATGCAGGCAAAGGGTGAGATGGCGCAGGCAGAGAGTCACATGACGCTGGTGAAGACAGACATGATGCAGGTAGAGAGTGAGATACACAAATAGAGAGATGGTACAGGCAGAGAGAGAGATGACACACGCAAAGAGATAGATGAAGCTGGTGGAGAGACACATGATGCAGGCAGAGGGTGAGATGGCGCAGGCAGAGAGTCACATGACGCTGGTGGAGAGAGACATGATGCAGGTAGAGAATGAGATACACAAAGAGAGAGATGGTACAGGCAGAGAGTGAGATGACAGACGCAAAGAGAGAGATGACACTGGTGGAGACAAATATGATGCAGGCAGAGGGTGAGATGGCGTAGGCAGAGAGAGAGAGGACACATGCAAAGAGAGAGATGGCGCAGGTGGAGGGAGACATGATGCAGGCAGAGAGTTAGATGACACACGCAAAGAGAGAGATGATGCAGGTGCAGAGAGACATGATGCAGGCAGAGGGTGAGATGGCGAAGGCACAGAGTCACATGACGCTGGTGGAGAGAGACATGATGCAGGCAGACGGTGAGATGGGGCAGGCAGAGAGAGAGATGACACACTCAAAGAGAGAGAGGGCGCAGGTGGAGGGAGACATGATGCAGGCAGAGGGGAGAAGACACACGCAAAGAGAGAGATGACGCAGGTGGAGAGAGACATGATGCCGGCAGACGGTGAGATGGCGCAGGCAGAGAGTCACATGATGCTGGTAGAGAGAGACATGATGCATGCAGAGGGTGAGATACACAAAGAGAGAGATGGTACAGGCAGAGAGTGAGATGACACACGCAAAGAGAGAGATGACGCTGGTGGAGAGAGACGTGATGGAGGCAGAGGGTGAGATGGCACAGGTAGAGAGAAAGATGACACATGCAAAGAGAGAGATGGCGCAGGTGGAGGGAAACATGATGCAGGCAGAGAGTGAGATGACACACGCAAAGAGAGAGATGACGCAGGTGGAGAGAGACATGATGCAGGCAGAGGGTGAGATGGCGCAGGCAGAGAGAGAGATGACATACGCAAAGAGAGAGATGACGCAGGTGGAGAGAGACATGATGCAGGCAGAGGGTGAGATGGGACAGGCAGAGAGTGAGATGACACACTCAAAGAGAGAGATGACCCAGGTGGAGAGAGACATGATGCAGGCAGAGGGTGAGATGGCGCAGGCAGAGAGTCACATGACGCTAGTGGAAAGAGACATGATGCAGGTAGAGAGTGAGATGCACAAAGAGAAAGACGGTACAGGCATAGAGAGAGATGACACACGCAAAGAGAGAGATGACGCTGGTGGAGAGAGACATGATGCAGGCAGAGGGTGAGATGGTGCAGGCAGAGAGTCACATGATGCTGGTGGAGAGAGACATGATGCAGGTAGAGAGTGAGATACATATAGAGAGAGATTCTACAGGCAGAGAGTGAGATGACACACGCAAAGAGAGAGATGACGCTGGTGGAGAGAGATATGATGCAGGCAGAGGATGAGATGGTGCAGGCAGAGAGAGAGATGACACATGCAAAGAGAGAGATGGCGCAGGTGGAGGGAGACATGATGCAGTCAGAGGGGAGATGACACACGCAAAGAGAGAGATGACGCTGATGGAGAGATACATGATGCAGGCAGAGGGTGGGATGGCGCAGGCAGAGAGTCACTTGACGCTGGTGGAGAGAGACATGATGCAGGTAGAGAGTGAGATACACAAAGTGAGAGATGGTACAGGCAGAGAGTGAGATGACACACGCAAAGAGAGAGATGACGCTGGTGGAGAGAGACATGATGCAGGCAGAGTGTGAGATGGTGCAGGGAGATAGAGAGATGACACATGCAAAGAGAGAGATGGCGCAGGTGGAGGGAAACATGATGCAGTCAGAGGGGAGATGACACACGCAAAGAGAGAGATGACACTGATGGAGAGAGACATGATGCAGGCAGAGTGTGAGATGGCGCAGGCAGAGAGTCACATGTTGCTGCTGGATTGAGACATGATGCAGGTTGAGAGTGGGATACACAAAGAGAGATATGGTGCAGGAACAGAGAGTAAGATGACACACGCAAAGAGAGAAATGACGCTGGTGGAGAGAGACATGATGCAGGCAGAGGGTGAGATGGAGCAGGGAGAGAGAGAGATAACACATGCAAAGAGAGAGATGGCGCAGGTGGAGGGAGACATGATGCAGGCAGAGGGTGTGATGGCGCAGGCAGAGAGAGAGATGACGCACGCAAAGAGAGAGGTGAAGCAGGTGGATAGAAACATGATGCAGGGAGAGGGTGTGATGGCGCAGGCAGAGAGAGAGATGACGCACGCAAAGAGAGAGGTGACACAGGTGGAGAGAGACATGATGCAGGGAGAGGGTGAGATGGCGCAGGCAGAGAGTCACATGACGCTGGTGTAGAGAGACATGATGCAGGTAGAAAGTGAGATACACAAAGAGAGAGATGGTACAGGCAGAGAGAGAGATGACACATGCAAAGAGAGAGATGAAGCTGGTGGAGAGACACATAATGCAGGCAGAGGGTGAGATGGCGCAGGCAGAGAGTCACATGACGCTGGTGGAGAGAGACATGATGCAGGTAGAGAGTGAGATACACAAAGAGAGAGATGGTACAGGCAGAGAGTGAGATGACACATGCAAAGAGAGAGATGAGGCTGGTGGAGAGAGACATGATGCAGGCAGAGGATGAGATGGCGCAGGCAGAGAGAGAGATGACACATGCAAAGAGAGAGATGGCGCAGGTGGAGGGAGACATGATGCAGGTAGAGGGGAGATGACACACGCAAAGAGAGCGATGACGCTGGTGGAGAGAGACATGATGCAGGCAGAGGGTGAGATGGCGCAGGCAGAGAGTCACATGATGCTGGTGGAGAGAGACATGATGCAGGTAGAGAGTGAGATACACAAAGAGAGAGATGGTACAGGCAGAGAGAGAGATGACACACGCAAAGAGAGAGATGACGCAGGTGGAGAGAGACATGATGCAGGCAGAGGGTGAGATGGCGCAGGCAGAGAGAGAGATGACATACGCAAAGAGAGAGATGACGCAGGTGGAGGGAGACATGATGCAGGCAGAGGGTGAGATGGGACAGGCAGAGAGTGAGATGACACACTCAAAGAGAGAGATGACGCTGGTGGAGAGAGACATGATGCAGGCAGAGGGTGAGATGGTGCAGGTAGAGAGTCACATGATGCTGGTGGAGAGAGACATGATGCAGGTAGAGAGTGAGATACACATAGAGAGAGATGCTACAGGCAGAGAGTGAGATGACACACGCAAAGAGAGAGATGACGCTGGTGGAGAGAGACATGATGCAGGCAGAGGGTGAGATGGCGCAGGCAGAGAGAGAAATGACACAGGCAAAGAGAGAGATGGCGCAGGTGAAGGGAGACATGATGTAGTCAGAGGGGATATGACACACGCAAAGAGAGAGATGACGCTGATGGAGAGAGACATGATTCAGGCAGAGGGTGGGATGGCGCAGGCAGAGAGTCACTTGATGCTGGTGGAGAGAGACATGATGCAGGTAGAGAGTGAGATTCACAAAGAGAGAGATGTACAGGCAGAGAGTGAGATGACACACGCAAAGAGAGAGATGACGCTGGTGGAGAGAGACATGATGCAGGCAGAGGGTGAGATGGCGCAGGCAGAGAGTCACATGTTGCTGGTGGAGAGAGACATGATGCAGGTAGAGAGTGAGATACACAAAGAGAGAGCTGGTCCAGGCAGAGAGTAAGATGACACACGCAAAGAGAGAGATGACGCTGGTGGAGAGAGACATGATACAGGCAGAGGGTGAGATGGCGCAGGCAGAGAGTCACATGACGCTGGTGGAGAGAGACATGATGCAGGTAGAGAGTGAGATACGCAAAGTGAGAGATGGTACAGGCAGAGAGTGAGATGACACACGCAAAGAGAGAGATGACGCTGGTGGAGAGAGACATAATTCAGGCAGAGGGTGAGATGGTGCAGGGAGAGAGAGAGATGACACATGCAAAGAGAGAAATGGCGCAGGTGGAGGGAGACATGATGCAGGGAGACAGTGAGATGACAAACGCAAAGAGAGAGATGAAGCAGATGGAGAGAGACATGATGCAGGCAGAGGGTGAGATGGCGCAGACAGAGAGAGAGATGACACACGCAAAGAGAAAGATGACGCAGGTGGAGAGAGACATGATGCAGGCAGAGGCTGAGATGGTACAGGCAGAGAGTGAGATGACACACGCAAAGAGAGAGATGACACAGGTGGAGAAAGACATGATGCAGGCAGGGGGTGGGATGGCGCAGGCAGAGAGAGAGATGACGCTGATGGAGAGCGACATGATGCAGGCAGAGGGTGGGATGGCACAGGCAGAGAGTCACTTGACGCTGGTGGAGAGAGACATGATGCAGGTAGAGAGTGAGATACACAAAGTGAGAGATGGTACAGGCAGAGAGTGAGATGACACACGCAAAGAGAGAGATGACGCTGGTGGAGAGAGACATGATGCAGGCAGAGGGTGAGATGGAGCAGGCAGAGAGTAACATGACGCTGGTGGAGAGAGACATGATGCAGGTAGAGAGTGAGATACACAAAGTGAGAGATGGTACAGGCAGAGAGTGAGATGACACACGCAAAGAGAGAGATGACGCTGGTGGAGAGAGACAAGATGCAGGCAGAGTGTGAGATGGTGCAGGGAGATAGAGAGATGACACATGCAAAGAGAGAGATGGCGCAGGTGGAGGGAAACATGATGCAGTCAGAGGGGAGATGACACACGCAAAGAGAGAGATGACACTGATGGAGAGAGACATGATGCAGGCAGAGTGTGAGATGGCGCAGGCAGAGAGTCACTTGACGTTGGTGGAGAGAGACATGATGCAGGTAGAGAGTGAAATACACAAAGAGAGAGATGGAACAGGCAGAGAGTGAGATGACACACGCAAAGAGAGAGATGACGCTGGTGGATAGAGACATGATGCAGGCAGAGGGCGAGATGGCGCACGCAGAGAGTCACATGTTGCTGCTGGAGAGAGACATGATGCAGGTTGAGAGTGGGATACACAAAGAGAGATATGGTGCAGGAACAGAGAGTAAGATGACACACGCAAAGAGAGAGATGACGCTGGTGGAGAGAGACATGATGCAGGCAGAGGGTGAGATGGAGCAGGGAGAGAGAGAGATAACACATGCAAAGAGAGAAATGGCGCAGGTGGAGGGAGACATGATGCAGGCAGACATTGAGATGACACATGCAAAGAGAGAGATGAAGCAGGTGGAGAGAGACATGATGCAGGCAGAGGGTGTGATGGCGCAGGCAGAGAGAGAGATGATACACGCAAAGAGAGAGGTGACACAGGTGGAGAGAGACATGATGCAGGCAGAGGGTGAGATGGCGCAGGCAGAGAGTCACATGACGCTGGTGTAGAGAGACATGATGCAGGTAGAAAGTGAGATACACAAAGAGAGAGATGGTACAGGCAGAGAGAGAGATGACACATGCAAAGAGAGAGATGAAGCTGGTGGAGAGACACATAATGCAGGCAGAGGGTGAGATGGCGCAGGCAGAGAGTCACATGAAACTGGTGGAGAGAGACATGATGCAGGTAGAGAGTGAGATACACAAAGAGAGAGATGGTACAGGCAGAGAGTGAGATGACACATGCAAAGAGAGAGATGAGGCTGGTGGAGAGAGACATGATGCAGGCAGAGGATGAGATGGCGCAGGCAGAGAGAGAGATGACACATGCAAAGAGAGAGATGGCGCAGGTGGAGGGAGACATGATGCAGGTAGAGGGGAGATGACACACGCAAAGAGAGCGATGACGCTGGTGGAGAGAGACATGATGCAGGCAGAGGGTGAGATGGCGCAGGCAGAGAGTCACATGATGCTGGTGGAGAGAGACATGATGCAGGTAGAGAGTGAGATACACAAAGAGAGAGATGGTACAGGCAGAGAGAGAGATGACACACGCAAAGAGAGAGATGACGCTGGTGGAGAGAGACGTGATGGAGGCAGAGGGTGAGATGGCAGAGGCAGAGAGAGAGATGACACATGCAAAGAGAGAGATGGCGCAGGTGGAGGGAAACATGATGCAGGCGGAGAGTGAGATGACATACGCAAAGAGAGAGATGAAGCAGGTGGAGAGAGACATGATGCAGGCAGAGGGTGAGATGGCGCAGGCAGAGAGAGAGATGACATACGCAAAGAGAGAGATGACGCAGGTGGAGAGAGACATGATGCAGGCAGAGGGTGAGATGGGACAGGCAGAGAGTGAGATGACACACTCAAAGAGAGAGATGACGCTGGTGGAGAGAGACATGATGCAGGCAGAGGGTGAGATGGCGCAGGTAGAGAGTCACATGATGCTGGTGGAGAGAGACATGATGCAGGTAGAGAGTGAGATACACATAGAGAGAGATGCTGCAGGCAGAGAGTGAGATGACACACGCAAAGAGAGAGATGACGCTGGTGGAGAGAGACATGATGCAGGCAGAGGGTGAGATGGCGCAGGCAGAGAGAGAAATGACACAGGCAAAGAGAGAGATGGCGCAGGTGGAGGGAGACATGATGTAGTCAGAGGGGATATGACACACGCAAAGGGAGAGATGACGCTGATGGAGAGAGACATGATGCAGGCAGAGGGTGGGATGGCGCAGGCAGAGAGTCACTTGATGCTGGTGGAGAGAGACATGATGCAGGTAGAGAGTGAGATTCACAAAGAGAGAGATGGTACAGGCAGAGAGTGAGATGACACACTCAAAGAGAGAGATGACGCTGGCGGAGAGAGACATGATGCAGGCAGAGGGTGAGATGGCGCAGGCAGAGAGTCACATGTTGCTGGTGGAGAGAGACATGATGCAGGTAGAGAGTGAGATACACAAAGAGAGAGCTGGTCCAGGCAGAGAGTGAGATGAAACACGCAAAGAGAGAGATGACGCTGGTGGAGAGAGACATGATACAGGCAGAGGGTGAGATGGCGCAGGCAGAGAGTCACATGACGCTGGTGGAGAGAGACATGATGCAGGTAGAGAGTGAGATACGCAAAGTGAGAGATGGTACAGGCAGAGAGTGAGATGACACACGCAAAGAGAGAGATGACGCTGGTGGAGAGAGACATAATTCAGGCAGAGGGTGAGATGGTGCAGGGAGAGAGAGAGATGACACATGCAAAGAGAGAAATGGCGCAGGTGGAGGGAGACATGATGCAGGGAGACAGTGAGATGACAAACGCAAAGAGAGAGATGAAGCAGATGGAGAGAGACATGATGCAGGCAGAGGGTGAGATGGCGCAGACAGAGAGAGATATGACACACGCAAAGAGAAAGATGACGCAGGTGGAGAGAGACATGATGCAGGCAGAGGCTGAGATGGTACAGGCAGAGAGTGAGATGAAACACGCAAAGAGAGAGATGACGCTGGTGGAGAGAGACATGATACAGGCAGAGGGTGAGATGGCGCAGGCAGAGAGTCACATGACGCTGGTGGAGAGAGACATGATGCAGGTAGAGAGTGAGATACGCAAAGTGAGAGATGGTACAGGCAGAGAGTGAGATGACACACGCAAAGAGAGAGATGACGCTGGTGGAGAGAGACATAATTCAGGCAGAGGGTGAGATGGTGCAGGGAGAGAGTCACATGTTGCTGCTGGAGAGAGACATGATGCAGGTTGAGAGTGGGATACACAAAGAGAGATATGGTACAGGAACAGAGAGTAAGATGACACACGCAAAGAGAGAAATGGCGCAGGTGGAGGGAGACATGATGCAGGGAGACAGTGAGATGACAAACGCAAAGAGAGAGATGAAGCAGATGGAGAGAGACATGATGCAGGCAGAGGGTGAGATGGCGCAGACAGAGAGAGATATGACACACGCAAAGAGAAAGATGACGCAGGTGGAGAGAGACATGATGCAGGCAGAGGCTGAGATGGTACAGGCAGAGAGTGAGATGACACACGCAAAGAGAGAGATGACACAGGTGGAGAAAGACATGATGCAGGCAGGGGGTGGGATGGCGCAGGCAGAGAGTCACATGACGCTGGCGGAGAGAGACATGCTGCAGGTAGAGAGTGAGATACACAAAGAGAGAGATGAAACAGGCAGAGAGTGAGATGACACACGCAAAGAGAGAGATGACGCTGGTGGAGAGAGACATGATGCAGGCAGAGGGTGAGATGGAGCAGGCAGAGAGTCACATGTTGCTGCTGGAGAGAGACATGATGCAGGTTGAGAGTGGGATACACAAAGAGAGATATGGTACAGGAACAGAGAGTAAGATGACACACGCAAAGAGAGAGATGACGCTGGTGGAGAGAGAAATGATGCAGGCAGAGGGGAGATGACACACGCAAAGAGAGAGATGACACTGATGGAGAGAGACATGATGCAGGCAGAGGGTGAGATGGCGCAGGCAGAGAGTCACTTGACGCTGGTGGAGAGAGACATGATGCAGGTAGAGAGTGAGATACACAAAGAGAGAGATGGAACAGGCAGAGAGTGAGATGACACACGCAAAGAGAGAGATGACGCTGGTGGAGAGAGACATGATGCAGGCAGAGGGCGAGATGGCGCAGGCAGAGAGTCACATGTTGCTGCTGGAGAGAGACATGATGCAGGTTGAGAGTGGGATACACAAAGAGAGATATGGTACAGGAACAGAAAGTAAGATGACACACGCAAAGAGAGAGATGATGCTGGTGGAGAGAGACATGATGCAGGCAGAGGGTGAGATGGAGCAGGGAGAGAGAGAGATGACACATGCAAAGAGAGAGATGGCGCAGGTGGAGGGAGACATAATGCAGGCAGACAGTGAGATGACACATGCAAAGAGAGAGATGAAGCAGGTGGAGAGAGACATGATGCAGACAGAGGGTGTGATGGCGCAGGCAGAGAGTGAGATGACACACGCAAAGAGAGAGGTGACACAGGTGGAGAGAGACAAGATGCAGGCAGAGGGTGAGATGGCGCAGGCAGAGAGTCACATGACGCTGGTGTAGAGAGACATGATGCAGGTAGAGAGTGAGATACACAAAGAGAGAGATGGTACAGGCAGAGAGAGAGATGACACATGCAAAGAGAGAGATGAAGGTGGTGGAGAGACACATGATGCAGGCAGAGGGTGAGATGGCACAGGCAGAGAGTCACATGACGCTGGTGGAGAGAGACATGATGCAGGTAGAGAGTGAGATACACAAAGAGAGAGATGGTACAGGCAGAGAGTGAGATGACACATGCAAAGAGAGAGATGAGGCTGGTGGAGAGAGACATGATGCAGGCAGAGGATGAGATGGCGCAGGCAGAGAGAGAGATGACACATGCAAAGAGAGAGATGGCGCAGGTGGAGGGAGACATGATGCAGGTAGAGGGGAGATGACACACGCAAAGAGAGCGATGACGCTGGTGGAGAGAGACATGATGCAGGCAGAGGGTGAGATGGCGCAGGCAGAGAGTCACATGATGCTGGTGAGAGAGTGACAAGATGCAGGTAGAGAGTGAGATACACAAAGAGAGAGATGGTACAGGCAGAGAGAGAGATGACACACGCAAAGAGAGAGATGACGCTGGTGGAGAGAGACGTGATGGAGGCAGAGGGCGAGATGGCGCAGGCAGAGAGTCACATGTTGCTGCTGGAGAGAGACATGATGCAGGTTGAGAGTGGGATACACAAAGAGAGATATGGTACAGGAACAGAGAGTAAGATGACACACGCAAAGAGAGAGATGATGCTGGTGGAGAGAGACATGATGCAGGCAGAGGGTGAGATGGAGCAGGGAGAGAGAGAGATGACACATGCAAAGAGAGAGATGGCGCAGGTGGAGGGAGACATGATGCAGGCAGACAGTGAGATGACACATGCAAAGAGAGAGATGAAGCAGGTGGAGAGAGACATGATGTAGACAGAGGGTGTGATGGCGCAGGCAGAGAGAGAGATGACACACGCAAAGAGAGAGGTGACACAGGTGGAGAGAGACAAGATGCAGGCAGAGGGTGAGATGGCGCAGGCAGAGAGTCACATGACGCTGGTGTAGAGAGACATGATGCAGGTAGAGAGTGAGATACACAACGAGAGAGATGGTACAGGCAGAGAGAGAGATGACACATGCAAATAGAGAGATGAAGGTGGTGGAGAGACATATGATGCAGGCAGAGGGTGAGATGGCACAGGCAGAGAGTCACATGACGCTGGTGGAGAGAGACATGATGCAGGTAGAGAGTGAGATACACAAAGAGAGAGATGGTACAGGCAGAGAGTGAGATGACACATGCAAAGAGAGAGATGAGGCTGGTGGAGAGAGACATGATGCAGGCAGAGGATGAGATGGTGCAGGCAGAGAGAGAGATGACACATGCAAAGAGAGAGATGGCGCAGGTGGAGGGAGACATGATGCAGGTAGAGGGGAGATGACACACGCAAAGAGAGCGATGACGCTGGTGGAGAGAGACATGATGCAGGCAGAGGGTGAGATGGCACAGGCAGAGAGTCACATGATGCTGGTGAGAGAGAGACAAGATGCAGGTAGAGAGTGAGATACACAAAGAGAGAGATGGTACAGGCAGAGAGAGAGATAACACACGCAAAGAGAGAGATGACGCTGGTGGAGAGAGACGTGATGGAGGCAGAGGGTGAGATGGCACAGGCAGAGAGAGAGATGACACACGCAAAGAGAGAGGTGACACAGGTGGAGAGAGACATGATGCAGGCAGAGGGTGAGATGGCGCAGGCAGAGAGTCACATGACGCTGGTGTAGAGAGACATGATGCAGGTAGAGAGTGAGATACACAAAGAGAGAGATGGTACAGGCAGAGAGAGAGATGACACATGCAAAGAGAGAGATGAAGCTGGTGGAGAGACACATGATGCAGGCAGAGGGTGAGATGGCGCAGGCAGAGAGTCACATGATGCTGGTGGAGAGAGACATGATGCAGGTAGAGAGTGAGATACACAAAGAGAGAGATGGTACAGGCAGAGAGTGAGATGACACATGCAAAGAGAGAGATGAGGCTGGTGGAGAGAGACTTGATGCAGGCAGAGGATGAGATGGCGCAGGCAGAGAGAGAGATGACACATGCAAAGAGAGAGATGGCGCAGGTGGAGGGAGACATGATGCAGGTAGAGGGGAGATGACACACGCAAAGAGAGCGATGACACTGGTGGAGAGAGACATGATGCAGGCAGAGGGTGAGATGGCGCAGGCAGAGAGTCACATGATGCTGGTGGAGAGAGACATGATGCAGGTAGAGAGTGAGATACACAAAGAGAGAGATGGTACAGGCAGAGAGAGAGATGACACACGCAAAGAGAGAGATGACGCTGGTAGAAAGAGACGTGATGGAGGCAGAGGGTGAGATGGCACAGGCAGAGAGAGAGAGGACACATGCAAAGAGAGAGATGGCGCAGGTGGAGGGAAACATGATGCAGGCGGAGAGTGAGATGACATACGCAAAGAGAGAGATGACGCATGTGGAGAGAGACATGATGCAGGCAGAGGGTGAGATGGCGCAGGCAGAGAGAGAGATGACATACGCAAAGAGAGAGATGACGCAGATGGAGAGAGACATGATGCAGGCAGAGGGTGAGATGGGACAGGCAGAGAGTGAGATGACACACTCAAAGAGAGAGATGACGCTGGTGGAGAGAGACATGATGCAGGCAGAGGGTGAGATGGCGCAGGTAGAGAGTCACATGATGCTGGTGGAGAGAGACATGATGCAGGTAGAGAGTGAGATACACATAGAGAGAGATGCTACAGGCAGAGAGAGAGATGACACAGGCAAAGAGAGAGATGGCGCAGGTGGAGGGAGACATGATGTAGTCAGAGGGGATATGACACACGGAAAGAGAGAGATGACGCTGATGGAGAGAGACATGATGCAGGCAGAGGGTGGGATGGCGCAGGCAGAGAGTCACATGTTGCTGGTGGAGAGAGTCATGATGCAGGTAGAGAGTAAGATACGCAAAGTGAGAGATGGTACAGGCAGAGAGTGAGATGACACACACAAAGAGAGAGATGACGCTGGTGGAGAGAGACATAATGCAGGCAGAGGGTGAGATGGTGCAGGGAGAGAGAGAGATGACACATGCAAAGAGAGAGATGTCGCAGGTGGAGGGAGACATGATGCAGGCAGACAGTGAGATGACAAACGCAAAGAGAGAGATGAAGCAGATGGAGAGAGACATGATGCAGGCAGAGGGTGAGATGGCGCAGACAGAGAGAGAGATGACACACGCAAAGAGAAAGATGACGCAGGTGGAGAGAGACATGATGCAGGCAGAGGCTGAGATGGTGCAGGCAGAGAGTGAGATGACACACGCAAAGAGAGAGATGACACAGGTGGAGAGAGACATGATGCAGGCAGAGGGTGAGATGGCGCAGGCAGAGAGTCACATGATGCTGGTGGAGAGAGACATGATGCAGGTAGAGAGTGAGATACACAAAGAGAGAGATGGTACAGGCAGAGAGAGAGATGACACACGCAAAGAGAGAGATGACGCTGGTGGAGAGAGACGTGATGGAGGCAGAGGGTGAGATGGCACAGGCAGAGAGAGAGATGACACACGCAAAGAGAGAGGTGACACAGGTGGAGAGAGACATGATGCAGGCAGAGGGTGAGATGGCGCAGGCAGAGAGTCACATGACGCTGGTGTAGAGAGACATGATGCAGGTAGAGAGTGAGATACACAAAGAGAGAGATGGTACAGGCAGAGAGAGAGATGACACATGCAAAGAGAGAGATGAAGCTGGTGGAGAGACACATGATGCAGGCAGAGGGTGAGATGGCGCAGGCAGAGAGTCACATGACGCTGGTGGAGAGAGACATGATGCAGGCAGAGGATGAGATGGCGCAGGCAGAGAGAGAGATGACACATGCAAAGAGAGAGATGGCGCAGGTGGAGGGAGACATGATGCAGGTAGAGGGGAGATGACACACGCAAAGAGAGCGATGACGCTGGTGGAGAGAGACATGATGCAGGCAGAGGGTGAGATGGCACAGGCAGAGAGTCACATGATGCTGGTGGAGAGAGACATGATGCAGGTAGAGAGTGAGATACAGAAAGAGAGAGATGGTACAGGCAGAGAGAGAGATGACACACGCAAAGAGAGAGATGACGCTGGTGGAGAGAGATGTGATGGAGGCAGAGGGTGAGATGGCACAGGCAGAGAGAGAGATGACACATGCAAAGAGAGAGATTGCGCAGGTGGAGGGAAACATGATGCAGGCGGAGAGTGAGATGACATACGCAAAGAGAGAGATGACGCAGGTGGAGAGAGACATGATGCAGGCAGAGGGTGAGATGGGACAGGCAGAGAGTAAGATGACACACTCAAAGAGAGAGATGACGCTGGTGGAGAGAGACATGATGCAGGCAGAGGGTGAGATGGCGCAGGTAGAGAGTCACATGATGCTGGTGGAGAGAGACATGATGCAGGTAGAGAGTGAGATACACATAGAGAGAGATGCTACAGGCAGAGAGTGAGATGACACACGCAAAGAGAGAGATGACGCTGGTGGAGAGAGACATGATGCAGGCAGAGGGTGAGATGGCGCAGGCAGAGAGAGAGATGACACAGGCAAAGAGAGAGATGGCGCAGGTGGAGGGAGACATGATGTAGTCAGAGGGGATATGACACACGCAAAGAGAGAGATGACGCTGATGGAGAGAGACATGATGCAGGCAGAGGGTGGGATGGCGCAGGCAGAGAGTCACATGTTGCTGGTGGAGAGAGACATGATGCAGGTAGAGAGTGAGATACGCAAAGGGAGAGATGGTACAGGCAGAGAGTTAGATGACACACGCAAAGAGAGAGATGACGCTGGTGGAGAGAGACATAATGCAGGCAGACAGTGAGATGACAAACGCAAAGAGAGAGATGAAGCAGATGGAGAGAGACATGATGCAGGCAGAGGGTGAGATGGCGCAGACAGAGAGAGAGATGACACACGCAAAGAGAAAGATGACGCAGGTGGAGAGAGACATGATGCAGGCAGAGGCTGAGATGGTACAGGCAGAGAGTGAGATGACACACGCAAAGAGAGAGATGACACAGGTGGAGAGAGACATGATGCAGGCAGGGGGTGGGATGGCGCATGCAGAGAGTCACATGATGCTGGTGGAGAGATACATGATGCAGGTAGAGAGTGAGATACACAAAGAGAGAGATGGTACAGGCAGAGAGAGAGATGACACACGCAAAGAGAGAGATGAAGCTGGTGGAGAGAGACATGATGCAGGCAGAGGGTGAGATGGCGCAGGCAGAGAGTCACATGACGCTGGTGGAGAGAGACATGATGCAGGTAGAGAGTTAGATACACAAAGAGAGAGATGGTACAGGCAGAGAGTTAGATGACACACGCAAAGAGAGAGATGACACTGGTGGATAGAGACATGATGCAGGCAGAGGGTGAGATGGCGCAGGCAGAGAGTCAGATGACGCTGGTGGAGGGTGAGATGACACACGTAAAGAGAGAGATGACGCAGGCAGAGAGTGAGATGATGCAAGTGGAGAGAGACATGATGCAGGCAGAGGGTGAGATGGCGCAGGCAGAGAGACAGATGACACATGCAAAGAGAGAGATGGCGCAGGTGGAGGGAGACCTGATGCAGGCAGAGGGGAGATGACACACGCAAAGAGACAGATGACGCTGGTGGAGAGAGACATGATGCAGGCACAGGGTGAGATGGCGCAGGCAGAGAGTCACATGACGCTGGTGGAGAGAGACATGATGCAGGCAGAGGGTGAGATGGTGCAGGCAGAGAGAGAGATGACACATGCAAAGAGAGAGATGGCGCAGGTGGAGGGAGACATGATGCAGGCAGAGGGGAGATGACACACGCAAAGAGAGAGATGACGCTGGTGGAGATGATATACGCAAAGAGAGAGATGGTGGAGGCAGAGAGTGAGATGACACACGTAAAGAGAGAGATGATGCTGGTGGAGAGAGACATGATGCAGGCAGAAGATGAGAGGGCGCAGGCAGAGAGTGAGATGACACACGCAAAGACAGAGATGATGCAGGCGGAGAGTGAGATGACACACGCAAAGAGAGAGATGGCGCAGGCAGAGGGTGAGATGACACACGCAAAAAGAGAGATGACACACGCAAAGAGAGAGATGACGCAGGTGGAGAGAGACATTGTTAGAATTGGGGGTCTCTGGTTGGCGCAAGTATGCACTTGTGACAAGCAGGGACCCTCTCCTCTAAGTCAGGGCAAAGGATGACCCCTTAGAATTACCCTTGCTCACCCTCTAGGTGCGTGGCGTGAGCAGCCAAGGCTATTCTTCAGGCGTTATTTAGTTAAGCATTTGTAATCACACACACAGTAACATGTACCAATCCCCCCACAAATGGACACCAGGCTGTGAATATATAAAAAATAAGCTTCTTTATTTAAAAATATATATATGTATCTCAGCAGACTTATCACATGACCAAATAACGTTTTTGTAGCACCACAGATTGTAAATGGGCACTTTTCCTCTTAGTTGCAGTTCAAAAATAGTTTGTTTACTTTACTTCGGGGAATAGTTCTTTTGGTGTTCTCTCCTTTTAAAAGATAGTCTCTCACGCACTTTGGGGGCTTTGGGACCCACTCCGGGCCTTCGGCGTGCTTTGTAGCTCTCCTCCTGCCTTTGACGGTGAAACTGACTCAGCCCCTACCGCGGCTCACGCATCGGGCGTGAGCACGCCTGTGCCGGGCCCGGCTCTTCCTCTCGGCTCGAGGACAGAGTTAAATGCGGGCCGGCCCAGCGGTGCGGGAGGACTCGGGGGACAGCGCGGCAGGTAGGAGCAAGCTCGGAGGCCCTGACGGGGAGTACTGACGGAGCACACAGCTCTTACTCACCCGTGGGGGCTCCGGGCACTCGGAGACTTCTCTGCTCGGCTCCAAGGCAAGGAGCGATGACGGGGAAAACACAAGTTGCGGGCCCCGAGCCCGTTGATGATTAAATGAAGCACTTCTTTCTTCACTTCGGCGAGGGTCGACACAGGCTTGTGCGACTCCGGCGTGGGGGCACTCTTGGATCTTGACGCCAGCGGGCGTATGCAGTCAGGCAGGCGCGGCCCGCGACCCTCGGCACGACGGTTGGGGGGTCTCCTCAGCGGGGGCGGCGCGGCCTGACGAACCTCCAAGATCGCAAAGCGGGGTCACAGAGCACGGATTGTGCAGCTGTTGACCCGGCGTAGATCGCGATCAGTAGAGGGAATTCCGGCGGGAGGGGGGAGAGCGTCTCAGGGCACTCCAGTAGCAGGCAAGGGGCAGAGGAGCAGGAAGCCAAGCCTGGGGGCATAGAGCGACTCCGATCGGAGCGAGGCTCTCACAGGACAAAGGCAGGCAAGCTCCCGAGTGCCACAGCCCTAGGAGGGGCGATGAGGGGCGCAGTCTGGCTCCAGCGGGATGCACACACGGCTCGAATGTCAGGACGAGCAAAAGCACCAAGGACCCACTAGTCCTGGGGTCCAGATCAGGGGCCAAGCTCAATCAAGCCCTTGGAGAATGTTTAGAGCACAAAGCAGCAAAGTCTTTCCTCAGCAAGTCTTCTCCTCTCCTTTCTCAGCAAAGCAAGCAGCAGGCCAGTCCTTCCAGCGTCTCTTCTCCTTCTAGTCGGGTAGAGGTCCTTTGTGGTAAAACAGGATTCTAATTTACCAGGAGCAGGGCTCCTACTTTTATACACAGTTTCTTTTGTTCTTACAGGCCAGGGGGGCCTTTGCATAACTGCTCTCAGCCTCTGAGCACTTGTTGGGGGTACTTCTGGCTTCTGCTTTCAGTGTGAGGGCAGGCACATCAGCCGCTTCCCAGGGGGACGGAGCCAGCATTGTGTGGAGAGGGGCAGCCAGGAGTACTTTGTTGACAGGCTTCGCCCTTCCTGGGCCAGGTGCAGGCTGAGTCATCAGTCGCTCCCCAGGGGGGTGGAGCCAGCATTGTGGTGGCAGAGCACCGCCTGATGCATAGTCCAGGGAAACTCCCACCTCCCACTAAGGTGTAATCCTCCCATTCACCACCTGTCATCCCCCAGCCCTGTCACTCACACAACCCAGACAGTCAGATATACATCCAAGCAGAGGCGGGCTGAAATGGTTAGGCAAGCAAAGGCTAACTTTCTAAAAGTAGCATTTGCAAACACAGGATATTAAAATAAACTTTACTAAAAGAAGTATTTTATTACTCTGAGTTCAGGCATACTAAACATTAATTTCTACCATGTTCCCTGAGCCTGCTGGGATTATAGAGTGTAATAATTCCAGCAGCCCATCTGGCCTAAAGGGAACAGGCAGCCTTACAATAGTGAAAAACAAATTTGGCAGTAATTCACTATTAGGACATGCCACACAAATTAGAGCATGTCCTACCTTATGCTTACAATGCACCCTGCCCTTAGGCCTACCATAGGGGTGACTAATATGAAGTTAAGGGAAGGTTTAGAGGCTGGCAAGTGGGTGCACTTGCCCAGCCAGCATGACAGTACCAGACTGCACGCAGGTTCTGCAGTGGCAGACCCTAGTAACATTTTAAAGGGCTGCTTCTGTGGGTGGCGCAACCAGCGCTGCAGGCCCACTAGCAGTATTGGCATTTACAAGCCCTGGCACTCCTGGTGCACTTTACTGGGGACTGACAGTAAATCCAATGAACCAATCATGGACATCAATCACATATTCACTTTACAGTAGGGAGCACTTGCACTGCGGCACGGATTGGCCGTGGCGCAGTGCCCTGAGCAGCGGACACCAGCAAAAACATCTGAGGCACAACAGCAAAAAGTGGAAGGGAAACTCACGCCAAGGTGCCAGGTCTAACAGACATGATGCAGGGAGAAAGTGAGAAGACACACGCAAAGAGAGAGATGATGCAGGCAGAGACTGAGATGACACATGCAAAGAGAGAGATGACGCAGGTGGAGAGAGACATGATGCAGGCAGAGGGTGAGATGACACATGCAAAGAGAGAGATGATGCAGGCAGAGAGTGAGATGACTCAAGTGGAGGGTGACATGATGCAGGTAGAGTGGGAGATGGCGCAGGCATAGAGTGAGATGACACACGCAAAGAGAGAGATGACGCAGGCAGAGAGTGAGATTACGCAAGTGGAGGGAGACATGATGCAGGTAGAGGGTGAGATGGCGCAGCCAGAGAGTGAGATGACACACGCAAAGAGAGAGATGGTGCTGACAGAGAGTGACATTAATGTTGAAGCTGTTCTGCACTGCCATAAAGTGAGAAACAGCACTCACTGCATCCTTTTCTACTCTGGTGAGACACAGTTGCTGTGCTATAACTTACTTATGTTGTAAACTAGTGTTTATATCGTTTAGTTATTGTAATTGCTATGTAGTATGTTAGTAGTGGTCTATAATATGTTCTTTTGTCTTTACAACAGATTGTAATTATATACAAAAAGAAGAAGCAATATGCCTACTAAATCTGTTCGAAGACGAAAATATAAAAAAATGTACTTTTCCAAGAAAACGCAATTGCAAGATGTATGTATAAAACAAAATACGCAGAAAAAGAAGAATGCTCCTGGTAAGGCAACAAAGCATTTTATACGGAAATTAACTCAATGTAAAAAAAGGCAAGATATTGCACACAAGAAAAAAAAAATTTCTGCCACTACAAAGAAAAAGCAAAATCCCAGCAAAAATGTAGAAAAAGTTTATAAAGATGATATTGTCTATATTAATAGACGTAAAAATCAGTTCATTGACATTCGTAGGTGAATGCTTTATAACAGAATTGTTTTAAATTTATTTAAAAAAGTTAAGAATTGTAAAAGGAAAACAGATTTTTACAAGAAAAAGAAAAGTATAGAGAGGATAGTTGATCAGGCTTTTGAAATGAAAAAAAATTATATATTTTAGTAATCAATAGAATTCGTACACTAGACAAGGTAATCAATGTTTTGAAATCAAAAAGTAAGTTGAAAAGAGTAATTAATCGGACTAAGTTTTGTGATGTTTTTTACGGAGAATGGAAGCATAGTTCAAGTTGTGAGCCATTTTTTAATGAAGATAGTAATTTTCAGGATAATGATTTGGTGCATGCAGTTGTTACCAGTGGTCGAGGATATGAGGTGAAGGACGGTTGTCCGATTGAAAAAGAAAAAATTGTGCCTAGAAATGCAGAAGAGGTGTTAGCTGATGAAGTTTTAGGGAGACATCCTAAGGCTCCAGTGTACACTTGGAATTGTAGTAGTATTTGTAGTGTGCGACAGGATTCAATTGTTTTGCAATTTCTTACGAACATATACTAAGAAAAGTCTAAAAAAAAAATTAAAATGTTGCAAGAGTTAGATCCTTGCAGAGTGAGAGAAAAAACAGGTTTGCATGGGTATTCACTGGCTTGTCTTTCTAGAAAAGTATGTCAGAGTGTTGTTCATCATTTTAGGATATTAGCAGTACATCATACTAAAGTGAGGAAATTAGTGAGAAGGTTGTATTATGCAAAAAGTCCAGCACTTAAGCCAAAACAGGAAAACAGTGCTCTTTTGCATGGATCTGTATTAGATGTGAACAACATTTGTGAAGAAATTGAGTTAAGTTACTTTTGGTGAAAAAGAGGACAGTGCAGAAACTGATACAGTAATAGAAGGTAATGTGGAAGAGAATTTACAGAATTTAAGTACAGAAAATTTTGACCATGAAATTACAAAGTTTAAGGTCATTTCAAGTGAAAGGTCAAATTTTTCTTGTGTGTGTTGTCGACAAACTCATTATAAGAATCAGACTAGGTTAGTTTATTTATATGTAAAAAGTGAAAAGGAAAATAATAATGAGTGGAAGGATTTTACAACTTATTTGTTGGTAGCGAATTGTTTTGATTTGGGTTCTGGTCTGCGTATTTGTAAATATTGTTATAATATATTAAATAAAAACAAAATGCCTGCTAGAGCTGTTCATAATAATCTTGAGTTGGTAAACATTCCTTCTGAATTGATGGATTTAAATACTTATGAGTCTATTCTGATTCAATGTGTGCATCCATTTCAGGCTATTGTTCGCATGGAGCCTTAGACATGGAAATTGCCTCCTTCAGATTTACAGAGAGGATTAAAGGGAAGAGTTGTTTATTTGCCTCTAGATTTAAATACAAATATTGATACAATTGGTATTGAAAAAGTGAAAGAGGAACCTCTGGTTACTCTAGTTAATAGCGTTCCTACAAAGAGTAAGAAAATCTGGCAAGAATTAGTGGATGTTAGGAAAGTCAAAAAGGCAACGTTGTATTTGGTAAAAAAACAATCAGTACTACAAAAATGAATATGTAGGGGAAGAGGAAACAACTGTAAAAGAGTACAGTGATTTCTCAGCTGGGCAAATTGAAAAAGTAGATGTGTCTAGAAGTGAAGAAATTTATGAACATTATAGTGTTCATCCTCTGCATTCCAAAGAAGTAATGGGGAATGCTATTGAGTTGTTCCAAATGAAAGAAGCAAAATGAAGTCCCATTAGTGTATGGGAAGAAAGTTTGGAAGCTCGTTGTTTTCCTCAGTTATTTCCAACAGGTCAAGGTGGTCGATATGATGACCGATCTGTTCAAATTCCTGCATCTGAATACCGGACTTTAAGATTATATGCAGAAGATCCAAGGTTTCGCCAATGTATTCCATATTTGTTTCATCTTCTGTTTGAGAGTGACTTGTCTGGACTTTCTTATGCAGTGAACCATATACTGAAAAGTGGAGTACATCTGAAAAATGTTTCGGCAAGGGACTTTATGGATAAAGTCCAACAGCAAGACACTATTTTGGAGTCTCAACTAATTAATCTCATTGAATGTCAGCGTGGTACCAACGAGTATTGGTACCGTCGTCATGGGGAACTGAAATGTATGCTAAGAAACTTAGGAACTCCTACATGGTTCCTTACTCTTAGCTGTGCTGAGTATGCTTGGGAAGACTTACTTCAATTTCTTCGAGAGGCAAATGCAAACATAGAAAATATAGAATTTAAGACACCTGGAGAACTGTGCTCTTTGGATCCAGTTAATGTATGCAGGTATTTCAATCATAGATTTGAAGCTCTGATGTCTTTTATCACAAACAAAAAAAATCCTCCTCCTCCTGGATTTCTTTTGGAGAAAGGAGTATCAAGCAAGAGGTGCTCCTCACATACATATGCTGCTATGGATCAAAGATGCTCCCAAATTTGGAACAGATTCGGATGACACAGTCATGAGTTTTATTGAACAGTATTCTAGATGTGTTGTTCCGAAAAGTACAGAAGAAAACAATTTAAAGACATCAAGTCATACGGTTTCAAACCCATCGTTGTGGAAAATACTGTCGTCGAAAGTTCAAATCCAAGGACAAGTTCTACACGAAATGTCGTTTTGGATTTCCACGACCAGTAATATCTAAAGGAAGAGTAAACAATTTTATGTCTTCTTTGCGACATACTGTGACAAGAAAATCACCCAAAAATACATACAACTTAAAAAGAAATGTAGAGTCAAAATACATAAATGACTATAACCCATTCATTTTGTCCATGTGGAATGCTAACATGGATATTCAATATGTTGCTGACATCTCTATTGCTGTGGCTCCATATGTAACGTCTTACATAGCAAAATCAGAAAAGAAAGAACTAAAGGAAATGTGGGAAGAAATTTCTCATGAAAAGCGCCTAAGTAAGAAATTGTACAGTTACAGTCTGAAGATGTTGTCGCATCGAGAAATTGGAGCATAAGATTCTTCTGATCGGGTATCATCAGCAAGTCTATATGCCAAATCTAGAACAATCATTTGGGTGAGTCTAGGTCTTGCTGCAACACGAAACCGAGTTTTGAAATCTGTACAAGAAATTGAGTATTTGGCAGAGAAAGAACCAAACAGTACAGATATTTTGAAGACAAACATGTTGGATACATACTATCCAAATAGAAGTAGTCATCTTGACAATGTTTGTCTCTATGAAGTACTGCAAAGCTATAGTTTTAAGAGGAATATTACAGAAGATATCCATGAAGGAGTATATGCTGTAATTGGATGTGAAGGATGTCTGGTGAAACAAAGAAAAGGACATTTGATTAATCATCGAAAATTGAGTTGCGAATCTCCTGACAAAAGGGAATTTTACTATTTCGCTCTTTTACAACTCTTTAAGCCATGGCGTACAGAAGAGGAACTACTTGGAGATTTTCTCAGTCATGAAGATTCTTTCAATGCAAGCAAAAATACTATAGAATGTCCTGCTTTAACTAATTATCTGCAAATGTTGAACGATGAAATACAGCAAGAAGCTACAATTGCAGCAGTGATTGCTAGAGACAGTTCTCAAGACAGCCAGAGTTCTGCTTTGTTGAGTCAGGATCCACTCAGAGGACCGATTATCCAAAATGAAGCTGCCACTGCCATGGATGAGGTGGAAAGAGCAATGGAACAAGCTCAGTAGGATGTAGTAAACTTAGAAGAATTGGAAAAACAACTAAACGTTAAGCAGAAACAAATATATGACGAAGTCATAGAACTGATTGAGCATATTTTATGTGATGAGAAAAAAGAGTGCTCACGTACATCATTTAAACCTGTCTAACTGTATGTGAGTGGAGAAGCAGGAACTGGAAAAAGTTTTCTAATTAATGGAATTGCAACTTATCTACAGAAAAGAACTGAGTCATCGCTCTCTTGTGTTGTTACCGCTGCAACTGGGTTGATAGCAGCACATAACATTAGAGGGATTACCTTACATCGTTTATTGATGCTGCCAGTAGAGCATGATAATAAATTACAATACCACAAGCTATCTGGAGAAGCTTGTTGTGAAGTTTCCAAAGCCCTGAAGAAAATGAAACTTCTTATCATTGATAAGGTAAGCATGGTATCAAATGTAATGCTTCCTTTTGTGCATTTAAGAATGCATCAAATTCTTCTAACAGAGTATGATGTGTTATTTGGAGGCAAACACATCATTGTTTTTGGAGATGTACTGCAGCTAACTCCTGTGAAAGGACAACCAGTGTTTAAAATCTTTACGCATGAAGATACCAGAAAGTGCCTAGGAAGCATTGGAAATGTTAATATATGGTTATATTTTAAATATGCAGAACTGCTTCAAAATATGCGACAGGCAAAGGATGAAGATTATAAAAATATTCTTCAAGATATAAGAATTGAAAAAGTAATTGAACATGGCAAAGAAGCTTTACAGGCACGATTACTTTCAAATTTGTTTCCAAACGAAAATATTCTCCCAGAGAATATTTATAGGAAAATTGCTGAAAACAAATCTGTGATATGCTTGATGCCAACTCTGCAAGAATGTTCAATCTTCAACAACAAAATGTTAAAGTTAGAAAATCAAGAGATTGTAAAACTGGAAGCTATTGATTAAATAGAGCAGGAAGGAGCTACTATTATTTTGTCAGAAAAGTTAAAATCAAAATTGGATTCTTTAGAGAAGACAATATCTAAAACTGCTGGTTTTGAAAAGAGTCTATATGCATGTTTAAATTGTCATATAATTTTCCGACCAAATTTACATGTGGAAAGAGGTTTAGTAAATGGAGCAATGGGTCATGTTGTAGATTTTGTGAATTACCAAAATAGAGATGAAATTGAATTTTTGAAAATTAAATTTGATGGAATTAAAGAAGTGTAACAATTGAGTCGTTGTTTTGCTCGATTTTTGCTTGTGAAAGATTTATATGTCCGCCGAAAACAGTTACCTGTTTGTTTGGCATATGCGGTGACTATTCATAAATCTCAAGGTTTAAGTGTAGATAGTGCTTTGGTGAATATTGGAAGTTCTGTGTTCAAGGAGGGTATAGCATATGTTGCTTTATCTCTAGTCAGAACTTTATCTGGATTATACTTGATTGATTTTGATGAGACAAAGATTAGTGCAGATCTAAATTGTGTGAAAGAGTATAATATGTTAAGAAGAGAATATGCTCCAAATTTACCTCAATATCCTTTATTTGAAAAGCCTGTTGTAGGCCGAAAAATAAGTAATGAGAAAAATTGTAGCGAGGTTGTAGCAAAAAGAAAAAAACTAGATGAACCAGTAATTGTAAGCAGAAAGGAAAAGGATTCTGTTGAAGATGTTGTTGGATTTCAGTTTGAAAACAGTTCTGGTGTCAACTGCTATGGTAATGTAGTGGTTAATGTTGTTCTTTTTCTCCAAACTTTACAGGAGCAGATTGTTGAAAATCGGGATCAAAGATTTTGTTGTTTGTTGAATACTGTGTTTGAGAAATGTAGCAGTGATAAAACAAAAATAGAAAGTGTTTCTGATATTCGAAATGTTTTAGAAATATGTTCTGGCCTAAATCAATTTTCACAGAATATTCAGCAAGACTGTCAGGAATTTCTAATGTATATGCTTGTTGTATTGCAAGATGAAGGTATAGATGTTGAAAATCTTTTTGGCCTTTCTTATAAATGGCAGCATGACTGCGACAAATGTTCCTTTTCAAGTAGTACTACAATAGACACTGAAAGATTTATATATTTGACTTTACCAGACTGCAAATCAGTGTATTTTAATAATCTCGTTAGAGAAGCAAAGCAAAACATGGTCTGTACCCAATGTAACTTTGCAATGCTATCAACATTATTTATACAAAGATATGGACAGTATGTAATTTTAATGTTCCAACGATGTAGACCTGATGGAACTAAATTGACAACTTTAATTAAAACTTTTGTGGCTTCTCAATCATCAATTTCAGGAAGAACCTTTGTAACTGCAGCAATTATTTTCCATGATGGTCCTTCTACAACATCAGGACATTACACAGCTTATTTAAAATGTCAAAAAGGCTGGACTTATTGTAACGATACTCAATTGACTTTCAAACAACGTTTGCCTTTTGACTTACAAAATTCTTACCTAGTGTTCTTAAAACCCATATTTTAGGAAAAGTAATTGGCCAAGGAAGATTAGAGCAGTTAATAAAAGTTAGTCTGCTGTTCAAAATTACTTTGTGAGTGAGAGTGATCAAGATAATAAAAAACTTGTAGTTCTCATAGAGGTACTGTAAGTGTATCACATAGTGAGTGATATCAGTCTTAAAATCTCCTCTAAGCGATCACTTTCCTATTAGGATTGAACTAATGGACCCACAATTATTAGTGCACAACAGAGCTGTGGTTTCCTCTGAAAACTTAGAAATAACCAGGCAAAATGGATATGCTCTAAAATGGACTAGGGTGGTCCCCGAGGAGTTTCTTAGCAACCTAGTTAACGCTTGTAGCAAAGTTTTTGGTGTTTGCTTAGACCTGGCATCTAATGACTCGGACATCATAGATAATTTTAAAGAAATAACTGTCTGTATAAAGAGGAATCTATGGGTAAATGTCAAGAAACAGAAGATCCAAAGGAAAGCTGGAGGCTGGTTTAAGTCAGCTTGTAGTAATGCACACAAACAATTAAAATTGGCCTTGCATAAGCAAGATAGAAACCAGACCTTGATAAGGGCTTTACGCAAGGAGTATAAAAATGCATTAAAAGTTCAAAGACAGATGATGAGGAGGGAGGCATGGACAGCTATTATGGAGGCCTCAGAATCTAAGGACATGACGGCCTTCTGGAAAGCAGTGAATGCTCCCTTTTTTAAAGACAATACAAAGGCCCGTATTGAGTTAGCTATCACCGAGGATGAATGGGTTGAGCACTTTGAAACACTTTATAACCCGGGAGCAAGTATCACTGACATAGTGAGAGAACCCATGTGCAAGGGGAAGGGCATAGAAGGGTTGCAACTTAACTTTTTACTGGAGGAAATAATTAAGGGCATTAACTCCAGCAGAAGGGGAAAGGCACCCGGCCCCGATGGAGTTCCAGTGGACATTTTTAAGAATAACATATTGCTCTGGGCACCTTTGCTGACTAGAACTTTTAATGCCGCTTGCACAATAGGATTGATTGGTACCTGGTACAAGTCGATCATAATCCCTATTTTTAAAAAGGGAGATAGAGCAAGCAGTGCATGCTATCGGCCCATATCTTTGCTTGACTCCACCATCAAAATTATTGGTAGAGTCATTTTAGATAGATTGCACAAATGGGCAGAGGAATACCATATTATTAGCGACCTCCAATATGGTTTTCGCGAAGGAGTCGGTACCATTGAACAAGCACTCAATCTATCTATTCTGATAGAGAAATATACTACGGCCAAGGGAGGAAGACTCTTTTTAACTTTTTTAGACTTGACATCTGCTTTTGATTTTGTTAATCATGGGAAATTATGGATAATTTTAACCAAATTGGGAATAGAAGCAAATATTATCAAATTTTTGAGAAAATTGTATAATGGGGCCAGTGCAATGGTCAGATACGGAAAAAATGGGGAGTGTACAAGGGAGTTCAGTGTTGCGAGGGGCGTGAGGCAAGGGTGCGTCCTTGCTCCATTTTTATTTTCTATTTATATAAACAACTTGGAGGATACTTTGTTACAGGACTGCACTGATATGTCAACTGCCTCAGCCCGACGTATACCTGCTCTCATCTATGCAGATGATGCCGTTCTTATGGCAAGAACTCCCATAGCCATGCAGACCATGATTACTTCTTTTAGTTCGTTCATGGCCAAACTAGAACTAAAAGTTAACTGTACTAAGACCTTTGCCATGAATTGTGGTGGTAACGCGAAGCAAAAGAAAAAAAACATGTACATAGGATCAACCCCCCTACAACATACCCCAACATTCCCTTATTTGGGGATCTTGTATGATCGCACTGGCAAATGGAGCTGTGCGATCAAAGCCAGGAACTTATTGTTTTCTAAATCCATAATGGCCCTTAGGTCTTTTAGCAAAAAGATGGGTAAAAATCCAGTTAAAGAGCTTTTATACATATATAAAGCTAGCTGCGTTTCGGTGGCATTATATGGGGCACGAATTTGGGGCGATTCAAATGTTAGCTGCCTACAAGTTACCGAAAATGGCTTCCTGCGTTATCTCTTAGCACTCCCAAAGAGTATGTCCAGTCACAACTGCCATACAGAATTGGGCATTTCCTATCTGGAAGATCTAATTAAGGTGCAACCGATTCTTTTATGGTATTGGGTATGGACCACTGAGAAATGCCACTTAAATCGCCTCATTCTGGGGGATGCTTTGAAACTAGACGGGGGAAAAAGGATAAAATGCCTTTTGCGACAACATCAAGCACCCGGAAGTTTTTTACTGACCCTACGTCAATGCTTGACATCACCAGGAAAGCATTGAAACAGTTAAGCCTAAACTTCCTCGAGAACCAAAGATAACATATAGAACTGTTAAAAAAGACAGTAATTGCCCACCAGATGATAATTAAACCAAGGATTACCCAGCCTTATCTAAACCTCCAAATGAAAGAACAAGAAAGGTTCCTGTTGACTAGATTTCGGTTTGGGATTCTGTTTAGACTGCTGAGCTTTCCCGTTATAATTGATTGGTCCAAGGTAATCGGTAATTGTCCGTGTGACAATGTCTCCACCCAATCGCATATACATATTTTATTTTTTTGTAGATTTTATGCTACACCTAGGAAGAGATGGATTATGCCCATTTTAAAATATATGAATATGAGACAGTGTCGTCCAGCATTTTTAGCTATACAACTCCTGGAGGATATTTTTTCAGTTGCATCTGTTGTGGCCTTCCTTAAAAGCATTTTCTATTTACGTAAGACAATGATTATATGAATCCTACTATTTCAAACTTTGGCCTATGTTAATATCATGTATACTGTTTTAAAAAAAATGTAAATGTAATATATTGATGTGATTTGATGTACTTTTATGGTTATTCATGAAATATAACCGAATAAAGTCTTTTTTTATTTGATTTGATTTGAGTGATATCAGTATTATAGGAAATGTTGATCATAAGTGAGCCAGAGGTGGAAATATAACTATTGTAAGATGATCGAATAGATGTTGGAGCTTTTCATTCAGAAAGTCGGGTAAATGGAAGTTTAAAAGTACTATTAAGTAATTTCCAAAAAAAGGACTTTTCATATACTATTTGGCCTCGTGGAAAAATAAGTGAATCAAATATGAGTATTTCGGGTAAATGTTGGTAATACATGATTTTATATTACTTTACTTTGAGAGTACAATAATGACATACTAATGTTTTATTAGTTTGTGATTGTTGAAATGTACGTAACTAATTGTTGTTTGGAAAAAAACATTTAAGATATGTTTTTTTCTAAGTTTTACATTATTTATTGAAACGTTATATGGGTTTTTTAAACCCAATCTTTTTGATTGTGTTTTTTTTCCCCCGCTGTCATATGATGTGGTGTGGTGTGGCTCACTGGTTAGAGGCGGCAGACCCGGAAGCAGCGGACGGCCCGGGACCAGGGTTCAATTCCCGACGTGGCAGGGTCAGCGGACTCGATAATTCTCGCCTCGGTGCCTACTCTAACCAGGGATCACACTCGACAACTCTGGGCATTAGCTTGCCTCATCTCCACAACGGCCCCCCACATACGCCGGGGATGCCTGGTTTCACCTTGGAGATACCCAGTAGGGACCATCTCACAGGGAAAGTCATGACGGGTTCCCCAGTGGTCTACAGCGCGGAGATACCCCATGTGGGGTGATTCATGCGCTTTACAAGACATCATTACATTACGTTACATTACATGAGTAGTATTGAACTCACTGTTTTCAGTGAAATTCAATATATTCTAAGAACAGCAAAATAAATCATATAACATATTGTACAAGTTATTTTGTATTTTGTATTGTGAAATATATATTATACTCCCCTTGTCTCACGCTCACTCGCCTATATCCACCCTCTATCAGCCCTCTTTACTCACCCTCACTGCCCTTCTCTCACCCTCCTTCTCCCCCGTTCCCTTACTCCGCTTCCCTCACTACCCCTCATTTCCCATTCCTTCACTCCCCTTCCCCTCTCTCCCCTCCCCAACTTTCCTGCTCTCAGTCCCTCTGCTTCACTCCCCTTCCCCTCTCTTACCTTCCTTTGCCCCCTCACTCATTTTCCTTCTCTCACTCACCTTACTCCACTTCACTTACTACTTCTCTCACTCCCTCTGTCCTCTCACATCCTCACTCCCCTTCCCTCACTCCCTCTCTCTTACCCTCACTCTCTCTATCCCTCACTTTGTCACTCCCCCTTCCCTCATGCTCACTCCCTTTAACTCGCCAACACTCCCTCACTTACCTTTCTTTGCTCCCTCACTCAGTCCCCTTCTCTCACTCCTTTCTTTACTCCCTCGCTCCCCTTGTCTTATGCTCACTCACCTTTATCCACCCTCAATCACCCCTCTTTCCTCAACCTCACTGCCCTTCTCTCACCCTCCATCACCCCTGTTCCCTCACTTATCCTCATTCTCCATCCTTAACTCCCCTTCCCCTCACTCTCCTTCCCCACTTTCCTTTTCCCAGTCTCTCTGCTTCACTCCCCTTCCCCTTCTTTCCTTCCTTTGTTCCCTCAGTAATTCTCCTTCCCCCACTCACCTTACTCCACTTTACTCACTCCTTCTCTCACTCCCTCTGTCCTCTCACTTCCTCACTCCTCTTCCCTCACTCCCTCTCTGTTACCCTCACTCCCTCTGTCCCCTCACTCTCTCACTCCCCTTCACTCACCCTCACTCACCTTCCATCCCTCACTGTCGTGAATGCACCCTCACTCACTCCCCCTTCCCTCTCACTCACTCCCCTTCCCTTACTCCCCTTTCCTCATTTAGTTTTGCTAACTCACATTCCTTAAGTCCCTTACTCACCTTCACTTCATTTCTCTCTCCCTCTTTCCATCTGTGTCACTCAAGCTAACCACTTCATTATCCTCTCAGTCATTTGCTCTCCCTCTATTTCTCTTTCCCTCTCTCTGTCCTCCGCATTCCTTTGTTTCCCTTTCTGTTTCCTTCACTCCTACTTTATCTCTTAGTACCCTTTTATGACTTTTAATCTTCTGCCTTGTATCTATTATTTTGAAATATATAATATAAATATTATAACTTACTTTTTTTTCTCTTCCACAGATATTACATTTAGTAAAAATATGTAATTAAGTTTACATTACTTATAAGATAAGTTTGACAAACAAAATTTTGTTTCTCATCACTCTTTTCCTCAACCTCACTGGCTCTTCTCTCACCCTCACCCCCGTTCCCTTACTCCGCTTCCCTCACTTATTCTCATTTCCCATGTTGACTACCCTTCCCCTCTCTCACCTCTTCCACACACAACTTCTTTCAGTCCCCCTGCTTCACTTCCCTTCCCCTCTCTTCCCTTCCTTCGCTTTGTCACTCATTCTCCTTTCCTCTTTCCCCGTACTCCACTTCACTCACTCCTTCTCTCACTTCCTCACTCCTCTTCCCTCACAACCTCTGTCTTACCCCCACTCCCTCCGTACCCTCACTCGCCCACTTCCCTTCACTCATCCTCACTCACCATCCATCCCCCACTGTCATCAACTCACCCTCACTCACTCCCCCTTCCTTCTCCCTCACTCCCCTTGCCTTACTCTCACTCCCATTACTTTATACTCCCTCACCCTCCTTCCCTCAATATCAATCGCTTTTTTTTACCATTACTCATTCCCTTCCCTCAGTCCCTGTCACTCTCTTTCATTCACTCCACTTTGACTCACTCCCGTTCACAACTCACCTTCCCTCACTCCCCTTCTGTCATTTGTTCACTCAGTCACTTTCTCCCCTTCATTCAGTCATTTTATCGATTCATTTATGCAGTACACATTCATTAAAAAAAAAGAATGACACAATATATAATGAATATAGCTCTTTTTTGAGAATTGGAGGTGGCTCTAAAAAGAACTTATTTTTTCTTCTTTTTTTGTTTTTAAATGTTTTTTCTACTTTTTAAGAACGATTTTATATTTTTCTTGATTTTTTTCAGGACAAAAACAAAACCAGGGAATGCACAAATGCTCAACAGGAGCAAAATAAAGGAGAAAAATTAGGGCTGGGTGGAGCAGCGGTGTTCCTCCTTATTTTGAACAATTATTTGAATGCTCTGCACCCCGTAGCAGAGCAGTTCATCACACTGTTTGCATCTTATTTTCAAATCTGCAAACACTAGCTGTATGTTGGGGATTAAAGTTGGTGTTGTTCCTTTCCCAGACGATGTTGATGCTCCGGTGGAGGTGGAGGCACCATCTCTTGGGGGATTGCGTGCCAGGCCCCTAGTGCTCTCCCTAGCAAAGTTGTTAGGATGCCTCATTTCCACATGCCGGATCAAGCTGGCATTCCCAAAGCTGTACTTTCGGGTGGGATCCCCACGTGACAGAATTGTGTCACATATCCGGCACGTTACTTTTGCAGCATTGCATTTCTTTTCCCCCTCTGGGAAAGTAAAGAACTTACAAATGAAATGCTCTTTAACTCTTCTTTGGGGGGTCCTCAGGCAGGAATTCCACATCAGAGTCTGTGGAGGGGTCATGGGAAGCAGACATCTTTGAAAAATGAGTGCTAGTAGTATGACAAACAGGCAAGAGGTGTTCTCTCAGCAATTGCAAAGAGGTAGTGAGAGAAATGGGTGGGGACTTTCCATAGTTGTATAAACCAATCAAAAGTGTTGTTTTAAGGTCACATGGCTTGACGCGCGCTTATGCTGCGCGCTCCGGGATGCTTACGGGGGCGTTTACGCAGCATGTACGTAGGCGCTTACGGAGGCGCTTCCGGGGGTGCTTACGTGGCGCGTATGAATGACGTTTTGCTCGATTTTTCGGAAATGTGTTTAAAGTTAAAATACGTTTTTTAAAAATCAAAAATACTACTTTTATGAGTATGCCACTGAATGTCTTCCATTATTATTTACTGTAAATACATAAATACATTTTTTTTCGCTCGCGGAAATTGCACTCACGCTATGTGTACGGCTGTGTTTACGGGTGTGCGCACCCTGAGCGCTCCAGGGTTTAAATATAAAAAAAACAGGAAAAATACATTCAAAAATTAGTATTACAAAAATATAGAATATTGGAATAATTAGAAAAAATTATAATAATTCATAGCTATAAAAATTTGCTATTAAAAAAACGTAATCATTCATTTAAAAAAACGTAGGTTTCAAACTCGTTATAGTTAGGAATTAGCATTTAAAAAACCTTTGAAATTCACTGAAAACACCAAAGGTTTAACACTCGTTATAGTTAGGAATTAGCATTTAAAAAACCTTTGAAATTCACAAAAAAAAACATAGGTTTTACACCAGTTATAGTTAGCTGAACATTTTTCTCATACAAAACCATTGAAATTCCCACGTTATAGTTAGTTGGACTCACTATAACTCGCGCACCCGCAATCCACTGCTGATGATGTCACATATTACATCATTCATGACATGGCCAGTGACATCACTGATGACATCACTGATGACATCTCAAATGACATCACTGATGACCTCACTGATGACTTCTCAATTGACATCACTGATCTCATCACTGATGACATCATTCATGTGATAATACGATGCACCTCCTCACACTCTAATATAACCTTTCATACACTCAGTGTTAAATACAGACTACCATTGTTGAAACCATTGATACACCAATATCAGTTACTACATACGCACTCACTGATTCCTAGGTCTACACACACATCCATTCATTCACCCATACAATCACTCATACATACAGTCACTCATCAATATAACACTATCATATGCATTCATACACCTATACAGACACTCACACACTGCCACTCATCCATGGAGTTACTCACACACCTAGTCAGTCATGCAAAGAATCAATCACACTCCCATTTCTTCATCTATACAGTTATACACACAAAACCTTACTTATTCAAACATATACTAACACATACGTACTCTCTTTTACAATCACTGATACAAGTACACATTGATCCACACTGCCACTCGCACAATCACTGGCTCTCATGTACAGGCATTTATATATGCCAAATCTCACATGCACTGTGTTTTACATATGTACTAACTTGGACATGTAGCACTGAGATATCCATTCACTCACCAACACACCCATGCACACAGTCAATCGCCCATACAGCGGTTTCCACATGCACTCTTGATCCCATACACCTAGTGAATCAACTGCTCACAGATCTATGCACAGAGTCACACACCTCCCAGCCACCCACACACACACTTATTCTCCCATAAAATCACTTGGTCAACCAATCAATAACCCATATAACAACTCATATAGCTACTGATCAACACATGCAGCAGCTTACACAACAACAGACAAACTGATGCACACATTCAGACAGTTTAGTCACTAACCCATGCATTCAGTAAGACACATTTAATCACTCACTCATACAGTCAGTCACGCATCTACTAAATCCTTCATCCAGACACGTATCCTTCCAGTCGACCCTTGCTGAGTGGACATGCCCTGGCTTTGGGGGCCTTGGGCGTTGGGGCCGGTCCAACCTGGCAAAGCAGGTTTGCCTTGAGTCAGGCAGCCTGGGCAGCCCAGGATACCCCGCCCAGCTGGCCCCGGCCGAGTGGTTTTGTTCCCAGCCTAGGAGCTCCGGAAGCTGCGCCCAGTCGACCCCAACTGAGACACTTTGCTACCCTCCCCTTTGAGGAGTTCTGCAGTCTGGCATGTATGGTGACCTCAGGTTCTCCGCTTGATCCTTTGCCTCCCAAATTCTGGAAGACTTTTCAGGCTGAACTGTTTCGGCCTCTGTATTTCATCTGCCTACAGTCTTTGGAGTCGGCAACGGTCCCTGATTGTTGGAAGCTTGCAGTCGTGTCTCCACTGCTCAAGAAACCGACCTTGGACCCCGCCTGTCTCTCCAACTACAGGCCAATCTCCTTGATCCCTTTTCCTATTAAGATCATGGAAAAATGGGTGACCCGCTCTCTCTCTGGCTTCCTGGAAGAAACCGGATGGCTCGATGAGTCGCAATTCGGTTTCCGCCCCGCACATGGGACGGAGTCCGCACTGGTAACCGTTCTGGACAATCTTCGCTCGCGAGTCGACAGTGGTCGGGCAGCCTTTTTGGTGCTGCTCAACATGTCGGCTGCGTTCGATACGGTTTGCCATTGTACCCTCATCAGGAGGCTTGAGGAGTGCGGGGTTACGGAGAGGGCAAGAGACTGGTTGGTATCCTACCTTCATAACCGACAGCAGATGGTCACGCTTCCCCCGTATCAGTCAGAACTGCGGAAAGTAGGGCAGGGGGTTCCACAGGGCTTGGCCATCAGCCCTATACTGTTCAATCTGTACCTCCGCCCTTTGGTCCAGCTTATAAAATCTTTTGGTGTCTCAGCTTTTAATTACGCTGACGATACCCAGCTGGTCTTTTCCCTGAAGGGTAGCAACGTGGTCTCGCTGGAGACATTCCACCGTTGTAGGACAGCTACGGTGGACTGGCTTCGGGCCAACTCCTTACAATTCAATAGCACAAAAACCGAGGTGCTCCACTGTTCCATGGACCGGACTCCGCGGGCACTCCCGGAGAATTTCTGGCCTGCCATGCTTCCTGAGACGGTTTTGGCCGCGGAGTCAGCCCGTAACTTGGGGGTGATCTTCGCCCCAAATTTACAGCTGGACATGCATGTTAACAAGACCATCTCCTCGTGCATGATGCTGCTACGCATGCTGCGCAAAGTACTGCCCCTTCTCCCTGCACATGCCAGGCCAGAAGTAGTTCGCGGGACTATACTGAGTCGTTTAGACTATTGTAACGGGCTCTGGAGGCACCAAAAAATCTGCTGGGGAAGTTACAACGGGTGCAGAACATGGCTGCTAAACTGGCCCTTTCCCGCCCAAACTTCAGCTCCTCTACCCTAGCTTTAAGGGATCTACACTGGCTACCGGTGCACTCGCGCGTAATGTATAAAGCGGCTTGCCTAGTATTTAAGGCGGTCCACCGGCAGGGCCCAGTACCATTGCAAAGTATGTTTGCTTGGTATTCTGCCTCACGGCCCCTTCGCTCCTCCTCGGCTCAACTGTAGGTGGTTCCAAGGTTTCAGAGAGTAAGGATGGGCGGCCGCTCGTTTAGTGTCGCAGCGGCCAAACTCTGGAACTCCTTGCCTCTCCCCTTAAGAAGTCTGGGGGACTATCTTCCGTTTAGGAAAGCTTTAAAAACCCATCTCTTTCCTAGAGTTGGCTGAACAATGGAAGTGCTAGTGACCGGAATTCAAGCGCCAGGATGCCCTTGGGGCGACAGGACCGCGCTATATAAGTATACAAAATAAATAAATAAAATAAATAAAATACATCCACTCATTCTTCAATATGTAAAACATATTTAAACTTTACAAAAACACAGTCACTGGATGATGTCATCAGTGATGTCATTTGAGATGTCATCAGTGATGTCATCAGTGATGTCACTGACCATGTCATGAATGATGTAATATGTGACATCATCAGCAGTGGATTGCGGGCGCGCGAGTTATAGTGAGTCCAACTAACTATAACGTGGGAATTTCAATGGTTTTGTATGAGAAAAATGTTCAGCTAACTATAACTGGTATATATATATATTCCCTGAAAAAAACATAGGTTTCACACACGTTAAAGATAGGAATTAGCAGTCAAAAAACCTTGCAAATTCATTTAAAAAACCATAGGTTTCACACATGTTATAGTTAGCTGGACATTTCACTCATACAAAACCTATGAAATTCCCCCGTTATAGTTAGTTCAGCTAACTATAACTGGGGTGCCCTCAATGCCCTCTGATGACGTCACATATTACATCACTCATGACATGGTCAGTGTCATCAATGATGTCATGAGTGATGTCACTGACCATGTCATGAGTGATGCAATATGTGACGTCATCAGCAGTGCATTGCGGGCGCGTGAGTTATAGTAAGCTGAACTAACTATAACGGGGGAATTTCAATTGTTTTATATGAGTGAAATGTCCAGCTAACTATAACATGTGTGAAACCTATGTTTTTTTCAGTGAATTTCTAAGGTTTTTTAAAATGCTAATTCCTAACTATAACATGGCTGAAACCTATATTATTTTTAGTGAATTTCAAAGGTTTTGTAAATGATAATTTTTAAATGAATTATTATATTTCTTTCTTTATATACTAATTTCTTACATTTTTATTAAAAATATTTATTTTTATTTTATTTTTTAAGTTATATTTCATATTCTTAATGTAAAATATTAACAAAAATACATTAACATATTTTTTTTTTTATTAACCCCTTTCGTGAAGGGGTTGCTGTGCTGGGGGTGTGGGGGGCGTGTCCAGCGCCCCGGTGCTCATGACGAGGTCAGCTCGTCATGAGCTTCGGCGCTCCGGTGCTCATGACGAGCTGAGCTCGTCATGGCCACACCCGTTCCCATGGAACGTTCAGCAATGCAGGGGAATCAGCCCAGCGTGCGAGCGTTCCACGGAACGGGCGTGGTCATGACAAGCTCAGCTGTCATGAGCACCAGAGCACCGTAGCTCATGACAAGCTGACCTCGTCATGAGCACCCAAGGTGTTTATTAATTTTTTTTACAATATATTAAAATTAAATTCTATTTAATTTCTTTTTCATTTATTTATTTTTTTGGTAATCGCACTTTGTACGGTAAATCGTCCTCTGCGCATACGTTACAGATACGCTTTGACGTTGCGCATCGCATTAAAGCTTCCGCGTGACTTCGTGTATGGCGCCCCGTACACGCACGCCGCAAAAGTTTCTAATTTTTCAAAAACATATATTTATGATTTTAATGTACATATTAAGGGAAGACATTATCTGGGACAATCATGAAATGAGTTTTTTTTTACTTTTAATAAGCGTATATTACTTTTAAAAGCAATTACGCAAATCGCGGTGGCACGTCGTGCGTACTCGCATCGTAAGAGCACCGTAAGCGCAGAGTGAGTATACGCAAAGCCATGGGACTTTAAAAGAAGAGATTTGATTGGTTCATAATACTTCCTATTCCAACTGTTGAAAGACCCCTCCCATTTGAATCATTCTACTTTGAATTCCACAGGAGAAGGATCTGTTCTGTAGATCTCAGCCATTTGAAAGAAGTAACCACCACGACTGCACGGGATGACTCTTCTTCAGAATATTCCTCTGAGTAACATTTTGTACCTGAGGAGCCTCAGAAAAAGCGAAAGGAAGCAATAATCTGGAAATGTATTACATTTCCCCAGGAACAAAAAAAGTAAATGCTCCCAAGGTGACCTGCAAAATTTGTGACGTTACTCTTTCAAGAGGTGACCCGACCAAGAAGTACTCTTTCGGCACTGCAAGCATGGTGCACCATGTCAAGGCTCTACATCCAAATAATTACGCTAGAGCTGAAACTAGAAGGTTGCAGGAGGACCAGGGATCTGCTCTTCCCAGTACATCCAGTGCAGCACCACCACCACCACCGAGCGGTATGGTTGCAAATATACAACCTAAATTTGGAGACCTGACTATTCGTTGTAAAATTTGCAACAAACTACTGAGCTATGGAGAACAATCCATTGAACGTATTCTCTGCAAGAAAAGGAACCACCATTGTTCTCGTCAATATTTTTTTCTTTTTACTGTTTTGTTGAAGTTCCACACTTTTTTGGGTTCGAGTTCCATTATTTTGTTTAAAAAAAAAAAATAAACAATAAAAAAAAAAATGCAAATAAAATAGAAAACTACAAAGACAAAAAAAACTGTTCTTCTCAGAACTACCTCCACTGGTCAAAGAAAGAGCTATATTTTTATGATAGTGTGTAAAACTTTGTCTGAATGAATGTGTAGTGCATAAATGAATGAATGAATACATTACTAGTGTATGGTGAATGTGAAAGTGCAGAGCTATAAGGAAGTGCTACAGCATAAATCTATAAAGTGTTTACCTATAGTATACTGTAGTACCTCCGAAGCACTTGAATGTAACATATGCATATAAATATGTTACAAATCTATGCTTCAATTTGCACTGCTGGTGGAACTGCCTGGGTGAATTGGTATGTGTTAGGAGCAGATTTACAATCCCCTTGTGCCTCTTATACACATCTGTTGCGTCACTTTTGTGATGCAGCAGTGGTGCAAAAGATGTGCCATGGTGTGTGGTATTTACAATGAGATGCATATGGAAGGTGCATGACATTGTTAAGCCCTGCGCCAGAAAGAGGCTTTCCAACGTACAGGGGAGGGTGTAGGTTTTCTGGCGCAGGAACGCCTCCTAAAAGTGAGTGAGTGAAATCTATAATATTTCATTCAGTCACTTTTAGGCTTATGCTGCGTCAATAACCCTGCATCTGCTTGAAACAGGTGTAAGGATTGACACAGCATTCTAATCACAGGGCCCCAAGAGCATTGCTGGAGCTGCGTTGTGCTTGCAACGCAAGTCAAACAATGAGCCACCTATACACCACAAATACATCACATATCTGTGCCATTTTTGCCCCCATAATACACCATATTGTAAATGCATTGCATCCATTGTGGTGATGTCACAGTGCACAATAACTGGCATATCTCTGCGGATGTACCACTTATTGTACATCTTCTGATTACTGTTTGAATGTAGTGAATGGAATACTACACACTGATCAATGAGTCACTACAAAACTATAACAGGAATGACAGAGTGTTTGGTGTAAGTATAAGAATAAAGTCTGGGAAATTTTACATATAAAAGGTACATTTGCAGGTGCATATAACAGTGCATGCATAGGTTATAGGAGTTTGAAGGAGTCCATGCTCTAAGGCCCACTTTCTCCATGAGTACTTAGGTACTAGCTGAATGATCACAATTCTGCAAGGAGAGTGTGTGGCTGAATGTATAGCAGCTTTACTTTTACAACAAAGTATAGAAAAGCACATACTGCTGTATGGTTCACTACAACACTAAAACAGTAGTGTGAGAGTGTTTAGTGAAAGTGTAATGATACAGACTAGGCAATTGACGGTATAAAAGGCAGGTTTGCTGGTGTATAAAACAGTGAATGCATAGTCTATAGCGATTTGAACCAGTCTATGCCATAAGGCCTACTTTGGCGCATGACTACTTGGAAACCGACTGAATGTTTACACTTCTACAAAGAGATTGTCTAGCTGAATATATAGCACCTTCACTTTTAGAACAGTACATACATAAGAACATACTGATGTATAACTCACTACAATACTAAAATAGTAGTAGTAAAATGTTTGTAGGAAATGACAGGATAGAGACTGTTCAATTCAAAGTTTAAAAGCCAAGTTTCCAGATGTTTAGAAGAGTGCATTTATTTTTTATAGCTCTTTGAAGCAGTTCATGACCTTAGACCTACTTTGCTGCATGACTACTTGGATAGTGGCAGAATGATTACACTTCTCCAAGGAGAGTGTTGAGTTGAATGTATAACAGCTTCACTTTTTGTACAGTGTATAGACAAGCATATATTGCTATATGGCTCAGTACAATACTGAAATAGTAGTGGCAAAGTGTTTGGACAGAGTATAAGGATAGAGACTGGGTAATTAAAAGTTTAAAATACATTATTTCAGGTGCATAGAAGAGTACATGCATAGCAAACCGGAGTTTGAAGCAGTCCATATACTAAGGCCTACTTTACTACATGAACATTTGAGTACTGACTGGATGATAAGACGTTGAAATAAATACCGTCCTACCAGCAATGGGCCTTTTGGTTTTGTAAATTAAAATGCAGTACTAAAAAAAGTACAATATATCTATTCACCTTACTAGTTCCAAAGTAGTAGATGTGTTGTAGTAAAATGCAAAGAATACAGGTGCACTCAGTATATATATTACAATTTCTTCAAATGTGTTTAAAAGATACAAACCATCTTTACACACTTATGTACTCCATCCACGTTCTGTTACTTCAGCTCTGTAGAAGTACATCTCATCGATCATTTTTAACAGTTACTTATACTTACCTTCAAAATAATAAATAATAATAATACATTTAAAAAAAAGTATTATAAAAATAGCATCTGTAGAAGACAAAAAAATACAGTTACAATATATCTTTTACAACACAAAATAATTTGTAAAGCATTTTATTAGCCTTTTTTGCTGTTCTCAGAATATATTGAATTTCACTAGAAACAGTGAGTTCAATAGTACTCATCACATAACAGCGGGCAAAAAAAAGGCAATCAAGAAGATTATCTTAAAAAAAAACATTCAACATTCTCAATAACAATCTAAAAAATAGAAATAAAACATATGTTAAATGTTTTTTTCTAAGACCAATTTCTTACGTAACTATGAGTTATGTCAAACAATCTTAAAATAACAAAACACCATCATTAATTTTCATACACTGTACATAATGTTACTTACAAATATATGCTGACAAAATATACACCAAAAAGTCCTTAATGGTTTCAGATACTTTTCCTCATGGACAAATAGTATGTGTGAAATTCTTAGTTTGAAAGTTGTTCAATAGTAATCCTGAGCGTCTGCTTCCCAGCCTTCTGATCCAAAACCACTGACATCATTTGCACTGTTCCCCAGTGCTCATCCCTCAGGCCGACGCTATTCAACATCTCCATGGCAACCCTCACACAAGTGGCCCGCCATCACAACCTGAACATCATCTCCTACGCCGACGACACCCAGCTCATCCTCTTCCTCACCAAGTAGCCACATACCACAAAAACCAACCTCCACGACGCAATTAGGACATCACCAACTGCATAAGGAGCAGCTCTCTAAACCTGAACTCGCACAACATGGAGGTACTCATCCTCAGACCCACCCCCCTCAGCCTCAGATGACTCCTGCTGGCCAACTACACTGTGAACAGTACCAACACCTACTGACTATGTACACAACCTACGATTCATCCTCAACTCCTCCCTCTCCGTGTGTAAGAAAGTCTACAGCATTCCTCATACTGCTATAACACCCTCAAAATGCTCCGCAACATTTACAAGTGGATACTAACCAAAAGAAGAAGAACAGAAACACAGGCCCTCATTAGCAGCAGACTACACTGTGGCAACACACTCTACACAGGAATTCCAGCCAAACACCTACAACGACTACAACAAATCCAAAGCACCTCCACCTGATTGATCTTCAATGTAACCTGCTGCAGCCACATCACCCACGGCCTGATACACCTACACTGCCTCAACATCAACAAGAGGATCACCTTCAAGCTCCTCACACTCACTTACAAAATACTCTACAACACCAGACTAATCTACCTTAACAGCAGTAATCCTGTAAGGCCAAATTCTGTTCTTACAATTTTGTCTTTAATGATATAAGGTAAGAATTTGGTAACTCTTTAGGCAAACGTTGCTTAACCCCTTCCATGCTGGTGACGAACCCCAGCCGTCACGCTCCACGGGGCTCGTGTGCTGATGATGGCTTGGGTTCGTCACGGCCCGCCCTGTTCGTGCGGCTGCCACACATGGGGGGAATCGCGGCCGCACGGAAGGGGTTAAAAACTAATTGACTATCATTACAATGTATCCAACCTTTCAGACATTTTAAATAAACAGTGTAATGTCCAAATGTTGTATGAGGTCCATCATGAAAAAGAATTGCAACAGCTACAAAAGTTGTTCCTAATATTGATAGTTGAGTAGCTACAACATTTATATTTAAAGTTTCCAATTTTCTTTCATCAGCTCTACAACGTTGCAGCATTAAAATTACATACTGTCCATATCTTTGTATAAATAATGTTGATGACATTTCTGAATAACATTGGCTACACTCCATGTTTTGACTTGCTCCTTTAACTAGATTGTTAAAAGACACTGATTCACGGTCTGGTAAAGTCAAATATATGAATCTTTCAGTGTCTGTGTTAGTGCTACATGTAAACAAACAATTTTCACAGTCATGTTGCCATTTATAAGAAAGGCCAAAAAGGTTGTCAATATCTATACCTTCATCTTCCAATACACCAAGCATAAACATTAAAAGTTCCTGACAATCTTGCTGAATATTCTGCGTAAATTGAGTAGAACCAGAACATATGTCCAAAACATTTCGAATATCAGAAACACTTTGTATTTTACTTTTATCACTACTACATTTCTCATAAACACAATACAACAATGAACAGAATCTTTCGTCCCAATTTTCAACAATTTGCTGTTGCAAACTTTCAAGAAAAAAAACAACATTAACAACTACATTAGCATAGCAGTTGACACCACAACTATTTTCAAACCGATAACCAACATTCTATTCAACACAGTCCTTTTTCTTTTTGCTTGCAGGCGCAACTTCATCTTGTTTTTTTCTTTCTCTACAGTTTCACTACAGATATTCTCAAATCTTCTTTTTCTACCTACCACATGCTTTTCAAATACTGGATATTGACCTAAATTGGGTGCATATTCTCTTCTTAACCTATTATACTCTTTCACACAATTTGCATCTGCACTAACCTTTGTCTCATCAAAATCAATCAAGTACAATCAAGATAAAGTTTTCACACGAGACAAAGCAACATATGCCATACCCTCTTTAAACACGGTACTTCCAATATTCACTAAAGCACTATCTACACTTAAACCTTGAGATTTATGAATGGTCACAGCATATGCCAAAGAAATAGGAAACTGTTTTCTGCGTACATACAAATCTTTTACAAGCAAAAACCAAGCTGAACAACGTCTAAATTGTTGTACTTCAGCAATTTAATCAAATTTGATTTTCAAAAATTCAATCCCATCTCTATTTACATAATTAACAAAATCAACAATTTTACTCATTGCTCCATTTACTAAACCTTTTTCCACATTCAAATGATGTCGTAAAATTACCCTACAGTTTAAACATGCATACAAATTATTTTCTGAACCAGCAGTTTTACCGATTGATTTCTCTAAAGAATCCAATTTCCTCTTTAACTTTTCAGTCAAAATAATAGTGATTCCTGCATGTTCTATTTTATCAATAGCTTCCAATTTTATAATTTCTTCATTTTCCAACTTTAACATTTCTTCATTGAATATAGAACATTCACGCAGTGTTGGCATTAATCAGATTACAGATTTGTTTTCTGCAATTCTCATATATATTTTCTCAGGAAAAATATTTTCATTTGGAAACAAATTGGGAAGTAATCGTCCCTGTAAAGCTTGTTTGCCATGTTCTATCACTTTTTCTTATATCTTGAAGAATATTTCCATAATCTGCATCATTTGCCTGACGCATATTTATAATAAGTTCCTTATACTGAAAAAATAACTAAATGTTAACATTTCCAATACTCCCCAAAGACTTTCTGGTATCTTCATGTGCCAGTGTTTTAAACACTGGTTGTCCTTTTACAGGAGTAAGTTGTAGTAGATCTCCAAAAACGATGACGTGTTTTCCTCCAAATAATACGTCATACTCTATTTTAAGAATTTGCTGCATTCTTAAATGCACAAAGGAAAGCATTAAGATTGATACCATGCTTACCTCATCAATAATGAGAAGTTTCATTTTCTTCAAGACTCTTGAAACTTCACAACAAGCTTCTCCAGATAGCTTGTGGTGTTCCAATTTGTTGTACCCCCATCGTACATGGGGTACGGCTTGTACACCCATCGTACATAGGGAACGGCTCATACACCCATCGTACATGGGGTACGGCTCGTACACCCATCGTACATGGGGTACGGCTCGTACACCCATCGTACATGGGGTATGGCTCGTACACCCATCGAACATGGGGTACGGCTCGTACACCCATCGTACATGGGATACGGCTCGTACACCACATGATCGCAGGGGTATGGTGCATACCCCTGCGATCATGGGGTGTACGGACTGTACGGTGTGTATGTGTTTGTGTGCTTTTCCGTGCGACTCGCCCTTACCTGACGTGGACATACGAATCATGTCCTCATACCCCGGTCCGGATCATACTCGTCGGGTCGTACGGCATGTGTACGAGTCGTACGGCATGTGTACGAGTCGTACGGTTCACGGTTTCAGTCTTGCAATTTACGTACGGATCGCGACGATTCGGACGAATTTACGGAATACGGATTGTACTACGCGACTCGGACGGACGGGTACGATTCGTACGGAGAGGGCTCCGGATACAAATCGTACGTACGTTTTTTTTCCCGAATCGGAATCGACCCCTAAGTGTTTAACAATTTTCGCAGAGAAGTCCTAGTTTTCTTACCAGGACTTTTTTTCTTTTTGTTTACACATTGTTCTTCAGGTAAATCTTGTAGATGACTTCTCTTTAAAGAAATTGCTTTCTTTCGTTCTTTCCTCTTTTCAGTTTTTGTAGGCATGATGATTTTTTTTCAGTGTTGATAAAAAATATATATCACTTTAGAAAAATAAATATATGATATACACTATTATATTACATATAAGAAGAGAGGGGAGATTATGACGACAAACGTGGGAGTATGAAAATAGGAGTTACAACAAGAGAAAGAGGACTATGAGACAACAGGAAATATAAATAGAAAAGAGAATATAACCAGACACTGCAGTATAAGGGGATAAAGAGAGTATGAAAAGATTGGAAAGTATGAAGAGATAAGGAGGAGTATGAGGAGAAAGGTGGCAGTATGACGAGAGAAGGGAGAGTATAAGAAGAAGGAGACAGGGTGTGAGGACACAGGGGGGCAGTATAAGAAGAGAGACAAGGACTATAAACAGAAAACAAGGAATATGTGGAAATATAAGGACAAAAAAAGAATATAAGGAAAAGGGGTGTATATAACAAGAGACAGAAGAGTACCAGAAGAGAGCAGGGATAATGGGAGGAAAAGTGGTGCCTAAGAAGAAAAGGGGTGTACAAGAACAGAGGATACACTATGAGGAGAAAGGAAGGAGTATAAACAGATGGTGGATTATGAAGAGTGAAAAGAGTATGCCGAAAGAGGGAAGAGTATGACAAGAGAAACAAATATAAAGAGAGAGGTCAGTATGAAAAGACGGGAAGTATGAGGAAAGTGCTGCGGAGTATACACAGGGAGTCAAGGAGGAGTAAGAGAAGAGAACAGGCAATATGAACAGAAACAAGAAGTATAAAGAGAGACAAGACAAAATGAAAACAGGAAAAGAATATGAAGAGAGACAGGAGAAGACAAACACAAAGAGAAGGAGTATAGGACAAAAGGGAATATAAGAAAAAGGGAATAGTATGAGGAGACAGGGAGAAGTAAGAGAAAAGAGAGGAGAATATGAAAACAGGGGGGAGTATAAGGACAGGGGGGAGAATGATGAGAGGAATATGACAATAAGAAAAGAGAGGAATATCAGGACAGAGTGAGGAGTATAAGAAAAGAGAGGAAAAGTGTGAGCATAGAGAGGAGAGTATGAGAAGAGAAAGAAAAATAAGAGAAAAGAATGGGAAGTATGTACAAAGAAGAGTGAGAATAATAGGAAAGGGAGAATATAAGGAGCGAAGAGTATGTATGAGAAAAGAAGAAGGAATATAAAGAGAGAGAGAGACAAAAATGTGGAGAAAAGAGAAATATAAGAGAAGACTGAGTGTATAAGGAGAGAGAGAGTACTATGAGGAGACAGTAAAAACTATGACGACAGCGGGGAATATAAAGACGGGAGAGATTAAGGAGAGTAGGGGAACTATGCAAAAAGAAAGGCAAGTATGAAGAGAAAAGAGAAGTATAAGGAGAGAGGAGAATAGAAGAAAAAGGAGGTAGTATAATCAGAGAGGAAGGAGTAAGTGGATAGAAGAGGGAGCATGACAAGAGAGTGTAGAAAATATGAAAAAAGGGGCAAATATGATTCCTTAATCTACACAGAGACACAGTGTGATATTAGACAAAAAGAATATGACACCATGCATTTTACCAAAACACATTTACAACTGTAAAAAGTTTAAGTGACTATACAAATTACATTTATATAACTACTACATTTCAGTGGACAACCCTGACTTATTTTGCAAATATATTTCCAATGTTCTGCATCATTTTCTGCCAACATTACATCCAAAAATGTGACACAATAGAACAAGAAAGAGGCCCAAGGGGCTTGTATATCTGCCCAAGAGTGTATGCAGCAGTGTATGTATAATGACTGGGGAATTGTTAAGAGGGAGGTATGATGAGAGAGGGAGGAATAAGAGGTCAGAGGAGGGAGTATAAAAATAAGGGGGAGTATTAGGAGACAGAGGAGACGATGAGGACAGAGGGGGACTAAGAGGACAGAAGGGACTATGAGAACAAGCAGCACTATGAGGAAAGACAAGTGAGAATAAGGAAAGAGGGGAAATATCAGAAGAGAGGGGACAGTATAAGCAGAGAGAGGTAGACTGTGAGGAGAGACAGGAGAGATTATTGAAAAAGGGGCAAATATAATTCCTTAATGTACACAGACGCTCAGTGTGATCCTAGACACAAAATATAAAACCATACATTGTACCCAATCACATTTACTACACTAAAACGTTTAAGTGACTGAACACATTCCATGTATATAACTACTACATTTCAGTCAACAACCCTGATTCCTTTTACAAATACATTTCCAATTTGCTGCATTACTTTTTAGCAACATTACATCCACAAATGTGACACAATAGAACAAAATAGAGGCCCAAGGGGCTTGTATATCTGCCCAAGAGTGTATGCAGCAGTCTATGTATAGTGACTGTGGAATTGTTAAGAGGGAGGTATGATGAGAGAGGGAGGATTAAGAGGACAGAGGAGGGAGTATAAAAAGAAGGGGGAGTATTAGGAGACAGAGGAGACAATGAGGACAGAGGGGGACTAAGAGGACAGGAGGGACTATGAGAACAAGCAGCACTTAGAGGAAAGACAAGTGAGAATACGGAAAGAGGGGAAATATCAGAAGAGAGGGGACAGTATAAGCAGAGAGAGGTAGACTGTGAGGAGAGACAGGAGAAGTTATTGAAAAAGGGGCAAGTATAATTCCTTAATGTACACAGATGCTCAGTGTGATTCTAGACAAAGCATTTAAAACCATACATTTTACCAAAACACATTTACTACACTAAATTGTTTAAGTTACTGAACACATTCCATGTATATAACTACTACATTTCAGTTGGCAACCCTGACTCATTTTGTAAATACATTTCCAATTTGTGTATTATTTTTTGCCAACATTACATCCAAAAATATGACTCAATAGAACAAAAAAGAGGCCCAAAGGGCTTGTAAATCTGCCAAGAGTGTATGCAGCAGTCTATGTATACTGATTGGGGAATTGTTAAGAGGGAGGTATGATGAGAGAGGGAGGATTAAGAGGACAGAGGAGGGTGTATAAAAAGAAGGGGGAGTATTAGGAGACAGAGGAGACTGTGATGTATTCCTACAGGTTCTGTATCGATCCCCCTATTCCTGACCCTATTCTGGTTAACAAATTAACTAGCAGCCATCCCATGATGCAGAAACCGTTATCTGATTACGCCAGACCACGGCACAGGAGCGCGTTATCTGATTAGGTCATAACGCTTGCCATCTAATTAGGCAAGCACTATTCCTCCAGCTCCTGATAAGGCATACGGAGTTCTCAAAACAAATCAAACCTATGACAACCTGGGAAAATCCCTGCGGCCATTGTTTTGATTTCTCAAAGACCTTCAGTAAAAGAATGTGCTAACGACCAGCTCGTATGACATCCTTATTGACGTATCTATGTCCATCCTTACGTCAATCTCGGCACCTTACAGGCATAAATATTACCGATATTGCCTTAAGCAAACACACGCGGTGGTGACGAGATCGGAGCAGCGAGACTTGCCGAAGCCCAGCAGAGAGCGAAGCCCCCGGCGCTGCCCCGCCTTCCTGACGCGCTGAGAACGAGACGCTGCTTTCTCCTGCCGAGAAATCCAGCTCCGGCGCTTCCGAGCAGCCCTCGCAGGCAGCTTGGAATATCGAGACCTCAGACGAGAGATACTATCCCTCAACCATCCTAGATCTCAGGTACAGAGCTGAATAACCCCTTACAGAGAATTCTTGAATCAGTCACTTGGCAAAACAAACTTAACTTAAACTGCTACTTTCTATCCCCGCCCACGTATTAGGCTTAGGTCAGGTACACTGGGGTAGGCGTAGTTAGAAGCACCAGTTGAGTACGATTAGTCAAATGTTTATATGTGTATGTATATATTCTGTCCATTTTAAATAACGTATGGCTTAGAAACCATATCAATGTTTTTACAGTATTATTTTATAATTCTGCTTTTATTGTATGCTCTTTACTTAACCATAAGTATTGCGATAATATCGATCCATTTCTCTTGTACGAGAAAAGAGACTGATCAATAAATAACATCTTTTATTGAACACGCCCGTCTCTTCCTTTTCTCTACAATCTGGTGAAACTAAGAATGCACGTACTGACTGAGTAAAATAAGTTGTCTTTTGTTTTCACACGACTCTAGAGATACACTCTTGATTAGGGGAGAGCAAAGTTGTCATGTTCTATGGTTGTCAGAAACTAAATCCCTTCTTGTCTATCCAGGGAGGTTCAACTCCTCCTTGCCTATTCGAGAAAGTTTCTAGTGAACTCTGAGCTAGCTGGCAAACCCAAAACTTTAAGTCTAATATCGACAGTAGAAGACCTAGTTAACGTCTGGTCTAGGTCTATACTATTGGAGGTATTATTCCAAGGCGCAGAGCCTATTGGGATAATAGGAACTACACTACATGGCGCCCAACGTGTTTGGATAGGCGATAAAACTAACGCAAGACTTTAGAGTAACTCAGTCGTGCTCATTCACTCAGACCCCTTTTTCCCATAATACTCCAAAGACGTCTGGAGTGGGTGAGAGGTAAAATCCGCCAAACCTCGCAGGAGGGAACTCCTATGTATGGTTCTTGGTTCAATCAACGTTGAAGGATACACTGTTCCAAAATATTGTGCATCTAATCTTGGTTTCCACAAGAAACCTGATCTGCAAACAAACAGAATAACCTTCCTGACAGTAAAATGCCAGAAAGTGATGATGAAAGAGAGAGAGCTAGAGTAGCAGCTGAACTAATAGAAGCTGATAATACTATGCAAGAAGCAGACCCGGATATAAAACTCATCCCGGTCAACATAAGAAGATCTATAACGTTAAAACTTATAGACAATGGACTGACACCAAGAGGTGGTACAGTCATATTCGTAATTGAGGTACACGAATATCGGCAGACAGAGTTATTCTATTCATGGATACACTTTCCAGCAGCAAATGCTGTAACAAAGGAGTTCCACTATTATAAAATAGAGGAACCACCGGATACCTACACTCCTTTCGAGGAAGTGGAAGTACCACTCAAATTCCAAGAGCACCTGCTCTTGTTAATGGCGCCCTAAAACATAATAATCACATCACCAGGCTCGGTCCACTAGGTAGACCAGGAGCAACATGGCCGGTCCTAGCCGGATACACACCACATCCAGACATCGAAAGAATGTCTGCAGCAGATGTTTTAGTACAACTAAAACAACTAATTAAAATATATAGACAATTAGTCCAATATGTAATGCGGACTTCAACCATCCAACCTGTAGTTAAAATTCCACAGCTGACCCCACATCAGGGGAACACAAATAAAATTACACCACAGAACATACAGTCCTGCCTAGGTAAAGTACCAGCTAAACGGGAACAAATACCATTCTGGTTAGCACAAAAAATCACCCAAATAGAGGCGGTGTTTCCAGACACCACCCCTGTGGATAAACACAGGATTCTGACTATCTGTCTTCCAATGGGAATCGCACCACACGTGGAGGACTGTGACACTTGGGGTACAGTCTTTGCTTCCATTTACACAAAAACACATGGTGTACCATCCATGTCGGTAATACCAGATGTGCTAAAACAAATTCAAGACGAATACGGTCCAGAACCCGCTTTAACTCTCGGTATGAAATTACTAAAAGACTTCAAGCAGGTCTCGGCAATATTACTAGCCAACATAAAAGGAGAAGCAGCGAATGTGGCGATCCGCCAGAGGTTAAAAGAGACAGATATAGCAGACCAACCATCTGAAATTGCCAAAATTATAGAAAAATCCTATGAAGAACTAGGTAGAGATAGTTTGGGTGGAATACTAGTGAAGCCCCAACTAATTGAAAGTCCTGAAAAAATATTTATTAAAAATAATCTAAACAGTCAAAAGAAGAACTGGGATGGAAACAAACAATCCAATCCAAAAGAAAAGAGATTCCAGTCCAGAGGAAGGTCTCCTCGGCGGAGAGAAAGATCTCCGGACCAAGGACCCAAGTCTCCCCAAAGGGAGCCCTCTGTGAAAAAATACAACCTTAGAAATAGGGATAACATAAAGAAACCGGATAGATATCAAGATTTTGATACAAGTCCCTCTCAATCTTTTCAGACTTCCTCGCAGAAATCGGAAAGAAGAGGACGATCGGAACCCAGGGAAGGGCACGTCAAGTCCAAAGACAAAGAACCTGCTCATCCAAATAAAAAATTACAGTTTCCAAAAAAGAAGGTAGCCAGTATTAAAGTATTCAACAATGCCGAGAATACTGAGGACACAGCTGAAAAACGGAGAGTGGGCTCAGACAATGCTAGACAGCGCAGCAGAAGTGAGCATAGCACGCAAAGTCCTTATGAATCATCTGGAGACAGTGGACACGAATGAATACATTCAGGTGGAAACTGCAGACACCAGAGTTAGCAAACCTCACAAAATATATGAAATAACTTTACGTATAGAAGGGGATAAGACTAGGAAAATAAGGGGCCTTTTTTGGGATAATCTCTCCAAGGGCTATGACATCCTTCTAGCTGAAAAAGACTGGCCACCAGAGTTCGTCAGGGAGTGCCCACATGGCGAAGAAATAATTATGCCTGCCTTCTCAAATCATATTCCAATTCATAAAAAATATACACTTGCAAGAAAGTGGGCAGTAGCTCAAGCTCCTGCTTTATATAAAAATCATGTAGGATGGGATGAGGAGTCTCCTCCTCACAAAATCCAGTTAAAATCACAACCTACTGCACAAAGGCAGTATCCAATCAAGCAAGAAGCTAAAAAACAGGTAAAAGAAATTCTAGATCAACTAGAATACCAGGGGGTGATTGAAACGTGCACCTCACAAATGAACAACCCTTTGTTTCCTGTCTCCAAACCAGACAATTCATATCGTCTAGTTTTGGATTACAGACACCTAAACTCATGTTGCAAAACTTTTGCAGTACAAAACTCGCATAGTGCTGCACTAATGAATAACATAGTGCGCAAAAAATATAAAACAACATTAGACATCTCTAATGGATTCTTTTGTCAAAATATAGCACCAGAGAGCAGATACTTGTCAGCGTTCTCAATAAATGGCGCTCAAAAAGAATTCTGTCGGCTACCCCAGGGGTACAAGAACAGCCCAGGATTATTCTCAGCGAGAGTAACAGAGTTACTACAAACATATGATGACGAAGCATTATCGTATGTCGATGACATATACCTAACAGACGATGACTTGGATACTCACTTGAAGAGAGTGAACACCATAATACTTGGGTTCGCGGCAGAGGGTTACAAATTCAACTTTAAAAAATCTAGAATTGCCCATCTAACAGTCCTGTTCTTAGGATATGAATTATCAAGTGAAGGCAAAAGCCTGGCTGACAATTTCCTAGAGAAATGTGCCGTACTCCAAGCACCTAGAACACTAAAAAACCTACAGTCAATTCTAGGCTTCCTAAATTTCGGAAGAACATACATTGCAAATTACGCAGAAAGGGTCAAACCCCTTTATGATCTAATAAAACCAGATTTTAAAAAAACCAATTGGACTCAAATACACACAGAAATTCTGAGATCCCTACAAACAGATATGTTAATTAAAACAAAATTAGAAACACGTGATAACACACGCAACCTTGTGATTCGAGTCATCCCAGGAAGATGCGGATTCACATACCTGACCTCTAATGAGGGAGAAAAGGTACCAATTGCATTCAAATCACACTTGTACACAGAAGCTGAAAAGAAATTCAGCATTAAAGAAAACAATGTTCATGCAGTTCAAACCGCAATAGCTAGAGAAAAAGATAAAGCTGACGGTAGACACATCACAGTCAGAACAGCAGAATCAGCCTTTGAGGCATTAACAACCCCGTGTAATTTACCAACAACAGCATTGAATCCGGAATGGATACAATGGGTGAATTCCATTACAATGGACAAAGTAAAATACTACTTTGATCCAGAACTAAAGGAACTAAAATATCTAGAATATGAAAGAACATTCCCTCTGCCAATCGACATTCTGCCATTACGACAGTACGCTTGTGTAATCTATACAGACGGACATGCTCAACCATCCGTTTGGGGAGAACAAGCATACAACCCCACATGTGAGATTACAAAAGAAGTGTGGCGCGGAGGTATACTAAGACCTCTATTAACAAAAACACACTCAGTAGAAACTAATTCAGAACAACAGACTGAAATAATAGCATTGAAAATGGCGCTAGATAATGCAGATCGCGAATTCCCGACACTCATAGTGTCCGATTCGTATTACTGCGTCAAATCATATAACAGCGATTTACAGAAATGGATTCAAAACGGTTACAAAGATGACACAGGTGCAACAATAAAGCAAAAACTGCTTTGGGAACAAATAGTTCTGTTAAAGAAAGAACTACCAAAGACTCACGTGATACACTCACTGAGTCATCAGCGTGATGGCGTTCACGTTGCAGGGAATTCATTGGCTGAGAAAGCCACAGCGGTAGCAACTAAATCGGCTTCCGTAGCTAGGAAAAAGCGTGCAGTAAAATACATTGACGGTGAAACAATGCTGGCGGTGAAAACGTCATCAAAAGGCGACTGCTCAGCGTTACCGATCAGTTACCCACTCGAATATACATACATAATCGATGCGAACTCCGTTCCTTTTGCTCGAATCCCTGGAGTGGGGGATAGAGTAATTCCAAACAAGGACAGGAGAACTTTGTTAATAGCAGACGCACATATGGGAGAGGGTCTCAGACACCTCAAACTAAAAGATTCACTGGAAGAACTACAATCAGTGTACTGGTGGCCAGGAATGAGCCTGCATCATCACATTTTTGTAAAAAAATGCCCGGGCTGCAACAGAGATCGCAGCGGCGAGAGGAACGGGGTAATACCATGGCGTTTCACTCAATAAGGGCTAAACAATAATCAGTGAAACAAGTGTAAATAATGCGTCCCATTAACAAATAAAGACTAGCTTCCACTTATAAATGTAGACCCCAGCACTCGGCTGACGTCGGGACTGTTATACAAAGATTTGCGAGTCTAAATGGCATATACGCTAGGAGCATGCTACGTTTGACCAATGTTTTCACTTTAGCCTTCAAGCTTGTGGGGAAGCACGGCCAAATGAGCATAGCGAAGCGGGATTCTTCTCACTTCCTTCCTGAGGGATACGGGATGGTGTAAAGAAAAAACCAAGGCATAAAGCAATCTATAACAGCAAAGGTATTAGGTTCGGGAGCTGGGTGGGTCAAACATCTAATAAGTGTCCAACGTAGTCTAAACAACTTGCCAAGAAATTCTCTGAGGGGATTCAGTCCGTACGAATTACTGTTTGGGACTAGGATGCTAGTCTTAGATCTTGACAGTCAGACTTCAGTGGTGAAAGAAAAAAGCTTTGATATCAAAGATCGTTTGGCTATTTTACAGGACTTAAACAAAACAAGAAAAGACCTGAGCAACATAAAGTTGAAACAGCAGCCAACAACCACTGAAGAACCACCACCTGTCCCAGCAAGACCTGTCTGGATTCCAAAAATCGGGGATCTAGTCAGAGAAAAGATCGCGGTAAAGAATGAATTTGGGCCTTCGTACAGAAAAGCAGTTCCTGTCTTGTCCATCAATGGGACAAGATCAGTTATACTACCGCCACTTGCTGGTAAAAAGGAGAACCGAGTTGTATCCATCGACCTGGTAAAACCACAATCATGTGGCCGATAACAAACAGTAGGCCAAGTGGACTCCCGATAAGTAGTAGAACACCGAGGTTTGCTACAAGTACAGAGGTGCTAACTAAAAGGCTAATCACATTCGAAACGCCTACAGAACAACAACAAGGACTATGCAACAATGCAATGGGCCTCACACCTCTGAAAACCCAAATAAAAACATTTAGTAGAGACACACCAACCTACAATGAAGTAACAAATGAATATGCTGAAGCTGCAAGAAACAGTAATCCTGAAGCAATTGGAACAATAGACAGAACGGCATCCGGCTACTTCATCAACTTTGATGATTCTTCTGAAGATCTAAGTGAATCAAAGACACAGCCATCAACAAAAACTTTTAAAGACAAAGCTAAGGAACTTTTGAAACAACTGAAAGAAACCTATCTGATTTCTCCATGGATTGAATTTTGGGTGTCCTTTGGTGTATTTATCCTGATACTTTGGCTCATCATGATACTATGTTTGGGACGCTTCATTGAGGGAAAATATGCTAAAATGGACACAGCAAGCCAGAAAATCAACTTGATCCTCAAGCCACACACGTCTTCACACGTCAAGAAAAGAGAACTTTCTTCAGTCAATTTCACAGCCAATCCTATACCGGGTGGGGTAGTATGGGACAATACTGACTATGAAATTTATGGTCCGGTTGAAATCCTCAAATATCCACACCAAATCAAGATCTCGTTGAGTGACTTTGTAAAACCAAACTCATTTGCTGATGATTGGGACTTTGAAAGTATTAATGACATGATGTCTGACCTAGTGATGTCTGCTAAATTTACCAAACATGATTATTTGCAGGGTTCGTCTAATTATGATAGTATGTACTGCTACAACCACTATGGCATTGGTAACCATTTTTTACATAAATCAGCATAACCTAGAAATGTTTTAAATTATAATCAATGGGAACATTGTGCAACCCCTCCAAAAGGAAGCTCAAGAACCTTTTATGACAAATATTCATATTTTTCAGGGTTCAATACAAGTAAAGCTGAAACATTTTATTTCAAATTGTCAAATAGGACAGGAACAAAAACCATGCTTACAAACACGAAATTGATATATTCGGACTCATTTTTTGAACAAATGAATACATTTGGTTTTGATTATTGGGAAAAAAATGTTGAAGTAAAAAGTGTTTGGGGTACAAAAGAATGGCAAGTACAAGGTATAGAATCATTGTTTAGAGCCTGCATGATCCCAGAACAAAATATATTCTTGAATGAAACTATTCAACAAACTACCTGTCTTGGATTAGCCAAAATCAAAGACTTAAATAAACCGTCTATTCCAAAACCAACAATGAACAGCAATAACTCTGCAGATGAAGAGATAGACGTAAACTTTGTATTAAACCAAAACAGAACAAATCCTGATTGGAAACAATGGTTGATCTGTCCCACAGATACTAATAACTGTCAAGACAGATTCCTGAACAAAACACAGGGGTTCACATTGACCAGGCCAGAACCTAGATATTCCCAAAGACAACACCCAGGGATAATCACCACCTACAGTGTGGGCAAACTCTGCCTTCAATGGCTACAAACTTCCACACTGACAGAAATTAAGCAACACCTAACTTTACTTACTGATGGTGCTGACTTGCGTGATTTCATTATGGGACCGCGCAAACAGCGTCAAAAACGCTTCATAGCAGCCTCTATATATGCAGCTTACAACGAGGCCTGGAAGATTACTCAAATTGAGACAGCAGAAAGTATACGGGAAATTGACCGTATTAATTTGGAAAAATCGCTTTCTGTAGTGGACAATGGGTTAATGACTCTGTCCTCCAGAATCTTTTCATTGGACAGCATTGTGTCATCAGCAATCGACATAATATCGCAAGACTTGCTGTCGTTACAACACGGTCAGTCTCAATTGCGTTCTATTGTACAGCTTGGCTGGACGTTACAAAATCTGCGTTCAGGCTATGTGCCTTGGCGTTTAATCAACACAACGTCAATATTCAATATCTTTAACCTTACTGATAAACAGATCAGTATGGCACAGAAGGGTGCTGATTATACAATCCTGAGCATTGAGAAACTCGAGAGATTACCATTGACAATGTCAGAACGACCTGTCATTGAATGGATAATACATGGGATAATTAATATTCCGATATCTACTTTCAGGTTTCAATACTGCCAAAAATATATACAGGCTGGCATGTACGAAAAATTGGGAAAAGGGTACATTAAGACAACATGGAACTTGCCCTATTCACATGCATGTGTCAGTAATAAAGGACAGAAAGTGTTTCTTAGTGGCAATAATTGTGCAATGTCACTAAGCGGTACACTTCTGTGTAATGGAATTAGTTTGCATGGAGCCTGTGAAGGGAATTCAAATAACCTTTCATGTCACCAGCTAGGCACACCTGCAACAGAGATAGAACCATTCTTTAAAAGACTCTATAACGGGAGTTACATTCTAATTGTGGATCGCAGATGTTGTAGTCTACTGCCCGGGGTTCCTTATCTCGTTAGTACGACTGCGAAGGTCATGTGCTGTGGACGCTTATTGTTCCCCAGCTCCTTTCCAGACAGGGAGGCAAGGGCATGGCCTAACTTGAAAATTACTTCTATTCAAGTTGATACTTTAAGCAGAATGAAAACAGTGCTTCTTCAGACGCCGACCAGGCTCACGTCATCAAAAGAAACATATGATCTCCTAGTCGCAAGGACGACTGCAGAGATTCACTCATTGTTATCAACTAATTCCCCCATACATTTCGCAGAAATCCTGAATGAAATCTTAAATATTTCTGATACCGGTGGAGTCTCAAATGTATTTAAGACAGTATTTTCGATGGCATTAACACCATTCAAAGCCATACTGGGTATTTTTCCAGACTTCGTCCATTCGATTTTTGGAGGAGTTCCCCTCATTTTGGGACTAATTGCAGGAATCCTATTCTTAGTCCTTATATTTCGTTATGGCAAACCATGTCACAGACAAAACACCCGCGACAAGGGAAGAAACAATCCGAGCCATTGGATACCGGGACCGGATATCAAAAATCCTGGGACTAACCCGGCTTAGAGACCTGAACATGACTTGGTTTCTTTCATTTCGGCCGATATGGCAAAGATGTGTTTTACCTGTATTAAGGTGCATGCTGTGCGGAGAAGAATGCGTGTTGGACACCTGTCTGACGCTACAATCAGATGCGCCAATGGATGCAGAAACATTGTTGAGTCCGGTAAAGGCTCATGCATTGTGCTGCCCTCAACGGCTGCCAATCCTGATGACGGCATTCGTGGAAACTTCACCACTACGATTAAGGGGTAGTGAAGATCAAGATGAAAGCAGCATCGATCAGGTACAACCTTCTGTCAGCAATACTACTCAAAACGTCAATGGAGACAATCATGCACATGAATGCATGGTTACATCCTTTTCCGAGTTAGTGGAACTCTCACAGGAAGCTGTTGACAGCTTTTTCAGCATTCTCAATGATATGATGTTCTCACCAGAGCAGAAATAATGACTCTTGAACAAACTAGCACACGGCATTCCCGACACCTTGAATTTGGCCTTCAACTTTAATAATAAAGTAGCAAGATCAACTTTTCCTCCAGTCCACGGACAGCAACTTTTTAGCAGCCCCAAAATATTTTTTTACATTTTACGGGACACTTTTTCTTCTGATTAAGGTAAGAACTATTCTTAGAGAACTAATTTCTATTTTTAGAAACTTCATAGACATTAGCTGCCCGCTGGTATGTTCATAAATAGTTTTGAACTGTGATGAAGTGGTCTCGAACTTTTCTTCTGTATTAAGAGCCATTTCATGTGTAATTCTAATATTCAATTACTAATAATGTATACATATGCGTGATTATTTTAGCATTATTCTACTGCTTGAGTGCATATAGTATATATGACTATTTTTTTCCCCGTATGTTACATAATTTCAAAATGCATTATGTGTATTTTGGGGTGGTAAGGTATACACAATACTCTACAGTATGTTTTACTATGCCTAGATTCGTAAATATGGCCATAGTTAGCGTGGAGTGGGTGTGATGTATTCCTATAGATTCTGTATCGATCCCCCTATTCCTGACCCTATTCTGGTTAACAAATTAACTAGCAGCCATCCCATGATGCAGAAACCGTTATCTGATTACGCCAGACCACGGCACAGGAGCGCGTTATCTGATTAGGTCATAACGCTTGCCATCTAATTAGGCAAGCAATATTCCTCCAGCCCCTGATAAGGCATACGGAGTTCTCAAAACAAATCAAACCTATGACAACCTGGGAAAATCCCTGCGGCCATTGTTTTGATTTCTCAAAGAACTTCAGTAAAAGAATGTGCTAACGACCAGCTCGTATGACATCCTTATTGACGTATCTATGTCCATCCTTACGTCAATCTCGGCACCTTACAGGTATAAATATTACCGATATTGCCTTAAGCAAACACACGCGGTGGTGACGAGATCGGAGCAGCGAGACTTGCCGAAGCCCAGCAGAGAGCGAAGCCCCCGGCGCTGCCCCGCCTTCCTGACGCGCTGAGAACGAGACGCTGCTTTCTCCTGCCGAGAAATCCAGCTCCGGCGCTTCCGAGCAGCCCTCGCAGGCAGCTTGGAATATCGAGACCTCAGACGAGAGATACTATCCCTCAACCATCCTAGATCTCAGGTACAGAGCTGAATAACCCCTTACAGAGAATTCTTGAATCAGTCACTTGGCAAAACAAACTTAACTTAAACTGCTACTTTCTATCCCCGCCCACGTATTAGGCTTAGGTCAGGTACACTGGGGTAGGCGTAGTTAGAAGCACCAGTTGAGTACGATTAGTCAAATGTTTATATGTGTATGTATATATTCTGTCCATTTTAAATAACGTATGGCTTAGAAACCATATCAATGTTTTTACAGTATTATTTTATAATTCTGCTTTTATTGTATGCACTTTACTTAACCATAAGTATTGCGATAATATCGATCCATTTCTCTTGTACGAGAAAAGAGACTGATCAATAAATAACATCTTTTATTGAACACGTCCGTCTCTTCCTTTTCTCTACAATCTGGTGAAACTAAGAATGCACGTACTGACTGAGTAAAATAAGTTGTCTTTTGTTTTCACACGACTCTAGAGATACACTCTTGATTAGGGGAGAGCAAAGTTGTCATGTTCTATGGTTGTCAGAAACTAAATCCCTTCTTGTCTATCCAGGGAGGTTCAACTCCTCCTTGCCTATTCGAGAAAGTTTCTAGTGAACTCTGAGCTAGCTGGCAAACCCAAAACTTTAAGTCTAATATCGACAGTAGAAGACCTAGTTAACGTCTGGTCTAGGTCTATACTATTGGAGGTATTATTACAATGCGCAGAGCCTATTGGGATAATAGGAACTACACTACAAGACAATGAGGACAGAGGGGGACTAAGAGGACAGGAGGGACTATGATAACAAGCAGCACTTAGAGGAAAGACAAGTGAGAATAAGGAAAGAGGGAAAATATCAGAAGAGAGGGGACAGTATAAGCAGAGAAAGGTAGACTGTGAGGATAGACAGGAGAGATTATTGAAAAAGGGGCAATTATAATTGCTTAATGTACACATAAGCTCAGTGTGATTCTAGACAAAAAATGTAAAGCCATACATTTTACCAAAACACATTTACTACACTAAAACGTTTAAGTGACTGAACACATTCCATGTATATAACTACTACATTTCAGTGGACAACCCTGACTCATTTTCTAAATACATTTCCAATTTTCTGCATCATGTTTTGCCAACATTACATCCAAAAATGTGACACAATAGAACAAGAAAGAAGCCCAAGGGGCTTGTAAATCTGCCCAAGAGTGTATACAGCACTGTATGTATACTGACTACAAAATTGTAGATTTAGAACACAAGCCTAATTCTAAACAAGCAACACTATTAACTACTCTACAACTAAAAAAGTGACTGCACACATTCTAAATGTTTTAGTACTGCACTGTATTGCACAAAGGTGACTCACTAAACATATTAACTTACCAAATGATTTTGTCACAATAGTTATCCAAATGCAGACAAACTCAGAATATGATTCTTCAAACTTTACAAGAATAAACACATTACTCTTACTAAAAATAAAATGCACCGCATACATACATTCCCTTACAAGTTATCAACTCACCTCTCAAACTGATTGGTAGATTAAGAAGAATGCCACTCACACAGCAGATAGTCTTATACAGAATCGCTGTGCTTCAGTGCTTGTAGCAGAACCAAGAAATGGCACAATTTCCCTCTCAATTTACACATATATACACGTTAATAACAAATCAAATTCCCGCACAAAATAATTCAAAACCAAACACAAATTTCTGTTGGTTCAACATTTCAAACCTTTCCAACTGACATAACTTTTCACCCTACCCCCAAAAGATCATGCAAAAGTCAACTGTCAACAGAGGTCAAAAGTTCAGCACTCTATAAAACACTGCTCCTCAACAAGTTTAGACTATGCATAAGAACTTACTTTTAAGTACCAATAAAGAGAAATTGTCTCATTAGAACCAACCAACACATAAACACTAAACTTGATAGATATATGTAAAATATATTTTTAATAGATTTTTTTCTTGCTTAGGTATGCTTAGGGGACGACTTACAGCCTTTACACCAAACGTCGTACGTACGTGCATGGTACGGGAACGGTAAATCTATCGTAAAAAAATTGCCTCTATTACTAATTTTTTATAATCCCTGGAGACCCCATCCCCCGGGGATAAAATATAGCTTTGGGGACTGTGGGGGGAGCTCCAAAGCCCCCACAGTCGCAGCCGGCTCCCAGCGTCCTTTGGGAGCCGGCCTTGCTTTTCATCAGAGAGAGCAGCTTACATGCTGCTTTCTCTGACGAAAAGCAATCTGCTTTCCTACTTGAAAGACAGAGTAGGTTTCCTGCTCTCTCTTTCAAATAGGAAAGCAGTTTGCTATGGTAGGGCAGGAGTCGCGAGGCTCCCGCCCTACCATAGCAAACAGCAGAACCCCGGGACACTGTGGAGCCAGCCCTGGGGGGTGGCGGTCCCCAGGACTATCAAAGGCTCCAGGAGGGGGGGTTGCGCGACCCCCCTCCCAACATTCAAAAGCCGTGGAGGGTGGTGGTCCCCAGGGCTGGGGGGTCTATCACGGACCCCCCGATTTTAAATATTAGAGCCCCGGGGAGGTGACGGTCCCCGGGTCGTGTGGGGGGGCTTCAGCCCCCCCACACAGGTGTTTTTTAAATGTTTTGTTTTTAAAAAGAAGCCCCTGGGTGGCGGTAACCGGGGCTGTGGGGGGCCATGAGCCCCCCCGCAAACATATAGTTAAAACCCTGAGGGGTGGGTTCCCCAGGGATTATAAAAAATTAGTAATAGAGGTTTTTTTTACGGTTGATTTACCGTGCTCATACCATGCACATACGTACAACGTACGGTGCAAAGTCTGTAAGTGGTCCCGTAAGTGTACCTAAGCAAGAACAAAAAAATATTTTGACATTGGGGATCATTGTAAAACCCCCTAAGCAACCCTAGGGGGCCAGGTAGTCCTACAGCAAACAGCAAACATTTCCTGTCAATCTACACACTCAATCTACACACATATACAAATAAATAAAAAATCACATTTATTCCCACATTAAATCAAAATGAAACACACTTTTCTATTGCTTGAACTTTTGAACACTTTCCAACTGACAAAACTTTCAACCCTTCCCCCATTCCACATTCTGCCAGTTACCATAGAAACACTTCAGGGAACACCTAACTGACAACACAGGTGAAAAGTTCATCATACATTATTGCAAATTAAAACAGCAAGAGTGCTTGACTCGCCAATATACCAGCTTATCTTAAGTAATGTTCTTTTCTATCACTTTTTCTTAACCAATAAATGCCAGGATTTTAAAAAACTGAAAATTGCATCCTAGTTTTGTAGCTAATAATGTTTCAAACAACCAATCATTTCTTTGCTTTTTTCAAAAGTCCACTTATCCACCATTTAAAAAAAATAATCTTCAAACTGCCCTTTCATTTACACAAACCATCTGAGTGCACCCAGACCTCTCTTCAAGATGCTTAGAGTGTGGATTGTGGGACACAGCTATATTTTCTGGAGTGAAACGTACGCAGAACAGAAAGGAATTCACAAAGACCTAGGTTTACCAAATGTAGACATTAAATGGATTGGACAGAGAGGGTTAAAGTGGCACCAATTGATGCCATTGGTGAAATCATGTAAGCATCTCCAACACCCTGACCTCATAATTGTGCACTGTGGTGGCAATGACCTAGGCACTTTTACTGGGGTAGGTCTGGAAATGTTTATGAAGGACACCTTTACAAAACTGATGTCACTTTTCCCCCAAACTACCTTTGTCTATTCTAATATATGACAAAGGCAAAAATGGAACTGGTCCAATCAATTTTGTCCACAGATTGACAAAGCTAGGAAACATGTGAATAAATCTGTTTCTGCGTTTCTCTGAGACTATAGAATAGGGTCCATTTACCATAACAATCTGCGCTTCCATATGCATGGCATCTATAGGAGAGATGGTGTACATTTTACAGATGAGGGGAACAGAGTCTTCCTCTTGAACTTTAGACTCTGCATCGGTACTTACTTGTAGGTACTAAAATCTCCCAATAAACACAAGGGCTCTTTTTAGAGCCACCCAACATGTAAACACATACACTTCATAAATATCTAAAAAAAAATATTTTTCTTTGCTTAGGTACGCTTACTGGACGACTTACAGACTTTGCACCGTACGTCGTACGTACGTGCAAGGTACGCGCATGGTAAATCTATCGTAAAACAATAAATAGCATCTATTACTAATTTTTTATAATCCCCGGGGACCCCATGCCCGGGGCTGAAATATAACGTTGGGAACCCTGAGGTGCGCCCCAAAGCCCCCACGGTCCCAGCCGGCTCTCCGCGTCCTTCAGGAGCCAGCATTGCTTTTCGTCAGAGAGAGCAGCTTTCATGCTGCTCTCTCTTACAAAAAGCAATCTGTTTTTCTACTTGAAACAGAGAGCAGGTTTCCTGCTCTCTCCTTCAAATAGGAAAGCAGTTTGCTATGGTAGGCAGGGAGCCGCGAGGCTCCCGGCCTACCATAGCAAACAGCAGTGTCCCGGGGGTAGGGACCCCGGGACACTGCAGGAGCCGACCCTGGGGGTGGCCGTCCCCAGGCCACCAAAAGGCTCCAAGAGAGGGGCCACACGACCCCCATCCCAACGTTGATAAGCCCCGGGGGTGGTGGTCCCCGGGGCTCGGTGGTCCGTCACAGACTCCCTATGTTCAATATTAGAGCACTAATATTGGGCTGTCAACACAGCCTTGTGGTAGTTGTGGTCCACTACAGTTTTCCCAAGTGGGTGCGCTTTAATTTTCTTCCTCTTAGTAATGCAATGTTGTATCCATGTGGGTTGGTGCACTGAGCCGAGGGGGTACCTGTTTCGTTGAATTTATTACGGCTTAGCTCAGCCATGAAGAGAGGCCCACTGCTTGGGTGCAGGTCTGTTCTGGCCCCCACATGGAGCTGGAAGTAGCAGGAGGAGGTATATCGGTGCCTTTACAGGGCTGACGTATGCATGATGTTCACGTTGAATGCTTCAAAGTGGGGCTGGCACTCCCTAGGCTCAGTGCACCAACCCACATGGGTACAACATTGCATTACTATGAGGAAGAAAATTAAAGCGTACCCACTATGGAAAACTGTAGCACACCATAACTACCACAAGGCTGTGTTGACAGCCCCACCCTCTGAGAAAGGAAGTTGGAACTTTAAATTGTGCGCTACCTGCATGATTTTATCTTCCTGCAATGCCACTGACGAAGGGGAGAGGTTTCCCGAAACACGTTTGGCATATTAACATTGCGATGCCTGTTATCGGGGCGACTGCCTGCTTGCAAGTTGCCGACAATCAATAAAAAAAGTAAACTACAGAACCTCCGGTGGCCTCACTTTTGGTGCTACCTGTTTCGTTGGATATATATTACCTACTGGCGGTCGCCAGTAGGTATATATAGTTAGGATTTTTTCTCTATGGGATTTTTGAAAATTCTATGTCTAATAACTTTGGCGTTTGTGGACGGAATCGGCTGCAATTTTCAGGAAAATGGAACATTTTGTTTCTGAGCAGCCCCTGAAAATTTGGGGGGGGGTTCGTCAAGGGGGGGCCGAGAAAAAAGGGGGGTCCCAAAACGTGTTTTTAACATTGAGTTTTCCATAGGGCGGTTGGCCTCACTTTTAGCCCGAACGGCTGAATGGATTTGCACGAAACTTGGCAAAATTGTAGGGACTGGTAGCCCAATGTGCCTTTGCTAGGTCTCAATATATGTGCTCCAGTGGATTTTGAGAAATTAATGTTCAAAAAAAGATATATATCTGTAACAGCGGACCAGGCAGCGCTCCAGTTCGCGTACTTTTCGCGTTACGGAGCTTTGTGAAGCGAAGCTGATTGGTTCTCCGGCGTCTGTAAACATTCCAAACAGTCCGTAGCGGCCGCCATCTTGTCTCTCGGTAGGATCGAGAGACAAGAGGAGGCCCAAGCGAAGGGGCAAATGACCATAAGGGGGCATAGTAGATCCTCCCTGACCCCCTAGGTTTGATGTGGAGGTTTTAAAAGGGCCCCGCGGGGCAAAAAAATATAAAATAATAATAATCGAACGGCTGAATGGATTTGCACGAAACTTGGCAAAATTGTAGGGACTTGTAGCCCGATGTGCCTTTGCTACGTCTCAATATATGTGCTCCAGTGGATTTTGAGAAATTAACGTTCAAAAAAAGATATATATCTGTAACAGCGCTCTGCTTCGCGTACTTTTTGCGTTACGGAGCTTTGCGAAGCTGATTGGTTCTCCGGCGTCTGTAAACATTCCAAACAGTCCGTAGCGGCCGCCATCTTGTCTCTCGGTAGGATCGAGAGACAAGAGGAGGCCAAAGCGAAGGGGCAAATGACCATAAGGAGGCATAGTAGATCCTCCCTGACCCCCTAGGTTTGATGTGGAGGCTTTAAAAGGGCCCCGCAGGGAAAAAAAAAAAAGAACCGGGAAGCGTTCTGGGGAGCGTACTTTGTTGAAAATTAGTGAAAAAAGTTAGAGTAAAATAATAATTGTGAGTGATCAGATGTAGGGTAGCTCTGAGAAGAGCTTTTGGGTTTATGGTACATTTAGGTACTTATAAGTAGGTACCAATGCACATTTTTAAATTCAGAATGAAAATTCTGTTGCCCTCATCTGAGAAGTGAACTCCATCTCCTCTGTAGATATCTTGCATGTAGTAACGCAAGTTATTGTTGTACAAGGAGCCCATTCCATGGTCTCTCATGTAAGCTGAAACAGATTTGTTTACATGCTTCCTCGACTTCTCAATTTGTGGACAAAATTGGTTCGACCACCTCCATTTCTGTCTTTGGCATATATTTGAATATACCAAGGCAGTCTGAGGAAAAAGTGCCATCAATTGCTCAAAGGTGTCCTTTAAAAGCATTTCCAGACCTACCCCAGTCAAAGTGCCCAAATCATTACCTCCACAGTGCACAATTAACAGGTCAGGTTTTGGCAAATGCATAAAGGTTTTCACCAATGGTATCAATTGGTGACATTTTAATCCTCTGTGGCCAAACCACTTAATTTCCACATCTTGTAAATTGAGGTTAGGTAAATTCCTGTTCTCAGCGTACCTCTGAGCCCAATAGATGTAACTATGTCCAACAATCCAGACAGAAAACATGGTGAGAGAAGGTTCTCCTGCAGTCAGATGAAGTGTGGCAATGAAATGGCAGTTGAAAAAATAAGAGTGTAAAATGAAAAAACTGTGGAGTTTCTGTGTTAATGAAGCAGTAAGAGTGATTGGTGGATTTTGATTACTGAAAACAGAAAGTTAGGGTGCATGGATGAGTTCTTTGAAAGATGTATTTTGAGTGGTGAAGAAAAAATCATTAAATGAAAGAATGCACTGGATATGCAGGTGCACTGAGAGTTCAGAGTTCAATTGCAACATTGTTGTGTGAACTTGCAAACACCAGAGGTCTTCCAAGAGGTGGTTGCTATGCAAAAAAAGCAGAGAGGGCAGAGGGGGGAAGGGTTTTAATATGAAAAAAAGTGAGGGAAGAGTTTTGATTGGGTGACATGAGAGATATGTGTGAAGAATTACAGCATTTCTGTGCTTTTGATAGCTGCAGACTTTGGAGTGCATACCTTTTGCTCTGCTGAAGACAAATTGGTGTGTTTCTGAGACTGTTTTGAAACTCAAAGTATTTGCTTAGGTGAGAAAAGATTTCTTTAATTTAGATACAGAATAGTGTGCTTTAAGGAGAAAATGATGAAGAAAGTTGTGTTTTTCAAATGTTGCTTTGTGTCAAGTGTTTTACAAATAGATTTTGTTTCTTTGAGAAATTGTAATTGGAGAAAATGTGAAGTATTAGTACTGACAGGGTTTTTATGTGCATAGGAGCTGTGGAGTGTTTTCAAATTATGACTTGTAAAACGTTTTTGAGGAAAAGGAATGGTTTTAATATTTATGACAAGGACATAATGGTGTATGCTTCTTTATAAGGCAATTGAGTGTCTCTGATGTTATTTTTTCCATTTTAATGTAAGACCTTTCCCTGTGGAGCAAATTGCTTGTAAATATGCTCCCACCTGTGCATGGCAAATTTAGATTTTGAATGTTTGCGTTACATAGCCGTGTTAAAAGTGACCCAAGCATGCTGCAAAGGCAATCAAAAAACGCTTTCATGTGTCTTAAGGACATTTTAAGTCATTTCCCCATGTGGAGTGTTTTTAAATTATGACTTGAAAATCGTTTTTGGGGAAAAGGAATGCTTTTAAAATTTATGACAAGGACATAATGGTGTATGCTTCTTTATAAGGCATTTCAGTGTCTCTGAAGTTATTTTTCCAATATTAAATTAAAAGACCTTTCCCCGTGGAGCAAATTCCTTGTAAATATGCTCCCACCTGTGCATGGTAAATTTAAATTTTGACTGTTTGAGTTACATAGCCATGTTAAAAGTGACCCAAAAAAGTTGCAAAGGCTTTAAAAAAACACTTTCATGTGTCTTGAGGACATTTTAAGTCATTTCCCCGTGGGCAGTGTTTTCAAATTATGAGTTGAAAATCGTTTTTGAGGTAAAGGAATGTTTTTAAAATTTATGTGCGCCATATGCCTCCAAATTTCTTTTTCAGGGGTGCAGCAGGGTGTTCTTGAGAGACCCCTGCACCCTCGAAAAAATTCCAAATTTGCGATGAGCTAATTGCTAATCGCAAATTGCACCTTCATTCCTATGGGTCTCCTGCTCCATGGAAATGAATGGGTAATTTGCAATTAGCAATTTGCTCATCGCAAATTAGGAATGGTAAAGAATCGCTATTTATTCCTTAAAGTTCGCTATTTAGGAAATGCAAAAAACTTTGATGATACATATGGCGGTTCATCTCTAACAAGATAAGAAGCTTAGGGATAGATTTATGATGACTGGCGCATCACCAGGGATGTGCCAGTCATCCTGCGTCGCTGTTCCGACACCCATGGTGTGCTGCATTTACAATGCGGCGCACCATGGGGCAAAAACACCACAGATGCGTGACGCATCTGTGCCGTAAAGGTGGCGCATTGCTGGAGTTGTATCGCAAGTGTGATGAAGCTCCAGCAAGGCTCAGGGGTGCCCCTGTCGTAGGGTTTCTGTTCTCACACAGAACTAAGCACAGAGGATTGGAACCTCGGCGAATTAGGGTGCCCCAAAACTGACCTTAGTACCCAAAAACCCCCTAACAAGCTAGGTACAGTGTCACATTGGATATAACAAACTCCCAATCTTTAGACAATTCAGAACATGAACTTACAGTACCTCAGGATACGTGGAACTCATGAACACTCGGTCGTTATATATTCATTACAAACGAGAACATGGAGTTAAGAAGAACACATGTGCATTTGAAATGTTTATTTACTAATGCCGTCTTCTCAGGCGTAGTATCTTAGATAATACAAGTACACATATTATCAGTAGCAAAATTACCAGCATAGTTACTAGTACATAAAAAGCGAATGGTGACAGTATGTTAACATGCTGTAAATGAATAAGAGTTAGCAACACTTATATTTCACCCTCCCTAATACACATATTATATTATTTGTTAAGAAGGTCTCTTTGGGTTGGTTTAGGGCGGGCCCATACCTTAGTGTCCTAGATTTGAAGGAATCACATCAGCATACACCAGCTCTCTCTTCATGTGAACCGCATCAAGTGTTGTGTATGTGTGTTCGGCAAAGCAATATAAAACGCGCCTCATGCCCAGAATTGGCAGAAGCTGCACTTATGTTATGACTATGAAATCGTGGAGATCAGACCTCATAACAATTCTGTATCGTGTTGTTCTTGAAACTTCAGCACTCGCTGTACAGATATAGTTTAACAAGCAAAGCAGATAGTAGAGCAATAACATATTATTCTCATGTAAACCACGATGAACTACTAGGTTGAAAGCTAAAGCAACAACTAAGTGTCGTGTGCAGAAGTTGCAAAAAAGGAAAAAGGGCGTTTAAACCGGTAATGAGCCCATGCTAACTTAACACGGTGTAAAGATATCCAGGATCTACATGACACCCCCCCATGATCCGGAAACGAACTGAATAAGATAATAGAAGTGCCATCTCATGAGAGCAGATTGCAACTTTATATGTGCACGGTCCACAAGGTAAAACATTAAAAACTAGCAAAATTTAATGCTAAAAAAAAATAAAACAGCCAACTACTTTATCGAGGCTTAAGCCAATAGGCAAGCTAAATAATAAAAACTTGACAAATAAGTCAATGAATTGTCAATGAAATGCTAGTACTCAGCATATCAAACATGAAAAAGGTCTATGACATAACTGTGTATGCAAAATAAGCTGCAACAGCCTCCAATAGGAAGTCACCGTCTTCATCCGAAAACAGTTCAGCCATCCAACTTAAAAGCGGAAAAGAACATACGTGCTCTCCCAGCACCGGATCCTCTATCACCATCAGAGGACAGCTCGGTGGGTTTTCAAGAAAGCTCTGTTCCAAGAAAGACTGTGTTGCCGCCAGTAAATTCCAGGGACCAATTAGTCCATGCATCAATGCCACAGCCATAATCCTTTCGCCAGGACAAACCAACTCGTGAGTAATGATAGGACTCATCAGCTGATTAAAGTCGATGTCAGGAGAAACCGGTCCGCAGAGACACAAATCAATGGCCCAATCGAAATCACAGGTCAGGCAGTGAAATACAGGCTGGACACAGGTGAAGTAGGAGAATCGAAAAGATAATCCATATGCCGTGCTTAATATCGCCAACGGCATTGTGCCATAATATTCAAGCATGCGATTGCGGAACAGCGTCAGCAGCTGCAGGGCGGGACCTTGCACAGGAAGGACATCCATATTTAAAAATGTAAAAAAGCACAAGAGCGTCCGCTGCTAATGCAAGTAAAACTGGGAATCCACCAAACAAAGTGGAAAAAATAGAATGAAAGAAAGCAGGGATGACTCCAAAGATTTTCTCAAATGAAGTCACGAGACCACTGCTAACAACTTTAAAAAAATGTGCCAGGTCCTTTGTGGAGGACGCGTTAAAGATAGTCCGAACCATCTCGGTGAAATGCAAAGGCGAATCAGTATTTAAAAGGGCCTGCACCTCTGTACGGGAGTTCGCTATGTGAAGCACGAAAGTTTCACGGGCCGAACTCAAGGCCACCTCTCTCTGAGACAAAAGAGCCCTTATTCTTGCCATGCCGTTGAAATCTGCACCCAAGGTTGGTATTTGTGGCCAGATTGAAAACTCCCTATGTTCATGTGTGGGAGGAAATAGAACATTTCTGCAGCAAATAACCCGTTCACTTACTGTTACGATAAAAGGAATACTTGTAATTAACCCACAACAATCTTCATTATTGAGCATCAAATAACTACCATTTTCCAACAACTTGAACGTGGGGATGATAGCAGGAACTGGTGTGCCTTGCAACACGCAAGCCATATTTGGTCGGTCTTTGTTGTATGAACCGTGTAACTGTATGTGCCTACACATTAGTGAATGATATGGCGTCTCAGTGCATTCCTCTCCATTCAGATAAACTTCTTGGTCATCTTTGAAACATCTGTATGTGTAAGGAAGCGACCAGACCTCATGAAGAAAACCACTACCTAAAGGTTCATAACGAGCTATTGGTACATATTTCATACAATTTGAAAACTTATATAAAGCAAAAGGCAGCGTTATTAAACCGTGGATAAGGCACGTTGCAGCATTGGCCTCTGCCACTGAAAAAGGCAAAGATTCTAACCTTTCAATATGTAACATTGAAAAGGAAGCATCACCCATTGACAGCAAGCGTTGTTTGTTAGTCAAATTGAATGGGGCAAATAAAGAAGAAACGTTCATGTATGCCCAGGGAACTTTACCATTTTTCAGAGTTTGAAGGGTCCAAGCAAATTGCAAGAATCTGAACTACGTTGCCAAAGCAGCCAACCTTTTGGATTTATACTGGAAATGTTAAAGGAAGAATTACGGAGTAGGGCCTGTAAATCACTAATGGACAACCGAGTAAAATTACTCCAACCATCATATTCCTCTAACTCCGGGATAAGTAGGGGTGTTTAATTTTTTAGAAGTAGCCAATCCAAAGCATGTGGTCTGGGAAATTGTTTCATTCAGAAACAACATATGATTCGGGATGAGACATGCACGGTGCAAAGCCTCAGTGCCTTGTACCTGCCAGGTTTGTGAACCCCAAACTGATGTAGATCCTGGATATCTTTACACCGTGTTAAGTTAGCATGGGCTCATTACCGGTTTAAACGCCATTTTTCCTTTTTTGCAACTTCTGCACACGACACTTAGTTGTTGCTTTAGCTTTCAGCCTACGTGCGTCAAGACGTATGCCTGCTTCAACCAGGCGCAGGGTTTTGAAGCAGCTTTGTCCTATCTGATTGTAAATGTGGCACACCATGGGTGGCAGAGCAGCGGTGCACGTTAACTGGTGCATTCCTGGGGATGTGCTAGTTAACATCAATCTGCCCCTTTACATTTAAGTATGTGCAGGGGACACAGAGTCGGTGAGGCTTATCCAAGGTTAAGAAGAGATGAGTCCTGTTCACTGAAAAATTGGACATAGGCTTCACCTCCTCAGCATCGCTGGACATGGCTAAATAATAGCTGCAAAATGTTACTCTTGTTAAACAATTTTACTATTATAATCTCTGAGATTTGTCTCTTACTCTGCAACATCTCATTGTTGTTATCTTTCATTAAAGATAAAGACAACATCAACATGAGCGACAATCAGCAATCAGTTGATTTCGACCTCATCATTGAACTCGTAATTGAAACATCAGTGGATGTTGATCCCTTGGATGATTTAAATCCTGAGGATGAAGAAGAACGTGATGAGGATGCAGATTTGTCAGAATTGTATGACATAGGATGGGAAGCTGACGTGCTTGAGCCTATGGAACTATAAACATTTATTTAAAAAATGTATAACAAATAAAAAGTAAAAATGTAAACCGTTTAATTTAAAAATAAAGACACCTTCAAAAACAGGTTATGTGTAGTGTCTTCAATAAAATATTAAAATATGCTCATAAAATTAGATCAGATTCACATATAAAACAGCACAGGTAAAATGAATATAAATTCCATTTCTTTTCTGCTATTTCTGTAATCTAAATTTGCCAAGCACTAAAAAATCTTCTATGTAAAAATGTTAAGTAGTGTGTTAAGTTTTTGATGACTGTTATTGATTTACTGTTGGGTAATAGTGGTTAATAACATTTTTTATTATATTTTACCACAGATTCAACTGCAGATCATTTGAAGATTTCAGCATGCCAACCAAAGAAAGACTGAGAAAGGCTGCAAAACGTCAAAGACAGCAGGTCAATGAAAAAAAGCAGCAGTCCTCTAACAAAAATATTTGTCAAGTCACCAAGAAAGCACCGGGTAAGAGTACAAAAACATTCATAAGAAATATCTGTAGTAAAAAAAATATTACTACAGAAAATGTTTCAGTCCAGAAAAGGAGAAGCAATTCAAACGGAAAGGAAAGGCCAATGAAAAATGTTACTGCTAGAGCAAGAGATAACTCTGTGAATGATAGTAGAAGGAAACAACAGTTTAGGGACATTCGTAAACGTATGTTCCGCAACAGAATAATTGGCAATTTGTTAAAAAATATTAAGAAAGGTGAACAAAAAGTGTTTTTTTATAAGAGAAAAAAAATAGTTGAGAAAGTCATTGATCAGGCATTTGAAATTAAACGTAAGTTATTTATTTTGATAATCAATAGAATTAGGAAGGTAAACAAGGCAATTTATGATTTTAAAAGAAATAGTAGATGGAAGAGAATAGTTAATCGTAGTAATTTTTGTGAAGTTTTTTCTGGAGAATGGATGCATAGTTCAAGCTCTGAGGCATTTTTTAATGAGGAGAGTTATTTCCAGGATAATGATTTGGTGCATGCAGTTGACACCAGTGGTCGAGCTTATGAAGTGAAAGATGATTGTCCAGTTGAAAAAGAAAAACTTGTGACAACAGAGATAGAAGAGGTGTTAGGTAATGAGGTTTTAGGAAGACGTCCTAAGGGTCCTGTGTACACCTGGAAGTGTAGTAGTATTTGCAGTGTACAACAGGATTCCATCAATTTGCTTTGTGATTTTATATGGTCATTTAATAAGAAAAGTTTGAAGCAGAAAATGAAGTTGTTGCAAGAATTAGATCCTTGCAGAGTGAGAGAAGTGACAGGTTTGCATGGGCATTCACTGGCTTGTCTTTCCAGGAGAGTATGCCAGAGTGTTTTTCATCATTTCAGGATGCTAGCAGTGCATCATAATAAAGTGAGGAAATTACTTAGAATGTTGTATTATGCTAAGAGTCCAGCAATTATGCTTAAAAAATTATGCGCTGCTCTTTTGCATGGTTCTGAAATAGATGTGAAGAATATATGTGAAGAAATTGAGTTTTGTTACTTTGGAAGTAAAGAGGAGAATGTTGAAATTGACCAAGAAGAAGAGAGTAATGTGGAAGATAGTGTACAGGTTTCCAGTACAGATAATTTCCAGAGGGAAATTGCAACGTTTGAGGTGAAATCAAGTGAGAGGCCAAATTTCACTTGTGTGTGTTGTCGACGCACTTATTATAAGAATCAGACTAAGTTAGTGGATTTATATGCAAAAAGTGAAAGGGAAAATAATAGTGAATGGAAGGATTTTACAACATACTTGATGGTAGAAAATTGTTTTGATTTGGGATTGGATCAACGTGTGTGTACTTATTGTTGTAACAAATTAAATCAAAACCAGATGCCTGCTAGAGCAGTTCATAATAATCTGGAATTGGTTGAGATTCCTTCTGAATTGAAGGATTTAAATACTTATGAATCTATTTTGATTCAAAGTATCCATCCCTTTCAGGCTATTGTAAGAATGGAGCCAAAGACAGGGAAATTGCCTCCATCAGATTTACAGAGAGGATTAAAGGGAAGAGTTGTTTATTTGCCTCTAGATTTGAAGAAAAACATTAACACAATTGGAGTAGAAAAAGTGGAAGAGGAACCTCTGGTTATCTTAGTTAATGGGGTTCCGACAAAGAATAAGAAAATATGGCAAGATTTAGTGGATGTTAGGAAAGTCAAAAAGGCAACATTGTATTTGAAAAAAAATTATAAATACTATGAAAATGTATATGTTGCAGAAGAGGAAGTAAGTGAGGAAGAGGATAGCGATTTGTGTGCTGGTCAAATTGAGAAAGTAGAACCCTGTACTAGTGAAGAAATATATGAACATTATAGTGTTCATCCTTTGCATTCCAAGGAAGTCATGGGGAATGCTATTGAGTTGTTTCAAATGAAACAAGCCAAAGGGAGTCCCATTAGTGTTTGGGAGGAAAGTTTGGAAGCTCGGTGTTTCCCACAGCTTTTTCCAACAGGTCAGGGAGGAAGATATGATGAGCGACCTCATCAAATTCCTGCTTCTGAATACCGGACTTTGCGATTGTATGCAGGAGATGCTAGGTTTCGACAATGCATTCCCTATTTGTTTCATCTCCTGTTTGAAAGCGAACTGTCATATGCAGTGAACCACATCTTGAAAAGTGGTATACACATGCAAAACATGTCGGCAAGTGACTTTATGGATAAAGTCAATGTCCAAGACAGTATTTTGGATTCTCACCTGATTAATCTCATGGCGTGTCAGCGTGGTACTAATGAGTACTGGTACCGTCGTCATGGTGATTTAAAATGTATGCTGAGGAACTTAGGAACTCCCACATGGTTCCTCACTCTGAGCTGTGCCGAGTATGGCTGGGAAGACTTACTTGAATTTCTACGAGAGGCAAATGCAAACATCGAAAACATCGAATTCAAGACACCCGGAGAACTGTGCTCTTTGGATCCAGTCAATGTATGCAGGTACTTCAATCATAGATTTGAAGCTATGATGTCTTTCATCATGAATAAGAAGAATCCACCTCTTGGAGAGGTGTTGGATTTCTTCTGGAGAAAGGAGTACCAAGCAAGAGGTGCTCCTCATATACATATGCTGCTGTGGATCAAGGATGCACCTAAATTTGGAACGGATCCAGAAGAGTCAGTGATGAGTTTCATACAACAGTATTCTACGTGTGCTGTTCCAAACGCAAAGGAGAAGAAAAGCCTAAGAGAAAAAGTTCTACGTTTCCAAAGCCATCGATGTGGAAAGTACTGTCGTCGTAAATTCCGAAACAAGGACAAGTTCTACACCAAATGTCGTTTCGGCTTTCCACGACCGGTGATTTCTAAAGGAAGAGTAAACAGTTTGATGTCTTCGCTGCGACATAATGTGATGAAGAAATCACCTAAAAACACATACAATTTGAAGAGGAACGAAGAGTCCAAGTACATCAACGACTACAACCCGGTGATTTTGTCCATGTGGAATGCTAACATGGATATACAGTTTGTGGCTGATAACTGTATGGCTGTGGCTCGGTATGTGACATCTTACATCACCAAAAAAGAGAAGACAGAATTGAAGGATATGTGGGAGGACATTTCACATGAAAAGAGCCTCAGCAAGAAGTTGTACAGTTTCAGTCTGAAGATGTTGTCGCATCGAGAAATCGGAGCTTACGAATGCTCTGACCGGTTGTCTTCAGCAAGTCTCTATGCCAAGTCCAGGAGTATCGTTTGGGCGAGTCTTGGTCTTGCTGCAACGCGTAATCGAGTTCTGAAACCTGTGCGGGAAATTGAGTATTTGGCGGAAAAGGAGCCAAACAGTACCGACATTTTGAAGACCAACATGTTGGATACATATTATCCAAATCGAAGCAAACACCTCGACAATGTTTGTCTGTATGAGGTTCTTCAAAATTACATATTCAAGAGGAACATCAAAGAAGATACTGAGAAAGGAGTGTATGCTGTAATAGGAAGTGAGGGATGTCTGGTCAAGCAAAGAAAATGCCACTTGGTAAACCATCGAAAATTGAGTGGCGAATCTCCTGAAAAAAAGGAGTTTTTCTATTTAGCACTTTTGCAACTTTTCAAGCCTTGGCGTGCAGAAGAGGAACTGCTTGGAGATTTCCTCTGTTACGAAGACTCTTTCAATGCTGCCAAGGAGACCATACAATGTCCTGCTTTTCCCAAATATGTAGAAATGTTGAAAGCGGATATTGAGCAGGAAGCAACGATTGCAGCCGAGATTGCCAGAGACAGTTCTCAGGACAGTCAGAGTTCTGCTTCATTGAGTCAGGATCCACTAGGAGGACCTGTTATCGAAAATGAAGCTGCCACTGCTATGAATGAAGTGGAAAGAGCCATGCCACATGCTCAGGAGGATGCGGTTAACTTAGAAGAGCTGGAAAGACAACTCAACGTTGAGCAGAGGAAAATATATGACGAAGTTACCATGCAAATTGATCATGGATTAAGTCATGAGAAGAAAGAGTGTTCATGTACGTCGTTGAAGCCTGTCCGACTGTACGTGAGTGGAGAAGCGGGAACTGGAAAAAGTTTCCTTATTAAAGCAATTTCATGCTATTTGCAGGAAAGGACAGAGTCATCGCTGTCTTGTGTTGTCACCGCTCCAACTGGACTGGCAGCACATAACATTAAAGGGATTACTTTACATCGTTTACTGATGCTGCCAGTGGAGCATGACAACAGATTACAATATCACAAGCTATCTGGAGATGCTTGTTTTGAAGTTTCAAGAATCTTGAGGAAAATGAAACTTCTTATCATTGACGAAGTAAGCATGGTTTCCAATGTCATGCTTGCCTTTGTGCATTTGAGAATGCAAGAAGTTCTCAAAACAGAGTATGATGTGTTATTTGGTGGCAAACACATCATTGTTTTCGGAGATCTTCTGCAGCTGACACCAGTGAAAGGGCAACCTGTGTTCAAAATGCTCACGCATGAAGATACCAGGAAGTGCCTAGGGAGCATTGGCAACGTCAATATATGGTTAAACTTCAATTATGCTGAACTGCATGAAAATATGCGTCAGGCGAAGGATGAAGTTTACAAGAGTATTCTACAAGATGTTAGAATTGGAAAAGTGACCGAGCATGGGAAAGAAGCTTTACATGCACGATTACTGTCAAATTTATATCCAGAACAAGATGTTGTGCCTGAGAATATTTTTCAGAAAATTACTGAGAAGAAATCTGGAATATGTTTGATGCCAACTCTTGCAGAATGTGCCAAATTCAACAACAAAATGTTGCATTTGGAAAAGCAGGAGATTGTGAAACTAGAAGCTATTGACAGAGTAGAGCATATGGGATCAACAATTATTTTGTCTGAGAATTTGAAATCAAAATTGGATTCATTAGAGAAGACTATATCTAAAACTGCAGGTTTTGAAAAGACTCTGAATGTGTGCTTGAACTGCCGTATAATTTTAAGAAGGAATTTACATGTTGAAAGAGGTCTGGTAAATGGATCAATGGGTAATGTTGTTGATTTTGTGAAATACAGAAATAGAGATGGAATTGAATTTTTAAAAATTAAATTTGATGGCATTGAGGAAGTACAGGTAATTGGTCGTTGCTCTGCTAGATTTTTGCTTGTAAAAGACTTATATGTTCGCCGTAAGCAGTTTCCTGTTTGCTTGGCATATGCGGTGACAATCCATAAATCGCAAGGTTTAAGTGTAGACAGTGCATTGGTGAATATTGGCAGTTCTGTGTTCAAGGAGGGTGTGGCATATGTGGCATTGTCACGAGTTAGAACTTTATCGGGATTGTACTTGATTGAGTGTGATGTCACAAACATTTGTGCGGATCTCGATTGTGTTAAGGAATACAATAGGTTAAGAAGAGAGTATGCGCCACATTTGCCTCAATATCCTTTGTTTGAGAAACGTGTGGTAGGTCGGAAACGAAGAAATGTGACAAATACTAGGGAGGTTGCAGCAAAAAGACGAAAAGTCGATGAACCTGAAATTATAAGCAGAAACCAAAAGTATTCTGTTGAAGATGTTGTTGGTTTTCAATTTGAAAACAGTTCTGGTGTCAACTGCTATGCTAATGTAGTGGTTAATGTTTTGTTTTCTCTAGAAAATGTAAAAGAAGAGATTGTGGTCAATTCTGATCAAAGATTTTGCAGTTTGTTAAATTCTGTGTTAGAGAAATGTAGCACAGATAGAACAAAAATAGAAAGTGTGTCTGAAATTCGAAATCTGTTAGACAAATGTTCAGGCCAAACACAATTCTCTCAAAATATTCAGCAAGATTGTCAGGAGTTTTTAATGTATATACTTGATGTATTGCATGCTGAAGGTGTAGATGTAGATCACCTGTTTGGGCTTTCTTATCAATGGCAGCATGACTGCGAGAACTGTAGGGTATCAAGTAGTACTAGTGTAGACTCAGAAAGATTTATATATTTAACTTTGCCAGACAGTAAATCAGTCTCTTTTAATAAACTAGTAAAAGCAGCTGATCACAACATGGAGTGTAGCCAATGTAAATCTGAAATGATGTCCACATTATTTATACGAACATATGGCCAGTATGTTATTTTAATGTTCCAACGATGTAGGCCTGATGGAACAAAATTGACAACTTTAATTAAAAATTTTGTGGCTTCACAGTTGTCAATATCAGGAAGGACTTTTGTAACTGCAGCAATTATATATCATGACGGTCCTTCAATAACATCAGGACATTACACAGCTTATTTAAAGTCTAGAAACGGCTGGTCATTCTGCAATGATTCTGTTTTAATTTTCAAAAGAAAATTGCCGTCTGACCTTAAAAACTCTTACCTGGTGTTTTTAAAACCAAAATTTTAGGGAAAGAATCTCGGGATGTGCTCTGAGGAATTTCAAGAAGTTCTAATGGCTCCTACACGATTTGGCCTTGAGGATAAGTGTAGTACAGAGACATAACTTCTTACCATAACACTGGACGTCATGTTGAAATAACTGCACTTTGAATGAATTCAGAAAAACTGTTTCTTTTTATAAGCAAATTCAAGCAGCCAATCAAAACATGGAGTAGAGGGAATGTAAGTCTGCAATGCTGTCTACTGTTTTATATTGCTTTGTGATTAAAAGTGATGTAGAGAATTTAATAATTGTAGTAGTCATAGAGGTAGTGTAAGTCTGCTTCATAGTAAGCAGTATCAGTGTCATAGGAAATGTAGAACATGAGTGAGCAAGAAAGGTAAGATATTAGTAATCCAGGATTGTGAAAATGATCTTCAACATTTTAATTCTGAAAGTTGCGGAAATACAACATGACGGGATTGGCTTACAAGAATTCCAAGAGTTATAAATGGCTCTGACACGATTTGGCCTTGTGGAAACGTGTGGTAGAGAGCGAGAAGTCATTTATTGTATGTAACATGTTTTTGAAAACGATGGAGGTTTTCTTTCAGAAAGTGGCGGGTTGAAAGTAATAACAGCACAACAGAGTGTAAGCTGTTCATAGGACATCCTTCGCCGTCATGGAAAGTAAGTTAACTTTAAGGAGTTCTGAATTCTGATTTGTTATGTTGTATGGGTTTTTTAAACACAATCATTTTGATTGTGGTTTTTTTTTCCCGCTGTTATATGATGAATACCTTCAAGTCACTGTTTTTAGTGAAATTTGATGCATTCTGAGAACAGCAAAAATAAACCATTTAACATGTATAATTAATTCTGTTCTGTTTGCATTTATGATGTACATGTAGAACTGTGTAGGAGGCATGGAGAAGGTGAGGCTTCTGTAAGTGTCAAAGTTGTTGCATACAGTGCTCATATTCTACGTAGTCTTTCATATGATAGACTACATTTCCACAATGAGATACCTAAGCAAAGGAAACACAGGTGATATGATTGTGGAATGAGGAAAAAAAATTGCACGTTTTTCAATTATATTACCTGTGTTTCTTAACATTACACATCACATTGTGTAGATGAGGTTTAGGCCTGTTCCTGGAGACAGAGGAGGTCTAACATTTGTCCAAGAGTGCAGTCGACATGACACACTTGGTTGGTAGGCCTGCACATGTATTTTCTTCTCTGTATTCTTCAACAAACCTAAATTTCATCTGCAACTCTGAGTAGGACTTACCTGAAACAAATCTGTGAATAGGTTACACCTTATCGGCATCTTGAAACAATGATTTAAAATGTTAGGCTGAGATTTATGATGACCGTGCGCCTCATTTGCTCCGCTGTGGGTCACTTTTGTGTAAAACATGCACCATGTTGCAAGATAGGTTTCAGTTCATCTCCAGCAAGATACCATCACTTTGAAATGTATATAATTAGCACTGTGTAGGGGACATGCAGAAGCTGAAGCTTTTCTAAGTGTCAAAATTGTTGTATACACTGCTCAACTTCTGTGTACTGTTTGATATGGTAGACTCCATCTGCACTATGAGATACCTAAGCAAAGGCAACACAGGTAATGTGATTGTGAAATGAGGAAAATAAACTCCACATTTTTCAATTACATCACCTGTGTTTCCTAAGTTTACGAAAGACATTGTGCAGATGAAGTTTAGGTCTGTCCACGGACACAGAAGAGGTCTAGCCTTTGTTCAAGAGTGAAGTGGACATGACTTACTTCATTAGTAGGCATTCACATGTATTATCTCCTCTGTATTCTTCAATAAGTGTAAATTTGATCTGCAACCCTGAGTAGGCCTCACCTTAAACAAACCTCTGGATAGGCCACACCTTATTGTCATCCTGAATCAATTATTTAACATGTTAGGGACAGATTTATGATAGGTGTATGCCTCTTTTGCGCCACTGTGCGTCACTTTTGTGATGCAGCGGCGGTGCAAAAGATTTGCTATGAGGGGACAAAATTATAAAATGATGCATTTAGGCAGATGTGTCATGCTGTAAATAAACCGTGCCACATGAAACCGATGCAGCAGTGATGCAAAAGATGCACCATGTTGCAAGACAGGCCTCACTTGGGGCCATATGTATCAAGCTAATTAGCATTCGCAAAGGCAGAAATTCTGCGAATTTCGGCCTTTGCGAATGCTAATTAGACAAATGGTATGTATCAAACAAGTTTGATGCAAAATAAGGAATAGCAAAATTTGCTATTCCTTATTTTGCGATTGCACTTAAGGATTTGCAAATTTTGCGATTCCTTAAATGCAATGTATCAAACAAAAAATATGCAAAAAATGCCATTAAGGATTTGCAAATTACCACCAACTTCTAGTTGGTGGTAATTTGCAAATTCTTTTCAAAAAGCTTTTTTTCCAAAAAACAAAAGGTGCCATATGACGCCCATACATGCCCTTAGGGCATGTATGTGCGCCATATGCCCCCAAATTTCTTTTTCAGGGGTGCAGCAGGGTGTTCTTGAGACACCCCTGCACCCTTGGAAAAATTCCTAATTTGCGATGAGCTAATTGCTAATCGCAAATTGCACCTTCATTCCTATGGGCCTCCTGGCCCATAGGAAATGAATGGGTAATTTGCAATTAGCAATTTGCTCATCGCAAATTAGGAATGGTAAAGAATCGCTATTTATTCCTTAAAATTTACTATTTAGGAAATGCAAAATAGTTTGATGATACATATGGCGGTTCATCTCTAACAAGATAAGAAGCTTAGGGATAGATTTATGATGACTGGCGCAATGAGGTGGACATCACTTACTTCATTGGTAGGCCTTTACATGTATTATCTCCTCTGTATTCTTCAACAAGCGTAACTTTGATCTGCAACCCTGAGTAGGCCTCACCTTAAACAAACCTCTGGATAGGCCACACCTTATCGTCATCCTGAATTAATCATTTAAAATGCTAGGGACAGATTTATGATAGGTGTATGCCTCTTTTGCGCCACTGTGCGTCACTTTTGTGATGCAGCGGCGGTGCAAAAGATTTGCTATGAGGCGACAAAATTACAAATTGATGCATTTAGGCAGATGTGTCATGCTGTAAATAAACCGTGCCACATGAAACCGATGCAGCAGTGATGCAAAAGATGCACCATGTTGCAAGACAGGCCTCACTTGGGGCCATATGTATCAAGCTAATTAGCATTCGCAAAGGCAGAAATTCTGCGAATTTCGGCCTTTGCGAATGCTAATTAGACAAATGGTATGTATCAAACAAGTTTGATGCAAAATAAGGAATAGCAAAATTTGCTATTCCTTATTTTGCGATTGCACTTAAGGATTTGCAAATTTTGCGATTCCTTAAATGCAATGTATCAAATAAAAAATATGCAAAAAATGCCATTAAGGATTTGCAAATTACCACCAACTTCTAGTTGGTGGTAATTTGCAAATTCTTTTCAAAAAGCTTTTTTTCCAAAAAACAAAAGGTGCCATATGACGCCCATACATGCCCTTAGGGCATGTATGTGCGCCATATGCCCCCAAATTTCTTTTTCAGGGGTGCACAGGGTGTTCTTGAGACACCCCTGCACCCTTGGAAAAATTCCTAATTTGCGATGAGCTAATTGCTAATCGCAAATTGCACCTTCATTCCTATGGGCCTCCTGGCCCATGGAAATGAATGGGTAATTTGCAATTAGCAATTTGCTCATCGCAAATTAGGAATGGTAAAGAATCCCTATTTATTCCTTAAAATTCGCTATTTAGGAAATGCAAAATAGTTTGATGATACATATGGTGGTTCATCTCTAACAAGATAAGAAGCTTAGGGATAGATTTATGATGACTGGCGCATCACCAGGGATGTGCCAGTCATCCTGCGCCGCTGTTCCGCCACCCATGGTGTGCTGCATTTACAATGCGGCGCACCATGGGGCAAAAACGGCACAGATGCGTGACGCATCTGTGCCGTAAAGGTGGCGCATTGCTGGAGTTGTATCGCAAGTGCGATGCAGCTCCAGCAAGGCTCAGGGGTGCCCCATCTCCACAATGCTGCATCAAGAACTATGCCTGCTTCAAGCAGGCGCAGGGTTTTGACGCAGCTTTGTCCTATCTGATTGTAAATGCGGCACACCATGGGTGGCAGAGCAGCGGTGCACGTTAACTGGTGCATCCTTGGGGATGTGCCAGTTAACATAAATCTGCCCCTTTACATTTAAGTATGTGCAGGGGACACAGAGTCGGTGAGGCTTATCCAAGGTTAAGAAGAGATGAGTCCTGTTCACTGAAAAATTGGACATAGGCTTCACCTCCTCAGCATCGCTGGACATGGCTAAATAATAGCTGCAAAATGTTACTCTTGTTAAACAATTTTACTATTATAATCTCTGAGATTTGTCTCTTACTCTGCAACATCTCATTGTTGTTGTCTTTCTTTAAAAATAAAGACAACATCAACATGAGCGACAATCAGCAATCAGTTGATTTCGACCTCATCATTGAACTCGTAATTGAAGCATCAGTGGATGTTGATCCCTTGGATGATTTAAATCCTGAGGATGAAGAAGAACGTGATGAGGATGCAGATTTGTCAGAATTGTATGACATAGGATGGGAAGCTGACGTGCTTGAGCCTATGGAACTATAAACATTTATTTTAAAAATTTATAATAAATGAAAAGTAAAAATGTAAACCGTTCCATTTAAAAATAAAGACACCTTCAAAAACAGGTTATGTGTAGTGTCTTCAATAAAATATTAAAATATGCTCATAAAATTAGATCAGATTCACATATAAAACAGCACAGGTAAAATGAATATAAATTCCATTTCTTTTCTGCTATTTCTGTATTCTAAATTTGCCAAGCACTAAAAAATCTTCTATGTAAAAATGTCAAGTAGTGTGTTAAGTTTTTGATGACTGTTATTGATTTACTGTTGGGTAATAGTGGTTAATAACATTTTTTATTATATTTTACCACAGATTCAACTGCAGATCATTTCAAGATTTCAGCATGCCAACCAAAGAAAGACTGAGAAAGGCTGCAAAACGTCAAAGACAGCAGGTCAATAAAAAAAGCAGCAGTCCTCTAACAAAAAGATTTGTCAAGTCACCAAGAAAGCACCGGGTAAGAGTACAAAAACATTCATAAGAAATATCTGTAGTAAAAAAAATATTACTACAGAAAATGTTTCAGTCCAGAAAAAGAGAAGCAATTCAGACGGAAAGGAAAGGCCAATGAAAAATGTTACTGCTAGAGCAAGAGATAACTCTGTGCATGATAGTAGAAGGAAACAACAGTTTAGGGACATTCGTAAACGAATGTTCCGCAACAGGATAATTGGCAATTTGTTAAAAAATATTAAGAAAAGTCAACAGAAAGTGGTTTTTTATAAGAGAAAAAAAATAGTTGAGAAAGTTATTGATCAGGCATTTGAAATTAAACGTAAGTTATTTATTTTGATAATCAATAGAATTAGGAAGCTAAACAAGGCAATTTATGATTTCAAAAGAAATAGTAGATGGAAGAGAATAGTTAATCGTAGTAATTTTTGTGAAGTTTTTTCTGGAGAATGGATGCATAGTTCAAGCTGTGAGGCATTTTTTAATGAGGAGAGTTATTTCCAGGATAATGATTTGGTGCATGCAGTTGACACCAGTGGTCGAGCTTATGAAGTGAAAGATGGTTGTCCAGTTGAAAAAGAAAAACTTGTGACAACAGAGATAGAAGAGGTGTTAGGTAATGAGGTTTTAGGAAGACGTCCTAAGGGTCCTGTGTACACCTGGAAGTGTAGTAGTATTTGCAGTGTGCGACAGGATTCCATCAATTTGCTTTGTAATTTTGTACGGTCATTTAATAAGAAAAGTTTGAAGCAGAAAATGAAGTTGTTGCAAGAATTAGATCCTTGCAGAGTGAGAGAAGTGACAGGTTTGCATGGTCATTCACTGGCTTGTCTTTCCAGGAGAGTATGCCAGAGTGTTTTTCATCATTTCAGGATGCTAGCAGTGCATCATAATAAAGTGAGGAAATTAGTTAGAATGTTGTATTATGCTAAGAGTCCAGCAATTATGCTTAAACAATTATGCGCTGCTCTTTTGCATGGTTCTGAAATAGATGTGAAGAATTTATGTGAAGAAATTGAGTTTTGTTACTTTGGAAGTAAAGAGGAGAATGTTGAAATTGACCAAGAAGAAGAGGGTAATGTGGAAGATAGTGTACAGGTTTCCAGTACAGATAATTTCCAGAGGGAAATTGCGACGTTTGAGGTGAAATCAAGTGAGAGGCCAAATTTCACTTGTGTGTGTTGTCGACGCACTTATTATAAGAATCAGACTAAGTTAGTGGATTTATATGCAAAAAGTGAAAGGGAAAATAATAGTGAATGGAAGGATTTCACAACATACTTGATGGTAGAAAATTGTTTTGATTTGGGATTGGATCAACGTGTGTGTACTTATTGTTGTAACAAATTAAATCAAAACCAGATGCCTGCTAGAGCAGTTCATAATAATCTGGAATTGGTTGAGATTCCTTCTGAATTGAAGGATTTAAATACTTATGAATCTATTTTGATTCAAAGTATCCATCCCTTTCAGGCTATTGTAAGAATGGAGCCAAAGACAGGGAAATTGCCTCCATCAGATTTACAGAGTGGATTAAAGGGAAGAGTTGTTTATTTGCCTCTAGATTTGAAGAAAAACATTAACACAATTGGAGTAGAAAAAGTGGAAGAGGAAACTCTGGTTATCTTAGTTAATGGGGTTCCGACAAAGAATAAGAAAATATGGCAAGATTTAGTGGATGTTAGGAAAGTTAAAAAGGCAACATTGTATTTGAAAAAAAATAATAAATACTATAAGAATGTATATGTTGCAGAAGAGGAAGTAAGTGAGGAAGAGGCTAGCGATTTGTGTGCTGGTCAAATTGAGAAAGTAGAACCCTGTACTGGTGAAGAAATATATGAACATTATAGTGTTCATCCTTTGCATTCCAAGGAAGTCATGGGGAATGCTATTGAGTTGTTTCAAATGAAACAAGCCAAAGGGAGTCCCATTAGTGTTTGGGAGGAAAGTTTGGAAGCTCGGTGTTTCCCACAGCTTTTTCCAACAGGTCAGGGAGGAAGATATGATGAGCGACCTCATCAAATTCCTGCTTCTGAATACCGGACTTTGCGATTGTATGCAGGAGATGCTAGGTTTCGACAATGCATTCCCTATTTGTTTCATCTCCTGTTTGAAAGCGATCTGTCTGGACTGTCATATGCAGTGAACCACATCTTGAAAAGTGGTATACAGATGCAAAACATCTCGGCAAGTGACTTTATGGATAAAGTCAATGTCCAAGACAGTATTTTGGATTCTCACCTGATTAATCTCATGGCGTGTCAGCGTGGTACTAATGAGTACTGGTACCGTCGTCATGGTGATTTAAAATGTATGCTGAGGAACTTAGGAACTCCCACATGGTTCCTCACTCTGAGCTGTGCCGAGTATGGCTGGGAAGACTTACTTGAATTTCTACGAGAGGCAAATGGAAACATCGAAAACATCGAATTCAAGACACCCGGAGAACTGTGCTCTTTGGATCCAGTCAATGTATGCAGGTACTTCAATCATAGATTTGAATCTATGATGTCTTTCATCATGAATAAGAAGAATCCACCTCTTGGAGAGGTGTTGGATTTCTTCTGGAGAAAGGAGTACCAAGCAAGAGGTGCTCCTCATATACATATGCTGCTGTGGATCAAGGATGCACCTAAATTTGGAATGGATCCAGAAGACTCAGTGATGAGTTTCATACAACAGTATTCTACGTGTGCTGTTCCAAACGCAAAGGAGAAGAAAAGCCTAAGAGAAAAAGTTCTACGTTTCCAAAGCCATCGATGTGGAAAGTACTGTCGTCGTAAATTCCGAAACAAGGACAAGTTCTACACCAAATGTCGTTTCGGCTTTCCACGACCGGTGATTTCTAAAGGAAGAGTAAACAGTTTGATGTCTTCGCTGCGACATAATGTGATGAAGAAATCACCTAAAAACACATACAATTTGAAGAGGAACGAAGAGTCCAAGTACATCAACGACTACAACCCGGTGATTTTGTCCATGTGGAATGCTAACATGGATATACAGTTTGTGGCTGATAACTGTATGGCTGTGGCTCGGTATGTGACATCTTACATCACCAAAAAAGAGAAGACAGAATTGAAGGATATGTGGGAGGACATTTCACATGAAAAGAGCCTCAGTAAGAAGTTGTACAGTTTCAGTCTGAAGATGTTGTCGCATCGAGAAATCGGAGCTTACGAATGTTCTGACCGGTTGTCTTCAGCAAGTCTCTATGCCAAGTCCAGGAGTATCGTTTGGGCGAGTCTAGGTCTTGCTGCAACCCGTAATCGAGTTCTGAAACCTGTGCAGGAAATTGAGTATTTGGCGGAAAAGGAGCCAAACAGTACCGACATTTTGAAGACCAACATGTTGGATACATATTATCCAAATCGAAGTAGTCACCTCGAGAATGTTTGTCTGTATGAGGTTCTTCAAAATTACATATTCAAGAGGAACATCAAAGAAGATACTGAGAAAGGAGTGTATGCTGTAATAGGAAGTGAGGGATGTCTGGTCAAGCAAAGAAAATGCCACTTGGTAAACCATCGAAAATTGAGTGGCGAATCTCCTGAAAAAAAGGAGTTTTTCTATTTAGCACTTTTGCAACTTTTCAAGCCTTGGCGTGCAGAAGAGGAACTGCTTGGAGATTTCCTCTGTTACGAAGACTCTTTCAATGCTGCCAAGGAGACCATAGCATGTCCTGCTTTTCCCAAATATGTAGAAATGTTGAATGCGGAAATTGAGCAGGAAGCAACGATTGCAGCCGAGATTGCCAGAGACAGTTCTCAGGACAGTCAGAGTTCTGCTTCATTGAGTCAGGATCCACTAGGAGGACCTGTTATCGAAAATGAAGCTGCCACTGCTATGAATGAAGTGGAAAGAGCCATGGCACATGCTCAGGAGGATGCGGTTAACTTAGAAGAGTTGGAAAGACAACTCAACGTTGAGCAGAGGAAAATATATAATGAAGTTACCATGCAAATTGATCATGGATTAAGTCATGAGAAGAAAGAGTGCTCATGTACGTCGTTGAAGCCTGTCCGACTGTACGTGAGTGGAGAAGCGGGAACTGGAAAAAGTTTCCTTATTAAAGCAATTTCATGTTATTTGCAGGAAATGACAGAGTCATCGCTGTCTTGTGTTGTCACCGCTCCAACTGGACTGGCAGCACATAACATTAAAGGGATTACTTTACATCGTTTACTGATGCTGCCAGTGGAGCATGACAACAAATTACAATATCACAAGCTATCTGGAGATGCTTGTTGTGAAGTTTCAAGAATCTTGAGGAAAATGAAACTTCTTATCATTGACGAAGTAAGCATGGTTTCCAATGTCATGCTTGCCTTTGTGCATTTGAGAATGCAAGAAGTTCTCAAAACAGAGTATGATGTGTTATTTGGTGGCAAACACATCATTGTTTTCGGAGATCTTCTGCAGCTGACAGGGCAACCTGTGTTCAAAATGCTCACGCATGAAGATACCAGGAAGTGCCTAGGGAGCATTGGCAACGTCAATATATGGTTAAACTTCAATTATGCTGAACTGCATGAAAATATGCGTCAGGCGAAGGATGAAGTTTACAAGACTATTCTACAAGATGTTAGAATTGGAAAAGTGACCGAGCATGGGAAAGAAGCTTTACATGCACGATTACTGTCAAATTTATATCCAGAACAAGATGTTGTGCCTGAGAATATTTTTCAGAAAATTACTGAGAAGAAATCTGGAATATGTTTGATGCCAACTCTTGCAGAATGTGCCAAATTCAACAACAAAATGTTGCATTTAGAAAAGCAAGAGATTGTGAAACTGGAAGCTATTGACAGAGTAGAACATATGGGATCAACAATTATTTTGTCTGAGAATTTGAAAACAAAATTGGATTCATTAGAGAAGACTATATCTAAAACTGCAGGTTTTGAAAAGACTCTGAATGTGTGCTTGAACTGCCGTATAATTTGAAGAAGGAATTTACATGTTGAAAGAGGTCTGGTAAATGGATCAATGGGTAATGTTGTTGATTTTGTAAAATACAGAAATAGAGATGGAATTGAATTTTTAAAAATTAAATTTGATGGCATTGAGGAAGTACAGCTAATTGGTCGTTGTTCTGCTAGATTTTTGCTTGTAAAAGACTTATATGTTCGCCGTAAGCAGTTTCCTGTTTGCTTGGCATATGCGGTGACAATCCATAAATCGCAAGGTTTAAGTGTAGACAGTGCATTGGTGAATATTGGCAGTTCTGTGTTCAAGGAGGGTATGGCATATGTGGCATTGTCACGAGTTAGAACTTTATCGGGATTGTACTTGATTGAGTGTGATGTCACAAACATTTGTGCGGATCTAGATTGTGTTAAGGAATACAATAGGTTAAGAAGAGAGTATGTGCCACATTTGCCTCAATATCCTTTGTTTGAGAAACGTGTGGTAGGCCGGAAACGAAGAAATGTGACCAATACTGGGGAGGTTGTAGCAAAAAGACGAAAAGTCGATGAACCCGAAATCATAAGCAGAAACAAAAAGGATTCTGTTGAAGATGTTGTTGGTTTTCAATTTGAAAACAGTTCTGGTGTCAACTGCTATGCTAATGTAGTGGTTAATGTTTTGTTTTCTCTAGAAAAAGTAAAAGAAGAGATTGTGGTCAATTCTGATCAAAGATTTTGCAGTTTGTTAAATTCTGTGTTAGAGAAATGTAGCACTGATAGAACAAAAATAGAAAGTGTGTCTGAAATTCGAAATCTGTTAGACAGATGTTCAGGCCAAACACAATTCTCTCAAAATATTCAGCAAGATTGTCAGGAGTTTTTAATGTATATGCTTGATGTATTGCATGCTGAAGGTGTAGATGTAGATCACCTGTTTGGGCTTTCTTATCAATGGCAGCATGACTGTGAGAACTGTAGGGTATCAAGTACTACTAGTGTAGACTCAGAAAGATTTATATATTTAAGTTTGCCAGACAGTAAATCAGTCTCTTTTAATAAACTAGTAAAAGCAGCTGATCACAACATGGAGTGTAGCCAATGTAAATCTGAAATGATGTCCACATTATTTATACGAACATATGGCCAGTATGTTATTTTAATGTTCCAACGATGTAGGCCTGATGGAACAAAATTGACAACTTTAATTAAAAATTTTGTGGCTTCACAGTTGTCAATATCAGGAAGGACTTTTGTAACTGCAGCAATTATATATCATGACGGTCCTTCAATAACATCAGGACATTACACAGCTTATTTAAAGTCTAGAAATGGCTGGTCATTCTGCAATCATTCTGTTTTAATTTAAAAAAAAAAATTGCCGTATGACCTTAAAAACTCTTACCTGGTGTTTTTAAAACCAAAATTTTAGGGAAAGAATCTCGGGATGTGCTCTGAGGAATTTCAAGAAGTTCTAATGGCTCCTACATGATTTGGCCTTGAGGATAAGTGTAGTACAGAGACATACCTTCTTACCATAACACTGGACGTCATGGAGAAATAATTGCACTTTGAATGAATTCAGAAAAACTGTTTCTTTTTATAAGCAAATTGAAGCAGCCAATCAAAACATGGAGTAGAGGGAATGTAAGTCTGCAATGCTGTCTACTGTTTTATATTGCTTTGTGATTAAAAGTGATGTAGAGAATTAAATAATTGTAGTAGTCATAGAGATAGTGTAAGTCTGCTTCATAGTAAGCAGTATCAGTGTCATAGGAAATGTAGAACATGACTGAGCAAGAAGGGGAAGATCTTACTAGTCCAAGATTGTGAAAATGATCTTCAACATTTTAATTGTGAAAGTTGCGGAAATACAACATGACGGGATTGGCTTACAAGAATTCTAAGAGTTATATATGGCTCTGACATGATTTAGCCTTGTGGAAACGTGTGGTAGAGAGCAAGAAGTCATTTATTGTATGTAACATGTTTTTCAAAACGATGGAGGTTTTCTTTCAGAAAGTGGCGGTCTGAAAGTAATAACAGCACAACAGAGTGTAAGCTGTTCATAGGACATCCTTCGACGTCATGGAAAGTAAGTTAACTTTAAGGAGTTCGGAATTCTGATTTGTTATGTTGTATGGGTTTTTTAAACACAATCATTTTGATTGTGTTTTTTTTCCCGCTGTTATATGATGAATACCTTCAAGTCACTGTTTTTAGTGAAATTTGATACATTCTGAGAACAGCAAAAATAAACCATTTAACATGTATAATTAATTCTGTACTGTTTGCATTTATGATGTACATTTAGAACTGTGTAGGAGGCATGGAGAAGGAGAGGCTTTTGTAAGTGTCAAAGTTGTTGCATACAGTGCTCATATTCTACGTAGTCTTTCATATGATAGACTACATTTCCACAATGAGATACCTAAGCAAAGGAAACACAGGTGATATGATTGTGGAATGAGCAAAAAAAAATTGCACGTTTTTCAATTATATTACCTGTGTTTCCTAACATTACACATCACATTGTGTAGATGAGGTTTAGGCCTGTTCCTGGAGACAGAGGAGGTCTGACATTTGTTCAAGAGTGCAGTGGACATGACTCACTTCGTTGGTAGGTCTCCACATGTATTATCTCCTCTGTATTCTTCAACAAACCTAAATTCCATCTGCAACCCTGAGTAGGACTTACCTGAAACAAATCTGTGGATAGGTTACACCTTATTGGCATCTTGAAACAATCATTTAAAATGTTAGGGTCAGATTTATGGTGGCCGTGCGCCTCTTTTGCTCCATTGTGGGTCACTTTTGTGTAAAAGATGCACCATGTTGCAAGATAGGTTTCAGTTCATCTCCAGCAAGATACCATCAGTTTAAAATGTATATAATTAGCACTGTGTAGGGGGCATGCAGAAGCTGAAGCTTTTGTAAGTGTCAAAGTTTTTGCATGCAGTGCTGCACTTCTGGGTACTGTTTAATATGCTGCACTACATCTGCACTATGAGATACCTAAGCCTAGGCAACACAGGTGATGTGATTGTGAAATGAGGAAAAGAAACTCCACATTTTTCAATTACATCACCTGTGTTTCCTAAGTTTACGAATGACATTGTGCAGATGAAGTTTAGGTCTGTCCACGGACACAGAAGAGGTCTGGCCTTTGTTCAAGAGTGAAGTGGACATGACTTACTTCATTGGTAGGCCTTCACATGTATTATCTCCTCTGTATTCTTCAACAAGCATAAATTTGATATGCAATCCTGAGTAGGCCTCACCTTAAACAAACCTCTGGAGAGGCCACACCTTATCGTCATCCTGAATCAATCATTTCAAATGTTAGGGACAGATTTATGATAGGTGTATGCCTCTTTTGCGCCACTGTGCGTCACTTTTGTGATGCAGCGGCGGTGCAAAAGATTTGCTATGAGGCGACAAAATTACAAATTGATGCATCTAGGCAGATGTGTCATGCTGTAAAAAACCCGTGCCACATGAAACCGATGCAGCAGTGATGCAAAAGATGCACCATGTTGCAAGACAGGCCTCATTTCATCTCCAACAAGATAAGAAGCTAAGTCTTCTGTAAATGTCAAAATTGTTGTATATACTGCTCAACTTCTATGTACTCTTTGATATGCTAAACTCCATCTGCACTATGAGATACCTAACCAAAGGCAACACAGGTGATGTGATTGTGAAATGAGGAAAAGAAACTCCACGTTTTTCAATTACATCACCTGTGTTTCCTAAGTTTACGAATGACATTGTGCAGATAGGTCTGTCCACGGACACAGAAGAGGTCTGGCCTTTGTTCAAGAGTGAAGTGGACATGACTTACTTCATTGGTAGGCCTTCACATGTATTATGTCCTCTGTTCTCTTCAACAACTCGAAATTTCATTTGGAACCCTGAGTAGGCCTCACCTCAAACAAACCTCTGGATAGGACACATCTTATTGGCATCCTGAAACAATCATTTAAAATGTTAGTGTCTTGCGACACTTTTGTGAGACAACAGCAGTGCAAAAGATGCACCATGTTTTAAGATAGGCCTCACTTCATCTGCATCAAGATACTGTTAGTTTAAAATGTATATCTTTAGGACTGTGTAGGGGGCCTGGAGAAGCAGAAGCTTCTGTAAGTGTCAAAGTTGTTGAAAAACTGTTTGTCCTTCAATCTTTTCCCTTGTCTTTTCTAATTTTTAAATACATGTTTTAATATTTTTCAAATGTTTGTTCTCTCTTTCACAGATTGAAAGTATAAAAACAAAAAGTGAGTAAGTTAACGACAATTATAAGGTAAATGTTTTGTACTCTTTTCGTTACATTTCTATCACATTCACCTACTAGTAGTTCGACAGCTTCATTTCTTTAACCCTCAGTTTCCTGCCTTTGCTACTTCCCTCATTCCTTTCTCTATTACCTACTTACTCTACTCCTTCCACTCCTTTTCTCAGTCCCTCTCTTCTCATAGTTCCTCACTCTTGTTCACTCACTCCGTCTCTATTACTCTTAGTGTCTTTGACTGATCACTCTTTCACTACTTGTTCATTATGCTTTTTCTGTGTAGATGAAGCACACTAAGGGGCATATTATGAACACAGCCAATAAAATTATTGCTGTTTTTATTGGCAGAAAACTGTTGCAAAAGTGGTTTTAGCTGCAGTTTTCCGCCGCAAAAGCGGCTTTAGCGACACATTTCTGCCGATAAAAGCTGCAAAACTTTTATTGCCTATGTTGATGATATGGCTCTATGTTATTTACATTTCTTTGCTGTTTCAATTAATCTTTTTCTGTTATTTTTTCTTTTCTGTTTTCTGTTTTTTCTCTCTGTTATTCCACATGTTTTAATCTGATTTTGAACATTCACTCACATTCTCCAAGAAACTCTTCTTTGTTATTGTTCTACTCTCTTTTTTTTCTTTCACTTCCTTATCTATTTTGTTTTTCACAATTATACCCTCTTCCATCTTTTCTTCGGTAAATAGATCTATTAAACAGTATCTCTGGTTTACTCCCTATAGCTGTCTTTCTTTTAACATTACTCTCTGTTTACTTCCCTTATACTTACTCTTCTTTTTTTTTTTTTTTTTTTTTTGGTTCGCTCCCGGTTCGCGAACCGGGAAGCGAACGGGGAAGCGAACTAAAAGAAATAGAGCTTGCCAGAGTGCTAAACATTCTAGCAATTTTTTTTTGAAAGGGGAGGTAGTTCTGAAAAGAACTGTTTTTTTAATGTTTTTGTTGTTTTATATATTTTTTTATTTTTTGTTTTTTTTGTATTTTTTGAACAGTTTTATGTTTTTTTTGTGTTTTTGATTGAGGGGAAACAACAAAAAACAGGCATTGAAAAGGGCTCAACAGGAGCAAAAAAAAAAATTACTGTCTGGGGCGGTTAGGGCAATTGTGATTTACATAAGCTAGGTTGATTAACGTAATGCTCATGTTACCACATGACAACAATGCACCGCAATACATACAGGTAAATTTGATATGAGCAAAGTTCTCTTGAATGTTTGGCACGGTTTCCCGTGCCTCTGCTCCTGTCAACGATATATGTGATGTTGACCTGGCCACAGGAGTTGTTGTTGGGTTATCCTGCATGTCACGTATCTCTGCCTGGCTGTAGTTCAATGGATGCCACCTGATCATGTGGCGATGCATGGTATAGTTACCGAAGCTATATTTTTTATCAGTGCCTCTAGATAACCGGTCTTTACAAATGAGGCAGGTGACATACCTAGCATTTACTTTCTTCTGCCCTCGAGGAAGTGAAAAAAACTGCCAAATAAAACTGGCTTTCCGATGGGAAACCCGGGGCACCTCTTGTAAGAACTGTGGTCCTTCTGTCTCCTCTTCCTCTAGTTCATCCTCTTCCTCCTCTGTGTTGCTGATGAACTGGGGAGATGGTCCTCTCTTCCCATGAGGAGGTGGAGGTGGTGGTGGGGGTGCACCAGCTGAAGCAACTAATGAAGCCATTGCTCAACTCTCAAAAAAGGTCTTCCTCTCACAAAGATGAAAGTCAGAGTGAGGAAAGAAGGAGGGGTTTTCATCATTTGGGAAAAACAATAGTTCTAAACCAATGAAAAGTGTTATTTTTAGGTCACCTGACCTAGCCTTACATCATTATGAAACCAAAAGTGAAATGAACCAATGAAAAGTTTTATTAACAAGTCACATGACCTCTTACGCTTAAGTTACGCGCTGCGGAACGCGCCCCAGATCGCTTCCGGTTCGCTGCGCTTCGCGCCTCGGTTCGCGCTCCGGAGCACTTCCGGGTGCGCTAACGCGGCGCGTCATAAGACGCATTACGCGGCAACGCGATACGTCGCGTTTTCGCGACGCGCCGCGGATCCCTTCCGGGGAGCTGCGCTTCGCGTCTCAGTTCGCGTACCGGAGCACTTCCGGGTGCGCTAACGCGGCGCGTCATAAGACACATTACGCGACAACGTGATACGTCGCGCTTCCGCGACGCGTCACGATGTTGATTTCTAACGCGCCAGTTGCGCAAACGGAACGTTTACCGGTTCGCGGACTGGGTCGCGGCATCAAGATGAGCTAACGGGAAGCTTCCCGGTTCGCGAACCGGGAGCGAACAAAAAAAAATATGAAAAAAAAAATTATTAATAAACATATAAAATATCTTTTTGGATTTAAAGAAGAATACATTTTACAGCTACAGATATTAGCTTTTAAAAAACCAATGAAATTCACTGAAAAAACCATAGGTTATAGACCATATATAGTTAGGAATTAGCATTTACAAAACCTTGAAAATTCACTTAAAAAACCATAGGTTATAGACCATATATAGTTAGGAATTAGCATTTACAAAACCTTATTTTACTCACACAAAACCATTGAAATTCCATATATAGTTAGTTGTACTAACTATATATCGCGCACCCGCAATCCACTGCTGATCATGTCACATATTACATCATTCATGACATGGTCAGAGACATCACTGATGACATCACTGATGACATCTCAAATGACATCACTGATGACATCACTGATGACATCTCAAATGACATCACTGATGACATCACTGATGACAACTGTAAAGTTAAAACATGTCTTACATATTGAAGAATGAGTGGATGTATAAGTGTCTTGATGAAGGATTTAGTAGGGGCATGACTGACTGTATGAGTGACTGATTAAATGTGTCTCACTGAGTGCATGGGTTAGTGACTAAACTGTCTTAATTTGTGCATCATTATGTCTGTTGTTCTGTAAACTGCTGCATGTGTTGATCAGTAGCTATATGATTAACTATATGGGTTATTGATTGGTTGCCCAAGCATTTGTATGGGAGACTGAGTGTGTGTGTGGGTGGCTGGGAGGTGTATGACTCTCTGCATAGATGTGTGAGCAGTTGATTCACTAGATGTATGGGTTCAAAAGTGCATGTGGAAACAGCTGTATGGGCGGTTGACTGTGTGCATGAGTGTATTGGTGAGTGAATGGATATCTCAGTGCTACATGTCAAAGTAAGTACATATGTAAAATACAGTACATGTGAGAGTTGACATATATAAATAACTGTGCATAAGAGCCAGTGAATGTGTGAGTAGCTGTATGGATCATTGTGAACTTGTATCCAGGATTGTATAAGTGAGTAAATATGTTTTAGTATATGTTTGAATAAGTAAGGTGTGTATAACTGTATAGTTGAGGAAATGGAGGTGTGATTGATTCTTTGCATGACTGACTAAGTGTCTGAGTAACTCCATGGATGAGTGACAGTCTGTGAGTGTCTGTTTACACTGAGTGTATCTAAGGTTATATTAGAGTCTGAAGAGGTTCATCGTATTATCACATGAATGATGTCATCAGTGATGTGATCAGTAATGTCAAATGAGATGTCATCAGTGATGTCATCATTGATGTCATTTGAGATGTCATCAGTGATGTCATCAGTGATGTCAAATGAGATGTCATCAGTGATGTCATTTGAGATGTCATTTGAGATGTCATCAGTGATGTCATCAGTGATGTCATTAGTGATGTCATTTGAGATGACATCAGTGATGTCATCAGTGATGTCATCAGTGATGTCATTTGAGATGACATCAGTGATGTCATCAGTGATGTCATGTGAGATGTCATCAGTGATGTCATCAGTGATGTCATTTGAGATGTCATCAGTGATGTCATCAGTGATGTCACTGACCATGTCATGAATGATGTAATATGTGACATGATCAGCAGTGGATTGCGGGTGCGCGATATATAGTTAGTACAACTAACTATATATGGAATTTCAATGGTTTTGTGTGAGTAAAATAAGGTTTTGTTAATGCTAATTCCTAACTATATATGGTCTATAACCTATGGTTTTTTCAGTGAATTTTCAAGGTTTTGTAAATGCTAATTCCTAACTATATATGGTCTATAACCTATGGTTTTTTCAGTGAATATATATATATATATATATATATATATATATATATATATATTACCTACTGGCGGTCGCCAGTAGGTAGTTATAGTTAGGATTGTTTTCCATAGGGAAATCGCAACATTCTATTGGGAATAACTTTGGCGCCGGTTGAGGAATCTGCCTGAAATGTTCCTCAAATTTGCCTCGCGGCTCTCCGCTTCTTCCCTGGGAGTTTGGGGGGGATTTGTAAATCAGGGGCCGAGATAAAAGGGGGGTCCCAAAACGTGTTTTCCCCATGGTAATTTCCATAGGGCGGTCGGACTCACTTTTAGCTCGAACGACTGAATGGATTTTCACCAAACTTGGCAAAATTGTAGGGACTGGTAGCCCGATGTGCCTTTGCTATGTCTCAAGATATGTGCTCCAGAGGATTTTGAGTAATTTGGGTTTAAAAAAAAATATATATCTATAAGCGCGCCCCGGTACGCGCACCGGGGAGCGCACCAGGCGTGCTACGCGACTTGCGCACGGAAAGCTGATTGGCTCTCGGGTGTCTGTAAACATTCGAAACAGTCCACAGCGGCCGCCATCTTGTGTGTCGGTAGGATCGAGACACTAGATGTGGCAAAAAACAAAGGGGGAAATGACCAAAAGGGGGCAGGGTACACCCCCCCTGACCGCCTAGGTTTGATGTGGGGGCCATAAAAGGGTCCCGCGGGACAAAAAAAAATTACTTTTTTTTCGATTTTCGCGGGGGAACGCCCGGTACGCGCACCGGGGAGCGTACTGGGGAGCGTATCACGGGGAAAACCCAGTGTAATAGGAAAACAAAAATTTAAAGTGCTTAGAGGTAGGGTAGCTCTGAATAGAGTTGTTATGTTGTTTGGGTGTTTTAAGTACAAATATGTTGGTACCAATGCTGAGTCTTAAATTTAATGTACACCGTTTCCTCTGTAGATATCTTGCATGTTGTTACAGAAGTTATTGTGGTATATGGAATCCATATCATAGTCTGTCAGGAAAGCAGAAAGAACATGGAGGCAGGAGATGAAAAAGTGATGTCAAATACAAATTGGAGATAATAAAGTGGGAGAAAGGAAGTAACTATGAGCAAAATTACTATGTAACACAAATAAGTTGCACAGTATACTATAAGTCTGACTTTATATTATAATCAATTTGGTACTAGTTTATGAATTACATATAAAAATGAATAATGTCTCGAACAATTTTTGATTATTAAATATAAATTTAATTTTGTGATTGTTTTTCAAAATTTAACAGAACTTCTAACAACACATTGTCGGAAATGTCCTCATTTTCAATCAGTGAATCTACTGCTTCTACACACTGAACTAATTCATGGTCCAGTGACTCATCCATAAAATCAATGTCATCATTGTCTTCAATAACTTTTTCAGCGTTGTTCTCCAGAACAATTTTGAAGGAAATATTCTGCTCTCCTTCCATTTTCTTGCTGTAATTTGCATAAAAAATAAATATATCAGTAGAGATAGGGCACTGTTGGGTTTAAGTTCAGACAGGTAGTTTTGATTTTTTAACAGTGAAGTTATCTTTGGGCAGTGTATGGTATCAGGCTGGAAGTAGAAATATAAAAAAGTGTATGTCATAAAGCCTAAGTAAATTCATAATTATACAAGACAAGCCTAACTCCATCCATAACTATAACAGAGAAGCCTATATCAATCTATAACTATTACAGAGGGATAGTATATAAGTATCAGAAAATGTTTTCTAAATTAACTTAAAGTGCACAACATACTTCAGTTTTCCAAATAACATCTTACCTTTGAAAAAGCAGATTAAGTTCTCAGTGAAAATCCTTTTGAAATGTACTTCAGGAAGTAGTAGTCAAAATGGCTGTGTTTCCCTCTCTTTCTTTATATATATTCATGTACATAACCAATCAAATGTCATGAAATAATAGTAGAAAATGAAAGTAACATTTTAATTGGTTGTAAATTCTAACACTTCAGATGTGTTTTTGTCATGTAATTTACCTCAGGATATTTAGACAGGGCTACAGGCCAAATGGCTCAATGAAATTCCACCAAATTTGGGAAAATGGTAGGGACTGGTATGTAGTATTGCCTATTCTATATTTGCTGAACTTCTCTACAAAGGTTTTTATGTAAATTAACTTTTACATTTTTTTGGGAGCGCTTACCGGTGAGCGCCCAGGTACGCGTACCGATAAGCGCAACGGGAGACCTCCATTTTGTGTTTCGGTAGATTTGAGAGAGAAAATGGAGGACAAACAACGTTGGGAATGGGTATAAGGGGGCACGGTAGGCACTCTCTGACCCCCTAGGTTTTCTGAGGGGGTCTTAGGAGGCCCATATAGGCCCAAAAAAAAATAAAAAATTCGCGGGGGGAGCGACCGATACGCATACCAGGGAGCATACCGGGGATGGTACTTTGGTGAAAAATAGTAAAAAAAGGTAGAAAAAGATAATCATTTGGAGTGATCAGAGGTAGGGTAGCCCTGAAAAGAGCTTTTGGGTTCTGTGGCTGATTTAGTTACCTACAAGTAGGTACCAATGCATAGTCTTAAATTCAGGAGGAATATTCTATTCCCCTCATCTGAGAAGTGCACACCATCTCCTCTGTAGATATCTTGCATGTTGTAACGCAAGTTGTTGTTGTATATTGAACTCATTCCATAGTCTCTCATGTAAGCAGAAACAGATTTATTCACATGTTTCCGTGCTTTCTCAAATTGTGGACAAAATTGGTTGGACCAGTTCCATTTCTGTCTTTGGCATATATTGGAATATACCAAGGCAGTTTGTGGAAAAAGTGTCATCAATTGCCCAAAGGTGTCCTTTAAAAGCATCTCCAGACCTACCCCAGTCAAAGTGCCTAGGTCATTTCCACCACAGTGCAAAATTATGTGGTCAGGGTGTGGCAGATGGTAAAAGGTTTTCACCAATGGTATCAATTGATGACATCTCAATCCTCTTTGGCCAATCCATTTTATGTGCACATTTGGTAAATCAAGGTTGTGAACATTTCTGATAGCTGCATACCTTTGAGCCCAGTGAATGTAGCTATGTCCAATAATCCAGACAGAGTAAATGGTGAGAGGAGGTTCTGGTGCAGTCAGATGAAGTGTAGGAATGAAATGGCAATTGGAACAGTAGGAGTTTGCAAAAAAAATTTAGAGTTTCAGTGCTCTTGAATCACAAGCAAAGATTGGTGGATTCAGATAGTTGAAAACGGAAAGTTAGGGTGCATGGTTCTGTTCTGTGAAAGAAGTCATTTGAATGGTCAAGAAAAAGTCATTAAAAGAAAGATTGCACCGGATAAGCTGGTTTATTGATAGGTCAAACATCCTTGCTGAATTCATTTGCAACATTGTAGAATAAACATTTAACCCTGAGAGCTCAGTGAGGAGGGAGTTACTATGGTAACAGGTAGAAAGGGCTGAGGGGGGGAAGGGTGTTGATTTGAAAATAGAGAGGGAAGAGTTTTGATTGGTTACCATGAGGAATATGTGTGTAGAATTAGAGGTTTTCTGTGCCATTAATGGTTGCAGTGCCTGGGGAACATACCTTTTGCTCTGCTAAAGAAATATTGGTGTGTGTATCTGACACTGTTCTCAATCTCCCAAAGCATTTGTAAAGGTGAGTTATGATTTATTCAATATAGAAAGAGAGTTCAGATTAAGAAGCACATTGACTTTCTTTGCTGTTGGTTTGTGTGATGCTTTTTGAAAATGCATGGTTTAAATATTTGCAAGATAGAGGATTTGTAGGACCTGTGCTCTGTATCTAAAATGTTAATTGAAAAACGATTTCAGTGCAAATCAATGGGTTTTAGCAGTGAAAATGAATGCTTGTACATAGGACCTGTGTTCTGTTCCTAAAATGGTAATTCAAAAACGATTTTCGTGCAAATCAATGAGTTTCAGTAGTGAAAATGAATGTTTGTACATAGGACCTGTGCTCTGTTCCTAAAATGTTAATTGAAAAACAATTTTAGTTGAAATCAATGGCTTTTAAATTTTTAAGAAGGAATAAATAGTGTGTGCATAATTACATAAAAATATTTGAATCTTTTAGAAACATGTCACCTGTGTTACCTCAGATTAGGAAGCAGACTGAGGGGCAGATTTATGAAGGCCTTGCGCCGCCGGTGCGTCACTTTTTCCCATGTTAAAAGTGACGCACCGGCGGCGCAAGGCCTTCATAAATATGCCCCTGAGTTTCTTTGCTGTTGGTTTGTTTCATTTTTTGGGTAATGCTTGGTAGGAATGTTTGCAAGAGATAGGAAATGTGTTTTGGAAAACAGTGACTTTTCAGTACTGAAATGGAATGCTTGTACATAGGACCTGCACTGTGTTTCTAAAATGTTATTGAAAAATCGATTTTGGGTCAAATCAATGGCTTTTACATTTTTAAGAAGCAATAAATAGTGTGTGCATGATTACATAAAAAAATTTGAACCTTTCACAATCATGTCACCTGTGTTACATCAGATTAGGAAGCACACTGAGGGCCTTATCTATGAAAATAGCGATGCGTCACTTTTCACTGCGCACTCCTTGTGACACCAATGATGTGTTATATTTAATGTATGATGCATCATGTTGCAAGGACTTACAGATAAGTCAGTATTTCTGATGTATCTGTAAGCGCAAAAGTGACGAATTGCTGGAGTGTGTCACAAAAGTGACGCAACTCCAGCAATGCATCCTTTAACATGGGGAAAGATCCATGTGAAAGCGTTTGCCTCAGTCTTATGCCTGCTGTGAGGCAGGCGCCAGATTTTGACGTAACAGTGTCCTAAAAGTGACGCAGTGAAATCTCATAGATTTCACTGCGTCACTATTACGAGGCTTTTTGCGGGGAAATGACCACTCTGTGTACATTACAGCTGACAGAGGTATAATGTGGCGTAGAGGTTTAAAAAGTGACGCATCTACCTACATGCGTCACTTTTTAAATATGGCGCAACAAGGCACATGTTTTATGCTGCCGATGCGTCACAAAAAGTGAAGCATCAGCAGTGCAAAACTGACACAGGGCCTCATAAATGAGGCTCATCTTTTTTTGCACACTACTCCCGTTTAGTCCTGTCCACTGCATTCTTGGACACAAGCCTCACCTTTTGTGCTCCCCTGGACAGGCTTCATCTCATCTGCACTCCTGCTTAGGTCTCACAATCTTTTTTTTAGAATAACATTTGAAAAACAGAGAAAAGGTCATATGTATAAGCTTTTCATTACACTACTAAAACATTTTTGGGGCAAATCAATGACTTTTAAATTTTTAAGAAAGAATAAATAGTGTGTGCATGATTACATAAAAAAATTTGAACTTTTCACAATCATGTCACCTGTGTTACCTTAGATTAGGAAGTAGATTGTGCAGATGAGGTGAGGCATGTCCAGAGGGACAGAGGAGGTGAGGCCTGTGTTCAAGACTGTAGTGGGAGAGAGGCTTTTCCTGGAGAGCGTAGGTGGTGAGGTCTGTGTCTAAGAGTGCAGTGGACTAGGCTTCATGAAGTCTACCCCCACTGCACTCTTACACAAAGGTCTCATCTTGTTTGCACCCGTGAACAGACGTCTCTTCCACTACACTCTTCAATACAGGCCATACCTCTTCTGCACCCCTAGACAATCCTCACCTCATCTGCAACCCTGAATAGACTTCAACTAATCTGCATGCTTAGACAGGCCTCAGCTTATTTACACCTTTGGACATGCGTCACCTCATCTGCACCTAGTTACCATCAATTATACTCAATACATTGAGGCCTGTCCAGAGGACAGCGATGAGGTAAGGCTTGTCCAATGGTGAGAGGAGGTTAGTCCTCTCCACTGTAGTCATTGACACTGAATGCTTGTACGTAGGACCTGCACTGTGTGTCTAAAATGTTATTTAAAAAATGATTTTGCTGAAAATCAATGACTTTTAGATTTTTGAGAAGGAATAAATAGTGTCTGCATGATTAAATACATATATTTCATCCTTTCCCAAAAATGTCACATGTGTTACCTCAGATTAGGAAGTAGATTGTGCAGATGAGGTGAGGCATGTCCAGAGGGACAGAGGAGGTGAGGCCTGTGTTCAAGACTGTACTGGGAGAGAGGCTTTTCCTGGAGAGCGTAGGTGGTGAGACTTGTGTGTAAGAGTGCAGTGGACTAGGCTTCATGAAGCCTATCCCCCACTGCACTCTTAGACATAGGTCTCATCTTCTTTGCACCCATGAACAGACCTCTCTTCCACTACACTCTTCAATACAGGCCATACCTCTTCTGTACCCCTAGACAATCCTCACCTCATCTGCAACCCTGAATAGACTTCAACTAATATGCATGCTTAGACAGGCCTCAGCTTATTTACACCCTTGGACATGCGTCTCCTCATCTGCACCCAGTTACCATCAATTATACTCAATACATTGAGGCCTGTGCAGAGGACACAGATGAGGTAAGGTTTGTCCAAGGGTGAGAGGAGGTCAGTCCTCTCCACTGTACTCATGGACACTGAATGCTTGTAAATAGGACCTGCACTGTGTGTCTAAAATGTTATTTAAAAAACGATTTTGGTGAAAATCAATGAATTTTAGATTTTTGAGAAGGAATAAATAGTGTCTGCATGATTAAATACATATATTTCAACCTTTCACAATAATGTTACCTGTGTTACCTCAGATTAGGAAGTAGATTGTGCAGATGAGGTGAGGAATGTCCAGAGGGACAGAGGAGGTGAGGCCTGTGTTTAAGAGTGTAGTGGGCAAGAGGCCTTTCCTGTAGAGCGTAGATGGTGAGGTCTGTGTCTAAGAGTGCAGTGGACTAGGCTTCATGAAGTCTATCCCCCACTGCACTCTTACACAAAGGTCTCATCTTCTTTGCACCCGCGGATAGACGTCTCTTCCACTACATTCTTCAATACACGCCATACCTCTTCTGCATCCCTAGAGAATCCTCATCTCATCTGCAACCCTGAATAGACTTCAACTAATCTGCATGCTTAGACAGGCCTCAGCTTATTTACACCCTTGGACATGCGTCACCTCATCTGCACCTAGTTACTATCAATTATACTCAATACATTGAGGCCTGTTCAGAGGATAGAGATGAGGTAAGGCTTGTCCAAGGGTGAGAGGAGGTTAGTCCTCTCCACTGTAGTTATGGACACTGAATGCTTGTACATAGGACCTGCACTGTGTGTCTAAAATGTTATTTAAAAAACGATTTTGGTGAAAATCAATTACTTTTAGTTTTTTGAGAAGTAATAAATAGTGTCTGCATGATTAAATACATATATTTCATCCTTTCACAATAATGTCACCTGTGTTACCTTAGATTAGGAAGTAGATTGTGTAGAAGAGGTGAGGCATGTCCAGAGGTACAGAGGAGATGAGGTCTATGTTAAAGACTGTAGTGGGAGAGAGGCCTTTCCTGGGAAGCATAGGTGGTGATGCCTGTGTGTAAGACTGCAGTGGACTAGAATTCATGAAGCTTAGCTCCTACTGCACTCTTAGACACAGGTCTCACTTTCTTTGTACCTGTAGACATACCTCTCTTCCACTACACTCTTCAATACAGGTCTCACCTCTTCTGCACCCCTGGAGAATCCTCACTTGATCTGTAAACCTGAAAAGACTGTTTGCTTTTTGTCATTGCTTTGTTGTTTGATAATAGTGGTCTATAATGTGCTATTTTTTTCTTTAACACAGATTGAAATCAAGATTTCAAGAGTAAGGAAAGATGCCCTCAGGCAAAGAAGAAGGAAAAATGAAATACGGTTTAAAACAAAAACAGCATCGGAATTACAGCAGTTCTCCACAACAAAGACTTCAAAAAACAGGAAAGAAGCTCCTGGTAAGATAACTAAGTCTTTCTTACGGAACATATGTTGATAAAAAAAAAATGTTGGACAGCATGTAGAAAAAGAGAAGGAGAGAGTAAGTTTGAAAAGGAAGGAGAGGCCCTCAAAAAATCTTACTACTGGAGGAGAAGAGAATAATATGTATCGGAATAGAAGGCAGAATCTGTTTAGAGACATAAACGAATGTTTCACAATAGGGTGGTTTTAAATTTGTTAAAAAACATTAGGAAAGGAAAACAGAGAGCTGCTTTTTATAAGAAAAAGAAAAATGTAGAGAAGATTGTTGATCAGGCTTTTGAAGTTAAGAAAAAATTATTTATTTTAATAATCAATAGAATTAGGACACTTAACAAGAAAATTGATGTTTTTAAATCAAACAGTAGATGGAAAAGAGTAATTAATCGGACTAATTTTTGTAAAGCTTTTTCAGGAGAATGGATGCACAGTTCAAGTTGTGAGCCATTTTTAAATGAGGAGAGTTACTTCCAGGAGAATGATTTAGTGCATGCAGTTGACACCAGTGGTCGAGCATATGAGGTGAAAGACGGTTGTCCGATTGAAAAAGAGAAACTTGTGCCTAGAGAACCAGAAGAGGTGTTAACTGATGAAGTTTTAGGGAGACGTACTAAGGGTCCAGTGTATACTTGGAAGTGTAGTCGTATTTGTAGTGTGCGACAGGAATCAATTGATTTGTTTTGTAATTTCTTACGTACATATAGTAAGAAAAGTCTGAAACAGAAAATGAAGTTGTTGCAAGATTTAGATCCTTGCAGATTGAGAGAAAACACAGGTTTGCAAGGGCATTCATTGGCTTGTCTTTCTAGAAAAGTCTGTCAGAGTGTTTTTCATCATTTTAGGATGTTAGCAGTGCATCATACCAAAATGAGGAAATTAGTGAGAATGTTGTATTATGCAAAAAGTCCAGCACTTAAGCTTAAACAATTAAACACTGCTCTTTTGCATGGAACTGAATTAGATGTGAAGAAGATTTGTGAAGAAATTGAGATTTCTTATTTTGGTGAAAAAGAGGACAGTGTAGAAATTGACACAGAAATTCAAGGTAATGTGGAAGACAATGTACAGATTTCAAGTACAGAAAAGTTTGACCAGGAAATTAACAGGTTTAAGGTGAAATCAAGTGAAAGGCCGAATTTTACTTGTGTATGTTGTCGACGAACTCATTATAAGTATCAAACTAGATTAGTTGATTTATACGTAAAAAGTGAAAAGATAAATAATTATGAGTGGAAGGATTTTGCAACTTATTTGTGGGTGGAGAATTGTTTTGATTTGAGTTCTGATCAGCGTATTTGTAAATATTGTTATGATAAATTAAATCAAAACAGAATGCCTGCTAGAGCTGTTCATAATAATCTGGAGTTGGTAGACATTCCTTCTGAATTGATGGATTTAAATACATATGAGTCTATTTTGATTCAATGTGTCCATCCTTTTCAGGCTATTGTTTGCATGGAGCCTAAGATAGGGAAATTGCCTCCTTCAGATTTACAGAGAGGATTAAAGGGAAGAGTTGTTTATTTGCCTCTAGATTTCAAGAAAAATATTGATACCATTGGTGTAGAGAAAGTGGAAGAGGAACCTCTGGTTATTCTAGTTAATGGGGTTCCGACAAAGAGTAAGAAAATCTGGCAAGATTTAGTGGATGTTAGGAAAGTCAAAAAGGCAACGTTGTATTTGGTCAAAAACAATGAGTACTACAAACATGTATGTGTTGAAGCAGAGGAAACAGCTGCAGATGAAGACAGTGATTGTTCAGCTGGCCAAATTGAAAAAGTTGATGTGTCTAGAAGTGAAGAAATATATGAACATTATACTGTTCATCCTTTGCATTCCAAAGAAGTGATGGGGAATGCAGTTGACTTGTTTCAAATGAAAGCAGCAAAAGGAAGTCCCATTAGTATATGGGAAGAAAGTTTGGAAGCTCGTTGTTTTCCACATTTATTTCCAACAGGTCGAGGTGGACGATATGACGATCGACCACTTCAAATTCCTGCATCTGAATATCGAACTGTAAGATTATATGCTGAAGATCCAAGGTTTCGTCAATGCATTCCCTATTTGTTTCATCTACTGTATGAAAGTGACTTGTCTGGGCTTTCTTATGCAGTAAACCATATACTGAACAGTGGAGCACATTTGCAAAATGTTTCGGCGAGGGACTTTATGGAGAAAGTGAATCTGCAAGATAATATTTTGGAATCTCATTTAATCAATCTCATGGCATGTCAGCGTGGTACAAATGAGTATTGGTTCCGTCGTCATGGGGAATTGAAATGTATGCTAAGAAACTTAGGTACTCCTACATGGTTCCTCACTCTTAGCTGTGCTGAGTATGCATGGGATGACTTACTTCAATTTCTACGAGAGGCAAATGCAAATATTCAAAATATAGAATTCAAAACTGCTGGAGAACTGTGTTCTTTGGTTCCAGTGAATGTATGCAGATATTTCAATCATAGATTTGAAGCTATGATGTCTTTTATTACCAACAAAAAAAATCCTCCTCTTTTGGAGAAAGGAGTATCAAGCGAGAGGTGCTCCTCATATACATATGTTGTTATGGATTAAAGATGCACTCAATTTTGGAACAGATTCGGATGAGACAGTGATGAGCTTCATTGAAGAGTATTCAACATGTGCTGTTCCGAAAACTACCGAAGAAAACAGTTTAAGGCAACAAGTTTTACGCTTTCGATCCCATCGTTGTGGAAAGTACTGTCGTCGAAAATTCAGAAACAAGGACAAGTTCTACACAAAATGTCGTTTCGGCTTTCCACGACCAGTGATTTCTAAAGGAAGAGTAAATAATTTGATGTCTTCTCTGTGACATACTGTGACGAGGAAATCACCAAAAAATACATACGATTTAAAAAGAAACGAAGAGTCCAAGTACATCAACGACTACAACCCAGTGATTTTGTCCATGTGGAATGCTAACATGGATATTCAATTCGTTGCTGACAACTCTATTGCTGTGGCTGGATATGTGATGTCTTACATCACAAAAAAAGAAAAGATAGAAATGAAGGAAATGTGGGAGGACATTTCACATGAAAAGAGTCTAAGCAAGAAATTATATAGTTACAGTCTGAAGATGTTGTCGCATTGAGAAATTGGAGCATATGAATGTTCTGATCGATTGTCATCAGCAAGCCTCTATGCCAAATCTAGAACCATCATTTGGATAAGTCTAGGTCTTGCTGCAACATGAAACCGAGTGTTGAAATCTGTACAAGAGATAGAGTATTTGGCAGAGAAAGAACCAGAAAGTACAGATATTTTGAAGACAAACATGTTGGATACATACTATCCAAATAGAAGTCCTCACCTTGAGAACGCTTGTCTCTATGAAGTTCTGCAAAGATATATTTATAAGAGGAAAATCAGAGAAGATATCATTAATGGAATATATGCTGTCATTGGATGTGAAGGATGTTTAGTGAAACAGAGAAAAGGTCATTTGATTAATCATCGAAAATTGAGTTGTGAAAATCCAGACAAAAGAGAATTTTACTATTTGGCTCTTTTGCAACTCTTTAAACCATGGCGTAAAGAAGAGGAACTACTTGGAGATTTTCTCTGTTATGAAGACTCTTTTAATGCAACCAAGGATACCATAGAATGTCCTGTTTTTCCAAATTATCTGCAAATGTTAAATGAAGAAATAGAGCAAGAAGCAACAATTGCTGCAGAGATTGCGAGAGACAGTTCTCAAGACAGTCAGAGTTCTGCTTCATTGAGTCAGGATCCACTAGGAGGACCAATTATCCAAAATGAAGCTGCCACTGCCATGGATGAGGTGGAAAGAGCTATGGAGCAAGCTCAAGAGGATGTAATTAATTTAGAAGATTTGGTGAAACAATTAAACCTTGAGCAGAAACAGATATATGACGAAGTCACAGAACAGGTTGAACATGGATTGAGTCATGAGAAGAAAGAGTGCTCATGTATTTCATTTAAGCCTGTCTGACTGTACGTGAGTGGAGAAGCGGGAACTGGAAAAAGTTTTCTGATTAAAGCAATTGCAACTTATCTGCAGAAAAGGACTGAATCACCGCTGTCTTGTGTTGTTACCGCTCCAACTGGGCTGGCAGCACATAATATTAAAGGGATTATTTTACATCGTTTACTGATGCTGCCAGTGGAGCATGATAACAAATTGCAATACCACAAGCTATCTGGAGATGCGTGTTCTGAAGTTTCGAGAATCCTGAAGAAAATGAAAATTCTTATCATTGATGAAGTAGGCATGGTCTCAAATCTAATGCTTGCTTTTGTGCATTTGAGAATGCAAGAAATTCTTAGAACAGACTATGATGTCTTATTTGGAGGAAAACACATTATTGTTTTTGGAGATCCACTGCAGTTGACTTCAGTGAAAGGTCAACCAGTGTTTAAAATGGTCACGCATGAAGATACCAGGAAGTGCCTAGGAAGCATTGGAAACGTTAATATATGGTTAAATTTCAAATATGCAGAACTACTCCAAAATATGCGGCAGGCAAAGGATGAAGGTTATAAAAATATTCTACAAGATGTAAGAATCGGAAAAATAAGTCAGCATGGGAAAGAAGCTTTACATGGACGATTAATTTCTAATTTGTACCCAAATGAAAACATTCTTCCAGAGAATATTTTTAAGAAAATTAACGAGAAGAAATCTGGCATATGTTTGATGCCTACTCTGAAAGAATGTTCCATGTTCAACAACAAAATGTTAAAGTTAGAAAATGAAGAGGTAGTGAAACTGGAAGCTTTAGATAAAATAGAACATATGGGAGCAACAATTATTTTGTCAGAAAATTTGAAATCAAAATTGGATTCATTAGAGAAGACTATATCTAAAACTGCTGGTTTTGAAAAGACTCTGAATGTGTGTTTAAATTGTCGTATTATTTTGAGAAGGAATTTAAATGTTGAAAGAGGTCTGGTAAATGGAGCAATGGGTCATGTTGTTGGTTTTGTGAATTACAAAAATAGAGATGGAATTGAAATTTTAAAAATTAAATTTGATGGCATTGACGAAATAGAACAAATTTGTCGTTGTTCAGCTAGATTTTTGCTTGTGAAAGACTTATATGTTCGCCGAAAACAGTTTCCTGTTTATTTGGCATATGCAGTGACAATTCATAAATCTCAAGGTTTAAGTGTAGATAGTGCTTTGGTGAACATTGGAAGTTCTGTGTTTAAAGAGGGTATGGCATATGTGGCATTATCACGAGTCAGAACTTTATCAGGATTGTACTTGATTGAGTGTGATGAAACAAAGATTTGTGCTGATCTAGATTGTGTTAAAGAATACAATAGGTTAAGAAGAGAGTATGCTCCACATTTGCCTCAATATCCTCTGTTAGAAAAACGTGTGGTAGGCCGAAAAAGAAGAAATGAGATTAATTGCAATGAGGTACTAGCAAAAAGACAAAAAGTAGATAAAACTGTAATTGTAAGTAGAAAGAAAAAGGATTCTGTTGAAGATGTTGTTGGATTTCAGTTTGAAAACAGTTCTGGTGTCAACTGCTATGCTAATGTAGTAGTTAATGTTGTTTTTTTTCTTCAAAATTTACAAGAACAGATTGTTGAAAATCGGGATCAAACATTCTGCTGTTTATTGAATTCTGTGTTAGAGAAATGTAGCAGTGATAGAGCAAAAATAGAAAGTGTTTCAGAAATTAGAAATCTTCTAGACATATGTTCTGGTCAAAATCAATTTTCACAGATAATTCAGCAGGATTGTCAGGAATTTTTAATGTATATGTTTGATGTATTGGAAGATGAAGGTGTGGATATAAAAAATCTTTTTAACCTTTCTTATCAATGGCAACATGACTGTGATAACTGTACTTTATCAAGTACTACTAGAATAGACACTGAAAGATTTATATATTTGACTTTACCAGACTGCAAATCAGTGTCTTTCAATAATCTAGTTAAAGCAGCTGATCACAATATGGTGTGTACCCAATGTAAGTCTGCAATGCTGTCCATATTATTTCTACAACGTTATGGTCACTATGTCATTTTAATGTTCCAGCGATGTAGACCTCATGGAACGAAATTGACAACTTCTATTAAAAGTTTTGTGGCTTCTCAGTTAGTAATTTCAGGAAGAACATTTGAAACTGTAGCTATTACTTATCATGACGGTCCTTCAACAACATCAGGGCATTACACATGTTATTTAAAAAGTTGTAAACGTTGGACCCTTTGTCATGACACTCATTTGACTTTTAAACAACGTTTGCCTTTTGAATTAAAAAAATCATATCTAGTGTTTTTAGAACCGAAATGTAAGTAAAGGTAATTGGCCTATGAAGACGGGAGCAATTAATAAAGGTTAGTTTGCTATTTAAAATTATATTCTGAGTAAAAGTGATCAAGATAATATAAAAAATTGATTTGTCATATAGGTACTGTAAGTAGATCTCATAGTAAGTGATATCAGTATTATTGGAAATGATGAACATGAGTAAGTCAGAGATGGAATTACGTACATTTAAATATTATGAAAATATTGTTTGAGCCTTTCTTTCAGAACGTCGGAAAAACGTTAATTTTAGAGTTTGTTTTAATTAATTTGAAAATATAATGATACATCTGACACTATTTGGCCTTAAGGAATGGTGAAGGAATGAGCAAAGAGTTATGACTGAACAGAAGGAGTATATGAAAATAATGAAAATATTTCAGATGTTCTTCAAGGTTGTCTTCTAGAAAGTCTATGAAATGGAATTTTTATAGAACAGCAGAGTACTTTCCAACGAAAAGGACCTTCATGATACACAATTTGGCCTAAAGATTAGTGTACATTTGTTATTTTTAACTTTAGATGGGTTTTTTAAAAACACAATCTTTTTGATTGTGTTTTTTTTCCCCGTTGTAATATGATGAGTAGTTTGAACTCACTTTTTTAAGTGAAATTCAATATATTCTGAGAACAGCAAAAATAAACTATGTAACATGGTGTACAAGTTAATCTATAGTTTGTATTCTGTAATTTAAATTATATTCCCATTGTCTCACACTCACTTTTCTTTTTCCACCCTCTTTCAGCTCTTTTTACTCACTTATAATGTATTTCTTTCACTCTCTTTCAACCCCGTTCTTTATTCCACTTCTTTCACAACCCCTCATTCTCATTTCAACTGTCTGCATCCCCTCTCTCCCTTTCATAACTTTTCAGCTTTCACTCTCTCTGCTTTACTTCCCTTTTTCGTATTTTCCTACTTTGCTCTTTTAGTAATTCCTCTTTACTCACTCAGCAGTATTGTCGCACTCTATCACTATAAATCACCCTCTCTCCCTCGCTTATCTTTGTTTGCTCTTTTCTTTTGACCTCTTCTCCCTATTTTCCGTTCACTACCTCTATGTCCCCAGTGCCTCACTCTCCTTGTGTTATGTTCACTTGTGTTTATCTACCTTCCATCATTTCTTTTACAACAACTTCACTGCTCCTCTGTCATCGTTCTTCATCCTATTTCTTTTTCTCTGGTTCCATTAGTATCCCTCATTTCCTTTCTTTCAATGTCCTTCTCTTTACTTTCATCACCAAATTATTTTCTCTCAGTACCATTGTGTTAGTCGTCTTCTCCTCTGTTTCTTTTTTGCTCCCTTACTCATTTCCTTTGCTCACTCATTGTACTCCACCTCACTCAGTTTTTCTCTTAGTGTGTCTGTCTACTAACTTCCTCACTCCATTTCCCTCAATCATTGTATATTATCCTCTCTCTCTTCATCCCTTCACTCTATGACTGTTCTTCACTTACTCTCAGTTATCTTCTATTTCTCATTCTTCTAAATGCATCCTTAATTAGACTCTTTTCATCTCCGTCATTCTCTTTTTACTTACTACTGTTTCCTGACTTAGTTTTACTAACTCACATTGTTTTAGTATCTTTCTTCCCTTCAGTTCATTTCTCTGTTCTTCTCTTCCTCTCTGTCAGTGAATCTATATGCCTTACTCTTAGTAATTTGCTCTCCTTCTATTTCTTTTTCTCTCTTTTTCTCATTCTACCTTACTTTATTTCTCTTTCTATGTCCTTCACTCTTACTTTATTTCTAAATACACTGTTATGATTTTTAACCTCTTCATTTGTATCTTTTAATTTAAAATACATATTTTACTAAGTATAACTTATTTTTTCTTCTCTCTTTCACAGATACAAAGTGTAGTAAAAAAATGTAATTAAAGTTACATTTATTATATGGTAGGTGTGACTAAAAAAATGTAGTTTGTCATCACCCTTTGCTTTAAGCTCACTAATATTTTCTCAACTAACCTCACTTCTGTTTCTTTACTCTGCTTCCCTCACTTATTCTTATTCTCCATGTTTACTCCCCTTTCCCTATTTCCCCTCTCATATTCAACTCCTTTCAGTCCCTATCCTTTACTTGACTTACCCTCTGTTCCCTTCCTTTGCTTCTTCACTCATTCTGTTTTTCTTAATTATTTACTTCACTCCTACACACACACCTCATCCCCCTCCCAACACATACACACACCTCTGATATACACTCCACACACACACCACACACACACCTCATACACACATACCCCCCCACACACTCCTCACACACACACACACACATTACATACACACACATACATCCCACACACATACCCCCCACACCCATACACCCCTCACACATATCTCACACACCCTCACCTCCACCCACACCGAAACACCCCACACACCCACACCCATAGACACACCTCACACACCCACACCCCGGCCTACACCCACTGACTCCCTATAAGTCACACATACTGCATTACTTACCTTTCTTTGGTGTTTCACTCAGACCCATTCAGGCACTGTTTCCTTTACTCTATCTGTCCTTTCTCTTTATCACTCCCCATGTCTTATCCTAATTCAAATTTTCACCCTCTTTCACCCCTCTTTACTTACACTCACTGCTCTTTTCTCACCCTCTCTCACCGTTGTTCATTTATCCCGGTTCCGTCACTACCCTTCATTCCCCATTTTTTAGTGTCCTTTCTTTTTCTTCCAACACCCACTCACATTCTCTCACTATCTCTACTTTAGTCTTCTTCCTCTCTCTTCCCTTCTTTCGCTCCCTTATTCATTTTCCTTTTCTCACTTTCACCCTATTACACCTTCTCTGTTTTTTACTATGTAATACAAAATCCCTCTGTGTTTCTCCCTCTAGCTCTCTTTCTCTTAACATTACTCTCTCTGTGTTCTTCCCTCATGCTCACTCCTTCATTAATTTTTTTTTTCTTTTTTTTTTGGTGCGCGCCTCGGTGCGCGCCCCCGTGCACGTACCGGTACGTGTACCCTGCAGAAAAAATATTGACAGAGATTCTTTAAAAATATAGGTTTATTTTTATAAAGTAAAGGTAGTTCTTAAAAGAACTGTTTTTTTCTTCTTTTTGTTGTTTTATATATTTGTTTTATGGTTTTTTTTAACATTTTGTACTTTTTTTCGCTTTTCTGAACACTTTTATATTTTTTTTGTATTTTTTATGGGGAGAAACAAAAAACAGGGAATTGTAAATGGCTCAACTGGAGCAATAAAAAAAACAGGAAAAATTAGGGTTTTCTCGGACACTCATGGTTATCACCAGAAACCATGATAAGTTTGATACTTTGCTCACCATAGCAAAGTGTCTTGTTACAATATTTGCACACGATTTTGTAATCGGCAAACTTAGGTTGAATAGTAGCCAATGTTTGTCTTGCCCCCGGAACCAATGGAGTGGGTTGTTTGGATGTTTAGGGTCTAGACGTTGATGGGGGTAGCTTACTGCGGAGGTCCCTTAACTCTGCATTAGAATAATTGTTTGGATGCAAACGCATCATGTGGCGAATCATGGTATGATTCCTGAAGGAATATTTTTTGTTAGGGTTCCCCCTGGACAGCTCAGCACCACAAATTAAACAAGTCACCTTTGCAGCGTTGACTTTTTTAAAACCCCTTGGGATTTTGTAGAACTCCCCTATAAAGTGCTCTTTTGGTTTGTAGGGCCGTTTATCTTCAGGCAGGAACTGCCTTGTCTGTTCCTCCTCTTCATCATCCTCCTCCTCTTCTCTTGACCACCAATGTAATCTTCTGGTGGTCTTTTAGATGGTGGTGGTGGTGGTGGTGGGGCAGATGCTCCAGCTGCTGCTGCTACTGTAGCCATCTTATACTAGTAAAGATTAGAGATAGAATTCCAAACAGGTCTTCCTCAGTCAAAGAACAAAGTCAGAATAAGGAAAAAAGGTGGGGGCTTTCATCATTTGGAAAACAAAACTGTTCTGGACCAATGAAAAGTGTTATTATTTTTTCTTATTGCATAATGTTCGTATGAAATGTCTTTTCTCACCATCTGTTTTTGTATGGATTTTTCTGCTGACTATGTCTTTTATGGTTTTCTTCATGATTAACCGAATAAAGAGTTATTATTATTATTATTATTATTATTATTATGAAAAGTGTTATTTTCAAGTCACATGATCCAGGCTTTCATAATTTGGAAACCAAAACTGATCTGCACCAATGAAAAGTGTTATTTCAGATCACATGACCCGACGCGCTTACGCTATACTGACCATGTCATGAGTGATGTAATATGTGACGTCATCAGCAGTGCATTGCACGCGCAAGTTATAGTGAGTCCAACTGTGAGAAGTTGGCCTGATAGGGGATGTTTCCAATTCTGGAACCACCTATTATCAGACCAAACAATCCCTTATGGTGTCAGGTTGTAAGTCATCCTTGTTAGACAAGCTATCCTAGGGGTAGCATGGACTAAGCAGCCTAAAGGCTTAACTTAAGAGGTCGTGTTAAGCGAGCTGTTTTACCACATACAATCCTGTAATATCAAATGAAAGGACACCACACAAGTATATATTATAAAAATATATGTGTTTATTACTAAAAACAATCCCCAGTATTCTTTATGAATAAAGGGGCACAAGCGTTAAATCAAAAGCACAGTTTAAACATACAAGTTGCACGATTATGGATGAGGGCGGGTGGCCACTCAAACCATATACTAAACAAGTGGTATAAGAGATACCAATCGAACAGTGGTTAGGCCTAGGGCCTAGGGAATCGCTGGGAGCAGTCAGGACAAGCAGTGCTGAAGTCGGGAGAGGCCCACGGGATTCGGGAGCAGTGCGGAAAGCGCACGCATGCACCAATGTTAACCAATGGTGCGTAAAAATGACAAAGTTAGAGTTTAAGGACACTTCCGCTGAACCTAGAGGAACAAAACTTAAGACACAGACCCTAGAGGTGTGCACCAGTGTGGGAACACCGGCGGAGCAAAGTTACCTCACCCACAGGAAGCGGGTGCACAGGGTCGAAGTTGAGTCGGGTTTCGTCACGCAGGCTCTTGGTGCTTGAAGCTGAAAGGGCTGCAGGCGGGGTGAAAGAGAAGTGTCCGGTGGAGTCCAAGGGTGGACTCGAGTCGAAAAGTACCTGAAAGCAGAGGGGACAGAGTCTGGGTCACTCAGCAGTGACCAGGGTGGAACCAGGACGGAACCAGGCAATGTTGGGCGCAATCAGGTCGCTGTCGCGGTGCTTCTCTCCGCTGTCATGTGGGCTCTGGGGCATCTACGACGTCCAGGAGCAGGTCACGATCTGTCCCACGCAGGCTCTCACCGTCGGCGCTGTCGGCTTCAAGATTGGAGCAAACAACACTTGGCAAAAGCAATCCACGCGGAACCGGGAGATTGCTTCTCACTCAAACCAGGAAGGTCAGAGTGGGGGCTCCTTTTCAGGGGAGCTGGTGCAGATCTGGAGCAACCAGATTCACAAGTCGGTTTCAAGTTTTCGTTGGCACAGGGGCCACTAGCCGGCTGGCAAGTGACCGGGCCAACGCGTTGAGCCAAAAGTAGCAGAAGGGCCCCACGCAGCACTCAATGAGTGTAGAGGGGTGAGCTTCGGTGCAAGAGTGGCTCAGGGTTGGGGCTTCTCAAACCCCGGTGCACAGCTTCGAGGGTCACTCGTGGGCTGCACGGTCAGCGTCTCGTGGTCAATTCAAGATGGCGTGCCCCACGCTTCCGGTCGCCTCCACGGGTCTCAGCTCTGCAGGGACTGTGGATCGGGCTGTTGGAAGGCAGGCAAGCTTGATCTCGTCGATCTCAGTCGCTCGAGTTCCGGCGGGAACTGCAACCAAGTAGACGTCAAGGGCTGGATGGTGCCTGCTGCTGCAGGGTGGTCACTCCTTGACCACAAGAGAGATTCTTCGGGCTTCCACGTTGAGATGGAGGTCCAAGGGTCCAGAGTTTCGTTTCTAATGTTTCTTCCAGGAAATCTGATGTGCATTGGCACTGCTCCCACTCTTATTCGAATCTGGGGGGCGTGATTACCTGCTAGGTCCCCCCCTATGGGTGGGACCCAGGAAGGGGGTGGATACACCCCTTTCCTTTGATCCAGGCCGCCCTGGCACGAGGGCTGGAGTGCCCCAGAACCGGTTTGGCCGGATTATGCAAGGGGCAGCCTTGTGCGCCCAAGGCAGTGTCTGGTTTCTTTCAGACCTCCCTGCTACAATCCACTATCTCCTGTCTAGAGGGTGGTGACACCCTCCTGTGGCAGGAAACCTTTTGTCCAGGCCCCATTTGCTGAGTTTCGGTCAGCTGCAGGGGTCCAGACTCTTGTCTGTGGCAGAGGCATCCATTTTGTGGATCTAAGGCCCTTTTAGAAATTAACCGCATTAAAGTAAAGGAACATGTCTTACCCCTCTAGAGGGGTGGAATGCTATCCCCGTCGCCAGAACTGGCGAGGGGATAGTATTCCAAATCGTATGACACCTTACACGACATGTTTTGATAAAGCCAAACCAGAGTTGCTATATAACCGCGAGGATTATAAGGCACTTAAGAGTATATGGTATGGCATTATCCTGAAACAGCTTAGGGAGTTGTTCCCGACAGCTGCAGACAGGCTCAGCTCATGCTAGAGCTCCATCTCACATTAAACCACGCACTCTGCCTCCAGGATTGATGAGGCCTTCCATAGGAGTGGCTCACAGGTTTATATGTGTCCAGATATAGGTTTAGATATAGGTATACTATATCTAAGTGAGGGGTGATTACACCACCTTACCCCAGCTGGGTGATCAGCCAGTTGTGTCAATTTAAGAACCAGCCAGGGGTGGCAAAAGATATGCTGCAGCCCCTGGTAGGCCTTGGTGGTCCCTATGCCCTGGGCACCTATAGTGCATTATACAGGGGCTGACAAGGAGTCCATTTCCAATTGTGGTATGTGCCTATAGCACATGTATCATTAATTTAGCGAGAGAACAGCAGGCTGGGGGTCTGATCAGCAGGCCCACAGCCTCAGTAGTCGAAAACCAGTGAAGCAAAAAGCAAAAATTTGGGGTGACCATAGGATAGCAGACCCTACTCTCCTACACAACCCCCCCCCAAACGCAGGGACATTAAACTAACCTTGACCAGATAAGTCTTCATGTTCTAAGTGGAAGTACCTGGAGAGACCATCTGCATTACCATGGTCAGTCCCTGGGCGGTGCTCCACTGTAAAGTCCATCCCCTGTAGGGAAATGGACCACCTGAGCAGTTTGGGATTTTCACCCTTCATCTGATTGAGCCATAAGAGGGGCTTATGGTCGGTCTGAACTAGGAAGTGAGTTCCAAACAAGTAGGACCTCAACTTCTTCAGGGCCCAAACCACAGCAAAGGCCTCCCTCTCAATGGCTGACCAACGTTTCTCTCTAGGGGTCAGCCTTCTGCTAATGAAAGCAATAGGCTGGTCTTGACCATCTTGATTAAGTTGTGAGAGCACAGCTCCCACCCCCAACTCAGAAGCATCTGTCTGTACAATGAACTGTTTGGAGTAGTCAGGACTCTTCAGGATAGGTGCAGAGCACATGGCCTTCTTCAGGTCGTCAAATGCCTTTTGACAGCTAACTGTCCACTGAACCTTTTTTGGCATCTTCTTGGATGTCAAGTCATTTAATGGTGTCACTATAGACCCATAGTTTTTCACAAACTTTCTGTACTACCCAGTCAGGCCCAAGAAGGCTCTGACTTGTGTCTGGGTAACTGGAGGAGCCCAGTCCTGTATGGCCTGGATTTTGCTCTCCAGTGGCTGAACCTGACCTCCACCTACTAGGTGGCCCAGGTATACAACCTTACTCTGCCCTATCTGGCACTTAGTGGCCTTGATAGTCAGGCCTGCCTTTTGCAGGGCCTCCAGAACTTTCTTCAGGTGGATCAGGTGATCCTCCCAGGTGGAGCTAAAGACAGCAATATCGTCTAGATATGCTGCACGAAAGTCATCCAACCCAGTAAGGACTTGGTTCACCAACCTTTGGAAAGTGGCAGGTGCATTCTTCAACCCAAAGGGCATTACCACAAACTGATAATGTCCACTAGGGGTAGAGAATGCTGTTTTGGCTTTTGACTCCTCAGCTAATCTGATTTGCCAGTAGCCAGCTGTCAGATCAAATGTGCTCAGAAACTTGGCAGAAGCCAATCTGTCAATGAGCTCATCTGCTCTTGGAATGGGGTGAGCATCTGTCCTAGTGACAGCATTGAGACCCCTGTAGTCCACGCAAAATCTCATTTCTCTCTTTCCATCTTGGGTATGAGGTTTTGGCACAAGGACTACTGGGCTGGCCCATGGGCTCTCTGATGGCTCAATCACTCCAAGCTCTAACATCTTTTGCACCTCAGCCTTGATGCAATCCCTGACATGGTCAGGTTGCCTGTAGATCTTATTCTTCACAGGCAGACTGTCACCAGTGTCCACTACATGGGTACACCAGTCAGTCTGGCTGGGTGTGAGTGAAAACAAATGCCTGTGGGCCTGCAAAACTTGTCTGCAGTCCACCTGTTGCTGGTCAGTGAGGCTGCCTGCCAAGGCTACTCCATCAACTGAACCATCATCAGGGTTCTGAGAAAGCAGGTCTGGGAGAGGGTCACTCTCTTCCTCCTGATCCCCATCTGTGGCCATGAGCAAGCTCATGTCCTCCCTGTCCACAAATGCTTTCAAACGATTCACATGGATTACCCTGTGAGGGCTCCTGGGTGTTCCAAAGTCAACCAAGTAAGTGACTTCTCCCTTTTTCTCAATGATAGGATAGGGTCCACTCCATTTGTCCTGGAGTGCTGCTGGGGCCACTGGCTCCAGTACCCACACCTTCTGTCCTGGTTGGAACTCTACCAGTACAGCCTTTTGGTCATGCCAAGCTTTTTGTAATTCTTGGCTGGCCTCCAGGTTTTTGGATGCTCTTTCCATGTATTCAGCCATCCTGGAGCGGAGACCAAGTACATAGTCCACTATGTCTAGTTTGGGCTTTTTGAGAGGTAACTCCCATCCTTCCTTCACCAAACACAATGGACCCCTCACAGGGTGGCCAAACAAAAGTTCAAAAGGGCTGTAGCCAACCCCCTTCTGTGGGACCTCTCTGTAAGCAAAGAGCAGGCAAGGTAAAAGAATGTCCCATTTCCGCCTGAGCTTCTCTGGTAATCCTTTTATCATGCCTTTTAGGGTCTTGCTAAATCTCTCCACAAGCCCATTGCACTGTGGATGGTAGGGGGTGGTAAACTTGTAGTTTACTCCACACTCCTTCCACATTGCTTTCAGATAGCTGGACATAAAATTTGTGCCCCTATCTGATAACACCTCCTTTGGGAAGCCCACTCTTGAGAAAACTGCAATGAGGGCTTTTGCCACCACGGGTGCTGTGGTGGTCCTCAGGGGAATAGCCTCTGGATACCTGGTGGCATGATCCACTACCACCAGTATAAACCTGTTCCCAGATGCTGTTTGGGGGTCCATTGGACCCACAATATCAATTCCAACTCTTTCAAAGGGAACCCCCACCACAGGTAGTGGTATTAGGGGGGCCTTTGTTGTGCCACCTGACTTACCACTGGCTTGGCAAGTGACACAGGAGCGACAAAACTCCTTGACATTTTCTGACATATGAGGCCAGTGAAAGTGTGAAACAAGCCTGTCCCACGTCTTGTTCTGGCCTAAGTGTCCTGCAAGGGGAATATCATGGGCCAAGGTAAGGAGGAACCCCCTAAACTTCAGAGGTATAACCAACCTCCTGGTCATGCCAGGCTTGGGGTCTCTAGCCTCTGAGTAAAGGAGTCCATCATCCCAATACACAGTATGGGTACCTTGGGCATCCCCAGCAGCCTCAGCAGCAGCCTGCTGTCTGAGGGGTTCAAGGGAAGGGCAATCTAATTGAGCCTGCCTCAGGTCTGCCCTTGAGGGTCCCCCTGTCCCCAGAAACTCAACCTGGTCAGGTTCAAGTTCCTCAGAGACAGTCTCCTCTTGGACTGCAGAATCAGTTTCCTCTGAAACTTGATCCTCAACCTGGGGCAAGGTGGAAGGCTCAGCCTTTCCTCTCTTGCTCCTTCTCTTGGGTTGTGGTTGGTCTATTGTTCCAAGATCCACCACTGGTTCAGGAAGGCACTTCTTAGCCTGAGCCCTTGTCATGGCAAGGACATGCTCTGAAATCCCTAGCATTTCTGCATGAGTCCTGTACTCCACTTCTGACCACGCTGAGCTTTCAAGATCATTGCCTAACAGACAGTCTACTGGTAGGTCTGCACTCACAACAACTTTCTTTAGGCCATCTACCCCTCCCCAGGAGAAGTTCACAACTGCCACACTATGGATAGTAGTGGAGTTGCTTGCATTGGTCACTAGGTAACTCTCACCTAGTACAATCTGTCCAGGGTCCACAAAGTCAGGTGTCACCATTGTGACACTGGCACATGTGTCCATGTAGGCTTGAGCCAGTTTCTCATTAATTAAGGGAGTCTGCCTATATTTGCCCAGGTTACTGGGACTTACTGCAGTGGGCAAATCTATGTCCACATCATATAAGAGAACTGCCTGTGTAGGGGTTCTGACTAGGCCAGATCCTACTTCAATACCCAGGGTCAACCCAGCTACACCCTTGGACTGTGTTCCACCACTGCTTACTGTACTAGGGGTTGCAGTTGCTTTAGGAGCTGGAGTGGTGGAGACTGGATTTGCCTTAGTGCATTCACTGCCCCAGTGTGAAACTGATTTGCAGGTATTACACCAAGGTGTCTTTGGACCTTTATTCTTCTTCTTCTTGTTTCCATTTTGGGAACCACCCTCCTTACTACTAGTTTGGGGGCCTGAAGACTTCTGGTCCTTTTCTTTTTCTTTATCTTTCTGATTTCCACCCTTCTGGTCTGTTTTCTTCTGGTCACCACCTTGGTTCTGGGGTTTCTGCTTAATCCTTGTTCTGACCCATTTGTCTGCCTTCTTTCCCAATTCTTGGGGAGAGGTCAGATCAGAGTCAATAAGGTATTGATGCAACAGCTGGTTTGTACAGTTATTAAGGATCTGTTCTCTCATTATAAGATTGTACAATCCTGTATAGTCTGAAACTTTACTTCCCTGCAACCAACCCTCCAAAGCCTTAGTGGCACACTCAACGAAATCAGTCCAGTCTTGAGTCTGTGCTTTTTGGGTGTCTCTGAACAACAACCTGTATTGCTCAGTGGTTAGGCCAAACCCTTCAATAAGAGCACTCTTCAAAACAGAGTAGTTTTTGGCATCCTCAGGTCTAACTGTGAGGAGCCTGTCCCTCCCTTTCTCAGAAAAGGAGTACCATAAAATTGCAGCCCACTGATCCTGAGGAACCTGCTGTACCATGCAGGCTCTCTCCAGAGCAGTCATCCATTTGTGGATGTCATCCCCTTCCTTGTAGGGGGGCACAATTTTTGTCAGGTTTCTATTATCATAGCCCCTGTCTTTTTCTTTAGGAATATTGCTGCCACCAGTGGCATCTAAGCCACTCAATTTCTGCTCTCTTGCCAAGGCAAGTCTAGCTTGAGCCAAGGCTACCTCCTCCCTCTCTATCTGGAGTTTGACAGCCCTCATTCTGGCCCTATGCTCTAGTTTTTGAGAAGCAGTCATGCCTCTCTGTGATTCTCTGGAGGCACTAGAAATATGAGAGTCCCCTGAGGGAGATCTCACTCTTCTGTTGCCTGGGAGAATGCTATAGGATCTGGGGAGGTGCTGGCCCTCTCCATTCCCTAGTAGGCTTAAGTTGGCCTGGCTAAGCCTGGCAACTCCAACCTGGCTACCCTCCTGACCCTGGTCTTCTGTGTCCTCAACCTCTGAGTCCTCATCCCCCTCTTCTCCTTCTTCTTCCTCCTGAGGGGTACCAGTTACAGGTAGGTTCTCTCCATTTCCTGATCCTAGGGGAATTCCCTTCGCCCTTTCTAAGTCATCCTGTTCTAGAATGGCTATCAGGATTGGACAGGTGGGGCTTCTGCCCCTTTTTAACCCTCTTGATTTGCACAAGGCAATCAAGTCCTTTCGGGTTAGTTTGTCATAGCTGGAAGTTGCCTGGGTAAGGTCAACTGTCACAGGAGTAGACCCTGAGGCTTTTCCTGTGTCAGACATGACTCTAGTGTGGTGTAAGTGATGCACCTACCTACACTAAGTGTTTCCCTACTGTACCTTACTAGTGAGTTGTAGCCAGGGTGTGCTAATCCCTTTAATCTACAACTACTAAGTCCAGTAGAACTTAATATGCTAAGCTTTTGATTTATATGTACCTAGAGGTACTTGATGTGATCTTTCAATTTGATAAAAGATTGCAATGGTAAAACAACAGCAAGCTCAAATCCGCACCGCTGCTCACCAATGTGAGAAGTTGGCCTGATAGGGGATGTTTCCAATTCTGGAACCACCTATTATCAGACCAAACAATCCCTTATGGTGTCAGGTTGTAAGTCAACCTTGTTAGACAAGCTATCCTAGGGGTAGCATGGACTAAGCAGCCTAAAGGCTTAACTTAAGAGGTCGTGTTAAGCGAGCTGTTTTACCACATACAATCCTGTAATATCAAATGAAAGGACACCACACAAGTATATATTATAAAAATATATGTGTTTATTACTAAAAACAATCCCCAGTATTCTTTATGAATAAAGGGGCACAAGCGTTAAATCAAAAGCACAGTTTAAACATACAAGTTGCACGATTATGGATGAGGGCGGGTGGCCACTCAAACCATATACTAAACAAGTGGTATAAGAGATACCAATCGAACAGTGGTTAGGCCTAGGGCCTAGGGAATCGCTGGGAGCAGTCAGGACAAGCAGTGCTGAAGTCGGGAGAGGCCCACGGGATTCGGGAGCAGTGCGGAAAGCGCACGCATGCACCAATGTTAACCAATGGTGCGTAAAAATGACAAAGTTAGAGTTTAAGGACACTTCCGCTGAACCTAGAGGAACAAAACTTAAGACACAGACCCTAGAGGTGTGCACCAGTGTGGGAACACCGGCGGAGCAAAGTTACCTCACCCACAGGAAGCGGGGACACAGGGTCGAAGTTGAGTCGGGTTTCGTCACGCAGGCTCTTGGTGCTTGAAGCTGAAAGGGCTGCAGGCGGGGTGAAAGAGAAGTGTCCGGTGGAGTCCAAGGGTGGACTCGAGTCAAAAAGTACCTGAAAGCAGAGGGGACAGAGTCTGGGTCACTCAGCAGTGACCAGGGTGGAACCAGGACGGAACCAGGCAATGTCGGGCGCAATCAGGTCGCTGTTGCAGTGCTTCTCTCCGCTGTCACGTGGGCTCTGGGGCATCTACGACGTCCAGGAGCAAGTCACGATCTGTCCCACGCAGGCTCTCACTGTTGGCGCTGTCGGCTTCAAGATTGGAGCAAACAACACTTGGCAAAAGCAATCCACGCGGAACCGGGCGATTGCTTCTCACTCGAACCAGGAAGGTCAGAGTGGGGGCTCCTTTTCAGGGGAGCTGGTGCAGATCTGGAGCAACCAGATTCACAAGTCAGTTTCAAGTTTTCGTCGGCACAGGGGCCACTAGCTGGCTGGCAAGTGACCGGGCCAACGCGTTGAGCCAAAAGTAGCAGAAGGGCCCCACGCAGCACTCGATGAGTGTAGAGGGGTGAGCTTCGGTGCAAGAGTGGCTCAGGGTTGGGGCTTCTCAAACCCCGGTGCACAGCTTCGAGGGTCACTCGTGGGCTGCACGGTCAGCGTCTCGTGGTCAATTCAAGATGGCGTGCCCCACGCTTCCGGTCGCCTCCACGGGTCTCAGCTCTGCAGGGACTGTGGATCGGGCTGTTGGAAGGCAGGCAAGCTTGATCTCGTCGATCTCAGTCGCTCGAGTTCCGGCGGGAACTGCAACCAAGTAGACGTCGAGGGCTGGATGGTGCCTGCTGCTGCAGGGTGGTCACTCCTTGACCACAAGGGAGATTCTTCGGGCTTCCACGTTGAGATGGAGGTCCAAGGGTCCAGAGTTTCGTTTCTAATGTTTCTTCCAGGAAATCTGATGTGCATTGGCACTGCTCCCACTCTTATTCGAATCTGGGGGGCGTGATTACCTGCTAGGTCCCCCCCCTATGGGTGGGACCCAGGAAGGGGGTGGATACACCCCTTTCCTTTGATCCAGGCCGCCCTGGCACGAGGGCTGGAGTGCCCCAGAACCGGTTTGGCCGGATTATGCAAGGGGCAGCCTTGTGCGCCCCAGGCAGTGTCTGGTTTCTTTCAGACCTCCCTGCTACAATCCACTATCTCCTGTCTGGAGGGTGGTGACACCCTCCTGTGGCAGGAAACCCTTTGTCCAGGCCCCATTTGCTGAGTTTCGGTCAGCTGCAGGGGTCCAGACTCTTGTCTGTGGCAGAGGCATCCATTTTGTGGATCTAAGGCCCTTTTAGAAATTAACCGCATTAAAGTAAAGGAACATGTCTTACCCCTCTAGAGGGGTGGAATGCTATCCCCGTCGCCAGAACTGGCGAGGGGATAGTATTCCAAATCGTATGACACCTTACACGACATGTTTTGATAAAGCCAAACCAGAGTTGCTATATAACCGCGAGGATTATAAGGCACTTAAGAGTATATGGTATGGCATTATCCTGAAACAGCTTAGGGAGTTGTTCCCGACAGCTGCAGACAGGCTCAGCTCATGCTAGAGCTCCATCTCACATTAAACCACGCACTCTGCCTCCAGGATTGATGAGGCCTTCCATAGGAGTGGCTCACAGGTTTATATGTGTCCAGATATAGGTTTAGATATAGGTATACTATATCTAAGTGAGGGGTGATTACACCACCTTACCCCAGCTGAGTGATCAGCCAGTTGTGTCAATTTAAGAACCAGCCAGGGGTGGCAAAAGATATGCTGCAGCCCCTGGTAGGCCTTGGTGGTCCCTATGCCCTGGGCACCTATAGTGCATTATACAGGGGCTGACAAGGAGTCCATTTCCAATTGTGGTATGTGCCTATAGCACATGTATCATTAATTTAGCGAGAGAACAGCAGGCTGGGGGTCTGATCAGCAGGCCCACAGCCTCAGTAGTCGAAAACCAGTGAAGCAAAAAGCAAAAATTTGGGGTGACCATAGGATAGCAGACCCTACTCTCCTACACCAACTAACTATAACGTGGGAATTTCAATGGTTTTATGCGAGTAAAACTTCCAGCTAACTATAACTGGTGTGAAACCTATGGTTTTTTCAGTGAATGTAATAGGCTTTTTAAATGCTAATTCCTAACTATAACTGGTGTGAAACCTATGGTTTTTTCAGTGAATATATATATATAATGTTAAAATACATTACGACATGTTCTTATCGTGGAACAGCGCACCCGCAGGAAAAGAGCACCCTTTCTGCCCGCAAGAGACCTAGCAAGCGAATCGCCGGAAGGCATCAGGGCACAGGCAGCCGCCAGGTACTGATACGTGTTCTGGACTTTAACAGACATCCCAAAGGTCTGTGAAGTAATCGCGTAGCAGTAAGAATGTGGCAGAAATAAACAGCATCACCCGCCGAAGGGAAAGTATTGGGAGGCAGAGTGAGAACTACAGGGACCAGAATAGCTCGAGAATACGGCAACGCCCACTGGAGGGCTACTACTAATATTTAAATGAGCAAACAACGTGGCCCCGGCTGTTGGATCACTGACTCAGGATGCATGCCAGGCTCCTCCTCTGAAGAAGGCCAAAGGTTATGGCCGAAATGCATAAGGACTACGGAGCTCCTGTTTGATATTAAAAAACTTGATTTTACCGCGATGTGTGTGCGACTCACTTTCTCCTCTGGGAGAGGCTTTAAAATACATTACGACATGTTCTTGTCGTGGAACAGCGCACCCGCAGGAAAAGAGCACCCTTTCTGCCTGCAAGAGACCTAGCAAGCGAATCGCCGGAAGGCATCAGGGCACAGGCAGCCGCCAGGTACTGATACCTGGTTCTGGACTTTAACAGACATCCCAAAGGTCTGTGAACTAATCGCATAGCAGTAAGAATGTGGTAGAAATTAACAGCATCACCCACCGAAGGGAAAGTATTGGGAGGCAGAGTGAGAACTACAGGGACCAGAATAGCTCGAGAATATGGCAACGCCCACTGGAGGGCTACTACTAATATTTAAATGAGCAAACAACGTGGCCCCGGCTGTTGGATCACTGCCTCAGGATGCATGCCAGGCTCCTCCTCTGAAGAAGGTCAAAGGTTATGGCCGAAATGCATAAGGACTACGGAGCTCCTGTTTGATATTAAAAAACTTGATTATACCGCGATGTGTGTGCGACTCACTTTCTCCTCTGGGAGAGGCTTTAAAATACATTACGACATGTTCTTGTCGTGTAACAGCGCACCCGCAGGAAAAGAGCACCCTTTCTGCCGGCAAGAGACCTAGCAAGCGAATCGCCGAAGGCATCAGAGCACAGGCAGCCGCCAGGTACTGATACCTGGTTCTAGACTTTAACAGACATCCCAAAGGTCTGTGAACTAATCGCATAGCAGTAAGAATGTGGCAGAAATAAACAGCATCACCCACCGAAGGGAAAGTATTGGGAGGCAGAGTGAGAACTACAGGGACCAGAATAGCTAGTGAATATGCCAACGCCCACTGAAGGGCTACTATTAATATTTAAATGAGCAAACAACGTGGCCCCGGCTGTTGGATCACTGCCTCAGGATGCATGCCAGGCTCCTCTTCTGAAGAAGGCCAAAGGTTATGGCCGAAATGCATAAGGACTACGGAGCTCCTGTTTGATATTAAAAAACTTGATTTTACCGATGTGTGTGCGACTCACTTTCTCCTCTGGGAGAGGCTTTCAAATACATTACGACATGGTCTTGTCGTGGAACAGCGCACCGCCAGGAAAAGACCGCCCTTTCTGCCCACAAGAGACCTAGCAAGCGAATTGCCGGAAGGCATCGGGGTACAGGCAGCCGCCAGGTACCGATACCTGGTTCTGGACTTTAACAGACATCCCAAAGGTCTGTGAAGTAATCGCGTAGCAGTAAGAATGTGGCAGAAATAAACAGCATCACCCACCGAAGGGAAAGTATTGGGAGGCAGAGTGAGAACTACAGGGACCAAAATAGCTCAAGAATACGGCAACGCCCACTGGAGGGCTACTACTAATATTTAAATGAGCAAACAACGTGGCCCCGGCTGTTGGATCACTGCCTCAGGATGCATGTTAGGCTCCTCCTCTGTAGAAGGCCAAAGGTTATGGCCGAAATGCATAAGGACTACGGAGCTCTTGTTTGATATTAAAAAAATTGATTTTACCGCGATGTGTGTGCGACTCACTTTCTCCTCTGGGAGAGGCTTTCAAATACATTATGACATGGTCTTGTCGTGGAACAGCGCACCGCCAGGAAAAGAGCGCCCTTTCTGCCCGCAAGAGACCTAGCAAGCGAATCGCCAGAAGGCATCAGGGCACAGGCAGCCGCCAGGTACCGATACCTGGTTCTGGACTTTAACAGACATCTCAAAGGTCTGTGAAGTAATCGCGTAGCAGTAAGAATGTGGTAAAAATAAACAGTATCACCCACCGAAGGGAAAGTATTGGGAGGCAGAGTGAGAACTACAGGGACCAGAATAGCTCGAGAATACGGCAATGCCCACTGGAGGGCTACTACTAATATTTAAATGAGCAAACAACGTGGCCCCGGCTGTTGGATCACTGCCTCAGGATGCATGCCAGGCTCCTCCTCTGAAGAAGGCCAAAAGTTATGGCCGAAATGCATAAGGACTACGGAGCTCCTGTTTGATATTAAAAAACTTGATTTTACCGCGATGTGTGTGCAACTCACTTTCTCCTCTGGGAGAGGCTTTAAAATACATTACGACATCTTCTTGTCGTGGAACAGCGCACCCGCAGGAAAAGAGCACCCTTTCTGCCCGCAAGAGACCTAGCAAGCGAATCGCCGGAAGGCATCAGGGCACAGGCAGCCGCCAGGTACTGATACCTGGTTCTGGACTTTAACAGACATCCCAAAGGTCTGTGGACTAATCGCATAGCAGTAAGAATGTGGTAGAAATTAACAGCATCACCCACCGAAGGGAAAGTATTGGGAGGCAGAGTGAGAACTACAGGGACCAGAATAGCTCGAGAATATGGCAACGCCCACTGGAGGGCTACTACTAATATTTAAATGACCAAACAACATGGCCCCGGCTGTTGGATCACTGCCTCAGGATGCATGCCAGGCTCCTCCTCTGAAGAAGGCCAAAGGTTATGGCCGAAATGCATAAGGACTATGGAGCTCCTGTTTGATATTAAAAAACTTGATTTTACCGCGATGTGTGTGCGACTCACTTTCTCCTCTGGGAGAGGCTTTAAAATACATTACGACATGTTCTTGTCGTGGAACAGCACACCCGCAGGAAAAGAGCACCCTTTCTGCCCGCAAGAGACCTAGCAAGCGAATCGCCGGAAGGCATCAGAGCACAGGCAGCCGCCAGGTACTGATACCTGGTTCTAGACTTTAACAGACATCCCAAAGGTCTGTGAACTAATCGCATAGCAGTAAGAATGTGGCAGAAATAAACAGCATCACCCACCGAAGGGAAAGTATTGGGAGGCAGAGTCAGAACTACAGGGACCAGAATAGCTCGAGAATATGGCAACGCCCACTGGAGGGCTACTATTAATATTTAAATGAGCAAACAACGTGGCCCCGGCTGTTGGATCACTGCCTCAGGATGCATGCCAGGCTCCTCCTCCGAAGAAGGCCAAAGGTTATGGCCTAAATGCATAAGGACTACGGAGCTCCTGTTTGATATTAAAAAACTTGATTTTACCGCGATGTGTGTGCGACTCACTTTCTCCTCTGGGAGAGGCTTTCAAATACATTACGACATGGTCTTGTCGTGGAACAGCGCACCGCCAGGAAAAGAGCGCCCTTTCTGCCCGCAAGAGACCTAGCAAGCGAATCGCCAGAAGGCATCAGGGCACAGGCAGCCGCCAGGTACCGATACCTGGTTCTGGACTTTAACAGACATCTCAAAGGTCTGTGAAGTAATCGCATAGCAGTAAGAATGTGGTAGAAATAAACAGCATCACCCACCGAAGGGAAAGTATTGGGAGGCAGAGTGAGAACTACAGGGACCAGAATAGCTCGAGAATACGGCAATGCCCACTGGAGGGCTACTACTAATATTTAAATGAGCAAACAACGTGGCCCCGGCTGTTGGATCACTGCCTCAGGATGCATGCCAGGCTCCTCCTCTGAAGAAGGCCAAAAGTTATGGCCGAAATGCATAAGGACTACGGAGCTCATGTTTGATATTAAAAAACTTGATTTTACCGCGATGTGTGTGCGACTCACTTTCTCCTCTGGGAGAGGCTTTAAAATACATTACGACATGTTCTTGTCGTGGAACAGCGCACCCGCAGGAAAAGAGCACCCTTTCTGCCCGCAAGAGACCTAGCAAGCGAATCGCCGGAAGGCATCAGGGCACAGGCAGCCGCCAGGTACTGATACCTGGTTCTGGACTTTAACAGACATCCCAAAGGTCTGTGAACTAATCGCATAGCAGTAAGAATGTGGTAGAAATTAACAGCATCACCCACCGAAGGGAAAGTATTGGGAGGCAGAGTGAGAACTACAGGGACCAGAATAGCTCGAGAATATGGCAACGCCCACTGGAGGGCTACTACTAATATTTAAATGAGCAAACAACATGGCCCCGGCTGTTGGATCACTGCCTCAGGATGCATGCCAGGCTCCTCCTCTGAAGAAGGCCAAAGGTTATGGCCGAAATGCATAAGGACTATGGAGCTCCTGTTTGATATTAAAAAACTTGATTTTACCGCGATGTGTGTGCGACTCACTTTCTCCTCTGGGAGAGGCTTTAAAATACATTACGACATGTTCTTGTCGTGGAACAGCGCACCCGCAGGAAAAGAGCACCCTTTCTGCCCGCAAGAGACCTAGCAAGCGAATCGCCGGAAGGCATCAGAGCACAGGCAGCCGCCAGGTACTGATACCTGGTTCTAGACTTTAACAGACATCCCAAAGGTCTGTGAACTAATCGCATAGCAGTAAGAATGTGGCAGAAATAAACAGCATCACCCACCGAAGGGAAAGTATTGGGAGGCAGAGTCAGAACTACAGGGACCAGAATAGCTCGAGAATATGGCAACGCCCACTGGAGGGCTACTATTAATATTTAAATGAGCAAACAACGTGGCCCCGGCTGTTGGATCACTTGCCTCAGGATGCATGCCAGGCTCCTCCTCCGAAGAAGGCCAAAGGTTATGGCCGAAATGCATAAGGACTACGGAGCTCCTGTTTGATATTAAAAAACTTGATTTTACCGCGATGTGTGTGCGACACACTTTCTCCTCTGGGAGAGGCTTTCAAATACATTACGACATGGTCTTGTCGTGGAACAGCGCACCGCCAGGAAAAGACCGCCCTTTCTGCCCGCAAGAGACCTAGCAAGCGAATCGCCGGAAGGCATCAGGGCACAGGCAGCCGCCAGGTACCGATACCTGGTTCTGGACTTTAACAGACATCCCAAAGGTCTGTGAAGTAATCGCGTAGCAGTAAGAATGTGGCAGAAATAAACAGCATCACCCACCGAAGGTAAAGTATTGGGAGGCAGAGTGAGAACTACAGGGACCAGAATAGCTCAAGAATACAGCAACGTCCACTGGAGGGCTACTACTTATATTTAAATGAGCAAACAACGTGGCCCCGGCTGTTGGATCACTGCCTCGGGATGCATGCTAGGCTCCTCCTCTGAAGAAGGCCAAAGGTTATGGCCGAAATGCATAAGGACTACGGAGCTCTTGTTTGATATTAAAAAACTTGATTTTACCGCGATGTGTGTGCGACTCACTTTCTCCTCTGGTAGAGGCTTTAAAATACACTACGACATGGTCTTGTCGTGGAACAGCGCACCGCCAGGAAAAGAGCGCCCTTTCTGCCCGCAAGAGACCTAGCAAGCGAATCGCCAGAATACATCAGGGCACAGGCAGCCGCCAGGTACCGATACCTGGTTCTGGACTTTAACAGACATCTCAAAGGTCTGTGAAGTAATCGCGTAGCAGTAAGAATGTGGCGGAAATAAACAGCATCACCCACCGAAGAGAAAGTATTGGGAGGCAGAGTGAGAACTACAGGGACCAGAATATCTCCAGAATATGCAACGCCCACTGGAGGGCTACTACTATATATCATATCAAAGTACTTTATTCGGTTAAAATTAATAACCAAAAAAGCATACAGCATAACATTTCATATACAACATAGTTTTACACATAATTCCCTATCCAAATCAGGTTGCCTAGTGAACAAACAATAAGAAATCAATCCAACAAAAGAGATTTAACAATTTAAAAACAATAAAAAGTATAAGAGGCATGTAAAGCTATGTTTGATCTATAAAGAAAAGAACACTTGACAACATCAGTTAGAATTCGAATTTATTGGATTTGGCATCGCCAAAAAGTACTTCATGCGGGAAAAAAGTGACTGTGCTTTATGGACGGTGATTGGGACGATATCCTTATCCTATCAGTTAAGCATGTGTAAGCCATAGAGTAAGTCATAACGGTTGAAGGTAGGTATCCTGTAGCTGCTCGGTACGGGACCTCTCCCACCCTTCAAGTAGTTTTCCTCTACACTCCATCTTGAGGGTGGCGGATAAGCGATTCTGGGATAAAACTCGCACAGTTCCCTTGTTGCTATTGGCCCGTCTCCTGTTTGTGGCTGCCACCTACGAAGAAATGGGACGACCTGGTTATCCCTGAAATTTACAATTACCAGGTCTCCAGCTAAGTCCTTGGGACGGGATCCTACCCACCCTTCTAACATTTAGGATACTACCATCAATATTAGGTGGAAGGGGTCTATTTTTGGTTAACCAAAAGGATACCTTGTTTTTAAGGTCCTGATCGCCTTCAACTTTCCCGATTGTAAGCTCGGGCACTCCCGAAAGGACACACACAAAAGGTGCTGCCTCTGGAGGTAGGTTTATACAATACATTTTTTTTTGCATGTTACCCTGATTAGAAAAAGACGCCTCAGAAAACGTTGCTACGTTAATCAGTCCTGCTCTAAGAGCAGAACTCAGTGCTTTTGGTGATTCTTTGGGGACTTCCTTGGCTTTTGAAGCTAATAATCTAGTAGCGACTGGTCGGTATTGGGCCATTTTGCTAGGCATATTGGTGGCAGCTAAGTTCTGAGATTGCTTGTGCCCAGACATTCTATTTGTAAGCATGTTTGCCTTGATGGGTTCTTCTATCATCGTGACCTTTTCCCCTATTCTATCCATCCTTACTATCAGCGGGGATATTAAGGTTTTAACCAGTTCTTCAAGCTGGGCCAATAGTTTGGATGGTAAAATAGACACAGGAGTCTCCAATGTTGGACATGCCTTAGATATTTCTAGAGTGGTGGCCATCAGTAGTGGGGGCCTTGAGTTTATTTTCTGTTGTTTCGCTAGCCTCCCTATGTCTTCCGGACCTCTACGCTTTCTGTTGGCAAGAGGGACCTGAGGGAGTACTATCGGATGATTGTTAACTTTGTCTGTTATTGGGAGATCGGTGTCCAGAGGACTTTTATTTAATTGAGGTGATACACTAAACTGGGGGCTTCTATTCTCCATGGGGCTTTCTGGAGCACCAGATTGCTCCTTTTCCTGTTCTATTGAGGTGTACCTGCTGTTACAGATTTCATTTAGTTCCCTCATTAAGGAGGAGTTAGCTAAATTTGTTGGCATCATGAGGCATCGTATACTGGGAGAAATTTCTGTGGCAAGACTATGTTCTACTCTCTCTATTGCCGATGATACCCTGGTTAGATAGTGGTCCAAAGCCCCCTTGATTGAACCGTTCTGAGACAAAATTTGTTTGGCGGCCCCTTTAGAAGACATGGTGCAACTGACTATTGAGCAATACACAGTGAAATGGTCAGGTGGGTATCTTAATTACCAGTATTTAGTCCCTTTATAGAAACCATAAGAGGTCGTAGGTAGTCTCTAGGTGCGTATACCTTGGGTTGTATCCTTTGTCCTGCACAACCAAGAGAGAATGCCCGACCCGACCTCCTCTGGCCTCTGATGGCCGCAGATGGCCCGCCCTTTGCCCGGGCTTAGCCCGGCTACCGCCCGCGCATGTACCGCGTTGCGGGACACCGGGTGTGGCTAAATAACCTCGGTGAGGAGGGGGGAGGGGCTGCCGCTCCTGCTCGTTGCTCCATTCGCTGCTGGGACACCGAGTCCCGATGCCTGCTCCCACTGCTGGTATCCCCAGAGCCTCCTGGTGATTGCTCACAGTTCCCCACAAAGCGTCTCCCGCAAAGCGGGAGGCGTGAGATGCAGATGAGGTCCCGGTGAGGAGGGGGGAGGGGCTGCCGCTCCTGCTCACAGCTCCGTTCGCTGCTGGGACACCGAGTCCCGATGCCTGCTCCCACTGCTGGTATCCCCAGAGCCTCCTGGCGATTGCTCACAGTTCCCCATGAAGCGTCTCCCGCGAAGCGGGAGGCGCGGGATGCAGATGAGGTCCCGGTAAGGAGGGGGGAGGGGCTGCCGCTCCTGCTCGCGGCTCCGTTCGCTGCTGGGACACCGAGTCCCGATGCCTGCTCCCACTGCTGGTATCCCCAGAGCCTCCTACTACTAATATTTAAATGAGAAAACAACGTGGCCCGGGCTGTTGGATCACTGCCTCAGGATGCATGCCAGGCTCCTCCTCTGAAGAAGGCCAAAGGTTATGGCCGAAATGCATAAGGACTACGGAGCTCCTGTTTGATATTAAAAAACTTGATTTTACCGCGATGTGTGTGCGACTCACTTTCTCCTCTGGGTGAGGCTTTAAAATATACATATATACTTTACTTTTTCACCTTTCTTGTTTTTTTTCTTTAAGTCAAACTCAATCACTTTCGCTCTATGACATTGGTACCTACTTAAAAAATAGGAAGTAATATGTCCTATGATAACAATGGTCTATAGGTGAACTCGATACAACATACCCTAGAATTATACATTCTAGTCATTCCTTCTCTCTATGTACAGCACAACGTGCAATACACACAATTTTAATAATACATAAAATGTATTAAAAGAGTAATGAAAATAGTCTTTTAAAAACCACACCCTTTTCACTATATCCTCACATTTCACTTCTGCATTGTACCATACTGCTGTATCTTTTGATGGTTTTAGACTACAACATGGTCGTTGTAATCCTATTACAATTGAGCTGGAGGTAGAAGGTGGTCTATAATACCAGGAATGGGGAACTAAACCCGCTTGGTATTCAGTTGTAAACATACATAGGATGGTTTGGAGTTATTTCAACAATATTTGCATTTATGCATGGAAATACCCTAGGACCCGAGTATGAGAGTAAACCCGCTCTGAGACGAAGTATTCTAATCTAGTTGTACCACCAGATCACAAAGATGTTGCAGTGTTAATTACCCTGACAGCTCTAATGTGTATTTGTACATTGTATTAAGCATGCAAAAAATAACTACTATGCTCTAAGAAAAATATAAACGAATGAGTAATGAGCAAACAGCGATTTTAAAGTATTTGAACCACAATTTACAAACAAAGATTTATGTCTTTCCTTTTTGTATTCTTTTGGGACATGCAGTATGTTTTCACTTTCTATGGTGTGTGTAGTTCTCAAGTCACGTAGTTACTTTGCACCTGCGTATTTAAATGCATTCGTTTGAGCAGTACAGGTATGTGAACAAGGATACTGCGTTAGCCGAAACGCGTCATCCTGCCTGACTTTTGTGCACCTGGTTTAAATAAAAGTCACTGTTGCCAGCAGTGAGAACAGCAATTCCAGTGTTCGTGTTTCTCCTTATGGTGGACCAAGCACCGAAGTGGTAATTGTATATATTACCTACTGGCGGTCGCCAGTAGGTAGTTATAGTTAGGATTGATTTCCATAGGGAAATCGCAACATTCTATTGGGAATAACTTTGGCGCCGGTTGAGGAATCTGCCTGAATTCTTCTTCAACTTTTCCTCGCGGCTCTCCGCTCCTTCCCTGAAAGTTTGGGGGGGATTCGTCAATCGGGGGCTGAGATAAAAGGGGGGTCCCAAAACGTGTTTTCCTCATGTTAATTTCCATAGGGCGGTCGAACTCACTTTTAGCTCGAACGGCAGAATGGATTTTCACCAAATTTGGCAAAATTGTAGGGACTGGTAGCCCGATGTGCCTTTGCTATGTCTCAAGATATGTGCTCCAGAGGATTTTGAGTAATTTGGGTTTAAAACAATATATATATCTATAGCCGCGCCCCGATACGCGCACCGGGGAGCGCACCGGGCGCACTACGCGACTTGCGCACGGAAAGCTGATTGGCTCTCTGGTGTCTGTAAACATTCGAAACAGTCCGCAGCGGACGCCATCTTGTGTCTCGGTAGGATCGAGACACAAGAGGTGGCTAAAAACAAAGGGGGAAATGACCAAAAGGGGGCAGGGTACACCCCCCCTGGCCCCCTCGGTTTGATGTGGGGGCCATAAAAGGGTCCCGCGGGACAAACATTTTTTTTTATTCTTTTTCGATTTTCGCGGGGGGAGCGCCCGGTACGCGCACCGGGGAGCGTACCGGGGAGCGTACCACGGGGAAAACCCAGTGAAACAGGAAAATAATAATTTAAAGTGATTAGAGGTAGGGTAGCTCTGCATAGAGTTGTTGTGTTGTTTGGGTGTTTTAAGTACCAACATGTAGGTACGAATGCTGAGTCTTAAATTTAATGGACACCGTTTCCTCTGTAGATATCTTACATGTTGTTACAGAAGTTATTGTGCTATATGGAATCCATATCATAGTCTGTCAGGAAAGCAGAAAGAACATGGAGGCAGGAGATGAAAAAGAGATGTCAAATACACATTGGAGATAATATAGTGGGAGAAAGGAAGTATCTATGAGCAAAATTACTATGTAACATAAAAAAGTTGCACAGTATACTATAAATCTGACTTTACACTATAATAAATTTGGTACTAGTTTATGAATTACATATAAAAATGAATAATGTCTCAAACAATTTTAGAATTATTAAATATAAGTTTATTTTTCAGATTCTTTTTCCAAATTTAACAGAACTTCTAATAACAGATTGTCGGAAATGTCCTCATTTTGAATTAGCGAATCTACCGCTTCCACACATTGAACTAATTCATAGTCCCGTGATTCATCCATGAATTCTAAGTCTTCATTGGGTTCAATAACTTGTTCATTGTTGCTCTCCAGTACAATTTCAAAGGAAATATTTTGCTCTCCTTCCATTTTCTTGCTGCAATTTGCATAAAAAATAAATATATCAGTAGAGATAGGGCACTGTTGGGTTTAAGTTCAGACAGGTAGTTTTGATTTTTTAACAGTGAAGTTATCTTTGGGCAGTGTATGGTATCAGGCTGGAAGTAGAAATATAAAAAAGTGTATATCATGAAGCCTAAGTAAATTCATAATTATACAAGACAAGCCTAACTCCATCCATAACTATAACAGAGAAGTGTATCTCAAACTATAACTATCGCAGAGGGATAGTATATAACTATCAGAAAATGTTTTCCAAATTAACTTAAAGTGCACAACATACTTCAGTTTTCAAAATAACATTTTACCTTTCAAAAAGAAGTTTAAGTTCTCAGTGAAAATGCTTTTGAAATGTACTTCAGGAAGTAGTAGTCAACATGGCTGTGTTTCCTTCTCTTTCTTTATATATATTCATGTACATAACCAATCAAATGTCATGAAATAATAGTAGGAAATGAAAGTAACATTTTAATTGGTTGTAAATTCTAACACTTCAGATGTGTTTTTGTGAAGTAATTTACCTCAGGATATTTAGAGAGGTCTACAGGCTAAATGGCTCAATGGAATTCCACCAAATTTAGGAAAATGGTAGAGACTGGTATGTAGTATGAGCTATTCTATATTTGGTGAAAGTGTCTCCAGTGGTTTTTATGTAAATTGACTTTTAACATTTCTTGGGAGCGCTTCCCGGTGCGCGCCCCGGTACGCGTACCGGCAGCGCTACGGGAGTCCTCCATTTTGTATTTCGGTAGATTTGAGATAGAAAATGGAGGACAAACAACGTTGGGAATGGGTATAAGGGGGCACGGCAGGCCCTCCCTGACCCTCTAGGTTTTCTGAGGGGGTCTTAGGAGTCCCATATAGGCCCAAAAAAATAATAATTTATTTTCGCGGGGGGAGCGCCCGGTACGCGCACCGGGAAGCGTACCGGGGAGCGTACTTTGGTGAAAAATAGTGAAAAAAGTTAGAAAAAGATAATCATTTGGAGTGATCAGAGGTAGGGTAGCCCTGAAAAGAGCTTTTGGGTTCTGTGGCTGATTTAGGTACCTATAAGTAGGTTCCAGTGCATAGTCTTAAATTCAGGAGGAATATTCTATTCCCCTCATCTGAGAAGTGCACACCATCTGCTCTGTAGATATCTTGCATGTTGTAACGCAAGTTGTTGTTGTATATTGAACCCATTCCATAGTCTCTCATGTAAGCAGAAACAGATTTATTCACATGTTTCCGTGCTTTCTCAAATTGTGGACAAAATTGGTTGGACCAGTTCCATTTCTGTCTTTGGCATATATTGGAGTACACCATGGCAGTTTGTGGAAAAAGTGCCATCAATTGCCCAAAGGTGTCCTTTAAAAGCATCTCCAGACCTACCCCAGTCAAAGTGCCTAGGTCATTTCCACCACAGTGCAAAATTATGAGGTTAGGGTGTGGCAGATGGTAAAAGGTTTTCACCAATGGTATCAATTGATGACATCTCAATCCTCTTTGGCCAATCCATTTTATGTGCACATTTGGGAAATCAAGGTTGTGAAAATTTCTGTTAGCTGCATACCTTTGAGCCCAGTGAATGTAGCTATGTCCAATAATCCAGACAGAGTACATGGTGAGAGGAGGTTCTGGTGCAGTCAGATGAAGTGTAGAAATGAAATGGTAGTTGGAACAGTAGGAGTTTGCAAAAAAAAACTGTGGAGTTTCAGTGCTCTTGAATCACAAGCAATGATTAGTGGATTCAGAGAGTTGAACACTGAAAGTTAGGGTGCATGGTTCTGTTGTGTGAAAGAAGTCATTTGAATGGTTAAAAAACAGTCATTTGAAGAAACATTGCAGCAGATAAGCTGGTGTATTCACAGGTCAAACATCCTTGCTGAGGTGATTTCCAACATTGTAGAATAAACTTTTAACCCTGGGAGCTCAGTGAGGAGGGAGTTGCTATGGTAACAGGTAGAAAGGGCTGAGGGGGGGGGGAGGGTGTTGGTTTGAAAATAAAGAGGGAAGAGTTTTGATTGGTTACCATGAGCAATATGTGTGTAGAATTAGAGATTTTCTGTGCCATTAATGGTTGCAGTGCCTGGAGAACATACCTTTTGCTCTGCTAAAGAAATATTGGTGTGTGTATCTGACACTGTTCTGAATCTCTCAAAGCATTTGTAAAGGTGAGTTATGATTCATTTAGATAGAGAGTTTAGATTCAGAAGCACATTGATTTTCTTTGCTTTTGGTTTGTGTGATGCTTTTAAAAAATACATGGTTTCTATATTTGCAAAATAGAGGATTTGTATTTTGTGAAATAGTGATGTTTCAGTAGTGAAGTTGAATGGTTGTACATAGGACTTGCACTCTGTATCTAAAATGTTATTTTAAAAATCAATCTTAGGGTAAATCAATGGGTTTCAGTAGTGAAAATGAATGCTTGTACATAGGACCTGTGTTCTGTTTCTAAAATGGTGACTAAAAAACGATTTTAGTGCAAATCAATGGGTTTTAGTAGTGAAAATGAATGCTTGTATATAGGATATGTGCTCTGTTTCAAAAATGTTAATTGAAAATGGTTTTTAGTGCAAAATCATGGTTTTTACTTGTGAAAATGAATGCCTGTAAATAGGATCTGTGCTCTGTTCATAAAATATTAAATAAAAAACGGTTTTAGGGCAAATTAATGGCTTTCAGTAGTGAAAATGAATGCTTGTACATAGGACCTGTGTTCTGTTCCTAAAATGGTAATTGAAAAACGATTTTAGTGCAAATCCACGGCTTTAACATTTTTAAGAAGGAATAAATAGTGTGTGCTTAATTACATAAACATATTTGAATCTTTTACAAACATGTTATCTGTTTTACCTCAGATTATTGGGTAATGCTTGGTAGGAATGTTTGCAAGAGATAGGAAATGTATTTTGTAAAATAGTGAGTTTTCAGTACTGAAATGGAATGATTGTACATAGGACTTGCACTGTGTTTCTAAAATGTTATTGAAAAATCGATTTTGGGGCAAATTAATAGCTTTTACATTTTTGATAAAAAATAAAAAATGTGTGCATGATTAAGTAAAATAATTTGAAGCTTTCATAATCATGTCACCTGTGCTACCTCACATTAGGAATCACACTGAGAGCTTTATTTAATGAAAACAGCGATGCATCACTTTTCACTGTGCACTCCTTGTGACACCAATGATGCATTATATTTAATGTATGACGCATCATGTTTCTAGGGCTTACAGATAAGTCAGTATTTGTGATGTATCTGTAAGCGCAAAAGTGACGAATTGCTGGAGTGTGTCACAAAAGTGACGCAACTCCAGCAATGCATCCTTTCACATGGTGAAATCTCCATGTGAAAGCGTTTGCCTCAGTCTTATGTCTGCTGTGAGGCAGGCGCACGTTTTTGACGTAACAGTGTCTTAAAAGTGACGCAGTGAAATCTCATTGATTTCACAACGTCACTATTACGAGGCTTTCTGCGGAGAAATGACCCCTCTGTGTACATTACACCTGACAGAGGTACAATGTGGCGCAGAGGTTTAAAAAGTGACACATCTACCTACATGCGTCACTTTTTAAATATGGCGTAACAAGGCACATGTTTTATGCCGCGGATGCGTCACAAAAAGTGACGCATCAGCAGTGGAAAACTGATGCAGGGCTTTATAAATGAGGTTCATCTTTTTTTTCCACACTACTCCAGTTTAGTCCTGTCCACTGCACTCTTGGACACAAGCCTCATCTTTTGTGCTTCCCTGGACAGGCTTCATTACATCTGCACTCCTGCTAAGGCCTCATAATCTTTTTTTAGAATAACATTTGAAAAACAGAGAAAAGGTTATTTGTATAAGCTTTTCATTACACTACTGAAACATTTTTGGGGCATATTAATGTCTTTTACATTTTTGTGAAAGAATAAATAGTGTGTGAATGATTACATAAAAAATTTGACCTTTTCACAATCATGTCACCTGTGTTACCTCAGATTAGGAAGTAGATTGTGCTGATGAGGTGAGGAATGTCCAGAGGGACAGAGGAGGTGAGGCCTGTGTTCAAGACTGTAGTGGGAGAGAGGCTTTTCTTCGAGAGCTTAGGTGGTGAGACCTGTGTCTAAGAGTGCAGTGGACTAGGCTTCATGAAGCCTATCCCCCACTGCACTCTTAGACACAGGTGTCAAGTTCTTTGCACCCGTGGACAGATCTCTCTTTTACTACACTCTTCAATAGAGGCCATACCTCTTGTGCACCCCTAGACAATCCTTACCTCATCTGCAACCCTGAATAGACTTCAACTAATTGGCATGTTTAGACAAGCCTCATGTTAGTTACACCCTTGGACATGCGGTAGGATTGTTTGCAAGAGAGAGGAAATGTATTTTGTAAAATAGTGAGTTTTCAATATTGAAATGGAATGCTTGTACTCCAGCAATGCATCCTTTCACATGGGGAAAGCTCCATGTGAAAGCGTTTTCCTCAGTCTTATGTCTGCTGTGAGGCAGGCGCAAGATTTTGACGTAACAGTGTCCAAAAAGTGACGCAGTGAAATCTCATTGATTTCACTGCGTCACTATTACGAGGCTTTCTGCGGAGAAATGACCCCTCTGTGTACATTACACCTGACAGAGGTATAATGTGGCGCAGAGGTTTAAAAAGTGACGCATCTACCTACATGCGTCACTTTTTAAATATGGCGTAACAAGGCACATGTTTTATGCCGCCGATGTGTCACAAAAAGTGACGCATCAGCAGTGGAAAACTGATGCAGGGCTTTATAAATGAGGTTCATCTTTTTTTGCACACTACTCCAGTTTAGTCCTGTCCACTGCACTCTTTGACACAAGCCTCATCTTTTGTGCTTCCCTGGACAGGCTTCATTACATCTGCACTCCTGCTTAGGCCTCATAATCTTTTTTTAGAATAACATTTCAAAAACAGAGAAAAGGTTATATGTATAATCTTTTCATTACACTACTGAAACATTTTTGGGGCATATTAATGTCTTTTACATTTTTGAGAAAGAATAAATAGTGTGTGAATGATTACATAAAAAAGTGACCTTTTCACAATCATGTCACCTGTGTTACCTCAGATTAGGAAGTAGATTGTGCAGATGAGGTGAGGAATGTCCAGAGGGACAGAGGAGGTGAGGCCTGTGTTCAAGACTGTAGTGGGAGAGAGGCTTTTCTTGGAGAGCTTAGGTGGTGAGACCTGTGTCTAAGAGTGCAGTGGACTAGGCTTCATGAAGCCTATCCCCCACTGCACTCTTAGACACAGGTGTCAAGTTCTTTGCACCCGTGGACAGATCTCTCTTTTACTACACTCTTCAATAGAGGCCATACCTCTTGTGCACCCCTAGACAATCCTTACCTCATCTGCAACCCTGAATAGACTTCAACTAATTGGCATGTTTAGACACGCTTCATGTTATTTACACCCTTGGACATGCGGTAGGATTGTTTGCAAGAGAGAGGAAATGTATTTTGTAAAATAGTGAGTTTTCAGTATTGAAATGGAATGCTTGTACTCCAGCAATGCATCCTTTCACATGGGGAAAGCTCCATGTGAAAGCGTTTTCCTCAGTCTTATGTCTGCTGTGAGGCAGGCACAAGATTTTGACGTAACAGTGTCCTAAAAGTGACGCAGTGAAATCTCATTGATTTCACTGCGTCACTATTACGAGGCTTTCTGCGGAGAAATAACCCTTCTGTGTACATTACACCGGACAGACGTATAATGTGGCGCAGAGGTTGAAAAAGTGACGCATCTACCTACATGCGTCACTTTTTAAATATGGCGCAACAAGGCATATGTTTTATGACGCCGATGTGTCAGAAAAAGTGACGCATCAGCAGTGGAAAACTGATGCAGGGCTTTATAAATCAGGTGCATCTTTTTTTTGCACACTACTCCAGTTTAGTCCTGTCCACTGCACTCTTGGACACAAGCCTCATCTTTTGTGCTTCCCTGGACAGGCTTCATTACATCTGCACTCCTGCTTAGGCCTCATAATCTTTTTTTAGAATAGCATTTGAAAAACAGAGAAAAGGTTATATGTATAAGCTTTTCATTACACTACTAAAACATTTTTGGGGCAAATTAATGTCTTTTACATTTTTGAGAAAGAATAAATAGTGTGTGAATGATTACATGAAAAAATGTGCCCTTTTCACAATTATGTCACCTGTGTTACTTCAGATTAGGAAGTAGATTGTGCAGATGAGGTGAGGAATGTCCAGAGGGACAGAGGAGGTGAGGCCTGTGTTCAATACTGTGGAGGGAGAGAGGCTTTTCTTGGAGAGCGTAGGTGGTGAGACCTGTGTCTAAGAGTGCAGTGGACTAGGCTTCATGAAGCCTATCCCCCAGTGCACTGTTAGACACAGGTCTCAAATTATTTGCACCCGTAGACAGATCTCTCTTCTACTACACTCTTCAATAGAGGCCATACATCTTGTGCACCCCTAGACAATCCTCACCTCATCTGCAACCTTGAATAGACTTCAACTAATTGGCATGCTTAGACAAGCCTCAGCTTATTTACACCCTAGGACATGCGTCACCTCATCTGCACCTACTTACCATCAATTATACTCAATACATTGAGGCCTGTTCAGAGGACAGAGATGAGGTAAGGCTTGTCCAAGGGTGAGAGGACGTTAGTCCTCTCCACTGTAGTCATGGATACTGAATGCTTGTACATAGGACCTGCACTGTGTGTCTAAAATGTTATTTAAAAAAACGATTTTAGTGAAAAAAAATGACTTTTAGTTTTTTGAGAAGGAATAAATAGTGTCTGCATTATTAAATACATATATGTCATCCTTTCATAAAAATGTCACCTGTTTTACCTTACATTAGGAAGTAGATTGTGTAGATGAGGTGAGGCATCTCCAGAGGGACAGACGAGGTGAGGCCTGTGTTCAAGATTGTAGTGGGAGAGAGGCCTTTCCTGGAGAACATAAGTGGTGAAGCCTGTGTGTAAGAGTGCAGTGGACTAGACTTCATTAAGCTTATCTCCTACTGCACTCGTAGACACAGGTCTCACTTTATTTGTACCTGTGGACATACCTCTCTTCCACTACACTCTTCAATGCATGTCTCACCTCTTCTGCACCCCTGGAAAATCCTCAGTTGATCTGTAACCTTGAATAGATTGTTTGCTTTTTGTCATTGCTTTGTTGTTTGATAATAGTGGTCTATAATGTGCTATTTTTTTCTTTAGCACAGATTGAAAACAAGATTTCAAGAGTAAGGAAAGATGCCCTCAAGGCAAAGATCTAGAAAATGTGAAATACGGTTTAAAACAAAAACAGCATCGGAATTACAGCAGTCCTCCACAACAAAGACTTCAAAAAACAGGAAAGAAGCTCCTGGTAAGATAACCAAATCTTTTTTACGGAACGTATATAGAACAAAAATAAATGTTGGACAGCATGTAGAAAAAGAGAAGGAGAGAGTAATTTTGAAAAGGAAGGAGAGGCCCTCAAAAAATGTTAACACTGGAGCAGGAGAGAATAATATGTATCGGAATAGAAGGCAGAATCAGTTTAGAGACATTCGTAAACGAATGTTTCGCAATAGGGTGGTTTTAAATTTGTTAAAAAACATTAGGAAAGGAAAACAGAGAGCTGCTTTTTATCAGAAAAAGAAAAATGTAGAGAAGATTGTTGATCAGGCTTTTGAAGTTAAGAAAAAATTATTTATTTTAATAATCAATAGAATTAGGACACTTAACAAGACAATTGATATGTTTAAATCAAACAGTAGATGGAAAAGAGTAATTAATCGGACTAATTTTTGTAAAGTGTTTTCAGGAGAATGGATGCACAGTTCAAGTTGTGAGCCATTTTTTAATGAGGAGAGTTACTTCCAGGAGAATGATTTAGTGCATGCAGTTGACACCAGTGGTCGAGCATATGAGGTGAAAGACGGTTGTCCGATTAAAAAAGAGAAACTTGTGCCTAGAGAACCAGAAGAGGTGTTAACTGATGAAGTTTTAGGGAGACGTACTAAGGGTCCAGTGTACACTTGGAAGTGTAGTCGTATTTGTAGTGTGCGACAGGAATCAATTGATTTGTTTTGTAATTTCTTACGTACATATAGTAAGAAAAGTCTGAAGCAGAAAATGAAGTTGTTGCAAGATTTAGATCCTGGCAGACTGGGAGAAAAGACAGGTTTGCAATGCCATTCACTGGCTTGTCTTTCTAGAAAAGTCTGTCAAAGTGTTTTTCATCATTTTAGGATGTTAGCAGTGCATCATACAAAAATGAGGAAATTAGTGAGAATATTGTATTATGCAAAAAGTCCAGCATTTAAGCTTAAACAATTAAACACTGCTCCTTTGCATGGAACTGAATTAGATGTGAAGAAGATTTGTGAAGAAATTGAGATTTCTTATTTTGGTGAAAAAGAGGACAGTGTAGAAATTGACACGGAAATTCAAGGTAATGTGGAAGACAATGTACAGATTTCAAGTACAGAAAAGTTTGACCAGGAAATTAACAGGTTTAAGGTGAAATCAAGTGAAAGGCCGAATTTTACTTGTGTATGTTGTCGACGAACTCATTATAAGTATCAAACTAGATTAGTTGATTTATACGTAAAGAGTGAAAAGATAAATAATTATGAGCGGAAGGATTTTGCTACTTATTTGTGGGTGGAGAATTGTTTTGATTTGAGTTCTGATCAGCGTATTTGTAAATATTGTTATGATAAATTAAATCAAAACAGAATGCCTGCTAGAGCTGTTCATAATAATCTGGAGTTGGTAGACATTCCTCCTGAATTGATGGATTTAAATACATATGTGTCTATTTTGATTCAATGTGTCCATCCTTTTCAGGCTATTGTTCGCATGGAGCCTAAGATAGGGAAATTGTCTCCTTCATATTTACATAGAGGATTAAAGGGAAGAGTTGTTTATTTGCCTCTAGATTTCAAGAAAAATATTGATACCATTGGTGTAGAGAAAGTGGAAGAGGATCCTCTGGTTATTCTAGTTAATGGGGTTCCGACAAAGAGTAAGAAAATCTGGCAGGATTTAGTAGATGTTAGGAAAGTCAAAAAGGCAACGTTGTATTTGGTCAAAAACAATGAGTACTACAAACATGTATGTGTTGAAGCAGAGGAAACAGCTGCAGATGAAGACAGTGATTGTTCAGCTGGCCAATTGAAAAAGTTGATGTATCAAGAAGTGAAGAAATATATAAACATTATACTGTTCATCCTTTACATTCCAAAGAAGTGATGGGGAATGCAATTGACTTGTTCCAAATGAAAGCAGCAAAAGGAAGTCCCATTAGTGTATGGGAAGAAAGTTTGGAAGCTCGTTGTTTTCCACATTTATTTCCAACAGGTCGAGGTGGACGATATGACGATCGACCACTACAAATTCCTGCATCTGAATACCGACCTGTAAGATTATATGCTGAAGATCCAGGGTTTCGTCAATGCATTCCCTATTTGTTTCATCTACTGTATGAAAGTGACTTGTCTGGGCTTTCTTATGCAGTAAACCATATACTGAAAAGTGGAGCACATTTGCAAAATGTTTCGGCGAGGGACTTTATGGAGAAAGTGAATCTGCAAGATAATATTTTGGAATCCCATTTAATCAATCTCATGGCTTGTCAGCGTAGTACAAACGAGTATTGGTTCCGTCGTCATGGGGAATTGAAATGTATGCTGAGAAACTTAGGTACTCCTACATGGTTCCTCACTCTTAGCTGTGCCAAGTATGCATGGGACGACTTACTTCAATTTCTATGAGAGGCAAATGCAAATATTCAAAATATAGAATTCAAAACTGCTGGAGAACTGTGTTCTTTGGATCCAGTGAATGTATGCAGATATTTCAATCATAGATTTGAAGCTATGATGTCTTTCATTACCAACAAAAAAAATCCTCCCCTTGGAGAGGTTTTGGATTTCTTTTGGAGAAAGGAGTATCAAGCGAGAGGTGCTCCTCATATACATATTTTGTTGTGGATTAAAGATGCACCCAAATTTGGAACAGATTCGGATGAGACAGTGATGAGCTTCATTGAAGAGTATTCAACATGTGCTGTTCCGAAAACTACCGAAGAAAACAGTTTAAGGCAACAAGTTTTACGCTTTCAATCCCATCGTTGTGGAAAGTACTGTCGTCGAAAATTCAGAAACAAGGACAAGTTCTACACAAAATGTCGTTTCGGCTTTCCACGACCAGTGATTTCTAAAGGAAGAGTAAATAATTTGATGTCTTCTCTGCGACATACTGTGACGAGAAATCACCAAAAAATACATACAATTTAAAAAGAAATGAAGACTCCAAGTACATCAACGACTACAACAAAGTGATTTTGTCCATGTGGAATGCTAACATGGATATTCAATTCGTTGCTGACAACTCTATTACTGTGGCTCGATATGTGACGTCTTACATCCCAAAAAAAGAAAAGACAGAACTGAAGGAAATGTGGGAGGATATTTCACATGAAAAGAGTCTAAGCAAGAAATTATATAGTTACAGTCTGAAGATGTTGTCGCATCGAGAAATTGGAGCATATGAATGTTCTGATCGATTGTCATCAGCAAGTCTCTATGCCAAATCTAGAACTATCATTTGGATAAGTCTAGGTCTTGCTGCAACACGAAATCGAGTTTTGAAATCTGTACAAGAGCTAGAGTATTTGGCAGAGAAAGAACCAGCAAGCACAGATATTTTGAAGACAAACATGTTGGATACATACTATCCAAACAGAAGTCCTCATCTTGAGAACACTTGTCTCTATGAAGTTCTGCAAAGATATATTTATAAGAGGTACATCAGAGAAGATATCAATAATGGATTATATGCTGTCATTGGATGTGAAGGATGTTTAGTGAAACAGAAAAAAGGTCATTTGATTAATCATCGAAAATTGAGTTGTGAAAATCCAGATAAAAGAGAATTTTTCTATTTGGCTCTTTTGCAACTCTTTAAACCATGGCGTAAAGAAGAGGAACTACTTGGAGATTTTCTCTGTTATGAAGACTCTTTTAATGCAACCAAGGATACCATAGAATGTCCTGTTTTTCCAAATTATCTGGAAATGTTGAATGAAGAAATAGAGCAAGAAGCAACAATTGCTGCAGAGATTGCGAGAGACAGTTCTCAAGACAGTCAGAGTTCTGCTTCATTGAGTCAGGATCCACTAGGAGGACCAATTATCCAAAATGAAGCTGCTACTGCCATGGATGAGGTGGAAAGAACTATGGAGCAAGCTCAAGAGGATATCATTAATTTAGAAGATTTGGTGAAACAATTAAACCTTGAGCAGAAAAGATATATGACGAAGTCACAGAAGAGGTTGAACATGGATTCAGTCATGAGAAGAAAGAGTGCTCATGTACATCATTTAAGCCTGTCCGACTGTACGTGAGTGGAGAAGCGGGAACTGGAAAAAGTTTTCTGATTAAAGCAATTGCAACTTATCTGCAGAAAAGGACTGAATCGCCGCTGTGATGTATTCCTATAGGTTCTGTATCGATCCCCCTATTCCTGACCCTATTCTGGTTAACAAGTTAACTAGCAGCCATCCCATGAGGCAGAAAACCCCCATGATGCTGGAACCGTTATCTGATAAAGCCACACTACGGCACAGGAACGTGTTATCTGATTAGGTCATAACGCTTGCCATCTAATTAGACAAGCGATATTCCTCCAGCCCCTGATAAGGCATACGGAGTTCTCAAAACAAATCAAACCTATGACAGACCTGGGAAAAACCCTGCGGCCATTGTTTTGATTTCACCGAGAACTTCAGCAAAAGAATGTGCTAACGACCAGGTCGTATGACATCCTTATTGACGTATCTATGTCCATCCTTACGTCAATCTCGGCACCTTAAAGGTATAAATATTACCGATATTGCCCTATGCAAACACACGCGGTGGTGACGAGATCGGAGCAGCCAGACTTGCCGAAGCCCAGAGCAGAGCAGACCCCGCTGGCGCAGCCCCGCCTTCCTGACGCGCTGAGAACGAGACGCTGCCTTTCTCCTGCCGAGAAATCCAGCTCCGGCGCTTCCGGGTAGCCCTCGCAGGCAGCCTGGGATATCGAGACCAGAGACGAGAGATACCATCCCTCATTCATCCTAGAGTCCAGGTACAGAACTGAATAACCCCTTGCAGAGAATTCTTTAGTCAGTCACTTAGCAAAACAAACTTAACTTAAACTGTAACTTTCTATTCCCGCCCACGTATTAGGCTTAGGTCAGGTACACGGGGTAGGCGTAGTTAGAAACACCAGTTGAGTACGATTAGTCAAATGTATATGTGTATGTATTCATTTTATTCATTTTAAACCTTCATATGGCTTAGAAACCATATCAATGTTTTTACAGTATTATTTTATACTTCTGCTTTTATTGTATGCACTTTACTTAACCATAAGTATTGCAATAATATCGATCCATTTCTCTTGTATGAGAAAAGAGACTGATCAATAAATAACATCTTTTATTGAACACGCCCGTCTCTTCCTTTTCTCTACAATCTGGTGAGACTAAGAATGCACGTACTGACTGAGTAAAATAAGTCGTCTTTTGTTTTCACACGACTCTAGAGATACACTCTTGATTAGGGGAGAGCAAAGTTGTCATGTTCTATGGTTGTCAGAAACTAAATCCCTTCTTGTCTATCCAGGGAGGTTCAACTCCTCCTTGCCTATTCGAGAAAGTTTCTAGTGAACTCTGAGCTAGCTGGCAAACTCAAAACTTTAAGTCTAATATCGACAGTAGTAGACCTAGTTAACGTCTGGTCTAGGCCTATACTATTGAAGGTATTATTCCAATGCGCAGAGCCTATTGGGATAATAGGAACTACACTACATGGCGCCCAACGTGTTTGGAAGGGCGATAAAACTAACGTAAGACATTTAGAGTAACTCAGTCGTGCTTTTTCACACAGACCCCTTTTTTCCCATAATACTCCAAAGACGTCTGGAGTGGGTAAAAGGTAATATCCGCCAGACCTCGCAGGAGGAAACTCCTATGTATGGTTCTTGGTTTAGTCAACGTTGAAGGATACACTGTTCCAAAATATTGTGCATCTAATCTTTGTTTCCATAAGAAACCTGATCTGCAAACAAACTAAATAACCTTCCTGTCGGTAAAATGGTAGACAGTGATGAAGAAAGAGAGACAGTTAGGATAGCAACTGAACTCGCAGCAGCTGATAATGCACTGCAGGACACAGACCCGGATATAATACTCATCCCGGTCATCAAGAGGAAATCTATAACTTTAAAACTTATAGAAAATGGACTGACACCTAGAGGTGGCACAGTCATATTCGTGATTGAGGCACACGAATATCGGCAGACAGAGGTATATTATTCATGGATACATTTTCCAGCAGCAAATGCTGTAACAAAGTACTTCCACTATTACAAAACAGAGGACCCTCCTAATGAGTACACTCCTTTCGAGGAGGTGGAAGTACCACTTAAATTTCAAGAGCATCTGCTCTTATTTAATGGCGCCCTAAAACATAATAATCACATCACCAGGCTCGGTCCATTAGGTAGACCAGGAGCAACGTGGCCGGTTCTAGCCGGATACACACCACATCCAGACATCGAAAGAATGCCTGCACCAGAGCTTTTAACACAGCTAAAACAATTAATAAAATTACATAGACAATTAGTCCAATATGTGATGTGGACTTCAACAATTCAACCAGCAATTAAAATTCCACAGCTGACCCCTCACCAGGGGAACACAAATAAAATTACACCACAGAACATACAATCCTGCCTAGGTAAAGTACCAGCTAAACGGGAACAAATACCATTCTGGTTAGCACAAAAAATCACCCAAATAGAGGCGGTGTTTCCAGACACCACCCCGTTAGAAAAACACAGGATTCTGACTATCTGTCTTCCAATGGGAATCGCACCACACGTGGAGGACTGTGACACTTGGGGTACAGTCTTTGCTTCCATCTACACAAAAACGCACGGTGTTCCATCCATTTCGGTAATACCAGATGTGCTAAAACAAATTCAAGACGAATACGGTCCAGAACCCGCTTTAACTCTTGGTATGAAATTACTAAAAGACTTCAAGCAGGTCTCGGCTATATTATTAGCCAACATAAAGGGAGAAGCAGCAAACGTGGCGATCCGCCAGAGGTTAAAGGAGACAGATATAGCAGACCAACCAGCTGAAATTGCCAGAATTATAGAAAAATCCTATGAGGAACTAGGTAGAGATAGTTTAGGTGGAATACCAGTAAAACCACAACTGATTGAAAGTCCTGAAAAAATATTTTTTAATAATAATTCAACATCACAAAAAAAGAGCTGGGATGGAAACAAACAATCCAATCCTAAAGAAAAGAAATTCCAGTCCAGAGGAAGGTCTCCTCGGCGAAGAGAAAAATCTCCGAACCAGAGACACAGGTCACCCCAAAGTGACCCCTCTGGGAAAAGATATAACCTTAGAAATAGGGATAATATAAAGAAGCCTGATAGATATCAAGACATTGATACACGTCCCTCTCAATCTTTTCAGACTTCCTCGCAGAAATCGGAAAGAAGAGGACGATCAGAACAAAGAGAAGAGCACGCCAAGTCCAAAGACAAGGAATCTGCTCATCTAAAAAAGAAACTACAATTTCCAAAAAAGAAGGTAGCCAGTATCAAGGTAGTTAACAATGCCGAGAATACTGAGGACACAACTGAAAAACGGAGAATGGGCTCAGACAATGCTAGACAGCGCAGCAGAAGTGAGCATAGCTCGCAAAGTCCTTATGAATCTTCTGGAGACAGTGGACACGAATGAATATCTTCAAGTGGAAACTGCAGACACCAGAGTTAGCAAACCCCACAAAATATATGAAATAACTTTACGTATAGAAGGGGATAAGACTAGAAAAATAAGGGGACTATTTTGGGATAATCTCTCCAAGGGCTATGACATCCTTCTAGCTGAAAAAGACTGGCCACCAGAGTTTGTCAGGGAGTGCCCTCATGGCGAAGAAATAATTATGCCTGCCTTCTCAAATCATATCCCAATTCATAAAAAATACACACTTGCCAGAAAGTGGGCAGTAGCTCAAGCTCCTGCTTTATATAAAAATCATGTAGGATGGGATGAGGACTCTTCTCCTCACAAAATCCAGTTAAAATCACAACCTACTGCACAAAGACAGTACCCAATTAAGCAAGAAGCTAAAAAACAGGTAAAAGAAATCCTAGATCAACTAGAATACCAGGGGGTGATTGAAAATTGCACCTCACAAATGAACAACCCTTTGTTTCCGGTCTCCAAACCAGACAATTCATATCGTCTAGTTTTGGATTACCGACACCTTAACTCATGTTGCAAAACTTTTGCAGTGCAAAACTCGCACAATGCTGCACTAATGAATAACATAGTGCGCAAAAAATACAAAACAACATTAGACATCTCTAATGGATTCTTTTGTCAAAACATAGCACCAGAGAGCAGATATTTGTCTGCATTCTCAATAAATGGCACTCAAAAACAATTCTGTCGGTTAGCCCAGGGGTACAAGAATAGCCCAGCGAGAGTAACAGAATTACTACAAACATATGATGACGAAGCATTATCTTATGTCGACGACATATACTTAACAGATGATGACTTGGATACTCACTTGAAGAGAGTGAACACCATAATACTTGGGTTCGCAGCAGAGGGTTACAAATTCAACTTTAAAAAATCCAGAATTGCCCATCTAACAGTCCTGTTCTTAGGATACGAATTATCAAGTGAAGGCAAAAGCCTGGCTGACAATTTCCTAGAGAAATGTGCCGTACTCCAAGCACCTAGAACACTAAAAAACTTACAGTCAATTCTAGGCTTCCTAAATTTCGGAAGAACATACATTGCAAATTACGCAGAAAGGGTCAAACCCCTTTATGATCTAATAAAACCAGATTTTAAAAGAACCAATTGGACTCAAATACACACAGAAATTTTGAGATCCTTACAAACAGACATGTTAATTAAAACAAAATTAGAAACACGTGATAACACACGCAATCTTGTGATTCGAGTCATCCCAGGAAGATGCGGATTCACATACCTGACCTCAAATGAGGGAGAAAAGGTACCAATTGCATTCAAATCACACTTGTACACAGAAGCTGAAAAGAAATTCAGCATTAAAGAAAACATTGTTCATGCAGTTCAAACCGCAATAGCTAGAGAAAAAGATCAAGCGGACGGTAGACACATCACAGTCAGAACAGCAGAATCAGCCTTTGAGGCATTAACAACACCTTGTAATTTACCAACAACAACATTGAATCCGGAATGGATACAATGGGTGAATTCAATTACAACGGACAAAGTATACTACTACTTTGATCCAGAACTAAAGGAATTGAAAAATCTAGAATATGAAAGAACATTCCCTCTGCCTATCGACATTCTGCCCTTACGACAATACGCTTGTGTAATCTATACAGACGGACATGCTCAACCCTCCGTTTGGGGAGAACAAGCATACAACCCCACATGTGAGATTACAAAAGAAGTGTGGCGCGGAGGTAAACTAAGACCTCTATTAACAAAAACACACTCAGTAGAAACTAATTCAGAACAACAGACTGAAATAATAGCATTGAAAATGGCGCTAGATAATGCGGATCGCGAATTCCCGACACTTATAGTGTCCGATTCATATTACTGCGTCAAATCATATAACAACGATTTGCAGACATGGATTCAAAACGGTTACAAAGATGACACAGGTGCAACAATAAAGCAAAAACTGCTTTGGGAACAAATAGCTCTTTTACAAAAAGAACTACCAAAGACTCACGTGACACACTCACTGAGTCATCAGTGTGATGGCGTTCACGTTGCAGGGAATTCATTGGCTGAGACAGCCACAGCGGTAGCAACTAAATCGGCTTCCGTAGCTCGAAAAAAGCGTACAGTGAAGTATATTGACGGTGAAACAGTGCTGGCGGTGAAAACGTCATCAAAAGGCGACTGCTCAGCGCTACCGATCAACTATCCACTCAATTATACATACATAATCGATGCAAACTCCGTCCCTTTTGCTCGAATCCCTGGAGTGGGGGATAGAGTGATTCCAAACATGGACAGGAGAAACTTGTTAATAGCAGACGCACATATGGGCGAGGGTCTCAGACACCTCAAACTAAAAGATTCTCTGGAAAATTTACAATCAAGGTACTGGTGGCCAGGCATGAGCCTGCATCATACCATGTTCGTAAAGAACTGCCCAAACTGTAACAGAAATCGCAGTGGTGAGAGAAACGGTGTAATACCGTGTCGTTTCACTCCAGAAAAGATCAACAGCAAAAAGCAAAGCGTCCGATTAACATATACAGGCTAGTTTCCACTTATAATGTAGATCACCAGCACTCGGCTGACGTCTGGACTGTTATACAAAGATTTGCGAGTCTAAATGGCATATACGCTAAGAGCATGCTACGTTTGACCATTGTTTTCAATCTGGCCCTCCAGCCTGAGGGGAAATATGGCCAAGTGAGCATAGCACAGCGGGACTCTTCTCACTTCCTTCCTGAGGGATACGGGATGGTGTAAAGAAAAAACCAAGGCATAAAGCTATCTATAACAGAAAGGATATTAGGTTCGGGAGCTGGGTGGGTCAAACATCTAATAAGTGTCCAACGTAGTCTTAATAACTTGCCAAGAAATTCTCTGAAGGGATTCAGTCCGTACGAATTATTGTTTGGAACTAGGATGTTAGTCTTAGATCTCGACAGTCAGACTTCAGTGGTGAAGGAAAAAAGCTTTGATATCAAAGATCGTTTGGCTGTTTTGCAGGACTTAAACGAAACAAGAAAAGACCTGAGCAACATAAAGTTGAAACAGCAGCCAACAACCACTGAAGAACCACCACCTGTCCCAGCAAGACCTGTCTGGATTCCCAAAGTCGGGGATCTAGTCAGAGAAAAGATCGCGGTAAAGAAGGAATTTGGGCCTTCTTACAGAAAAGCAGTTCCTGTCTTGTCTGTCAACGGGACAAGATCAGTTGTACTACCGCCGCTTGCTGGTAAAAAGGAGAACCGAGTTGTATCCATCGACCTGGTAAAACCACAACATGTGGCCGATAACAAATAGTAGGCCAAGTGGACTCCCGAGAAGTAGTAGAACACCAAGATTTGCTACTAACACAGAGGTTCAATCTAAGAGGCTAATCACATTCGAAACGCCTACAGAACTACAACAAGGACTATGCAACAATGCAATGGAACTTAGACCTCTGAAAACCCAAATAAAAACATTTAGCAGAGACACACCAATCTATAATGAAGTAACAAACGACTATGCAAGAAACAGCAATCCTGAAGCAATTGGAACTATTGACAGAACTGCATCCGGCTACTTCATAAATTTCGATGGTTCCTCTGAAGGCTTCACTGAATCAAAAACACAGCCATCAACAAAAACCTTTAAAGAAAAAGTTAAAGTACTTTTGAAAGAACTGAAAGAAACATATCTAATTTCTCCATGGATTGAATTTTGGGTGGGTTTTGGTGCATTTATCCTCATACTTTGGCTCATCATGGTACTAACTTTGGGACGCTTCATTGAGGGAAAATATGCTAAAATGGACACAGCAAGTCAGAAAATCAACTTGATCCTCAAACCACACACATCTTCACACGTCGAGAAAAGAGAACTTTCTTCAGTCAACTTCACAGCCAATCCTATACCGGGTGGGGTAGCATGGGACAAAACTGACTACGAAATTTATGGTCCGGTTGAAATCCTGAAATATCCACACCAAATTAAGATCTCGTTGAGTGACTTTGTAAAACCAAGCTCATTTGCTGATGATTGGGACTTTGAAAGTATAAATAATATGATGTCTGACTTAGTGATGTCTGCTAAATTTACCAAACATGATTATTTGCAGGGTTCGACAAATTATGATAGTATGTACTGTTATAACCACTATGGTAACCATTTTCTACATAGATCTGCACAACCTAGAAATGTTTTAAATTTTAATCAATGGGAACATTGTGCAACCCCTCCAAAAGGAAGCTCAAGAACCGTTTATGACAAATATTCATACTTTTCAGGTTTTAACATAAGTAATGCCGAAACGTTTTATTTCAAATTGTCAAATAAGACAGGGACAAAGACCATGATAACAAACACGAAATTGATATATTCAGACTCATTCTTTGAACAAATGAATACTTTTGGTTTTGATTATTGGGACAAAAATGTTGAAGTAAAAAGTGTTTGGGGTACAAAAGAATGGCAAGTACAGGGTATAGAATCTTTGTTTAGAGCCTGCATGATCCCAGAACAAATTATATTCTTAAATGACACTGTTCAACAAACTACCTGTCTTGGCTTAGCCAAAATCAAAGACTTAAATAAACCGTCTATTCCAAAACCAACAATGAACAGCAATAGCTCCACAGATGAAGAGATAGACGTAAATTATGTATTAAACCAAAACAGAACACATCCTGATTGGAAACAGTGGTTGATCTGGCCCACAGATACTAATAACTGTCAAAACAGATTCCTGAACAAAACACAGGGGTTCAAAATGACCAGGCCAGACCCTAGATATTCCCAAAGACAACACCCAGGAATAATAACCACCTACAGTGTGGGCAAATTATGCCTTCAGTGGCTACAGACTTCCACACTGGCAGAAATTAAGCAACACCTAACTTTACTTACTGATGGTGCTGACTTGCGTGATTTCATTATGGGACCGCGCAAACAGCGTCAGAAACGTTTCATAGCAGCCTCTGTATATGCAGCATACAACGAGGCCTGGAAGGTGACTCAAATTGAGACAGCAGAAAGAATACAGGAAATTGACCGTATTAATTTGGAAAAATCACTTTCTGTAGTGGACAATGGGTTAATGACTCTGTCCTCCAGAATTTTTTCTCTGGACAGCATTGTGTCTTCAGCAATCGACATAATATCGCAAGATTTGCTGTTGTTACAAAACGGTCAGTCTCAATTGCGTTCAATTGCGTTCTATTGTACAGCTTGGCTGTGCCTTGGCGTTTAATCAACACAACGTCACTATTCAATATCTTTAACCTTACTGATAAACAAATCAGTATGGCACAAAAGGGTGCTGATTATACAATTCTGAGCATTGAGAAACTCGAGAGATTACCAGTGACAATGTCAGAACGACCTGTCAGTGAATGGATAATACATGGGATAATTAATATTCCAATATCAACCTTCAGGTTTCAATACTGCCAAAAATATATACAGGCTGGCATGTACTAAAAATTGGGAAAGGGGTACATTAAAACAACATGGAACTTGCCCTATTCACATGCATGTGTCAGTAATAAAGGACAGAAAGTGTTTCTTAGTGGCAATAATTGTGCAATGTCACTGAGCAGTACACTTCTGTGTAATGGAATTAGTTTGCATGGAGCCTGTGAAGGGAACTCAAATAACCTTTCATGTCACCAGCTAGGCGCACCTGCAACAGAGATAGAACCATTCTTTCAAAGACTCTATAATGGGAGTTACATTCTAATTGTAGATCGCAGATGCTGTAGTCTTATGCCCGGGACTCCTTATCTCGTAACCACGACTGCGAATGTCAAGTGCTGTGGACGCTTATTGTTCCCCAGCTCCCTTCCAGACAGGGAGGCAAGGGCATGGCCCAACTTGAAAATTACTTCTATTCGAATAGATACTTTAAGCAGAATGAAAACAGTGCTTCTTCAGACGCCGACCAGACTCACGTCATCAAAAGAAACGTATGATCTCCTAGTCGCAAGGACGACTGCAGAGATTCACTCCTTATTATCAACTAATTCCCCCATACATTTTGCAGAAATCCTGAATGAAATCTTAAATATTTCTGATACCAGTGGAGTCTCAAAAGTATTTAAGACAGTATTATCGATGGCATTAACACCATTCAAAGCCATACTGGGTATTTTTCCAGATTTCGTCCATTCGATTTTTGGCGGACTTCCCCTCATTTTAGGACTAATTGCAGGAATCCTATTCTTAGTCCTTATATTTCGCTATGGCAAACCATGTCACAGACAAAATACCTGCGACAAGGGAAGAAACAATCCTAGCCATTGGATACCGGGACCGCATATCGAAAATCCTGGGACTATCCCGGCTTAGAGACCTGAACATGACTTGGTTTCTTTCATTTCGACCAATGTGGCATCGATGTGTTTTACCTGTATTAAGGTGCTTGCTATGCGGAGAAGAATGCGTGTTAGACACCTGTCTGACTCTACAATCAGATGCGCCAATGGATGCAGAAACATTGTTGAGTCCAATAAAGGCTCATGCTTTGTGCTGCCCTCAACGGCTACCAATCCTGATGACGGCATTTGTGGAAGCTTCACCACTACGATTAAGGGGTAGTGAAGTTCAAGATGAAAGCAGCATTGATCAGGTACGACCTTCTGTCAGCAATACTAATCAAAACGTCAATGGAAACAATCATGCGCACGAATGCATGGTTACATCTTTTTCTGAGGTAGTGGAACTCTCCCAGGAAGCTGTTGACAACTTTTTCGAGAGTCTAAATGATATGATGTTCTCACCAGAGCAGAAATAGAAACTTTTGAGAAAGCTCGTACACGGCGTTCCCTGAATTTGGCCTTCAACTAGAATAGCAAACTACCATGAACAATTTTCCCTCCAGTTCACGGACAGCAATTTTTTTTTCAGCAGCCCCAAAATATTTTTACGAATTTTTCGGGACACTTATTTTCTGCTTAAAGTAAGAACTATTCTTAGAGAACTAAAATTTCTATTTTTAGATACTTTATAGACATTAGCTGCCCGCTGGTATGTTCATAATTATTTTATTCTGTGATGGAATGGTCTCGAAACTTTTTTCTGTATTAAGAGCCATTTCATGTGTAAATTCTCATATACAAATTAGTGATAATGTATAGATATGCGTGATTACTTTAGCATTATTCTACAGCTTGAGTGCATATATTACATGTGACTGTTTTTTCCGTATATTTGATAATTTCAAAATGCATTTATGTATTTGGGGTGGTAAGGTATACACGATACTCTACAGTATGTTTTACTATGCATAGATTCGTAAATATGTCCATAGTTAGCGTGGAGTGGGTGTGATGTATTCCTATAGGTTCTGTATCGATCCCCCTATTCCTGACCCTATTCTGGTTAACAAGTTAACTAGCAGCCATCCCATGAGGCAGAAAACCCCCATGATGCAGGAACCGTTATCTGATAAAGCCACACTACGGCACAGGAACGTGTTATCTGATTAGGTCGTAACGCTTGCCATCTAATTAGACAAGCGATATTCCTCCAGCCCCTGATAAGGCATACGGAGTTCTCAAAACAAATCAAACCTATGACAGACCTGGGAAAAACCCTGCGGCCATTGTTTTGATTTCACCGAGAACTTCAGCAAAAGAATGTGCTAACGACCAGGTCGTATGACATCCTTATTGACGTATCTATGTCCATCCTTACGTCAATCTCGGCACCTTAAAGGTATAAATATTACCGATATTGCCCTATGCAAACACACGCGGTGGTGACGAGATCGGAGCAGCCAGACTTGCCGAAGCCCAGAGCAGAGCAGACCCCGCTGGCGCAGCCCTGCCTTCCTGACGCGCTGAGAACGAGACGCTGCCTTTCTCCTGCCGAGAAATCCAGCTCCGGCGCTTCCGGGTAGCCCTCGCAGGCAGCCTGGGATATCGAGACCAGAGACGAGAGATACCATCCCTCATTCATCCTAGAGTCCAGGTACAGAACTGAATAACCCCTTGCAGAGAATTCTTTAGTCAGTCACTTGGCAAAACAAACTTAACTTAAACTGTAACTTTCTATTCCCGCCCACGTATTAGGCTTAGGTCAGGTACACGGGGTAGGCGTAGTTAGAAACACCAGTTGAGTACGATTAGTCAAATGTATATGTGTATGTATTCATTTTATTCATTTTAAACCTTCATATGGCTTAGAAACCATATCAATGTTTTTACAGTATTATTTTATACTTCTGCTTTTATTGTATGCACTTTACTTAACCATAAGTATTGCAATAATATCGATCCATTTCTCTTGTATGAGAAAAGAGACTGATCAATAAATAACATCTTTTATTGAACACGCCCGTCTCTTCCTTTTCTCTACAATCTGGTGAGACTAAGAATGCACGTACTGACTGAGTAAAATAAGTCGTCTTTTGTTTTCACACGACTCTAGAGATACACTCTTGATTAGGGGAGAGCAAAGTTGTCATATTCTATGGTTGTCAGAAACTAAATCCCTTCTTGTCTATCCAGGGAGGTTCAACTCCTCCTTGCCTATTCGAGAAAGTTTCTAGTGAACTCTGAGCTAGCTGGCAAACCCAAAACTTTAAGTCTAATATCGACAGTAGTAGACCTAGTTAACGTCTGGTCTAGGCCTATACTATTGAAGGTATTATTCCAATGCGCAGAGCCTATTGGGATAAAAGGAACTACACTACACCGCTGTCTTGTGTTATTACCGCTCCAACTGGGCTGGCAGCACATAATATTAAAGGGATTACTTTACATCGTTTACTGATGCTGCCAGTAGAGCATGATAACAAATTGCAATACCACAAGCTATCTGGAGATGCGTGTTGTGAAGTTTCGAGAATCCTGAAGAAAATGAAACTTCTTATCATTGATGAAGTAAGCATGGTCTCAAATGTAATGCTTGCTTTTGTGCATTTGAGAATGCAAGAAATTCTTAGAACAGACTATGATGTCTTATTTGGAGGAAAACACATTATCGTTTTCGGAGATCTACTGCAGTTGACTCCAGTGAAAGGTCAACCAATGTTTAAAATGGTCACGCATGAAGATACGAGGATGTGCCTAGGAAGCATTAGAAACGTTAATATATGGTTAAATTTCAAATATGCAGAACTACTTCAAAATATGTGGCAGGCAAAGGATGAAGATTATAAAAATATTCTACAAGATGTAAGAATCGGAAAAATAAGTCAGGATGGGAAAGAAGCTTTACATGGACGATTAATTTCTAATTTGTACCCAAATGAAAACATTCTACCAGAGAATATTTTTAAGAAAATTAACGAGAAGAAATCTGGCATATGTTTGATGCCTACTCTGAAAGAATGTTTCATGTTCAAAAACAAAATGTTGAAGTTAGAAAATGAAGAGATAGTGAAACTGGAAGCTATAGATAAAATAGAGCATATGGGAGCAACAATTATTTTGTCAGAAAATTTGAAATCAAAATTGGATTCATTAGAGAAGACTATATCTAAAACTGCTGGTTTTGAAAAGACTCTGAATGTGTGTTTAAATTGTCGTATCATTTTGAGAAGGAATTTAAATGTTGAAAGAGGTCTGGTAAATGGAGCAATGGGTCATGTTGTTGGTTTTGTGAATTACAAAAATAGAGATGGAATTGAAATTTTAAAAATTTAATTTGATGGCATTGACGAAATAGAACAAATTTGTCGTTGTTCAGCTAGATTTTTGCTTGTGAAAGACTTATGTGTTCGCCGAAAACAGTTTCCTGTTTGTTTGGCATATGCAGTCACAATTCATAAATCTCAAGGTTTAAGTGTAGATAGTGCTTTGGTGAACATTGGAAGTTCTGTGTTTAAAGAGGGTATGGCATATGTGGCATTATCACGAGTCAGAACTTTATCAGGATTGTACTTGATTGAGTGTGATGAAACAAATATTTCTGCTGATCTAGATTGTGTTAAAGAATACAATAGGTTAAGAAGAGAGTATGCTCCACATTTGCCTCAATATCCTCTGTTTGAAAAACGTGTGGTAGGCCGAAAAAGAAGAAATGAGATTAATTGCAGTGAGGTACTAGCAAAAAAGCAAAAAGTAGATAAAAGTGTAATTGTAAAGAGAAAGAAAAGTAATTCTGTTGAAGATGTTGTTGGATATCAGTTTGAAAACAGTTCTGGTGTCAACTGCTATGCTAATGTAGTAGTTAATGTTGGTTTTTTTCTTCAAAATTTACAAAAACAGATTGTTGAAAATCGGGATCAAACATTGTGCTGTTTATTGAATTCTGTGTTAGAGAAATGTAGCAGTGATAGAGCAAAAATAGAAAGTGTTTCAGAAATTAGAAATCTTCTAAACATATGTTCTGGTCAAAATCAATTTTCACAGATAATTCAGCAAGATTGTCAGGAATTTTTAATGTATATGTTTGATGTATTGCAAGATGAAGGAGTAGATATAAAAAATCTTTTTAACCTTTCTTATCAATGGCAACATGACTGTGATAACTGTACTTCATCAAGTACTACTAGAATAGACACTGAAAGATTTATATTTTTGACTTTACCAGACTGCAAATCAGTGTCTTTCAATAATCTAGTAAAAGCAGCTGATCACAATATGGTGTGTACCCAATGTAAGTCTGCAATGCTGTCCACATTATTTCTACAAAGTTACAGTCACTATGTCATTTTAATGTTCCAACGATGTAGAGCTGATGGAACGAAATTGACAACTTCTATTAAAAATGTTGTGGCTTCTCAGTTATCCATTTCAGGAAGAACATTTGGAACTGTAGCTATTATTTATCATGACGGTCCTTCAACAACATCAGGGCATTACACATGCTATTTAAAAAGTTGCAAATGTTGGACCCTTTGTAACGATACTCATTTGACTTTTAAACAACGTTTACCTTTTGACTAAAAAATTCATATCTAGTGTTTTTAGAACCGAAATTTAAGTAAAGGTAATTGGCGTATGAAGACGGGAGCAGTTAATAAAGGTTATTTTGCTATTTAAAAATGGTAATTTCAGAGTTTCTTTAAATTAATTTGAAAGTATGCTCATACATCTAACATTATTTGGCCTAGAGGAAAAGTTAAGGAATGAGCAAAGAGTCATGAGTGAAAAAACAGAGTATATGAAAATAATGAAAATATTTCAGATGTTCTTGGAGCTTTTCTTCTAGAAAGTCGACGAAATGTCATTTTTAGTTAAGAGCAGAGTACTTTCCAACGAGAAGCAGACCTTCATGATATACTATTTGGCGTAAAGGAAAAGTAAGTAAATCAAAGATTAGTGTATATTTGTTATTTGTAACTTTGAATGGGTTGTTTTAAAACACAATCTTTGTGATTGTGTTTTTTTTTCCCCGCTGTAATATGATGAGTAGTTTGAACTCACTTTTTTAAGTGAAATTCAATATATTCTGAGAACAGCAAAAAATAAACTATGTAGCATGTTGTCAAGTTAATCTATAGTTTTTATTCTGTAATTTAAATTATATTATCATTGTCTCACACTCACTTTTCTTTTTCCACCCTCTTTAAGCTCTTTTTACTCACTTATAATTTCTTTCTTTTACTCTCTTTCAACCCCGTTCTTTTTATCCACTTCTTTCACAACCCCTCATTCTCATTTCAACTGTCTGCATCCCCTCTCTCCCTTGCATAACTTTTCAGCTTTCAGTCTCTCTGCTTAACTTCCCTTTTCTGTATTTTCTCACTTTGCTCTTTTAGTACTTCCTCTTTACTCACTCAGCAGTATTGTCGCACTCTATCACTATAAATCACCCACTCTCCCTCGCTTATCTTTGTTTGCTCTTTTCTTTTGACTTCTTCTCCCTATTTTTCGTTCACTACCTCTATGTCCTCAGTGCCTCACTCTCCTTGTGTTATGTTCAATTGTCTTTATCTACCTTCCATCATTTCTTTTACAACAACTTTTCTGCTCCTCTGTCATCGTTCTTCATCCTATTTCTTTTACTCTGGTTCCATTAGTATCCCTCATTTCCTTTCTTTCAATGTCCTTCTCTTTACTTTCATCACCAAATTAGTTTCTCTCATTACCACTGTTTTAGTCGTTTTCTCCTCTGTTTTCTTTTTTTGCTCCCTTACTCATTTCCTTTGCTCACTCATTGTATTCCACCTCACTCAGTATTTCTCTTAGTGTGTCTCTTTACTAACTTCCTCACTCCATTTCCCTCAATCATTGTATATTATTCTCTCTCTCTTCATCCCTTCACTCTATGACTGTTCTTCACTTACTCTCAGTTATCTTCTATTTCTCAATCTTCTAAATGCATCCTTAATTAGACTCTTTTCCGTCTCTGTTATTATCTTTTTACTTAATACTGTTTCCTGACTTAGTTTTGCTAACTCACATTCTTTAGTATCTTTCTTACCTTCAGTTCATTTCTCTGTTCTTCTCTTCCTCTCTGTCAGTGAATCTATATGCCTTACCCTTAGTAATTTGCTCTCCTTCTATTTCTTTTTTTCTCTTTTTATCCTTCTACCTTACTTCATTTCCCTTTTTGTGTCCTTCACTCTTACTTTATTTCTAAATACACTGTTATGATTTTTGACCTCTTCATTTGTATCTTTTAATTTAAAATACGTATTTTAGTGATTATAACTTATTTTTTCTTCTGTGTTTCACAGATCCAAAGTGTAGTTAAAAAATGTAATTAAAGTTACACTTATTATATGGTAAGTGTGACTAAAAAAATGTATTTTGTCATCACCCTTTGCTTTAAGCTCACTAACATTTTCTCAACCAACCTCAGTCCTGTGTCTTTACTCTGCTTCCCTCACTTATTCTTATTCTACATGTTTACTCCAATCTCCCTATTTCCCCTCTCATATTCAACTTCTTTCAATCCCTATTCTTTACTTCACTTACCCTCTGTTCCCTTCCTTTGCTTCTTCACTCATTCTCTTTTTCTTAATTATTTACCTTACTCCTACACACACACCTCATCCCCCTCCCAACACATACACACACCTCTAACATACAGCCCACACACACACCACACACACACCTCATACACACAAAAAATCCCCCCACACACACTCTTCACACACACACACACATTCCATACACACACATACATCGAACACATATACACCCCACACCCATACACTCCTCACACATATTTCACACACCCTCACCTCCACCCACACCGAAACACCCCACACAGCCACACCCACAGACACACCTTACACACCCACACCCCGACCTACACCCACTGACTCCCTATAAGTCACACACACTGCATTACGTATCTTTCTTTGCTGTTTCACTCAAACCCATTCAGATACATTTTCCTTTACTCTCTTTGTCCTTTCTCTTTGTCACTCCCCATGTCTTATCCTAATTCAATTTTTCCTCCTCTTTCACCCCTCTTTACTTATACTAACTGGTCTTTTCTCACCCTCCCTCACCGTTCTTCATTTATCCCGGTTCCGCCACTACCCTTCATTCTCCATTTTTTACTGTCCTTTATTTTTCTTTTAACACCCACTCACATTCTCCCACTATCTCTAATTTAGTCTTCTTCCTCTCTCTTCCTTTCTTTCGCTCCTTTAGTCATTTTACTTTTCTCACTTTCATCCTATTACACCTTCTCTATTTTTTACTATGTAATAAACAATCCCTCTGTGTTCATCCTGTAGCTCTTTTTCTCTTAACATATCTCTCTTTGTGTTCTTCCTTCATGCTAACTGCTTCATTAATTTTTTATTTTTTTTTGGGGGGGGCGCGCCCCGGTACGCGTACCCTAAGGAAAAAAAATTGACAGAGATTCTTTAAAAATATAGGTTTCATTTTATAAATAAAAGGTAGTTCTAAAAAGAACAGTTTTTTTCTTCTTTTTGTTGCTTTATATTTTTTTTAATGTTTTTTTTAATATTTTGTACTTTTTGGGGCTTTTCAAAACAGTTTTATTTTTTTTTTGTATTTTTTATGGGGAGAAACAAAAAAAAAGGGAATTGAAAATGGCTCAACTGGAGCAAAAAAAAAAACGGAAAAAATTACTTTTTCTTGGGGCAATTGTGATTGTCACCAGCAAGGACGACGAGCTTTACGCTCTTTTCACCATAGGCGATGAGCTTGCCACATTTAATACATGTGATTCTAAAATCAGCAAATCGTGGTTGAATACAAGGCATCAACGCCGTTGTTTCTGGTCCCGATTGAGTGGGTTGCTTTCTTTTGGAGGTGGTCCTTGAAGGCTGGGGGAGGTTACTTGCCAGTTCTCTGATCTCTGCATGAGAATAGTTGTTAGGATGCTTCCGGGTCATATGTCGAATCATGGTATTATTACCAAATGAATATTTTTTGTTTGGATTGCCCCTTGAGAGTTCTGTGCCACAGATTCGACAAGTTACCTTGGCCGCATTAACTTTGTTCTTGCCCTCTGGAAGTGAAAAAAACTCCCATACAATGTGTGACCTTGGCTTGTATGGGGTATTTTGTTCAGGCAGCCATCTTCTTCCCTCCTCCTCCTCCTCTTCCTCCTCCTCCTCTTCTTCACCACCAATGTATTGTTGTGGTGGTCCTCTTGGTGGTGGTGGTGGTGGTGCAGATGCTCCAGCTGCTGCTGCTACTGTAGCCATTTCAAAGTACAAAAGAATTATCTCTATAGGTGAAACAGGTCTTCCTCAGTCAAAGGACAAAGTCAGAATAAGGAAGAAAGGTGGGGTTTTTAATCATTTGGAAAAAAAACTGTCCTGAACCAATGAGAAGTGTTATTTTCAGGTCACAAGACCCAGGCTTTACTCATTTGGAAACCAAAACTGTTCTGCACCAATAGAAAGTGTTATTTTCAGGTCACATGACCCGACGCGCTTACGCTACGCGCCCCGGGGTGCGCCCGTAGTCGCGCTCCGGGGCGCGCCCAGGGGTGCGTAGCGTAAGCGCGTCAGGACGTTCCGCGATCGTATGCGCTCGCGTGCATCCGGGCGCGCTTACGCTGTGCGTCATATGACGCATCACGCGTCTATGCGATACGTCACGATGTTGTTTTCGTTCGCGGGAATAGCGCTCACGGGACGCTCCCCGGTACGCGCCCCGGGGCGCGCCGTAACATTGCGCTTACCCGTGCGTTCACCGGTACGCGCCCCGGGAGTGCCCCGGGGTTAAATAAATAAATAAATAAATAAATTAAAAAATAACATATTTATACAATATAAAATTCGTTTTACAATTTTTCACTTTCTATACCTATAAAGATTTGCTATTAAAAAAACATTGAAATTCAATGAAAAAACCATAGGTTTCACACCAGTTATAGTTAGGAATTAGCATTAAAAAAACTATGAAATTCACTGAAAAAACCATAGGTTTCACACCAGTTATAGTTAGGAATTAGCATTTAAAAAACCTATTAAATTCACTGAAAAAACCATAGGTTTCACACAAGTTATAGTTAGCTGAAAGTTTTACTCGCATAAAACCATTGAAATTCCCACGTTATAGTTAGTTGGACTCACTATAACTTGCGCGTGCAATGCACTGCTGATGACGTCACATATTACATCACTCATGACATGGTCAGTGACATCACTCATGACATCACTGATGACACCATCCTTGTGACAGAGTGACAGACCTCCTTTCACTGTAATGTAACCCTTGAAACACATATTGAAAAATAGAAACTACAATTTTCCAAAAAATGGAGATACCCATACCACTTACAACAACCAATTCAATAATTACACCATCTATATACACATGCACTAATTCACCAACAGTTCTATATAGTCACTTATACATATACTCACTTATCATATGTAGTGATAGACCTATACATCCTGTTAGACACCGACAGTCATCCAAAAGTTACTCACACACATACTCACACATGCAAATAAACTATTGAACATCAATTTATTTGCATATACAGCTATACACACACAACCACCTTACTTTTAATATTCACATATATTAGATTAAAACATATGTAGTTACTGATAAAGACACTAGTGAGACAGTCATTCAGTCACTAACACACACATATATACACTCATCCACCCATACAGTCCTGCACATATGCTGTCTTCAAAACACATACAAACAGAGAGTCAGTCACTCATGCATCTATGTGCTAAGTAATACCCCCATCAAACCATACAAACACTCATACTGACACTAAGAAAAACATCTAATAACCCATATACCTACACATGTAGCTATTCACCAACCCATGCAGCCACTTATACACAAAGTGAAACACTAATCCATATATTTAAATATTTAAACATTACTCACTGATATATGTATTCACTAAGATACACTTAATGAGCGAGTTAAGCAATCAATTTGTTTTAAAAAACATCCATGTAAACACTTATTTAAACATTTATTCTTCCATCAACTTTTACATATACATATATAACACATAATTATTTTTAAAAAATACACACATTCACTGGATGGTGTCATCAGTGATGTCATGAGTGATGTCACTGACCATGTCATGAGTGATGTAATATGTGATGTCATCAGCAGTGCATTGCACGCGCAAGTTATAGTGAGTCCAACTAACTATAACGTGGGAATTTCAATGGTTTTATGCAAGTAAAACTTTCAGCTAACTATAACTGGTGTGAAACCTATGGTTTTTTCAGTGAATTTAATAGGTTTTTTAAATGCTAATTCCTAACTATAACTGGTGTGAAACCTATGGTTTTTTCAGTGAATTTCATAGGTTTTTTAATGCTAATTCCTAACTATAACTGGTGGGAAACCTATGGTTTTTTCATTGAATATATATATATATATATATATATATATATATATATATATATATATATATATATATATATATATATATATATATATATATATATATCCAAAAAAAACTGCTCTCACAGTAAGGTGCGACACACGAAGTTGATTTCACCGTCTTTATTCAGGATAGCAGCAGCAAAACAGTTAATGCTTTCCCAAGAGCAAAATTCTTTCAAAATTGTCTTTGGAGCCGTCTCTGCCATACGCGTTTCAGGAAGTCTTTTCCCTTGATCACTGGCGGGCTTTTGGGGAAGGAACAGCTGCTCATGTTTGCATCAATATTTTATAGTCCCGCCCCCACAGTGCGGATCGGCATCAATTGCACGCTGGTAAAAGTAGTTTTCTTCAGTATAATCACTTGAGTAGTAGATGCTCTGTTTTTTACCCCATTAGTTGCATATTAAAATCCATCAGGTCGCTTGTTCCACGCAGAGCCCCCTTATTGGTAAACTTGTGCTGTCCTGTACCGGTAACTTCGTTCCTTATGGTGCTCCTAGTAAAGTACCGGACCTGCATGCGCAGTAAGGTGCCACATACAAGTCTATGTTTCAATTTGCACTGCTGGTGTAACTGCTTGAGTGAATTTGAATGTGTTAGGGGCAGAATTACAACTACCTTGTGCCTCTTTTACACAGCCGTTGCGTTACTTTTATGACGCAGCGGTGGTGCAAAAGATGTGCCATGGTGTGCAGTGTCTACAGGAAGGGGGGTATTCTGGCGTTTGAACGCCTCCTAAAAGTGACTGAGTGAAATGTATAAGATTTCATTCAGTCACTCTTGGACTTATGCTGCGTCAAAACCCTGCACCTGCTTGAAGCAGGTGTAAGGATTGACACAGCATTGTGAGCATAGGGCCCCAAGAGCATTGCTGGAGCTGCATTGTGCTTGCAACGCAAGTCAAGCAATGCGCCGCCTTCACAACACAAATACATCACATATCTGTGCCATTTTTGCCCCATAGTGCACCACATTGTAAATACGGTGCATCCATGGTGCTGATATCACAGTGCACAATAACTGGAATATATCTGGCGATGTACCACTTATTGTACATCCGCTGATTAGTGTTTTAATGTAGTGAATGGATTACTACACACTGATAAATGAGTCACTACAACACTAAAACAGGAGTGACAGACTGTTTGGTGGAAGTGGAAGGATTGAGACTGGGAAATTGAACATATAAAAGGCAAATTTGCGGGCGCTGTCCATCAATCTGTTTGACCAATCACAACTCTGAAACCCCCGTACATATTGGTTAACCAATGACTGTCATCCTAAGTTATAAGTAACCGCCCATCCAGGTAAACTTTTAAGTAACATCGCATCTTTCTAGACAAGGTTGACAGATTGCGCTATTTCCCGCACAGTTGGGCGTCTTTTTTTCCCAGTTGTGCGGGAAAAACCTATGCCTAGCGTTGGGCTAGTTTTTGGCCTACATTGTAGTGTTTGTGCGCAATTTACAAGCCTGGGGAGCGCCCACAAAAGGATACCGTGGCGTGATGCCATCATACCCTCTCAGTGTCAAATCAGAGCAGAACGCGCGCAACGATAGTTGTTACAAGTGGTTACTCATTTGAGGTCCGATTCTGGGTCTGCCTCTGTGCACATGATAACCCCGCCCCGTCTCTCTCTGTTTTTATTTTTTGGTGAACACACTCACACTTGCACATGCACGCTGCACACCCGCCCACACTCCCCAGATGTCACCACCTAACTTTCTTGCTATTACTAAGCATGGAAGCCAATACATTAGCCAATAGGAGGTCCCCTAGGGCCGTCATTCTTGTAGCGCGTAAAAAAGCTACCAATGACGGCCCTGGGAATTGTTTGGTCAGCCCCCGCAGTTGCCATATAATGCGGGCACTGACGTGAGCACGCTCTCTTTTGCCTGCCTGTGCTGCGGTGACAGACAGACTCTTGTCTTCGTCGATTGTACTACGAACTGTTTGCTGGAGTGGAAAAGGACTTGTGACGCTCAACGTGGTGTCACTGCTGCTGCCGCCCTGCCAAGCTACCATATGTGCGGTGGTGGCGGCGCCCGTGCCCAGCCCAACCCAGCCTCAGGCCCAGCTAAAAACCCAGCCTTTGAAGACAAGACAAGAGACGACAGAAGCAAAGGTAGGAGAAGCCGTCACACCATCAGCCTCCGCTCCAGGCCCAGTCTACACCAGACTCAGCTGCCTAGCCCCTACTCTCAGGCAGTCCCATCCTCAACCCATACCCAGCAGCCACGCATCTTTTGTATGTGCTTGACTTTCTGTGTCGTATTTCTGTGGTACGTCACATGATTTGGTCTCCATTCTTATTAATTGTGCATGCATGATAGTATTCTTTTTTGGAGTGGAGAAGTGTGGCTCACTGGTTAGAGGAGGTAGACCCTGAAGCAGAGGTCAGACCCGGGACCAGGGTTCAATTCCCGACGCGGCAGGGTCTTGAGCCCAAAATATCCACGGCAGCTCTGGGCATCAGCTTGCTTAATCTCCACTACGGCTCCCCCGCGGCGGGATGCCTGGCTTTCACCTTGGGGATGCCCAGTACGGGTATCTCACAGGGAAAAGCCAGGACGGGTTCCCAAGGCAAGCGCTGAGATGCCTACGGGTAATCGAGCGCTATATAAGAACGCATAATAATAATAATAATAATAATTTTTGTACTGCGTCACGTGGCCCTCCCAATTCTGTTTTGCTTTATTTTTGTGGGCTACGTGCTCTGTGCTTCGTCGTATTTGCTCCCTTCTAATTCACCTATGACTTTTATTACTTATTACTGCCTTACGTGGCCTTCCCAGGCCTCTATTCTTATTGATCGTAATATTTATTTCCTTCTGCATCATGGGGCCTTTCTTTAATAAATTATGCGTTCATGAATTTCTGTGTCGTATTTTTGAAGTGTGTCACGTGCTTTCGTCTCTGTTATTATAAATTTTACGCGCTTGATGGTATTTTTTTCTGCATCATGTGACACTGCCAGCTCTGTTTTGCTTTATTTTTGTGGGGTACGTGCTTTGTGGTTTATCGTATTTGCTCCCTCCTAATTCTCCCATGACTTTTAATATTTATTACTGCCTCGCGGGGCCTTCCCAGGCCTCTATTCTTATTGATCGTACTTGGATGATCGTAATATTTATTTCCTTCGGCGTCACGGGACCCTCCTACGCCTCTCTTTAATAAATTATGCGTGCATGAATTTCTGTGTCGTATTTTTAAAGTGTGTCACGTGCTTTCGTCTCTGTTCTTATAAATTTTGTGTGCTTGATGGTATTTTATTCTGCGTCACGTGCCTTCCTAGCTCTGTTTTCCTTTATTTTTGTGGGGTATGTGCTTTGTGGTTAATCGTATTTGCTCCCTCCTAATTCTCCCATGACTTTTGATATTTATTACTGCCTCACGTGGCCTTCCCAGGCCTCTATTCCTATTGATCTTACTTGAATAAGTGTAATATTTATTTCCTTCTGCGTCACGGGGCCCTCCTAGGCCTTTCTTTAACCACTTGGATGCTAAGGTGTTTTATGGCTTTTAATGTAATTTCCATTGAAGTCAATGGAAGCTCCATGACGAGCTGGGCTCGTCATGAGCGTCGAAGGGGTTAATAAATTGTGAGTGCATGAATTTCTGTGTCGTATTTTTGAGTGTGTCACGTGCTTTCGTCTCTGTTCTTATAAATTTGATGTGCTTGATGGTATTTTTTTGTGCGTCACGTGGCCCTCCCAGCTCTGTTTTGCTTTTTTTTGTGCGGTACGTGCTTTGTGCTTCATCACCAGCGCCTTGAGACCCCTCCGGGTGAGTAGCGCGCTATACAAATGTTATGATTGATTGATTGATTGATATTTGCTCCCTCCTAATTCTCCTCTGAATTTTAATATTTATTACTGACTCACATGGCCTTCCCAGGCCTCTTTTCTTATATATTGTGCGTTCATGAATATATATGTTGCATTTTTGTGCTACGCCACGTGCTTTGTGTTTCAACGTATGTACTCTCTCCTAATCATCATAATTGCTCCCTTTTAATATTTCTTGCTGCCTCACGTGACCTATAGTTGTTTTTTTATGTGGTCTAGTTGGCCTACAAAGCTTCTGAGACTAGCATAGTCTTAATTGATGATAATTAATAAGTATTTGTGCACTTGTGGGACCTCACTCCTGTGCTCAAAGGTGGAATGTCAATCTGAGAAAACTGTTTGTAGTGTCTCACCGTGACGCCTGCATGGTTATGAACTGTGGGTCTTCTTAATTTTCTTACTTTTTTCTGTTTGTCCCTCAGTTTGGCCTATATAATGCCAGTGTTTTTTTTATCCTGTCTCTTGGCTGCACAATTGCTGGTTTTGTAACCTTGGGACTATGGTGTTCTACTGGCCCTTTATTTTGCTTAGGTTCCCTAACCATTTTTCCCTCTATCCTACATATTTTTACAACATGCTATTGGCAAAATAGATGTATGGACACTTCACCACTTCATAATCAGTCTTTAAGTGCAATTGCTGCTTTTTGAAAGTGTAATGGTAATTGTTTGTCCATGATTAATATGTTATCTGTTGGACCCGGCCTCGTGGCGTGGTCCTACCCCTCCCGCATGGCGGGCCCGGGATGACATCGGCCTCCGTTGACCTGCCGTCGACCCCCCTGAACACGAACCATCGACGAGAGCAGCCCCCGGGCAACCCACGGCTCTTCCCCCCTGGGCCCCCAGCGGACCCTGCTCACCAACACTGCCGGTCTGGCGACCATGCCAGGCCACCATTTCCGGCCCGACCCCATCTTGGGCCCATCACGTCCCGAGCACGTGGCCGCAGCCATCCCTGGCCCCGGCCCCAGCGAAGCCCCGACATCGAGGCACCAAGATCCTCCCAGGTGGTAGAGTGGCCACTTGGCGGATCCCGGAGGAGGGGAGTTTCGATGGGCCTCCAGCCATCCCCGGGCGCCTGGTACCGATCGCCCTCCAGCCTCCCTGGGCCCTGGCTCCACCCCCCTGCTGGGTGTCTGGACACCTTCATCCCGGCCCCTCTGACCCCCCAGGCGCGAGGGTCCGGACATCAAAGGACTCCAGTCCTATATCTGGGCCAGCCCTGGATGAGGACTCCAGTTGTATCTTGGAGTCGAAGCCCTGCTGACCTCGTCGCGGCTGATCCTGATGAGAACTCTTGCACCTGGAACTTGGAACCTCGAGGCCCTGCTGACGCTGTCGGGGCCTGACCACGCTGAACCATCTTCGAGGCCCTGCTGACGCTGTCGCGGCCTGACCGAGCTGAACCATCTTTGAGGCCCTGCTGATGCTGTCGCGGCCTGACTGAGCTGAACCACCTTTGAGGCCCTGCTGACGCTGTCGCGGCCTGACCGAGCTGAACCATCGTCGAGGCCCTGCTGACGCTGTCGCGGCCTGACCAAGCTGAACCACCTTCAAGGCCCTGCTGATGCTGTCGCGGCCTGACCAAGCTGAACCACCTTCGAGGCCCTGCTGACGCTGTCGCGGCCTGACCGAGCTGAACCATCTTCGAGGCCCTGCTGACGCTGTCGCGGCCTGACCAAGCTGAACCACCTTCGAGGCCCTGCTGATGCTGTCGCGGCCTGACCGAGCTGAACCACCTTCGAGGCCCTGCTGACGCTGTCGCGACCTCACCCCTTGAACTATCCACGCACTAGTTGGTGCCAAGAGTGTCCCGCTACCCCATTATTCCCGAAACCACAACTTTATGGACCCCTCGATCCCTGCCTGCTAACCTGCTAAGAACGTGCCTTCATTTCTTATATAAAGATACTTGTGAATATTCTGTCGTGTGGTGTCCATCTGTAGTAGTGTGATTGCTCAGCTGGTACGATTGTAGGAGAGGAGCCTCGCCAAGGAGGTCTCCCTACGGTGCTTGGCCTATTCCATAGAGAGAGGTGAGTCTCGGGCGGGCAGTCAGACATCTTCTGCCTCCCCTGGGGTCGCCTTTCCAACATTGGTGGCAAGCGACGGGATCCGAGCCCGCGCAAATCGTACAGCGAGTAATTCGCCACTACTAACAGAGACCCACAACCACGATGACTACTAAGGAAACCGGAACGACCACAGAATTCCAGAAGGAACGATTAGAGGAGTACACCCATAAAGAACTCAAACAATTCTGCAAAACCCTGGGTATCGCTACCACCGGACTAAGCACAAAAGACGATTTCAAAGATGCGCTGCAAACGTGGGCGGAGACCGGAACGACCCCACCCCAGGCTAACGATGACATTATCCTAGAAGTACCCCTGAGTACGGTCATAGCCCCAGTGGAAGAAAGAACCGCCAACAGAGAACCGGGCCTCTCCCACGAAGACGCCCGGGAGCGAGAGAGGAGTCGGCTCCATGAACTAGAGCTCGCCATACTCCGGCTGGATGGAGAACTTCAATTAGCAGAAAAGAAAATGGTCATTGAGCAACTACGATTAGAAGGAGATCTGGAAGAGAGGCGGAGGCAAAGGGAATTGGAAGAAAAAAAGCTCACGTACGAACACGAGCGTGGCCTCAAAGAACTAGAGATCAAGGCCAAGACCGAAGAGGGTGGCGCCGCGATAACCCGGGACCCTCCACCTCCTGCCGACCCGAAGGTCCACATTCCCAAAGATATTGTCAAGGAATACTACAAGAATGACAATGGTTCAAGGCGTATGAAGTTGCCATGACCGCGCACCGCATCCCGCGAAAAGATTGGGGTGCCGGCTTATGGGGGATATTTGTCAGCGAAGGGAGAGACACCCTGCTCGAGCTGGCCGAAGAAGTGATGTCCTCCTATGACCACATGAAGGACGCCCTGCTCACCCGGTATGGCCTCACCCCCGAGATGTACCAACAGAGGTTCAGAGACTGCAAAAAGATCCCCGGTACCACGTGGGTGGAATACGTAAACTTTTATAGCCGGACCCTGGAAGGATGGATAAAGGGCAGCAAAGTGTCCACCTACGAGCAGCTGAACGACCTCATCGTTTGGGAGCACCTCTCCAACAACTGCTTTGTCGAGCTCAGACAGCATCTTCTCGACAGCAAGCTGACCGAGCCCCGAAAACTCGCCGTCGAGGTGGATCGATGGGTAAGCACTCGGGTCCCCCGGACCCCGATAGGAGAAACGGGACGGAACGGCCAGGGGCACCCCCGCCAGGGTGGCGGCGGAGGAGGCCAGAACAGGAGCCGGGACTTCCCATCGGCCCCGGCCGGAGCCCACCTCGGGGGTCCCCCCAGAATAAACTTTCGCCAACCCTGACCAGAAGAGGACCCCCTCCAGCACGACCGGGGCCCCGCCCGAACATTACTTGCCACAGATGCCAGCGGCCCGGTCACTATGCCAGTGACCCCCTCTGCCCCATGAACCAGCGCCCCGGCACCACCGGGCCTCCGACCCGCCAGTTCGCTGCTGCAGCCCTGGGGGAAGGGGGAGAAGAGAGCGAAGAGGTCTACGATGAAGATCAGACCGAGTATGAACCGGCCGCCATGGCCCGAGCCTGCCTGGGCGAAAGAGGCATGGTCCCCCAAGCCTCTCTACCGAGCAACACTCAAAAATACCGTCAGTGGGTCCACATCAATGGATGACGGACCGAAGCCCTCCGAGACACGGGAGCCAGTGTGACGGCCGTCCGCTGCCACTTGGTGACCCCCGAACAAATCATACCCAACCTGCGATGCCCCGTGAGGGCCGCCGACAACTCCGAGACCCTGTGTCAGATGGCCCGAATCCCCTTCGAGTGGGGGGGGGGGTCGGGTACCCTCAAGGTGACCGTCCGGGACGACGCCCCCGTGGACTGCCTCCTCGGAAACGACCTCGAGAGCTCTCCCTGGGCCCAAGTCGAGCAGAGAGAACATCTAGGAATCATGGGACTACCAGAGTGGGTCTGTGCTACGACCCGATCTTTGACTGCCCGGGCCCCGGCGGCAATCGAGGCCACCCCGACTGAAGAGCCGGAGTGGCCCGCGCCCCCACCGCCCGCAGTCAATGAAGAATCCGAGCCCGAGCCATCGGAGCATGACCGAGAAGGCAGCGCCGAACTCAGCGACATACCCAAACTAGCCCAATGGCGCCAGGAGGGTGGTCCCACCCGAGAACAATTCCGGCAAGAACAGAAGGCCTGCCCCTCCCTCGAGGGGACCCGACAGCAAGCCACAGCCCAAGCTGCCGGGGACACCTCGGGGTCCCACTGGGTATACTGGGACCACGGCCTCCTATACAGTGAACAGAAAATTTCCGAGCTGGGGGCCAGCCGAGTGTTGGTGGTCCCCCTACGATTCAGAGACTTCCTCTTGAACCTAGCACACGATGTGCCCCTCGCCGGGCACCTGGGACAGGACAAAACTTACAGCCACCTGGCGACCCATTTCTACTGGCCGAAAATGCGTAACGATGTGCATAACCACTGCCGCACCTGCCCGACATGCCAAGCCAGCGGAAAGAGCGGGGGGAAGGTGAAGGCCCCGCTCCAACCCTTTCCAGTGGTGACCACTCCCTTCGAGCGAGTGGGGATCAACATCGTGGGGCCCCTGGACCCCCGAACCTCGCAAGGGCATCGCTTCATCCTCGGCCTCGTGGACCATGCCACCCGCTATCCCGAAGCGATCCCCCTGTGAACCATAACGGCTCCCGTGGTGGGCCGAGCACTGATGGGGATCTTCTCCAGAGTGGGGTTCCCCCGAGAAGTCGTGAGCGATTGGGGCACAAACTTTATATCGAAGTATATGCGGTCCCTGTGGCAACAGTGCGGGGTCACATATAAGTTCACCACCCCATATCACCCCCAAGGGAATGGACTTGTGGAGCGGTTTAACCGAACACTCAAGGGGATGATCCAGGGCCTAGAAGAACCCCTCCGCCGCAAATGGGACGTCCTGCTGCCCTGCCTCCTGTTTGCCTATCGGGAGGTACCACAGAAATCCCTGGGGTTCAGCCCCTTCGAACTCTTGTACGGGCACCCTGTCCGAGGTCCCCTCAGCCTGGTCAAAGAAGGCTGGGAAACTACAGTCCAAGACGCACCGCCGGATGTCTACCGGTACCTCCTGACCCTCCGAAGCCAGACTCGGAAGTTCCGGGCCCTTGCCGAGGCCAACCTTGAGGCCAGTCAGGAAGACATGAAACGCTGGTATGACCAGAACTCTTCATCCATCGAGTTCGAGCCGGGCCAGCAGGTCTGGGTCATGTCCCCGGTCGAACCTTGTGCCCTCCAGGACAAATGGTCGGGCCCCTTCAAAGTGATCGAGCGCAAGAGCCCCGTCACCTATCTCGTGGACATGGAGTCACCCCGAAACCCCCTCCGGGTTCTGCACGCCAACCGGCTCAAGCCTCATTTTGCCCGCACAGAACTGAGCCTGCTGCTAGCTACCGATGATGGGGCCGAAGACGACTCCGAGCCCCTGCCCGACCTCCTAAGGTGCGCTGAGAAAGACGGCTCCGTCGAGGGAATCTCTCTCTCCTCCGACCTGACCCCCGCACAGCGCCGAGACTGCCAAGAGCTGTTGGGGCAATTTACGGACCTGTTCTCCCTCACCCCCGGGGTTACCCAGTGGTGTGTCCACGATGTCGACACCGGGGACAGCCAGCCAGTGCGACACCGGGCCTACCGAGTTCCCGACCGAGTTCGGGCCTGCATCCAGACAGAAGTTACCAAAATGCTGGCCCTGGGGGTGGTCGAACCCTCCGACAGTCCCTGGGCCAGCCCAGTTGTCCTGGTCCCCAAAGCTGCCGCACATGGCACCCTTCCAGAACTCAGGTTTTGTGTCGACTACCGGGGACTAAATGCTGTTACCAGAACCGACGCACATCCCATCCCCCGGGCCGATGAACTAATCGACCGCCTGGGAGCCGCCAAGTACCTCAGTACTTTCGACCTCACAGCAGGGTACTGGCAGATCGGCCTCACCCCTGGCGCCCAGGAGCGATCGGCCTTCTCCACACCCGATGGCCACTTCCAATTCATGGTGATGCCCTTCGGCATGAAAAACGCCCCAGCAACTTTCCAGAGACTGGTGAACAAAGTGCTGGCGGGGCTAGAAGAATTCTGCGCCGCCTATCTAGACGACATTGCAGTGTACAGCCTCCACTGGGCCGAGCACCTGAAGCACCTCTGGGAGGTCCTGACGGCCCTCCGACGGGCCGGACTAACAATAAAGGCCAGCAAGTGCCAAATAGGTCAAGGGTCCGTGACCTACCTGGGACACCAAGTGGGGAGCGGCCACGTGGCTCCCCTCCAACCCAAGATTGACGCCATCGTGGCCTGGGAGCCCCCGGTCAGCCAGACAGCCGTCCAAGCCTTCCTGGGGCTCACTGGATATTATCGGCGCTTCATAAAGAACTATGGGAGCATTGTGGGTCCCTTCACCGAACTGACCTCGAAGAACCGGCCACAGAAAGTACCATGGACACCCGCGTGTCAGGTGGCCTTTGAGACTTTGAAAACTGCCATGTGTACCGCCCCTTTGCTCCAAGCCCCTGACTACAGCCGGGAGTTCGTAGTCCAGACCGACGCCTCGGAGCACGGCATTGGGGCGGTCCTATCTCAGATTTACCCCGAGGGGATTGACCATCCTGTGGCCTTCATCAGCCGGCGGCTGCTGGCCAGAGAGCAGCGATGGAGCACCATTGAGAGAGAGGCCTTCGCCGTCGTGTGGGCCCTCAAGAAACTCAGGCCCTACCTCTTCGGCACCCACTTCCGGGTCCAGACTGACCACCGGCCCCTGCGGTGGCTGATGCAGATGCGTGGCGAAAACCCAAAGCTGCTGCGATGGTCCATCTCCCTCCAAGGGATGGACTTCACTGTGGAGCATCGCCCTGGCAACGACCACGCCAACGCTGACGGCCTGTCCCGCTTCTTCCGCCTCGACGAGGAGAATACCAAGGAAGATGGGTGACTCTCCCCGCCTTCAGCTGGAGGGGACGTTTGTTGGACCCGGCCTCGTGGCGTGGTCCTACCCCTCCCGCATGGCGGGACCAGGACGACATCGGCCTCCGTCGACCCGCCGTCGACCCCCCTGAACACGAACCATCGACGAGAGCAGCCCCCGGGCAACCCACGGCTCTCCCCCCCTGGGCCCCCAGCGGACCCTGCTCACCAACACTTCCGGTCTGGCGACCATGCCAGGCCACCATTTCCGGCCCGACCCCATCTTGGGCCCATCACGTCCCGAGCACGTGGCCGCAGCCATCCCTGGCCCCGGCCCCAGCGAAGCCCCGACATCGAGGCACCAAGATCGTCTTAGGTGGTAGAGTGGCCACTTGGCGGATCCCGGAGGAGGGGAGTTTCGATGGGCCTCCAGCCATCCCCGGGCGCCTGGTATCGATCGCCCTGCAGCCTCCCTGGGCCCTGGCTCCACCCCCCTGCTGGGTGTCTGGACACCTTCATCCCGGCCCCTCTGACCCCCCAGGCGCGAGGGTCCGGACATCAAAGGACTCCAGTCCTATATCTGGGCCAGCCCTGGATGAGGACTCCAGTTGTATCTTGGAGTCGAAGCCCTGCTGATCTCGTCGCGGCTGATCCTGATGAGAACTCTTGCACCTGGAACCTGGAACCTCGAGGCCCTGCTGACGCTGTCGCGGCCTGACCACGCTGAACCATCTTCGAGGCCCTGCTGATGCTGTCGCGGCCTGACCGAGCTGAACCATCTTCGAGGCCCTGCTGACGCTGTCGTGGCCTGACCGAGCTGAACCACCTTCGAGGCCCTGCTGACGCTGTCGCGGCCTGACCGAGCTGAACCATCTTCGAGGCCCTGCTGACGCTGTCGCGGCCTGACCAAGCTGAACCACCTTCGAGGCCCTGCTGACGCTGTCGCGGCCTGACCAAGCTGAACCACCTTTAAGGCCCTGCTGACGCTGTCACGGCCTGACCGAGCTGAACCACCTTCGAGGCCCTGCTGACGCTGTCGCGGCCTGACCGAGCTGAACCATCTTCGAGGCCCTGCTGACGCTGTCGTGGCCTGAACAAGCTGAACCACCTTCAAGGCCCTGCTGTCGCGGCCTGACCGAGCTGAACCATCTTCGAGGCCCTGCTGACGCTGTCGTGGCCTGACCCCTTGAACTATCCACGCACTAGTTGGTGCCAAGACTGTCCCGCTCACTGGAAAGGAAACAAGCTTCCGGGGACCGGTTTCTGGCATTACATTGTAATTATTTTGGCCACCATGAGTGTGGAAGGGTATGCTCAGACATGAGTCCCTTGCTCATTGCACCATCAGGATTCAAGCAAGTCCGGCCGAAGACGGCTGTAATGCCAGAAACCGGTCCCCGGAAGCTTGTTTGCTTTCCAGTGAAGAATTGGCTTGGTAGTTTGGTCTGCCCTGTTCCCATGATGCACTGGGCCAGGGACAGACTAATTTGCATATAGCCAGGTTCTGAACTGGGATGGTGCAGTGAGCTAAAAAACGGTGATGGATCAAACCCTGATCTCTTGACTGGGTAGGAGTGTTCTGATTAACTCAGATACTCTGTCCATCACCACCCCCTTTTTGTAATTATTTTGGCCACCATGAGTGTGGAAGGGTATGCTCAGACATGAGTCCCTTGCTCATTGCAGCATCAGGATTCAAGCAAGCCGGGCCGAAGACGGCTGTAATGCCAGAAACCGGTCCCCGGAAGCTTGTTTCCTTTCCAGTGAAGAATTGGCTTGGTAGTTTGGTCTGCCCTGTTCCCATGATGCACTGGGCCAGGGACAGACTAATTTGCATTTAGCCAGGTTCTGAACTGGGATGGTGCAGTGAGCTAAAAAACGGTGATGGATCAAGCCCTGATCTCTTGACTGGGTAGGAGTGTTCTGATTAACTCAGATACTCTGTCCATCACCACCCCCTTTTTGTAATTATTTTGGCCACCATGAGTGTGGAAGGGTATGCTCAGACATGAGTCCCTTGCTCATTGCACCATCAGGATTCAAGCAAGCCGGGCCGAAGACGGCTGTAATGCCAGAAACCGGTCCCCGGAAGCTTGTTTCCTTTCCAGTGAAGAATTGGCTTGGTAGTTTGGTCTGCCCTGTTCCCATGATGCACTGGGCCAGGGACAGACTAATTTGCATATAGCCAGGTTCTGAACTGGGATGGTGCAGTGAGCTAAAAAACGGTGATGGATCAAGCCCTGATCTCTTGACTGGGTAGGAGTGTTCTGATTAACTCAGATACTCTGTCCATCACCACCCCCTTTTTGTAATTATTTTGGCCACCATGAGTGTGGAAGGGTATGCTCAGACATGAGTCCCTTGCTCATTGCACCATCAGGATTCAAGCAAGCCGGGCCGAAGACGGCTGTAATGCCAGAAACCGGTCCCCGGAAGCTTGTTTTCTTTCCAGTGAAGAATTGGCTTGGTAGTTTGGTCTGCCCTGTTCCCATGATGCACTGGGCCAGGGACAGACTAATTTGCATATAGCCAGGTTCTGAACTGGGATGGTGCAGTGAGCTAAAAAACGGTGATGGATCAAGCCCTGATCTCTTGACTGGGTAGGAGTGTTCTGATTGACTCAGATATTCTGTCCATCACCACCCCCTTTTTGTAATTATTTTGGCCACCATGAGTGTGGAAGGGTATGCTCAGACATGAGTCCCTTGCTCATTGCACCATCAGGATTCAAGCAAGCCGGGCCGAAGACGGGTTCTGAGCTGGGATGGTGCAGTGAGCTAAAAAACGGTGATGGATCAAGCCCTGATCTTTTGACATGGGTAGGAGTGTTCTGCTTAATTCAGATACTCTGTCCATCACCCCCCCTTTTGTGAATTGTTTTGGCCACCATAAGTGTGGTAGGGTATACTCAGATGTGGGTCCCTTGCTCACTGCACCATCAGGATTCAAGCAAGCCGGGCTGAAGACGGCTGCAATGCCAGAAACCGATCCCCGCAAGCTTGTTTCCTTTCCAGTAAAGAATTGGCTTGGTAGTTTGGTCTGCCCTGTTCCCATGATGCACTGGGCCAGGGTCAGACTGATTTGCATGTAGCCAGGTTCTGAGCTGGGATGGTGCAGTGAGCTAAAAAACGGTGATGGATCAAGCCCTGATCTTTTGACATGGGTAGGAGTGTTCTGCTTAATTCAGATACTCTGTCCATCACCACCCCCTTTTGTGAATAATTTTTTTATGTAATGACACATAATTTGAATGTCTAGATTAATGATGTTCTATTGGCTGGTGTAATTCTTTCCTATATAGGTGAAAAGTTAGTAGGTTGAAGAAGAGTACGTTGTTATATATTTTTTGTGATTCTTTGAATTAATGTTTGATAGAAGTGAGTAACGTTTTGAAGAGTGAAAATTTAAGCTGTTTATCAACGGAAGTTTGTCAATTTTGAATATATATTGTGATGAGATTCACGTTTTATAATTGTTATAAGTTTAAACGTAGGTATTTGGTATGTAATATAATACAGTTTTTCATGATTGCCATTTTTAACTCTTCAGATACCTTTTGACAAAGTAGACACTGTTCTTTGCCTGACAAATACTGACTGTCATTGGTTACTTTTGGTAAGTGCAACTTTTTTACATTTATCAATCTATTTAACTTTGTCTGACCACTCGTATGGTCCTAATGCAGTTGCTCTGAAACCTATGATTGCTTTGAAATCTTTTATGATTAATTAGAAAAACAAAGAGACAGTGGAACCTTCTTAGTATCAGCACCTAACCCAAAACAACTCTAATAAGGGGACTACATGCCAACTAGACAGACGTGTGCTTCAGGGTCCTATTATAGCTAACAATACTGTGGATGAAATATGTGGCCAAGCACACCCTTTGGCCGTTAAAATCACACAAAAGTCAATGCTGGACGTACCCGGACCCAGATCCAGTGACAAACTATCTTTAAAACTAGCATCATGGAATATAGCAGGGCTAGCAAGGAACCTTCGGGACCTCGACTGGTGTACCTACATCGAGGACCATGATATCATCCTCCTTCAGGAGACCTGGTCTTTAAAAGCTCCACACAGACTTGGGTTTAAAACCTATAACTGTGATGCAATTCCCTCAACAAGAGGAAGACCGTCAGGGGGGCTGGTGATCTGGGTTAAAGTTAATCTAGAAATAGAAGTTATCCCATTAAATATTCCTTCCCCCGATTTTCTAGGACTAAAGATGGTGACAAGGGGGAATGATATTATATATTTAATAAACACATATAATAGGCCACAGGCAACAAATAAGGAATCTAAGTTAATAGAATTACTAGACTCCTTCTTAGATACCTTAGGACCAAATGCCCAAATAATAGTAGGAGGGGATTTTAATTGTAAATATGAACCGGTATTGGGTTCTGGACAATTTACTTGAAGAGCAGGACACTGCAAATGATATTCCAAATTTGGATGTTAACGGGTCAGTTAAATGCACTGTAGCAGCAATTCAAATCTTCCAGTTAACTGTAGGTCATGAATTAAGAGCTTGTAATGGCCGCCTGCAGTCGGATAGACCGGCAGCCCCAACTTTCTGCAAAGCCAATTGCAAGACACATATAGACTTTATATTGGTGTCCTTGAGCTTATGGTACTTACTCATTGATCTAAAAATAGATGCTAGAACTGAAAGTGGTCACCTCCCACTCCAATTATGGTTAAATTCAGAACCCTTCATATCCATTCGAGGTGAGGAGACCGCACGAAACAGTTCCTTAGGGGAGCCACATATATCTAATAATAGACGTGCTCTAAGATGGCCCAATATCCTGGCTAAAGAAGATGTAATGATAAATATCTATAACACCTTTTCTGAAACTGTTACATCTTGTAAGGAACCCTTATTGGGTAGCCAGGATGTCTTAAATCTACATTATAAACTGGTTGATGCTCTGGGACCCCTTTTGAGCAAAGCTTGCAAAAGAGAAAAGACTCCAAACCACCTAGAGTTGGCCATCCCTTGGTATAACAAAGAATGTCGCACAGCAAAGTTCAATCTCATTCAGGCTGTTAAATCAAAAAACTCCCTTTTTATAAGAGAATGTAGACATGCTTATAACAAAAATTTGACCCAAACGAAAAATACTTGGGATGATGCATTGTGGGAAGACTTATTAACAGCGGCCAAATCAAGAGACCAAGGCACCTTTTGGAGCTTAATATCCAAAGGGAATAGAAAGGGTAGATCACCAAAGGACGTTTATTTAGATGAAAAAACTTGGTGTGACCATTTTGCTAAACTTTACTTAGAAGATGAAGATGGGTTACCAACACAAAACCCAGAGTACAACCTAGATTTGAGTACAATGCCATTAGGTTTTAGTATAGAGAAGACTATACAGGCACTAGGGGCTATCAAAGTGGGCAAAGCTCCAGGACGGACAGGATTCCTGGAGACCTATTAAAACATGATGTGGAAGTATGGGGGCCATACATTAACTTTTTATGTAACTCCATAGTGGCTGGAACGCCAATCCCTGAAAGTTGGAAAGGGGCAGAAATTATAACAATATTTAAAATAGGAGATCGTTATGATCCGGGCAATTATCACCCAATTAGTTTAATTGACCTTTTACAGAAGGTTTTTTCCAGGCATATTTTAAATCGACTCTTAGAATGGATGGATGAGATTCAAATACTATCTAAATATCAGGCAGGGTTCAGGCCAAAAGTTAGTACAGTAGATCAAGTGTTTAGGTTCACGTGTATCTGCTGGAAGTACATTAACATAAGGAAGGGTAGTTTGTATGTGGCATTTATAGACTTGCGAGCCGCCTTTGACCTCGTCCCACGGAATCTTCTGTGGATTACATTACGAGACATGGGGGTCCCAGGGGAGCTACTCAATGAACTCATTCGATTACACACAGAGAATTATGCAAAAGTTAGATGGGGAAAGGTTGTTATCAAAGCCCATACCTGTAAGCCGTGGTGTGCGCCAAGGATGTGTATTGGCACCCACGCTATTTTCATTGTACGTTAATGATATACCCGCGTATCTAAGGGACTGTGATCCCGACTCCCCTAGGTTAGGAGATGAGGCAATCACGGCATTACTTTTTGCCTATGATACAATCCTCATCTCACAGACCCCGAAGGGCCTTCAAAATCTGGTGAACTCCTTTAATGGTTACTGTGAAAAGAAGGGGTTGGAAATAAACTCATCTAAAACAAAATATATGTCAATAAAACCACAAAAGACATTCAGGAAGAACTTGGCCTTAAACAACCAAAAATTGGAATATGTGGGGAGCTTTAACCATCTAGGTATTAACCTGGATAGCAACTGTTCATGGAAGGGACACCTGACAAAGAGTAGGTTGGCTTTCAAGCAAAATTATATGCCCATTCTAAAAGTGCACAGAGCTAGTGATTCTAAAGCTATTACACCGACACTGGAAGTCTTTAAAGCAAAAGCCCAATCGGCTGCACTTTATGGTGCTGAGGTTTGGGGGCATTGCTGTAAACACAATTTTGAACGGGAAGAAAACCACTTTGTGCGCAAGTTATTAAAAATACCAACTAGAACCGCCTTAGTTCCAGTATTCTTAGATTTGGTCCTTAAACGGACAGATCAACAGGCAGCGCTTGGCCATTGTTGTATTGGGTAAGGTTATGGACAACCCCGGAATTATGTAACTATAAAAATGGATTGATAGAAATTATCCGGATTGATGAGTACAAGAAAATTGCATGGTTAAAACACATTGAACTTTGGTGTTTCAGGCTAGGGCTGTCCCATTTTTGGGACGGCCCCAGAATATGACTTCTGTGTGTAAAAAGGTTTTAAAAACCACTTATTGTTCTTATGTTAATGACGAGCCATCTCACTGTCCATCTATTGGTATATTGACTCAGAAATGTTTGTCCATAAAAGACAATGTTGCATTCGAATCGTTCATGGATGAGATAAACCCACCATTAGCAAAAACTTTATATTTGCAATTCAGATATGGGGTATTACAGACCAATGCTCATACATGTAAATGGGGAGATAGTAACGATGATGGTATCTGTACCCTTTGCCCATTAAAGGCAAAGGAAGATGATGCCCATCTACTGTTTTCCTGTTCCGCTTATGCGTTCCCTAGGCAGCGCTGGATAAAATCCTTGTGTAAAAATTTGGGTGTCAGGACGTATAAAGAGGCTGAGCGTATCATAAGGTCTAATACCTCACAACTGGTGGTTTTTTGCATAAGCACGTTCTTATTCAATGTGTTCCTTACTAGGAAACGTCTTGGGCACAAATTATAATGTAATATTGAAATCTGCAGTTTTCTCCCACAATGTCAAATAACGTAGAATGCACTGAGTTCACTTTTGTACAAATTGTGTGGTTTTAAAGATTTTAACTTAGGTTCTTATTCTGGGTTTTAAAAGGAATAACCTTTTTCATGGTTTTAATTAGATTTTAAGGATTATGTATAATGAATTGTACAGAATTAATTGTTACTCTATCCCATTATATTAACTGTAATGTGATATGTGATTAATTGTTGTCAAAGGCATTTTCTTTTTAAATTCCTTGTTGTAAATATCGTTCTTGTCTGTACTTCCTGCTTTTATGGCTATATTAGCCGAAATAAAGTTGAACTGAACTGAACTGAACTCTAATATAAAAAATCCCTTCCTTTCAACATAGGGAAATGTGTGCACACTGGTTGACATCTACCGTCACAGTGCTAGTTCCAACAGGAACTCAACAATATAAACAAAAGCACAGGTGCACCACAGAATGCCAACAGTGAAATGAATTCAAATCCAAATGATAACATAAGAGAAAGCTCCTCAGTTTTGATTTCTTTATTCTGTTTTGTAGTAGAAAAGACAGTACAGCTGACGTGTTTTGTCCCGACTTGGGACTTCTTCAGGGCAATTTAGGAGTAGAACTTCATGTCTCTATGAGTATCAGCACGAGCTGCTGGACGGGCCCCCGGTACCTGTGGCTTCCCAAGTGACCGCGTTCTCTGACCGTAATTATCTCTTACGAGCCTGGTGTCTATGCCTGCTGGGGCATCCACCTTCCACAGTTATTGCGACTCAAGAATAAACATACTTACAATTAAGACACGCGTCCCTATCTCTTCAAGCGCTTGGATTTCGGTGACAGGATCAGTGGACCTTTTATGATTAACTGTTTTTATGTACATTAACATTCAGGTTGGACTTTTGCTCAACATATACATTTGTTATTATGTTTTCAGTTTGCCGAATGCTACCTAACTCAGCAGCCAGTTGCCCAGAGTTTTACTAATGGAATATTTCTGGGGAATTATCGACTGAAAATTGCAATGGACCTAATGGAGTCATCAGGTTTGACTTTAATATTTCAATGATAAATAAGGTGTCACACTGTAGTGTTGTCCTGAACATTGGATTAATCTGTATTTTCTTTTTTCATAGAAGGTATTTTATAGATAAAGGCATATCATTCATTTTTAACAAAGTATAATAAGATATTGTCATTATAGTTGTGAATTTTCAATAACGTTTGTAGTGAAGCCATTTGAATATGTTTGCAACAGTTGTGACTGTCTCTATTCCTGGATCTGAAAACACCTAGAATCATGCATGATATATTCCAAAATAAATCTGAATTGTTAGCATTGCTGTTATGGTGTGCTAATGTACATCTGCATTTACATTTAGAGTCTGTTGAAAAGTATTGTGGAGTCTGCAACCAAGATACTTCATCAATTTATATGCAAAACTTAATGGTAAGTACCCTCAATGACTGTAGATGCTGAAGATCAAAATTAAGTGATATAAGTCCTTGGGGTGTTTTGGTGGCATTAAGTCTTCAGTTCACATTCGTCTGATGCAGGGTGTATGTTAGTATGACTCAGATGACTGAGGCATTTGCAAGGGTCTTTTCAGAGTTACGCCCGCCATGTTGGATAGCTGGCTATGCACCCTTCCTACTTATAGATTCATTACCACTTTCCCACTGAGTGTTGAGAGGTCACTATGTTTACTATGTAAATACATATAAAGTTTTCATTTCAGAAAGCTATTGACCTTTAAACAATGCAATGTTAATAACAAGTTACTTTTCACTATCTTCCCAACAGGCCCAATGTTTCGAATGCCGCAGATGGGTCGACCTTGAATGTATCAAAACGAATGTAACATCCTGGTTACCTTTTACCTGGTTACAAATGTACAAAATGTATGTTTTAAAGTAAAGATGTGATCGCATGCAAAATTTCTAATTTAATGTTTTGTGTCCGATTTATCATAAGAAGTAAAGTTGAGACACACTTCCTTCAGCTGTCACGACTTGCACAATCATTTTAGAATTGGGCAGACTTCTAACATTCCTACTTAATTTTCTTTTTGAAATCGAGCAACTATTTTGCTAAGGTGTTGAAATATGAATTTAAATCTTACTCCTCTTTGAAGGTCAACAAGCAATACCGCTTATCCACAAGTTATTGTTCAATGGTAGTCTAAGAAGAAGTGGTAACGCCACTATCACTAAAGTAGACGTCTGACAGTAGAATCTATAATATAGTTACACCACTTTCCCTGAAGGGCAAAAAAGGTTCATGCTTCATTAGTAACCTGTAAAATATGCCAAACAACTCTTTCAAGGGGTGATCAATCCAAAAAATACTCCTTTGGCACAGCGAATATGGTGTGACACGTAAACAACTTGCACGCCAACAACTTTGCTCGAGCTGCAACACAGAGGTTGCAGGACAACCCACCTGCTGCTGCACCAAGCACATCAACTGCTGCAGCAGCATCTTCGGCAAGCAGTCCATATTCACATATTGATCCTGATTTTGGTAAACTTAAAATTCTATGCATTTATTGTGATTAACTTTTGTGTTATGTGGAACAGTCTATCGACTTGATAAAACACAGGAAGCAGAAGCATCGCTGTCCTCAGCATTAGTCATTAGACATTTATCGAGCCTTTTTGTTGTAACAACTACCCCAGCCGAAGGCAATAAGACATTTGCACACTTGCTGCCTTTCTTGGCTGGGGTTATCAATTATTCTTGAATTTCATATTCTGATTCAAAGTCAAGGCCCTTTATTGAGCCTTTTTGTTGTAGCTACTACCCCGACCGAAGGGAGTGGGAAATGTGCACAGATGCTGCCTTTCTTGGCTGGGGTTATCAATTATTCTTCAAGTAATTCAAATTCAAAGTGGAGGCCCTTTATTGAGCCTGCTTGGTAACTACTACCCGTGAATGGCAGTGGGCAATTTGCACACTTGCGTCCTTTCTTGCGTCCTTTCTACCGCACAGTGTGTCTACTTTGTGCACTTGCTTAACTCATTAGATGTGGTACCCAATTCTCAGGCCCCCACTGCGGAATCCGACTCGCAGTCTGTAAAAGACTGGAAAACCAAACACCCATTTCCTTTACAAGGCAGTGGATTGTTTGCGCGTCTGCTGCATTTCTTAATTTTCACCTTATTCTGCATCCACTACCTGAAACACACCTACCTGCTGACTTTCTTGCTGCCCATGCTATGTATTATTCTAATTCAAAGTAGAAGCCCTGAAGTGGGCCCGGTGTTGTAATTCTTCAGCCCTACTTCCCAGAGTTGGAACTTAGTGCACTTGCATTGCTTGCTTAGATGTGGCACCCGTTTCTCAGGCTCCCACTGCGGAATCCGACGCACAGTCTGTATAATGAGCTGGGTACCAAAGATCCACTTCCCTTACAAGGCAGTGGGTACTTTGCGCGTCTGCAGCCTTACTTATTTTTCACCTTTTTTATCTTCCACTCAATCAATACATCAACCACACATACACACACCTACTTGCTGACTTTTTTGGCTGGGATTATCAATTATTCTTCAATTTCATATTCTGATTCAAAGTCAAGGCCCTTTATCGAGCCTTTTTGTTGTAGCTACTACACCGGCCGAAGGCAGTGGGAAATTTGCACACTTGCTGCCTTTCTTGACTGGGGTTATCAATTATTCTACAAGTAATTGAAATTCAAAGTGCAGGCTCTTTATTGAGCCTTCTTGGTAAGTACTACCCGTGAATGGCAGTGGGTAATTTGCACACTTGCGTCCTTTCCTGCGTCCTTTCTACCGCACAGTGTATGTACTTAGTGCACTTGTATTGCTTGCTTAGATGTGGTAGCTGTGCCTCAGGCTCCTACTGCGGAATCCGACGCATAGCCTGTATAATGAGCAGGGTCTCCAAAGAGCCACTTCCCTTACAAGGCAGTGGGTAATTTGCGCGTCTGCTGCCTTTCTTATTTTTCACCTTTTTTATCTTCCACTCAATCACCACATCATACACACACCTACTTGCTGCCTTTTTTGGCTGGGATTATCAATTATTGTTCAATTTCATATTCTGATTCAAAGTCAAGGCCCTTTATTGAGCCTTTTTGTTGTAGCTACTACCTCGGCCGAAGGCAGTGGTAAATTTGCACACTTGCTGCCTTTCTTGGCTGGTGTTATCAATTATTGTTCAATTTCATATACTGATTCAAAGTCAAGGCCCTTTATCGAGCCTCTTTCTTGTAACTACTTCCCCTGCTGAATGCAGTGAGTAATTTACACACTTGCAGCCTTTCTAATTTTTCACCTCATTCATCTAATTCTCAATCAACACATCATCCACACGTACACACACACCTACTTGCTGCCTTTCTTGGCTGTGGTTATCAACTGTTCTTCTATTTCATATTCCTATTCAAAGTGCAGGTCCTTTATCGAGTCTTTTTGTTGAAACAACTACCCCAGCTGAAGGCAGTGGGAAATTTGCACACTTGCTGCCTTTCTAGGCTGGGGTTATCAATTATTCTCGAATTTCATATTCTGATTCAAAGTCAAAGCCCTTTATAGAGCCTTTTTGTTGTAGCTACCGGCCAAACACAACACAAGATGGCAGGACTATGGAAAGCAGCTAAATCTACAGCACTACATGCCAAAAAGAAATGCTTACTGTGTAAGTGACTTTTTCCATCTGTAAGATATACGATCTGTCAATAGTAAAGAAACATGTTCACAGTGAACTGAAAAAAGTTATTGTGATACATTGAAACTATTTTCACAACTTGTTTACTGTTGTTTGTTGTTACAGTGTTTGTGCTCCTTACATTCAATATTTTAAGCTACACTGCAACTATTTTCACAACTTCTTTACTGTAATATTGAGGGTTGTTGTGCTCACATAAAATATTTTGTGATACCGTAAAACTGTTTTTGAAACTTGTTTACTGTAATATCAGTGTTTGAGGTGCTTTCATTAAACATTTTTAGATACAATGCAACTATTTAAAAAAAGTATTTACTGTAATATCAGTGTTTGAGGTGGTATCAGAAAATAGATGTGATACATTGAAAAAAAATTTACAACTTTGTTAATGTAATATCGGCATATGTGGTGATTCATATGAAATGTATTAAATATTTGTCTTGGAAATGAAGCAACAATATTTTGTACTTGAGTGTATATTATCTTGAAAATATTCTAAAAATAAAAACAATAAATACAGTGTCACTATGCATTGTGTCAAGTGCTTTATTTAGGATATACAGGAATATGTTACCTTTGATTGTCATGACACACAAACCAAGACAAGATAGAACACTGCAACTCAAGCGCATTACATAATGGTACAAAGCATGTCATTGGAATGTTGGGTTTTAGGATGGCATACAGAGCTCACATATAAAGTGATTTCGAAAACTTGTTATTTTTTCGATGATAAAGATTGGTAATGTCTATCCAAGAAGATTTGAATATTTAAAAGGGGAAAGTAGGAAGTGAACAACAGAGGTAGGAGGTTACATCTCAGGATGCAAGAATGGATGAAAAGGGTGGTCCAAGGTCTGCATGTACAATTGCCAGTGGAGACGTGTTGAGGGCGGATACACTCAAGGTGTTCTATAATGTGCAATATGTGGTGGAGGTACCACCACACAGAGTGGACAATGGCAGATAAAATGATGGATTGTATGTGCTTGGACTATTAGAGAATACACTGTAGGAAGACCACGGTAAGTGCAGAGATTTTAATACTTAAGACATAGCAAAGAAGGTGGCAACAAGGGCCACGAGAGTCCAAGAGTGATGGAGACTGAGTTTCTTAACCTGTGTCCTACCTGCTATGTTGCAAGCTTAAAACAGTGATGACTGGAGTACCTTACTTTCACTCCCCCCATTACGTTGTCAATTAGGGTGGAGGGAGGGAATAGAAAGGAGTAAACTACATGTCTACAGATGTACTGCTATGTTCAGGACACTGGATCAAGCACTGAATAACCAAAGTCAGATACAAAAGAAGATACACAAAAGAGGGCTGCTCAAAAGATACACAAAGGAAAGCTGCCCAAATAGGACGGCGGATCTTGTACACAAAATGGTAAGTCAGCAGAAGAACAACTAGGCTAAGAACACTGCAACGGACGCTACGCTGTGGAACTCATTGTGATAAGAAGTAGAAAGATACTGTAAATAAAGCTGAGTTCAAAAAAAAGAAAAAGTAAAAAAGATACATGGATGACAAAATCACTGGGGTAACACTTTGTTGCCCAACACAGAAAAGATTTTGCAGAAATTAAATGTTTAACCACATGCGCGCTAGCGGTTTTCCCGCTGCGCGCTGCGATTTGCAAAACCCCGCGTTACATGACGAGCCCAGCTCGTCATCAGCGTAGAGCACGTTACGCTCATGATGAGCTGGGCTCGTCATGAGCGCGCTAAGGGGTTAAGGAGCTGCAAATGGGGTACACAAACACCATCAACCTAGTCAGCACACTGCGTCCTTTAGGAGCCAGCCCTGGGAGGTGGCAGACCCTAGGACCATCAAAGGCTCCAGGAGGGGGGCCGCGCGGCCCCCCACCCAATATTAAAAAGCCCCGGAGGGTGGAGGTCCCCGGGGCTGGAGGGTCCGTAACGAATCCCCGTATTTTAAATATTACTGCCCCGGGGAGGTGGCGGTCCCCGGGGCATATCGGGGGCTTGAGCCCCCCACACATACTTTTTTAAAACATTTTTTTTAAAAGCCCCAGGGAGTGGCGGTCCCCAGAGCTACAGGGGTCCGTGAGCCCCCCAGCATATTTCAAAATAAAGCCCCAGGTGGTGGCGGTCCCCGGGGCTCAGGGGGCCTTACAGGACCCCCATTATGAAAAAAAATTGTCCCCAGAATTCGGCCCCCCCGGTGGCTAATTAAGAATTAAGCAGACTTTGAGTTTTTTTCTTTTTCACCGCATATTCGTACCATATGCGTACCCCGGGCTATTTAAAAAAAATATATATATATATATAAATTTTTTGACCTAAGGATCCATATGGGACCCCCTGAGCAGGCCTAGGGGGTCAGGATGCTTCTACCCTGCCCACTTTTCTTATTTTTCATCTTTGATTAACTGTTTGCTTGTGACTCGGTTCTACCGAGGTACAAGATGGCTGCCAACACTTCCTGGTTTGGAGTGTTGACAGACAGTTGACAACCAATCAGCATGCAGCTCATGCTCGTAATTGTATGGTTTTCGGTACGCTTTCCGTACGCGTACGGTACTTTGTCTATAGATATATCTATGATTTTACTTTTGATTTTCTAAGGAACTACTGAACGGATTTACACCATTTAACAAAAAGCGTGATCTGCGAACAAAACTCTACCTTTTTGCCAAATTTGGTGTAATTCTGTTCAGCCGTTCGGGCTATAGCCCTGGCTAAAGGTCCTATGGAAAGTTGCATGGGGAAAACACGTTTTGGGACTCCCCTTTTTTCTCAGCCCCCACTTCACGAATCACCCCCAAATTTTCAGAGAAGGAGCGGAGCGGAGCAGGCCATTTTCTTGGAGAATTTCATGAAGATTCATTGATCGTGATATATATTACCTAATGGCGGTCGCCAGTAGGTAGTTATAGTTAGGACCTACTTTCCATAGGAAATCCACAACATTCTATTTGGAATAACTTTGGCGCTGTTGGACGAATCGTCACTGCGTCAATTTGTAAAACACAACCTATAAGATAAAAAAAAGATAGTCAATATTGTGTGTAATTGTTTTATGAAACGATAGAAGAAAAAAGAGAGTGACTGAAAACAATACTCGCAGCTCACCTTTCTGCCACCGGTGTTTTTTACCACGTGCCGGACATAATGTACCATGAAGCTCTACATCTAAAATATAATAAAAGAAAAATGTTATGATTGGTAATTGTTACCATATTAATTTGGAGTTAGATAACATCGCGCTTTTATACACGTTCCTTCTCACATTTCTACAAACTATTTATATTGGTAATATTCCGGACATTTCAGCGATTATAAAAACTTTCCTGCTATTGGGAAAAAAATGTATACATGTAAATTAATACACTATATAGGAGTGTGTTCATCTAAAAAAGTAAGTCGCATTTTTGTATGTAGTCTGCTACAACTGTGACTCCTTCCGATGCGTACTCAAGCCTCACTGCTCCCCTTTTCGTGGAAAAGACACCTTCTGCATGATGTAGACCCGGTCTCCAACAAAGAAGTCTCATATATGGTGCAGAGTCTTGATATCTCTATGGCTAATGACATACTCCTGCTCCCATCATCATCATTGCAGGTTCTTCACCCGCTCAGTGCTTTGGGCACCACTAACTCAGTGACCAAAGAGGCCACGCATGTAATGATGGGCCCCCTTGTTCGGTACTTTGTGAACCACTCTAAAATGGGGTACAAAACTTGCGCTCCGTCTTTTTTATACATAGTATTGCAGGGATTCTGCTCCTACACAGAACTGTGTATAAAGGCTTAGGACCTCAGTGAATTAGGGTGTACCAAAACCCACCTTAGCACCCAAACCCCCTACCAGACTAGCAATCAGTGACTCATTGGTTCTTCACACTATAGCAAAAACACCGATGATTAGTCAACCAGAACATGAGACGTAGGTAACCTCAGGTAAGGTGGCTAACAAGAGTACTCTTTCGTTACAGACTTACACCAGTCCAAAACAAGTAGTAACTAGAGACACATTCATATTTGAAATGTTTATTTCTAACGCCGTGATCTCATGAGCAGTACTTTAGATAATACAAGCAAACATATTGTCAGCATTGGTACTATTCCATAAAATACAAAGGGAGAAAGCATCCTATATTGCTAATGGGAAACAGGTTAAAAATGTACTGTTGGACCAGGCCCTTTTGGCAGGTTCACCCCGAAACTTTTTGCTTATTCCTAGCCTGTTTCTGTGACCTAGTGTTGATGGTTTTAGGCCTTTGCGCACTTTTTCACTGTGGTACAGTGTAAAGTACGTGAGCTCTCTGTGTATGTGTGGTGAGTGACCTGCCCTCCCATAGGAATGAATGGGGAATATGTATGCCCATGGTAGTTCCTGATGTGTGGGGAGTGCATGGTCAAGTTTGATATGTGCGAACTCGTGAGATTGAATGCTGCGTAATGGTGAATGCGGCATGGTTGTGTCTAGTCTAGAAGTGCCACTTTGAGAAGTGGGCATATTTGTGTAATTTGTGCCTGGGCCTGCTTGTGGATTGACTGTCTGGTTTGAGGGTGACAGGGGCTGCAGAGCCCCAGGAGGTTGTCTGAGTCAGCCCGTGGATGAAAGGCTCAGAAAAGGGGGTGGTGATGAACAGAGTGTCTGAATTAAGCAGACCACTCTTACCCAGTCCAAAGAACAGGGCCTGATCCATCACCGTTATTTAGCTCACTGCCCCATCCCAGCTCAGAACCTGGCTATATGCAAATTAGTCTGTCCCTGGCCCAGTGCATCATGGGAACAGGGCAGACCAAACTACCAAGCCAATTCTTCACCAGAAAGGAGACAAGCTTCCGGGGACCGGTTTCTGCCATTTCAGGCGTCGTCGGCCCGGCTTGCCTGAATCCTGATGGAGCAGTGAGCAAGGGACTCATGTCTGAGTATACCCTTCCACGCTTATGGTGGACAAAATGATTCAGAAAAGGGGGTGGTGATGAACAGAGTGTCTGAATTAGGCAGACCACTCTTACCCAGTCCAAAGATCAGGGCCTGATCCATCACCGTTATTTAGCTCACTGCCCCATCCCAGCTCAGAACCTGGCTATATGCAAATTAGTCTGTCCCTGGCCCAATGCATCATGGGAACAGGGCAGACCAAACTACCAAGCCAATTCTTCACCAGAAAGGAGACAAGCTTCCGGGGACCGGTTTCTGCCATTTCAGGCGTCGTCGGCCCGGCTTGCCTGAATCCTGATGGAGCAGTGAGCAAGGGACTTATGTCTGAGTATACCCTTCCACGCTTATGGTGGACAAAATGATTCAGAAAAGGTGGTGGTGATGAACAGAGTGTCTGAATTAAGCAGACCACTCTTACCCAGTCCAAAGATCAGGGCCTGATCCATCACCGTTATTTAGCTCACTGCCCCATCCCAGCTCAGAACCTGGCTATATGCAAATTAGTCTGTCCCTGGCCCAGTGCATCATGGGAACAGGGCAGACCAAACTACCAAGCCAATTCTTCACCAGAAAGGAGACAAGCTTCCGGGGACCGGTTTCTGCCATTTCAGGCGTCGTCGGCCCGGCTTGCCTGAATCCTGATGGAGCAGTGAGCAAGGGACTCATGTCTGAGTATACCCTTCCACGCTTATGGTGGACAAAATGATTCAGAAAAGGGGGTGGTGATGAACAGAGTGTCTGAATTAAGCAGACCACTCTTACCCAGTCCAAAGATCAGGGCCTGATCCATCACCGTTATTTAGCTCACTGCCCCATCCCAGCTCAGAACCTGGCTATATGCAAATTAGTCTGTCCCTGGCCCAGTGCATCATGGGAACAGGGCAGACCAAACTACCAAGCCAATTCTTCACCAGAAAGGAGACAAGCTTCCGGGGACCGGTTTCTGCCATTTCAGGCGTCGTCGGCCCGGCTTGCCTGAATCCTGATGGAGCAGTGAGCAAGGGACTCATGTCTGAGTATACCCTTCCACGCTTATGGTGGACAAAATGATTCAGAAAAGGGGGTGGTGATGAACAGAGTGTCTGAATTAAGCAGACCACTCTTACCCAGTCCAAAGATCAGGGCCTGATCCATCACCGTTATTTAGCTCACTGCCCCATCCCAGCTCAGAACCTGGCTATATGCAAATTAGTCTGTCCCTGGCCCAGTGCATCATGGGAACAGGGCAGACCAAACTACCAAGCCAATTCTTCACCAGAAAGGAGACAAGCTTCCGGGGACCGGTTTCTGCCATTTCAGGCGTCGTCGGCCCGGCTTGCCTGAATCCTGATGGAGCAGTGAGCAAGGGACTCATGTCTGAGTATACCCTTCCACGCTTATGGTGGACAAAATGAATCGGAAAAGGGGGTGGTGATGAACAGAGTGTCTGAATTAAGCAGACCACTCTTACCCAGTCCAAAGATCAGGGCCTGATGCCGTGGATGAAAGGCAGCATCTGCTGCCAAGGAAGTGGGCGGAGATAGAACCTGATAGTGAATGAGGCGGTGCCTGCCTGCCACAATGCTGGCTCCACCTCCCCGCTGGCGACTGTCACCTCTGTCCCTGATACTGAAAGGACTTCCCTATAACCAGTTCCAGCTGGTTCTCACACTGCCGGCACAAAGACTTCAAAGACTTTTCTGTGTATAAGAAGGGGCTGTGTCCCCTTCCAAAATGTTCTTGTTTCTGGACTTGAATCTGCCAGGGGCGTGCTGCTGCTTGGGCCCAGGGGAATCCCTAGGCCCTGCCCAGCCCCTGGACACCTGATGGACTTGTCCTGGACCTCTGAAGGACTTTGCTGGACTTTGGATGTCCTTTTAGCGCTGGGAGCGCTTTATTCCTGCACTAAGCGCCTGGGAGCGCTTTTATTTTCACTAGGACCTTGTTGGTCCTCTTGCGCTTGGTAGCGCTGTTATTCCCCGTTTATTTAGCTTATTTACGGGTGCCACCCCGTTTTTATCTAATTATTTTAAAGGATCCGGTGCCAACCCGGCATTTGCCTCCAATTCACCACAGCCGCCCGGGCTTGGAATCGCCAAAAGAACCGAAGGCGCCGCGCTCTCATTGGCGGGCTGCAGGAGTCTCGTCCTCGGAGCCGCGAGGTGATTGGCCCGCTGTTGGGGGCTCGTATCGGTGGGCCGCACTGCCATTGGCTGCCCACCGGAAGGAGAGAGAGACGCGTCATCACCGGGGCTCTAGTGAGGAGTGAGAGCCGGGTTTGCCTGGGAGAGCTCGCGGCGGAAGTGCGGCCGAGAGAGGAAGGCGCCCGGGAGATGGCGGCTGGTGCCGCCGGTGCGGGGCTCCCATTACTGAGGGAGAGCCCCGCAGGCACCAGTCAACAGTACGGAGAGGGCGGAGGGGGCGCGGGGCACATTGCCGGTGCCCGCCCCCACCACCAGTGAAGGAGCGCCGGAGAAGTCCCCGAAGCCGGTGAGTCGAAGCCGGCTGGGAGGGGAAGAGGGGGAGTGAGGAGGCACACTGCCGGTGCCTTCACCCTGAGCGGCCCCACTTGATAGCGGGCCGCTCCAACATAGCGAGAGTTGTTCATGAAGAGCCCTGAGAGGCTCCATGCCCGCAATATCGTTTTAGAGCCCTGAGAAGGCTCCCTGAGGGGCATGTTGTCTGGAGCCCGAGAGGCTCCCTGAGGGAAGGTGTGTGTCCCGAGCCCAGATGGCTCCAACGATGGGGCCATAATTGTGTAGAGAGCCTGTGTGGCTCAGTGGGGCTATGTACGTTTAGAGAGGCCCCAGAGTGGGTCCAGGAGGCCCCATTGATCTCGAGCCCAGAGAGGCTCAAGGGGGCACAGTCGTTTTCAGAGCCTGTGTGGCTCCGTGTGGCGCAGTTTTATGTTCAAGGGCTACTGAGAGCCCATGCCACACTTTTGTTGATCCCAGCTGCCCAGCAATTAGTGGGCAGCTGCACCGTTTAGGTCTTGGGATGTTCCCAGATGCCCAGCAAGTAGTGGGCACCTGCACCATTTAGGTCCCTGACATTGAGTCACAGGGCGTCTTAGCCCCAACAAGGCCAGTTGGCCTAGGGACTGCCACAGGTGGTGGCTTATGTAGGTTTTGGCGCAATTGTGTGGTTTTTCCTTGCACCTCTGAATGTTTTAGGCATCATGTGTCTTTGCGCTATTGAGTTGTGATTTCTTTCTTAACACCACTGAATGTGTATTTTTATGCATCATGTGTTTCCCTTTACTACTCCTCTGAATGTATATTTATGCATCATGGGTAATGTGTTCTGTCCTAGACCCCTAAACGCTGTGTGATACTTAGGTGGTTGTCCGTACACCTCTGAATGTTTTATGCATCATGTGTTTCCCTTTACTACACTGCTGAATGTGTTTTCATGCATCATGTGTAATGTGTTGTGCTTATACCCCTAAATGCTGTGTGATACTTAGGTGGTTGTTCTTTTTAGTACAGGTGGTCCTAGTGAGGTCCTGGTTCCCTGCGTGACATTCTCCTAAGGTGGTTAGGGTTGCGTAGGTGGTACTTACCTGTTACCAGTAGATGCTGGTTGTGATTTATAACTGTTATTTTGTGCTATACTTATTCTAATTTCTGACAGTATTTCTATTTCTAAAAGTGTTGATGCTGACAGTGGCCCATGTGGCCCTGTCCTGCAAATAATCCCTTATGAATGTTGCCCGTGCCAGTTGGTACAATGTACATGTGTGATTTCTATCTGATGTGTGTTTACAATACAAAAGTTATTTTAATATAACCTTGTGTGGAGTTCCTTTTGTGGTGTGCCTAGGATGTTGTTGCTGTTGTGTGCTGGCGCAAATGCTTTACACATTGCCTCCGAGTTTAGCCTCACTGCTCGTGCCAAGCTACCAAGGGGGTGAGCAGGGGTTATCTTGGCGTGTGACTCCCTCGCCCTGACTAGAATGGTGGTTTCTGTCTGGCTTTGGCGTCAGCCTTAGCCTACCAGAAATAGTCAGTTCTAACATGTACCTATATTTCACCCTCCCTAGTTAGTGAGTTAGTTTATAACTAATGAAAGTCACATAGGATTACTTGGGAGGCCACATACCTCTGATACTCAGCAGTAGTGGATCACAACGAGTTCTGCACAAGCTGTCAGATACAAAAGTTCTCCAAGTGTGTGTGATCATGCCTGCACAGTGCATTATTAAACACGCCAGTATCAGAGGTGGGCACAGCTGCATATGTGTTATGGCTAGAACGTGCGAGGATCATTCCGAATAACAGACACAGTGTCCAAGATAACCTTGACAGTCTCAGCTCTCTATGTGCAGCCTAAACTAGCGAGGCAGTTTAGAAATGTAGCATAACAAGTTATTCTCATGTGAAGCAAAATACTCAGCCTTCTCTAAACAATATCACACGTGCGTGTCGTGTGCAAAGCAGAGCAGGAACGCTAAAATGGCGTTTACGCTTCTAATAAACCCATGATAACTTAACACTATGTGAATGTAAGGTCACGTTTGTAGTGACAGATGCGCTGAATATGTGTGCTGTGGGTATATACCAGCCATGAGGGAGTGTGTGTGTCGATCTGACAACTAGACCTGCAACTAAGAAATCATTACCACGGAAATTTGGGCCTTATACTGTTGTTGTGTTTTCCTGGTAGCGTAAGAGTGGCGTGTACTAACGTATTCAGTATTAATTTACCATCTCCCCCCGGGGCTTTTAAATGTTGGGAGAGGGACCGTGCGGTTCCGGGACACTGCAGGAGCTGGCCGTGGGTTGTGGAAGTCTCTAGAACCTTCGAGGGCTCTGGGCATAGGGTCACGCACTCTACTTCATACAATACACTAAAAAAGAAGACAAAGTGATGAGAGATGATTTCTGACGTGTTTAAGTTGAGAGACTGGATAATCATTAAATGGGGTCTGGCAGTGAAGTCCGTACTTTTTTGGAACAAGCCTTTTGGGGTCTCGCTTCATGTACATGCCAAAATATCTGATTTACTCGTATGTTAAAATCAAAAACTTTTTACACCTGTTTTTGATTGGTTGTGAAGGATTATAAGAAAACGTATTAGAGACCAATCCCTTTCCTTCCGCAGATTAAAAAAAAATTGATTGCCTGTTGTCTACTTACGTCTATGTTCTTCATGCAAATTTTGATTGTCTTTCTTTTTTCTATGTGACGTTACGATACAGTCACCATGTATGTAGTCTATTTTGTGAGGCATTTTATTGTACTATGCGTTTCAAAAACTAGTTGTGGTTGGGTGCTTTTAACTTAAACTGTGTACTCTGCTTACGAGTTTGTTGAGGGTGGAAGTATTTTTTTTAAAATATCTATTCTATCATAATTGTGCTAACTTTTCTCGTTTAGCGTGCAGTACTATATTATTTTATAAAATGTATAACTCTTGAAATCATATTTGAAAGAAAAATGTATGCATGTAAGCTGCTCTCTGTGATGAAAAGCAATGCCGGCTCCCGAAGGAAGTGGGGAGCCGGCTGGGACCGTGGGGGCCTTGGGGCTCCTCCCACAGTCCCCAACGTTGTATTTGAGCCCCGGGGGATGGGATGCTCGGCGATTATAAAAAATTAGTGATAGAGGCTATTTTTTTTATGGTAGATTTATCGTACGCGTACCATGCACATATGGACGACTTACCGTGCGAAGATTGGAAGTCTTCCCATAAGCGTACTGAAGGAAGAAAAAGAAAAATATTTTCAGATATTTATGAAGTGTATGTGTTTAGATGTTGGGTGGTTCTAAAAAGAGCCCTTGTGTTTATTGGGAGAGTTTAGTACCTACAAGTAAGTACCAATGCAGAGTCTAAAGTTCAAGAGGAAGACTATAATTCCCTCATCTGTAAAATGTACACTATCTCTCCTATAGATGTCATGCAGATTGAAACGCAGATTGTTGTGGTAGATGGACCCCATTCTATAGTCTCGGAGAAAGGCAGAAACAGTTTTATTCACATGTTTCCCAGCTTTTTAAATCTGTGGACAATAGTGGTTGGACCGGTTCCATTTCTGCCTTTGGCATATATTAGAATAGACAAAGGCAGTTTTGGGGTAAAGTGTCACCAATTGTGCAAAGGTGTCCTTCATAAGTATTTCCAGACCTACCCCTGTCAAAGTGCCTAGGTCAAAGCCACCCCAGGGCACAATTATGAGGTTAGGGTGTTGGAGATGTAAAAAGGATTTCACCAATGGCATCAATTGGCGCCACTTTAATCGTCTCTGTCCAATCCATTTAATGTCTACATTTGGTAAATCTAGGTCTTTGTGAATTTCTTTCTGTTCTGCGTACCTCCAGAAAATATAGCTGTGTTCCACAATCCACACTGTAAACATCTTTAAGAGAGGTCTGGATGCACTCAGATGGTCTCTGTAAATGAAATGGTAGTTTGCAAAGTAAGATTTTTCTAAAATGGTGGACAACATGCAGTTTTGAAAAAAGAAAAGAAATGATTGGTTGTTTGACAACATTCTACACAAATCTAGGATGCATGTTTCTGTTTTTTAAAAGCCTGATTTTTATTGGTTCAAAAAACCTGATAGAAAAGACCATTACATAAGATAAGCTGGTATATTCTCAAGTCAAGCACACTTGCTGTTTTAATTTGCAACAATGTATGATGAACGTTTCACCTGTGTGCTCAGTTAGGTGTTCCCTGAAGTATTTCTATGGTTACTGGCAGAATGTGGAATGGGGGAAGGGTTGAAAGTTTTGTCAGTTGGAAAGGGTTCAAACGTTCAAGCAATATAAAAGTATGTTTTGTTTTGATTTAATAAGGGAATAAATGTGATTTTTTATTTATTTGTATGTGTGTGTAGATTGAGTGTGTAGATTGACAGGAAAAGTCTTCTATTTGCTATAGGACTTCCTGACCCCCTAGGACTGCTTAGGGGGTTTTACAATGATCCCCAAGGTCAAAATCTTTGATGGCCTTTGTTGAGCCTTTGATGGCCCTGGGGACCATCACCTACCAGGGCCGGCTCCTGTAGTGTTACGGGGTGCCTATCCCTGGGACACTGCTGTTTGCTATGGTAGGGCGAGAGCTCTCTTTAAAGTAGGAAAGCAGATTGCTTTTCGTCAGAGAGAGCAACATGTAAGCTGCTCTCTTCGAAGAAATCAGGGAGCTGGCTGGGATTGTGGGGGTTTTGGGGCTCCCCCATGGTCCTGAATGTTATATTTGAGCCCCGGGGGATGGGGTCCCCGGGGATTGTAAAATATTAGTGATAGAGGCTATTTTTTGTTTTTTACAGTAGATTTACCGTACGCGTATCATGCACGTACTGACGACGTACAGTGCAAATTCTGTAAGTCATTCCATAAGCGCACTTAAGTCATTCCATAAGCGTACTTAAGCAAGAAAAAATCAATTACAAAATATATATTTTACAGATATCTAGCAAGTTTATGTGTTTATATGTTGGGTGGTTCTAATGAGACCTTTTCTCTTTATTGGTACTTATAAGTAAGTGCTTATGCATAGTCTAAATTTGTTGAGGAGCAGTGTTTTATAGAGTGCTGAACTTTTGACCTTTGTTGATAGTTGACTTTTGCATGATCTGTTGGGGTAGGGTGGAAAGTTATGTCAGTTGGAAAGGTTTGAAATGTTGAACCAATAGAAATATGTGTTTTGTTTTGAATTAATGTATGAAGGATTTTAATTTGTTATTTACATTGATATATATGCGTAAATTGAGAGGGAAATGTGCAATTTCTTGGTTCTGCTGCAAACACTGAACTAGAGAGATTCTGTATAAGAATATCTACTGTGTGAGTGGCATTCTTCTTAATCTAGAAATCAATTTCAAAGGTGAGTTGATAAGTTGTATGGGAATGTATGTGGTTCATTTTGTTTTTAGTTAGAGTAATGTATTCTCTGCATTTGGATAACTATTGTGATAAAATCATTTGGTAAGTTAATTTGTTTAGTGAGTCACCTTTGTGCAATAAAGTGCAGTACTAAAAAATGTAGAATGGTGCAGTCACTTTTTCAGTTATATAGTAGTTAATAGTGATGATTCTTTAGAATTAGGCATGTGTTCTAAATCTACAATTTTGCAGTCAGTATACATACACTGCTGCATACACTTTTGGCAGATTTATAAGCCCCTTTTGACTTTTTGTTGTTGTATTCTTCTGTGTCTCCTCATATTTCTTCTATCTCCTCATGTTCCTGCCTCTCTGTTCATACTTCATCTTTCTCTTCATACTCCCTGATTTGTCCTCTTACTCTTCACTCTCTCCCTTCATATACTTTGGGGCACATTTACAAGCCCCTTGAGCGTCATTGTTGTTCTATTGTGTCACTTTTTTTCATGTAATGTTGGCAAAAGTAATGTAGTAAATTGCATATGTATTTGCAAAATGAGTCAGGGTTCTTCAATGAAATGTAGTAATTATATACATGTAATGTGTACAGTCACTTAACCGTTTTACAGTAGAAAATGTGTTTTGGTAAAATGCATGGTCTCTTATTTTTTTGTCTAATATCACACTGTGCGTCTGTGTACGTTAAGGAATTATATTTGCCCCTCTTTCCATATTTTCTACCCTCTCTTGTCATACTTCCCCCTCTCTCCTCTTACTCCTTTCTCTCTCTTGGTACTACCCTCTTTTTCTTAGATTCGCCTCTGTCCTCATACTGCCCTTCTTTGTGTTTATATTTCCCTGTCTCTCGTCATATTCCAGCTGTCTCCTCATTTTCTTACCTCTCTCTTCATACTCAATTTTTCTGTTCATACTCTCTGTTCTCTCCTCCTTCTCCTTTCTCTCTCTCTATATATACTCTGGGCAGATTTACAACTTCCTTGTGCATTTTGGTTGTTTTATTGTGTTCCTATTTTTTTGATGTAATGTTGGCAAAAATAATGTTGTAAATTCCATATGTATTTGCAAAATGAGTCAGGGTTGTTCACTCAAATGTAGTAGTTATATACATGGAATGTGTATAGTTACTTAAACGTTTTACATTCATAAACGTGTTTGGTATAATGCATGGTCTCATATTTTTTTGTCTAATATCACACTGTGCGTCTGTGTACGTTAAGGAATTATATTTGCCCCTTTTTCCATATTTTCTAACCTCTCTTGTTTTTATTTCCCTGTCTCTCATCATATTCCAGCTGTCTCCTCATTTTTTACCTCTCTCTTCATACTTCATTTTTCTGTTCATACTCTCTGTTCTGTCCTTTTTCTCCTTTCTCTCTCTATATATATACTCTCTGCAGATTTACAAGTCCCTAGTACATTTTGGTTGTTTTATTGTGTCACTTTACTTTTGATGTAATATTGGCAAAAATAATGTTGTAAATTGCATATGTATTTGCAAAATGAGTCAGGGTTGTTCACTGAAATGTAGTAGTTATATACATGGAATGTGTATAGTTACTTACACATTTTACATTCGTAAATGTGTTTTGGTATAATGCATGGTCTCATAATTTTTTGTTTAATATCACACTGTGCGTCTGTGTACATTAAGGAATCATATTTTCCCCTTTTTACATATTTTCTAACCTCTCTTGTCATACTTCCTCCTTTCTATTCTTACTCCTTCCTCTCTCTGGTACTACCCTCTTTTTCTTATAGAGGAGGTGGCCTAATGGCTAGGGCGCTTGACCTCGGACCTGTGGATCTGAATTTGAGTCTCGGTAATGACGCCAATCATCCTGTGATTCTGGGAAAATCACTTAATCTCCCCGTGCCTGAAATGAATGTGTGTCCTCATGTAATGTAACTGGTGCTATGTTTAGCGCTCTGATACCTGATTCGGTTCAGGTCTAGTTCGCGCTATATAAAACTCTGCAAAAAAAAAAATTCTCCTCTGTTCTCATACTGCCCTTCTTTGTGTTTATATTTCCTTGTGTCTCCTCATATTCCAGCAGTTTTCTCCTTTTCTACCCTCTCTTCATTTTATACTTTCATACTTCATTTTTCTGTTTATACTCTCTGTTCTTTCCGCTTGCTCCCTTCGTTCTCTCGGTATAAACTCAGGGGAGATTTACAAGGCCCTTGTGCATTTTTGTTGTTTTATTGTGTCACTTCTTTTTTATGTAATGTTGGCAAAAATAATGTTATAAATTGCATGTGTATTTTCAGAATTAGTCAGGGTTGTTCACTGAAATATATTAATTATTTACATGTAATGTGTAGAGTCACTTAACCGTTTTACAGTAGTAAATGTGTTTTTGGGTAAAATGCATGGTCTCATATTTTTTTGTCTAATATCACACTGTGCATCTGTGTACATTAAGGAATTATATTTGCCCCTTTTTAAACGTTTTATGATTGTAAATGTGTTTTGGTATAATGCATAGTGTTATTTTTTTTGTTTAATATCACATTGCGCGTCTGTGTACATTAAGGAATTATATTTGTCCTTTTTTCCATATTTTCTACCCTCTCTTGTCATACTTCCCCCTCTCTCCTCTTACTCCTTTCTATCTCTTGGTACTACCCTCTTTTTCTTAGATTCTCCTCTGTCCTCATACTACCCTTCTTTGTGTTTATATTTCCCTGTCTCTGGTCATATTCCAGCTGTCTCCTCATTTTCTTACCTCCCTCTTCATACTTAATTTTTCTGTTCATTCTCTCTGTTCTCTCCTCCTTCTCCTTTCTCTCTCTCTATATATACTCTAAGCAGATTTACAACCCCCTTGTGCATTTTAGTTGTTTTATTGTGTTCCTTTTTTTTGATGTAATGTTGGCAAAAATAATGTTGTAAATTCCATATGTATTTGCACAATGAGTCAGGGTTGTTCACTCAAATGTAGTAGTTATATACATGGAATGTGTATAGTTACTTAAACGTTTTACATTCATAAACGTGTTTGGTATAATGCATGGTCTCATATTTTTTTGTCTAATATCACACTGTGCGTCTGTGTACGTTAAGGAATTATATTTGCCCCTTTTTCCATATTTTCTAACCTCTCTTGTTTTCATTTCCCTGTCTCTCATCATATTCCAGCTGTCTCCTCATTTTTTACCTCTCTCTTCATACTTCATTTTTCTGTTCATACTTTCTGTTCTATCCTTTTTCTCCCTTCTCTCTCTATATATATACTCTCGGCAGATTTACAAGCCCCTAGTGCATTTTGGTTGTTTTATTGTGTCACTTTTCTTTTGATGTAATATTGGCAAAAATAATGTTGTAAATTGCATATGTATTTGCAAAATGAGTCAGGGTTGTTCACTGAAATGTAGTAGTTATATACATGGAATGTGTATAGTTACTTAAACATTTTACATTCGTAAATGTGTTTGGTATAATGCATGGTCTCATATTTTTTTGTTTAATATCACACTGTGCGTCTGTGTACATTAAGGAATCATATTTTCCCCTTTTTACATATTTTCTAACCTCTCTTGTCATACTTCCTCCTTTCTATTCTTACTGCTTCCTCTCTCTGGTACTACCCTCTTTTTCTTATAAAGGAGGTGGCCTAATGGCTAGGGCGCTTGACCTCGGACCTGGGGATCTGAATTCGAGTCTCAGTAATGACGCCAATCATCCTGTGATTCTGGGAAAATCACTTAATCTCCCCATGCCTGAAATGAATGTGTGTCCTCATATAATGTAATTGGTGCTATGTTTAGCGCTCTGATACCTGATTCGGTTCAGGTCTAGTTTGCGCTATATAAAACTCTGGAAAAAAAAATTCTCCTCTATTCTCATACTGCCCTTCTTTGTGTTTATATTTCCCTGTGTCTCCTCATATTCCAGCAATTTTCTCATTTTCTACCCTCTCTTCATTTTATACTTTTATACTTCATTTTTCTGTTTATATTCTCTGTTCTTTCCGCTTGCTCCCTTCGTTCTCTCTGTATATACTCTGGGGAGATTTACAAGCCCCTTGTGCATTTTTGTTATTTTATTGTGTCACTTCTTTTTTATGTAATGTTGGCAAAAATAATGTTGTAAATTGCATGTGTATTTTCAGAATGAGTCAGGGTTGTTCACTGAAATGTATTAATTATTTACATGTAATGTGTACAGTCACCTAACCGTTTTACAGAAGTAAATGTGTTTTTTGGTAAAATGCATGGTCTCATATTTCTTTGTCTAATATCACACTGTGCATCTGTGTACATTAAGGAATTATATTTGCCCCTTTTTAAATGTTTTATGATTGTAAATGTGTTTTGGTATAATGCATAGTGTTAATTTTTTTGTTTAATATCACATTGCGCGTCTGTGTACATTAAGGAATTATATTTGTCCTTTTTTCCATGTTTTCTACCCTCTCTTGTCATACTTCCCCCTCTCTCCTCTTACTCCTTTCTCTCCTCTGGTACTACTCTTTTTTCTTAGATTCTCCTCTGTCCTCATACTGCCCTTCTTTGTGTTTATATGTCCCTGTCTCTCCTCACATTCCAGCTGTCTCCTCATTTACTTACCTCTCTCTTCATACTTAATTTTTCTGTTCATACTCTCTGTTCTCTCCTCCTTCTCCTTTCTCTCTCTCTCTAAATACTCTGGGCAGATTTACAACCCCCTTTTTAAACGTTTTATGATTGTAAATGTGTTTTGGTATAATGCATAGTGTTATATTTTTTTGTTTAATATCACATTGCGCGTCTGTGTACATTAAGGAATTATATTTGTCCTTTTTTCCATATTTTCTACCCTCTCTTGTCATACTTCCCCCTGTCTCCTCCTACTCCTTTCTCTCTCCTGGTACTACCCTTTTTTTCTTAGATTTTCCTCTGTCCTCATACTGCCCTTCTTTGTGTTTATATCTCCCTGTCTCTCGTCATATTCCAGCTGTCTCCTCATTTTCTTACCTCTCTCTTCATACTTAATTTTTCTATTCATACTCTCTGTTCTCTCCTCCTTCTCCTTTTTCTCTCTCTATATATACTCTGGGCAGATTTACAACCCCCTTGTGCATTTTGGTTGTTTTATTGTTTTCCTTTTTTTTGATGTAATGTTGACAAAAATAATGTTGTAAATTCCATATGTATTTGCAAAATGAGTCAGGGTTGTTCACTCAAATGTAGTAGTTATATACATGGAATGTGTATAGTTACTTAAACGTTTTACATTCATAAACGTGTTTGGTATAATGCATGGTCTCATATTTTTTTGTCTAATATCACACTGTGCGTCTGTGTACGTTAAGGAATTATATTTGCCCCATTTTCCATATTTTCTAACCTCTCTTGTCATACTTCCCCCTCTCTACTCTTACCTGTTCCTCTCTCTGGTACTACCCTCTTTTTCTTATATTCTCCTCTGTTCTCATACTGCCCTTCTTTGTGTTTATATTTCCCTGTGTCTCCTCATATTCCAGCTGTCTTCTCATTTTCTCCCCTCTCTGTTTAAACGTCATGTTCTGTTTATATTCTCGGTTTTTTCATCTTTCTCCTTTCTCTCTCTCTGTATAAATTCTGGGGAGATTTACAAACCCCTTGTGCGTTTTTGTTGTTTTACTGTGTCACTTTTTTTTATGTAATGTTGGCAAAAATAATGTTGTAAATTGCACATGTATTTTCAAAATGAGTCAGGGTTGTTTACTGAAATGTAGTAATTATATACATGTAATGTGTAGAGTCACTTAACCGTTTTACAGTAGTAAATGTGTTTTGGTAAAATGAATGGTCTCATTTTTTTTGTCTAATATCACACTGTGCATCTTTGTACATTAAGGAATTATATTCGTCCCTTTTTAAATGTTTTATAGTAGTAAATGTGTTTTGGTATAATGCATGGTGATATATTTTTTTGTTTAATATCACATTGTGCGTCTGTTTACATTAATGAATTATATTTGTCCCTTTTTCCATAATTTCTACGCTCTCTTGTTATACTCCCCTCTCTCTGCTCTTACTCCTTCCTCTCTCCTGGTACTACCCTCTTTTTCTTATATTGTCCTCTGTTCTCATATTGCCCTTCTTTGTCTTTATATTTCCCTGTCTCTCCTCTTATTCCTTCTGTGTCCTCATTTGATTGCCTCTCTGGTCATATTTCATTTTTTCTTGATAATCCCTGTTCTGTCCTCTTTCTCCTTTCTCTCCCTCTGTATACACTCTGGGCAGATTTACAAGCCCCTTGTGTCTGTTTTTTTGATGTAATGTTGGCAGAAATAATGTAGTAAATAGCATATGTATTTGGAAAATGAGTCAGGGTTGTTCACTGAAATGTAGTAATTATATACATGGAATATGTATAGTCACTTAAACGTTTTTCAGTAGTAAATAGTAAAATGCATGGTCTCATTTTTTTTGTCTAATATCACACTGTTCATGTGTGTACATTAAGGAATTATATTCGCCCCTTTTTAAACGTTTTACAGTAGTAAATGTTTTTTGGTTAAATACATGGTATTATATTTTTTTGTCTAATATCACATTGTGCATCTGTGTACATTAAGGAATTATATTCACCCCTTTTTCCATATTTCAAACACTCTCTTGTCATACTCCCTCCTCTCTTGCCTTACTCCTTCCTCTCTCATTATACTATCTTCTTTTTCTTATAGTCTCCTCTCTTTTTATACTTTTATTTTTCTTCATACTTGCTCCTCTTATTGCATATTTCTCTTACTCTTTATATTCTCTCTTGTCTTTTTATTCACCACTGTCCTCATAGTTCTAACTGTCTCCTCATAGTACTCCCTCTCTGATTATACACTCAGTCTTCCCTTATATTTGTCTTTTCTCCACATTTTTGTCTCTCTTTTTTATTCCTTCCTCTTTCTTCATATATACTCTTCTCGTCTTATATTCTCTCTTTCTTCGTATTCTCGCTATTCTTTGCACATATTCCCTATTCTTTTCTGATAGTTTTCTTTTTCTTCTCATACTCCCCTCTCTCTGCTCACACTTCTCCTCTCTTTTCTTATACTCCACACTCTCTACTGATATTGCCCTGTTTTCTTATTGTCACATTCCTCTCCTCATTATCCCCCCGGTCCTTATACTCCCCCTGTTTTCATATTCTCCTCTGTCTCCTCATACTACTGCCTTTTTCTTATATTCCCTTTTGTCCTATACTCCTTCTCTCTCTGTTCATATTTCCTCTATCTCTTCATATTCCTTTTCTATTTTCATTTTCTGTCCTCTCTGTTTATTCTTTTTCTTTCTGTTCATAGTGCTTGCTCTCCTCTCTTACTCATCCTTGACTCCCTGCTTACACTCTACAGCACTTTCCTCATATTCTCCTTTTTTTTATACTGACCTCTCTCCATATATTTGTTTCTCTTGTCATACTTTTGCCTCTTTCGTCATACACTTTTCACTCTTCATAATCCCCCATCTGTTTATACTCCTTCTTTTCTCCTCATACTGTATCCTCTGTTCTTGTACACCCCTTTTTTCCATATGCTCCACTTTTCCTCACTATCTCCGTGCTCTCTTCTGGTACTATCCTCTCTCTCCTTATACACACCGTCCTTTCGTAGTATTCCTTTTTTGTTCTTATATTTGCGCCTCATATTTCCATATTTTCACCTTTCTCTTCATACTCTCCCTTACCTATTCATACTTTCCAGTTTATTCATACTCCCTGTATCCCCTTATATTGCAGTGTCTGTTTATACTCCCCTTTTTACTCATATTTTCCCTTGTTTCTTACTCCTTTTTCTCTTGTTGTAAGTCCTTCTATTTTCATAGTCCCACCTTTGTCCTTATAATCCTCCCTCTCTTCTTATAATATAATAGAATATTTCATATATTTATTTTTGTAATGTTATATATATTTTTTATAATAGATTCTGCTTATCAACACTGAAAAAAAGTTAATCATGCCTACAAAAGCTCAAAAGAGGAAACAACGAAAGAAAGGTGTTTATTTAAAGAGAAGTCATCCACAGGATTTACATGAAGAACAATGTGTTAACAAAAAGAAAAAAAGTCCTGGTAAGAGAACGAAGACTTTTCTGAGGAAAGTATTAAACACTAAGAGTAGTGTGCACAAAGAGAAAAATACTATAAGTGTATCTGCAAAGAAAAAGAAAAAGGTTAATAAAGATAACAATCATGGGAAATCAACTTCTGAAAAAATAGTGTATGTAAAAGGAGGAAAAACCTATGTATTGAAATTATAATAGAGTTGTATCAAATTTGATTAAGGAAGTTAAGAAATGTAAAGAAAAACAGCAATTATAAGAAGAAGAAACGCATAGAAAATGTAGCTGAGAAAGCTTTGGAATTGAAAAAGAAATTATTTGTTTTAGTATTCAATAGAATTCAATCACTAGATAAGCCAATCCATTTAATGAAGGCCAAAAGTAAGTGGAGAAGAGTAATTAACAGAAGTAATTTTTCTGAGGTTTTTTTGGGTGAATGGAAACATAGTTCAAGTTCTGAGCCTTTTTTTAATGAAGAGAGTTATCTTCAGAGTAATGACTTGTTGAATGCAGTTGACACTAGTGGTCATGCTTATGAGGTTAAATAAGGTTGTCTTATTGAGAAAGAGAAAATTGTTCCTAGAAATGCAGAAGAGGTGTTAGCTGATGAAGTTTTAGGGAGACATCCTAAAGCTCCAGTGTACACTTGGAATTGTAGTAGTATTTGTAGTGTACCACAAGAATCTATTGATTTTTTACGCAATTTCTTACGCAACTATACTAAGAAAAGTGTTAAACAAAAGATTAAGATGTTGCAAGGATTAGACCCTTGCAGAGTGAGAGAAAATACTGGTTTGCAAGGCCATTCTCTGGCTTGTTTTTCTGAAAAAGTATGTTGACATGTTTTTCACCATTTCAGGTTGTTAGCAGTTCATCATACTCAAATGAGGAAATTAGTCAGAACGTTGTATTATGCAAAAAGTCCAGCACTAATATTAAAAAAGTTGAACAGTGTTCTTTTGCATGGATCTGTATCAGATGTAACAATGTTTGTGATGAAATTCAGGTTAGTTACTTCGTTCCTCAGGAAGACAGTGCAGAAATTGAGACATTAATAGAAGGAAATGTGGAAGAGAATGTACAATGTTGTAGTGTAGAAAATTTTGAGCAGGAAATTACAAAGTTTAAGGTGATTTCAGGTGAAAGGTCAAATTATTCTTGTATCTGATGTCGAAAAACTCATTATAAACTCATTATAAAAATCAGACCAGGACTGTTGATTTGTATTTAAAAAGTGAAAAGGAAAATAATAATGAGTGGAAGGATTTTGCAACTTATTTGTGGGTAGAGAATTGTTTTGATTTGGGTTCCGATCAGCGTATTTGTAAATATTGTTATAACAAATTAGATGAGAACAAAATGCCTGCTAAAGCTGTGCATAATATTCTTGAGTTGGTAAATATTCCTTCTGAACTGATGGATTTAAATACCTATGAGTCTATTCTTATTCAATGTGTGCATCCATTTCAGGCTATTGTTCGTATGAAGCCTAAGACAGGACAATTGCCTCTTCAGATTTACACAGAGGATTAAAGGTAAGAGTTGTATATTTGTTTCTAGATTTAAAGAAAAATATTGAAACAATTGGTGTAGAAAATGTAGAAGATGAACCTTTAGGGGATGTTAGGAAAGTGAAAAAGGCAACGTTGAATCTGATAAAAAATAATCAATATTATAAAAATGTGTATGTGATAGAAGAAGAAATAACTGTAGAAGAAGATAGTGACTCACCCTCTGGACAAATTGAAAAAGTGGATGTGTCCAGAACTGAAGAAATCTACAAACATTACAGTGTTCATCCACTGCATTCTAAAGAAGTGATGGGGAATACTATAGAGTTATTCCAAATGAAAGAAACAAAAGGAAGTCCCATTAGTGTATGGGAAAAAAGCTTGGAAGCTCGTTGTTTCCCTCAGTTGTTTCCCACAGTAAAAGGAGGACGATATGATGACCGACCTATGCAGATTCCTGCATCTGAATACCGGACATCAAGATTATATGCAGAAGATCCATGATTTTGACAATGTATTCCGTATTTGTTTCATCTTTTGTTTGAGAGTGATTTGTCTGGACTATCTTATGCAGTAAACCATATATTGAAAACAGGTGTACATCTGCAAAATGTTTTGGTTAAGGAATTTATGGATAAAGTACTGCAGAAAGATAATGTTTTGGAATCTCAGCTAATTAATCTCATGGCTTGTCAGCGTGGTACTAATGAGTACGGGTACCGTCGTCATGGAGTACTGAAATGTATGCTAAGGAACTTAGGAACTCCTACATGGTTCCTTACTCTAAGCTGTGCTGAATATGCTTCGGATGATTTACTTCAATTTCTTCGAGAGGCAAATCCAATATACTAAATGGAGAATTGTGCTCTTTGGATCCAGGTAATGTATGCAAGTATTTCAATCATAGATTCGAAGCTATGATGTCTTTTATCACCAATAAAAAAGTCCTCCTCTTGGAGAGGTTCTTGATTTATTTTGGAGAAAGGAGTATCAAGCGAGAGGTGCTCCTCACATACATATGCTAATATGGATCAAAGATGCTCCCAAATTTGGAACTGAGTCAGATGATACTGTGCTATCTTTTATTGAAGAATATGCTACATGTGATATACCCAAACGTAGACAAGATAAGGACTTAGGACAACAAGTCTTACGATTCCAAAGCCTTCGTTGTGGGAAGTACTGTCGCCAAAAGTACAAATCTAAGGACAAGTTCTACACCAAATGTCGTTTTGGATTTCCACGTCCTGTAATATCGAAAGGAAGAGGAAACAGTTTTATGTTATCTTTGCGACATACTAGCACAAGAAAGTCTCCAAAAAACACCTACAACTTAAAATGAAATGAAGAGTCAAAATACATAAATGACTACAACTCAGTCATTTTGTCCATGTGGAATGCTAACATGGACATTCAATATGTTGCAGACAATTCCATTGCTGTTGCTCGATATGTAACATCTTGCATAACAAAATCAGAAAAGACAGAATTGAAGGAGATGTGGGAAGAGATTTCCCACGAGAAGAGTCTAAGTAAGAAATTATATAGTTTAATGTGTGATCGCTTATCATCTGCAAGTCTTTACTCCAAATCTAAAAGAATCATTTGGGTTAGTTTAGGTCATGCTGCAACATGAAATCGAGTACTTAAATCTGTAAAAGAAATTGAATATTTAGCTGTAAAAGAGCCAGAAAGAACAGATATTGTGAAAACAAATATGTTGGATACATATTATCCAAATAGAAGTCATCATCTTGATATCATGTGTCTCTATGAAATGCTTCAAAACTGTATTTGTAAACGGAATATTATAGAAAACATCAATAATGGTATATATGCTGCGGTTGGTTCGGAAGGATGTTTGGTGAAACAAAGAAAAGGATATTTGAGTAATCACCGTAAACTGAGTTGCGAAACTCCTGACAAAAGGGAATTTTACTATTTAACTCTTTTGAAACTTTTCAAGCCGTGGTGTTCAGAATTGGAATTACTTGGAGATTTTCAGAGCTATGAAGATTCGTTCAACGCAAGTAAAGGTACTATAGAATGTCCTGTTTTTGCTAATTATGTGAAAATGTTGAACGACGAAATAGAGCAAGAAGCTACAATTGCAGCTGAGATTGCTAGAGACAACTGGATTAGCAGCCCACAATATTGAAGGAATTACTTTACATCGTTTATTAATGCTACCAGTAGAGCATGAAAACAAATTAGAATACCACAAGCTACCTGGAGCAGCTTGTTGTGAAGTTTCACGAGTGTTGAGGAAAGTGAAACTTCTCATTATTGATGAGGTAAGCATGGTATCAAACTTAATGCTTGCCTTTGTGCATTTAAGAATGCAGAAAATTCTTAAAAGAGAGTATGACGTAATATTTGGGGGAAAACACTTCATAGTTTTTGGAGATCTTATACAACTTACTCCTGTAAAAGGACAACCAATGTTTAAAACACTTGCGCATGAAGATATCAGAAAGTCTTTGGGGAGCATTGGAAATGTAAACATTTGGTCATATTTTGAGTATAAGGAACTTATTACAAATATGCGACAGGCAAATGATGCTGATATGGAACTATTCTTCAAGATATAAGAATTGGAAAAGTGACTATACATGGCAAAAAAGCTTTACAGAGACGATTACTTTCTAATTTGTTTCCAAAATGAAAATATTGTCCCAGAGAAAATATATATGAGACTTGCAGAAAACAAATCTGTAATCTGCTTATTGCCAACACTGTGTGAATGTTCTATATTCAATGAAGAAATGTTAAAGTTGGAAAATGAAGAAATTATAAAATTGGAAGCTATTGATAAAATAGAACATGAAGGAATCACTATTATTTTGACTGAAAAGTTGAAGATTAAATTGGATTCTTTAGAGAAATCAATAAGTAAAACTGCTGGTTTACAAAAGAATTTATATGCATGTATAAACTGTAGGGTAATTTTACGACGTAATTTGCATGTGGAAAAAGGTTTAGTAAATGGGGCAATGGGTAAAATTGTTGATTTTGTTAATTATGTAAATAGAGATGGTATAGAATTTTTGAAAATCAAATTTGATGAAATTGAAGAAGTACAACAATTTAGTAATTGTTCAGCTCGGTTTTTGCTTGTAAAAGATTTGTATGTTCACAGAAAACAGTTTCCTATTTCTTTGGCGTCAGCGATGACCATTCATAAATCTCAAGGTTTAAGTGTAGATAGTGCTTTAGTGAATATTGGACGTACTGTGTTTAAAGAGGGTATGGCATATGTTGCTTTGTCTCAAGTGAGAACTTTATCTGGATTGTACTTGATTGATTTTGATGAGACAAAGATTAGTGCAGGCGCAAGTTGTGTGAAAGAGTATAATAGGTTAAGAAGAGACTATGCACCCAATCTAGGTCAATATCAAGTATTTGAAAATCGTGTGGTAGGTAGGAAAAGAAGATTTGATAATATCTGGAGTGAAGCTGTAGAGAAAGAAAAGAAAACAAGATGAAGTTGTGATTGGAGGTAAAAAGAAAAAGGACAGTGTTGAAGAGAATGTTGGTTATCAGTTTGAAAATAGTTCTGGTGTCAACTGCTATGCTAATGTAGTTATTATTGTTGGGTTTTTTGTTGAAAGTTTGCAACAACAAATTGTTGAAAATCGGGAAAAAAGATTCTGTTCGTTGTTGTATTCTGTTTATGAGAAATGTAGCAGTGATAAAAGTGAAATAGAAAGTGTTTCTGATATTTGAAAAGTTTTGTTCTATTTACGCAGAATATTCAGCAAGATTGTCAGGAATTTCTAATGTATATGCTTGTTGTATTGGAAGATGAAGGTATAGATATTGAATACCTTTTTGGTCTTTCTTATAAATGCCAACATGACTGTAAAAATTGTTTGTTTACATGTAGCAGTAACATTGACAGTGAAAGATTCATATATTTGACTTTACCTGACTGTCAATAAGTGTCTTTTAACATTCTATTTAGAGACGCAAGTTAAAACATGGAGTGCATCCAATGTAAATCAGAAATGTCATCAACATTATTTATACAAAGATATGGACAGTATGCAATTTTAATGCTGCAACGTTGTAGAGCTGATGGAAGAAAATTGGAAACTTTAATTAAAAATGTTGTAGCTGCTCAAGTATCAATATCAGGAAGAACTTTTGTAGCTGTTGCTATTATTTTTCATGATGGACTTTCTACAACATCTGGACATTACACTGTTTATTTAAAATGTCTGAACAGTTGGATACATTGTAACGATTGTGAAATCATTTTTAAACAATGTTTGCCTAAAGAGTTACCAAATTCTTACCTAATATTTTTAAAGCCAAAATTTTAAAAACAAAATTTGGCCTTTCAGGATAACTGCTGTTAAGGTAGGTTGCACTGGTGTTGTAGAGTACTTTGTAAGTGAGAGTGAGGATCTTAAATGTGATCCTCTTGTCGACGTGGAGCCAGTGTAGGTGTCTCAGGTGGTGGGGGATGTGGCTGCGGCAGGGGACATTGATGATCAGTCGGGCAGAGGTGTTCTGGAGTCATTGCACTTGTAGGTCTTTGTCCGAGTTGAGATTTAGAGAGTTGATTCTTATGCAGTTGGTTACGTCTTTCGGTGGTGTGTGGCTCCTTGGTGAGGGAGAAGGTGAGTTGAGTGTCGTTGCCTTAGAATATAATGTTTAGGTTGTGATGGTGGACCACTTGTGTAAGGGTGCCATGTAGATGTTGAATAGCGTCAAGTTAAGGGATGAGCCCTGGGGGACGTTGCAAATTATGTCGTGGTTTTCGATCTGAAAGGTGGGAGTCAGATGCTAAGGATTACTATTGAGGAACTTCTTTACTAAGAATTTGAGATATACTTTTTGGCCATGTGGAAAAGTATATAAAACTATTAAGAACTATTTGTTGTATATTTTCTCAGCATATATTTAAAAGTAACTTTGTTTACAGTGTAGGAAAATTAATGATGGTGTTTTGGTATTTTAAGATTCTTAGAGATATCTCATATTTACGTGAGAAATTGTTGTTAGAAAAAAACATTTAACAAATGTTTTATTTCAATGTTTTCGATTCTTATTGAGAATGTTTAAAGGTGTTTTTTTAAGATAATTTTATTGATTGTCTTTTTTTGCCCGCTGTTATGTGATGAGTACTGTTGAAGTCACTATTTCTAGTGAAATTCATTATATTCTGAGAACAGCAAAAGAGACAAATGAAATGTTTTACAAATTATTTGGTGTTGTAAAGGATATATTGTAACTGTTTATTTTTTGTCTTCTACAGATGCTAATTTTATAATATATATTTTTATTAATATTTATTATGTTTAAGGTAAGTATAAATAACTGATAAGAATGGCCAATGGAGTGTGCTTCTACAGAGGTGAAATAACAAAACATGGATGGAGTACATAAGTGTTCAAAGATGGTTTATATCTTTTGTATACATTTGAAAAACTCAAAATATAAATATATTGAGTGTACCAGTATTCTTTGCATTTTAATACAACACATCTGCTATTTTGGACCAGGTAAGGTAATTAGACATATTATACTTTTTTTAGTACTGCATTTTATAATAACAGCCTGGGTTTTTTTCTATAGTGATAAGGAGTGACTTGCTTGATAATTTACGAAACTTTAAAAAGTGAACATTCATATAAAAATGTATATTTATATAATGTTATAAAGTAGTTGACAATGGTATTTGTATAATATTTTTTAAAGGGAAATTAGTCGATAAAGCTAGTTTTGTGTTCTGTATTAGGAAAAATGATTAAAAAAAAGTGTTTATGATTTTGTACAAGGATATACAATATAAGGAATTCACTATGGAAAATCAACAAAACAATATGGAAGAAGATTTCGAAATGAATTGCAGTGTCGTAGAATAGCTGAACATACCTTTTACGAGCAGTAACATTGAAGAGGAAGACATGAATGCTGGAGATATCGGCAGTGATTTTCTAGATGAAACCTTGGATGTTGCTTTTGTGGAAGCATTAGATGACATTTAGATTCATCAGATGACTTTTGAAATTGATAACCAGGAAAATGAAATACCTGATGAAATTATTTTGGAAGCTCTATTAAATTATGAGATGTTACAAGAATAAATGTATTATTATAAAATAATAATGGTTTGAGACACTCTGCTTGTAGAATTGTAATCATTCAGCTACTTCCCAAGTACTCATGGTGCAAAGTGGGCATTAGGGTATGGACTGCTTCAAACCCTTATAGACTATGTATATATTTTTCTATGCACTGGCAAACTTGTCTTTTATAGTTTTATTCCCATGTCTGTATCATTAGACTTTCACCAAATACTCTCACACTACTGTTTCAATGTTGTAGTGAGTTATTCCGCAGTATGTGCTTATCTATACAATGTTCTAAAAATGAACCTCTTATACATTCAACGACACACTCTCCTTGCAGAATTATAATAATTTAGCCAGTAACTAATTAGTCATGGTGCAAAGTGGGCCGGGGGGCATGGACTGCTTCAAACGCCTATAGACGCAGGGGCATATTTATGAGTTCTGGCGCATCTCTGCATATCAGCAGCAGGGATGCGCCAGAACAAATGTGTCATGCAAAACTACCCTTGCGTCACGGCAGATGCGCCTCATTTACAATGTGGCGCGCCGTGGCGCAAGGGTAGGCAGATGCGTGATGCATCTCGTGACGGGTGGCGCTTCGCTGGAGTCGCGTCGCAAGTGCGACACAACTCCAGCAATGCTCAGGGCCACCCAATACTTAACATGTTGCGTCAGTCCTTACGCCTGCTTCAAGCAGGAGTAAGGAATTGACGTAGGAGCGTCGCGGAAGTGCCTGCGTGAAATCCTGTAGATTTCACACAGGCACTTTTGCGAGGCGCACAGGTGCCGGAACGCCCACCGTGCGTGGGAACGCCCCCATTGTGGCGCTGGGCTTTATACCGTGACGCATCTCCCTAGATGCGTCACGTTGTAAATGCCTCGCAGGGATGCGCCACGTTTGCGCTGCTGTTGCGTCACGCAAGGCGGCGTAAACGTGGCGCAAGGGCTTTGTAAATCTGCCCCTATGCGTGTACTGTTCTATGCACCAGCAAACTTGTGTTTTGTACCTTGTATTGCCCAGTCTGTATCCTTATACTTCCAGCACGCTCTCTGTGATTGCCGATTCATTTTTATACTGAGCTATTCAGTAGAATGTCCTTATCTATTTACTGTGCAAAAAATGAAGCTCTTATAGATTCACTCATACACTCTCCTTGCAAAACTGTTATCATGCAGTCAGTACCCAAGTAATTATGGAGCAAAGTTGGTCTTTGGTCATGCACTGTTTTATACCCCTACAGACTATGCTTGCAGTGTTCTATGCACCTGAAAACTTGTATTTTATACCTTCAATTTCCCCAGTCTGTATCTTTACACTTCCAGCAAACAATCTGTGATTGCTTATTCAGTATTGTACTGAGCTATTCAGTAGAATGTGCTTATCTATGCACTGTGCTAGAAATAAAGCTCTTATAAATTCAGTCATACACTCTCCTTGCAGAACTGTAATCATGCAGTCAGTACCCAAGTAATTTTATTATTTTAGTGAGTCATGCAGCAGTATGTTCTTATGTATGCACTGTTCTAAAAGTAAACATGCTATATATTCAGCCAGACAGTCTTCTTGTAGAACTGTAAGCATTCAGTTGGTTCCCAAGTACTCATGCACCAAAGTAGGCCTTAGGGCATAAACTGCTTCAAATCCCTATAGACTATGCATCCACTGTTCTCTACACCGGCAAACTTGCCTTTTATACCTTCAATTCCCCAGTCTGTATTGTTACAGTTTCATCAAACACTCTCACACTACTGTTTCAGTATTGAAATGAATCATAGAAGAGTATGTGCTTATCTATACATTGTTCTAAAAGTGAAGCTGCTATACATTGAGGCAGACACTCTCCTTGCTGAATTGTAATCATTCAGCTAGTAGTCAAGTACTCATGGTGCAAAGTGGGCATTAGGGCATGGAGTGCTTTAAATTCCTATAGACAATACATGCACTGTTCTAAGCACCTGCGAATTTGCCTTTTATAAGTTCATTTCCCCAGTCTCTATCCTTACAGTTCCACTAAACACTCTGTCACTCCTGTTATAGTTTTGTAGTGACTTATTGATCAGTGTGTAGTAATCCATTCAGTACATTAAAACACTAATCAACAGATGTACAATAAGTAGTACATTCCTAGAGATATGCCAGTTATTGTGCACTGTGACATCAGCACTATGGATGCACCATATTTACAATGTGGTGTACTATGGGGTAAAAACGACAGAGATATGTGGTGTATTTGTGTTGTGAAGGTGGTGCATTGCTTGACTTGTGTTGCAAGCGCAACACAGCTCCAGCAAAGCTCTTGGGGCCGTACGCTCATAATTTTTTGTCAATCCTGACACCTGCTTTAAGCAGTTGCAAGGTTTTGACGCAGCATAAGCCGAAAAGTGACTAAATGAAATCTTATAGACTTCTCTAAGTCACTTTTAGGAGGCGTTCAAGCACCAGAACACTCCCCCCCTGCGCAGGAAAGCCTCCTTCTGGCGCAGGGTTTTACAATGTCAGATAATGTCTGTAGGAGAGTAGGGTCTGCTATCCTATGGTCACCCCAAATTTTTGCTTTTTGCTTCACTGGTTTATGACTTAATGTGGCTGTGGGCCTGCTAATCAGTCCCACAGCCTGCTGTTCTCTCTCTAAATTGTTACCCATGCACTTTAGGTGCATAACGAAATTGGAACTGGTTCCCCTTATTGGCCCCTGTAACAGTGTACCCAGGTACCCAGGGCATAGGTGCTTCCAAGGCCTACCAGGGGCTGCAGCACGTATTGTGCCACCCCTGGCCTGGCCTCCATATTTGACACAACTGGCTGATCACTCAGCTGGGGTAAGTCGGTGTAACCACCCCTTACTTAGGTGTAGTAAGCCTATACCTAACCTAAAATGGACACATATATTCCTATCAGCCACTCCTATGGAAGGCCTCATCAATCCTGGAGGCAGAGTGCTTGGAAATATGTGAGATGGTGCTCTGGCATGAGCTGAGCCTGTCTGCAGCTTTCGGAACCATGTCCTTTAGCTGTTTCATGATACTGCCATACCATATACTCTTAAGTGCATTATAATCCTCGCGGTTAAATGCTATCTTAGGTTTGGCTTTATCAAAACATGTTGAGTAAGGTGTCATACGAATTGGAATACTACCCCCTTGCCAATTCTGGCGACGGGGGTAGCATTCCACCCTTCTAGAGGGACACGACATGTACCTAACCTGAACCCCGGTTAAAGTTAAACAGAGCCTCAGAATCACAAAATGGATGCTGCCACCACAGACACAAGTCTGACCTCCTGTTGCTGGGAGTCCTTCCAGTGAGGGCAGCTTGGACAAAGGGTTTCCTGCCTTGGGAGGTGCTAGCACCACCCCAGACAGGATTTTGTGTATTGGGTAGGACAGGGCTGAATAGAATTAGACATGCCTGGGGCACACAAGGTGTCCCCGTGCATAGGCCAGTTCAAACCGGTGCTGGGGCCTTCCAGCCCCAGTCCTGGTGCGAACTGGACAAAGGAAAGGGGGTGTAACCACTCCCCTTCCTGGTCCCACCCAGAGGAGGGACCTAGTAGGTGATCCGGCCCCCCAGATTCGAATAAGTGTGGGAGCTGTGTCCTGAGACTTCAGATCATCCTGAATCAATTTGAAACTAAGAAGACTACTGGACTTCGACAATCTGCTGCACAGAAGACTGAAGAGCATCTCCCTTGTGGCCTAGGAGTGGCCACCCTGTGAACACAGGCACCATCCAGCAACTCGACGTCTAATTTGCTGCCGCCTCCCGCCGGAGCCCGAGCCCAGAGCCTGACAAGACCCAGACTCCCAGGCTTCTAACAGCTCGATCAACAGTTCCTGCAAAGAAGGGACCTGTGGAGGCACCGAGAGATGTGGGACCGGTCCTCTTGGAAGAACACCGAGAAGCTGACTGCGCAGCATCAGAGGCACCCTCGACGCTGTGCTTTGGGGTTTGAGAAGCCTCAAACTCGAGCAGCCCTTGCACCGAAGATCAGCCCCCCAGCATCTCCACGATCTGCGTGGGGCCCTTTTGCACTGTGCCACTCGACGCGCCATCCCCGCCACTTGCCACGTGGCTAGCGGCCATCTTGGTGATGAAAACGACAAACTACACCGCTGGTCTGGTTGCTCCAGACTGGCCCCTGCTCCCCTGAAAAGGAGCACCCGCTCTGACCTTGCTGGTCCGAGTGAGAAGCTTGAATCACTTCCTGCATGGCTTGCTTTAGCCAAGGCCTGTTTGATCCAATCAAGTTGCTGACACCGCCATCAGCGAGAGCCTACGTGGGACAGCTCGTAATCGACTCCTGGACGTCCTTGACCTCTTCGTGTCCACGTGGCTGCAGAGACAATCATCACGACATCGCCTGTTTGCACCCGACATTGCCTGGTTCCTTCCTGGTTCCACGGTAGTCACTGGCTAGTGACTTTTATCATTGTCCCCTCTGCTTTTAGGTCTTCACCTCTTCAGATCCACCCTTGGATCCACCGGAACTCTTCACCTCGAGCCGCCTGCAGCATCTTCAGCTCCAAGCACCATCGACCTGCGTGACAAAACCCGACACTACTTCGACCCTGTGCACCCGCTTCCTGTGGGTGAGGTAACTCAGCAACGCCGGTGTTCCCACACTGGTACACACCTCTAGTGTCTGTGTCTAAAGTTTCCTCCTTCTAGGTCACTCGGAAGGTTCCTTAATAACTAACTTTGTAACTTTTACGCACCATTGACATTGCATTGGTACATGCGTGCACTTTCCGCACTGCACCCGAGTCCCGCAGGCCTTTCCCAACTTCATCACTGCTAGTCTCGAATAGCTCCAGCGATTCCCCAGGACCTAGGCCTCTTCACTTTCCCCATAGTGGTTCTTATACCACTATTTTAGTATATGGTTTAGGTGGCCCCTAGGGCTCATCCATAATTGTGCAACTTTTGTATATTTAAACTGCGTTTTGTTTTAACGCATTTGCTTCTGTGCTCATAAAGAGTATAGGGGATATTTGTAGAAATAAATCTATATATATTTTCAATATATATCTGTGTGGTGTCATTTCATTTGGTATTCAAGGGAGTGTGTATGGTAAAACAGCTTGCTTCACATGCCTTTACAGAGTTTAGCCTAAGACTGCTTAGTCCATGCTACCCCTAGGATAGCTTGTCTATAAGGTTGACTTTACAACCTGCACCATAAGGGTTGCTTGGCATGGTACAAGGTGATCACTAGAACTAGTGAGCATCATATACCAGGCCAGCTTCTCACATTGGTGAGCAGCGGATTGGGATTTGAGCTTGCTGTTGTTTTACCATTACAATCTTTGAGAGTATCATTTGAAAGATCATACAGGTACCTGATAGGTACACTAAAACAAGACTAGTATACTTAAGTTCTACTGAACTTAGTTGTTGTAGAGGATAGGGAGTAGCACACCCTGACTACAACTACTAGATAGGTTCTGTAGGAAAACACCAGTGTAGGTAGATTGCAACACATCCACCACAATAGAGCAATGTCTGGAGCAGAGGGATCCATTGGACCTATCTCTGTTGAGAGTGACCCTCAAAGGGCACCATCCAAATTTGCTATCTTTCCTTTTAAGGAACTGAGGCAGCTGTGTTCCATGAGAGGAATCAAAACAGGTCCTACTCCTACAGCAGGACACCTCAGAGAGCTTTTAGACCAGTCTGAAGCTCTAAAGAACTCCAAACCAGGCCCCTCAGGGACTGGTGATGGAGGTTCTCCTTCTGAAGAAGAAAACACTGATGCCCCTACCCCTGTTATCCACATAGATGAGGAAGACCAGGCCACTGGAGATACTCAGCCAGAGGATGAGGAAGAAGAGGAGGAGGAGGAAGAAAGTGGGTCTGATGATGAGAGAAATAGCCAGGTGTTAGTCAGCAGGCTTAATCAGGCTAACTTAAGCTTATTTGGGACTGAACATGGGTCCAACCCATTCAGACCCCCAAATGGACTTAACCAGGAGCCCAGGAGAAGGAGGAATCACTCAGGTGAATCCAATTACTTCCATGCTTCTAGAGGTTTTCATGGTAACTCCAGAAGGGAGTTGACTAGCCCTCAGAGAAGGGAACATGAGGCCAAAATGAGAGAGGCTGAACTTAGGATCCAGAAGCAAGAATTAGAAGTTACCCTGGCCAAAGAGAAACTTGCTAGAGCAAGGCAGCCTAGAGAGAGTGGATTAGGATCCACTGGTGGCAGCAATATCCCTAAGGATAAAGACAGGTCCTATGACAATAGAAACCTGAGTAAGATTGTGCCCCCCTACAAAGTTGGGGATGATATCCACAAATGGATGACTGCACTTGAGAGAGCCTGCAAAGTACAGCAGGTCCCTCAGGATCAGTGGGCAGCAATCTTGTGGCTCTCCTTTGAAGGTAGAGGCCGAGACAGACTCCTCACAGTTAGTGATGGGGATTCTAGAAACTACCTGGTCCTGAAGAGTGCTCTGATTGATGGGTTAGGCTTAACCACTGAACAGTACAGGTTAATGTTCAGAGATACCCAGAAGACACAGACTCAGGACTGGTCTGAATTTGTTGAATGTGCCACTAAGGCTCTGGAGGGCTGGTTGCTGGGAAGTAAGGTTACAGACTATGAAGGATTGTATAATTTGCTTATGAGAGAACAGATTTTAAATAACTGTCAGAACCAGCAGTTGCATCAACATTTGGTTGACTCAGATCTAACCTCTCCCCAAGAATTGGGAAAGAGGGCAGACAAATGGGTTAGAACCAGAGTTAAGCAAAAGAACCAGAACCAGAACCAGGGTGGTGACCAAAAGAAAACAGACCAGAAGGGTGGGGAGCAGAAAGCTAAAGACCAGAAGTCTTCAACAGGGCCCCAAACTAATACTGAGTGTGGGTCCCAAACTTCCAAGAAGAAGAAGAAAGAAGGTCAAAGAAAACCCTGGTGTAGCTTTTGCAAAAACACCACTCACTGGACAAGTGATTGTAAAAAAGGTGGAGCCCCCAACACTGCAGCCCCTAAGGCACCTGCACCCACTAGTACAGTTGGCAGTGTTGGTCCACAGACTAAGGGGGTAGTGGGTATCACCTTGGGAACTGATGGAGATTCTGGCCTAGTCAGAACTCCTACACAGGCTGTTCTGATCTGTGATGGGGAAATTGATTTCTCCCCTACTGTCAGTCCCAATAATTTGGGCAAGTACAGACAGACACCTTTGATTAACGAAAAAGTGGCTCAAGCTTACAGGGACACATGTGCCAATGTCACTATGGTGACGCCTAGCTTTGTGGACCCTGGACAGTACATACCAGGTGATAATTACCTGGTGACCAATGCCAGCAATGTCACTACTACACATAGTGTGTCAATTGTTAACTTTTCCTGGGGAGGGGTAACTGGCCTAAAAAGAGTTGTGGTTAGTGCTGATCTCCCAGTAGAATGTTTGTTGGGCAATGACCTGGAGAGCTCTCTATGGTCAGAAGTTGAGTACAGGACTCATGCAGAGATGTTAGGGATATCATCACATGTCCTTGCTGTGACCAGGTCACGGGCCAAAAAGTGCCTCTCTGAACCTCAGGTCTTGGATCCTGGAACAATGGACCAAGTACCTCCCAAGACAAGGAACAGGAGGGTAAAGGCTTTGCCTTCCCAAATGCCTACAAGTGAGGATCAGTCTTCACAGGAAGATGATTCTGAGACCCCTGAAGGAACTGTCCCTATTGAACTTGAACCTGATCAGGTTGAGTTTCTGGGGACAGGGGGGGACCTTCTAGGGCAGACTTGGGGCAGGCTCAGTTATCCTGTCCTTCTCTTGAACCCCTCAGACAGCAGGCTGCTGCTGAGGCTGCTGGGAATGCTCAAGGTACCCATAACGTTTATTGGGATGATGGGCTCCTTTATTCAGAGGGTAGAGATCCCAAGCCTAGTACAACCAGGAGGTTGGTCATACCTCTGCAATTTAGGGGCTTCCTTCTTACCTTGGCACACGATATTCCCTTAGCAGGACACCTAGGCCAGAACAAAACATGGGACAGACTTGTCTGTCACTTTCACTGGCCTCACATGTCAGAAGATACAAAGGAGTTTTGTCGCTCCTGTGTAACCTGCCAAGCAAGTGGCAAAGCAGGTGGTACCACAAAGGCCCCCCTAATACCACTACCTGTGGTGGGGGTGCCCTTTGAAAGAGTGGGGATTGACATTGTTGGTCCAATGGATCCCCCTATAGCATTTCTGGGCACAGATTCATACTGGTGGTGGTGGACCATGCCACCAGGTACCCAGAGGCAATTCAACTTAGGACCACAACAGCTCCTGTTGTGGCCAGGGCCTTACTTGGAGTTTTCTCCAGAGTGGGGTTTCCTAAGGAGGTAGTATCTGATAGAGGTGCATACTTCATGTCAGGATACTTTACAGCTATGTGGAAGGAATGTGGTGTCAACTACAAATTCACCACTCCCTATCATCCACAATGCAATGGGCTTGTTGAAAGATTTAACAAGACCCTGAAGGGCATGATCAAAGGATTACCTGAAAAGCTCAGGCGAAGATGGGATATCCTTCCGTCCTGCCTTCTGTTTGCTTACAGAGAGGTCCCACGAAAGGGGGTTGGCTTCAGCCCTTTGAATGGTTGTTTGGGCACCCTGTAAGAGGACCCCTATGTCTGGTGAGGGAAGGATGGGAGCTACCTCTCAAAAAGCCCAAGCAAGACATAGTGGACTATGTACTTGGTCTCTGCTCCAGGATGGCTGAATATATGGAGAAGGCATCCAACAACCTTGAGGCTAGCCAGGAATTACAGAAAGCCTGGCATGACCAAAAGGCTGTCCTGACTGAGTACCAGCCTGGACAGAAGGTATGGGTGTTGGAGCCAGTGGCCCCAGCAGCACTCCAAGACAAATGGTCTGGACCCCATACAATCCTTGAAAAGAGGGGAGAGGTTACCTACTTGGTGGACCTAGGAACTCCCAGGAGCCCCCACAGGGTGTTCCATGTTAACAGGCTGAAAGCATATGTTGACAGGAGAGACATGGGCTTGCTCATGGCTACAGACGAGGGGCAGGAGGAAGAGAGTGACCCTCTCCCAGACCTGCTGACTCAGAATCCTGAGGATGGCTCAGTTGATGGTATGGCCTTAGATGACAGCCTCACTGAACATCAGCAACATGACTGTAGACAGGTTTTGCAGTCATATCGACATATTATCTCCCTGACACCCAGTCAGACTAGCTGGTGTACCCATGTGGTGGACACTGGTGATAGTCTTCCTGTAAAGAACAAAATTTACAGGCAGCCTGACCATGTCAGAGACTGTATCAAGGCTGAGGTGCAAAAGATGCTGGAATTAGGTGTCATTGAGCCTTCAGAGAGCCCCTGGGCTAGCCCAGTGGCTCTGGTCGCCAAACCTCACACCAAAGATGGAAAGAGAGAGATGAAGTTCTGTGTGGATTACAGAGGACTCAATGGTGTCACCAGGACAGATGCACACCCTATTCCAATAGCAGATGAGCTCATAGACAAATTGGCTTCTGCCAAGTATTTGAGCACATTTGACTTGACAGCTGGCTACTGGCAAATCAGGTTAGCTGAGGAGTCTAAAGCCAAGACAGCATTTTCTACCCCCAGTTTGTGGTGATGCCCTTTGGTTTGAAAAATGCACCTGCCACCTTCCAAAGGTTGGTGAATCAAGTCCTTACTGGGTTGGATGACTTTTGTACAGCATATCTGGACGATATTGCTGTCTTTAGCTCCACCTGGGAGGATCACCTGGTCCACCTGAAGGAAGTGCTAGAAGCTCTGCAAAAGGCAGGCCTCACTATCAAGGCAACCAAGTGCCAGATAGGGCAGAGTAAGGTTGTGTACTTGGGCCACCTTGTGGGTGGAGGCCAAGTTCAACCACTGGAGAGTAAGATTCAGACCATAAAGGACTGGACCCCTCCAACTACCCAGACTCAGGTCAGAGCTTTCTTGGGCCTGACTGGGTACTACAGGAAGTTTGTTAAGAGCTATGGGTCCATTGTGACTCCCCTTAATGATCTGACATCCAAGAAGATGCCCAAAAAGGTTCAGTGGACAGTAAGCTGTCAAAAGGCATTTGATGACCTGAAGAAGGCCATATGCTCTGCGCCTATCCTGAAGAGTCCTGACTACTCAAGAGAGTTTATTGTCCAAACAGATGCTTCTGAGTTGAGAGTGGGAGCTGTGCTTTCACAACTTAATGTAGATGGTCAAGACCAGCCCATTGCTTTCATTAGCAGAAGGCTGACCCCCAGAGAGAAACGTTGGTCAGCCATTGAGAGGGAGGCCTTTGCTGTGGTGTGGGCGCTGAAGAAGTTGAGACCATACTTGTTTGGCACTCACTTCAAGATTCAGACCGACCATAAGCCCCTCTTATGGCTTAATCAGATGAAGGGTGAAAACCCCAAACTGCTCAGGTGGTCAATTTCCCTACAGGGGATGGACTTTACAGTGGAGCACCGCCCAGGGACTGACCATGGTAATGCAGATGGTCTCTCCAGGTACTTCCACTTAGAACATGAAGACACAACTGGTCAAGGTTAGTCTAATGTCCCTGCGTTTGGGGGGGGGTTGTGTAGGAGAGTAGGGTCTGCTATCCTATGGTCACCCCAAATTTTTGCTTTTTGCTTCACTGGTTTATGACTTAATGTGGGTGTGGGCCTGCTAATCAGACCCACACCCTGCTGTTCTCTCTCTAAATTGTTACCCATGCACTTTAGGTGCATAACGAAATTGGCACTGGTTCACCTTATTGGCCCCTGTGACAGTGTACCCAGGTACCCAGGGCATAGGTGATTCCAAGGCCTACCAGGGGCTGCAGGACGTATTTTGCCACCACTGGCCTGGCCTCCATATTTGACACAACTGGCTGATCACTCAGCTGGGGTAAGTCGGTATAACCACCCCTTACTTAGGTCTAGTATGCCTATACCTAACCTAAAATGGACACATATATTCCTATCAGCCACTCCTATGGAAGGCCTCATCAATCCTGGAGGCAGAGTGCTTGGAAATATGTGAGATGGTGCTCTGGCATGAGCTGAGCCTGTCTGCAGCTTTCGGAACCATGTCCTTTAGCTGTTTCATGATACTGCCATACCATATACTCTTAAGTGCATTATAATCCTCGCGGTTAAATGCTATCTTAGGTTTGGCTTTATCAAAACATGTTGAGTAAGGTGTCATACGAATTGGAATACTACCCCCTTGCCAATTCTGGCGACGGGGGTAGCATTCCACCCTTCTAGAGGGACACGACATGTACCTAACCTGAACCCCGGTTAAAGTTAAACAGAGCCTCAGAATCACAAAATGGATGCTGCCACCACAGACACAAGTCTGACCTCCTGTTGCTGGGAGTCCTTCCAGTGAGGGCAGCTTGGACAAAGGGTTTCCTGCCTTGGGAGGTGCTAGCACCACCCCAGACAGGATTTTGTGTATTGGGTAGGACAGGGCTGAATAGAATTAGACATGCCTGGGGCACACAAGGTGTCCCCGTGCATAGGCCAGTTCAAACCGGTGCTGGGGCCTTCCAGCCCCAGTCCTGGCGTGAACTGGACAAAGTAAAGGGGGTGTAACCACTCCCCTTCCTGGTCCCACCCAGAGGAGGGACCTAGTAGGTGATCCGGCCCCCCAGATTCGAATAAGAGTGGGAGCTGTGTCCTGAGACTTCAGATCATCCTGAATCAACTTGAAACTAAGAAGACGACTGGACTTGGACATTCTGCTGCACAGAAGACTGAAGAGCATCTCCCTTGTGGCCTAGGAGTGGCCACCCTGTGAACACAGGCACCATCCAGCAACTCGACATCTCCTTTGCTGCCGCCTCCCGCCAGAGCCCGAGCCCAGTGCCTGACAAGACCCAGACTCCCATACTTCTCACAGCTCGATCCACAGTCCCTGCAAAGAAGGGACCCATGGAGGCACCGAGAGACGTGGGACCGGACCTCTTGGAAGACCCCCGAGAACCTGACTGTGCAGCATCAGAGGCACCCTCGATGCTTTGTTTTGGGGTTTGAGAAGCCCCAACCTCGAGCAGCCCTTGCACTGAAGATCAGCCCCCCAGCATCTCCACGATCTGCGTGGGGCCCTTTTGCACTGTGCCACTTGACGCGCCATCCCGGCCACTTGCCACGTGGCTAGCGGCCATCTTGGAGATGCACTACACTGCTGGTATGGTTGCTCCAAACTGGTCCCTGCTCCCCTGAAAAGGAGCACCCGCTCTGACCTTGCTGGTCCGAGTGAGAAGCTTGAATCACTTCCTGCGTGGCTTGCTTTAGCCAAGGCCTGTTTGCTCCAATCAAGTTGCCGATACCGCCATCAGCGAGAGCCTACGTGGGACAGCTCGTGATCGACTTCTGGACGTCCTTGACCTCTTCGTGTCCACGTGGCTGCAGAGACAATCTTCACGACATCGCCTGTTTGCACCCGACATTGCCTGGTTCCTTCCTGGTTCCACGGTAGTCACTGGCTAGTGACTTTGAACATTGTCCCCTCTGCTTTCAGGTCTTCACCTCTTCAGATCTACCCTTGGATCCACCGGAAATCTTCACCTCGAGCCGCCTGCAGCATCTTCAGCTCCAAGCACCATCGAAATGCGTGACGAAACCCGACACTACTTCGACCCTGTGCACCCGCTTCCTGTGGGTGAGGTAACTCAGCAACCCCGGTGTTCCCACACTGGTACACACCTCTAGTGTCTGTGTCTAAAGTTTCCTCCTTCTAGGTCACTCGGAAGGTTCCTTAATAACTAACTTTGTAACTTTTACGCACCATTGGCATTGCATTGGTACATGTGTGCACTTTCCGCACTGCACCCGAGTCCCGCGGGCCTTTCCCGACTTCATCACTGCTAGTTTTGAATAGCTCCAGCGATTCCCCAGGCCCTAGGCCTCTTCACTTTCCCCATAGTGGTTCTTATACCACTATTTTAGTATATGGTTTAGGTGGCCCCTAGGGCTCATCCATAATTGTGCAACTTTTGTATATTTAAACTGCGTTTTGTTTTAACGCATTTGCTTCTGTGCTCATAAAGAGTATAGGGGATATTTGTAGAAATAAATCTATATATATTTTCAATATATATCTGTGTGGTGTCATTTCATTTGGTATTCAAGGGAGTGTGTATGGTAAAACAGCTTGCTTCACATGCCTTTACAGAGTTTAGCCTAAGACTGCTTAGTCCATGCTACCCCTAGGATAGCTTGTCTATAAGGTTGACTTTACAACCTGCACCATAAGGGTTGCTTGGCATGGTACAAGGTGATCACTAGAACTAGTGAGCATCATATACCAGGCCAGCTTCTCACATTGGTGAGCAGCGGATTGGGATTTGAGCTTGCTGTTGTTTTACCATTACAATCTTTGAGAGTATCATTTGAAAGATCATACAGGTACCTGATAGGTACACTAAAACAAGACTAGTATACTTAAGTTCTACTGAACTTAGTTGTTGTAGAGGATAGGGAGTAGCACACAATAGAGCAATGTCTGGAGCAGAGGGATCCATTGGACCTATCTCTGTTGAGAGTGACCCTCCAAGGGCACCATCCAAATTTGCTATCTTTCCTTTTAAGGAACTGAGGCAGCTGTGTTCCATGAGAGGAATCAAAACAGGTCCTACTCCTACAGCAGGACACCTCAGAGAGCTTTTAGACCAGTCTGAAGCTCTAAAGAACTCCAAACCAGGCCCCTCAGGGACTGGTGATGGAGGTTCTCCTTCTGAAGAAGAAAACACTGATGCCCCTACCCCTGTTATCCACATAGATGAGGAAGACCAGGCCACTGGAGATACTCAGCCAGAGGATGAGGAAGAAGAGGAGGAGGAGGAAGAAAGTGGGTCTGATGATGAGAGAAATAGCCAGGTGTTAGTCAGCAGGCTTAACCAGGCTAACTTAAGCTTATTTGGGACTGAACATGGGTCCAACCCATTCAGACCCCCAAATGGACTTAACCAGGAGCCCAGGAGAAGGAGGAATCACTCAGGTGAATCCAATTACTTCCATGCTTCTAGAGGTTCTCATGGTAACTCCAGAAGGGAGTTGACTAGCCCTCAGAGAAGGGAACATGAGGCCAAAATGAGAGAGGCTGAACTTAGGATCCAGAAGCAAGAATTAGAAGTTACCCTGGCCAAAGAGAAACTTGCTAGAGCAAGGCAGCCTAGAGAGAGTGGATTAGGATCCACTGGTGGCAGCAATATCCCTAAGGATAAAGACAGGTCCTATGACAATAGAAACCTGAGTAAGATTGTGCCCCCCTACAAAGTTGGGGATGATATCCACAAATGGATGACTGCACTTGAGAGAGCCTGCAAAGTACAGCAGGTCCCTCAGGATCAGTGGGCAGCAATCTTGTGGCTCTCCTTTGAAGGTAGAGGCCGAGACAGACTCCTCACAGTTAGTGATGGGGATTCTAGAAACTACCTGGTCCTGAAGAGTGCTCTGATTGATGGGTTAGGCTTAACCACTGAACAGTACAGGTTAATGTTCAGAGATACCCAGAAGACACAGACTCAGGACTGGTCTGAATTTGTTGAATGTGCCACTAAGGCTCTGGAGGGTTGGTTGCTGGGAAGTAAGGTTACAGACTATGAAGGATTGTATAATTTGCTTATGAGAGAACAGATTTTAAATAACTGTCAGAACCAGCAGTTGCATCAACATTTGGTTGACTCAGATCTAACCTCTCCCCAAGAATTGGGAAAGAGGGCAGACAAATGGGTTAGAACCAGAGTTAAGCAAAAGAACCAGAACCAGAACCAGGGTGGTGACCAAAAGAAAACAGACCAGAAGGGTGGGGAGCAGAAAGCTAAAGACCAGAAGTCTTCAACAGGGCCCCAAACTAATACTGAGTGTGGGTCCCAAACTTCCAAGAAGAAGAAGAAAGAAGGTCAAAGAAAACCCTGGTGTAGCTTTTGCAAAAACACCACTCACTGGACAAGTGATTGTAAAAAAGGTGGAGCCCCCAACACTGCAGCCCCTAAGGCACCTGCACCCACTAGTACAGTTGGCAGTGTTGGTCCACAGACTAAGGGGGTAGTGGGTATCACCTTGGGAACTGATGGAGATTCTGGCCTAGTCAGAACTCCTACACAGGCTGTTCTGATCTGTGATGGGGAAATTGATTTCTCCCCTACTGTCAGTCCCAATAATTTGGGCAAGTACAGACAGACACCTTTGATTAACGAAAAAGTGGCTCAAGCTTACAGGGACACATGTGCCAATGTCACTATGGTGACGCCTAGCTTTGTGGACCCTGGACAGTACATACCAGGTGATAATTACCTGGTGACCAATGCCAGCAATGTCACTACTACACATAGTGTGTCAATTGTTAACTTTTCCTGGGGAGGGGTAACTGGCCTAAAAAGAGTTGTGGTTAGTGCTGATCTCCCAGTAGAATGTTTGTTGGGCAATGACCTGGAGAGCTCTCTATGGTCAGAAGTTGAGTACAGGACTCATGCAGAGATGTTAGGGATATCATCACATGTCCTTGCTGTGACCAGGTCACGGGCCAAAAAGTGCCTCTCTGAACCTCAGGTCTTGGATCCTGGAACAATGGACCAAGTACCTCCCAAGACAAGGAACAGGAGGGTAAAGGCTTTGCCTTCCCAAATGCCTACAAGTGAGGATCAGTCTTCACAGGAAGATGATTCTGAGACCCCTGAAGGAACTGTCCCTATTGAACTTGAACCTGATCAGGTTGAGTTTCTGGGGACAGGGGGGACCTTCTAGGGCAGACTTGGGGCAGGCTCAGTTATCCTGTCCTTCTCTTGAACCCCTCAGACAGCAGGCTGCTGCTGAGGCTGCTGGGAATGCTCAAGGTACCCATAACGTTTATTGGGATGATGGGCTCCTTTATTCAGAGGGTAGAGATCCCAAGCCTAGTACAACCAGGAGGTTGGTCATACCTCTGCAATTTAGGGGCTTCCTTCTTACCTTGGCACACGATATTCCCTTAGCAGGACACCTAGGCCAGAACAAAACATGGGACAGACTTGTCTGTCACTTTCACTGGCCTCACATGTCAGAAGATACAAAGGAGTTTTGTCGCTCCTGTGTAACCTGCCAAGCAAGTGGCAAAGCAGGTGGTACCACAAAGGCCCCCCTAATACCACTACCTGTGGTGGGGGTGCCCTTTGAAAGAGTGGGGATTGACATTGTTGGTCCAATGGATCCCCCTATAGCATCTGGGCACAGATTCATACTGGTGGTGGTGGACCATGCCACCAGGTACCCAGAGGCAATTCAACTTAGGACCACAACAGCTCCTGTTGTGGCCAGGGCCTTACTTGGAGTTTTCTCCAGAGTGGGGTTTCCTAAGGAGGTAGTATCTGATAGAGGTGCAAACTTCATGTCAGGATACTTTACAGCTATGTGGAAGGAATGTGGTGTCAACTACAAATTCACCACTCCCTATCATCCACAATGCAATGGGCTTGTTGAAAGATTTAACAAGACCCTGAAGGGCATGATCAAAGGATTACCTGAAAAGCTCAGGCGAAGATGGGATATCCTTCCGTCCTGCCTTCTGTTTGCTTACAGAGAGGTCCCACGAAAGGGGGTTGGCTTCAGCCCTTTGAATGGTTGTTTGGGCACCCTGTAAGAGGACCCCTATGTCTGGTGAGGGAAGGATGGGAGCTACCTCTCAAAAAGCCCAAGCAAGACATAGTGGACTATGTACTTGGTCTCTGCTCCAGGATGGCTGAATATATGGAGAAGGCATCCAACAACCTTGAGGCTAGCCAGGAATTACAGAAAGCCTGGCATGACCAAAAGGCTGTCCTGACTGAGTACCAGCCTGGACAGAAGGTATGGGTGTTGGAGTCAGTGGCCCCAGCAGCACTCCAAGACAAATGGTCTGGACCCCATACAATCCTTGAAAAGAGGGGAGAGGTTACCTACTTGGTGGACCTAGGAACTCCCAGGAGCCCCCACAGGGTGTTCCATGTTAACAGGCTGAAAGCATATGTTGACAGGAGAGACATGGGCTTGCTCATGGCTACAGACGAGGGGCAGGAGGAAGAGAGTGACCCTCTCCCAGACCTGCTGACTCAGAATCCTGAGGATGGCTCAGTTGATGGTATGGCCTTAGATGACAGCCTCACTGAACATCAGCAACATGACTGTAGACAGGTTTTGCAGTCATATCGACATATTATCTCCCTGACACCCAGTCAGACTAGCTGGTATACCCATGTGGTGGACACTGGTGATAGTCTTCCTGTAAAGAACAAAATTTACAGGCAGCCTGACCATGTCAGAGACTGTATCAAGGCTGAGGTGCAAAAGATGCTGGAATTAGGTGTCATTGAGCCTTCAGAGAGCCCCTGGGCTAGCCCAGTGGCTCTGGTCGCCAAACCTCACACCAAAGATGGAAAGAGAGAGATGAAGTTCTGTGTGGATTACAGAGGACTCAATGGTGTCACCAGGACAGATGCACACCCTATTCCAATAGCAGATGAGCTCATAGACAAATTGGCTTCTGCCAAGTATTTGAGCACATTTGACTTGACAGCTGGCTACTGGCAAATCAGGTTAGCTGAGGAGTCTAAAGCCAAGACAGCATTTTCTACCCCCAGTTTGTGGTGATGCCCTTTGGTTTGAAAAATGCACCTGCCACCTTCCAAAGGTTGGTGAATCAAGTCCTTACTGGGTTGGATGACTTTTGTACAGCATATCTGGACGATATTGCTGTCTTTAGCTCCACCTGGGAGGATCACCTGGTCCACCTGAAGGAAGTGCTAGAAGCTCTGCAAAAGGCAGGCCTCACTATCAAGGCAACCAAGTGCCAGATAGGGCAGAGTAAGGTTGTGTACTTGGGCCACCTTGTGGGTGGAGGCCAAGTTCAACCACTGGAGAGTAAGATTCAGACCATAAAGGACTGGACCCCTCCAACTACCCAGACTCAGGTCAGAGCTTTCTTGGGCCTGACTGGGTACTACAGGAAGTTTGTTAAGAGCTATGGGTCCATTGTGACTCCCCTTAATGATCTGACATCCAAGAAGATGCCCAAAAAGGTTCAGTGGACAGTAAGCTGTCAAAAGGCATTTGATGACCTGAAGAAGGCCATATGCTCTGCGCCTATCCTGAAGAGTCCTGACTACTCAAGAGAGTTTATTGTCCAAACAGATGCTTCTGAGTTGAGAGTGGGAGCTGTGCTTTCACAACTTAATGTAGATGGTCAAGACCAGCCCATTGCTTTCATTAGCAGAAGGCTGACCCCCAGAGAGAAACGTTGGTCAGCCATTGAGAGGGAGGCCTTTGCTGTGGTGTGGGCGCTGAAGAAGTTGAGACCATACTTGTTTGGCACTCACTTCAAGATTCAGACCGACCATAAGCCCCTCTTATGGCTTAATCAGATGAAGGGTGAAAACCCCAAACTGCTCAGGTGGTCAATTTCCCTACAGGGGATGGACTTTACAGTGGAGCACCGCCCAGGGACTGACCATGGTAATGCAGATGGTCTCTCCAGGTACTTCCACTTAGAACATGAAGACACAACTGGTCAAGGTTAGTCTAATGTCCCTGCGTTTGGGGGGGGGTTGTGTAGGAGAGTAGGGTCTGCTATCCTATGGTCACCCCAAATTTTTGCTTTTTGCTTCACTGGTTTATGACTTAATGTGGGTGTGGGCCTGCTAATCAGACCCACACCCTGCTGTTCTCTCTCTAAATTGTTACCCATGCACTTTAGGTGCATAACGAAATTGGCACTGGTTCACCTTATTGGCCCCTGTAACAGTGTACCCAGGTACCCAGGGCATAGGTGATTCCAAGGCCTACCAGGGGCTGCAGGACGTATTTTGCCACCACTGGCCTGGCCTCCATATTTGACACAACTGGCTGATCACTCAGCTGGGGTAAGTCGGTATAACCACCCCTTACTTAGGTCTAGTATGCCTATACCTAACCTAAAATGGACACATATATTCCTATCAGCCACTCCTATGGAAGGCCTCATCAATCCTGGAGGCAGAGTGCTTGGAAATATGTGAGATGGTGCTCTGGCATGAGCTGAGCCTGTCTGCAGCTTTCGGAACCATGTCCTTTAGCTGTTTCATGATACTGCCATACCATATACTCTTAAGTGCATTATAATCCTCGCGGTTAAATGCTATCTTAGGTTTGGCTTTATCAAAACATGTTGAGTAAGGTGTCATACGAATTGGAATACTACCCCCTTGCCAATTCTGGCGACGGGGGTAGCATTCCACCCTTCTAGAGGGACACGACATGTACCTAACCTGAACCCCGGTTAAAGTTAAACAGAGCCTCAGAATCACAAAATGGATGCTGCCACCACAGACACAAGTCTGACCTCCTGTTGCTGGGAGTCCTTCCAGTGAGGGCAGCTTGGACAAAGGGTTTCCTGCCTTGGGAGGTGCTAGCACCACCCCAGACAGGATTTTGTGTATTGGGTAGGACAGGGCTGAATAGAATTAGACATGCCTGGGGCACACAAGGTGTCCCCGTGCATAGGCCAGTTCAAACCGGTGCTGGGGCCTTCCAGCCCCAGTCCTGGCGTGAACTGGACAAAGTAAAGGGGGTGTAACCACTCCCCTTCCTGGTCCCACCCAGAGGAGGGACCTAGTAGGTGATCCGGCCCCCCAGATTCGAATAAGAGTGGGAGCTGTGTCCTGAGACTTCAGATCATCCTGAATCAACTTGAAACTAAGAAGACGACTGGACTTGGACATTCTGCTGCACAGAAGACTGAAGAGCATCTCCCTTGTGGCCTAGGAGTGGCCACCCTGTGAACACAGGCACCATCCAGCAACTCGACATCTCCTTTGCTGCCGCCTCCCGCCAGAGCCCGAGCCCAGTGCCTGACAAGACCCAGACTCCCATACTTTTCACAGCTCGATCCACAGTCCCTGCAAAGAAGGGACCCATGGAGGCACCGAGAGACGTGGGACCGGACCTCTTGGAAGACCCCCGAGAACCTGACTGTGCAGCATCAGAGGCACCCTCGATGCTTTGTTTTGGGGTTTGAGAAGCCCCAACCTCGAGCAGCCCTTGCACTGAAGATCAGCCCCCCAGCATCTCCACGATCTGCGTGGGGCCCTTTTGCACTGTGCCACTTGACGCGCCATCCCGGCCACTTGCCACGTGGCTAGCGGCCATCTTGGAGATGCACTACACTGCTGGTATGGTTGCTCCAAACTGGTCCCTGCTCCCCTGAAAAGGAGCACCCGCTCTGACCTTGCTGGTCTGAGTGAGAAGCTTGAATCACTTCCTGCGTGGCTTGCTTTAGCCAAGGCCTGTTTGCTCCAATCAAGTTGCCGATACCGCCATCAGCGAGAGCCTACGTGGGACAGCTCGTGATCGACTTCTGGACGTCCTTGACCTCTTCGTGTCCACGTGGCTGCAGAGACAATCTTCACAACATCGCCTGTTTGCACCCGACATTGCCTGGTTCCTTCCTGGTTCCACGGTAGTCACTGGCTAGTGACTTTGAACATTGTCCCCTCTGCTTTCAGGTCTTCACCTCTTCAGATCCACCCTTGGATCCACCGGAAATCTTCACCTCGAGCCGCCTGCAGCATCTTCAGCTCCAAGCACCATCGAAATGCGTGACGAAACCCGACACTACTTCGACCCTGTGCACCCGCTTCCTGTGGGTGAGGTAACTCAGCAACCCCGGTGTTCCCACCCTGGTACACACCTCTAGTGTCTGTGTCTAAAGTTTCCTCCTTCTAGGTCACTCGGAACGTTCCTTAATAACTAACTTTGTAACTTTTACGCACCATTGGCATTGCATTGGTACATGTGTGCACTTTCCGCACTGCACCCGAGTCCCGCGGGCCTTTCCCGACTTCATCACTGCTAGTTTTGAATAGCTCCAGCGATTCCCCAGGCCCTAGGCCTCTTCACTTTCCCCATAGTGGTTATTATACCACTATTTTAGTATATGGTTTAGGTGGCCCCTAGGGCTCATCCATAATTGTGCAACTTTTGTATATTTAAACTGTGTTTTGTTTTAACGCATTTGCTTCTGTGCTCATAAAGAGTATAGGGGATATTTGTAGAAATAAATCTATATATATTTTCAATATATCTGTGTGGTGTCCTTTCCTTTGGTATTCAAGGGATTGTGTATGGTAAAACAGCTTGCTTCACATGCCTTTACAGAGTTTAGCCTAAGACTGCTTAGTCCATGCTACCCCTAGGATAGCTTGTCTATAAGGTTGACTTTACAACCTGCACCATAAGGGTTGCTTGGCATGGTACAAGGTGATCACTAGAACTAGTGAGCATCATATACCAGGCCAACTTCTCACAATGTCTTCCCTTAATATGTACATTAAATACATAAATATATGTTTTTGAACAATTAGAAACTTTCGCGCCGTACGTGCCGTCACACGGAAACGTGGATGCGACTTGTAACGTCAAAGCGCATCCGTAACATATTCTCGAGTACGCGCATAGTACGATTTACGGTACGAAGTATGGTGCGATCACGGTACGCGTACGGTACGTTTAACCCCAAAAAAAAATTAAAAAGGAATTATAAAGAATTACATTTTAATATATTGACAAAAAACAGCCATAAAAAAACTTTTTGAATTTACTTTTGTTATTATTTTACATTAAAAATATGAAATGTAACTTAAAAAAATAAAAAAAATAAAAGTATTTGTCATAGAAATGTAGGGAATTAGTATAAAAAGAAAGAAATATAATAATTAATACATTTAAAAATTATCATTTACAAAACCTTTGAAATTCACTGAAAAAAACCATAGCTTAGAGCCACTTTATAGTTAGGAATTAGCATTTAAAAAACCTTACAAATTCACTGAAAAAACCATAGGTTTCACACACGTTATAGATAGGAAATAGCATTTAAAAAACCTTACCAATTCACTGAAAAAACCATAAGTTTCACACGTTATAGTTAGCTGGACATTTCACTCATACAAAACCATTGAAATTCCCCCGTTATAGTTAGTTCAGCTAACTATAACTCACGCGCCCGCAATGCATTGCTGATGACGTCACATATTACATCACTCATGACATGGTCAGTGACATCACTCATGACATCACTGATGACATAATAGGTTTCACAAAATGTGTGAAAACTATGTTTTTTTCAGTGAATATATATATATATATTACCTACTGGCGGTCGCCAGTAGGTATATATAGTTAGGATTTTTTCCCTATGGGATTTTTGAAAATTCTATGTCTAATAACTTTGGCGTTTGTGGACGGAATTGGCTGAAATTTTCTGGAAAATGGAACATTTTGTTTCTGAGGAGCCCCTGAAAATTTGGGGGGGGTTCGTCAAGGGGGGGCCGAGAAAAAAGGGGGGTCCCAAAACGTGTTTTTAACATTGAGTTTTCCATAGGGCGGTTAGCCTCACTTTTAGCCCGAACGGCTGAATGGATTTGCACGAAACTTGGCAAAATTGTAGGGACTGGTAGCCCGATGTGCCTTTTGTAGGTCTCAATATATGTGCTGCAGTGGATTTTGAGAAAATAACGTTCAAAAAAAGATATATATCTGTAAGCGCGGACCAGGCAGCGCCCCGGTACGCGTACTTGACGCGTAACGGAACTTGGCGTAGCGAAGTTGATTGGCTCTCCGGTGTCTGTCAACATTCTAAACAGTCCGGAGCGGCCGCCATCTTGTCTCTCGGTAGGATCGAGAGACAAGAGGAGGCAAAAGCGAAGGGGCAAATGACCATAAGGGGGCATAGTAGATCCTCCCTGACCCCCTAGGTTTGATGTGGAGGCTTTAAAGGGGCCCCGCTAAGCAAAAAAAAAAAAATTTTTTTTTTGTTTTTTTTCGTGGTTAGCGCCCGGTACGCGAACCGGGAAGCGTACTGGGGAGCGTATCACAATAAAAAATGAATGATAGACTTTTTAAATGCTGTATGTTAATTGATTGTTGGTTTTGTTGATTATTTTTTATTTTTTTTAAACTTTTTTTATTGTGTTTCATAATTTATTAAACTTTCTAACATTTCATTGTCAGAAATTTCATAATCATGGAATATAGATTGTAGTCTCTGAGGTTGTAAAATGTCCTCATTTGCAAGGAGGTTATCTACTGCTTGTACACATTGCAGTAGTTCTTGGTCCCATGTTTCATCCATAAATTCAATCTCATTTGGATCAATGATTTCTGTGTTGGACTCTGGAAGGACAATTTCAAATGAAATGTTTTGTTCACTTTCCATTTTTCCTGAAATTTGCATAAAAAAAATATATATTAGTAGAGGTAGGGCACTGTTGGGATTAATTTTAGATAGGCAGTTTTTATCAGAGAATTTATCTTTGGGCAGTGTATAGTATCAGAGTGGAAGTAGGAATATAAAAAAGTGTATCTAAATTTATAAGTACTACAGAGGGATAGTATATAACTAACAGAAAAAGTTTGCCATATTAACTTAAAGTGCACAATATACTTCAGTTTTAAAAATAACAACTTACCTTTAAAAAGAAGTTGAAGTTATTAATGAAAATCCAAATGAAATGTACACCAGGAAGTAGTAGTCAAAATGGCTGTGTTTCCTTCTCTTCCTTTATATATATTCGGGTACATAACCAATCAAATGTCAGGTAAAAAAAGTAGAAAATGAAAGTAACATTTTAATTGGTTGTCAATTCCAACACTTCAGATGTGTTTTGTGAAGTAATTTACCTCACGGTATTTAGAGAGGTCTACAGGCTAAATGGCTAAATGGAATTCCAATCAAATTTGTGAAAATGGTAGGGATTGGTATGTAGTATGAGCTAATCTATATTTGGTGAAATTGTCTCAAGTGGCTTTTGTGTGAACTACTTTCCCACCTTTTTTGATGGTGCGCTTCCCAGGAAGCGACCCGGTACGCGAACCGGTGAGCGCCCTGGTACGCGAACCTTAAGCGTAACGGGAGTCCACCATTTTGTGTTTCGGTCGAATTATGATACAAGATGGAGGGCAAATAATGTTCAGAATAGGTAGAAGGGGGCACGGTAGACTTATCTTGACCCCCTAGGTTTTGTGAGGGTGGCTGAGGAGGCCCATATGTGCGAAAAAAAAACATTTTTTAAAAAAATTTCGCGAGGTTAGCTCCCGGTACGCGTACCGGGTAGCGCACCAGGGAGTGTACTTTGTTGAAAATTAGTGGAAAAAGTTAGAGTAAAATAATAATTGTGAGTAATTAGATGTAGGGTAGCTCTGAGAAGAGCTTTTGGGTTTATAGTACATTTTGGTACTTATAAGTAGGTACCAATGCACATTTTTAAATTCAGAGTGAAAACTCTGTTGCCCTCATCTGAGAAGTGAACTCCATCTCCTCTGTAGATATCTTGCATGTAATAACGCAAGTTATTGTTGTACAGGGAGCCCATTCCATGGTCTCTCATGTAAGCTGAAACAGATTTGTTTACATGCTTCCTCGACTTCTCAATTTGTGGACAAAATTGGTTTGACCACCTCCATTTCTGTCTTTGGCATATATTTGAATATACCAAGGCAGTCTGAGGAAAAAGTGCCATTAATTGCTCAAAGGTGTCCTTTAAAAGCATTTCCAGACCTACACCAGTCAAAGTGCCCAAGTCATTACCTCCACAGTGCACAATTAACAGGTCAGGTTTTGGCAAATGCATAAAGGTTTTCACCAATGGTATCAATTGGTGACATTTTAATCCTCTGTGGCCAAACCACTTAATTTCCACATCTTGTAAATTGAGGTTAGGTAAATTCCTGCTTTCAACGTACCTTTGAGCCCAGTGAATATAACTATGACCAACAATCCAGACAGAAAACATGGTGAGAGAAGGTTCTCCTGCAGTCAGATGAAGTGTGGCAATGAAATGGCAGTTGAAAAAAATGTGAGTTTGAAATGAAAAAAACTGTGGAGTTTCTGTGTTCATGAAGTAGTAACAGTGATTGGTGGATTTTAATTGATGAAAACAGAAAGTTAGGGTGTACAGATGTGTTGTTTGAAAGATGTATTTTGAGTGGTCAATAAAAAATCATTAAATGAAAGAAAGCACTGGATATGCAGGTGCACTGAGAGTTCAGAGTTCAATTGCAACATTGTTGTGTGAATTTGCAAACACCAGAGTTTCTCCAAGAGGTGGTTGCTATGGAAAATAGGCAGAAAGGGCAGAGGGGGAAGGGTTTTCATTTGAAAAAAAGTGAGGGAAGAGTTTTGATTGGGTGACATGAGAAATATGTGTGAAGAATTACAGCATTTCTGTGCTTTAGATAGCTGCAGACTCTGGAGTGCATACCTTTTGCTCTGCTGAAGACAAATTGGTGTGTTTCTTAGACTGTTTTCAAACTCAAAGTATTTGCTAAGGTGAGAAAATATTTCTTTACTTTAGATAGAGAATAATATGCTTTAAGGAGAAAATTATGATTTATGTGGCGCAATTTGCTTGTAAATATGCTCTCACATGTGCATGGAAAATTTTGATTTTGAATGTTTTTGTTATATAGCCATGTTAAAAGTGACGCAACCATGCTGGAAAGCCAATCAAAAAATGATTTCATGTGTTTTAATGACATTTTAAGTCATTTTCTGATGTGCAGTGTTTAGAAATTATGATTTGAAAATCGTTTTTGTGGAAAAGGAATTGTTTTTAAATTCATGACAAGGATATAATGGTGTATGGTTCTTTATAAGGCAATTGACTGTCCTTGATGTTATTTTTCTCATTTTAGTGTAAGACCTTTCTCTGTGGCGCAAATTGCTTGTAAATATGCTCTTACATGTGCATGAAAATTTTAATTATCAATGTTTGTGTTACATAGCCATGATAAAAGTGAACCAACCATGCAGGAAAGCCAATAAAAAAACGCTTTCATGTGTTTCAATGACATTTTAAGTCATTTTCTCATGTGCAGTTTTTTGAAATTATGATTTGAAAATCGTTTTTGGGAAAAAGGAATTGTTTTTAAATTCATGAGAAGGACATAATGGTGTATGGTTCTTTATAAGGCAATTGACTGTCCCTGATGTTATTTTTCCCATTTTAATGTCAGACCTTTCTTTGTGGCGCAAATTGCTTGTAAATATGCTCCCACCTGTACATTGAAAATTTTGATTTTGAATGTTTATGTTACATAGCCATGTTAAAAGTGACCCTACCATGCAGGAAAGCCAATCAAAAAACGCTTTTATGTGTCTTAAGGACAATTTAAGTAATTTTCCCATGTGTAGTGTTTTGAAGTTATGATTTGAAAATCGTTTTTGAGGTAAAGGAATGTTGTTAAAATTTATGTTCGCCATATGCCCCCAAATTTCTTTTTCAGGGTTGCAGCAGGGTGTTCTTGAGACACCCCTGCACTTTTGGAATAAATTCCTAATTTGTGATGAGCAAATTGTTAATCGCAAATTGCACCTTCATTTATATGAGCCTCCTAGCCCATGGAAATGAATGGGTAATTTGCAATTAGCAATTTTCTCAAACAAATTTGGAATGGTAAAGAATCGCTATTTATTCCTTAAAATTCGCTTTTTTGGAAATGCAAAATAGTTATATGATACATATGGCGGTTGATGTCTAACAAGATAAGAAGCTTATGGATACATTTATGATGACTGGTGCAATGAAGTAGAAATCACTTACTTCATTGGTAGGCCTTTACAATAAATTATCTCCTCTGTATTCTTCATCAAGCATAACTTTAATCTGCAATCCTGAGTAGGCCTCACCTTAAACAAACCTCTGGATAGGCCACATCTTATTGTCATCCTGATTTAATCATTTATAATGCTAGGGACAGATTTATGATAGGTGTATACCTCTTTTGTGCCACTTAGAAAACATTGTCCATGGGGAAATGACTTAAAATGTCATTAAGACACATGAATGTTTTTTTTTAAAACGTTTGCAATTTTTATGAGTCACTTTCAACATGGCTATGTGTCTGAAACAGTCAAAATCTAAATTTGCAATGCACTGGTGGGAGCATATTTACAAGGAATGTGCTTCATGGGGAAAGGTCTTATAATGTAATATGGGAAAAATGACATTAGAGATACTGAAATGCCTTATAGAGAAGCATACACCATTATGTCCTTGTCATAAATTTGCAAACCATTACTTTTCCCCAAAAACGATTTTCAAATTATATTTAGAAAACAGTGCACATGTGGAAATTACTTAAAATGTCAATAATTCAAAATTTGTGATTCCTTAAATGCAATGTATCAAAAAAAAATATGTAAAAAATGATATTAAGGATTTGGAAACTACCACCAACTTCTAGTTTGTGGTAATTTGCGAATTCTTTTCAAAAAGCATTTTTAAAAAAAAAAAAAAAAAGGTCCCATATGACGCCCATACATGCCATTAGGGCATGTAGGTGTGCCATGTGCTCCCAAATTTCTTTTTCAGGGGTGCAGCAGGGTGTTCTTGAGATACCCCTGCACGCTTGAAAAAAATCCTATTTTGTGATGAGCTAATTGCTAATCACAACTTGCAACATTAATTCCTATGAGCCTCCTAGCCTATGGAAATGAATGGGTAATTTGCAATTAGCAATTTGCTCATTGCAAATTAGGAATAGTAAAGAATTGCTATTTATTCCTTAAAATTTGCTATTTATAATATGTAAAATATTTTGATGATACATATGGCAGTTCATCTGTAACAAGATAAGAAGCTTAGGGATAGATTTATGATGAGTGGCGCATCCCCAGGGATGTGACAGTCATCCTGCGCCACTGTTCCGCCACCCATGGTGTATTGCATTTACAATGCGGCGCAGCATGGGGCAAAAAAGGCACAGATGCGTGACGCATCTGTGCCGTAAAGGTGGCGCATTGCTGGAGCTGCATCGCAAGCGCGATGCAGCTCCAGCAAGGATCAGGGGTGCCCCATCTATACAATGCTGCGTCAAGACCTATGCCAGCTTCAAGCAGGCGCAGGGTTTTGAAGCAGCTTTCTCCTATCTGATTGTAAATGCGGCACACCATGGGTGGTAAAGCAGTGGTGCACATTAACTGGTGCATGCCTGGGGATGTGCCATTTAATATAAATCTGCACTTTAACATTTGAGTATGTGCAGGGGACACAGAGTCGTTGAGGCTTATCCAAGGTTAAGAACAGATGAGTCCTGTTCAGTGAAAAATTAGACATAGGCTTCACCTGCTCAGCATCGCTGGACATGGCTAAATAATAGCTGCAAAATGTTACTCTTGTTAAATAATTTTACTATTATAATCTGTGAGATTTGTCTCTTACTCTGCAACATCTCATTGTTGTTGTCTTTCTTTAAAGATAAAGACAACCTCAACATGAGCGACAATCTGCAATCAGTTGATTTTGACCTCATCATTGAACTTGTAATTGAAACATCAGTGGATGTTGATCCATTGGATGATTTAAATCCTGAGGATGAAGAAGAGCGTGATGAGGATGCAGATTTGTCCGAATTATATGATATAGGATGGGAAGCTGACCTGCTTGAGCCTTTGGAATTATAAACATTTATTTTTAAAATTTATAATCAATAAAAAGTAAAAAGGTAAACCGTTTAATTTAAAAATAAAGACACCTTCAAAAACAGGTTATGTGTAGTGTCTTCAATAAAATATTAAAATATGCTCATAAAATTAGATCAGATTCACATATAAAATAGCATAGGTAACATAAATATAAATCTCATTTCTTTTCTGCTACTTCTGTATTGTAAATTTGCAAGGACTAAAAAATCTTCTATTTAAAATGTCAAGTAGTGTGTTATGTTTTTGATCACTATTACTGATTTACTGTTTGATAATAATGTTTAATAACATTTTTATTATATTTTTCCTCAGATTCAACTATGCCTACAAAAATAAGAGAGATGAAGGCTGCAAAACGTCAAAGACAGCAGGAGAAAAAAAAAATGCAGCAGTCCTCTAACAAAAAGATTTCTCAAGCCATGAAGAAAGCACCGGGTAAGAGCTCTAAATATTTCATAAGAAATATTTCTAATAAAAAAAATATTAGTACAGAAAATGTTTCAATCCATAACATGACAAGTAAATCAAATGGAAAGAAAAGGACAAATGAAAATGTTACTGCTAGAGCAAGAGATAAATCTGTGCATGATAGTAGAAGGAAACAACAGTTTACGGAGATTCGTAAACGAATGTTCCGTAACAGGATAATTGGCAATTTGTTAAAAAATATTAAGAAAGGTCAACAGAAATTAGTTTTTTATAGGAGAAAAAAAAAAGTTGAGAAAGTTATTGATCAGGCTTTTGAAATTAAACGTAAGTTATTTATTTTGATAATCAATAGAATTAGGAAGCTAAACAAGGCAATTTTTGATTTCAAAAGAAATAGTAGATGGAAGAGAATAGTTAATCGTAGTAATTTTTGTGAAGTTTTTTCTGGAGAATGGATACATAGTTCAAGCTGTGAGGCATTTTTTAATGAAGAGAGTTATTTCCAGGATAATGATTTGGTGCATGCAGTTGACATCAGTGGTCGTGCTTATGAAGTGAAAGATGGTTGTCCAGTTGAAAAAGAAAAACTTGTGACAACAGAGGCAGAAGAGTTGTTAGGTAATGAGGTTTTAGGAAGACGTGCTAAGGGTCCTGTGTACACCTGGAAGTGTAGTAGTATTTGCAGTGTGCGACAGGATTCCATCAATTTGCTTTGTGATTTTGTACGGACATTTAACAAGAAAAGTTTGAAGCAGAAAATAAGGTTGTTGCAAGAATTAGATCCTTGCAGAGTGAGAGAAGTGACAGGTTTGCATGGTCATTCACTGGCTTGTCTTTCCAGGAGAGTATGCCAGAGTGTTTTTCATCATTTCAGGATGCTAGCAGTGCATCATAACAAAGTGAGGAAGTTAGTTAGACTGTTGTATTATGCTAAGAGTCCAGCAATTATGCTGAAACAATTATGCGCTGCTCTTTTGCATGGTTCTGAAATAGATGTGAAGAATATATGTGAAGAAATTGAGTTTTGTTACTTTGGAAGTAAAGAGGAGAATGTTGAAATTGAGCAAGAAGTAGAGGGTCATTTGGAAGATAGTGTACAGGTTTCCAGTACAGATAATTTCCAGAGGGAAATTGCGACGTTTGACATGAAATCAAGTGAGAGGCCTAATTTCACTTGTGTGTGTTGTAGACGCACTTATTATAAGAATCAGACTAAGTTAGTGGATTTATATGCAAAAAGTGAAAGGGAAAATAATAGTGAATGGAAGGATTTTGCAACATACTTGATGGTAGAAAATTGTTTTGATTTGGGATTGGATCAACGTGTGTGTACTTATTGTTGTAACAAATTAAAACAAAACCAGATGCCTGCTAGAGCAGTTCATAATAATCTGGAATTGGTTGAGATTCCTTCTGAATTGAAGGACTTAAATACTTATGAATCTATTTTGATTCAAAGTATCCATCCCTTTCAGGCTATTGTAAGAATGGAGCCAAAGACAGGGAAATTGCCTCCATCAGATTTACAGAGAGGATTAAAGGGAAGAGTTGTTTATTTGCCTCTAGATTTCAAGAAAAACATTAACACAATTGGAGTAGAAAAAGTGGAAGAGGAACCTCTGGTTATCTTAGTTAATGGGGTTCCGACAAAGAATAAGAAAATATGGCAAGATTTAGTAGATGTTAGGAAAGTTAAAAAGGCAACATTGTATTTGAAAAAAAATAATAAATACTATAAGAATGTATATGTTGCAGAAGAGGAAGTAAGTGAGGAAGAGGATAGCGATTTGTGTACTGGTCAAATTGAGAAAGTAGAACCCTCTACTAGTGAGGAAATATATGAACATTATAGTGTTCATCCTTTGCATTCAAAGGAAGTCATGGGGAATGCTATTGAGTTGTTTCAAATGAAACAAGCCAAAGGGAGTCCCATTAGTGTTTGGGAGGAAAGTTTGGAAGCTCGGTGTTTCCCACAGCTTTTTCCAACAGGTCAGGGAGGAAGATATGATGAGCGACCTCATCAAATTCCTGCTTCTGAATACCGGACTTTGCGATTGTATGCAGGAGATGCTAGGTTTCGACAATGCATTCCTTATTTGTTTCATCTCCTGTTTGAAAGCGATCTGTCTGGACTGTCATATGCAGTGAACCACATCTTGAAAAGTGGTATACACATGCAAAACATCTCGGCAAGTGATTTTATGGATAAAGTGAATGTCCAAGATAGTATTTTGGATTCTCACCTGATTAATCTCATGGCGTGTCAGCGTGGTACTAATGAGTACTGGTACCGTCGTCATGGTGATTTAAAATGTATGCTGAGGAACTTAGGTACTCCCACATGGTTCCTCACTCTGAGCTGTGCCGAGTATGGCTTGGGAAGACTTACTTGAATTTCTACGAGAGGCAAATGCTAACGTAGAAAACATCGAATTCAAGACACCCGGAGAACTGTGCTCTTTGGATCCAGTCAATGTATGTAGGTACTTCAATCATAGATTTGAAGCTATGATGTCTTTCATCATGAATAAGAAGAATCCACCTCTTGGAGAGGTGTTGGATTTCTTCTGGAGAAAGGAGTACCAAGCAAGAGGTGCTCCTCATATACATATGTTGCTGTGGATCAAGGATGCACCTAAATTTGGAACGGATCCAGAAGACTCAGTGATGAGTTTCATCCAACAGTATTCTACGTGTGCTGTTCCAAACGCAAAGGAGAAGAAAAGCCTAAGAGAAAAAGTTCTGCGTTTCCAAAGCCATCGATGTGGAAAGTACTGCCGTCGTAAATTCCGAAAGAAAGACAAGTTCTACACCAAATGTCGTTTCGGCTTTCCACGACCGGTGATTTCTAAAGGAAGAGTAAACAGTTTGATGTCTTCGCTGCGACATAATGTGATGAAGAAATCACCTAAAAACACTTACAATTTGAAGAGGAACGAAGAGTCCAAGTACATCAACGACTACAACCTGGTGATTTTGTCCATGTGGAATGCTAACATGGATATACAGTTTGTGGCTGATAACTGTATGGCTGTGGCTCGGTATGTGACGTCTTACATCACCAAAAAAGAGAAGACAGAATTGAAGGATATGTGGGAGGACATTTCCCATGAAAAGAGCCTCAGCAAGAAGTTGTACAGTTTCAGTCTGAAGATGTTGTCGCATCGAGAAATCGGAGCGTACGAATGTTCTGACCGGTTGTCTTCAGCAAGTCTCTATGCCAAGTCCAGGAGTATCGTTTGGGCGAGTCTTGGTCTTGCTGCAACGCGTAATCGAGTTCTCAAACCTGTGCGGGAAATTGAGTATTTGGCGGAAAAGGAGCCAAACAGTACCGACATTTTGAAGAGCAACATGTTGGATACATATTATCCAAATCGAAGCAGTCACCTAGAGAATGTTTGTCTGTATGAGGTTCTGCAAAATTACATGTTCAAGAGGAACATCAAAGAAGATACTGAGAAAGGAGTGTATGCTGTAATAGGAAGTGAGGGATGTCTGGTCAAGCAAAGAAAATGCCACTTGATAAACCATCGAAAATTGAGTGGCGAATCTCCTGAAAAAAAGGAGTTTTTCTATTTAGCACTTTTGCAACTTTTCAAGCCTTGGCGTGCAGAAGAGGAACTGCTTGGAGATTTCCTCTGTTATGAAGACTCTTTCAATGCCGCCAAGGAGACCATAGAATGTCCTGCTTTTCCCAAATATGTAGAAATGTTGAATGCGGAAATTGAGCAGGAAGCAACGATTGCAGCCGAGATTGCCAGAGATAGTTCTCAGGACAGTCAGAGTTCTGCTTCATTGAGTCAGGATCCACTAGGAGGACCTCTTATTGAAAATGAAGCTGCCACTGCTATGAATGAGGTGGAAAGAGCCATGGCACATGCTCAAGAGGATGCGGTTAACTTAGAAGAGTTGGAAAGGCAACTCAACGTTGAGCAGAGGAAAATATATGACGAAGTTACCATGCAAATTGATCATGGATTAAGTCATGATAAGAAAGAGTGCTCATGTACGTCGTTGAAGCCTGTCCGACTGTACGTGAGTGGAGAAGCGGGAACTGGAAAAAGTTTCCTCATTAAAGCAATTTCATGCTATTTGCAAGAAAGGACAGAGTCATCGCTGTCTTGTGTTGTCACTGCTCCAACTGGACTGGCAGCACATAATATTAAAGGGATTACTTTACATCGTTTACTGATGCTGCCAGTGGAGCATGACAACAAATTAGAATATCACAAGCTATCTGGAGATGCTTGTTTTGAAGTTTCAAGAATCTTGAGGAAAATGAAACTTCTTATCATTGACGAAGTAAGCATGGTTTCCAATGTCATGCTTGCCTTTGTGCATTTGAGGATGCAAGAAGTTCTCAAAACAGAGTATGATGTGTTATTTGGTGGCAAACACATCATTGTTTTCGGAGATCTTCTGCAGCTGACACCAGTGAAAGGGCAACCTGTGTTCAAAATGCTCACGCATGAAGATACCAGGAAGTGCCTAGGCAGCATTGGCAACGTCAATATATGGTTAAACTTCAATTATGATGAACTGCATGAAAATATGCGTCAGGCAAAGGATGAAGTTTACAAGACTATTCTACAAGATGTTAGAATTGGAAAAGTGACCGAGCATGGGAAAGAAGCTTTACATGCACGATTACTGTCAAATTTATATCCAGAACAAGATGTTGTGCCTGAGAATATTTTTCAGAAAATTACTGATAAGAAATCTGGAATATGTTTGATGCCAACTCTTGCAGAATGTGCCAAATTTAACAACAAAATGTTGCATTTAGAAAAGCAAGAGATTGTGAAAGTGGAAGCTATTGATAGAGTAGAGCATATGGGATCAACAATTATTTTGTCTGAGAATCTGAAAACAAAATTGGATTCATTAGAGAAGAGTATATCTAAAACTGCAGGTTTTGAAAAGACTCTGAATGTGTGCTTGAACTGCCGTATAATTTTAAGAAGGAATTTACATGTTGAAAGAGGTCTGGTAAATGGATCAATGGGTAATGTTGTTGATTTTGTGAAATACAGAAATAGAGATGGAATTGAATTTTTAAAAATTAAATTTGATGGCATTGAGGAAGTACAGCTAATTGCCCGTTGTTCTGCTAGATTTTTGCTTGTAAAAGACTTATATGTTCGCCGTAGGCAGTTCCCTGTTTGCTTGGCATATGCGGTGACAATTCATAAATCGCAAGGTTTAAGTGTAGACACTGCATTGGTGAATATTGGCAGTTCTGTGTTCAAGGAGGGTATGGCATATGTGGCATTGTCACGAGTTAGAACTTTATCGGGATTGTACTTGATTGAGTGTGATGTCAGAAACATTTGTGCAGATCTAGATTGTGTTAAGGAATACAATAGGTTAAGAAGAGAGTATGCGCCACATTTGCCTCAGTTTCCTTTGTTTGAGAAACGTCTGGTAGGCCGGAAACGAAGAAATGAGAACAATACTGGAGAGGTTGTAGCAAAAAGACAAAAAGTGAATGAACCTAAAATTACAAGCAGAAACAAAGAGGATTCTGTTGAAGATGTTGTTGGTTTTCAGTTTGAAAACAGTTCTGGTGTCAACTGCTATGCTAATGTAGTAATTAATGTTTTGTTTTCTCTAAAAAATGTAAAAGAAGAGATTGTGGTCAATTCTGATCAAAGATTTTGCAGTTTGTTAAATTCTGTGTTAGAGAAATGTACCACTGATAGAAGAAACATAGAAAGTGTGTCTGAAATTAGAAATCTGTTAGATAGATGTTCAGGCCAAACACAATTCTCTCAAAATATTCAGCAAGATTGTCAGGAGTTTTTAATGTATATGCTTGATGTATTACATGCTGAAGGTGTAGATGTAGATCAGCTGTTTGGGCTTTCTTATCAATGGCAGCATGACTGCGAGAACTGTATGGTATCAAGTACTACTAGTGTAGACTCAGAAAGATTTATATATTTAACTTTGCCAGACAGTAAATCAGTCTCCTTTAATAAGCTAGTAAAAGCTGCTAATCACAACATGGAGTGTAGCCAATGTAAATCTGAAATGATGTCCACATTATTTATACGAACATATGGCCAGTACGTCATTTTAATGTTCCAACGATGTAGGCCTGATGGAACAAAATTGACAACTTTAATAAAAAAAATTGTAGCTTCGCAGTTGTCAATATCAGGAAGGACTTTTGTAACTACAGCAATTATATATCATGACGGCCCTTCAATATCATCAGGACATTACACAGCTTATTTAAAGTCTAGAAATGGCTGGTCATTCTGCAATGATTCTGTTTTAATTTTCAAAAAAAAATTGCCGTATGACCTTAAAAACTCTTACCTGGTGTTTTTAAAACCAAAATTTTAGGAAAATAATCTCGGGATATGATCTGTGGAATTTCAAGAAGTTCTAATGGCTCCTACACAATTTGGCCTTGAGGATAAGTGTAGTTCAGAGACATAACTTCTAATCATAGGATTGGACATCATGGAGATGTATGTGCACTTTAAATGAGTTCAGAAAAACTGTTTCTTTTCATAAGCTAATTGAAGCAGCCAATCAAAACATGGAGTAGAGGGAATGTAAGTCTGCAATGCTGTCTACTGTTTTACATTGCTTTGTGATTAAAAGTGATGTAGAGAATTAAATAATTGTAGTACTCATAGAGGTAGTGTAAGTCTGCTTCATATTAAGCAGTATTAGTGTCATAGGAAATGTAGAACATGACTGAGCAAGAAGGGGAAGATATTACTATTCCAGGATTGTGAAAATGATCTTCAACATTTTAATTCTGAAAGTTGCGGAAATGCCAAATGATGGGATTGGCTTACAAGAAATCCAAGAGTTATAAATATCTCTGACTAGATTTGGCCTTGTGGAAAATAGTGGTAGAGAGCAAGAAGTCATTTATTGCATGTAACGTGTTTTTAAAAACGATGGAGGTTTTCTTTCAGAAAGTGGCGGGCTGAAAGTAATAACAGCACAAAAGAGTGTAAGCTGTTCATAGGACATCCTTGGACGTCATGGAAAGTAAGTTAACTTTAAGGAGTTCTGAATTTTAATTTCTGATGTTGTATGGGTTTTTTAAACACAATCATTTTGATTGTGTTTATTTTTCCCCGCTGTTACATGATGAATACCTTCAAGTCACTGTTTTTAGTGAATTTTGATACATTCTGAGAACAGCAAAAATAAACCATTTAACATGTATAATTAATTCTGTACTGTTTGCATTTATGATGTATATGTAGAACTGTGTAGGAGGCATGGAGAAGGTGAGTTTTCTGTAAGTGTTAAATTTATTGTATGCAGTGCTGCACTTCTACGTATTCTTTCATATGCTGGACTACATCTGCACAATGACATACCTAAGCAAAGGAAACACAAGTGATGTGATTGTGAAATGAGCAAAATAAATTGCACATATTTCAATTACATCACCTGTGTTTCCTATCATTACGAATCACATTGTGCAGATCAAGTTTAGGTCTGTCCAGGGAAACATAGGAGGATTCTACTTTGTTGAAGAGTGCAGTGGACATGACTCACTTCATTAGTAGACTTTCACAGATATTATCTCCTCTGTACACTTCAACAAGTGTAAATCTCATCTTGAACTCTGAGTAGGCCTCACCTCAAACAAATCTCTGGATAGGAGACATGTTATTGGCATACTGAAGCGACACTTTTCTGAAACAAGAGCAATGCAAAAGATGCACCATGTTTTAAGATAGGCCTCACTTCATCTGCATCAAGATACTGTTAGTTTAAAATGTATATCTTTAGGATTGTGTAGAGGACCTGGAGAAGCAGAAGCTTCTGTCAGTGTCAAAGTTATTGAAAAACTATTTGTCCTTCAATATTTTCCCTTGTCTTTTGTAATTTTTAAATACATATTTTAATTTTTTTCAAATGTTGGTTCTCTCTTTCACAGATTGAAAGTATAGAAATAAAATGTGATTAATTTAACGGCAATTACAAGGTAAATAGTTGTACTCTTTTCGTTACATTTCTATCACATTCACCTACTATTAGATCCACTGCTTCACTTCTTTAATCCTCAGTTTCCTGCCTTTGCTACTTTCCTCATTCCTTTCTCTATTACCTATTTACTCAACTCCTTCCACTCTTTTTCTCAGTCCCTCTGTTCTCATAGTTCCTCAGTCTTGTTCACTCACTCCATCTCTATTACTCTTAGTGTCTGTGAATTACTTTCCCAACTTTTTTTTTTTTTGGACCGCTTCCCGGGAAGTTGCCCGGTTCGCAAACCAGCAGCGTTATGGCAGTCCACCATTTTGTGTTTCAGTCGAATCAAGATACAAGATGGAGGGCAAATAATGTTCAGAATGGGTAGAAGGGGGCACGGTAGATGTATCTTGACCCCCTTGGTTTTCTGAGGGTGGCTGAGGAGGACCATAGTTCTTCACTCTTGTTCACTCTCTCTGTTTCTATTAATGTCACTGTTTATGACTGATCAAAAAAATGTTTTTTAAAAAAGAACAGTAACTATAAGGGAAGGAAACAGACAGTTATGTTAAAAGAAAGACAGCTATAGGGAGTAAACTAAGGATACTGTTACCCACAATCCACTGCTGTTGATGTTACTGACCATGTCATGAATGATGTAATATGTCACATCATCAGCAGTGGATTGTAGGTAGCAGTATCCTTAGTTTACTCCCTAGAGCTGTCTTTCTTTTAACATAACTGTCTGTTTGCTTACCTTATACTTACTGTTCTTTTTTTTAAAAAATATTTTTTTTGGTTAGCTTCCGGTACGCGTACCGGGTAGCGCTCCGGGAGCGAACTAAGAGAAATAGAGGTTGGCAGAGTTCCAAATATTCTACCAATTTTTTTATAATGGGGAGTTAGTTCTGAAAAGAACTTTTTTTTTTTATGTTTTTGTTGTTTTATATTTTTTTTAGTATTTTTTGAACATTTTTTTACTTTTTTTGTATTTTCTGAACATTTTAAAAAAAAATTTGGTTTTTTTGGGGGGGGGGAAACAAAAACGATCCATTATAAAGGGCTCAACAGGAGCAAAAAAAAAAAAAAAAGAATTTATTTTTTGGTGCGTCTTGTACAAACATTAATATGATTTTGAATTGCTCGCAAAATCAAAGTGATGCTACTTTCTCTGTAGCAGATGAAAGTGCCACATTCCACGCACACTTGCTTTACATGCCCAAACAACATTTGGATGTTTGCAATCGTCTCCCTCGCCTCTGGTCCCGACACCTCTGGAACCACCGATCTTCTTGCCATTGGGAGGGGATTTTGTTGTTCGTCACGTAGCTGGGCAGCACTATAATTATTTGGGTGCCACCTACTCATATGCCGATGCATAGTATGATTGCCATAACTATATTTTTTATCAGTGCCCCTTGACAATCTATCGCCGCATATGCGGCAAAACACGTAACGTGCATTGACTTTCTTTTGCCCCTCAGGAATTCTGTAGAATTGCCAGATATAATTCTCCTTCCGATTGTACCTCCTGGGCTCCTCTGGCAAAAACTCATGCTGTTCCTCCTCTTCCTCCTCTTCCTGTTCTTCCTCTTCTTGCAAAATTACTTCTGCAGGTGGTCCTCTCTTTCTTGGATTTGGTGGAGGTGGTGGGCTAGCACCAGCTGAAGCTACTAATGAAGCCATCACAAAGTATCAATAAAGGGTCTTTCTCTCACCAAGATGAAAGTCAGAGTGATGAAAGAAGGAGGGTTTTTCATCATTTGGGAAAAACAAAAGTTCTAAACCAATGAAAAGTGTCCATTTTAGATCACATGACCTTGTATTACATCATTAGGAAACCAAAAGTGAAATGAACCAATGAAAAGTGTTATTACCGAGTCACATGACCTGCTATGTTTACATTACGCGGTCGGCGCCGCGCCGCGGATCGCTTCCGGTTCGCGTACCGGTGCGCTTCCGGGTACGCTAACGTAGCACGTAATATGACGTATTACGCGAGAACGCGAAACGTCATGCTGACGCGAAGCGTCGCGATGTTGTTTTGTAACGCGAGAGGTGCGCAAAAGGAACGTTTACCAGTTCGCGTACCGGGTCGCGCCTCCGGATTGAGCTAACGGGAAGCTAACCGGTACGCGTACTGGGAGCGAAACAAAAAAAAATAAAAAAAAAATTGTATAAAAAACATGTAAAAAATATTTTTCTTTTTAAAGAATAATACATTGTAAAGGTTTTGATATTAGCTATTAAAAAACCAATGAAATTCACTTAAAAAACCCATAGGTTATAGACCATATATAGTTAGGAATTAGCATTTAAAAAACCTTATTTTACTCACACAAAACCAATGAAATTCCATATATAGTTAGTTGCACTAACTATATATCACGCACCCGCAATCCACTGCTGATGATGTCACATATTACATCATTCATGACATGGTCAGTGACATCACTGATGACATCACTGATGACATCTCAAATGACATCACTGATGACATCACTGATGACATCTCATTTGACATCAATGACCACATCACTGATGATATCATTCATGTGACAATACAATGCATCTCCTCACATTTTAATATAACCTCTGTTTCACCCAGTGTTAAATACAGAGTATAATTTTTGAAACCATTGACACACCAATACTAGTTACTACATATGTACTCACTGATTCCTACGTCTACACACACATTCACTCATTCACCCATACAATCATTCATACATACAATCACTCATCTTTACAACACTATCATATGCACTCATACACCTATACAGACACTCACACTCTGCCACTCATCCATGGAGTTACTCACACACCTAGTCAGTCCTGTAAAGAATCAATCACACTTCCATTTTCTTGTCTATACAGTTAAACATAGAGCACCTTACATTTTCAAACATATACTAACACATACTTACCTTGTTATACAATCATTGATATAAGTACACATTGATCTGCACAGAGTCACATACCTCCCAGCCAGCCACACACACACTCAGTCTCCCATACAAATACTTGGACAATCAATCAGTAACCCATATAGTTAATCATATAGCTACTGATCAACACATGCAGCAGTTTACAGAACAACAGACATAATGATGCACAAATTAAGACACTTTAGTCACTAACCCATGCACTCAGTGAGACACATTTAATCACTCACTCATACATTCAGTCATGCACCTACTAAATCCTTTGTCCAGACACTTATACTTCCACTCATTCTTCAATATGTAAGACACATTTTAACTTTACAGAAACATACAGTCACTGGATGTTGTCATCAGTGATGTCATCAGTGATGTCATTTGAGATGTCATCAGTGATGTCATCAGTGATGTCACTGACCATGTCATGAATGATGTAATATGTGACATCATCAGCAGTGGATTGCGGGTGCGTGATATATAGTTAGTGCAACTAACTATATATGGAATTTCATTGGTTTTGTGTGAGTAAAATAAGGTTTTTTAAATGCTAATTCCTAACTATATATGGTCTATAACCTATGGTTTTTTCAGTGAATATATATATATATATATATATATATATATATATATATATATATATATATATATTCACTGAAAAAACTATAGGTTTCACACCAGTTATAGTTAGCTGGAAGTTTTACTCTCATAAAACCATTGAAAATACCCTCACCAAACCATATAGACACTCATACTGATATTAAAAAAAAAACGTCTAATAACCCATATACATACACATGTAGCTACTCACCAACCCATGTAGCCACTTATACACAAAGTGAAACACTAATACATATATTTAAATATTTAAACAATATTCACTAATATTTAATTTTCAGAAAGACACACATTCACTGGATGGTGTCATCAGTGATGTCATGAGTGATGTCACTGACCATGTCATGAGTGATGTAATACGTGACGTCATCAGCAGTGCATTGCACGCGCAAGTTATAGTGAGTTCAACTAACTATAACGTGGGAATTTCAATGGTTTTATGCGAGTAAAACTTCCAGCTAACTATAACTGGTGTGAAACCTAAGGTTTTTTCAGTGAATTTAATAGGTTTTTTAAATGCTAATTCCTAACTATAACTGGTGCAAAACCTATGGTTTTTTCAGTGAATTTCAATGGTTTTTTAATAGCAAATCTCTATAGGTATGAAAAGTAATATTTTTTTTATAACGAATTTTATATTGTATAATTATGTAATAGTTTTTTTTTTTGCCCGGAGCGCTCCCGGGGCGCGTACCGATGCGCTCACCGGTAAGCGCAGTGTTGCGGCACGCCCCGGGGGGCGTACCGGTGAGCGTCCCGTTAGCGCTATTGCCGCGAACGAAAACAACATCGTGACGTATCGCGCAGCCGCGTGATGCATCATATGACGCGCTGCGTAAGCGCACCCGGAAGCACGGGAGCGCATACGATCGCGCAACGTCTCGACGCGCTTACACTACGCGCCCCGGGGCGCGTAGCGTAAGCGCGTCGGGTAATGTGATCTGAAAATAACACTTTTCATTGGTGCAGATCAGTTTTGGTTTCCAAATGATGAAAGCCTGGATCATGTGACTTGAAAATAACACTTTTCATTGGTCCAGAACAGTTTTGTTTTCCAAATGAAGAAATCCCCACCTTTTTGCCTTATTCTGACTTTGTCCTTTGACTGAGGAGTATAAAATGGCTACAGTAGCAGCAGCAGCTGGAGCATCTGCCCCACCACCACCACCACCACCATCAAAAAGACCACCAGAAGATTACATTGGTGGTCAAGAGGTAGAGGAGGAGGATGATGAAGAGGTGGAACAGACAAGGCATTTCCTGCCTGAAGATAAACAGCCCTACAAACCAAAAGAGCACGTTATATGGGAGTTTTACAAAATCCCAAGGGGTTTTAAAAAAGTCAACGCTGCAAAGGTGACTTGTTTGATTTGTGGTGCTGAGCTGTCCAGGGGGAACCCTAACAAAAAATATTCCTTCGGGAATCATACCATGATTCGCCACATGATGCGTTTGCATCCAAACAATTATTCTAATGCAGAGTTAAGGGACCTCTGCAGTAGGCTACCCCCATCAACATCTAGACCCTCAACATCCAAACAACCCACTCCATCGGGACACAATGGCTACTATTCAACCTAAGTTTGCCGATTACAAAATTGTGTGCAAATATTGTAACAAGACACTTTGCTATGGTGAGCAAAGTATAGAACTTATCATCGTTGCTGGTGATAACCATAAGTGTCCGATAAAACCCTAATTTTTCCTGTTTTTTTTTTGCTCCAGTTGAGCCATTTACAATTCCCTGTTTTTTGTTTCTCCCCATAAAAAATACAAAAAAATATAAAAGAGTTCAGAAAATCCCAAAAAAGTACAAAATGTTCAAAAAACCATGAAAAAAATATAAAACAACAAAAAGAAGAAAAAAACAGTTCTTTTTAGTACTACCTTTACTTTATAAAAATAAACCTATATTTTTAAAGAATCTCTGTCAATTTTGTTTTCCTCAGGGTAAGCGCACCGGGGCGCGTACCCCAAAAAAAATTAATGAAGGAGTTAGTGTTGGACTTGGCCCTCTTGGCAGGGTCATCCCAGAACTTTTTGCCTTCCTCCAATATTCTCTCTGACCTGTTTTTGTTGGTTTAATGACTCTGGGCACTTTACCACTGCTGACCAGTGCTAAAGTGCATATGCTCTCCCAATGCAAAGTATAACTGTGATTGATATTCCTGATTGGTTCATTGGATTTACTGTCAGTCCCCAGTAAAGTGCACCAGGAGTGCCAGGGCTGGTAAATACCAATACTGCTAGTGGGCCTGCAGCGCTGGTTGCGCCACCCACAGAAGCAGCCTTGTAAAATGTGTCTAGGGTCTGCCATTGCAGAGCCTGCGTGCAGTCTGGTACTGTCATGCTGGCTGGGCAAGTGCACACACGTGCCAGCCCCTAAACCTTCCCTTAACTTCATATTAGTCACCCCTATGGTAGGCCCAAGGGCAGGGTGCATTGTAAGTGTAAGGTAGGACATGCTCTGATATGAGTGGCATGTCCTAGTAGTGAATTACTGCCAAATTTGTTTTTCATTATTGTAAGGCTACCTGTTCCCTTTAGGCCAGATGAGCTGCTGGAATTATTACACTCTATAATCCCAGCAGGCTCAGGGAACATGGTAGAAAGTAATGTTTAGTATGCCTGAACTCAGAATAATAAAAAAATTCTTTTAGTAAAGTTTATTTTAATATCCTGTGTTTGCAAATGCTACTTTTAGAAAGCTAGCATTTGCTTGCCTAAACATTTCAGCCCGCCTCTGCTTGGATGTGTATCTGACTGTCTGGGTTGTGTGAGTGACAGGGCTGGGGGATGACAGGTGGTGAATGGAAGGATTACACCTTAGTGGGAGGTAGGAGTTTCCCTGGACTATTCATCAGGCTGTGCTCTGCCACCACAATGCTGGCTCCGCCCCCCTGGGGAGCGACTGATGACTCGGCCTGCACCTGGCCCAGGAAGGGCGAAGCACTGTCAACAAGGTACTCCTGGCTGCCCCTGTCCCCACAATGCTGGCTCCGCCCCCCTGGGGAGCGTCTGATGTGCCTGCCCACACACTGAAAGCAGAAGCCAGAAGTACCCCCAACAAGTGCTCAGAGGCTGAGAGCAGTTATGCAAAGGCCCCCCTGGCCTGTAAGAACAAAAGAAACTCTGTATGAAAGTAGGAGCCCTGCTCCTTGTAAATTAGAATCCTGTTTCCCACAACGAACCTCTGCCCGAATAGAAGGAGAAGAAGACGCTGGAAGGACTGGCCTGCTGCTTGCCTTGCTGAGGAAGGAGAGGAAAAGACTTGATAAAAAGACTTTGCTGATTTGTGCTGAAACTTTCTCCAAGGGCTTGACTGAGCTTGCCCCCTGACCTGAGCCACAGGACCATCTGGCTCAACCTGCTCTGCTCGTCTGCCGGTAAATTGTGCGCTTCCTGCCCCCGCCGGAGCTGTGACCTGGGTGCCTCAGCCCTCCTCGAGGCCGTGACCCAACTGTGTCTCCCCGTCCCCGCCGAGGGAGAGCCCCGCTCTGCCGAGCCGCTCTCCCCCCGCTGTGGGAGATCGCCTGGTCACCTCGCCTCCTGTCTGGAGACTCGCTGCAGTATCCTTGGTGCCCCCCAACCTCTCCTTGAGGCCGTGATCGACTGCGTTTCCCTGTCCCCGCCGAGGGAGAGCCCCGCTCCACCGAGCTGCTCTCCCCCCGCTAGGGAAATCACTGCATCACCTCTCCGTTGGAGCCCCGCTGGTGTGCCCCCCCTCTTGTGCACACTCCCGCCTGGAATGTCCGCCGGACCCCCAACAGACCCAGAGGACAGAACCGCCGAAGTTCGGACGCCTCGGACGCCAGCCTTGCTCTAACTGAGAGCCGCTGGGCGCCTCGCGTCTACCTTCGCGGCAAAGCAAAACCGTAATCTCTTCATCGGGCTCGGCGCCAGACACGTTTTGTTTCCCCTACGTCAACGAGAGAGCAGCGCCTGTGAGCATCGTATTGCCAGTAAGTGAGTGCGAGTCGCATTGCCAGCCAGTGATTGTGCGATCCTGATTGCAAGTGCCTGGGCGTCCCGTACCTCCCCAGAGAAACTGTGCGCTGCCGTTGTACACTGCATACCCCTGTCTAGAGGCCGAGGTGTCCGCCGTATCTGGGAAAGTGAACTGTGCGCATCCTATGTCCATCAGGCTGCGCTGTACGCCCCGTCTGGTGTAAAGAAACCTGTGCGCACCCTTCTGCCAAGCTGCTTGTGGGAACCGTACCTTCGCATCTAGACAGGTACAGGGTGCTTTTGGAACTGTGTGCGCATTGTAGGGCCTGGCGTACTGTTCACATTGCCTCTCTAGACTGAAACTGTAATTCACACCGCTGTGCGCATCGTAGGGCCGGAGCTAGCTGTAAACGCTTCGATCTCCACTGGAAAGCTGTACCGCGCGTACCCCGTCTCACGCGAGATGCGTGAGTGTTGGTAGGGTTCCGGTGTACGCTCCTCACGCGAGATGCGTGAGACTTAGTAGGGTGCCGTGAATTCTCCCGTTTGAGGTGCCCGGAAGCGCTACGAAGCGCCCAGAAGGCCCAAGACTGGCCTGAAATTCCTAGAAACTGCTCAAGAAGTGCTTTAGCAGTAACAGAGACTATGGAGAAACATGAAGAGATCTTAGACCAGTCCCAGAAGTCTAAAGACACTGAGAAGAACCCCTTTTTACTGTACCTGGGAAAAGAAGTGATTTTACAAAGAAATCCACAGTGAACTGGAAACTAAAGAAGAGCTTGCCTAATTACCATCTGTTGGCCTACAAAAACGTTTATTGGTCTTGTGATAAGTCTCCGACATATATATATATTTTTACATAAAGGAAGTATTTTGATATAATACCTGCCTGGTGTCCATTTGTGGGGGATTGGTACCTTTTACTGTGTGTGCTGTTACAAATGCTTAACTAATAACGCCTGAAGAATAGCCTTGGCTGCTCACGCCACGCACCTAGAGGGTGAGCAAGGGTAATTCTAAGGGGTCATCCTTCGCCCTGACTTAGAGGAGAGGGTCCCTGCTTGTCACAAGTGCACACTTGCGCCAACCAGAGACCCTCAATTCTAACATTGGTGGCAGCGGTGGGATTTGCGAATTTGCATTTGTAGTTGTCATACAGTGAATTACTGATCACCACATAGAGAGAGCAGACCTATAACGCAGCCACAGATTTCCATTTGTTTTTAATTTTGCTGGGAGATCTCCATGTGTTTTTGAAGACGTCATGCCTGGTTCAGTGAGGATGGAAAAGGCAGCAACCAGATGCCTGTCGCCAGAGGAGCTGGCAGACAGGGCAGCAGACAGGGCACATGCAATGGAGATGGCAAAGTTAGCTGGACAATTGGAAATGGAAAAGCAATGATTGGCAATGGAAGCGCAAAAACGCCAAAGAGCTCACTTCTTGAGGATGAGAGAACTTGATTTGGAGCTTGAAGCCAGGAGGGCTTCAGCCCCGCAACAAGAGATTTGTGTAGCTCACAGACTGAGCTTTGCTGAGTTGGAGGTGGAGTCCAGCTCAGCTGGTGGCAGCAACATTCAGGTATCTAGTGCTGACAGCATAGTGCGCACATCTAGAGATATGGCACCTGACTTGGAGGGAGTTATCTTATACCAGAAGGTTCAAGAGCATGAGGTAGCTCCAGTAGTGCTCAGCATCCCTGAAGGGAATAGGGTAGCTGGCGTAGGAGTTCATGGTCCTAGTGGTGGGAGGGATTCCCCCATGGGTGAGGTCCTGGTGGGTGAGTGTAAGGACCGCCCAGAAGAGTGTGGGTTGTGTGACAGAGACAGTCCGCTACTGTCTGGCCAGTCTCAGGAGAATGGTGTGGAGTATGTGTGTGAGGCGCTGGGTGGTGAGGTGAAGGATAGTTTGGTTAACCCTGCTAGGGGGCTGTGTAATCCAATTGTGGGAGAGCATACTTTAAGTCCCAGTTTTCCAGAGCTGTGCCAACACCTGTTTGAGAGTGAGTTCTCTGACCCCAGGGAGCTCACATTGGAGGCAGACCTTGTGGTGGATTCCAGAGGGTCTGGAGAGGCATTGGGGTGTGATCCTGTGGGGAGTGGCTCAGGTATCTTCCAGCCCAGAGTGGTGGAAGTGGCGCAGAGTAGCCCAGCTAGGTCCTGTAGTAGTGAGAGGGGTGTAGGGCCTCACGTCCTGTCCTTAAGGGGAAGGAGTGAGAATGGCTTTTGTCCCGGTAGTGCCCAACCTCAGTCCCAGAGCCTGGATGGTTCTTTAAGGGAACACCAGGTGGGGAGCCTAGGCTGTCCGGATGAGTCACCCTCTGAGGGGGATCCCCCAGTGGCTAGAGAACGTGGAGGCTCTGTAAACAGAGCTCCAGTAGTTCTGGTGTCTGGCAGTACCCCTCCAGTTGGGAGGATGCAGAAGTCCAGAAGGAGGGGCGAGAGGGGGAAGAGTCCCCAGTGGAAGAACCAGTGGGTCAGGGGCCAGCCAGAAGGGCTGCGTCCCCAGTGAATGACCAAGGGGACACCACTTCTGTCCTCGGGGATCTTCCCACACTGTCAGAGGGACAGGGGTTGGGAGGTCTGCCCCAGGCAGACTGTCGCAGGACACATGAGCTATGTGCCACTCTCAGGGGGGGCATGCGTGCTCCCGGGGAAGTCCTGGTGCGCCAGGCAAGTGTTCAACTGCAGGGTTGGGTCCCTGAGTTGGAGAGCCAGGTTCAGGTGTTGTCTGACCTGGAGGGTGGGACCACTGTAATCAGTGTCCTGACCCATGTCACTTCTAGGGGTACCACTCCAGTGGGGAGTGGGCAGTACTCTGGAAGGGGGTGCAGAGGGAGGGAGGCCTTGCCTCTGACCCCGGTGCAGTTTGAGGGTTTAGACCCTAGGATAGAGGGTCAGGGGCAGGGTGTCCCCCCTGACCTGGTGCCCCAGTTGCAGGATAGCATCCCTGAACTGGTGGGCGAATTGTACAAGTCACCTGCCACAGGTGCCCTGACAATTCTGGAAGGGGGTACCACTCCAGGTGGGAGGGTACAGAGCCCCAAGGAGGAGGACCGGGTGTGGGAGAGGCCACCCCAGTCTTTGGTCCAGCCGCCAGGCACAGGCCTGGGGCTGGTGGGTCAGTGCCAGGATAACATACCTGGACTAACAGAAGAGAGAATGGACAAAAGGTGCCCAGCTCCTGGGGCTACTGCCCCCCGCTCTCTGATGCCACAGAGGTTTGAGAGCCCTGAGAGGCATAAGGCCTGGGTCTCAGGCCTGACTACTGTCAGTGGCCACTATGATTTGATGACTGTCTGTTGGGACACACCTGTGAGCAAGTTGAGGTTAGAGGCTGCCCAGGTGGTGTCCACAGAGGAAGAGAAGGGTGCCCCATGGATTAGCTGGGTGGACCCTGAGAGTATGGACAGAGGATTTGAAATAGGCTCAGATTGGCGTAGAACTGGAACGTGCCCCTGCTGTTGTGGGCCAGGTCCATGTTCTATCGCCCAAAGCAGGGAAGCCCATCACAGTGGTGATTGGTCTACCCTGCGTTTTGGCTGGAAGGGGGTTGTGTTGGACTTGGCCCTCTTGGCAGGGTCATCCCAGAACTTTTTGCCTTCCTCCAATATTCTCTCTGACCTGTTTTTGTTGGTTTAATGACTCTGGGCACTTTACCACTGCTGACCAGTGCTAAAGTGCATATGCTCTCCCAATGCAAAGTATAACTGTGATTGATATTCCTGATTGGTTCATTGGATTTACTGTCAGTCCCCAGTAAAGTGCACCAGGAGTGCCAGGGCTGGTAAATACCAATACTGCTAGTGGGCCTGCAGCGCTGGTTGCGCCACCCACAGAAGCAGCCTTGTAAAATGTGTCTAGGGTCTGCCATTGCAGAACCTGCATGCAGTCTGGTACTGTCATGCTGGCTGGGCAAGTGCACACACGTGCCAGCCCCTAAACCTTCCCTTAACTTCATATTAGTCACCCCTATGGTAGGCCCAAGGGCAGGGTGCATTGCAAGTGTAAGGTAGGACATGCTCTGATGAGAGTGGTATGTCCTAGTAGTGAATTACTGCCAAATTCGTTTTTCACTATTGTAAGGCTACCTGTTCCCTTTAGGCCAGATGAGCTGCTGGAATTATTACACTCTATAATCCCAGCAGGCTCAGGGAACATGGTAGAAAGTAATGTTTAGTATGCCTGAACTCAGAATAATAAAATACTTCTTTTAGTAAAGTTTATTTTAATATCCTGTGTTTGCAAATGCTACTTTTAGAAAGCTAGCATTTGCTTGCCTAACCATTTCAGCCCGCCTCTGCTTGGATGCGTATCTGACTGTCTGGGTTGTGTGAGTGACAGGGCTGGGGGGATGACAGGTGGTGAATGGAAGGATTACACCTTAGTGGGAGGTAGGAGTTTCCCTGGACTCTTCATCAGGCTGTGCCCTGCCACCACAATGCTGGCTCCGCCCCCCTGGGGAGCGACTGATGCCTCAGCCTGCACCTGGCCCAGGAAGGGCGAAGCACTGTCAACAAGGTACTCCTGGCTGCCCCTGTCCCCACAATGCTGGCTCCGCCCCCCTGGGGAGCGTCTGATGTGCCTGCCCACACACTGAAAGCAGAAGCCAGAAGTACCCCCAACAAGTGCTCAGAGGCTGAGAGCAGTTATGCAGAGGCCCCCCTGGCCTGTAAGAACAAAAGAAACTCTGTATAAAAGTAGGAGCCCTGCTCCTTGTAAATTAGAATCCTGTTTCCCACAACGAACCTCTGCCCGAATAGAAGGAGAAGAAGACGCTGGAAGGACTGGCCTGCTGCTTGCCTTGCTGAGGAAGGAGAGGAAAAGACTTGATAAAAAAAATTGCTGATTTGTGCTGAAACTTTCTACAAGGGCTTGACTGGCTTGCCCCCTGACCTGAGCCACAGGACCATCTGGCTCAACCTGCTCTCTGCTCGTCTGCCGGTAAATTGTGAGCTTCCTGCCCCCGCCGGAGCTGTGACCTGGGTGCCTCAGCCCTCCTCGAGGCCGTGACCCAACTGTGTCTCCCCGTCCCCGCCGAGGGAGAGCCCCGCTCCGCCGAGCCGCTCTCCCCCCGCTGTGGGAGAACACCTGGTCACCTCGCCTCCTGTCTGGAGACTCGCTGCAGTATCCTTGGTGCCCCCAGCCCCTCCTTGAGGCCGTGATCGACTGCGTTTCCCGCCGGACCCCCAACAGACCCAGAGGACAGAACCGCCAAAGTTCGGACGCCTCAGACGCCAGCCTTGCTCTAACTGAGAGCCGCTGGGCGCCTCGCGTCTACCTTTGCGGCAAAGCAAAACCGTTATCTCTTCATCGGGCTCGGGCCAGCCACGTTTTGTTTCCCCTACGTCAACTCAACGAGAGAGCAGCGCCTGTGAGCATCGTATTGCCAGTAAGTGAGTGCGAGTCGCATTGCCAGCCAGTGATTGTGCGATCCTGATTGCAAGTGCCTGGGCGTCCCGTACCTCCCCAGAGAAACTGTGCGCTGCCGTTGTACACTGCATACCCCTGTCTAGAGGCCGAGGTGTCCGCCGTATCTGGGAAAGTGAACTGTGCGCATCGTATGTTCATCAGGCTGCGCTGTACGCCCCGTCTGGTGTAAAGAAACCTGTGCGCACCCTTCTGCCAAGCTGCTTGTGGGAACCGTACCTTCGCATCTAGACAGTTACAGGGTGCTTTTGGAACTGTGTACGCATTGTAGGGCCTGGCGTACTGTTCACATTGCCTCTCTAGACTGAAACTGTAATTCACACCGCTGTGCGCATCGTAGGGCCGGAGCTAGCTGTAAACGCTTCGATCTCCACTGGAAAGCTGTACCGCGCATACCCCGTCTCACGCGAGATGCGTGAGTGTTGGTAGGGTCCCGGTGTACGCTCCTCACGCGAGATGCGTGAGACTTAGTAGGGTGCCGTGAATTCTCCCGTTTGAGGTGCCCGGAAGCGCTACGAAGCGCCCAGAAGGCCCAAGACTGGCCTGAAGTTCCTAGAAACTGCTCAAGAAGTGCTTTAGCAGTAACAGAGACTACGGAGAAACATGAAGAGATCTTAGACCAGTCCCAGAAGTCTAAAGACACTGAGAAGAACCCCTTTTTACTGTACCTGGGAAAAGGAGTGATTTTACAAAGAAATCCACAGTGAACTGGAAACTAAAGAAGAGCTTGCCTAATTACCATCTGTTGGCCTACAAAAACGTTTATTGGTCTTGTGATAAGTCTCCGACATATATATATATTTTGACATAAAGAAAGTATTTTGATATAATACCTGCCTGGTGTCCATTTGTGGGGGGATTGGTACCTTTTAGCAAGGGTAAATCTAAGGGGTCATCCTTCGCCCTGACTTAGAGGAGAGGGTCCCTACTTGTCACAAGTGCATACTTGCGCCAAACAGAGACCCCCAATTCTAACAGTTAGCATCAGGGAAGAACACAAAGAGAGTAATGTTAAGAGAAAGAGAGCTAGAGGGAGAAACACAGAGGGATTGTTTATTACATAGTAAAAAACAGAGAAGGTGTAATAGGGTGAAAGTGAGAAAAGGAAAATGAATAAGGGAGCAAAAGAAGGGAAGAGAGAGGAAGAAGACTAAAGTAGAGATAGTGAGAGAATGTGAGTGGGTGTTGAAAGAAAAAGAAAGGACAGTAAAAAATGGGGAATGAAGGGTAGTGACGGAACCGGGATAAATGAACAACGGTGAGAGAGGGTGAGAAAAGAGCAGTGAGTGTAAGTAAAGAGGGGTGAAAGAAGGTGAAAAATTGAATTAGGATAAGACATGGGGACTGATAAAGAGAAAGGACAGAGAGAGTAAAGGAAACAGTGCCTGAATGGGTCTGAGTGAAACAGCAAAGAAAGGTAAGTAATGCAGTATGTGTGACTTATAGGGAGTCAGTGGGTGTAGGTCGGGGTGTGGGTGTGTAAGGTGTGTCTGTGGGTGTGGGTGTGTGGGGTGTTTCAGTGTGGGTGGAGGTGAGGGTGTGTGAGATATGTGTGAGGGGTGTATGGGTGTGGGGGTATGTGTGTGGGATGTATGTGTGTGTATGGAATGTGTGTGTGTGTGTGTGAGGAGTGTGTGTGTGTGTGTGTGTGTGTGTATGAGGTGTGTGTGTGGTGTGTGTGTGGGGGGTATATGTCAGAGGTGTGTGTATGTGTTGGGAGGGGGATGAGGTGTGTGTAGGAGTGAAGTAAATAATTAAGAAAAACAGAATGAGTGAAGAAGCAAAGGAAGGGAACAGAGGGTAAGTGAAGTAAAGAATAGGGACTGAAAGAAGTTGAATATGAGAGGGGAAATAGGGAAAGGGGAGTAAACATGGAGAATAAGAATAAGTGAGAGAAGCAGAGTAAAGAAACAGGAGTGAGGTTGGTTGAGAAAATATTAGTGAGCTTAAAGCAAAGGGTGATGACAAACTAAATTTTTTTAGTCACACTTACCATATAATAAATGTAACTTTAATTAAAAAAATTTACTACACTTTGTATCTGTGAAAGAGAGAAGAAAAAATAAGTTATAATTAGTAAAATATGTATTTTAAATTAAAAGATACAAATGAAGAGGTTAAAAATCATAACAGTGTATTTAGAAATAAAGTAAGAGTGAAGGACATAGAAAGGGAAATAAAGTAAGGTAGAAGGACAAAAAGAGAGAAAAGGAAATAGAAGGAGAGAAAATTACTAAGAGTAAGGCATATTGATTCACTGACAGAGAGGAAGAGAAGAACAGAGAAATGAACTGAATGTAAGAAAGATACTAAAACAATGTGAGTTAGCAAAACTAAGTCAGGAAACAGTAGTAAGTAAAATGATAATGACAGAGACGGAAAAGAGTCTAATTAAGGATTCATTTAGAAGAATGAGGAATAGAAGATAACTGAGAGTAAGTGAAGAACAGTCATAGAGTGAAGGGATGAAGGGAGAGAGGATAATATACACTGATTGAGGGAAATGGAGTGAGGAAGTTAGTAGACAGACACACTAAGAGAAAAACTGAGTGAGGTGGAGTACAATGAGTGAGCAAATGAAATGAGTAAGGGAGCAAAAAAAGGAAACAGAGGAGAAGACGACTAAAACAGTGGTACTGAGAGAAAATAATTTGGTGATGAAAGTAAAGAGAAGGACATTGAAAGAAAGGAAATGAGGGATAGTAATGGAACCAGACTAAAATAAATGGGATGAAGAACGATGACAGAGGAGCAGTGAAGTTGTTGTAAAAGAAATGATAGAAGGTAGATAAACACAAGGAGAGTGAGGCACTGAGGACATAGAGGTAGTGAACGAAAAATAGAGAGAAGAGGTCAAAAGAAAGGAGCAAACATAGATAAGCGAGGGAGAGTGGGTGATTTATAGTGATAGAGTGCGACAATACTGCTGAGTGAGTAAAGAGGAATTACTAAAAGAGCAAAGGAGGAAAATACGGAAAAGGGAAGTAAAGCAGAGAGACTGAAAGCTGAAAAGTTATGCAAGGGAGAGAGGGGATGCAGACAGTTGAAATGAGAATGAGGAGTTGTGAAAGAAGTGGAGTAAAAGAACGGGGTTGAAAGAGAGTGAAAGAAAGACATTATAAGTGAGTAAAAAGAGCTGAAAGAGGGTGGAAAAAGAAAAGTGAGTGTGAGACAATGGGAATATAATTTAAATCACAGAATACAAACTTTAGATTTACTTGTACAACATTTTACATAGTTTATTTTTGCTGTTCTCAGAATATATTGAATTTCACTTAAAAAAGTGAGTTCAAACTACTCATCATATCACAGCGGGAAAAAAAACACAATCAAAAAGATTGTGTTTTAAAAAAATACATCTAAACTTAAAAATAACAAATGTACACTAATCTTTGATTCACTTACTTCTCCTTTAGGCCAAATAGTATATCATGAAGGTCCTTTTTGTTGGAAAGTACTCTGCTGTTCTATAAAAATGCCATTTCATCGACTTTCTAGAAGACAACCTTGAAGAACATCTGAAATATTTTCATTATTTTCATACACTCCTTCTGTTCAGTCATAACTCTTTGCTCATTCCTTCACCATTCCTTAAGGCCAAATAGTGTCGGATGTATCATTATATTTTCAAATTAATTAAAACAAACTCTAAAATTACCATTTTTCTGACGTTCTGAAAGAAAGGCTCAAACAACATTTTCACAATATTTAAATTTACGTAATTCCATCTCTGACTTACTCATGTTCATCATTTCCAATAATACTGATATCACTTACTATGAGATCCACTTACAGTACCTATATGACAAATCAATTTTTTATATTATCTTGATCACTTTTACTCAGAATATAATTTTAAATAGCAAACTAACCTTTATTAGCTGCTCCCGTCTTCATAGGCCAATTACCTTTACTTAAATTTTGGTTCTAAAAACACTAGATATGAATTTTTTAAGTCAAAAGGCAAACGTTGTTTTAAAGTCAAATGAGTGTCATTACAAAGGGTCCAACCTTTACAACTTTTTAAATAGCATGTGTAATGCCCTGATGTTGTTGAAGGACCGTCATGATAAATAATAGCTACAGTTGCAAACGTTCTTCCTGAAATTGATAACTGAGAAGCCACAACATTTTTAATAGAAGTTGTCAATTTCGTTCCATCAGGTCTACATTGTTGGAACATTAAAATGACATAGTGACCATAACTTTGTAGAAATAATGTGGACAGCATTGCATACTTACATTGGGTACACACCATATTGTGATCAGCTGCTTTAACGAGATTATTAAAAGGCACTGATTTGCAGTCTGGTAAACTCAAATATATAAATCTTTCAGTGTCTATTCTAGTACTACTTGATAAAGTACAGTTATCACAGTCATGCTGCCATTGATAAGAAAGGTTAAAAAGATTATTTATATCTACTCCTTCATCTTCCAATACATCAAACATATACATTAAAAATTCCTGACAATCCTGCTGAATTATCTGTGAAAATTGATTTTAACCAGAACATGTCTAGAAGATTTCTAATTTCTGAAACACTTTCTATTTTTGCTCTATCACTGCTACATTTCTCAAACACAGAATTCAATAAACAGCAGAATGTTTGATCCCGATTTTCAACAATCTGTTCTTGTACATTTTGAAGAAAAAAAACAACATTAACTACTACATTAGCATAGCAGTTGACACCAGAACTGTTTTCAAACTGAAATCCAACAACATCTTCAACAGAATCCTTTTTCTTTCTGCTTACAATTACAGTTTCATCTACTTTTTGTCTTTTTGCCTGTACCTCACTGCAATTATTCTCATTTCTTCTTTTTCGGCCTACCACACGTTTTTCAAACAGAGGATATTGAGGCAAATGTGGAGCATACTCTTTTCTTAACCTATTGTATTCTTTAACACAATCTAGATCAGCACAAATCTTTGTTTCATCACACTCAATCAAGTACAATCCTGATAAAGTTCTGACTCGTGATAATGCCACATATGCCATACCCTCTTTAAACACAGAACTTCCAATGTTCACCAAGGCACTATCTACACTTAAACCTTGAGATTTATGAATTGTCACTGCATATGCCAAACAAACAGGAAACTGTTTTCGGCGAACATATAAGTCTTTCACAAGCAAAAATCTAGCTGAACAACGACACATTTGTTCTATTTCGTCAATGCCATCAAATTTAATTTTTAAAATTTCAATTCCATCTCTATTTTTGTAATTCACAAAACCAACAACATGACCCATTGCTCCATTTACCAGACCTCTTTCAACATTTAAATTCCTTCTCAAAATGATACGACAATTTAAACACACATTCAGAGTCTTTTCAAAACCAGCAGTTTTAGATATAGTCTTCTCTAATGAATCCAATTTTGATTTAAATTTTTCTGACAAAATAATTGTTGCTCCCATATGCTCTATTTTATCTATAGCTTCCAGATTCACTAGCTCTTCATTTTCTAACTTTAACATTTTGTTGTTGAACATGGAACATTCTTTCAGAGTAGGCATCAAACATTTGCCAGATTTCTTCTCGTTAATGTTCTTAAAAATATTCTCTGGAAGAATGTTTTCATTTGGGTACAAATTTGAAATTAATTGTCCATGTAAAGCTTCTTTCCCATGCTGACTTATTTTTCTGATTCTTACATCTTGTAGAATATTTTTATAATCTTCATCCTTTGCCTGCCGCATATTTTGGAGTAGTTCTGCATATTTGAAATTTAACCATATATTAACGTTTCCAATGCTTCCTAGGCACTTCCTGGTATCTTCATGCGTGACCATTTTAAACACTGGTTGACCTTTCACTGGAGTCAACTGCAGTAGATCTCCAAAAACAATAATGTGTTTTCCTCCAAATAAGACATCATAGTCTGTTCTAAGAATTTCTTGCATTCTCAAATGCACAAAAGCAAGCATTAGATTTGAGACCATGCTTACTTCATCAATGATAAGAAGTTTCATTTTCTTCAGGACTCTGGAAACTTCAAAACACGCATCGCCAGATAGCTTGTGGTATTGCAATTTGTTATCATGCTCCACTGGCAGCATCAGTAAACGATGTAAAGTAATCCCTTTAATATTATGTGCTGCCAGCCCAGTTGGAGCGGTAACAACACAAGACAGCGGTGATTCAGTCCTTTTCTGCAGATAAGTTGCAATTGCTTTAATCAGAAAACTTTTTCCAGTTCCCGCTTCTCCACTCACGTACAGTCGGACAGGCTTAAATGATGTACATGAGCACTCTTTCTTCTCATGACTCAATCCATGTTCAACCTGTTTTTTGACTTCGTCATATATCTGTTTCTGCTCAAGGTTTAATTGTTTCACCAAATCTTCTAAATTAATTACATCCTCTTGAGCTTGCTCCATAGCTCTTTCCACCTCATCCATGGCAGTGGCAGCTTCATTTTGGATAATTGGTCCTCCTAGTGGATCCTGACTCAATGAAGCAGAACTCTGACTGTCTTGAGAACTGTCTCTCGCAATCTCTGCAGCAATTGTTGCTTCTTGCTCTATTTCTTCATTTAACATTTGTAGATAATTTGGAAAAACTGGACATTCTATGGTATCCTTGGTTGCATTAAAAGAGTCTTCATAACAGAGAAAATCTCCAAGTACTTCCTCTTCTGTACGCCATGGTTTAAAGTGTTGCAAAAGAGCCAAATAGTAAAATTCTCTTTTGTCTGGATTTTCACAACTCAATTTTCGATGATTAATCAAATGACCTTTTCTCTGTTTCACTAGACATCCTTCACATCCAATGACAGCATATATTCCATTATTGATATCTTCTCTGATGTTCCTCTTATAAATATATCTTTGCAGAACTTCATAGAGACAAGCGTTCTCAAGGTGAGGACTTCTATTTGGATAGTATGTATCCAACATGTTTGTCTTCAAAATATCTGCACTTTCTGGTTCTTTCTCCGCCAAATACTCTATCTCTTGAACAGATTTCAAAACTCGGTTTCGTGTTGCAGCAAGACCTAGACTTATCCAAATGATGGTTCTAGATTTGGCATAGAGACTTGCTGATGACAATCGATCAGAACATTCATATGCTTCAATTTCTCGATGCGACAACATCTTCAGACTGTAACTATATCATTTCTTGCTTAGACTCTTTTCATGTGAAATGTCCTCCCACATTTCCTTCAGTTCTGTCTTTTCTTTTTTTGTGATGTAAGACGTCACATATCGAGCCACAGCAATAGAGTTGTCAGCAACGAATTGAATATCCATGTTAGCATTCCACATTGACAAAATCACTGGGTTGTAGTCGTTGATGTACTTGGACTCTTCGTTTCTTTTTAAATTGTATGTATTTTCTGGTGATTTCCTCGTCACAGTATGTCGCAGAGAAGACATCAAATTATGTACTCTTCCTTTAGAAATCACTGGTCGTGGAAAGCCGAAAGGACATTTTGTGTAGAACTTGTCCTTGTTTCTGAATTTTTGACGACAGTACTTTCCACAACGATGGGATTGAAAGCATAAAACTTGTTGCCTTAAACTGTTTTCTTCGGTAGTTTTCGGAACAGCACATGTTGAATACTCTTCAATGAAGCTCATCACTGTCTCATCCGAATCTGTTCCAAATTTGGGTGCATCTTTATTCCACAACAACATATGTATATGAGGAGCACCTCTCGCTTGATACTCCTTACTCCAAAAGAAATCCAAAACCTCTCCAAGGGGAGGATTTTTTTTGTTGGTAATAAAAGACATCATAGCTTCAAATCTATGATTGAAATATCTGCATACATTCACTGGATCCAAAGAACACAGTTCTCCAGCAGTTTTGAATTCTATATTTTGTATATTTGCATTTGCCTCTCGTAGAAATTGAAGTAAGTCGTCCCATGCATACTCAGCACAGCTAAGAGTTTCTTAGCATACATTTCAATTCCCCATGACGACGGTACCAATATTCATTTGTACCACGCTGACATGCCATGAGATTGATTAAATGAGATTCCAAAATATTATCTTGCAGATTCACTTTCTTCATAAAGTCCCTCGCCGAAACATTTTGCAGATGTGCTCCACTTTTCAGTATATGGTTTACTGCATAAGAAAGCCCAGACAAGTCACTTTCATACAGTAGATGAAACAAATAGGGAATGCATTGACGAAACCTTGGATCTTCAGCATATAATCTTACAGTTCGATATTCAGATGCAGGAATTTGAAGTGGTCGATCGTCATATCGTCCACCTCGACCTGTTGGAAATAAATGTGGAAAACAACGAGCTTCCAAACTTTCTTCCCATACACTAATGGGACTTCCTTTTGTTGCTTTCATTTGAAACAAGTCAATTGCATTCCCCATCACTTCTTTGGAATGCAAAGGATGAACAGTATAATGTTCATATATTTCTTCACTTCTTGATACATCAACTTTTTCAATTTGGCCAGCTGAACAATCACTGTCTTCTGTGGTTCTGAAAATCCTGGACTCGTGTAATAATTCTGGACTCGAGAATAAAACTTCATCGTAACAGGACGAATTTAGTATCAAAAGACCGAAAATGACGAGTACACTATGTACAAGCATTTTCGTCTTACTCGAGTGACGATTTCACCTCGAAATCGTCATTTTCGTTCTGAACCCTTGACTTCCATTTTGTATACGGCAGCCATTTTATGAGTTGCCCTTTACATAGGCTTATAATACAGCTAAATTCGATTCCAAAGGACACGTACACCTTGATTGACTTTTCTCTGACCTAGGCAGGCTGGGCAAGCTGAAACCATTGCCCCAGGCCGAACCTGTTTGGTCAGTTCCTCTCCCAGTGGCCGAATGAGATAGCATCAAGGCTCAACAGGACATAAAACCTTTTCAGCACACACACACCCCGCCAAATCTTGCTCACACCTGTCCCTGCTCTTTTCTCTCACTTGCTTTATGATGGGGAGGTGCCCGTTTTTATTGGGGGTCCACCGATATCTGATGAAATGTTGGGCCTTGCCGGGTGATTTGTTGTGGGCTGGACGAAGTGAAATATGGACATGTCATCATGACTCTGCTTTTCCTTTGTAACAAAAAATGTGAATAGTATACTGTAAATTCGAAGAATGTTTGCATAAAGCACAATATTTTGTATAAAAAGAGAAGCCTGACTTTGTAGGATTGAGCAGTCTCCTGAGAATATACTTCCTGTGTGTTGTACTTCTAGGACGCTTGTTTCTTGGTTGCAGCCAATAAAATCGATCCTTGACTTCACCTAGAAGACTCTGAGTTTCTGTGGTCTGAATCAGGAAAGAACCCGAGGTCTTTGGGTGTACCCTGGCACCGCTGGGTTTCCAGTTAAGTACCGGTTTTGAAAAACCCAGTACCTCAGTTGGCGCCCAACGTTTGGGGCGATACCAACGGTACCAGTCCAGCCAGAGGTTCGTGAGGAGCTTCGTGTGAAAATTCTTCTTGGACGGCCAACCACTTCATCGACCCCTGCATGTCGACGTGGTCCGAAGGTCTTTGCTGCGAGGTTCCCCGCTTCCCGACGGCTACAAAAGATCGCTGCCCTGGCTATCACCCTGATTTGGACCCTTGAAGTTTGGTAGAGCGAAACGATAAGACGAGTCTTCTGGTGACATCATCGATATCTCAGTTAAGTATAAGTGGAGCGTCTCCCAGTCCTTAGTTGATTCTTAGTTTTGAGTATTCCCTTTGGGATCATTTTTGGAACTTGCAAGTGCCAAAGCCGAAGGACTCGTGTACTCACGAGAATATCGTAATCGATAATCCTTTGAAGTTTGGAGCTAGACTAGAGAGCGAAGATGCCTGGTCTTAGACTTGGAAATTTGTTTTGTCTTGGTTGTAATAATAGGGACTCCCGATTGGAGGACTCGTGTCCGGTTCCTCCGGTTGGAACTCCAACTTACGAATTATATGTAAAACATGGAGTAGGGCCCATCACATACAATGAAGTGTGGATCAAATACACCAGAAAAGATGGTGTTTTAAAATGGCCCCAATATGGTAACTTTGATACAGAAATCTTAGATAACCTCGAAATTAAACTTTTTAAGAAGAAAGCCCGGCCGGCGATGTTTGACTCTTTCCACCTATGGCGTAAGGAAGCCAAACAGAAGGAAATTAAATTAGCAAAGAAAAATAAGAGAGAAGGTGGTATTTTGGTAATAAAAGCTGCTATGCAGTTCAAAGACAACGAAGAAGAACAGATGAGTGAGCAGTTGCACAGGCAACGTAAAATGGTAATAGATAAATGCTATCCAGTTTTGCCGCTGCATCTTCAGCAAGATGCAGCAAAAGAGCGTGAAAAAGATCCGTTAATGTCGCATTTATTAAGTTCGCCACCCCCTATGCGCAAAATGCCACGGCACCTCCGCAACCTTTAGTTGTGCAACCTGTGCCTCCTGTTCCTCCACAGCACCCACCAGCTGTTCTTCAGCTGGCTCCTGCTCCTTTGGTGCAGCCTCCTCAAGGCCCACCGATCACATCTGTTTCACCTGTGCTTTCTACGACTTTGCCTAGTGCACCTTCTATTTCTCCTAATGATCCCTCTGCTATTGCTTCTGCCCCTGCCTTATCTCACCCTGTTTTTCCACCCGTTCTTCCTTCAGTTTCTCCTTCCGTTCGGCAGAGAATGGCCAACACTGTTACTAATCTTTTCTCACCTCTTTTCGGGTCGCCTACTACGACCCCTAACATGGAACGAAGACAGTTGCAAAGTCAACTGCCTGACTATCGAGAGAGAGATTTATTGAATCGTTTAGCGCATAAATGGGTTATGGACACTGTAAGGTATGATGTAGAGTCTGTCATGGAAGTCTTCCGTCAACGGGAAGCACCGACGCAGAGATATGTTTTTGAACAAATGTGTGTTTTCCTCTGTGAGGATTTGGAAGACAATGATCTGGAATACAACCCGCCCAAGTTGTGTCGTGTGCGGTTCGAGTTCGCAGAGGGCATGATCGTAGGTCCAGATGTCGAGAGAGCGGTTGAGACATTGTTGTCATTTCGGAGTAAGGGGGGCACTTCTCAGTCGCTATTTGAGCATGACGCACCCGGTAGGAAAAAGGCGCGACAATACCCCATGAGAGAAGTTCCCCCACAATGGAGAGAGGGTGACGCAAATGCTCACCCACCTATTCTGCCACACTTTCAGCGTGTGTGGGTACATGTCCCATGGAGGCGAGCTGAAGTTTTAGCCCTTAAACAGACATTACCTGATCCCCGTAAAAATCCCGCAGGGTATTACAAAGAGTTGTCACAGACTGCAGGGTCATGTATCATGAATTTAGCCGATATCGATATGTTATTTGGGAATATTGTTCCACAGCCTTTATGGGGTAAGATTCGTCATACAGATCATGATCAGGAGTTAGGTGACTCATGGGCTAATATTGCTGCTGCAGATGCCCGACAAGTTGGTGGTGCTAAGCCTGAGCCTTTAGTAGCCGAACTTCCTGGTAAAATAATTGATTACATGAAAACGATAATGCCTGCAATACGTGTAAATTGGGATAAGTTGTCTGCATGTAAGCAGAAGAAAGATGAAACAGTGTCAGATTTCTTCACCAGGTTTGAAGAGACTTTTGTCGACCACAGTGGTCAAGATATGAGCACAGAAGGTGGTCAGCGTTTGTTCGTCGATAAATTTGTGCACAATCTGCTTCCCGAATTGTGTAAAAAGTTAAAAGATTCAGAGAGTTCATGGGCAGTTTCCTCCTCAGCACAGATATTGGCTACTGCACAGTATTACGAAAATAGAGACAAAGACGAGAAAGATCGAGCAGAAAAGAAAACTAAGGAGCTGAAAACGAAGGTTTTGTTACAGCAAGCATATCCGCCACGTGGTGGTGGTGGTCAGAATAATGGTGGTCAGAATAACTATCAGAGTAATTTTCAGCAGCCTCAACAGTATCAGAGGAACTCGCAAAGAATCGAGTATACTCAACCACGTGTCCCTGTAGGCCCCAATCAGTGTTCATATTGTAAGGAAGAGGGTAATTTCAAGTATAGTTGTCCTATTTTATTACAGCGTGCAAATGGTGCTTCTGGTGTAAGAGGTAGAGGTGTTCAGCAAGCGTCTAGAGGTACAGGACGTGGAAATTTCCCCCAGAACACACAGCCTCTTCCACCTCAAAATTCGATGAATAGGTTTGATCAGCAGAATAACGCATCTGGTAGGACAGCTCAGTACTATACTGATGATTACTATACAGAAGATGAGCATTGGGAAGGTAATGATTGCTAGGACAGCCATAGACAAAGAGAGGGAGTTGTTTCAGTTCCAGTAGATCAGAGTGGACCTTACGTTGAGGTGATTACATCAGGTGTGTCAGAGCCTTTTCTGTTGGATACTGGTGCTACAAAGAGTTCTATTATACACTCCAAACTCCCTGGCGCACCTTTGTCTGGCGAAATGAACGTTTCTGTAGGTTTTTTATGGCGCCCTAGTTAGAAATCCGATTTCTGACCCTTTGTCCCTTTCTGTTGGACCTTGTGAATTTGAAGCACCCCTTATCCTGACAACAGGTTGTGGTGAAAATTTGTTAGGATTGGATTTGTTAAAAAGATTGTATGCGACTTTGTACTGTTCTCCTACAGGAGTACAACTTACTTTAGGTAAGAAAGTGGTTTCTCCAATGTATTTGTCAAGGGATAAACTTCCAACAGAATTGTCGCTTCTGCCCGATATTCTTTGGGCTACTGGTCCTAATGATGTGGGCCTTTTGGAAATACCACCATATATTGTAACATTGAAAGCCAATGTTAGAATGCCACGAATTCCCCAATTTAGAATTTCTAGTGAAGGTGAAAAAGCTTTGCTAGCGATCGTTTACGAACTGATTGAAAAAGATGTGATTGAAGAGACAAGAGGCAACGTTTGCAATAGTCCTGTTTGCCTGTTTTGAAACGAACTGACCCTTCTCAGCCACCTGTTTACAGATTTGTGATTGATCTTAGAGAGGTGAATAAAATAGTTGTGCCACAATTTCCAGTTGTCCCCGACATTACTGCACTATTGACCATGATTCCAGCTTCTGCCACCTGGTTTTCGGTGATTGACTTGAAGAATGCTTTCTTCAGCATCCCGATTGCTGAGGAGAGCAGGGATATTTTTTCCTTCAGTTTAGGAGGACGCAGTTTCCGCTTTAAACGCGCTCCTCAGGGCTACTGTGAAAGTCCATCAATATATAGTCAAGCTCTAAAGACACAGCTTGATACGATTGTTTTACCTGAAGGTGCTACTCTCGTACAGTACGTTGATGATTTGCTTATTGCTGCAGATACTGAGGAAATATGTAAGAAAGCCACGTTGTCATTGTTGCGTCATCTGTGTGATTTGCATCACAAGGTGTCACTTTCCAAATTACAATATTGCCGACAAGAAGTGACCTACTTAGGTCACCTCTTATCGAAGGAGGGAAGGAAACTGACCCCAGAAAGAATTCAGGCAATAGCAAAACTGAGTGTGCCAAAAACACAGAGAGAAGTGCGTGCTTTCTTGGGCATTACATCGTACTGTAGACAGTGGATTCCAAATTTTTCGTTATTGGCCAAACCTTTGGTGGCATTAACCTGTAAAGATACACCGAATCCCGTTCCATGGTCTGAAGAGTGTCAGAAAAGTTTTTCCGAATTGCGCAATGCATTATGTTCGGCTCCTGTGTTGGGTACCTCCGACTACAGTAAGCCCTTTACATTGTATGTCCATGAGAAAGAAGGTTGTGCATTGTCAGTCTTGACTCAGTTGTTTGGGGACAAACAGCGTTCATGTGCATATTTTTCGTCGACTTTGGATCCAGTAGCTAGAGCGTTGCCAAGTTGTTTAAGAGCCACAGCGGCAGCAACTGTTTCTATCCGACAGTCTGCTGGTCTAGTAATGAACAATACACTAGTCGTGATTGTCCCTCATGCAGTAGACACGTTGTTAAATAGAACCAAGACACAGCACTTAACTAGTGCTCGATTGTCAGGTTACGAATTAACATTGTTAGCGAGTCATGTGCACATAAAAAGGTGCAACACTTTAAACCTAGCTACGTTGTTGCCAATTGTAGAGGAATTAGATGCTTCAGAACAGCATGATTGTTTTCTTAGAACAGAAGAAGAAACGAAAGGGAGAGTAGATCTCTATGATACTCCTCTTGCTGAATGTGATGGTACATTGTGGGTGGATGGTTCATGCTTCAAGCTCCCGAATGGTGACACGACTGCAGCATATGCTGTCACGACTTTGCATACAATTGTTGAATCTACACGTATTCCACATAATTCAGCTCAAGCAGCAGAGTTGATTGCACTTACAAGAGCATGTGTGCTATCAAAAGGAATGAAAGTGACTGTCTATACCGACAGTCAGTATGCATTTGGTGTGGCTCATAGTTTTGGACGACTGTGGAGAGAAAGTGGGTTCCTGACTTCGCATGGAGCTAAGATTCAGCATGGTCAGTTGGTGAATCAGCTTTTTGAATCACTGACTTTGCCTCTGCAAGTGGCGATTGTGAAATGTAGCGCTCACAAGAAGGTGACTGATGATGTTGGTCGTGGAAATGCATTTGCTGACGAAATCGCGAAAGAAACTGCAAGGAATGTGATGAGCCGAATATATGTTGCAGGTCCTGCAAGATGGGTTGGTGATGTTGGAATGTGTGAGGACACGATAGAGAGTGTGAAGTCTATTCAAGCTGAGGCTACAGAGAAAGAGTTGAGCATGTGGAGAGAAAGTACGGGTAGAATGGATGCAAATGGCTGTTGGATGGAATTGTCAGAGCATCAGAGATGGTTGTTACCCGATGCATATGTGCTTGCAGTGGTTACAATGGCTCATGGAATGGCTCATATCAGCGTGAAAGGGATTTGCAAGTTGTTGGCTCCAGTATGGCAAAATGCAGGAATTCCCAAGTGTGCAGAGAATGTTGTCAAGAATTGCATGGTGTGTCTGAAACACAATCCTGGTAGGGGAACCCCAACTCCAGCTTGTCGTTTGCACCTCCTACGTACCCGTTCGAGGTTTTGCAGCTAGATTTCATTCACATGGAGAGGTGCAACAATTTAAAATACGTACTCGTCGTTGTTTGTGCCTTCTCAAGATGGGTAGAAGCATACCCCCTAAAAGACAACACTGCCTTATCCACAGCTAAAGCCCTTGTGAAAGAGTTCTTCCCCAGGTTTGGAATGCCTAGAATGGTCTGGGGTGATAATGGAAGTGAATTTGTGGGTCGTGTGATGAAGAGAGTGTGTGAAGGGCTAGGTATCCAACAAAAGTTCCACGCTGCAAATCACCACCAATCAGCTGGATTAGTAGAATGTTACAATGGCACGCTTAAGTTAAAACTGGCCAAAATTCAAGCGAGCACGGGTCTTAAATGGCCTGACGCTCTACCCTTAGCACTTCTGTCCACCAGAATGACTGTGCATTCGCGAGTGAAACTTAGTCCCTATGAGATAGTTTTTGGCCGCCCGGCCAATATATGGGGAGTGCCTAGACCCACCAAGTTCAGTGAGATCGAACACCCTGTTTTGCTTGATTATCTGTACGAATTGACGGCTAAATTGCGTGTTTTGCATCAACAGGTTCACGACACTCTGCCTCCGGTCTCTGAGACTCCAGGACATCAGATCGACCCTGGATCCTGGGTCTTGGTCAAGAACTTCCAGCGAATTAAAAACGACCAGCCCAGGTGGACCGGACCGCACCTCGTCCTTCTTTCCACAAGATTGGCAGTTCGAGTGGAAGGGAAGAAGCACTGGATCCACGGGGTCCATTGTAAAAGGATCCCTTTACCTCTGCCGTACGACCAGTGGGTCCAGGAGGGTGTCGGCGACTCAGAAACTGAAACCGTGCCACATTTTCTGCCCTTCAGTGATGCACGAGTAAAAGGGACACTGACTGAACAAGAGAGTGACAATATTTTGCAACCAGCAGTATCACCATCAAAGCGGTTGAACACTACAGAGCCTGAACTCTTGTTTCAGGATCAAACAGTACCTGGAAGAAAACGTTACAATTTGAGACCGAGACCTATGGACAAATAAACCTTTTTTTCTTCCCCCTGCTATTTTTTTTTTAAGTGCAGCTCTCCCATCTAAGAAACTTGCTTATTTTTGTTTTTCGAACCGCCATCCGGGTTCCGCTGCTAGGGCCGCGATTGCCCAAAGTCTTTGGAGTGCAGCTGACGACGTTAGGTCGGCAGTTCTGGTTGGTCTAAGGGAGTTGCCCTGGACTGACAGAAGCATTCCTTAGCAGAATCAACCTCCCATCGCGGGCAGCACTTTAGAGAGGATGGAGTTTCCCGAGATGGAGAGACCTGCCAAAAGAGTGAACTTTAAAACAAGGATCTGTAAAATAATGACAAAGAAAAGCTTTTTGATATTGTGCATTTTCATGCTATTCAGTGTGATGATATTTTTAATAAGTTATGTGTTATTCTCTTTTCGAGTAACATTTGCACCCACTACATCGCCTATACCTCCTCCTTCTACTGTTTCCCCACACTCTTTTCAACCCCTTCCTGAACTCGAATCAGCTAGGAGATTAGAATTCATTAATAACTCCTTTGTTCAGCTCTTGCACCAACACCAACTTGTAATGAACACGACTAACTGTTGGGTGTGCGGTCTTATGCCTCACACAACGGATAAGGGTATCCCTTATCTGGTCCTGCCTTTCAGTCACAATGGTTCTGTGTGGGCATACAGAACAAGGTTCATATATGTGCATTAAGTCTACCCCCTACGTTCTGTAACAGACAATCCTAAAAATAGTGCTCTAGTTAAGGGTATAGTAGACATGATTAAGGAAGGTAGTTCTTATGAGACTATCCCGAGAGATGAGACACTAGTATACATAGGATGGAACATAACCAGATATGGAGCTACTCTGAGTGAGAAACAGCAAGCTAAGAGATCTTCCCCGATTTGGATTGTATCCCATCAGGGTCATCTGTGTCTGCAAGGTAATGGCACGAATCCCAGAGCTCAGTTAGGGAAGAGTATCTGCACTAAAACGTATGTTTTTGCAGCCCAGACTTCCCCTTCGTTTTTAGCAGCTAAGGGTACCTATTTCATCTGCCATGATAGAGCCTATACATGGTTGCCCCCTGACTTTTCAGGCTCATGTTTTGTTTCATTCCTGTTGCCTCCCACCTACACAGCAGCGGCAGATTACCACAAGACAAGGGTAGTTAGAGGTGTCTTGAGTGAAGAAGACACTGCAGGTCAAGAATTTGGGGACTTTGCAAAGGGTTTTCTGCCGTTCTGGGGATCCATGCTAACAGCAGGAACATAAGGCAATTGACAAGGGTAGTTGAGTCCACCGTGATTGAAACTGCTGGTGCCCTTAGTAACGTGACTGCTGAGCTCCAGTCGGATCGACTTATGACCCTTCAGAACAGGATCGTGTTAGATGTCATACTTGCAGACCGAGGTGGGGTATGTAGATTGATCCAATCGAGTTGCTGTGTTTTCATCCCAGATAACGCTCCAACAGTGTACCAGGCCATCTCTAAACTGCATAAGATTTCCGAATCTATTCATGTAAATAAAGGAGATTGGTCATTTATGGGGTGGTTCTGGGAACTGATATCCGGCTGGGGATGGAAAATTCTGATGGTCATTGGGATGGTCTTAGCCATTCTTTTCCTGTTCTGTCTGTGCGTACAGTGTGCTCCTGCAGTATGTGGCCTCTGTGTTACATCATGTGTAAGGAAGCCTGTATCAAGAGACGAACTAAGTACTAGAATGATGTTGCAGCAACATCTCAATGACTTTAGGAATATAGATCTGGACTCAGATTAGCATGAGGATAGATGAATTGCCTATGTAAGGGCATAAGGAGGGATTGTGGTTCTGAAAATCCTGGACTCGTGTAATAATTCTGGACTCGATAATAAAACTTCATCGTAACAGGACGAATTTAGTATCAAAAGACCGAGAATGACGAGTACACCATGTACAAGCATTTTCGTCTTACTCGAGTGACGATTTCACCTCGAAATCATCATTTTCGTTCTGAACCCTTGGCTTCCATTTTGTATACGGCAGCCATTTTATGAGTTGCCCTTTACATAGGCTTATAATACAGCTAAATTCGATTCCAAAGGACACGTACACCTTGATTGACTTTTCTCTGACCTAGGCAGGCTGGGCAAGCTGAAACCATTGCCCCAGGCCGAACCAGTTTGGTCAGTTCCTCTCCCAGTTTCCGAATGAGATAGCATCAAGGCTCAACAGGCCATAAAACCTTTTCAGCACACACACACCCTGCCGAATCTTGCTCACACCTGTCCCTGCTCTTTTCTCTCACTTGCTTTATGATGGGGAGGTGCCCGTTTTTATTGGGGGTCCACCGATATCTGATGAAATGTTGGGCCTTGCCGGGTGATTTGTTGTGGGCTGGACGAAGTGAAATATGGACATGTCATCATGACTCTGCTTTTCCTTTGTAACAAAAAATTTGAATAGTATACTGTAAATTCGAAGAATGTTTGCCTAAAGCACAATATTTTGTATAAAAAGAGAAGCCTGACTTTGTAGGATTGAGCAGTCTCCTGAGAATATACTTCCCGTGTGTTGTACTTCTAGGACGCTGGTTTCTTGGTTGCAGCCAATAAAATCGATCCTTGACTTCACCTAGAAGACTCTGAGTTTCTGTGGTCTGAATCAGGAAAGAGCCCGAGGTCTTTGGGTGTACCATGGCACCGCTGGGTTGCCGGTTCAGTACCGGTTTTGAAAAACCCAGTACCTCACTTCATCTGCAGCTGTTTCCTCTACTTCAACACATACATGTTTGTAGTACTCATTGTTTTTGACCAAATACAACGTTGCCTTTTTGACTTTCCTAACATCCACTAAATCTTGCCAGATTTTCTTACTCTTTGTCGGAACCCCATTAACTAGAATAACCAGAGGTTCCTCTTCCACTTTCTCTACACCAATGGTATCAATATTTTTCTTGAAATCTAGAGGCAAATAAACAACTCTTCCCTTTAATCCTTTCTGTAAATCTGAAGGAGGCAATTTCCCTATCTTAGGCTCCATGCGAACAATAGCCTGAAAAGGATGAACATATTGAATCAAAATAGACTCATATGTATTTAAATCAATCAATTCAGAAGGAATGTCTACCAACTCCAGATTATTATGAACAGCTCTAGCAGGCATTCTGTTTTGATTTAATTTATCATAACAATATTTACAAATACGCTGATCAGAACTCAAATCAAAAGAATTCTCCACCAACAAATAAGTTGCAAAATTATTCTATTCACTATTATTTTCCATTTCACTTTTTGCATATAAATCAACTAACCTAGTCTGAATCTTATCATGAGTTCGTTGACAACACACACAAGTAAAATTCGGCCTTTCACTTGATTTCACCTTAAACATGGTAATTTCCTGGTTAAACTTTTCTGTACTTGAAATCTGTACATTGTCTTCCACATTACCTTGAATTTCTGTGTCAATTTCTACACTGTCCTCTTTTTCACCAAAATAAGAAATCTCAATTTCTTCACAAATCTTCTTCACATCTAATTCAGTTCCATGCAAAAGAGCACTGTTTAATTGTTGAAGCTTAAGTGCTGGACTTTAAAATAATACAACATTCTCACTAATTTCCTCATTTTGGTATGATGCACTGCTAACATCCTAAAATGATGAAAAACACTCTGACAGACTTTTCTAGAAAGACAAGCCAGTGAATGCCCTTGCAAACCTGTGTTTTCTCTCAATCTGCAAGGATCTAATTATTGCAACAACTTCATTTTCTGTTTCAGACTTTTCTTACTATATGTACGTAAGAAATTACAAAACAAATCAATTGATTCCTGTCGCACACTACAAATACGACTACACTTCCAAGTGTACACTGGACCCTTAGTACGTCTCCCTAAAACTTCATCAGTTAACACCTCTTCTGGTTCTCTAGGCACAAGTTTCTCTTTTTCAATCGGACAACCGTCTTTCACCTCATATGCTCGACCACTGGTGTCAACTGCATGCACTAAATCATTCTCCTGGAAGTAACTCTCCTCATTAAAAAATGGCTCACAACTTGAACTGTGCATCCATTCTCCTGAAAAAACTTTACAAAAATTAGTCCGATTAATTACTCTTTTCCATCTACTGTTTGATTTAAAAACATCAATTGTCTTGTTAAGTGTCCTAATTCTATTGATTATTAAAATAAATAATTTTTTCTTAACTTCAAAAGCCTGATCAACAATCTTCTCTACATTTTCCTTTTTCTTATAAAAAGCAGCTCTCTGTTTTCCTTTCCAAATTTTTTTTAGCAAATTTAAAACCACCCTATTGCGAAACATTCGTTTACGAATGTCTCTAAACTGATTCTGCCTTCTATTCAGATACATATTATTCTCTCCTGCTCCAGTAGTAAGAGTTTTTTGAGTGCCTCTCCTTCCTTTTCAAATTTACTCTCTCCTTCTCTTTTTCTACATGCTGTCCAACATTTTTTTTTGATCTACATATGTTCCGTAAGAAAGACTTGGTTATCTTACCAGGAGCTTCTTTCCTGTTTTTTGAAGTCTTTGTTGTGGAGGAGTGCTGTAATTCCGATGCTGTTTTTGTTTTTTTCCGCTTATCATTTTTCCTTCTTCTTTGCCTTGAGGTCATCTTTCCTTACTCTTGAAATCTTGATTTCAATCTGTGTTAAAGAAAAAAATAGCACATTAAAGACCACTATTATCAAACAACAAAGCAATGACAAAAAGCAAACGGTCTATTCAGGTTTACAGATCAAGTGAGGATTCTCCAGGGGTGCAGGTGAGACCTGTATTGAAGAGTGTAGTGGAAGAGAGGTATGTCCACAGCAACAAAGAAAGTGAGACCTGTGTCTAAGAGTGCAGTAGGGGGTAGGCTTCATGAAGTCTAGTCCACTGCACTCTTACACACAGGCTTCACCACCTATGCTTCCCAGGAAAGACCTCTCTCCCACTACAGTCTTGAACATAGGCCTCATCTCCTCTGTACCTCTGCACCTCATCTACACAACCTACTTCATAATCTGAGGTAACACAGGTGACATTATTGTAAAAGGATGAAATCATGCAGACACTATTTATTCCTTCTCAAAAAACTAAAAGTCATTGATTTTCACCAAAATCGTTTTTTAAATAACATTTTAGACACACAGTGCAGGTCCTATGTACAGGCATTCAGTGTCCATGACTACAGTGGATAGCACTAACCTCCTCTCACCCTTGGACAAGCCTTACCTCATCTCTGTCCTCTGAACAGGCCTCAATGTATTGATTATAATTGATGGTAACTAGGTGCAGATGAGGTGACGCATGTCCAAGGGTGTAGATAAGCTGAGGCCTGTCTAAGCATGCAGATTAGTTGAAGTCTATTCAGGTTTGCAGATAAGGTGAGGATTGTCTAGGGGTGCAGAAGAGGTATGGCCTGTATTGAAGAATGTAGTGGAAGAGACGTCTGTCCACGGGTGCAAAGAAAATGAGACCTTTGTCTAAGAGTGCAGTGGGGGATAGGCTTTATTAAGCCTAGTCCACTGCACTCTTAAACACAGGCCTCCCCTCCTCTGTCCCTCTGGACATGCCTCACCTCATCTACACAATCTACTTCCTAGTCTGAGGTAACACAGGTAACATTATTGTGAAAGGATGAAATATATGTATTTAATCATGCAGACACTATTTATTCCTTCTCAAAAATCTAAAAGTCATTGATTTTCACCAAAATCGTTTTTTAAATAACATTTTAGACACACAGTGCAGGTCCTATGTACAGGCATTCAGTGTCCATGAGTACAGTGGACAGGACTGACCTCCTCTCACCCTTGTACAAGCCTTAACTCATCTGTGTCCTCTGGACAGGCCTCAATGTATTGAGTATAATTGATGGTAACTGGGTGCAGATGAGGAGACGCATGTCCAAGGGTCTAAATAAGCTGAGGCCTGTCTAAGCATGCAGATTAGTTGAAGTCTATTCAGGGTTGCAGATGAGGTGAGGATTGTCTAGGGGTGCAGAAGAGGTATGGCCTGTATTGAAGAGTGTAGTGGAAGAGAGGTCTGTCCACGGGTGCAAAGAAGATGAGATCTGTGTCTAAGAGTGCAGTGGGGGATAGGCTTCATGAAGCCTAGTCCACTGCACTCTTAGACACAGGTCTCACCACCTGCGCTCTCCAGGAAAAGCCTCTCTCCCACTACAGTCTTGAACACAGGCCTCACCTCCTCTGTCCTTCTGGACATGACTCACCTCATCTGCACAATCTACTTCTGAGGTAACACAGGTGACATTATTGTGAAAGGATGAAATATATGTATTTAATCATACGGACACAATTTATTCCTTCTCAAAAATCTAAAAGTCATTGATTTTCACCAAAATCGTTTTTTAAATACCATTTTAGACACACAGTGCAGGTCCTATGCACAAGCATTCAGTGTCCATGAGTACAGTGGAGAGCACTGACCTCCTCTCACCCTTGGACAAGCCTTACCTCATCTGTATCCTCTGGACAGGCCTCAATGTATTGAGAATAATTGATGGTAACTGGGTGCAGATGAAGTGACGCATGTCCAGGGGTGTAAATAAGCTAACACATCGCTGGTTTCATAAATAAGGCCCTCAGTGTACTTCCTAATCTGAGGTAACACAGGTGACATGATTGTGAAAAGTTCAATTTTTTTATGTAATCATGCACACACTATTTATTCTTTCTCAAAAATGTAAAAGTCATTGATTTGCCCCAAAAAATGTTTTAGTAGTGTAATGAAAAGCTTATACATATGACCTTTTCTCTGTTTTTCAAATGTTATTCTAAAAAAAGATTGTGAGGCCTAAGCAGGAGTGCAGATGAGATGAAGCCTGTCCAGGGGAGCACAAAAGGTGAGGCTTGTGTCCAAGAGTGCAGTGGACAGGACTAAACTGGAGTAGTGTGCAAAAAAAAGATGAGCCTCATTTATGAGGCCCTGCGTCAGTTTTGCACTGCTGATGCGTCACTTTTTGTGACGCATCGGCGGCATAAAACATGTGCCTTGTTGCGCCATATTTAAAAAGTGACGCATGTAGGTAGATGCGTCACTTTTTAAACCTCTGCGCCACATTATACCTCTGTCGGGTGTAATGTACACAGAGGGGTCATTTCCCCGCAAAAAGCCTCGTAATAGTGACGCAGTGAAATCTATGAGATTTCACTGCGTCACTTTTAGGACACTGTTACGTCAAAATCTTGCGCCTGCCTCACAGCAGGCATAAGACTGAGGCAAACGCTTTCACATGGGGCTTTCCCCATGTGAAAGGATGCATTGCTGGAGTACAAGCATTCCATTTCAGTACTGAAAACTACCTATTTTATAAAATACATTTCCTCTCTATTGCAAACATTCCTACCAAGCATTACCAAAAAAATGACACAAACCAACAGCAAAGAAACTTAGTCTGCTTCCTAATCTGAGGTAACACAGGTGACATGATTGTGAAAGGTTCAAATATTTTTATGTAATCATGCACACACTATTTATTCCTTCTCAAAAATGTAAAAGCCATTGATTTGCCCCAAAATCGTTTTTTGAACAACATTTTAGAAACAGAGCGCAGGTCCTATGTACAAGCATTCCATTTCAGTACTGAAAACTCACTATTTTACAAAATACATTTCCTCTCTCTTGCAAACATTCCTACCAAGCATTACCAAAAAAATGACACAAACGAACAGCAAAAAAGCTCAGTGTGCTTCCTAATCTGAGGTAACACAGGTGACATGATTGTGAAAAGTTCAAACTTTTTTATGTAATCATGCACACACTATTTATTCTTTCTCAAAAATGTAAAAGCGATTGATTTGCCCCAAAATCGTTTTTTGAATAACATTTTAGAAACAGAGCGCAGGTCCTATGTACAAGCATTCCATTTCAGTACTGAAAACTCACTATTTTACAAAATACATTTTCTCACTCTTGCAAACATTCCTACCAAGCATTACCAAAAAAATGACACAAACCAACAGCAAAGAAGCTCAGTGTGCTTCCTAATCTGAGGTAACACAGGTGACATGATTGTGAAAAGTTCAAATTTTTTTATGTAATCATGCACAAACTATTTATTCTTTCTCAAAAATGTAAAAGTCATTGATTTGCCCCAAACATGTTTTAGTAGTGTAATGAAAGGCTTATACATATGAACTTTTCGCTGTTTTTCAAATGTTATTCTAAAAAAAGATTGTGAGGCCTAAGCAGGAGTGCAGATGAGATGAAGCCTGTCCAGGGGAGCACAAAAGGTGAGGCTTGTGTCCAAGAGTGCAGTGGACAGGACTAAACTGGAGTAGTGTGCAAAAAAAAGATGAGCCTCATTTATGAGGCCCTGCGTCAGTTTTGCACTGCTGATGCGTCACTTTTTGTGACACATCGGCGGCATAAAACATGTGCCTTGTTGCGCCATATTTAAAAAGTGACGCATGTAGGTAGATGCGTCACTTTTTAAACCTCTGCGCCACATTATACCTCTGTCAGGTGTAATGTACACAGAGGGGTCATTTCCCCGCAAAAAGCCTCGTAATAGTGATGCAGTGAAATCTATGAGATTTCACTGCGTCACTTTTAGGACACTGTTACGTCAAAATCTTGCGCCTGCCTCACAGCAGGCATAAGACTGAGGCAAACGCTTTCACATGGGGCTTTCCCCATGTGAAAGGATGCATTGCTGGAGTACAAGCATTCCATTTCAGTACTGAAAACTCACTATTTTACAAAATACATTTCCTCTCTATTGCAAACATTCCTACCAAGCATTACCAAAAAAATGACACAAACCAACAGCAAAGAAGCTCAGTGTGCTTCCTGATCTGAGGTAACACAGGTGACATGATTGTGAAAAGTTCAAATTTTTTTATGTAATCATGCACACACTATTTATTCTTTCTTAAACATGTAAAAGCCATTGATTTGCCCCAAAATCGATTTTTCAATAACATTTTAGAAACACAGTGCAGGTCCTATGTACAAGCATTCCATTTCAGTACTGAAAAGTCACTATTTTACAAAATACATTTCCTATCTCTTGCAAACATTCCTACCAAGCATTACCCAAAAAATGAAACAAACCAACAGCAAAGAAACTCAGTCTGCTTCCTAATCTGAGGTAACACAGGTGACATGATTGAGAAAGATTCAAATATTTTTTTGTAATCATGCACACACTATTTATTCCTTCTCAAAGATCTAAAACCAATTGCTTTGCCCCAAAATCGTTTTTGAATAACATTTTACAAACAGAGTGCAGATCCTATGTACAAGCATTCCATTTCAGTATTGAAAACTCACTATTTTACAAAATACATTTCCTCTCTCTTGCAAACATTAGTACCAAGCATTACCCAAAAAATGACACAAACCAACAGCAAAGAAACTCAGTCTACTTCCCAATCTGAGGTAACACAGGTGACATGTTTGCAAAAGATTCACATATTTTTATGTAATTATGCACACACTATTTATTCCTTCTTAAAAATGTAAAAGCCATTGATTTGAACTAAAATCGTTTTTCAATTAACATTTTAGAAACAGAGCACAGGTTCTATGTACAAGCATTCATTTTCACTACTGAAACCCATTGATTTGCACTAAAATCGTTTTTCAATTACCATTTTAGGAACAGAACACAGGTCCTATGTACAAGCATTCATTTTCACTACTGAAACCCATTGATTTGCACTAAAATCGTTTTTTAATTAACATTTTAGGAACAGAGCACAGGTCCTATGTACAAGCATTCAACTTCACTACTGAAACCTCACTATTTCACAAAATACAAATCCTCTATCTTGCAAATATTGAAACCATGCATTTTCAAACAGCATCACACAAACCAACAGCAAAGAAAGTCAATGTGCTTCTTAATCTGAACTCTCTTTCTATATTGAATAAATCATAACTCACCTTTACAAATGCTTTGGTAGATTGAGAACAGTGTCAGATACACACACCAATATTTCTTTAGCAGAGCAAAAGGTATGTTCTCCAGGCACTGCAACCATTAATGGCACAGAAAACCTCTAATTCTACACACATATTCCTCATGGTAACCAATCAAAACTCTTCCCTCTCTATTTTCAAATCAACACCCTTCCCCCCTCAGCCCTTTCTACCTGTTACCATAGCAACTCCCTCCTCACTGAGCTCTCAGGGTAAAAAGTTTATTCTACAATGTTGCAAATGAACTCAGCAAGGATGTTTGACCTATCAATAAACCAGCTTATCAGGTGCAATCTTTCTTTTAATGACTTTTTCTTGACCATTCAAATGACTTCTTTTACAGAACAGAACCATGCACCCTAACTTTCAGTTTTCAACTATCTGAATCCACCAATCTTTGCTTGTGATTCAAGAGCACTGAAACTCTACATTTTTTTTTGCAAACTCCTACTGTTCCAACTGCCATTTCATTCCTACACTTCATCTGACTGCACCAGAACCTCCTCTCACCATGAACTCTGTCTGGATTATTGGACATAGCTACATTCACTGGGCTCAAAGGTATGCAGCTATCAGAAATTTTCACAACCTTGATTTACCAAATGTGCACATAAAATGGATTGGCCAAAGAGGATTGAGATGTCATCAATTGATACCATTGGTGAAAACCTTTTACCATCTGCCACACCCTGACCTCATAATTTTACACTGTGGTGGAAATGACCTAGGCACTTTGACTGGGGTTGGTCTGGAGATGCTTTTAAAGGACACCTTTGGGCAATTGATGACACTTTTTCCACAAACTGCCTTGGTATATTCCAATATATGCCAAAGACAGAAATGGAACTAGTCCAACCAATTTTGTCCACAATTTGAGAAAGCACGGAAACATGTGAATAAATCTGTTTCTGCTTACATGAGAGATTATGGAATGGGTTCAATATACATCAACAACTGGCGTTACAACATGCAAGATATCTACAGAGGAGATGGTGTGCACTTCTCAGATGAGGGGAATAGAATATTCCTCCTGAATTTAAGACTGTGCATTGGTACCTACTTGTAGGTACCTTAATCAGCCACAGAACCCAAAAGCTCTTTTCAGGGCTACCCTACCTCTCATCACTCCAAATGATTATATTTTTCTAACTTTTTTCACTATTTTACACCAAAGTACGCTCCCCGGTACGCGTACCGGTCGCTCCCCCCGCGAAAATGTAAAATTTTTAAAAACATCTTTGGCCTATATGGGCCTCCTAAGACCCCCTCAGAAAACCTAGGGGGTCAGGGAGTGCCTAACATGCCCCCTTATACCCATTCCCAACGTTGTTTGTATATATATTTAAAACACCAAAAAGACCACTCCAGTCCTGAGCAATAAAGAGGACACAGCAGGGAGTTTCAGGGAGCCCATTCTTTCACAGCTGTTTGGCATATTGCATTTCAGTGGAAAATCGCCTTCCTCACATGCCGCTTGCACAGGGTTATGCCTTCACCTCCTTTAAATATTCAACGGCTCTCCCATTGGTGGGAGTTTAGCTGACCCCACCCAATTGCTATCAGCTGTGGTCCAGTGTTGGAGATCACAGTTCCTAGCATTCATCATTCCGGTAAGTACCACGGGTGGGGCTAAATTCTGCTCATGGTGTGCGCTATTGTGCGTGATAAATGCGGGCATATATATATATATATATATATATTACCTACTGGCGGTCGCCAGTAGGTATATATAGTTAGGATTTTTTCTCTATGGGATTTTTGAAAATTCTATGTCTAATAACTTTGGCGTTTGTGGACGGAATTGGCTGAAATTTTCAGGAAAATGGCACATTTTGTTTCTGAGCAGCCCTTGAAAATTCGGGGGGGTTCGTCAAGGGGGGCCGAGAAAAAAGGGGGGTCCCAAAATGTGTTTTTAACATTGAGTTTTCCATAGGGCGGTTGGCCTCACTTTTAGCCCGAACGGCTGAATGGATTTGCACGAAACTTGGCAAAATTGTAGGGACTGGTAGCCCGATGTGCCTTTGCTAGGTCTCAATATATGTGCTTCAGTGGATTTTGAGAAATTAACGTTCAAAAAAAGATATATATCTGTAACAGCGGACCGGGCAGCGCTCCGGTTCGCGGACTTTTCGCGGTACGGAGCTTTGTGAAGCGAAGCTGATTGGTTCTCCGGCGTCTGTGAACATTCCAAACAGTCCGTAGCGGCCGCCATCTTGTCTCTCGGTAGGATCGAGAGACAAGAGGAGGCCAAAGCGAAGGGGCAAATTACCATAAGGGGGCATAGTAGATCCTCGCTGACCCCCTAGGTTTGATGTGGAGGTTTTAAAAGGGCCCCGCGGGGCAAAAAAAAAAAATAATAATAATAATCGAACGGCTGAATGGATTTGCACGAAACTTGGTAAAATATTAGGGACTGGTAGCCTGATGTGCCTTTGCTAGGTCTCAATATATGTGCTCCAGTGGATTTTGAGAAATTAACGTTCAAAAAAAGATATATATCTGTAACAGCGCTCCGCTTTGCGTAACGGAGGTTTGCGAAGCTGATTGGTTCTCCGGCGTCTGTAAACATTGCAAACAGTCCGTAGCGGCCGCCATCTTGTCTCTCGGTAGGATCGAGAGACAAGAGGAGGCCAAAGCAAAGGGGCAAATGACCATAAGGGGGCATAGTAGATCCTCCTTGACCTCTTAGGTTTGATGTGGAGGTTTTAAAAGGGCCCCGCGGGGCAAAAAAAAAAATAATAATAATAATCGAACGGCTGAATGGATTTGCACGAAACTTGGCAAAATTGTAGGGACTGGTAGCTCGATGTGCCTTTGCTAGGTCTCAATATATGTGCTTCAGTGGATTTTGAGAAATTAACGTTCAAAAACAAGATATATATCTGTAACAGCGCTCCGCTTCGCGGAGATAAAATTATCTCTGTATTACCTAGCTGTTGCTAACACCAGTTAGCGACGGCTAGTAGGAGATAGCGACCATCTTGGAGCCCACTTTGCATGTGAGTGATATTTATCACTAATGACATGCAAAGTGGGCATGCCAAGATGTTAGCGACTGGAAACAGTCGCTAACATCGCTATCTGCTATTACCAACTTTTGGAAATATTCGCGATAAGCGCGAATATCTCCAAAAGCTACCACCTGCCCTGAGCAGTTCTTAGCCATGTTATCCAATGGGAGGTGGATAACATGGCTAAGAGCATTAGCTCGGTAATGCATGAATATCGCTGAGTTTTCAGCGATATTAATGCATTGCGGTCGTTTTTTATCGTATTTGCGATAAACCTTGATAATAGCAAGGTTTATCTGCGATAATTTCTGAAGATGCTTAGCGGTAAAAAATTCGTTGCTAAGCATCGTTAGGGATAAATATCGCTTAACTTTGGTAATATGCCCCAACGTCTGTTAACGTTCGATTCGAAGGAAATCAGGAAGTGTTGAAAAACATTGTCTGCGCCATCTTGCCTTTTTTCAAATGCCACACTTTTGTCGTGCACGGCAGTCATTTTAGATGCCTTGACCAGACCCACTCTCTGCACGCTGTCGATCCTTAGCATGGCTCCCCACCCTCGCAAGCATCTCCCCCAGGCAGTGGTCACCCCCGCTCTCTGTCTTATGCATGGGTAATAAACCACCCCCCATCTGCGCTGCTCTTCCCTGAGAATTACACCCTGTGCCCGCGCGACACCTCCCTTTCGCCCTATTCACTACCGCACCCTCTGAAACTCCTTTTCCTCTGTGTCCGATTGTCCAGGCCGGTCCTAGGGTATCTGCTAGCCCTGCAGATGTAGTTTATGGCCCCAGCTGTAAAGAATCACCCCTCTTCAAAGGAGTTATAGTAGATCAAGGCCCACACTCGATGAGATCCGTCACAGCAGACGCGTTCCTATTATCTGAAAACCATCCTGTATTGTGATTGGGGAGGGGACCGAGCCTGAAGCGGAAGATTCCAGGGATGACTCTTTGTACATCAAAGTTTTTACAATTATGTGTCACATTAAAAATATATAGCACTCCAACAAAGTAGTAAGATTATAAAACTTTAATAACTTATAAATATATACAAGAAAACAAAAACAGTAATAACATATAAACATTTTTAGGGAAAAACAACGAAGTAGCGGTCGGCTGTGCGAATAGTCCCAACGCAGCACAACGTCCAGATTTCACTGATTTCGGAATCCGGCGTGGGGCGTCGCGGGGGGTGGGTCATCAGTAGCAAACTGTTGTGCGAATAGTTCCAAGGCAGCAGAACGATGGCACCAAGGTGATGTCCAGTAAGTTGCCGCACTGGTTTTGGTATCCTACAATACTGCTCCGAATAACGGTGTGGGGCGCCCCGGGGGAGGCGGCGTGAACGGGCCTCTCCAGGTGGAGTCTCGTCTGTTGTAGTGGGGCGCCCCTTTACCGTTTCAGTTGCCATTCCGTCCGCTTTTGGTCCACTGTGTCAAAAGCCGCAATTCAGCTGAGTTGCGCCCACTCTTGCGGTGCAGTGATAGGCGGCTGTCACAGGACTCTCAAAATGGCGGCAGGCTGTTTCCTTTTTGGGCCTGGTCCACTGAAATGGCCCTGGGACACCTTGGAAATCGGACGCTTGTCTGCTAGGTCTTGGACCCCATTCTCGAAAGCGTCCCCTCCGCCTTGAGGATTCATCAAAAGTTTTGGGGGCCCCCGACTCCTGCAGGCTTCTGGTGGGGAGCGGCTGCCATGATTGCTCGCGGAATGACTATGACGGAGCCACGAGATGGTGGTGCTTTCATGGTGACGCCAGCTTCAGTCTGAAACATCCAGAAACAAGGTGGGGCTTTCATCGTTTGGGGAAAAAAAAAAGTTTTCATCCAATGAAAAGTGTTGTTTTTAGGTCATATGATCAAGCCTTCCATCATTAGGAAACCAAAAGTAAAATGAACCAATGAAAAGTTTTATAAACAAGTCACATGACCTGTTATGCGGCATAGGGTATAAAATGCGGAGAAAATACGTTGGCACGTGAGGCGGCGTCAGTAGCGGACCGATGTGCGAATAGGCCGAAGGCAACACAATGCGCCAAGATCCGGATGGCACCGAGGTGGTGTCCAGCAAGTTGCAGCACTGGTGTGGCCATCCTACAATGCTGAAAGTCGGCGTGGGGCGCCCTGTTGGCCTGTGAGTTCGCGTCAGTAGCGGACCGATGTGCGAATAGGCCGAAGGCAGCACAACGCGCCAAGATCCGGATGGCACCGAGGTGGTGTCTAGCAAGTTGTCGCACTGGTGTGGCCATCCTACAATGTTGAAAGTCGGCGTGGGGCGCCCCGTTGGCCTGTGAGATGGCGTCAGTAGCGGACCGATGTGCGAATGGGGCCAAAGGCAGCGCAACAATATTTTCTGAATAGAAGACACCACAAGGCGCTGAGATGCCAAGATCCGGATGGCACCGAGGTGGTGTCTAGCAAGTTGTGGCACTGGTGTGGCCATCCTACAATGGTAAAAGTCGGCGTGGGGCGCCCTGTTGGCCTGTGAGATGGCGTCAGTAGCGGACCGATGTGCGAATGGGGCCAAAGGCAGCGCAACAATATTTTCTGACTAGAAGACACCACAAGGCGCTGAGATGCCAAGATCCGGATGGCACCGAGGTGGTGTCTAGCAAGTTGCCGCACTGGTGTGGCCATCCTACAATGTTGAAAGTCGGCGTGGGGCGCCCCGTTGGCCTGTGAGATGGCGTCAGTAGCGGACCGATGTGCGAATGGGGCCAAAGGCAGCGCAACAATATTTTCTGAATAGAAGACACCACAAGGCGCTGAGATGCCAAGATCCGGATGGCACCGAGGTGGTGTCTAGCAAGTTGTGGCACTGGTGTGGCCATCCTACAATGGTAAAAGTCGGCGTGGGGCGCCCTGTTGGCCTGTGAGATGGTGTCAGTAGCGGACCGATGTGCGAATGGGGCCAAAGGCAGCGCAACAATATTTTCTGTATGGAAGATACCACTAGGCGTTGAGATGCGAAGATCCGGATGGCACCGAGGTGATGTCTAGCAAGTTGCTGTACTGGTGTGGTCATCCTACAATGCTGAAACTCGGCGTGGGGCGCCCCATTAGCCTGTGAGATGGCGTCAGTAGCGGACCGATGTGCGAATGGGGCCAAAGGCAGCGCAACAATATTTTCTGAAGAGAAGACACCAAAAGGCGCTGAGATTCGGTTACCACCGAGGTGATGTCTAGCAAGTTGCCGCACTGGTGTGGCCATCCTACAATACTGCTCCGAATAACGGCGTGGGGTGCCCGAAGGGGGGGGGGAGGCGGCGTGAACGGGCCTTCCTAGGTGGAGGCTCGTCTGCTGTAGTGGGGCGCCCCTTTACCGTTTCAGTTGCCATTCAGCTGAGTTTCGGCTGCTCTTGATGCTACAGCGACAGGCGGCTGCAACAGGACTCTCAAAATGGCGGCTTGTTATTTGGATTTGGGCCTGGTCTACTAAAATGGCCCTGGGACACTTTAGAACTCGGACGCTCGATTTTTTTTTTTTCCTTTCCTGTACATGCAAAAAAAGGTAAATGCCCGGTACGTTACACGCTTCATCTGCCACGATGTACTCTCCAGAGGAACCGAAAAAAAATATAGTTATGGTAACTATACCATGCATCGTCATATGGAGAGGTGGCACCAATTAATTATAGTGCTGCATAAAAGAGAGATTTGGAGGAGAACCCCCGACCTGCCAGTACATTCATCAAAGAAGTGGCACTGACAGCATCAGAGGCAAGGGAAATGGTCCCAAATATTTAGAACTTTGGAAAGATTAAAATGACATGTTTAGATTGTGGCAAATTAATTTCATGTGGACAGATGAGTGTTACTCTAATAAATACAGCATATGAACATCATCATAGTCGATGGTTGGTAGAGACATTTTGACTATATCCTGGACCTGCCCGTCCTCGCCCAAAATGGCGCCGGAATAAATGGGACTCGTAACTCCTTGTTGTGTACTGGTTGCAGAACCTTGAAATCACGAGATACGTATGCAGTTTTGAAGCATATGGCGGGCGGGGACGAGAATTGATTGAATATTTCGACATCCCTATTGATATTAAGTTCTGATGTGTTATTGATTACTGTACTATTGAAAGTTCGAATTAACGTCACCCATGGTACTTGCCCGCAAATGTATATCTAGATAATTTTATTGTAACTGGCCCTGTCGTATTTTAATTATAAAATGTACGTCCACCGATTCCGCAACTGTTAGACACCTTAGTTCTTGCAACCTAATGGCCCGCCCGTTACGTTCCTCTACAGTGTAAATGTCTACTCATCATATACGATTACAGTTTGCTCCGTGGCCGGCCCACGTGGTTATAGGCTCGTATTTGTATAATGAAATTTCACAATAAAGGTTTTTAAAAGAAAACATGGTAGTAGTATATACATTGGTAAAGTTTTTAATAATAGTCACTGTTTTAGAATCATTAAAAGGCAAGTGAAATAAAGCAGACCAATTACATGAAGGGTAAAAGGTATAATACGCAGGAACGCAGTAAAGATAAATGGTCAAGGACTGTTGTGTTTTCTACTCCTGCATCATAAAGTGATCGATAAGAATCTCATATTCAGGCGTATCGGCGACTAAGACAGCAGGTCGACCCTCTTTTGCTCAACGGCTCCGTCATGGGACGAAGAAACGCTCTTTTTCTCGAAAAAATAATATATTTTACTTGCAGGACAGTTGTAAATTTTCCGGGAAAGTACATTAGCCTGGAACATTATAACATATATTTAAGAAAAAATAATGTTCGGAAGTAATAAAAAGCGTAATTTTTAGGTCATATGACCAAGCCTTTCATCATTAGAATAAGAAAAGTAAAATGAACCAATGAAAAGTTTTATTAACAAGTCACATGACTTGTTATGCTTACGTTACGCGCTGCGCGTCGCGCCCCGGATGACTTCCGGATGCGCTAACGCGGCGCGTCATATGACGCATTACGCGACAACGCAGGTCCAGAATATAGTCAAAATGTCTCCACCAACCAGCGGTCGGAACACAACCCCTTTCAGCAGGCTAAATAGTTCTGTTAAATGACAACAGAAGGGACAGGCAACAAGAACCATCAGTCAAAGAGGGGAGGGCTAGTTCTTCTCTACCGGGTTACATTGGGGCGCTACCGGAACTGATCGAATTGGTAGTCTACAGTGTTTCTGGATGTTTCAGACTGAAGCTGGGGTTAGCATGAGAGCACCACCATTTCGTAGCTCCGTCGTGGCCATTCCGCAACCAATCATGGCAGCCGCTCTTTATCGTTATTTTGGGCGGGGTGGGTGGCGGAGCCGAGCTGTTTTGCAGCCATCATTGTGTGGAGTTCAGTTCATCTCACTAGTTTTGTATTTGTCATGAGGGGTTGTTCCTAATGTTTCTATTTTAGCGAGGTCAAAAAGAGATCCCATTAGTGGCCTACTGATTTTGCTCGATTCCTTTTCTTTTTTTTTACACGATTTTTCGTTATCTGCAAAGACTAAACAGAGTATTGCGACTCTGTGTCTGTTTGTAAATAGAGAATGAACCAAAGAGAACCAATTCTAAAACAGTAAATGCTTGGATAACAATCAATCAAATGGAGAGAGAAGCAGGCACGACGTATTACAACGGGGGCAAAGGCCTGCGTTAACTACCTTTCACTATCTGCAAAGAGAGAGTACTCCTAATAGAAATGAGGGGGGGGGCACCATTCAAAGCAGATCAGTGTGCATAAACACGAAAATGTTTTCACTTACCACGTACTTGACATTCGACAGCTTATGATATTTGCTATTAAAAAAACATTGAAATTCACTGAAAAAACCATAGGTTATAGACCATATATAGTTAGGAATTAGCATTTACAAAACCTTGAAAATTCACTGAAAAAACCATAGGTTATAGACCATATATAGTTAGGAATTAGCATTTAAAAAACCTTATTTTACTCACACAAAACCATTGAAATTCCATATATAGTTAGTTGCACTAACTATATATCGCGCACCCGCAATCCACTGCTGATGATGTCACATATTACATCATTCATGACATGGTCAGTGACATCACTGATGACATCACTGATGACATCTCAAATGACATCACTGATGACATCACTGATGACATCTCATTTGACATCAATGACCACATCACTGATGATATCATTCATGTGACAATACAATGCATCTCCTCACATTTTAATATAACCTCTGTTTCACCCAGTGTTAAATACAGAGTATAATTTTTGAAACCATTGACACACCAATACTAGTTAGTACATACGCACTCACTGATTCCTACGTCTACACACACATTCACTCATTCACCCATACAATCATTCATACATACAATCACTCATCTTTACAACACTATCATATGCACTCATACACCTATACAGACACTCACACTCTGCCACTCATCCATGGAGTTACTCACACACCTAGTCAGTCCTGTAAAGAATCAATCACACTTCCATTTTCTTGTCTATACAGTTAAACATAGAGCACCTTACATTTTCAAACATATACTAACACATACTTACTTTCTTATACAATCATTGATACAAGTACACATTGATCTGCAGAGAGTCACACACCTCCCAGCCAGCCACACACACACTCAGTCTCCCATACAAATACTTGGACAATCAATCAATAACCCATATAGTTAATCATATAGCTACTGATCAACACATGCAGCAGTTTACAGAACAACAGACATAATGATGCACAAATTAAGACAGTTTAGTCACTAACCCATGCACTCAGTGAGACACATTTAATCACTCACTCATACATTCAGTCATGCACCTACTAAATCCTTCGTCCAGACACTTATACATCTACTCATTCTTCAATATGTAAAACATATTTAAACTTTACAGAAACACACAGTCACTGGATGATGTCATCAGTGATGTCATCAGTGATGTCATTTGAGATGTCATCAGTGATGTCATCAGTGATGTCACTGACCATGTCATGAATGATGTAATATGTGACATCATCAGCAGTGGATTGCGGGTGCGCGATATATAGTTAGTGCAACTAACTATATATGGAATTTCAATGGTTTTGTGTGAGTAAAATAAGGTTTTTTAAATGCTAATTCCTAACTATATATGGTCTATAACCTATGGTTTTTTCAGTGAATATATATATATATATATATATATATCCAAAACTATGCAGAACCCACGTTGGAAATGAAGCCTCACGAAGGTAAGTGAAACGCCCTCTTTAATTGGTACAACAGCCTGCCAGCAGGAGTGATCACAGAGGCTTTAATGTTCAAAATGCACGCCAGATGCCTTTCAGGAAGTGATCCTTTCTTCAGTGGCGTTTTCGGCAAGTGTCGGCTGTAGGCGCTTAATGAAGGGCACTAGGTATAACATCCTCAGCTCAGGTGGGCGTGGCCTCTCACAGCCTTCTGGGTGATGCAGTCCTCTTCCAATGTTCCACAGTGGGCGCGCCTGCATGCCAGCAAACAATGTCAGCCATAATTAAATGAAGTCTCTACGGCACCCCCTGCCTTGCTTTGTTGCCGTCAACCAGGGCTTGAGACTGGAGTCCTTCTGCATAACCCCAGCTCGTCCTTCGCTACAAGCGGATCCATGGAGGCACCCTGGTGGTGCAGCCAGTCACGGAGCAAAGGACGAGCTGGGGTTATGCAGAAGGACTCCAGTTTCCCAGAGCACAAGGGATGCTTCACAGGTGTGCTGAATTGAAACAATGGGGGCGGTGCGAACTTGGAACAGCAAGTTTAAAAGAGAGGTGGAACTTTGGCCAGGGTGCATACTTACCTCTGGAGGCTTTGGGCGCTGAAGATGGCAAAACATCGGCCAGAAATGCATCCGCCATGTATGTACAATAAAAGCCTCCAAACGTCTCCCCGAGGGTCTCTGTTCTTCTTTATCTTGAAGAAGTTTCTTTGCACGTATCTACGCGTCTGTCTGTGGCGCGCTTACAGAAACCCCGCCTCACCATCTTGGGCTTGGACTACACGGGCGTGAACTGTTAAGTTCTTCGTTTTCCAAAGGTGTTTGGTTTGTCCTAAGCCCGCCTCGGAGACCAAAGGGAAAAAGTTTGTCAGGAGCGAGGTCATTCGGACCTCGTGTTGGGCGGCAGACACTGTTCTACAGCCCCTGTCACATTGACTCCTGGAATCAGAGGCGGAGGTGGCACAGGGAGACGGAGGAGGTTCTTACTTTGGACATCAAAGCCGGGAGTCGCATCAGCACGATGTTGGTGTGTCCCAGGGCGCACTTTGGCCATCCTCCCGTATGGACGCACTGTGGTATGCAACAGCAATCCACCCCCCCAGCAACAACCGCCAGGGACTCTCTACGGGGGTTTCTGGGATGTGTAGTTTCCCAGAGCACAAGGGATGCTTCACAGGTGTGCTGAATTGAAACACTGGGGGCGGTGCGAACTTGGAACAGCAAGTTTAAAAGAGAGGTGGAACTTTGGCCAGGGTGCATACTTACCTGTGGAGGCTTTGGGCGCTGAAGACGGCAAAACATCGGCCAGAAATGCATGCGCCATGTATGTACAATAAAAGCCTCCAAACGTCTCCCCGAGGGTCTCTGTTCTTCTTTATCTTGAAGAAGTTTCTTTGCACGTATCTACGCGTCTGTCTGTGGCGCGCTTACAGAAACCCCGCCTCACCATCTTGGGCTTGGACTACACGGGCGTGAACTGTTAAGTTCTTCGTTTTCCAAAGGTGTTTGGTTTGTCCTAAGCCCGCCTCGGAGACCAAAGGGAAAAAGTTTGTCAGGAGCGAGGTCATTCGGACCTCGTGTTGGGCGGCAGACACTGTTCTACAGCCCCTGTCACATTGACTCCTGGAATCAGAGGCGGAGGTGGCACGGGGAGACGGAGGAGGTTCTTACTTTGGACATCAAAGCCGGGAGTCGCATCAGCACGATGTTGGTGTGTCCCAGGGCGCACTTTGGCCATCCTCCCGTATGGATGCACTGTGGTATGTAACAGCAATCCACCCCCCCAGCAACAACCGCCAGGGACTCTCTACGGGGGTTTCTGGGATGTGTAGTTTCCCAGAGCACAAGGGATGCTTCACAGGTGTGCTGAATTGAAACACTGGGGGCGGTGCGAACTTGGAACAGCAAGTTTAAAAGAGAGGTGGAACTTTGGCCAGGGTGCATACTTACCTGTGGAGGCTTTGGGCGCTGAAGACGGCAAAACATCGGCCAGAAATGCATCCGCCATGTATGTACAATAAAAGCCTCCAAACGTCTCCCCGAGGGTCTCTGTTCTTCTTTATCTTGAAGAAGTTTCTTTGCACGTATCTACGCGTCTGTCTGTGGCGCGCTTACAGAAACCCCGCCTCACCATCTTGGGCTTGGACTACACGGGCGTGAACTGTTAAGTTCTTCGTTTTCCAAAGGTGTTTGGTTTGTCCTAAGCCCGCCTCGGAGACCAAAGGGAAAAAGTTTGTCAGGAGCGAGGTCATTCGGACCTCGTGTTGGGCGGCAGACACTGTTCTACAGCCCCTGTCACATTGACTCCTGGAATCAGAGGCGGAGGTGGCACGGGGAGACGGAGGAGGTTCTTACTTTGGACATCAAAGCCGGGAGTCGCATCAGCACGATGTTGGTGTGTCCCAGGGCGCACTTTGGCCATCCTCCCGTATGGACGCACTGTGGTATATAACAGCAATCCACCCCCCCAGCAACAACCGCCAGGGACTCTCTACGGGGGTTTCTGGGATGTATAGTTTCCCAGAGCACAAGGGATGCTTCACAGGTGTGCTGAATTGAAACACTGGGGGCGGTGCGAACTTGGAACAGCAAGTTTAAAAGAGAGGTGGAACTTTGGCCAGGGTGCATACTTACCTGTGGAGGCTTTGGGCGCTGAAGACGGCAAAACATCGGCCAGAAATGCATCCGCCATGTATGTACAATAAAAGCCTCCAAACGTCTCCCCGAGGGTCTCTGTTCTTCTTTATCTTGAAGAAGTTTCTTTGCATATATATATATATATATATATATATATATATATATATCTTCTCCAAGGTGCTCAGAAAAGAGGCAGCACTCCGCTAAAAGTTAGTTTATCAACCACTTTATTATAACATGCAGTTATTCATCTCGCTGGTACATCCCTCGGACTTACGCGTTTCGAAGCCTGAGTGCTACTCGTCAGAGGCCAGTGTCAGGAGTCAATTGTTCAAAGCCACCACGCCCCTTCTGCATGCTTAAATTACCTTTACAGGTTTCCGGTGTGCCTTTGCAATCTCGTAGTTTTCACAAAGCATGCTGTGGTTTGTAGTAATTTATTCATCATTTTTAACCCTCCAGTGGGTTTGTCTCCTGTGCCACTCCATTCTGGATCACTTAATTAGACCTCCAGTGGGCTCCAGATAAAACTCTGAATGTTTGATTTTAGTCCCCTTCTTGTGCCGAATAAAAGGGGTCCCTGCCCCCCTTATGGTCCTTCATTTAGTTTACACGTGGTGCATTGCCCCCACGGCCGGAGACGCCACGATAATATCTTCTCTAAGGTGCTCAGAAAAGAGGCCGCACTCCGCCAGTGTCAGGAGTCAATTGTTCAATTAAGGCCGAGGGATGTACCAGCGAGTAACACTGTCCTCTGACGAGAAGCACTCAGGCTTCGAAACGTGTAAGGCCGAGGGATGTACCAGCGAGATGAAAAGCTGCATGTATATATATATAAGCTCAAAGGTCGAATATATGAATGCACTCCATTTGCAGCTAATCCCCCACAGGCTCTGCTGCTCACAGGTGTAGCCTGACGAGTTTTGGAACAACTTCCTTATTCATAGGCTTGGTAACAAATGAAACACTGCTTAAGCGCCACACCTTTATTTAGAATCTGCTGCCTCATGATAGGCTACACCCCTAATGAGAAAAGTGAAGCAGTTCACCACAGTATTGTGGTACTTATACAATGTACTGTAGTGCTGTTTTAAATACTGACAAATAAGAAACTTTTTGTCTTCCTATGATTTCTTTAGGTCTCCCTTTTTTCCATCTCTCTGTTTGTAATTTTTTTTATTTAATTGCCTTGTGAAAGATTACCACCCGGTTGAGGCATGATCTTTGGTATGCATACTCTACCCGGGTCTCGACTGGGTTAACGGATGTGCTTCTGTTCTTCTGATTCAATGTAGCCCCCCCCAGTCATTAGCTCCATCACTTAAACCACTGGCTAGAGCATTCTGGGAAAACCTTCCACATTACTAAAGTATGATTGAGTGTATTACCAATAACCATCACTGGACGAACAGGGGAGTAGTATCACATGCTGTTACTCAGAGGTGTTTTACATCTTTCCACAATTGCTTTATGCATTAAAACAAACTGTTACCAGGTGGCATTCTTTATTATCACTACATTATAAAGTTGTACAGCATTACGTCAGGTACCATCTAAAATTGTCAAATGTTCAATAACTATGCAGTTACTAGGTGACATTGTGCAGCCTGGAATCATTGCTGCATTGTAGTAATGGAGGCACCACAGACTCTTCAGATATGACCTTGAAACTCTCTGTGTCCCTTACTCCTTACTTACAATTGGCATTATGACTGACCCTTCTCTGGTTTGTGTTCCTTCCCTTATCTATTCCTGATAGCCACAAACCCAACCCCTGATTCTCTCCCTCTCTCAGTGATGATTCCCTCATCTGTCTGTCTCTTCTCTTCTCCCACCCTGATCAAATTATGCCTTTCCCTTCTTCCCAACCCTCTAGACCCTCCTATGACTATTCCCCCTCCGTGAGCTTCTTCCCTCCTCTGTTCCCAAACTCTGAGTGTTTATGCCTTATCTTGCTACCTCCTGTACCCTCTGTATCCCTTGCCCCTCCTTCCTATCTTCCTATCTTAATGATAGCTTCATGCCTGACACTCCTCCATCTCTGCTCTCTGTCCCTCCTACTCCCTCCCTGTTCATTTTACATCTGCCCTTTCTCTCTCTCTCTACAGCTCTGATCTCTGTTATTTCCCTCCTTGTTTAGTTGTTTTCTTCCTGTTTCCCTGTTCACAGTGTGCCTGCCCTTCATCTCTCCTCCACTTCTGCTCTGTGTCCATACTCTCCTACCATACTGTGCGTCAGATGCTTAACTCGTTCCCTGACCATCCAACTGCACACTTTGTCCTTTGCTTCCTGTTTTGTCTCTTCCCTTCTCACTCTCAGTCACTGTATCCCTACGTGATTTCCCTCTCCCTTCTGCCCTGCTCTGTCCTTTGCCTCCTCTCTCCTTGAGTACCTTATGCTTGCCCTATGTCCCGCTAGCTCTTCTGTCCCATCCCTCCTCTCTCTGCAGTTACTGATGCTTGTCCCTTGCTTCCATGATATGCCTGCTGGGAGTCATAAGTAAGACTTTGCTTTAATATTGATACTTCTCCGACCAAAATTTATTAAGGGTTTGCGTTGCCTTTGCATGGTGCAAATCGTCACGAGACGACGCATGTCCTATAATGGGTTAATAAAGCCACCTTGCGGGTCTCTGCGTGGTTTAGTAAATCCAAAGTAATACAAGGGAGTGTATATCACTGCCTTGTGTTACCTTACGGCAGGAAGGCATTCCATGGGTGGAGTATGAGAGGTTCCAGATACCCACCCATGGTGTTTGACAGAATCCCAGATTTACAAAGGTCTATAAACCTATGTTTATTTCAAATCGGTGCACCTTCCTGACCTAGGTTTAACAAGGAGAAATATCTGTATTTCTCCTCGCTGCATCCTCTTTATATATATGTTGCACTTTGCATTTAAAAACACTAAGATGTTACCTTCTGACCTAGAAACTTTTCCGAAATTTTTTCTCCAGGGGTCCTGCTATGTTCTTCAGCAGTCTGGGATTGGTGAGGGTTCACCTGCTTGCTTTCCAGGGAGCTTCTGGAAGTCGGATCTCCAGAGCTTTTTAACGGGATGTACCAACAGGGCCACTAATTCACGGTTGAAGATCCCTCTCTGGAGCTTTTTTACAAACTTGCTACACACATCTAGAACTTCTTCCTGACGTTCCCCTTGGGGGTCCAAAGTGTCCAAAACACAATCCAAGGGTCTGGAATCTCCAAGATGGTCCATGAAAGTTTGGGACTTCAGCTCCCACAATCCACTTGGATAAAACCCTTGCAAATCCACTGGAGGCACTCCAGGCTGGGGATTCTTTGTGGTGATGGCTCATGTGAGCTCTGTTAATCTGTAGCTTGCAAGGAGTCCACTCTGTATTCCTCTTGAAGCAAGGTATATCCAAAGGGCTGTAGTTCCGTATAATGAAGGAGGCGCAGTCAGTCAGAATGCAGGGCCTGATGGTGCGAATCATGTTTCCAGCTCGGCAAGCATTCTTCTACTTTACTTGATTTTAAGCAGCAGATCTGAGAAGCTTTACAATTCTCACATATTTATTCAGGTCTCTCTGAGGTAAAGCAGGGTAGCACTCCTGTCCACTGGGGTGCAGGGCAACACCTCAGAGCATGACCACTTCCTCCAAAGTATGGCATAAGCTTCTCTTAGAAAACACTGTTTCTCAAAAAATCTGTATGGATGAGTTTCAAACAGGGGATTAAGAACTAGTGAAACCAATGTCCAGTAGGGCTCATTTCCATAGCTCTCCACCCCCTACCATCTTCAAATTCCTGCCTTAAGCCTGCTATCTGACTGGGTCAGGGGAGCTGGTGGGCGGATGGTCTTGGCATTCCCTGCTTGTCCTATCGCCCTTTGAAGCTCTATTGTTTACGAACCCCCCCCCTCCTGCTCTGGCACTCATGTGTAGCAGAGCTCTCTTTAAAAGATAGCTGGTCCTCTTAACTCTGACCAATCAGCGGAAACAACAGAGGCTGAAGTTTGGCTTACAGACAAGAAAGCCTCATAACTTATTTTCTGTATATTGTAGGATAAGTGAAACAATAGCATATTGTTTGGTTTTTCAATACCATTCCCCTAAGTCCTTGAATTATACATTTTTAAATGTCTAGCATTAGTTATGTATTAATAAGCTATTGACATTTTACCTAGGTGGCTGATGATCTACAAAGGGGAAAATTAAATATGCAATAGCTCTAACACCAGGACATAAAAAACATATTTTATAAAGACCCTACTTATAGTTACAGGACCCTGCCCCAGCTCTAGGGGAGACTTTAGGGGTCCTGAATATGCATAAATAATGTAGATCCTCACTCCACAGTCTTCCTAGCACAAAGGTTGCTTTTGGGAAGCACTTTACTACAATGAGGAAAGTGAAGTGTTCAATTTCACACTCTCCAGGGCATATAAAACCTATTTAATAAGGGTCCTCAATATAAGTACATGAGCCCCCTCTCCCCTGGGACAACTCAAGGAGACCCTGGGGTACCTACTGTGCCACAATATTGGAATTTATCACTTTTTAAGTGCCCCCACCACAGAAGTCAAGTTTGGCCAAAATGTATATTTAAAAGCAGTGCTGCTACACAGGGCTGCTTTTAAAGATGACCTCAGGGTCTCAGCAGTGCATACATGCATGTGGAAAAAGGGCTGCTGACCTCTAAACTGTTGTGCTTTATTATATACTAGGGACTTAAAGATAGTTTTAATCTCCCTACCCTATTATGCACCAGGGATGTAAAGGTCATGCCAATTATATGTGAACCCTGATATAGTGCACCCACATGTATGTGTGTTTTCACTGTGTTTTCACAGTAGGACTGGTCCTGGTTAGGCATAGCCCAGGGACAGTCAGAATCAGTTACCACCAGTACCAATCAGCAAAAAATGTGGGTGCCTAGGGCACAAAATGACTTTGCAACATACCCCTGTTCCAAACAAAATGCGATGGGTTATTAACCTACACCCTAATACTTCTCATCAACTAAATGGAAACACCTGGAAAGTCTACCTGCATTGGCATGGCCAACCTCAGGTCTGTGTTCCACTATAAAGTCAATTCCCTATAGGGAAATGGACCACCTCAATAACTTGGGATTCTCCCCTCTCATCTGCTTGAGCCATCTGAAAGGCCTGTGGTCTGCTTGAACACGAAGGTGAGTCACAAACAAATATGGTCTCAGTATTTTTAGGGACCGATCCATAGCAAAAGCCTCTCTCTCAATTGTACTCCAATTCTACTCTCTGGGCAGATGTTGCCTGCTAATGAAGGCAACTGGCTGATCAAGACCCTCCACATTTGCCTATGACAACACTGCCCCAATCCCTTTTGTTCTGAGGCATCTGTTTGAACCACAAACTATTTTGTGCAGTCAGGGTTCAGTTATACTGGTGTTGAACACATAGCAGCTTTCAGAGTGTCAAAAGCCTTCTGACACTCTAGGGCAGAGGTCTTCAAACTTTTGGATGCGGAGACCCCCCTGTCAAAATTTCCAGGCTTAAGGACCCCCTCCTGACAAAAATTTCTAGAACTTGGTACTCCTCTTCACAGACAACCAAAAACACCCCCCGTTCCCATGGCATATCATTTTTACGGTGGGGAAATATTATTAAACAGTGTTTAGCAAACTAAAGGTTTGTGGGTGATTGTAGTTTGGAGTCACATGTTTACTACACAGTTCAAACAAAAAGTCTCCAAAAAGAATTGCCCAAAAATCCACAACAGTACTTTATTTCTCCTAAGCGAAACATAGTTTGACAAACTTTATAACACATTTTTGAAATAATGGGATGGGTGTGCCTATTTTTCTCCGCAGAGATTATCAATTTGTGGATGTATCTTTCTACAGACATCCTCAAGTTGTGCTCCACCTCAAGCCTTGAACGGTACTTAGTCTTTAATACTGCCAATGCTGAGAAACCAATCTCACATAAATATGACGAACTAAAAGGAAGAATAGTCTTGACTGCAATTTTTGACAAACAAGAATGTTCCTCAGACATTTTCAGCCAAAATTCCGCCAATGGGATTTTGCTGTATTGCATTTCGAGAACGCGATCACTCCGGACCTCAATTAGGTCTTCCTGAAGGTGCACTGGGAGATGAGTACCTGCATCCACTAGAAAAGGTTGGAAGACCCAGTCATTGTCATGATCAATGTCCTCAGGAAAGTACTTTTCTATACCCCCCTGAGAGAAATCAAGTGATTTCTTATGACCTCAGAAGCACTTTCAAGTTCATAACGTGTGTCCTCAACAGCTTCTGATAAACATGGGAATGCCTCCAGCAGGACATCTTTGATTAGTCTTTTTCACCACTCTATCTTCTTTTTGAAAGCAGATATTTTTTTTTTCACATTGTGAAAGATGTACTTTCAGCTCCTTGCAAAGACAAATTCAAGGAATTTAATTGATCAAAGATGTCTGCAAGGTATGGTAAAAGCACAAGCCAACGGGGATTACACCACTGTTCTGCTTTGTATGGATCCAAATCTAGAAGGAATTGCCGTACTTCATTTCGTAATTCAAAAATACGATTCAGAACGTTCCCTCTGGATAACCATCGGACTTCAGTATGGAAAAGCAAACCATTATGATTAGCTCTCATTTCTGCACACAAAATTGCAAACAGACGTGCTCTAGTGGGGTGAGCCTTTATGAAATTAACAATTTTCACAGCACAATCCAACACATCCCCAAGTTCTCTATCCATGTTACGGACTGCAAGGGTTTCTCGGTGTATCATACAGTGGGTCCATTGAATATGAGGAGCCACTTTTAACACTTTGGCTTTTAGGCCTGCCCTAGCCCCACACATGGAAGGAGCACCATCTGTACAGATCCCAACACAGCTGTCCCTTTTTAAGCCGCTGGAGCACAGGAAGTCATTGATAATGTCAAACAGGGTTGATGCTGTTGCCTGTCCCCTGATTGGTTTGCATAATGAAAAGTCTTCCAATATTCCAGTTTTGTGGCAGTATGTGACATAAGCAAATAAATGAGCGTCCTTAGACAAGTCAGTCGCTTCATCCAATTGCAAAGCAAACAAACTCGATTTCAAACGTGCAAGGAGATGTCTGTGGATATCCTCAGACATGTCAGAGATTCTGTGGCAAATTGTTGTGTCCGAGAGTGGTACCATTTTTAACTTCTCTGCCGCTTTTTCACCAAGCATTGTTCTGGCCACATCAAGCATTGCAGGGAGAATCACTTCTTCCCCATCCGTAAAGGGCTTTTAGTTTTTGGCAATGTGGTACGCCACTTGGTAAGATGCTTTCAAGGCATTTGTTGGCGTGGAGACCACATTTTTCATAGTGTCTTTTTGATGGATGATGTCTTCCAGCTTTCTGGCAAAAAAATATGTATTCTTTCCTACCAGTGACCCGTGTTTGGTTTCCAAGTGGCGCTTTAATTTGTTTGGTTTCAGACTTTCATTAGCCAAGGTCATGCCACAAACCCCACACTGTGGCTTTATTTTACCATTTATGGTGACGCAGGTGAATCCAAGGTCCAGGTAGGAGGCATCATACTTCCTACTTTTTGCAGCTCTTTTCTCGACGTCTGTTTCGGCCTTTCGTTTGAGTGAGCTACCATATTTTGGCAGCAGGAAACGATCCATGGCAAATGTGTGTTTGATCTATGATACAAAATTGCAAAGTCCAACATTAATGATGACCACAGACTTGCTGCTGTATGCTGTATGGTTGTCATTTAAAAAAAAAACTCTTTTACATTTTCACAAGAAGTGTAAAAATTATTATTTTATCTAAAATGCGAATAAGACATGAGGTTTCTTCCATGTGCTTAAAAAAGAAATTGCTGATGGTGCTGGCTTCCATTACGTGAGATGGCGTTGTGGGACGTTACCAAGGTTCTCTTTCCCTTGAATGCGCACACATTGATAGCAATAGGTAACATGGGTGGACAAAATGTGTAAAATCCACCGCCTACTTGTTAATGAGATTAAAAATCTGCTATTTGTGCCCAAAATGATTATTGTAGTGCTCTCTGTGTAGGCTAGTCCAACTCATGATCTCCTGACACCTTCTTCAAGAAAAGTAGAAGGACTCCAAGGTTGTTGTCTGTATCATTATTGATCTCAGAAGGAAGACCACTGCTATCTAGTAAAAGCCAGCCTTGCGGTGCTTGCTTGGAAACCCTACCAGACAAGTGTAGGCTGTTGTATAAATAAATATTTAAAAAACACAGAACTAAATCTTCTCATGTCTTGTTTCTATACTTTTGAACAATCTGCCAGAGGACAAAGTGCTATGGTTCAGGAGAAACCAGAAACCCCAACTATTCAGATTCTATGTCAAAGACTACATTTAAGTATGGGACACTAAAGACCACATGTATACCGTCTTTGTTTTAAGTATCAATATTGTTACTTTGTCTTGCACATATATTCCAATGCATTTTTTGTTCCTGGGAAGCACTCAAATGCACATGTGGTTACGTTAATGATGAACAGAATATTGTTGGGAGCCAAAACCCTTGTAATGTTGTTTCTCATATTTCACTGCTAGAAATACAGTTTCATCGCCGTGACAAAAATACATCATAAACACATTTTAATAAAACAGTTTAAAAAGGAAATATCCATTATGCAATAAAAAAAGCATTAGGGAAAGGCCAATAGGAAATAGAAGTTTCGTACAGTTAACCAAAATGCTAGAGGCACAGTCACGGAGGCCCGAAATACCATCCCTCGACAAATCATTCAAGAAAGTCCACACAACATCAAGTGATAAAGCAAGGGTAATTAAAAAATACAGTGGTATTATATTCAAATTGACTATGTTATTCATGTGGGAATGTGGTTAGCAGGACCTATGTAAAAGTAATTTTGGGTTGACATTGTTTCAGTTTGCAACTCAAGTTATACACACTCTTATCTGGCATCCATAATTTGTTGTCCCCTTTTTAGGTTTAGCTTGATACAGCAGTTGTGCATTTTGCGAAATCTTATGTTGAAAACCCCCCACCATTTACACATTAGATTTAAAATAAAATGAATATTCTTCCTACATGGTCAGTGTCTTCACTTTAGGCATGTGTACACAGACACGCACAATGATGAAACTCGACAATTCTTAAGTCAAGACATGCTGATAACATGTCATTCTACTCTGCATATGACAGTACCATATCCTTGTAACCTTCCTTTGTACAGTGCGCAGATTCTAGCCCCAGGACATGGGGTCTTTTAAACTTCAAACTCAAAGCCTCAAGAGCTACACAGGGATCCCGCTTCCTGCCCTAGCTGCCACAGAGACGGATTACAAGGCATCCAAAAACGGAGCATTTCAATTGTGTGCAGCGATAAAGATTTCCTTTTTAAAATAACACAAAACCGCTTTTCTTTAAACTTTTCTTTTTCAACTATTTAACAAAACTGGAACAGAACATTCCTTATGTTTTTCTAACTTTATATCACATTTTTTTAAATTACATTTGTTCAACTCTCCCTATCATAAAAACCAGTGGGGACTGGCAACATTAATTAATGGTGAGCACTCACCATCAATTGTATTGTATTGTAATTGCATTTATATAGCGCTTACTACCCCTGACGAGGAGTTGAAGCGCTTTTTCGGCAAGTGGCACGCTACTCCGGGACCCATAGAGGATTGGTGTTGAATTAGTATAGTGAAACATGCAAGTACATTTTAAATGGTGGATAGGTTAGTGAGTTATTTGGATTTGGAATGATAGCAGAAGGATAGATGAGGACAAAGGCACTCCAAACAAATTCCCCTCTCCAGTGCTTTAAATGGACCGGTACTCACCGGTACTGAGTACCAGCACTTCTCTGTGTTCTCCCATTGAGTACCGGGACTTCTCCTTATGTTAAGAGAGTAATGGTACTCCTAGTGGCATGCTGTGGTCAGTCTCTAGGTTATGGGAGCGTGACAGTTAATGTGAAATGGATTCCGGCGCTAGATTGTGGCTGCAGCCCTCCACTCAGAACTGGCATTTGTTAAGATAGCGACTTAGGCGCAGAGAAATTTGGCGCCCTTGCTAATAGAGACTGAAATGAGGCAACAGGGTTTCTATTTCTGTTTCCCTGATCCCTCTCCCTTGTGTTGTAAATATCAATAGGTTATATCCAGCACTAGTATTTGCAGTGCAGGGGATCACAGACCCACATTTCAACACACTGAACAAATGTCACAAAATAATATTCATAGGATGTTCAGTTTCTGGAATCAAACAATGGACTTTAGGGGAATTAAACAGATAACAGAAATGTGTTGGATTTTTGCTCTTATAATGAGAGCAGTGTCATTCCTATGTTTTGCACAGCAAAGAGACCACAAACCCCCGTGCGACACTCCCATCTCTGGGGTGATCCTTAAACAAGAGTAAAGGGGCAAACTGGTCCTTAGGGCCCCATCAAGTCAACCTTTCCCGATACAGCTTTTGTGCCTTCACTGCTGTGTTAGCACTGAGAGGATGTGGCCTAATGGCTAGAGTGGTTGGCCTCAAGCTGGGGAACCGGGTTCGAGTCTGGCCTGGAGTTCTGGACTTTTTGGTTCCGTCCAGAGGTGTCAGGGATAACACCCGAAGACCCCGGAGTTCCACCTGTCTCGGTGCACAAACAAACAGAAACACGGGCTTCTCGATGGTGGCGTCAAAGACCAAAGGTTTATTACTGCAGGGACACAGAAGTCACAGAAACTACACATGGGCAGTGTCTAGGAGCCTGTTCGATTTGTACAAAGAGGGTTGCTCCTTATATACTAAATATTGGGCTTCAGGCGAATTCTTTACATGTTACCACAGTTCTAAACATTCGTGTCTTAAACAATAAATATTTGGCGTTGCACAGGAATCGTCAACAGTATCTGATGTCAAAACATTACAAATGAGGGGTTCCCACTAGTCCATCATAATCCCATGTCAATTCTTCATTCAAGACCCGGACCGCCTCATCGTAAATTTCGTTACCTCCCCCTAATAAAGGCCCAGAAGGAAAGGAGCAGAGCCAGGTGCAGAAGATAGAAAGACAGGATAAGAAATGTTTGTGGGTCGTAAATGGGCACGGTTACCAGCTTCGGCCGCCTAATCATGATCAGGCCAACGAACACAAGAACCAGTATAGCAGGACTGGCCTCAGGCTGGGGAGGCAGTTCTTGCCGAGTCATGCTGCTACAGCGTTGCTGGCCTAAGGTGCACGTGTCACTCGCAAGGTGAATCGCCGGTTAAAGCCTACGTGTCCTTTAATGAAAAGAGGTCATTGCGTGTCCATTGACTATGTGAGGGCAAGGAATACAAAATGGCTTCCGTGTTCTAAGATGGATGCCACGGGTAGAACAGAAATGTGTTGGTAACCGGAGTGCTCTTGTTCGTAGCATAGCGAAAACACCAGGATATACTAAATGGATCATTTGCGGTTCACTGATACCAAAATTATGTATTTACGACAATGTTACAAACACGAGTAAAATCGTCACGGAACCTCAGACCCTCCTTTTGCCCTTACATAGGCAATTACTCAGTCTATATCAGAGTCAGAGTCTAATTCTATGCTCATTAGGTTAGTGACATGTTGTTGTATCATCATCCTGTCTCGTGCCTTTTCTCCTAATGCAGGTGGTTTTCTGAAACAGGTTGCAGCACAGAGGCTACACAGAGCGGGACCACATTGGATAATAAGACAGCACGAGAACAGAAATACTAGGATGACACCAATGACCATCAGAACCTTCCATCCCCACGCTGATACCAGAGTCCAAAACCACTCCATGAAGGACCAGTTTCCCTTATCTACGTGTATAGAGTCGGAAATCTTATGTAGCTTAGAGATTGCTTCATAGACTGTTGGAGCATTATTTGGAATAAAGACACAACAGCTCGATTGGATCATTCTGCATACCCCACCTCGATCTGCAAGTATTACGTCTAGAACCATACGGTTCTGCAACGTCATGAGACGATCCGCCTGAAGCTCAGCTGTTAAGTTACTAAGGGCACCAGCAGTTTCTGTAATTGTAGATTCAACTACCCGTGTTAGTTGACGAAGGTTTCTACTATTGGCCATAGGCCCCCAAAACGGAAGAAAACCTTTGAAGAAGTCTCCAGCTTCTTGACCAGCGGTATCTTCCTTGCTGAAGACACCTCTTGCTACTCTGGGTTTGTGATAATCTGAAGAAGCAGTGTATGTCGGGGGTAACAATCGAGCAATATAACATGAACCTGAAAAGTCAGCAGGCAGCCATGTATATGCTCTGTCCTGACAAATGAAGTAGGTACCCCTAGCAGTCAGAAAGGCAGGGGAGGAGTTAGACGGAAATACGTAAGTCTCAACGCACTCACTCCTCTCTAGCTGAGCTCTCGGATTTCTCCCATTTCCTTGCAAACAGACCTGACCTCGGTGAGGCACGACCCAAACTGAAGTGGAGCTTTTACGCTTGCTTTCTCCCAAACTAAGGCGATACTCTGTAGAGTTCCAACTCAAATACACCAGTAATTCATCTCTAGGATAAGATGGAGTATTATTGACGTCTTTAATCATATCAATAATTCCCTGGACTAAAGCTTTGTTGGCTGAGTTGTATTTAGTGGACCGTGGTGGACGCGAAGGATAGGTCTCAAGGGCATATGAGAAAATGGTCTGAAAGGCCTGAAATGATCCATTATAGCTGAAAGGCAAGACTAGATAGGGAATGCCTTTATCCATAGTGTGAGGTATCAAGCCACACACCCAGCAGTCTGTAGTATTAACTATCAGTTGGTGTTGATGCAAGAGCTGTACAAATGTATTGTTAATAAATTCTGAGCGTCGAGCTTGTTCGTGTTCAGGAAATGAGTAAAAAGAATGCATAGAAGAAACCGTAGAAGTAGTAGGATCAAGGGAAGGTACTGTAGTTACTGGCATAAAAATCAAATGTACACCAAAGACGATTCCACCCACCAACGTTATCAAAACAATTAAAAATGTAACTGCACATTGCATTAGAAAGCATTTGCTGTGTAGTATTCTGTACAGTCTATTTCTGCGAACATAAATTACATTTTCTCGTTGTAGCTCAGGAAGCTCCATCTTCTACGACCGTTCGCGACCACTGATGATGTGTACGTAGATGAAAATGCCTCTATCAGCCCTGGGAGTTCCCAGAACTAACAGAAAGATCGACCTTGTGTCTGACCCCCGCAGATTCAACTAGGCACACAGCCACGACCCTACGGCTACCCAGACGGCAAGGCAATTTTAAAACAAAAAAAACAATACAAAGTATTAGCAAACTTCCTGGCCGGAGGCAATGTATAGCAAATTCAAATCTGAAAATAGGCAGTTTCCTGCTTTATTTGTCCATATTGCGAGAACGTAAGTTGTATCTCAGTTTTGCAGGAGCTGTCTGATCTGGAAACAATGTATTTTCAGCTGACGTTGCAATGTTCACGTTCGCAGATGGCAAATGTTCTTTTGGTGCAGATGGCAAACGTTCATTGGGTGTGGATGACAAATGTTCAGGGTTCAAAAGAGCAGTTTCAGGAGGAGAGTCAGAATTTGGTGAATCCGTGATCAGTTCTGCATCGCTGAAAGGTATGAACCTGGGGACTTGTTCCGTTTCAGAGGCACCGATTCCTTTCTTTACCCAGTTGTCGTAAGGAAGTGGCAGAGGCACACGTTTAGCATGTGTCGTATGGATCCAATTTCTCCTTCCGGCCACACGAATAGCAGTTCTCGTTGCTAGCAGGACTTGGAATGGGCCAATGAATCTGGGCTGAAGATTTTTTGTTCTTGCAAAATTTCTGATGACCACCTGATCACCCGGTTTCAGCTGATGGCCTGGACTCTCCGGTGGCTTTGGTAATGCATCGAAAACCTGTTGGTGAATAAGACTCAATTTAGCAGTCAAGTCGAAAAGGTAATCAATTAACATTGGGTATTCCAGCTGCTTAAATTCTTTCGGTCTAGGTACCCCCCAAACATTTGCAGGACGGCCAAAAACTATTTCGTAAGGACTAAGCCCTACTCTAGAATGTACAGTTGCTCTTGTTGATAGCAAAGCCAGAGGCAATGCGTCTGGCCAGGACAAACCCGTGGATGCTTGTATCTTAGCGAGTTTCAGTTTAAGGGTGCCATTGTAACCCTCGACTAAACCCGCGGACTGGGGATGATTCGCACTATGAAATTTCTGTCTAATCCCTAGACCGGCACACACACTCTGCATAACTTTCCCTACGAACTCACTTCCGTTGTCTGACCATACAATCCGTGGCATTCCGTATCTGGGGAAGTATTCTTTAAGAAGAATTTTGGCGGTGGATAAGGCAGTATTGTCCTTTAGCGGGTATGCTTCGATCCATCTGGAGAAAGCACAAACTACCACTAGGACGTATTTCAGATTATTGCAACGATCCATGTGAATGAAGTCTAGCTGGATCACCTCAAAGGGGCAGGAAGGAGGAGCGAAGTGACCTGCAGGTGTGGGGATTCCCTTGCCAGGATTATGCATCAAGCATACCATACAATTTCTCACCACTCTCTCTGCACACTTACTAATCCCGTCATTCTTCCAGACCGGGGCCAACATCTTACAAATCCCTTTTGAACTGATGTGCGCTGTTCCATGTGCCATCGTTACTACTGCAAGCACATACGCATCAGGCAACATCCAACGCTGTTGTTCCGACAAGTCAATCCAACACCCACTCGAGTCCAATTTACCCGTGCTCTCTCTCCATGCAAGTTTTTCCTCCTCAGTCGCCTCTTTCTGAATTTCCTTCACGCTTTCCACTGTGTCCTCACACATTCCAGACTCAGAAATCCATCTTGCAGACGTTGCAACATACATTCTACTCATCATATTTCTAGCTGTCTGTTTTGCGATCTCATCAGCAAAAGCATTCCCACGACCAACATCATCCGTGATTGCTTTATGAGCACTGCATTTCACAATCGCAACTTCAGTCGGCAAGGTTAGAGATTCCAACAAGTCATTAACTAGCTGACCATGTTGAATCTTAGTCCCATGGGACGTAATGAAACCTCTTTCTTTCCACAAACGGCCAAAACTATGGGCCACGCCGAACGCGTACTGACTATCTGTGAACACATTCACTCTCTTTCCCTTAGCTAAAACGCACGCTCTTGTTAGCGCGATCAATTCTGCAGCCTGGGCAGAATTCTGACTCACTCTTGCAGTCTCCACAATCGTATTCAAAGTTGTTACTGCATAAGCAGCAGTCACATCACCATTCTCCAATTTGAAGCAAGACCCGTCAACATACAACGTGCCATCTGGTTCTGACAACGGAGTGTCTTTTAGGTCGATTCGTCCTTTTGTTTCTTCCTCAGTTTTGAAACAACAGTCGTGTGGTTCGGAATCACTCGACTCTTCGCTAGTCGGCAACAATGTTGCTGGATTCAATACATTGCATCTTTTGATCTGAATATGACTAGCTAACAGTGTCAGTTCATAACCTGATAATCTAGCACTGGTAAGGTGTTGCGTCTTGGTTCGGTTCATGAGTGTATCCACAGCATGAGGAACCATGACTACTAGCATGTTGTTCATTACTAAACCAGCAGATTGTCGAATGGAAACTGCAGCTGCGGCTGTAGCTCTCAAGCAACTAGGCAATGCTCTAGCTACTGGATCTAATGTTGATGAAAAATACGCACAAGGGCGTTGTTTATCACCAAATTTCTGCGTCAAAACACTCAATGCACAACCTTCTCTCTCGTGGACATAGAGTGTGAATGGTTTACTGTAGTCGGGTGTACCCAATACAGGTGCTGAACACAGTGCATTTCGTAACTCAGAAAAACTCTGCTGACATTCAGCAGACCATGGTACCGGACTCGGAACACCTTTCCCAGTCAAGGCTACCAATGGTTTTGCTAGAAGAGAAAAATTTGGGATCCATTGCCTACAATATGAGGTAATACCCAAGAAGGCACGTACTTCTCTCTGCGTGCTAGGAACGTTCATCTGTGTAATTGCTTTTATTCTCTCTGGGGTCAACTTCCTTCCCTCCTTTGACAAGAGATGACCTAGGTAGGTCACTTCTTGGCAGCAGTATTGCATTTTTGAAGGTGACACCTTGTGATTCAAATCTGACAAGTGATGCAATAAAGAAATTGTAGCTGTTTTGCAAGTTTCCTTGTCATCGGCAGCCACTAGAAGATCATCGACATACTGTACTAAAGCAGAACCACGAGGAAGTACGAAGGAATCTAACTGGCTTTTTAATGCTTGACTGTAAATGGATGGGCTTTCACAATAACCTTGTGGAGCGCGTTTAAATCTAAAACTTCGTCCTCCTAGAGAGAAACCGAAGATATCTCTGCTTTCCTCGGCTATCGGAATGCTGAAAAAGGCATTTTTCAAGTCGACAACTGAAAACCATGCTGCTGTAGCAGGAATCAACGTTAACAATGCAGTAATGTCTGGAACCACAGGAAACTGTGGGATCACAATTTTATTAACCTCTCTGAGATCAATTACGAACCTATATACTGGAGGCTTTGTAGGGTCAGTTCGTTTCAAAATAGGCAGTACAGGACTATTACAGACATTTCCTCTAGTCTCTTCTACAACATCTTTCTTGATCAGGTCTTGTACTATCAGTAGGAGCGCACGCTCGCCTTCATTAGAGATTCTGTATTGTGGAATTCGTGGAAGTTTGACATTTGCTTTCAAAGTTACTACATAGGGTGGAATTTCCAATAGACCTACATCATTAGGACCAGTCGCCCAAAGAGTATCAGGGAGTGAACGCAGCTCTGGTGGGAGCGCATCCATCGACAGGTACATCGGGGATATTATTCTTTTACCCAACGTAAGCTGTACTCCTGCTGGAGAACAGTACAATGTCGCGTACAGGCGTTTTAACAAGTCTAAACCAAGCAGATTTTCGTTACAACCTGTCGTCAAAATCAGGGGTGCTTTCAATTGACGGGGTCCAACAGAAATAGACAAAGGACCAGAAACAGGGTTGTGAACAGGGGCGCCCGAAAAACCTACTGAAACGTTTGTTGAGCCAGACAAAGGTGCGCCAGGGAGTTTCGCATGTATGATAGAACTTTTTGCTGCACCAGTATCCAACAGAAACGGTTCGACTATACCTGATGTTGCTACTGCGACATAAGGCCCACTCTGATCTACTGGAACTGATACTACTCCCTCTCTTTGTCCATGGCTGTCCTAGTACTCACTTTGCTGAATTTCCTCACTAGCTTCATAATAGTCTTCGACATGATACTGTGGAGACCTATTCTGTTGGGCAGATTGTCCATTTCGCTGGTCGAAATAATTAGAGGGGCGATCACTCGTCTGCGGAGGCATAGCACCTCGTCCTCGACCTCTAGAGTTTTGCATAGAACTACCATGACCTCTCTGAGCTGCCGCAGCATTATTTTGCGTTCGAACTGGACACTCACTTTTGTAATGACCTTCCTTTTTGCAATAAGCACATTGATTCCATTGGTATTGTGGCCTTTGAAAATTATAATCCGTTCTTTGATATGACCCTTGCTGCATATTCGTCTGATTCATGCGAGGCGGATAAGCTTGCTGTAAAAGTACTTTAGTTTTTAAATCTTTCGTCTTTTTATCTGATTTTTCCTTCTCTTCTTTATCCCTATTTTCATAGTACTGAGCAGTCGCAAGTATTTGCGCAGTCGTAGAGACAGCCCACGCACTTTCAGAATTCTTTAATTTACCACTAAGTTCTGGCAACAGATTGTGCACAAATTTATCAACAAATAATCTCTGGCCTCCTTCTGTGCTCATATCCTGACCACTATGATCCACGAAAGTCTCCTCGAATCTTGTGAAAAAGTCGGAGACGCTTTCGTCTTTCTTTTGTTTGCACGCGGACAATTTGTCCCAGTTAACGCGTAATGCTGGCATCAAGGTTTTCATTAAATCGATTATTCTACCAGGCAAATTAGCAATTAAAGGTTCAGGTTTGGAACCACCTATTTGTTGACCATCCGCTGCAATTATAGCTGCCCAGTCACCACCTAGGGCAACTGGATGATTCTCTTTACGAATTTTAGCCCAAATTGGTTGCGGTACTACATTACCAAATAGCAGATCTATGTCAGCAAGATTCAATACAAAAGCGTCAACTGTTTGAGCCAACTCTTTGTAGTACCCTGCAGGATTTTTACGCGGATCTGGCAAGGCCTGTTTCACTGCTAATACTTCAGCTCGCTTCCATGGAATATGTATCCAGACTCTCTGGAATTGGGCCGGAGCGGCTGCAATACCAAGGTTTGCATTAGCTTGCACAGCTTCACGCCAAATTGGTGGAACCTCTCTCATTGGATATTGACGATTTCGTTTCGTACTACGTTTCTCTAATTCCCTCGGTGAACGAAGGGATGAGTCATTCCTATAACTTAAAATCAGTTCCATCGCTTCTTTTATATTTTGTCCAACTATCATACCTGCAGCAAACTCTTTTTGAACATTAATTAATTCTCCTAGATTTGATTCAGGGTCATCCTCTTCCAATTCCTCACGTAGAAGGAAACACATTTCATCGAACACATATCGTTGTGTCGGTTCGTTCCATTGCATAAATGTATCTAATACATTATGTACATTATATCTTCCAACTTTCGAAACCCATCTAAGAGCAGTGGAATCTAATATTCCTTTTTCTTCAGTACTGGGAAGCTGACTACGTCTCTGCACAGAGTCAGAGGTAGGAGTCTTAATCAGAGTTTTATAGAAGGGAGATAGAATATTAGAGACAGAATCAGTGATTCTTCGACGAACAGAAAGCGGAGTCATAATATTAACAGAGGCAGTGAATAGAGTAGCAGTTGGAACAGATAGATCAGGAACAGTAGGAGTAGCAGGAAAAATAGCTTGCCCCGGAGTAGCAGGTGTGAGCGACACAGGCATAGGTAAAGAAGCCGGCAACCCTAGAAGAGGGGTTGTCGAAGGAACATTAATATTGACCACAGGAGGTACAGGAACTTGATTCAGGGGAGCGGGAACAGGGACACCAGGTTGTCCAGCAACCGGTAATTGAACATTCGGTATAGGTGGAGCCGTAGCACCCTGTGCATACGGTGGGGGTGATCGTAACAAGTAAGACAACAGGGGATCCTTTTCAGGGTCCTCTACTATCTTAGCCGTACTCGATGGCAAAACAGGATAGCATTTGTCTATCGCTAAATTACGCTCTCTATCGGCCACCTCCATCGCTTTCTCAGACTCGTTGAGTTGCAGCTGTCTAGCAGACTGTTCTAAAGTCAACTCTTGCTCTTTCTGTTCTTTCTTCAACTTTTTAATTTCTCTCTGTTTAGATTCTTTTCGCCAATAACGGAAAGAATCAAACATTGCCGGCCGGGCTTTCTTCTTAAACAACCTTCTTTCTAGATTATCGAGAACTTTAGGTTCAAAACTACCATGTAGTGGCCAACTAAGGACACCATCTTTCTCTGTGTAGCGGATCCATACCTCGTTATAAGAGATAGGGCCCACACCAAACTTGCAATATAGATCATAAAGGGGAGTTCCAATCGGAGGAACCAAACACGAGTCCTCCAACTGGGAATCACTGTTGCAACTAAAACAAGACAACATACAATTTTTCCGACTTACCATTTTATAATCCGGAACACAAAACAAACAAGACACAAACAGAAAAGATGCGCACTCGAACCAAGAACTTAGGCCTACCAGAACTGACAAATGTATCGATACCTGAACTGAACAGAATGATTATCGTAACCAGAATAACCAGTGATAACCTTACAGAACTGAACTGAACTGAGAACTAAAAGGATTATCCAAATAGGAGCAACCCTTACAAAATACTTAACTGAGGTACTGAAGACGTCACCAAGGAGAAACCCGTCACGTTTCGCCGTACTGAGGACTGCACCTCGGGTCCAAGACAGGGCGACGGTCAAGGCAACGGACCACTGCAGCCGTCTGAACGGGAACCCTCGTGGAAGAGAACGTCGGGGCCACTTTTGCGATATGCCGGGATCGATGAAGTGGGGCGTCTCCCTCTGAAATCTTCACACGAAGCTCCTCGAACTCTTCAGGCTTTTGGACCGGTACCGAATGACGTCGCCCCACGTTGGGCGCCAATTGGAGTTCTGGACTTTTTGGTTCCGTCCAGAGGTGTCAGGGATAACACCCGAAGACCCCGGAGTTCCACCTGTCTCGGTGCACAAACAAACAGAAACACGGGCTTCTCGATGGTGGCGTCAAAGACCAAAGGTTTATTACTGCAGGGACACAGAAGTCACAGAAACTACACATGGGCAGTGTCTAGGAGCCTGTTCGATTTGTACAAAGAGGGTTGCTCCTTATATACTAAATATTGGGCTTCAGGCGAATTCTTTACATGTTACCACAGTTCTAAACATTCGTGTCTTAAACAATAAATATTTGGCGTTGCACAGGAATCGTCAACAGTATCTGTTGTCAAAACATTACAAATGAGGGGTTCCCACTAGTCCATCATAATCCCATGTCAATTCTTCATTCAAGACCCGGACCGCCTCATCGTAAATTTCGTTACCTCCCCCTAATAAAGGCCCAGAAGGAAAGGAGCAGAGCCAGGTGCAGAAGATAGAAAGACAGGATAAGAAATGTTTGTGGGTCGTAAATGGGCACGGTTACCAGCTTCGGCCGCCTAATCATGATCAGGCCAACGAACACAAGAACCAGTATAGCAGGACTGGCCTCAGGCTGGGGAGGCAGTTCTTGCCGAGTCATGCTGCTACAGCGTTGCTGGCCTAAGGTGCACGTGTCACTCGCAAGGTGAATCGCCGGTTAAAGCCTACGTGTCCTTTAATGAAAAGAGGTCATTGCGTGTCCATTGACTATGTGAGGGCAAGGAATACAAAATGGCTTCCGTGTTCTAAGATGGATGCCACGGGTAGAACAGAAATGTGTTGGTAACCGGAGTGCTCTTGTTCGTAGCATAGCGAAAACACCAGGATATACTAAATGGATCATTTGCGGTTCACTGATACCAAAATTATGTATTTACGACAATGTTACAAACACGAGTAAAATCGTCACGGAACCTCAGGCCTGGCCAGGGACGCTCAATATCCTGTAATTCTGGGCAAATCGCTTAATCTCCCCGTGCCCAACAAAAATGAGTGTGCCCGTCTGTAACACAACTGGTGCTCATCTAAAACGTTCTGAGACCCCGTGAGGCTCTGGGTGTTGCAGGGCCATTGTTTAAGTTGCTTGGACTTTATGTATCCTTATTTAAACCATATATCAGTGAGTACCTCGGGTATTTTCAATGGTCAGAAGTTATTCTCACGCCTGGAAAAGTTGGAGATCCCTTATAGGTCATAATCCTCTACAATTAAATTAAATTCTCTTTTGCTAAGTTTTATGGAGTTTGCTGAGTTCACTTCTTACATTAGGACCGGACTTTAAAGCTGGAAAAAAACCATAATTCTTTTTATTTGAATATTTAAATATGCAACATGCTTATTTCCACCTCATTTTACACCAGACTGGAGGGCATTTTGAGTCGACTAGTCTAAGCGCACAATAGAGGGGAACCCAGCAGTTCGCCCTGTCCATCATCTTGTACCAGCCTGCACAGATGAAAAGAATCTGATAATAACCAATACATAAAAGCGAGACATAATCAGTACTTGACATAAAACACCAAATTAAGTCCCCAATTTAACACCGAGAAGCTCAGTTTCTTCAGAAATGCTATACAAAGGTAATGAGAATGCGAAAGCTAGATAGATAGTAGAGGGCTCCTAAAGATGGGGGGGATGAAGAGGAAGGCAGGGGAAGAGGCAGCCAGCTTACTCACCAGTTTTGGAAGCTTCCGTCGCCTTGGAAACGAGGAACCTGCCGGGAGATCAGACTTGAGAGGCTGCCACGAGGAAGAAGTTTCTGTCGCCTTGGAAACCAGGAACCAGACGGGAGATGGCATGCAGCGGCAGCCACGAGGAAGAAGCTTCGGTTGCCTTGGAAACCAGGGAACAGCCGGGCGATTGGAACTCAGAGCCAGCCACGAGGAAGATTCAGGAAGAGGACACCAGCAACAACACAGCAGCAACAAGGACGTCCAGGAAAGGGTTCAGGAGTGCAAGGCAGCAGGAACAAGAAATTATTGAAGCACTCCAAAGGTGCATATTTATGGCCCCAGTTCACGGTCCCATTTCCTGGTTTTCATCCGGTCGTCAATGACGTGATATTCTTTTGACAATGTCGTCCAATCAGAGCACTCCTTGAGGTGCACTGCTCGAAATCCAAAACGTAGAGTAAACATTTTAGCATCCAGATTGAAGCAGTTCAAGGCAGAAGTGCGAAGGGAATACGAGATCCCCTTTCCTCAACTCTACGCCCCCCCTGGGGGTCGCGCCCCACAGATTGAAGACCTCTGCTCTAGGGTCTAATGCACTTTCTTGTTCCTTCTCTTAGAAGTCAGTTCTGTCAGGGGACTCATAATTCTGAAAAAACTTCAAAAATACCCAGTGAAACCAAAGAATAACGTGAGCTGTGTCTGGATAGTAGGCGCTGTCCAGTACAAAATAGTTTGAATTTTGGCCTGGAGAGGCTGTACGTAATCTCCACCTACCAGGTAGCCCAGGTACACAACAGTATTCTGCCCTATTAGGCACTTACTGGCTTTAAAAGTTAGGCCCACCTGCTGCCTGGCCTGAAGCACTTCTCTCAGGTGGCTTAAGTGATTCTCCTAGATATAACTGTATGCTGCTCTATCATCCAGATATGCTGCACTGAATTGTTTTAACCCAGACTGGACCTTTTTTACGAGCCTTTGGAAGGTGGCAGGGACATTCCTTAAGCCAAAGGGCATTACTTTGTACTGATAATGTCCCTCTGGTATGGAGAATGCTGACCTCTCTTTACCTCCATCTGTGGGAGCAATCTGTCAGTAGCCTGACCTAAAATCAAATGTAATCAGGTTCTTAACATCCCCTGACCGGTCAAAACTCTAACCAGCTCTAGGTATAGGGAGAGCATCAGTCTTTGTGACTGCATTAAACCCTCTGTAGTCCTTACAGAACCATACCTCCTTGGGTCCCCCTGGGGGATTAGGTTTGGGCGCCAGCACCACTGGGCTGGCCCATGGACTTTCAGAAGGCTTAATTACACCCAACTCCAGCATTTTGTCACCTCTGTCTTGATGCTGGCTCTGACAAGGTCTGACATCCTGTACAGTTCATTCTTGACAGGTGGGCTGCCACCAGTGTCAATGTAGTGTAAACAACAATCAATGATGCCTGGGGTCAAAGAAAACAGGCCAGCAAACAGTTCCTGTAACTGCTTGCAGTATCTGTGCTGTTGATCTGTAAATGTGGGAGAGAGTACCATTAACTCCACTAACCCATCCTACACTTTGTTGAAGAGGTCTGGTACTGGCGCAATCTCTTCCACTACTCCCTCATCTGTGACTAGTAACAGAGTCATGTCTGCCCTGTCATTGTGGGGTTTCATTTTATTCACATGCAGTAGCCTATGAGGGTTCCTGGGGGTGCCAAGGTTGACCAGGTATATAACCTCCCCCTTCTTTTCAATGATTGGATAGGACCCACTCCGATTTCCATGGAGGGACCTGGGAGCCACAGCCTCCAAAATCCATACCAACTGTCCTGGAGTATATTCAGGCATAGTAGCCTTTTGATCATTCCAGTTTCCTGCCTGCCTTGTATATGTACTATTCCATTCAAGATCTTAGGCTTAAGACAGATTCCAGCACACTGTCCTTTGCTTCTTTGAGAGGTTTCTCCAAAGACTCTCTCAGCAGGCACAATGGCCCTCTCACAGAGAGTCCAAACAGCAGCTCAAAGGGAGTAAAACCATCAGCTTTTTGTGGAACCTCCCTATAAGCAAACAGTAGGCATGGCAGGAGAACATTCCATCTCCTCCTGAGTTGGTCAGACAACCCATTGATCATGCCTTTCAGGATCTTGTTGAATCTTTCTACCAGGCCATTAGTCTGGGGGTGATGTGGGATAGTGAACGTGTAGTTGACACCACATCACTTTCATAGCTGGGCACAAAGTTGGTTCCCTCATCTGAAGCAACCTCTTTTGGAAAACCCACTCCGGTGAACACCCCAAGCAGTGCGCTAACAACTGCAGGAGAAGCTACTGTCCTGAGAGGTGCTGCCTCTGGGGACCTTTGTGGCATGGTCCACTACCACTATGATATACCTATTCCCAGATGCAGCAGGTGGATCCAGGGGACCAACAATGTCTATCCCCACTCTCTCAACAGGAGTCGCAACCACTGCCAGCAGTATCAAGGGAGCCTTTGATCTGCCCCCTGCCTTGCCACTGGCCTGACAGGTGACACAGGAGCTGCAAAACTCATTAGCCTGTAATTTTGGGGTGCAACTACTGTCACCCCCTCCTCTTGCTTGGAGGCAATACACCTCAAGCTCTCAAGGATGAGACAGTCTATCCATCCCCTACAAAACTCCTCCCTGTTGGGTCCACCTGCTCCTGTCAGTTCTGTCAAATCTGACAGCTCTGGCAGGGATGGAGTCCCTTTCGTAGAGGCTAGATCCTCCCATCCAGGGTCAGATTGCTCCTGCACCTCGGAAATTCCCTAGACTGGTTCGCCAGACCCATTACCCTTGTACTTGGATACTTGGCCCCTTGTTCCAGGATCTAGGCATCCAGCCTTTCTCTTCCAGATAGCCTGTGAGCCAGTCATAGCACATACTCATTCATAGGGCTTAAATATTCTGATATGGACCCCTCTCTCCACCTCTGACCACTAAGATGCTTCGAGATCATTGCCCAGTAAACACTGGACTGGGAGTAGAGCAGACACAGCTGTTTTCACAGGGCCTGTCACACATCCCCATTCCAAACCCATCATAGCAAAAGGATGGAGTTTGGTACTGCAGTCTGTATCGGTCACCTGGTAGCAATCTCTCTTGAGGTGCCAGGGTATCAAGAACCATAGTCACACTCGCCTCTGTGTCTCTTAGAGTCTCAATCTCACCGTCAATAACTTGAGTTCTCTGCCCATACTTATACATGTTTGGAGGTATGACAGCCAGGAATGCAATATTCACCCTACCCAGGGACACTTAGGTTGCCTCTTCTACTTCCCTCCACCTCTCTGGGGCACTATCCAACCCCATACCTACACTAGCAATCCCTGGGGAATGCCCACTATTGGGGGGCTTCTTTTTGCAGACATCATCTTCCTTCTTATACCCTAGCAGATTACAGTCAAAGTGCTTTCGATCCTTTGAGGGATCAAATAACCTACCATTCTTTCCCCGATACCCACTCTGTTTGAATCTGGGTTGGCTTGGGGGCCCTCCTCCTTGTTAAGGTTTTTTGGGGTCTTTGGAGGACTTCTTTCCCCTGGGCTTTCGCCTGGAGAGGAACCTGTCCTCCTTTCTTCTGGCACCCCCTAGTACTAATTGGAAACTTGGGTTCTCACCCACTCATCCCCTGGCTCTATAGGGTCAGTCATCTTAGAGTCCACCAGGTAGTGGCGTAACTTCTCTTCAGCACAAGAGTCAAATATGTTTTGTCAAAAACAAATTGTACAATCCCTCATATGTGTCAACTTTTTTATCAACAATCCAGCCTTCTAGTGCCTTCACTGACACGACCACAAAGTCCGCCCAAGGCTTTGCATGCACTTTTCGTGTGTCTCTGAACTTCACTGTGTGCTGCTTTGGAGTCAGACAAATCTTTGACCAAGCATGCCTTTATTTGTGGATAGGTTTCTGCCTCACACCCTCTCAGGATCAGGAGCCTATCTCTCCCAGCTACTGGAATAAACTCCCACAAAATTGCCCCCAACACTTAGAGTGGACTCTACTCATCCTTAGTGCCATCTGAATGGTTGCTAGCCACTTACCAGTGTCACCCTCCTCTTTGTACCTGGGTACTATTCCCTTTTGTAGCTTGGGATCAAACCCACATCACCAGGACATCTCATCATTTTACTGCCTTCATTTCTTTTTTGTCACCTCCTCCTTCTCCCACTTTTATCTCAGCTAATTCCAGTTTCTTCTGCTGACTCTGAAGGAGGTGGGCGGTCTGGTGTCATACTGACTGACATGCATTGTCAGACCGGAGGGTGGCAGGGAGCACACAGCAGGCAGCAGAATAAGTGTGCATGTTCTGATTAGGTCTGAGAATTTTTCTGACCATCCCAGTCATGCACACTAGTGTTAGCAGTGGCAGGCGGCTGCACATTAGGAGAGCGAGGGTTGATCAATGCTGCAACCCTTGGTCTCCTAATGGGTGGCAGGGAGGCGAGTATCCTATCTAAGCCAATCCTGGCACTGCTGGAGCAGCATCAGTATTGGGTGAGAGGGGTTGCCTGTCAGTGACAAGGCTGTTCCTGTAGGCACCAACATGGGACCCCGGCCCAGGAGCAGAGGTGGCGCAGACAAGTAAGTGTCTTCTTTATTTTATTCTCTCCAAGGCCACACCCACGAGTATTGCAACGTCCCACCACGGCAGCTCAAAACACAATTTTGGTTAATTTTGCACTTGTGGAAAACATTTAATGTACCACCATCGGCGGGTATTTTAAATAATTTTTTAGCAACTGAACAGAAATGGTTTGTTGATTTGCATCGATACCTACCAGTTTTCCCTGAGTCCATATTGCATCCTTATGTATTATATATACTAGGCATTGTGCAGTTGCATACAATAGTTTGATTCATTCCTGTTTCATTGGCATTCTTTGTACTTGATTCACTCTCTTGCACTGTCGGGCCACTCACAGGGTCTGTTAGCTTCAGATGTGCAGCGCCAAAGAGCGAGCTAATACCCCGATTCTTTCCTTGCTATTAATTGCCATGGGCCTGTCATTGCATGGTATTTTTTGCAGGCAAGCCTTCCTTGAACAGCCTGCGCCCCTGCCTGCTCACACTGCTCTGTGGTTCCCACATGCACCTAAACCACTGATGCTAGTGAAAAGGAAGCAGGAAGTGGGAGGGTCTCACTACAGGTCACCTCTTAGAGCTGCTCATGGGTTGTCATCATGGGGCCCTGCTTATTTATCACAGTAATTCAGCAACTGGACGCAACATTCATTGATGGAGTCCATGGGATGTGTTTTGAAATATGATATTGTTCAGCAAGGTTGTCATGCTAATCTTTTAATAGCGCCGAGAAGCTAAATTCGCACATAAGGCGCTACATCAGCGTGCAGTACACACCAGTCTAGCTGGCCGGAGGTCTATCGGTTTGAATATATTGCTACCATTGCGGGTCCCTGTTGACTTATGAATTGCACCGTTCCTGTACCTCGCCAGGCTGTAATTACAGGTTTGTGTTATTAACTGTTACATTTGTTAACTGTATCGATCCCCGGTAACATTCTGGCATTTTTAAATACTTATCTTGCTTCCTGTGCCTTGTTACTGCACAGAAACATGCAATAACACTAAACTGCAAAAATCTAATTTGTACGTCTGACATGACCATAATTTTGTTTTCATGTAACCTCGGTGCCCGTTAATGGCCCATAAATAAATCTTTGACAATCCAGGTGACGCATGCCTCATTTCCGTGAGGCTCAGTTTCCGCTGTGTGCCTTCATGTGGAATTTTCAAAGACAGGTCATTTTTTTGTCTGACCAGTGTAAGCTGACCTGCTCCCAGTGCTTAATTTGTGCAGGTGCTTTCAGGTGCTGAGCACCCGCACCTATTTCGCAGGGCCGGGTCTATTGATTTTTTTTCTCCCATGCACAGTCAACTGCTCACGAATACACAGATGTCTGAAGCGACCGTTAAAAGCTATTCCGAGGGACAAGGCCCTTATTGCCAACCTGAGGAGGGAACATACATTTATTTTAAAGGGGAGAAAAGACGCCATCAAAAGCGAAGCTTGGGACAAACTTCTCACTACAGACGTCTTGCGAGATAGCAAGAAATTTTGGGAGATTATAAATCAGCCGTTTTTTGCTGGGGCAGAAAACGCAGCCACTGACTGCATCATTACCGATGAGAAGTGGGTTCTCCACTTCAAAGATGTCTATGGTGACAAGAATAGCTCAGCCCCTTGTGGTTTAATGGCGACCCGGGTGTCCCCACCGGTAGACTTTACGGAGGAGGAGGTGCTGAAGGCCATTCTGGAGACCTCGAAAAATAAGGCCCCGGGTCCTGATGGCGTACCCGCGGATCTATATAGACACTCCCCGACAATTTGGTCCCAGGTGTTAACTAAAGTCTTTTGGGTTGCTAATGACAACGTACTCCCCGATACCTGGGTGACCTCTATTATAGTGGCAATTTTTAAAAAGGGACAACGTGAGGATCCAGGGTGCTACAGACCCATTTCCCTCCTTGACTCTGCCATTAAAATCTTAGGCAGAGTCTTACTGTCCAAACTGAGGGTAAACCTGGAGATCGATGGGGGGCTCTCGAATATACAATACGGATTCAGAGAGAAACGAGGCACCCTGGACCAATGTTCCAATTTGCACCTGTTAATTTCCAAATATACAATGGCCGGGGAGGGGTCTCTTAATTTGGCTTTCATGGACCTCTCCTCGGCTTTCGATTTGGTAAATAGGTCCAAACTGTGGTCCACCCTCTTAGAGATGGGGATAGACGCCTCCCTGGTAACATTTATGGCTTCCTTGCACCAGGAGTTATTTGCTAAAGTACGGGTCACAAAGGAAGGGAGGTGTACGGACAGATTTAGATCAGAGAAAGGGGTGCGCCAAGGGTGCATCCTGGCCCCCCTCCTCTTCACCATCTATATAAACGGGTTGGGAAAATATCTAGAGGAGGGGGTGGCAGACGTTCCGCGTGTAGGAGGAGCCCAGATCTCGGCTCTCCTATACGCGGATGATGCTGTCCTGATTGCGCGCACCGGTAATGGCCTACATACCTTATTGGACCGTTTTGGCTCCTTCATGGAGAACCTTGACTTAAGAGTCAACGCTAAAAAATCACACTCTATGATAGTAGGGCAACAGAGAAATAAGCTTAGATCTAAAATCTTTACCTGTAAGGGCGAGGTGGTATCAAGGGTCCCAGTCTTTCCTTATCTGGGGGTCCTTTTTGATGAAAGAGGGTCTTGGGTCCCCCAGAGAAAGGCAAAGAGTCTTTCTTTGGCTCATTCGACATCTGCTCTGTTGGGTTTCTCAAAAAGGTTGGGGGCCAGGCCGATGGAAGCTCTTTTAAAGGTATACAACAGCAAGTGTATTCCCATCGCTACTTATGGGGCTGCCTTGTGGGGTTATGCCACTCATGAGAAAATACAAAGGGTAGAAAATGGGCTTATTAGACAGCTTTTATCAGTCCCTAAATCCACTCCCACCTTTTCTATCCATGAGGAAGTGGGTTTGCCTTACATTACAGACAAGCTGAAACTGGCACCCCTTTTGTTCTGGGCAAATACATGGCTCAATTTAGAACTAACTCTGAACCATGCTATTCTGGCTTATGTTATTTCCTTGGATCACGCTATGAAAATACCTTGGCTGAATTACCTAAAAGATAGCTTTACATCCCTAGGTAGACCGGAACTTTTTTTATCCCCATCTAACATCAGGAGAGAAGATGTAAAATGGATTAAGCATCATTTCTTAGAGAGAGTACGATTAAACAGAGAGGAGAAGGAAATAATGAAACCATCAGTAAGAGCATATTCAATGCCAATTACTACTCCCTCCCTGGAACCGTACCTAAAAATCGTCACAACACCTCTACATAGATCTTTATTAATAAAATTCAGGCTCAATTTGATCCAATATTCTTTAGGGTGCTACCAATCGTGGGCCAAACCAGAAGACGCCCCCCCCTGTGAGTGCGATACATTTTCTAACCAAGATTCCATGCATTTTATGATGTTCTGCGGGTTCTATACTGCCGCAAGGGAAAAATATTTGATACCTGTATTGAGGGAGGCTGGCTTTATTCAAGTCAGACCCGCATTAATTTACCTCAAGATGCTGGGCAATAATTACGTTACCTTTAGCGTTGCCAGTTTCCTAGTAGAAGCATTTAGAATCAGGAACAAACGAGTACCACAGAACATCCTACTCTAAACATGGTATTGTTTTAATTGATTCTCAATCAATTCTGTATTTTTATATATGATGCATAACAGCTTAATCAAGACATAGCACTGATTTTGTACATAAATGAATTGTTGATTTTAAATTCTGTATGTATTGTTATGTGCCTTTTATGATTTTTTTTAAAAATCGAATAAAGTATACTTTGACTGACTGTGCACAGGTCATTAAAATGCCCCAGCCTCAGAGCGAGGCTTGTGCAGCTGTACGTTGAGATTTGGTGCATGCTGCTTGTGCTTGTTTTGGACGGGCCCCAATGCCTGATTTTCAGGGTGGGGTTATGGCGGGTGTTTTGTGTCATGCGCAATATAAACTGCATGCACAATGAGCTGGAAGCATCATTTCATCTGCGCCAGCCAGCATTCTGCGCTTCCCAGTATACCTGAAGCTGCAAGGTTAGGTGAGTTGTGTGTGAGTTATTTTACACACAACTGTTATCCTACAGGTAACAGGGTGAAAGAATAGAGCTTGGCTGTGGGACACCATTGATAAATTACTGCACAGTGGCAACCTGCCCCGTAGTAGCACTGACAAGGCCTTGCAACGTAACAAAATACGGGAAGGAGCTGAGGGTTTCTTCCTGCCAGTCAGTGTATTAGTACCTGAATTATACGTTATTGGTGGCATTTCAATAGGCATTAGAGTGAAACCTGGTTTCACTGAGATTTGTTTGATACTGAGAAAGTTTTATTTTAAATAAATCATGATAGGTGGGAAGTTTGCGAACAGTACACTGCATATTACTGAGTGATTAATAAAGCATTCTGTCGAGAGGGGTAGTGTAATGTGGCGTGTACAGGCAAAGGATTTGCTGTCACTGGCAGGGTGCATGCAGCTTCCGGATCTTCAACGACACAGAATGCACAGGCTTGTGGGGAAAGTGTATACTCATACTTGCTCATACCTATCCCAGTACTGTCTCATCCCTATCACACCTGTGCTCTCCCTACTGCAATAGGCACTGTTGCCGCCACAAGCACCTTGAAGAACACCTCCAAGCCCTGCCATTGTGACTGTGCCCCACCGCTAACTCCAACAGTGTTCCTCTCTCTGCAGCGGCATTCTCTCACTAACAGAGTGCCCCTCACTCCACAGTGGCTTTCTCACCTATATCTCAGTGCCCCTCAGCATACAGCCCCCTTCCACTCAATGCCCCTTCCTGCCTGCAGCATTCGCTCTCTCCTGTTACAGTGCCCCTTGGCTCCCGCCCTCACTCTCACAGAACTTCTCCCTACCATCACTTTGTATTAAAGCCTACACTGTGCCCCGAGTATCCATACTCCAAGAGTTTGCATGTGAGACCGCAAAGCCCTTCTCAGTGTTGGCCACTTGAACCAGGAGACTTTCCCAATTCCCCCCTAATCAGAGAGAGGATACACAGGGAATTTCTCAGCTTCAACCTGGAGAAAAATAGCATTGATTCAAAATGTGCTCTCCGAGGGGCTAGGCTGTGCTGGGCGCACTGCACCTACCCCACCACCCCACGAGCCTGCTTGAGATCTGTCACCCCACACTGTCTCTTCACCTCCGAAACCCATGCCCTGCAAACTCCTGCTGCATTCTTACAGCCTTATATCCCTATCGGAGAGAGATCAGAGTTTTGTCTATTCGTAGTTTTGACTGTAGTGCAGAGAGGTAATGTAAGACATGTACCATGCAGATGACAGAACTGTATTTATGTGGACAGCTCAGTGGGCTTCTGTTTTTTGTCACAGACGTCCTTTTGTTACTTGCTGATCATAAATTACAATCCTAATATAGCACACACGGCAAACTCAGTTGAATTGTGTGCTTTAATTATTAGTTAAAAAGTGTGTGTGGAAGCCTCTCTGAATAGAGTTGAATGTCTGACTTCATTTGAAAATAGGTGGCAGTGGGATTTCACGACTTATAGCCTGGTCAAGTAATAGAGCTATTTGTTTGAAGCATCTAAGCATAATCTCAATAGTATAATCCCAATAGTATAACTGACACTTTATTATGACTGTTGTACTTCACTGGTTTTTCGACTTTAGTATGGCTGTGGCCCTAGCTGTTCTCTCTCTAAATTGATACCATGTACTTTAGGTACATACCAGATTGGTTACTGAGCCACCCTTGTGAGCCCCTGTATATGGTACCTTAGGTACCCAGGGATCAGGGACCCCAGAGGCCTACCAGAGGCTGCAGAATGTATTGTGCTACCCCTGGTTAGCCTTCCAAACTGACACCAGGTAGGTCGCTCCCCCTCCGCACGGCACCGTCTGTGTCTCCCTGCCCCAGCTGCCACTGCTGAGGAAGTTAGAAGCCCTCCACCACCCACAGGCTACCACCTGCGCCTCATCCCTGGTGGCCAGTGGTAGGCCATAGGTAGGTTTGTTCATCCTCCGCTTTATTACTTTTATTGTATTGCTTGTATTTTCATTGTTGTGTCTGTGAATGCTGTTGTCTGTCTTCCCCCGCTGCCTGTACATGGACCGTCCCCCTTTTTTCTCCCTCTGTTCCCCTCGCTGTCTCTGTGCTCTCTATGCCCTTCTGCCCTCTGTGCCACTTGTTTTTCCCTCATTTCTGTGCCCCGTTTGCCTTCTGTTCCACCTGTTTTTTTTACCCTTTTGCCTACTGTGCCACTCGTTATTCCCCCTTTTTCGTTCTGTTACCTTTGTTGTCCCTCACCACCCCCGCCGCTGTGTCCCCTGTGGCCCGCCCCCCTTGATGGCCCACTTCCCATTTGCTGCCCCTGCCTCCTGCCTCCCAGCTGCTCCTACCTCCCACCTCCCCATATATGCCAGTCACTGCACGGCCGCGTCGCTGGCAGGCAAGCCCCTCTCTGCCCCTCCATGCCTGGACCACGCCCAGCACCAGAACTCCTGGACCCTGCACCCACCACGATGACCACCGCCACTACGATGCCACCACTCTGCATGCTCTAAACTCCGGATGGTGCCGCACCGGCTTAAGGGCCACCCCGAAACGCACACACGGCCCCTTCACCTGCCGAAACTGCTGCTACACCAGCCTCAGAGCCGATGAACCATCCACCAAGAAAGACCCCAACCACCTTTGATGCATACTATTGAACACCCGCTCCGCACGCAAGCATGCCGTCGAGCTCTGGGACCTGCTCAACACAAAATCCCCGAATGTCGCCTTCCTGACAGAGACCTGGTTTAACGACTCCTCCACACCAGACGTCGCCATCCCAGGTGGCTACAAGATCACCCGCAGACACTGCACCAACTGAGTTGGAGGAGGAATCGGCATCAGCCACAAGAACAGCATCAGGGTCTCGACTAGCACCGACGACGCACTCAGCACCGCCAAACACATGCAATTCCAGATCCACACAGACCCTAACTCCACCCTCAGAGGCACCCTTGTCTACCGACCCCCAGACCCTGCCCCCAGTTCAGCGACTCCATTGCCGAATTGATCAGCACGCACGCCCTGACCTCCACCGACTACATCCTCCTCGGAGACCTGAACTTTCACCTTGAGAACAACAACGACAACAACTCCACAACCCTGATCGATAACCTCACCAACCTCGGACTGAAGCAACTTGTCACAACACCCACCCCCTCTGCCGGCCACAGGCTCGACCTCGTCTTCTCCTCAAGCCCGCACGTCTCCATCAGCCACACCACGGAACTCCTCTGGACCGACCAGCGCTGCATCCACTACGCATTCCAGAAGCCCACCACACACCACCACACCCAACAGATCCCCCGCCGCTGCTGGAGCAAAATCACTAAAGACCAACCACACGCAAACCTCGCTCTCAGTTCACCCACCTAACCCTCCAACACCGACGATGCTACCCGCAGCCTCAGACGCTGGATTGAGGACTGCGCCAACACCCTCGGGCGCTGAAGAAACCCCCCCTCAGAGACACCAGCAAGAGGGTCAGCTGGTTCACCCCTGATCAACTTGAACAATGTTTTCGAGGCCCTGGAGAAGGCAGGCCTAACTATCAAGGCTAGTAAGTGCCAGATAAGGCAGAGTCAGGTTGTGTACCTGGGCTATCTTGTAGGTGGAGGCCAGGTTCAACCATTGCAGAGCAAAATCCAGATCATAATGGACTGGGTTGCTCCAACCACCCAGACTCAGGTCAGATATTTCTTGGGCCTGACTGGGTACTATAGGAGATTTGTCAAGGGGTATGGTTCCATTGTGACACCTCTGAATGACTTAACTTCTAAAAGAATGCCTAATAAAGTTCAGTAGACAGTCAGCTGTCAAAAGGTATTTGATGAACTGAAGCAGGCCATGTGCACTGCACCAATTCTGCAAAGTCCTAACTACTAGAGTTGGGAGTAGGGGCTGTGGTATCACACTTGAATGAAGAAGGTCAGGACAAGCCAGTAGCTTTTATTAGCAGAAGGCTGACCCCTAGAGTGAAACGTTGGTCAGCTGTTGAGAGGGTGGCTATTGCTGTGGTTTGGGCTCTGAAGAAGCTGAGGCCATACTCTTTTGGTACTCACTTCACAGTTCAGACAGACCATAAGCACCTCTAATGGCTAAAACAGATGAAGGGTGAAAATCCAAAACTACTCAGGTGGTCCATTTCCCTACAGGGGAAGGACTATGCAGTGGAACATAAACCTGGGAGCAACCATGCCAATGCAGATAGACTCTCCAGATATTTCCACTTAGAACATGGTGACTCCACTGGTCAAGGTTAGTTTAATGTCCCTGCATTGGGGGGGGGGGTTGTGTAGGAGAGTGGGATCTGCTACCTATGGTTCCCCCCAATTTTTGCTGTGCTTCACTGGTTTTTCGACCAGTGAAGCAGGCTGTGGCCCTGCTAATCAGGCCCACAGCCTAGTTGTTCTCTCTCTAAATTGATACCATGTACTTTAGGTACATACCAGATTGCTGACTGATGCACCCTTGTGAGCCCCTGTAAACGGTACTTTAGGTACCCAGGGCTTAGGGACCCCAGAGGCCTACCAGGGGCTGCAGCACGTATTGTGTCACCCCTGGTTAGCCTTCCAAACTGACACCACAGGTCTGTACTTACAGCCTGTGTAAGGTGGTGTAAGCACCCCTTACTTAGATATAGTATACCTATATCTACCTTATATATAGACACATAGTAACCTATAAGTCACTCCTATGGCAGGCCTTGATAATCCTGGAGGCAGAGCGCTTGGTTTTGTGTGAGAGGGTGCCCTAGCATGAGCTGAGCCCCTCTGCAGCGTTCCGAACCATCTCCTTATAGCTGTTCTATGATATAGCCATACCTTATACTCTTAAATGCATTATAATTAGGGCTCCCGGTTTTCCGTTTAAATGGATTTTTACATATAAATACAGACAGAAAACAAGTTTTCCTTTATCTGTATTTATATATAAAAACGGGAAAATACTAGTACAGTTTGCAACCATCTACTGTTTCCCCCTCCTTAGAGTGTTAAGAGGTGTCAGCCTGGGTTGAGACAGCTTGAGCACACACACAGCCGCACCCGAGTACTTCACAGGTCTTTGAAAGACCATTTGTATGTTAATGAGGCCTTGTTGTTCTTTCACCCCTTAGCTCCTGCCTCTTCACTCTGCCAATTGCTCCAGTACCCGTCTTTTCCTTGCAGACTGGTTTTAGGTCCAGAGCCTTTTGGCTCTCACCTCCGTAGCTGGCTCAACTGTAGTGCCACCATTGTGCCCAGCTCGCACTCAGGGGGGCTCCTACTCTGTTCATCTCTGTTGTTCTTTCATCATACACAAGCATGCGTTGTACAGAGGTATGCTGTAAGGCACAAAATGTTTCCACTCAAGGCCGCTCAACTATCTGTGGGAACCCCAGCTGGGCCTGCTGCGAGGCCGCATTTTCTCCTCTACATGAACACAAAAGGATTGTTTCTCTCGGCTGCAACTTCATTTGTTCTTGCAGAGTGAGCCACATGGATTGTGCGTGTTTGCTCTTTGCCCAGCGCTTAATACAGCAGTGTTCTTCTAAGTACTGTAAATAATAGGTTATTTTTACTCAGTCCAGGATCACTCCATTCACGTCTGTAGGAGTGGGGTGGGAGCCACACTGGCCTGCAGGTCACATCAGAGGTCAGCAGGGGGTGATGCGCCTTGAAGATAGCATTTGAAGAGCTTTATTGTGCGTGGGCTGAGAAAGGAGACAAGAGGCGAGTCGGTTTAACCACCACAATGAAATGAACCAGTTGTTCTCTTAATTAGAATCGCACAAAGGAGGAGGGGGAGACTTATGAAACTTAGTGTAATGAGATTGCACAGAGTGAGAAAATTGGTGCACGGCGGTGGTAGTGCAACTTAACCAGTCAAGCACGATGCATAATATGAAACGCGTCGATAGTGAAGTAAATACACAAACTAAGGAATGCAGAGGCACTGACCGAGCTCAGATAACATAACGCGCCGTGAAATGTGTAGAACGCAGCGAAATGAACACATCACTTTTCACTTATTGATTATGCCAGTCAGGCACGAGCATGAATTAATAGGCACCATGTACATAGACACGAGGAAGTTAGGGCTGGCTTAGAATTTACTTAGTGGAATGTTTTGTTTTTCTAGAATACCTCTGATGAAGGCAGCATGCCGAAATGCATTGGGAGGGAATTAAATGTATTAAATAATGCAGACGTGATGCATGTTGGGAGATGAAGTCCCAATGGGAATATTACAGGAAATTCTGTTGAAATAAAAAACAAGTTCAACCAACAAAGAAAAGTAAAGAAGGATTACATTTTCAAGAATTTTTTTTCAAGCTGTAACACACAGGAGGCACCCCATGTAGGTGGGGTACCTACCACAGTGATCCAAAAAAAGAAGAAACACTTTTGCTGCAAATGCCTTTGTCTGACATTTTTCTACTCCAAAATGCAGCCTCAGGAGGAGAGAAAAAAAGGTTTTGCAATAAAACAATAAATACATAACTAAATAAAGCAAGACAGAGTAGTCGCACAGTGGCCAGATTGGTTTTATTTACACTGAAACACATTAGCGTCACCTTACAGATTTTGCAACTGAAGCGCTACTTTTCTTTTCATGTTGTTAGCTTTTCAAGCAAAAACACTAAGGGCCAGATGTAGGTAAATAATATTTACCGACCTCTTAAATACCGAGTCATACCGACTCGGTATTACCGAGTAGGAAAATGAGATGTAGGTAACAATGACGGTATCAAATACCGACTCGGAACCTGTCGGTACTCGGAAACGGTATTTACCGACTCGGAATATACCTACACGGTAAAATCCGAGACGGAAAAACCAAAACCGATCCACCGGTGCCATGGCCCATAGGAATGAATGGCAACTCCCGACCCGGAAAATACCGAGTCGGGAAAAACCGACCCGGTATTTACCGTGTCGGAACTATCCGCCGAAGATTTTGAAACTGACAAACATGTGTGCCTGTGAACCAATCAGGTACTTCAACCACACCCAAATTCCAAGCCACAGGGGAACTAACCAATCAGATCCAAGCACCACACCCCAGTACCTGGGACAGGCCACGCCCATGCAGGTGCAGAAACAAACAGTCAGGAGAGCAGGAGGACAGAGTGTGGAGCAGCCTTTCCTGAGACAAACTACACAGCAAGATGGAGAGCCAGGAGGCACAGAGAGATGCTGCTGAGCGCAAAAGGAAGCAGAAGTTCAGCCAGGAGGAACTGCAGGTGCTGATTTCGGAGGTTGTCAGACATTATGGGAAAATATTTGGAAAGCAAACCCTGCATGTTGCAGAATCAATCAAGCGCAGCACCTGGTTGGACATACAAGGCAAGGTAAATGCCATTGGTGTCACCCACCGTGACCTAGAAGACCTAAAAAAACGGTGGTATGACATCCGCATAATCACCAAAAAAAAGCTTGCTGCCCACCGCAAGGAAAGTGCTGCTACAGGAGGCGGAAGAAACAGAGCCCCCAGACTCACCGACATTGAGGAGATGGTCGCAACAACCCTTGAGAAGGAATGTATACACGGAATAGGAGACGCAGACAGCTCGGCAAGAGGAGCAAAGAAACCAGGTAAGATGCAGGAACATTATCATTTACCCTTTTACCTATTCCCCTCACAGGACAAATCAGACTCCACAACAGGTTTAACTAATGTCCTGCAATGCATCCTGGGAAATGTAGTCATGTGTAGATACCTCAGAGCAGTCAGCGTGCATTGCAGCAAGGGGAGCAACAGACAAGTAGCATAGGCAAATGAGAGACAGGCAAAAGTGCAATAGAAGTGTTTTTAATCTCATGACACAGGTGAACAACATTACTGACACAATGTCCATGTCTGTCCACAGGAGAGTCAAAGCGCAGCACAGCTGAGGTCAGAGAGAAGAGGAGGGAAGGAGCCGGACCTAGCACATCTCACGGAGGGCAGGACCAAGAGCAGGCTGCCCCGATACCTGAGGAGGCAACTGCAGAATATCCACAATCCCCTCTCCTATTTGGTAGTCAGGACACAGGAGCGGCAGAACTATCACCCACCCCCACATCACCATCCCCAGTGCTGGGAAGAGTCAGGAGCCATGATGTGCCCCCTCGCAGAATACTGCAAACATCATCGGAGGAGGAGGAGGTGGAGGGTGACACACAGGACAGAGGCAACACCGAGCAGCAGCCCAGTCCCAGAGTCACGCGGGCCAGAGTCCGAGGGCGACGGCCACGGGAGGTAGAGGATGTGCGGCAAGTCCAAGGTGTCTTCTGCGGACTGGAGGCCACCATGGTGAAGGTGCAGCGCCTGCAGGCAAAAGCAATGATGGGGGTTCAGAGACACGCACGCACAACTAATAATAAACTGGAAGCAGTAGGCAAGGGCATAGGGGAAATGGCAGAAAGCATGCAATCCATGGCGTCAGGAATATCAGATATCACACAGTGCATGACTGTCCTGTGTGACAAATTGGACAGGGACCATTTGGAGAGACGCAAGGCCCGTGTGGATGTGCGCCAGCAAACCAAGGCCCTGAACAGGTTTGCAACTGCTACCACTGTGCTGTGCAGACGGTCAGTCACGATGCAGGATGCCATAGTGCAGTGCTGCAACAATTTAAGTGAAGGTATGGCCAGGATGACCTCTGCCATGGAGCTAGTGCTCGCGCATCAGACTGGCACTGGAGGCGACACTTGTGCTGCCGAAAGCGAGGGGTCCACCAGCAGGAGTGGTGCAAGCACTCCTGTGCATGACTTACGGAGGAGTGGCAGGCGTGGGGGAAGTGTGACAGGCCAGCGTGAGGACATTGATTCACAGCCACAGCAGCCCCGCCCTGTGGCCCGTGGCCACAAACAATGACTTTGCACTCCACCCAAGGCTGTAGTCACGGTGGTGTTAACCGTGACAACACACTCATGGAGTGTTAGTATTAGTGAGCCCAATGTGAGCTAACAATGCTGTGGCGTAGTGAATATTAAACTACTTACACAAAGTTACATTCATGCCTGTGTCTCTTTACTCACTCAGAAATATTGTTGTGTAACCTCTGCCCGTCTCAGTCTCCCATCTGTAGCTGCTGCTGCCACTGTGGCTTGGGGCTCTGCCACCTCTGGGTCGTCATCAATGTCCTCATGATATGTGAGCTCCACCTCAGTGCCTTGCTTGGTGGCGAGATTATGCAACATTGCACAGGTCGCTATTATTTTGCAGCAGATGATTGGGGTGTACTGCCGTGCACCTCCACTCTTGTGGAGGCAGCGAAACCTGCTCTTTAGGAGTCCAAATGTGCGCTCAACTACGTTTCGTGTGGATCTGTGAGCCACGTTGTATCGCCTTTCACTCCTGGTGGATGGGTTGAGGTAGGGAGTGAGCACGAAGGAGCGCAGGGCATATGCACTGTCACCTAGGGGGAGAAAGATAGACATTAATTGCAAGTACTTGAGACGTAGATCTAATGTGAGTGTCAGGGTGTGTCAATGTGATTTACCTAGCAGGTATCCATTTCCAAATTCTCCGGCAAGTAGGCGTGTGTATATTCCACTATTCTGGAATATGTATGAATCATGGGTACTTCCGGGGAACCTGGCTACGATGTCAGTGATGAGGTTACCTGCATTACATATGACCTGGACGTTGATGGAGTGCGTCGATTTGCGATTCCTGTATATGTGCTCTGTGGTTGCAGGTGGACAGAGTGGGACGTGGGTGCCATCGATGCAGCCGATCACGTGAGGGAAGTGTGCCAGTTGATAAAAGTCAGTCTTGGTTTTGGCTAATTCTGCCGGTGTAACAGGGAATTTAATATAATGCCCCATCCTCTGCATCATGGCGTCAAGAAACCTCCTGAAGAAGCGGGACAGGCAGCCCTGGGACACGCCACCCACTACAGCTATCACACTCTGGTAGCTCCCTGAGGCCAGCAGGTGTAAGCTACATAGCACCTGGACATGAGGTGGGATGGCATGGGCCCTGGGTGTTGGGTGGTCCAGGAGAGGGTGTAGGTCCCTGATCAATTGCTTGATGGTGTCTGGGTGTAGCCTGTACCTCTGCAGTATTTTAGGCTCTGTCAGTTGGAACAGTGTTATCCTCTGCCTGTACACTTGTTCCTCCCTTAGCCATTCTCTCTGTCCTGCTGCCTGTAGTCTCTGCCGTCTTGCTATGATGTAAAAAGCCGCCATCATGGGTCCTGAGGTGCATTTTGGGACTTTTTTTATAGCCCTCCCTTGGTTACCACCTGCTTTCAATGCATGGTAAATACCGACTTAAAAATACCGTTTTTCGGCAGAATCGGTATTTTTGTGCTTACCTACATCTCCAAGGCTGATTTTTACCGTTTCTGATTTACCGAGTCGGAAAATACGAACTCGGTATTTATGTATACGGTAGATTCCGACACGGTAATTTTACCGGGTCATTCTTACCGAGTCGGTATGTTTCCGACTCGGATTTTATGAAATCGGTAATTTACGGCCTCCTACATCTCATTTCCTCGGTAACAGCCGATTTTACCGGTTTTCGGCCGTTACCACCCGGTAAAAGCCTACCTACATCTGACCCTAATTGATTTCTGAGTAATGAGTGTAAAAGCTTTAAGGTGTATTGCCTATTAGTGATTGCTTTTTTCCAGTATGTTGTTACTTTTTTTCTGGCAGCATATTAATGTAGTCTAGTGCATAATTTGAATTGAATTGCTTCCAGGTGTTTATAGCGGGGCACCATTGGGTTGCAGCTGAAGGCAGTTTCTCTCAGTGGGGCAGTATGGTGTTCAGTGGGGGAGAGGATGAGGCACTCTGCCAATGACAGAAACTGCAAGGCTCTAAGATAAATGGCTTATGATAGCACTTTTAAGCATATTTGGGACATTCTGCACATGGCAAAGTTTTCAGATGAATGTATAGTGTTGACCAATAACAACCGAGCATTGTCAAGTTAAATAAATGTGGAAAAATACTAGCTGTAGCGTCATATTTTGCTTGTGGAAAACATAATTGTGGATAAATACAGAAAAAATGCCCCAAAAATAAATACGGATAAATACAGACGGAAATGGCAAAAAATAAATACCATAAAACAGGGAGCCCTAAGTATAATCCTTGCGGTTAAAGCTAACTTTGGTTTGGCTTTATCAAAACATGTTGTGTACGGTGTCAAACACTTTGGAATACTACCCCCCCCCACACCAGTTCTGGAGGCGGGGTAGCATTCCACCCTTCTAGAGGGAGAAGTCATGTAGTTACTGGTAAACCCGGTTAAAGTTAAACAGAGCACCAGCATCACAAAATGGATGCTGCTGCCACAGACACGAGTCTGTCCTCCTGCTGCTGGATGAAACCCCGGAAGGGGAGGCCTGGAAAATAGGTGTCCTGTCCAGGGAGGTGCTATCACCTCTCCAGACAGGCTTTAGTGAGTTGAGTTGCATTCAGTGAATGCTTTTCAGACACTGCTCCATGCATTTCCCAGTTCAAACCAGTTGCTGGGGTGTTCAGCCCCAGCTCTGGTGCAAAATTGGACAAAGGGGAAGGGGTGTAACCACCCCTCCCCAGGTCCACCCATAGGAGGGACCTTAGAGTTAGTCCAACCCCTAAACCTACTATAAGTATAGAACCCCAGTCCCTAATACTTTAGATTACCCTGGACAAAACTCTGGAGCATATATCTTGGACCTTCGACATTCCATTTCGACTGGAAGATGGAAGAAATCTCCCTTGTGGTCAAGGAGTGACCAACCTGTTCAAACAGGCACCAACTTCATCTTTGCCAGTCTGCATTTTTGAAGCTCCCGCCAGATCCCGAAGAATCTGCGACACAGGGCACAGACTTACAGACATCTCTGATGTTGACCTGCACTCCTAGCACAGCCGGGACCTGTAGCTGACACGAGAGACGTGGGACTGGAACTCCTGGACATCCTTCATCTTTGCAATTGCATCTACTTCCCGAGGTTTCCTGAAGTTGTGTATTGGGATATTTGAAGCTCCTGCCCTGAGCACCTTTTGCACTGAAGCTCAGAGGCCTACACTCAACGAGTGTCCCATGGGCCCACTTTGTGCATTTCCGCTTGAGGCCCCTTCGTGGTTCCTAGTCCACTGGCTAGCGACCCCCCCACGAAAGGCCATCTTTAACTTATTGAGCTTTCCTGGTTGCTCAAGACATGCTCCAACTCCTCTCCAAAGGAGGAGTCCCTCAGATCTTGCTTTTCTGCACCAAAGCCAATTTTGTCATCTTGCATGGGTTGCTATTGCCAAGGCTTGTTGGGTACAATCCGGATTCTGACAGTGCAGTCAACTAGATCCTTTAATTGACAGTTTGAATCCAGCTCCTGGTTGTCGTCGACACCTCCTGGTCTTCGTGGCTGAAGAGTCAAGCTTCACCTCTTTCACCTGAAAGCACCCAACATCGGCTGGCATCTTCTCCTAGCCATCCTGGTCACTGGCTTGTGACCCAGACTCTCTCTCCTCTGCTTTCAGGTTCTTTACATCTCTGATCCACCCTCGGATCCACCCGGAAACTTTTCCTCTGGTCGCCTGCAGCATTTCTTCGCAGTTCTCCATTTGAATAGACGACAAAACACGACGCCAAAAGACACTTATGCACCTGGCTTCCCTGGGTGAGGTAACACGAGTACTCCGGTGCTCTCATTGGAAAGTATCCGGGGTGATCAAAGCCTGGATCAAAGATGAAAAGTACCTGAAAGCAGAGGGGACAGAATCTGGGTCACTTGCCAGTGACCAGGGGCACGATAGTCGAATGCCCACTCTTGTTGGGTGAGTTCAGGTTGAAGAGGTGAAGCTTGACTCTGCAGCCACGAGGGCTAGGAGGTGTCAACGATGACCAGGAGCTGGATTCCAGCTGTCCCACAAAGGATGTTGAGTGCTGCTGTGTCGGTGACTGGATTGGACCCAACAAGACTTGGCAACAGCAACCCACGCAGAAAGTGAACAAATGCTTCAGTGTAGACCAGCAAGGTCCGAGGGACTCACCACATGGTGGAGAGGCAGGGCACATCTGGTGCAACCAGGGAATCCTAAGCAAAATCAGATTTGCCTTCACAGGGACCCACCAGTTGATGGACCATGTATGGCGAAGGGGCCACGAGCAGAAACACACAGAGCTGGCTCATGGAACACTCGTGGAGAGTAGGCCAGCAATCTTCAGTGCCAAAGGTGCTTAGGGCTATGGCTACAAGTTACCTAAAAGACAGCCTCAAAAAATGTTGAGAAGCTGATGCACTTGCAGATGTGCATGGTGTTCAGGAGTTCCAGTTCCACGTCACTCACGAGGGCTGTGGGTCTCAGCTTTGCTGGGGACTCAGATTGGCCTCTGAGAATTCTGGAAATCCACCTCCTGGGCTGCAAATACTTCAGAGTTCGGGGGAGCTTCGGGATGCAGACCGGAAATATGCGTCTTAGGTGCCTGCCAAGCAGGGGAGTAACTCCTTTACTCCAAGGGAGATTCTTCAGTCATCTAGTCATGTAGATTGTCGAAGTTTCAGGGTATCTGTAGCAGAGTTTCTTCCAGGTGTAATCTAAAAACCTGTAGTCAGGGGTTCCTTTCTTATCCCCAAGGAAGGGGTTGGACACACTCTGGGAACCAACCTATGGGAGGGTTTGGAAAAAGGGGTGGCTACACCCATTTCCTTTGTCCAGTTTCACACCAGAGCAGGGGTTTTAACTGGGCTATGCACAGGGGCACCAAATGTGCCCCCAGTGCAGACTTTAAAGCACTCTCAGAGTGCACCCACCCAGCCCCAATACACTAAACGCCTGCCTGTGACAGGAAACCTATTGTCTAGGCCTCCCCTGCCAGAGTTTCGTCCAGCAGCTGGAGGCCAGACTCATGTCTGTGGCTGCGGCATCCATTTTGTGATGCTATGGCTTTTTTAAACTGGTACCGGGTATACCGGTGTGTACATGTCTCTCCCTCTAGAAGGGTGGAATTCTATCCCTGCCACCAAGACTGGCAGAGGGGTAGGATTCCAAAGTGTTTGACATGAAACACAACATGTTTTCGTGCACCCATTCCAAAGTTAGCATTTACTGCAAGAGTATATGGTCTGGCTACTTCACAGAACAGCCCCAGAGAAAAGGTTCCAAAGGCTGCGGAGGGATCCTGCTCATGCATGGGCACCCTCTCACACAAAACCAAGCACCCTGCCTTCAAGATTGAAAAGGCCTACCATAGGGGTGACTGATAGGTTTCAATGTGCTGTGATTTAAGGTAGATATAAGTAACCTATATCTAAGTGAGGGGTGCATGCACCACCTTACCCAGGCTGCAGTAGCAGTGCTGTGGTGTCATTTTGAAAGGCTGGAATACATTCTGCAGCCACTGATAGGCCTCTGAGGTACCTATGCCCTAGGTACCTAAGGTACCATATACTAGGGACTCATAAGGGCATCCCAGTAACCAAACTGGAGTGTACCTAAAGTACTTGGAATCATTTTAGAGAGGAAAGCAGATAGGCTGGGGCCCTGAATAGCAGGATCCCAGCCAAACTAAATAAAAAAAACATCAACACACCATGAAAAAAGTGGGGCCAACCATGTAGTCAGATTCCACCTTCCTACAACTCCAACTAAAATGTTACGCTCACCACTTCCAAATGTCACCAGCCGCCACTGAGGAGATGTCATTTTCCTAGAAGATGGAAACGGAGGAAACTCGTGTAACGGCGGGGTGAGCGGTACATCCGAAGTTAGATAAACTGCTAACTCGGAAATAATATAGGCCAAGCCCAGCTTAATGTACTCTAAACACACTAATTTAATATTTGATCATAATAATCTGATTGAAAGGGAAATCTGATTGGAAAAACATGCAGGATGATTGCTTAAGCTGTTTGGGTAATAATGCTATTCAGGTGCCCAGCAAAAATATGCGGCGTGTAGGACAATTCTGAGCTCTGCGATTATCACAACGCATTGTCAGTTCCGCACACACACATTTTTTCCTGGACACTTTTTGTCAGGAATAATGGTCTCAGAAACTGCTAAAAAAAACACTGGCTGTCAATCACTGTGTGTTATATTTCATACTGATCAACTGAATTGGGTATATTTATTAATTACTGCATCCAAAAAACATAAAATGCCTGGGGTACTGGTAATTAGTGGGTGCGTTAATTACCACCTATTTTCCCAGGAAATTACAAGAAGGCCCTTAGCAGGGGAGGGTTCACTCGAGAATGTTTTCAGCGTTAGTTTTCCAGCCAAAACTGGGGTTTTCAATGGATTTCCTCCTGAGAACGTTGTCTTTTACACGTTTTGCACCAACGTTTTTTCTTTCAATGAAAACATTGACAGCTTTATGATGTTTCCGGAATGAGGGAATTTACCAAAAGCTTTGGAAAGCAGGTACACGAGTGAAAGGATTTGTGCTTTTGACTATAGACCACAGATGTTAAATAAAAACATAACTACTGGACACTGTATCAGTATTTTTTTGGAAAGGGATTAGTTTTGGACCTTGTTCGATCGTATTTGGTGGTTAAGCAGTGCCAGACCAAGGGCATCACCATAAGTTTGTAATGTGCATCAGAAGCCCCTGTCCCTCATATATAAACAACATTGTGTCATCATGAAGAAGTAAAATGTAAATTTGATTTTTTTCCCTGATATGCTTCCTTGTGTGTGGCTGATCCATGCACTGTGATATGCTAATTAGCTATATGTATTAGACTTGGTCAGCATGTACTCCTTGCTGGTAATGCCCAACCAAAGGACGTTGGTAATGTTGCCAAGATCGGAATGACAACTCAACACATGCACTACAGGATATTGCAACACAAAAGCACAATCTGATGAAACATTACCAATTTGTGGCCCCATCTTCATCTCTTTAGTATTGTGTTAGAGAGATCTTCATTTGGCATTGACACTGAAATGGCAATTCTTCTCCTACTCCACGTAATTTAATTTATTAGGTTGAGCCTAGCGTTGCAGCGCATTCGCTGCTCGCTTTGCGAGGCATGCAGTATTCCGTATGGCGTGGAAGCTCTGTGGAAGCTCTGCCCACTCACCGCCCATCTTTTTCATTGGCTTTTGTCTTAAATGCTGCCTTCCGGTTAGTTTAAGGGTTGTTAGTGCCTCCTCATGACGGCCATGTCGTCATTTGTATCCTTCCATGGCTACTGGCCACTTTACATCCAACACATATTTCTTCCTCCCCCCCGTAGTCTGTGACTTCTCACCCCCCTGCCCCCCCCTGCACTCCTGGGTGTGTTTTTTTTCCCACCCGCACTTCTGTTTCCAATGCAATAGGTCTTGCGTAAATGTGAGTCCTATTGCATTGCCAATGCTTATTTATAAAGTCCTTTCTGTGATGTATGAGGCGGATTTGATATCACTGCATGCCTTTGTTCACACTTGTGTCTCACTGGCATTTAGGCTTTTCTGGTTACTTCCTGCTGCAGGACCTTAGCTCGCTGTGTTTCGAGGAGGGCAGGAACGGGTAAGGTGGGAGTGGGCTGGAGTAGAGTTTGCAGGTAGGGGAAGGGGTTTCAGGGGGGATTTCGTGATGGAATAATTTCCTAGTGAAGTTTGCTTACGGACATTCAGAAAATTGTTACTGTTGGAAATCTAATAGTTGGTTGGTTGTAGCACCATTTTAAAGAGATCTGGCATTTTGCTTTATGTTACCTCGTTCACCCTTACCTCAATGGTTCATAGTCTGAAAAACTACAAAGTTGCCATTTGGTGGCCCTGCAGTCTCTGTTATTGAGCTATAATTACCAGGTCCAGTCGTAGTCTTAATTTCCATGGTCCTAGATGTCTCATTGACTTGAACCGTTTTCTTTCTTTTTTTCTCCCAATTAAGCTTTTACGGTTTGATTCACAACTATCAGACCTCACTCACGTGAACTCTTATAATAGGTATTAATTTCACTGGGATTTTGAGGATTGGTGTGTCTATGTAACGAGTACTGTGTCACAGTTGTGCTCCAGGATGTGAGACTGCACACTGCTGAGTTAGATTTGAAGAATGTTGGTGGTAAATTAGACAGTCTATGACTGTCTGCAAATTGAGGAAATAAACTTTCTGAATTTAATTTTTACTTGTCAAATGTAATAGCACTGCTTATTTCCTCTTGATTTTTCATCATTCTTCATTAATTTCTCACAGCAGCTACAGCAGGGTCTGACCGCTATAATATTTCCATCAAAATTGTCGGACCTTTTACCCCTATCCTTCCACTTCCCCAGGTAAAAGTGGAGTTATTTCAGTAAAGTTCTGGATAAATATTTTATATCAAATACTTATTAACGCGTTTTCATAAATCAGAGCTGTGTTTGCGGCTGTGTTTGCCTATCAATGCTGTATTGTTCTGGTTTACCAAATTGCAGCAGCACGCATGGACCTAGGAAACATGGCATGGCTGACCAGGCGCCCTTCCTTAACTTTCAGGAGTTCAAACATGCTGGAATTGAACAAGGGAAAATGGCACAGAATTTACAGAGAAAGGCAGGTTGTTGGTGAAGTAAACACCAAAATCCACAGCCTGTTTCCATAAAACTTTAAATATGCAATAATTCAAGTGTCCAATAAAATACAATCATCTCGATGTTGTATTTCTATTCAATGTGATAATTATTGAAGTCAACAGGGCCAGCTCGTAAATGGGCCCTTTTTGTAATTCATGTATGCTTGCGAAAAGGTTGCTTTAGCATTACAATCAGTTGTCAAAGGGTATAAAAATACTTAGGAACTGTAATGTCCTATTACTTACCGGTAATCTTCATTACTCCTGGTCCCGTTGACCTCGTCCCATTCCTTAAAATATGGAGATGACCATCTCCACGATAGAAAAAAGAACTTGAGCATGCTGGGATACCCTACCTGCTCCCTCCCACTGGGAGTACTTAACCGCATGCGCGCTAGCTGCGATTCGCAAAAACCCTCGTTACGTTACAAGGTCAGCTCGTCACTCGCGCAGCGCAGGTAACGCCCGTGACGAGCTGACCTTGTCACGCGCGTCGAAGGGGTTAAGCGGTACCAACCGAGCATGCAGCCTGAAAACACCAAGCCAACAACAGAAAGGCCTGCCGCAAGGGAGGGAGGGAGGGAAGTAAGGAATGGGACGAGGTCAATGGGACCACGAGTAATGAAGATTAACGGTAAGTAATAGGACATTACCCCCAGGTCCCTCCTGACCTCGTCCCATTCCTTAAAATATGGAGAATACCAAAGCAGAGAAGCCGGCCTTCCGGAACCCCACCAACAACAAGGGCACCAGACCAGAAAACAGAACACCACAGACCCGAACCAAGACCCCAAAGGCCAGAAGGGGACTGCCACGAAAACAAGAACCACCAACCCGGCAAGCATCACCAACACAGCCAGAAATGTGCGGGCGGCAGGCAAGGAATACGCATCCAGCAATGCCAGAACATGAATGAAGCCAACAGGACCTCGAAGACCAGCAGGCGGACCACCATCCAGTCATTGACACAACACGTTCTATGCATCTCCTGTTAGTGAACTATTTGTCACTAGATTCACAAGTAATGTCATCTGTCGGCACGTCAACGACGTTCTGAGTGCATGTTGCGTATTCGGCATTCTAGGAGAAAGCAGCATGTCAGGCACCCCACCAAACAAGTCCCGCAAATGGCCGGAGAAACATGCTTGGGGAACGAAGATAGGCTGCAAAGTCATGGAGGCCGGAAAACCGTGAAGCAAAGCCCGGCAGAGCCCCCCAGGAACCCGCAACACTCCAGCAGCAGCGCGTCTCCCACCACCGGCCAAGCCCCAGGGAGACGCGCAAAGCAACCCGGAAGAGAACCGGCAGAACCAGCGCCCCAGCCGCAAAGGGCCGGACTGCATCCAACGCGGCTCCCGGCAACCCCGGCAGGCCAGGAGACCGCGGAGCAGGACGTCGAGAAGCCCAGCAGCCCGACGCGTCCCACAGAGAGGAGGACTTCAGGGACGGAGAGGACAGCCCAGCAGCCCGTCGAGAAGACCCTGAAGCCACAGCAGGTAAGAGAACAGCAAAACTCCATCCATTCTGTGGGAAGACAGAAAAAAGAACAGGCTGCATGCTGGGTTGGTACCGCTTAAGTACTCCTAGTGGGAGTGAGCAGGTAGGGTATCCCAGCAAGCTCCTTTTCTTTTTTCTGTCGTGGAGATGGTCATCTCCATATTTTAAGGAATGGGACGAGGTCAGGAGGGACCTGGGGGTAATCCAAAGTTCAAGAGAAGATACTGGTGACCGGATCAGCGGATGTGTGAACCTGGTCAGCAACTTTGCTGAAAGGAGTGCAAAATACTATTATTTTTGTGGGTGACGTTTTCTCTTACAGAAAACTGCATACAAGATATTTGGTCTCTATACCTTCGAAAGGTCTACCTTACCTTGATTAGAGCCAGTAACATTGAGGTAATACAAGGTCTCTGCAAGGTGCTATAGCCCACTGGCCTGTCTCATAATTTGAACTTGTGACCAGTATCTCACTCAAATCTCTGCAGTAGATAAATTAACCACCAAACATTCTCATTGTGTTTTGCATTTGTGACCTGCAGGATACTCACTGATCTCAGTTTTCAGTTAGATGTAGATCTGTCCCCTACAGGCTACGTATCCTAATGCTCTCTTTCTCCATGCCCCTTCACTCTGGTACTTCCCCCACCCCCGTTCTTTCTCAAAACCAGTATTAGCCATTCAGGAGTAGTGTAGGAAGTGTTTTTATAAAAGAAAAAAAGAAAAATGCTTGAAAACGTTGTTCCCAACTCTTCCCATCCACTACCTTCTATTCCAGCGTGAAGCGCTATTCTGGTAGCGCCTGTTTGTGGCAGCTCCTGCTTTTAAAATCACTCGTTTTTTAGTAGTTCTGTTAATTTTGTTCTGGCACTTATTTTGTGCTTTTAGCAGCCTGGCCTCTCACACCCCCACCTTTGCCATCATACTTGCACTCTAATTTGGCTAACTCACCGCGTTTCGCGGGTCCCTCGCCCCTGTCTCGTGGCGGCCATCTTAGGTGAGTGGTGTTTGCGTGTGAGCAAGTCCTCTCTCTAGCTTGCTCGGAGAGTATTTAGACAGGCTAATGTGTTAGCGCGCCCTATTCCAGCGTGAAGCGCTATTCTGGTAGCGCCTGTTTGTGGCAGCTCCTGCTTTTAAAATCACTCGTTTTTTAGTAGTTCTGTTAATTTTGTTCTGGCACTTATTTTGTGCTTTTAGCAGCCTGGCCTCTCACACCCCCACCTTTGCCATCATACTTGCACTCTAATTTGGCTAACTCACCGCGTTTCGCGGGTCCCTCGCCCCTGTCTCGTGGCGGCCATCTTAGGTGAGTGGTGTTTGCGTGTGAGCAAGTCCTCTCTCTACCTTGCTCGGAGAGTATTTAGACAGGCTAATGTGTTAGCGCGCCCTATTCCAGCGTGAAGCGCTATTCTGGTAGCGCCTGTTTGTGGCAGCTCCTGCTTTTAAAATCACTTGTTTTTTAGTAGTTCTGTTAATTTTGTTCTGGCACTTATTTTGTGCTTTTAGCAGCCTGGCCTCTCACACCCCCACCTTTGCCATCATACTTGCACTCTAATTTGGCTAACTCACCGCGTTTCGCGGGTCCCTCGCCCCTGTCTCGTGGCGGCCATCTTAGGTGAGTGGTGTTTGCGTGTGAGCATTGCAAGTCCTCTCTCTAGCTTGCTCGGAGAGTATTTAGACAGGCTAATGTGTTAGCGCGCCCTATTCCAGCGTGAAGTGCTATTCTGGTAGCGCCTGTTTGTGGCAGCTCCTGCTTTTAAAATCACTCGTTTTTTAGTAGTTCTGTTAATTTTGTTCTGGCACTTATTTTGTGCTTTTAGCAGCCTGGCCTCTCACACCCCCACCTTTGCCATCATACTTGCACTCTAATTTGGCTAACTCACCGCGTTTCGCGGGTCCCTCGCCCCTGTCTCGTGGCGGCCGTCTTAGGTGTGTGGTGTTTGCGTGTGAGCAAGTCCTCTCTCTAGCTTGCTCGAAGAGTATTTAGACAGCCATGCTAACGCGCAGCGGCCACGCGCAGCGGGGACGCCGGACTGACGCCGGAGTTACGCCAGAGTTCAGCCCGTCTGGGCCCGTCCGGGCCCGGACGGGCTCAGGGCTGGTCTCCATGCCCAATCCTTCCGAGTCCCTGGACTCTTGTACTAGGTATGGGAGGGAGGAACTCATGTCCTGGCGGTTACTACAATCCACTACCTGTAATTTTGCCCATAAGAGAGGACAACCGTTCCTGCCCTGCAAGACTTGTAGTGTGGGTCAGGAAACGGCCTCTGTAAAATCGGTGCTCTCTATGGCCTTGCTAAACTGCCGGTCCCTGCCGAGTCACGCCACTGAAATCAACTCCCTCATCTTGGACCATGAGCTGGATGTGCTGTTTTTAACTGAGACCTGGATTTCCCCCAGTTCAGGACCTGATATGGTTAGAGCTCTCCCCCCAGGTTTCCTTATGTTTCATCTGGACAGGCCTGTGGGGCGGGTGGGGCGGAATTGGCATTCTTTATAGGGACTCGCTAGTTTGCAAAGCTCAGGATGGAGGAGTGAGTGATTGTGAGAGTTGCCAGTTCTCTCTTCGTGTGTCACCTACAGAGTCCATGACGGGACTTCTGATCTATCGTCCACCTGGAACGATGGGGAATTTTCTTAATTCCTTTGTAGAAACTGCCGCTCTTCTTGCCTCCTCTACTGGGAATTTCCTAGCCTTAGGGGATCTCAATATTCATCTTGATGACCCCTCCAACCCTCTGGGTGTAGAGTTGCAAGGTGATCTTGAAGCTCTGGGGATCAACCTGGCTAATTCGGGCGCTACTCATGGGAAGGGCCATCTGTTGGACCCCATATTTTCTAATTCGGACTACCTTAAAGCCTTGCCAGCGTTGGCTCTGCCATGGACAGACCACTTTATGGTGCCTGCCCAGTGGCAGTCCGATGCCCCAGTCGCACCAGCTCCGAGGGTATATACTGTTGAAAGAGCCTGGTCTAGGCTCCCAGTGGACTCCTGGGCGTTACATCTGGAGGCGTCCCGGTCTCCCCTTGGTTCCAACCCGTTAGTTGCGGATGAGAATCTAAACATCTGGCTCACCAATTCGCTAGACTCTCTCCTCCGCAAAAAGAAACAACTTATTAGGGGTAAGAGAGTGGGATCTGCGCCTTGGTATACATCTGAGCTGAGGACACTAAGGAAGGGCTGCAAGTGGCTGGAGCGGACCTGGAGGAAAGACTGGAGCGAAACGAGCCGGAAAGAATATCGGGCGGCTCTTAGTACCTATAAAGTCGCTATTCGGGTAGCTAAATCAGGGTTCTTTGAGGAGAGAATAGGCTGTGCGGCCAACTCCTCGAAAGAATCATTTAGGGTCATTAAAGAACTTCTGAAAACTCCCGAACCGCAGGTCACTCACGAGGACCCACGTGAGAAATGCTCAGAACTCGCCTCCTTCTTTAAAACCAAAATAGACAACATCTTGGCATCTCTTCCTAGGTTACCCGAGGGGGATATCCGTGGATGGTAACCTGGGACCTCAGCTCAGGGTGCAGTCTGCGGAGCTGGCTTCTCTTGGTCCCGTCACAGTGGAAGAAGTCCTTACAGTTTTGACGGCCATGAAAAGCGGCTCTCCGAAAGATCCTGCACCCATGAAGTACCTGAAGCAGGTAGCCCCCACCATCGGCGGTCCAGTGACGGACCTTATAAACCTGTCTCTCACCCAAGGAGTGGTGCCCCCTAGTTGGAAAGGAGCGGTGGTTAAGGCACTCCTGAAGAAGCCTAACCTGGACCCAGCCGATCTCGCCAACTTTAGACCCATCTCCCTACTCCCCGGCCTTAGTAAGGTGGCGGAGAAGTTGGTGAACGGGTGCTTATCGGGCTTCTTGGAGTCCAATTCTCTTCTGGGAGATTCCCAAACAGGCTTTTGCCCCGGTCAGGGGACTGATACTGCCCTGCTGGCAGTCGTGGAGAATGCCAGGAGCATTCTGGATTCAGGGGAATCGGTGGCAGTGATCCTCCTGGACCTTAGTGCGGCATTTGACACCGTAGACCATCAGGTGCTTCTCCAACGGCTGTCGGGGGTGGGGGTCTCCGGGATGGCCCTCAAGTGGTTTGCCTCTTTTCTGGAGGGTCGGACATTTGAGGTATGGGAAGGCCATGAGAAATCATCTTCAGTCCCTCTCCAGTGTGGTGTGCCACAGGGCTCATCGTTGAGCCCTACTTTATTTAACATTTACATGGCCCCTCTGGAGAGTGTGGTACTGCCTCTGGGTATTAAGATCATCAGCTACGCTGATGATACTCAGTTGGTGGTAGGGCTTTCCCAGTCGGCTTACCATCCCGACCAGCTGCACACGTGTCTTGATAAGATCTTCACGTGGATGTGTAGCTCAGCACTCAAGCTCAACGGCTCCAAGACTGAGCTGATGCTGCTGGGGAATTCCCCTCCGTCCTTACCACCTGGCAGCTGGCCTAGCTGCCTGGGAGCTGCACCCATCCCCAAGCAGGAGATCAAGAGCCTGGGGGTGTGGTTGGAGCAGGACCTCTCTTTCAAGACGCACGCTAAAAAGACCGCAGGCATGTGCTTTGGTCTGCTCCGATCAGCTCGGAAGATCCTACCTCTCCTCCCAGTCGCCGCCAGGAGGCTACTTATCCAGGGGCTTATCATCTCGCGGCTGGACTTCAGCAACGCGCTGTTTTTGGGTGCTCCTGAGTCCACCCTAAACAAACTGCAGCAGGTGCAGAACGCGGCCGCCAGGCTCCTGACAGGTCTCCCTAGGCGTCAGTCAGCACGTCCTGCGCGGAAGGCGTTACATTGGCTCCCTGTGAGGGAGAGGGTGAGATTCAAGGCACTTTGCATGGCCCACAAAAGTTTGCAGGGGAAAGGCCCTCCGATCCTTCGGGATTTGGTTCAACCGTATAAGGCCTTCCGCTCCCTCCGTTCTGACCATCAACACCTATTGCAGGTTTCGAGGGTAAGGAAGGCAAGAACTGGTGGTAGAAGGTTTTCTATAAACGTGGCCACTCTGTGGAACTCTCTCCCTTTTTACTTGCGCTCGGAACCGAGCTTTTTACGTTTCCGTAAACTTTTAAAAACGTATTTGTTTCCTGCCTAAATTTTTTTTGTGCCTAGTAGGGTGACGCTATCTCTCTGGATGCGCGCGGGGATGCCCAAGGGTAACCAGGCGCTATACAAAATTCATAAATAAAAAAAAAAATTACAAGTAGGGGTGGGCAGAATTTGCTTAGTTGCGCTACGCAGAGCTCCATGAAACAGTAAAAAATGTCTGCGAGCACGCAGAGTTCCGCGAACACGCGGAATCGCTTGTTCCGCCCGTTCGCAATGCTTTTTTCAGGTTCTCAAGCGCTGGTTGCGTGCTCGGGAGGAAATATCTCGCAAACACGCATTTTGTAAGCACGAACAAGCACAAAAATCCGTGAACCCGTGGATCGCAGAATTTTTGGCAACTCCGCGTTCTCCGCGATACGCGAAATTACCCAAATTCCGCAAGCGGAAAGGAATTTACTGCCCAGGCCTAATTACAAGTGAATTTTAGGTGCACCGCCACTGGATGTGAGGGTGTCTCCTAGGCACAGACGTGAAATGCTGTGCATCCAGCTACGTATTCATTCAATGAACTTTTTCTTCACAATATTCAAAGTTTTTCAAAGATTTTCAAAGTTTTGATTTCAAAAGTATTTTATTCATACTTATATTCGAATTTCATGGATTTTCATATAATCTCCATATATTCTCACATTTTCTCACTTATCACATGTTAATCCTTCCAATGCATTTCGGCATTAAGCCTTCATCGGGGTAGTCTAAAGAAAATAAATAATACAACCGTAACTATGTAATCCTCCTCTATGAATTAGTGACATTAACTGATATGCTAGTCTTTTAAAAACTTTGAATATTGTGAAGAAAAAGTTAATTGAATGAATACGTAGCTGGATGCACAACATTGCACGTCTGTGCCTAGGAGACACCCTCACATCCAGTGGCGGTGCACCTAAAATTGATTTCGTATTCCAGAGCGGGGAATAATCCTGGAGCACGATTTACAGCCTCAATTTTTTTATTAAACCCGGCAGTGCATAGTCAATACTTTACACTAATTACAAGTGAGCCAAACTGTGTGAGTGAGCTAGACCTATAGCACTACACGCTTCACCATGAAACAATGTCAGAGGGAGAGCAACATTGTCCTTATTCATGCTTTTTAGCTATTCACTAACCAGCTAGTATAGAAACCTATCAGGATCGGCTTACTTTAGGCTACCTACAATAAAGCATCTAGCATGGATTTCAAACATGTATTCCTGAATCACACTGCATGGCCCAATGTGTAGTAATTGCATTGCACTTCAATCACTGGAGTCCAGGATAATGTGCTGCATAGCTAAACACTTATAAGGTCCCAAAGGCGAGACCTATTGGCAATGCCAGGGCTTGTTTTTCTTTTACTTTGGCTGCATGTTCTAAACAGTTGAAATGTAATATCAAATTGAAAAAGAACCTGCAATCTGCCAAAGCTCTTTCATGCCGAGATGCATATCTGAGGTCTGGAATGTAACTGTTAAAAAATGTCACTAACTTCAAAAGAAAATATTGCAGGTAGAAATTTGTACTCCTACACTGCAGTCTCACACTTCAACATCATTCTTGCGAATATCACATGTGTTATGGAAAGTTTGGAATGGATATTACAGATTGGAACAGTAACTTTATTCTGAAAAGCCTAAGTTAATTAATTCTAAGAATGTCTTTTCTCATCAAAATGTGTACAGTCTTCTCAAAAACAGGGCATTCAATGTATGCATTCGGGAACTTAGACACAACCTTGAAAACAGTAGACTCAATAACTTGTCTAAGGCCACTGCTCCGGTCACAGAAAGGCCATCAGGTTTAATAAGGTTTATTGCTTGAAGAGAAAGGAGAGGATGTGCTTAAAAAGGGTGACCATGGCCAAGCAAGGCACATAAAGTAGCTTTAAAGACAGTTACAGGACTGGCTTTCAGAGCTGAGAAGAGTTGTTATGACTGAAAAATCCTGCATGCGATAGATTTCAGGCATTGAGGCTTGTTCAATGAAATAAACATCTAGCTTTGTTGCTATAATATAAAGGCTTGCAATTTTGGAACTAATTAGCGATGTAACAGGAATCACATAGAGCCAAATAAGCACTCTTATAGTATGCCCACTAAGCGACATTCAATCCTCCCAATTTCTGACATTTTCCTACCCCGCTATGCCCTAGAACTCTCAGAATCATGGCTTGTTGTCAACAGCGCAGCCTTTTTATTCACATCAAACCAGGTAATTCATCACACACCAATAGGAGAAAACCATCTTGTTTGGATAAATAAAAATATCACAGCATCATGCTTTAGCTGAATCAACCTGTCAAAAGCACTAACTCCATGCGTGCGGCGCATTTTCCCGCTGTGCGCTGACTTTTTAAAAAACCCGCGGTTCATGACGAGCTCAGCTTGTCATGAGCGTACGAGAGGCGTACGCTGGCGTATGAGGTGTACCTCATGACGAGCTGAGCTCGTCATGAGCGTCGAAGGGGTTAAGTACCTTAGGCACGACATTACACTTGAACTTCAGTTTGGCCGTACACTTTAGCGGCAACAACATGTCAAATGCAGTAAGAAAATTAGGCACACCATTACACCTGCACTTGAGCTTAGCCGTACAGTTGAACTTGGCCGACTCAGCCCACCAAGCTCCCCACTCAGCTGCGCACATTGTGCCAGCAGGCCCCAATGTGCTACAGCAAACAGTTGGATTACTTGAAATCCAGGGCACCGCATAGCGGCCAAACTCCCGACTCAGCTGCACACATTGTGCCGGCAGGCCCCAATGGGCTACAGCAAACAGTTGCATTACTTGAAATCCAGGGCACCGCATAGCGCATCGGCCCCTCCAGGGTACCTGAACACAGGCAGCCTCTCCAAGGTTCTACTCAGTCCATACATTGACGGTTAGGACAGTAGAGTCCAGGACCACCAGCAGGTCAGTTCCCCTTTTCCGCCTACCCTCTGTACACGTGCAACCTATCCCCTCCTGGAGTCCATCCAGTCGCTGAACTTTAATTATTGTGCATCCCCCTTTGTTGTTAACTGTCAGTGCTCTGAGAAGCCTTACTCTTCTGCCAGGTGGGTGGGTGGTCAACAACGCGCCTCTACATCTTGCCGGAGGTCTGAGGGGGCTTTGTATCCACTTTTCTTTGGACCATATCACATCTACTTTCGCATTTGTGGTTATGACCAGAACTGAAATGTTTTTGGTTGGACTTGGATATGTATGGTGCCGCATTAACGATAGGGGATTTATCTATTCATAGACTGTTAACATTGCAATTCACACTTGTTAAAATTGGTCCATTTGTATCATTTGTATTATCATTATGAGTATGTCTGAACTCCTGACCTACAAGATGTGTTGGTATGTGAGAGTATGAATTGGCTGGTGTGAAACTTTTGGTGTGAATGTGTGAGTGAATGTGGCGTGGGATTCATTATGCTTCTTTATTATCCATTATTGTAAATTAATTACTAATAAAATATTGATGTGTTTCTAAATTCCTCATTGTGATATGCCTTTGTCTTCTGGCCAGCTCCCTGGGTGCATATATTAGTGACGTATAGCGCATGCTATCCATTTTGGTTGAGAATCTTTGTTTTGAGTAGCCTGTGTGGACAAATAGGCCGAACACCCCAGGGCGCAGCCTTAAATAACCCTCCCAGGAATTTCTGCGCACCCTGATGACATCACCAGCCCTTCTTCTTCGATCCGCCCCCTTTCTTAGCTGCCCCAGAGGAGGCTCAGTCTCGAGGCACAACTAAGGGCACCCATTCCCTAGGCACTGGGGCGCTCGTTTATAGTATTCGCACAACGTGACATTCACTCCTCTCCATTTCCGACATTTTCCCACCCGCTATGCCCAAGAATTCTCAGAATCATAGCATGTTGTTCAAGGCATAGCCTTTTTATTCACATCAAACCTAGTAGTTCATCTCAGACCAATAGGAGAAAACATCCTGTTTGGATATATAAAATTATTCACTGCATCATGCTTTGAGCGCATCAACCTGTCAAAGGCATTATGTACATTAGGCACAACATTACACTTGAACTTCAGTTTGGCCGTACACTTTAGCGGCAACAACATGTCAAAGGCTGTAAGAAAATTAGGCACAACATTACACCTGCACTTGAGCTTAGCCGTACAGTATAACTTGGCCGACTCACCCTGCCAAGCTCCCCACTCAGCTGTGCACATTGCGCCGACAGGCCCCAACGCACTACAGCAAACAGTTGCATTACTTGAAATCCAGGGCACCGCCTAGCGCATGGGGTGGCTAGGGCAGTAGAGTCCAGGACCACCAGCAGGTCAGTCCCCCTTTTCTGCCTACCCTCTGTACACCTGAATATTACCCCCTCCAGGGGTCCATCCAGTAGCTAAACTTCCATTATTGTGCATCCCCCTTTGCTGTGAACTGTCAGTGCTCCGCCACAGGGTGAGAAGCAACCCGGTGCACTCACCCTCCCCCCGGCACTGACAGTGCTCCCCAATACCCACCAGTATACTGTGGTTAAAGATTTCCTTTGCTTTTACTGACAGATGCACCCCAACCCAACAGAACTGCTCCCTTTTACCTAACTGGAGCAAGTTGTGCCGATTCATGCCTTTTCATGGGTGGAACCTGCTAAGATTTCTTTAATGAAATGGTTCAGCTTTACAGATGTGAATATCGCCTTAACTGGGGCACCCCCAGCCCAAACTATTTGCGGTATTACTTCCAACCCCAGTATTGGCGTTGTCAGTAAGAATGATGTAATCCTAAAATGGGCTGCGTACCAGGCCTCCCCCAAATGTTGCCTGCCTAATGACATTATATTATTCCCACCAGAGTTAATGACTAAAAGGACCAGATGGGGAAGCATGTTTGATTGAAGAGCTTATTCAAGTCAACCAAACAGAATCTGCCAATGTTACACACCCCACCGCAAAGGCAGTAAGGAAACGAGGCAAGACAATACAGTTGAACCTTGACTTGGCCGTACACCAGAACTTTGATTTTTTTACTCATCCTCCTACCAACCTGTTCAGCTGTGCACACTTTGCCTGCAGGCCCCAACGTGCTACAGGAAACAGTTGAATTACTTAAAAACTAGGGTCCTGCATAGCACTCAGGCCCACCTGGGTACCTGAACACAGGCTGCCTCCGCTTGCCTATACTCCGTCCATGCTACTGGACTTGCCTCTTTTCTCTGCAATTGAAGGAATGCCCACACCAACGTACGCGTACCGTGCTGTGCCCTTTAATAGGGTGCTGTTGCCACTGCCCAACAGCAAATTTTAGAGACAGTGACACCAAATGCCACTTATTTTACCGCTAGCGTGGGCGTCATCTGTAAAGGGAAGCTGATCAGAAGATCACGTCCCCCGCTCTTCTGGGATCTTATGCCCTAAAAGGTGGGATCCTGTCCCTAAATTTCCCTGCTTATACCTCTCTTGGTGGTCACTGACAGCCACAACGGAAACCAAGGAACCCCGACCCAGGGATGTTAGACATTACATTATTTCCCTTAAAGGTGGAAGGATACCATAAAATAAGGAAGGAAATGCCAGAGAACGGCATCCTGACAAGCCATTGGAGTACCTATGGCCTCCTGAATGTTAATTGCATTGCACACCATCGGTCCTCAGTAAGACTGCCAACCTCATCGATTGTTTTAACATTACCAAAGTCTGGGGGGAAACATGGTGCCTGCTAGCTGAGCGGCAGCGCGCGTCCCAGCTCTGCGCTCTCTCCCTCTATCAACCACTATGGCGCTAATGGATCCATAGTGCTAGACATATAGAAATTGACAGATTTGTTCATACTCACGGTGTTCCTGCTGTGGTTTGCTGTGCCGGGGGCTTTTCCTGAATGTGTCCCGGGCTGGACGGAGTTCTCCACGCCTTCCCTGCCCCTCTGGAGCTGAGACGCGGTCGCAGAGTGGTGGCTCGCGGTCTCCTCCAGAGCGACTTGGGCAGCGGCAGAACAAGTGGCATTGGGACCTTCCTTCTGCGGGAGGGAGCTGCCGGGCTCGAGGGAGTTTCTGCTTGCTCTGTCGCGGATCAGGCTGTTGAAGGTAGGAGTGGGGATAAGCCGGTTCCGAACGGCTACAGTGACTGTTCTCCTCGCCCTCATGTATTAGACTGCCCTTTCACGCTTACGTATCTCCCGAACCTGGGCATTAAAACCCCTAAGACCTTGTCTAAATCCTCTATATCTTAAAGAGGTGGAAAAGGGAAGGGAAAGTGTGACATGTCCCTACACAAGAAGCAGCTGGGAAGTCCCACTTGTAGCTTAGGAGGGGACACTAGCCCTTTGGACACCTCTAAAGATAGCCCTAAAGATACACTGGTTCTAAAACCCAAGCAGAAAAGAGGGGAAAAGCAAGAAGAACCTCGGGTGGGCATGATTCGGCCTTTCAGAGCTATCAAGTAAAGGGGAGGAGTGTTAAGGGGGCTAAGGGCTCTGTCAAGGCATCTTTAAAGGCAGCTCCTATTAAGGTCACCCCCTCTCTACGCTCTTTTCTCAAGGTTCAACCGCAGATATTGAACGTCACAAATCAAGTAACATCTTCCCAGCAGAGCTGCTCTCCTGTTCCTGGTGAAGATCTTTTTTGTTCTCCCTCCAGCCCTTTCATGATGGCTAACCCCGTAGCTTCTACCGTACCTTTAATGGTGATATCTACTACTCCTAAAACCTCTGAATCTCTCATGCCACCTAGGACACAACCGTTGGTGTCATCTTCGGTTCCGGTAACCAAGACAACAGCCCCTGAGGTCTTAAATTCCGCAGAAACTCCTTCAGCGACTGCCGCCTCTTTGGTGGATAGCAAAAAGAGCGAAAAGAGAGAAGGGGAGGGGGTAGATACAAGCTCGATAGAGGCACTCTTTCTCTCGCTGAAAAGTGAGATAAAACAGGGGTTTGCAGTTTCTGAGGAAATCCAATCTGAGATTCGAGCGGTATGTGATGCCCTGGAGAAGAAGGTGGACTTATTGAATTAAAGAACTGAAAAGTTGGAGGGTTCCGCTGATCATCTTAAAGCCAGCCTTGGGTCCGCAGAGATTAAAATCCAATCACTATGTAGGGATGGTGATGTCCTGCGAGAGAGAGTCGAGTCTCTTGAGAATAATTTGCGCAGGAATAACTTACGCCTCTTAAAAATTCCGGAGGGTAAGGAGGGAAGCGATCTGAAGACCTATATAGTGACATTGCTCAAAGACTCGTTGAATCTTGAGGAATCTGTGGGGTTCCTAGAGCAAGATATCCAGAGGATCCACAGGGACCCATTTCGTCGGAACCCAAGTAGACCTAAACCGAGGAAGATCCTCATAAATTTCCTTACCTATGCGGTAAAGACCCAACACCTCAGGTTTACTCACACAATTTCTGCAACCAGCATACCCTTCCTTGACCTTAACATACAACTGGCAGATGGAGCCCTTACCGCCACCCTCTATCACAAGCCAACTGATAGAAACAACTTGCTACTCTATCAGAGCTATCACCCTAAGACACTCAGGGATAACCTATCATTCGGGCAATTTTTGCGCCTAAGACACAATTGCAGCTCCACGAATGAATACAAGACAGAGGCCAAAATCCTAGAGCAAAAGCTCAAGATTAGAGATTACCCAATCAAACTGATCAGGGACTCATCCAAAAGGGCACTTAACAATCCCAGGGAAACACTCCTGCAGACACACAACAAGAGTATACAGAATCACTAACTTGTATAACTTCATACACCCCTAACTCCACGTGCATCAAAGGGATTATTAAGAAACACTGGGGAATCCTCAATACAGGTTCATTAGATCTCTCGGTTCCCAGATTTGCCTTTAGATGAACACAAAACCTAAAGGATGTGATCATACACACTAGATCAAAAGTCCAACAGAGCAACCCACAGAGAACCCTCTGGGACCTCCCTGCCGTCAAAGGACACTACCCCTGCGGTGGTTGCGCTGTTTGCAAACAGACCCGAGTGGTAAAAACCATCACCCTAGCGGACTTCTTCACCTGGACATTGAAAAATCACACTAATTGTAATACCTCTAGGTGCATCTACCTGATCACGTGCCCCTGTGGTGACATATACATAGGGATGGCGATGAGACCAGTTAAGACCAGAATCACAGAGCATAAAAGTAATATCAGGTGCCGCAGATTGACTACCAAGTTGTACACTAACTATCATGAGAAAGGCCACAACCCAGAATCACTTGAATGCCTAGTACTAGAACACCTCCCTGGTAGCACACAACACACACTTTTCAGAACTGAACAGCGCTGGATACATTGATTGTCAACATCCACCAAGGGGTTAAATGACGACATACCGTGGGCATCACTGAACAAAAGATGAACTCAGGTTACACGTATGTATAACCAGCTGTTTCATACAATTATACGTCTCCCAAGGTACAGATAACGGGAATACTGAAAGACAGATCAGTAACTGATGGACACCTACCAACACTGAATATATGTCTCTCAGTCTAATAATCCGACTGTGACTCTGAACCTGGTTGTTGGTACAACAGATAGGTCTGTGGAGCAGGTCCAATTCACGGATACAAACCCCACGAGACACAGAGCGCACTCATCTGGTTCCCGTTAGCACTGTACATGCGTACTGATTGCACCGCTATGAGATACATACACACGCATATCGCCCCTGTTAGGAAGGGAGGCACCCCCAGAATACAAATATGGAGTAACTCCCCAGTTTGAACGGGATATACACCCGACATAGATAGTTGAGGTGCTCTATAATCACCAACTAGGTAGAACATCAGCAATAATATATGCACCCCAGATCAGCCATAATCTCCCTGGCAGCGCCTCTCGGCAACTATATAGAGCCAGAGACTCCCGTTTAATTCTAACAACTAACCCTCTCCAAGATGGCCGCCAGAGTAAACCATGGACACGGGTAGCAGAGGTTATACATGTTATGCCGGAAGTATACGATCAAAGCCACGCCCCTGCCCACGCGCATGCTTCCAGATCCTACATATCGCTTAACAAACATGATGGTGATACCAGCGGTCCAGGGACGGGCGGCGAGGGTAGGTCTCCTAAAGTGGACTCCGATTGAGACAAGTAAGTTGCTTAGACCCTTCACATGGTGAATGAAGGACCCTATGGCCTTCTTACCCGTGCCAAAGGATGCCTTCTGTGAATATACAGTATTACCAGTACACTAGTCCCGCGGCTCCCGGGATGACCGGAGGCAGCTTGTCAGCACATCTCCATGTGCGGCAGGCTCCCCCCCCTCGGTTCCTCCCCAGGGTGGAAGCGGGCTCCATCGCTTCCGGCGGGGTGAAAGTAACTTCCGATATATATACATACCTTTTCGTTGGTAGGTCAGTCCACGACCACATCCTAACCTTGCCCTCATTCAATTTTGTACCGCGCAGGGCTCCTACTATTGAGGCGCTTACACGACTTGCTCACCCCTGTTGAGGCACCTCGCACCAATTAGGGAGGTGAGTTACAGAATGCTAATGACCGCATTGATAATAATCGCATCAGCACTAGTTCTTCTTCTTAACCACTGAATTAAATGAGCTATTGTTATTGCTTCTGAGAAAACTTGTGCACTAACACCGTTGAGTGCAACTAATGTGAACAAAGAATGAATGAGAGAGATTTTTAAGTTTTTAAGCTTTAATGATTTTATTATTCCACTGTAATATCAATGCTAAAAGGAGGTCTGGACCACATGGGATGCCAGTGTGTATAGTTTGGAGTCACTTTTGAGCTACATTCATTCCCTCTTTTTTGACTACCTCTTTCTCCACATTCTTTGTCTTCCTAGGTCCTTATATAATGACTACATGAGCTTTGATATGCAGTCAGTCCTGAATAGTAGCACATTATTAGAAGCACCATTCAGTGTAGATATCAAACACCACTTCTCACAGTTTTTACACATACTGGTCCTGAAGAATTGCCACGGTAATTTATGAACCAACAGGGCAAGAAACATGTCGACCCAGAGAGTAGAGCAGAACAGCAAATGACTACCCCTTCCTAGGGGAATTGCCACTCTATTAAATATTTTTAATAAGGTGGATTACCAGCCAGAATAAAGCTTATTTACTTGGAATATCCAACCTTTTAAAATTAAAACAGGCACTCACTGCACCACACCATATCTACACACCCAGGAGCCACACACCCCCTTCATCAAACGGCAATGGAACAAAAGATCTCCGACAAATAGCCCTTTTGCGTGTGCCCGTTGAGCATTGCAGCGCTGGCCCAACAAGGAGCAGGTCCATATGATGAAGCATGACACCTAGCTTGCTGGGTGTGTGAGGACCCTAGTTCCGCAAAAGTGGGATCCCCCATCCCACTACCTCCTTTTTCCAGCACCTCACCCATTCCACCACCACTAAATTGCTGGTGGTTGGCATCAAACCTAGAGGAACAGCTTCCATCTCTTTTGTTCAGCGTGACTCAGGTGGGCACGGATCCTGGACCTCTTTAAAAAAGCCCCTCTAACCCCCACTTTTGTTGAGGTATCAAATGAGAAACATTTTAAAAATTCCGTATTACAGTAAAAATGCTCCAATTTGGGACTCCCCCGGTACCCCAGATTGCCTTAAAGATAAGCTAGCAAGTCCCTTGAGAGAAAACATTACAAAATGGGGTGAACTAATGGAACACAATTCAATCATAAAATGGGAAGTCCTAAATGAGATAACAAAGGGTAAACTTGCAAGGTTTAAGTATTACCAACTTACTAGCTGGGCTAAGAGTCAGAAAGACATCCAAGTCGGAGAGGGAAAATGTTCACACATGTCCGCTACCCTACTGTTTGATTCCTTGCCTATTTACACTGCTATGTTTACCCTGTAAAGCGCTCTGATGCCCTCAGGTCAAGTTCGCGCTCTATAAAACAATAAAATATATAATAAATAAATAATAGAGGAAATGATACAAGCAAATAGGATGGACAAAAAACAGCTATACATTTTGTATTGGGCCTTAATCCAAGAAGGGGAGGAAGACTACAAAATAGCAAGCGAGATCTGGGGGAAAAAGCTGCCAGAGCTGGATATTCAACATGAATGGCAAGAATCTATGGATACATGTTGGTGAATTGTCAAATCTGCTCTTCTGAGAGGGAATCATTTATTCACCTCTCACAGAGCATATTGGATGCCAAAGAGATTATCTAAGATCAGCGGTCAAAGGGAGAGAAGCTGCCCAAAGTGCGGAGAAGTGGGTGCAGACCTTCACATGTTTCGGCAGTGCAACCAACTCGAGGAATTATGGAGTGAGGCGTTTAAGACCTTAGTCAAGGTATTGGGACAACGGGTGGAGGTGAGTATAGATCTTGTTACTTTTGGGATAAGTCAACATAATGCAATCAATCTAAACAGCCAAAAGTTGAATAAAGATCTAGAAAACCTTCTATTTGTACTGATACTTTTAGCAAGATGGGAAATATGTATTAAACGGGTGAAAAATATATCCCCAACACATAGTGAATGGTTGGCTTCCATACACAGAATAAACAAAATAGATAGGAGTGGGAAAATGGGTAAAAGGTAAACATTTTGGAACATTTGGGAAGAATATTACCAATCAAATTAAAGAAAGAGGTATAAAAGGTATTGCCCAATGATTAGGCAGTGCAATAAAGCTTTCCATTGGGAACTTGAAGGAGTAGTCAAAGTGACTAGCTCCACCCAGATCCGGTTTGCGCCAGAACTGTACAAAAAGGGGTTCGAAGAAAAAGGGAAAGAGGAAATCTCCACACATAAGATGTTTTTACCCAGGAGAAGTCCCTATGGATGGAACAGAAGTGTCAGTGGGTCCCCGTCACCTCCAACTCTAAAATATTGCTAAATGAGGACAATTGTATTCCCATTTCGGCACTTCCACAGGAATGGGTGGAACTTTACTTTGCTCACAGTCCGTCCATTCCCAGGCGCTTTACCTTGGGTTTGCAACAATACTGTTACATTTCTATTGGATATGCTTTTTAGCGAGAAGTGAGTCCATTGTTAGCTAATACAGAAATTAAACTTCACAGAATATTCTCATCGGGCTTAGGTGACTGTCTCACATGGTTTTATATTAACGCCGGTAAAAGAGAAGCATTTGAGGCCTACATGAAAATTAGCTGAATCACTACCATTTCATTTCATCATAAATCCCACATTTTCATGAATGAAATTTGTTTCTCTCCATTAAAGCAGTTATATTTTCTTTCAGGAACTACATATCAATATTAGGCACTACCAAACATTTCCATAAGCATTATTTGCATGTAATCATTTTCAAAGCAAATTATTAACGTGTCACTCTTAATAAATGTGTTTGGATAAATGCTACAGAAGCTCAGATTTGCACTATGTCTAATTTCTCTAAATATAAGACATTTTGCATTTCACGAACTTCATTATGCAGGCATGTATTTCAGATACAATACACATTTTGAATGTTACTATCCCATAACTCTCCATGTGAACAGTATTTTATTTTCTCACAATACCTAAATACATTCATGTATATTTCTCATTGGGTCTTTTTATTTTGTTTACATTTTTGTCACATAATTTTAGAACCCTCTGCAGCCTTTCATGATGCAGCATATATTTGCACTTTTTTCATCTCAACAGGTTAATACGTCTTCATCAAGAAACATTTGTTGTAATTATCTTTTACAGGTGATAATTGATTATGGTAGAAATCAGAGAATATCCATGCTCAATCAATTCCAATTAGTGTACTACAAACAGAAAAGATTTAGACGCAACACCTAAGACCCCCTGATTTCATATTGTAACACTAACAACTAGAGTGAGTGTAGTAACATACAGAAGTGCATTTTTATAATATGGTTTCTTAGTTTAAGATAAACCAGAGTAAGTATCAATCCTCTGGGCACATTCTCCACATTGTCCTTGTTTTGGAAATTCTCCATATGCATATTTTAGCTGAGCTTTGCAGGCCCCCCTCTGGTAATACAATTTAGTACACACAGTGATAGTTAAATAGTTCAATAGGTTCTTTATTCAGTTTAAGCATTTTAAACCATAAAAGTACATGATAAAAATATAAGATAAAAAACAACACAATGCACATTATACATTTTAAAATCAGGGCCACCATCGCCATGAGAAGGCTAGAATAGTTAAAAAGTTTGTATGGCGCATCGGACGGCGAACTTAAAATGCAGATATGAAGCCCAAAACAAGCAAAAATTCTAGTGCATACATTGATTCGGGTGATAGCACTGTGACTTTCAAAAATAGAGTCACACAATTGATAATGACTTTATCATCTAATCCGAGTAATGCATTATTGGCTTCTCTGAAATTACTAATGAGGTGCTGCATTGATTGACCTGATTTCCCATCACAGGAACAGGGACGGGTGTCTAAACTACCTTGAAAGTCTAATGGAAAGCTCAATGTATATTTTATAGTACCTTCCCTAAACGGAAAGGTAAACTACGTTCCCATTGATTCGTGTGGCCAATCAAGTAGCTTTGGGGTGAACCAGTTTCTGCCTGATTTCTGCTTAAATAGCCAAATACTCTCGGTTTTGCTAACTCCCTCTTTATTCTCTTCGCCTGCGCATGTTGAAACCAACATGCCTCCAACTGTTTCTTGGTGATAGGGATGGTCCTCAGGGTTTTCAAATAGCTGGTTGAGACCAATCATGCACAGACAGGATTCAATGTACTTGTGGGACACCCCCGCGCCGCACGGCCACCAGCTGCTGCGTGTGCCCCTCTGCCCCGCTGTGCCTGACTGCCTCGCCGCCGGCCTCGCGGCCGCCTTGCGTCTCCCTTTGCGCTCTGCTCCAGCTGTTTTGCCGTAATTTGTGCTTGTTTTGCCGTAATTTGTGCTTGTTTTGCCATAAGTTGTGCTTGTTTTGCCGTAATTTGTGCTTGTTTTGCCGTAATTTGTGCTTGTTTTCTGTGACATTTTATTTTCTGTGCTAACGTTCTTTCTCCTCCTGTTTTCGATCTGTTCCCCCCCCATCTGTGCCGGTAGTATTATTATTGTTGTCTACTCAGCTCCTTCCCCTTTTCCCGCCGTCCTCGCCGCTCTCCCTCCCCGCTTCCCGCCACCGCCAGTTGCCCCGCCCCTTTCTCTTTTGTTCCCTCCCCGCTCCCGCCTCCCAGCTGCTCCGCCCACCCGCGCACTTCGCCTTATATGGCGACCGTGCGAACGCGCAGCGGGCGCGCCGATTGTGCGCCGAAGGCGCGCGAAAGGTAAGCCCGTCTGCGCCCGTCCGCGCCTGGACCGCGCCCAGGGCCAGGACCCCTGGCCCCCACCGACGGAAACCTACCCGACGAACCTACAACGCCGCCGATCTCATCGCACTCAACACCGGCCGCACCCCAGGATGTCATCAAGCCGCCCCGAAGCACACCCACGGACCCTTCAGCTGCCACGCCTGCGAGTTCACCTGCATCCGGACTCACCCTGCACCAGCACTCGCGAAGCCTAACATCAGCAGCAACCACCTCAAGTGCTTCCTGCTCAACACCCGCTCCGTCCACAGACACGCCGTAGAACTCTGGAACCTCCTCGACACCACCGCCCCTGACGTTGCCTTCCTCACCGAGACCTGGATGAACGCCTCCTCAGCCCCAGACATCGCCATCGCCATCCCGGAGGGCTACAAGATCATCCGGAGGGACCGCACCGCCAACCAGACGGGAGGAGGCATCGCCATCATCCACAGGGACACCATCCGCATCACGACCAACACCGACGACACCCTAACCACCGCTGAACACCTGCACTTCCAGATCCACACCGACCCGAAGACCACCCTCAGAGGCACCCTGATCTACCGACCCCCGGGACCACGCACACGATTCAGCGAGGACATCACCGACTTCGTCAGCCCGCATGCCCTCCCCTCCGCCGACTACATCCTCCTGGGGGACCTCAACTTCCACCTGGAGAACAACAGCGACCGCAACACCACCAGCCTGCTCGACAACCTCGCCAACCTCGGACTCAAGCAACTGGTGACCTCCCCCACCCACCTCGCCGGGCACACACTCGACGCCGTCTTCTCATCCAGCAAAGACGTCACCTTCAGCCACGCAACAGGACTCCACTGGACGGACCACAGCTGCGTCCACTTCACCTTCAAAAGAACGACGATCCACCACCACCAGCAACAGGTTGCCCGAAGAAGCTGGAACAAGATCACAGCCGACCAGCTCACCGCTTCCCTGAGCCAGCACCCTCCCGCCAGCTCAGCGAACCCCAGCCAGGCCGCCGACAACCTCACGATGTGGATCAACAACTTCGCAGACGAACTCGCCCCTCTGAGAACCCCACCCAGCGGACCCTGCAGCAGAAAAACACCATGGTTCACCGACGAACTCAAGAGCTCCAAGAAGAACTGTCGAGCCCTCGAGAAAGTCTGGAGAAGGGAACCAACTACGGACAACATGACCACCCTCAAGCACGCCACCCGGAAACACGACCAACTGATCCGCGCCACCAAGAAAAATACATACAAGGACCGGCTGGACAACAACGCACGCAACTGCAAGGAACTCTTCAACATCGTGAAAGAGCTCTCCAACCCCAACGCCGGAAACAACGACATCACCCCTTCGCAAGACCTCTGCAACTCCCTCGCGTCCTACTCCCACAACAAGATCGCGGACATACACAACAGCTTCAGCAACCAACCAACGGAAGCCACAACCGCAACAACGCCACCCACCACCACCCTCCGCACCTGGACTCCGATCAGCACCGAAGACACCATCCGCACAATGAACTCCATCCACTCCGGATCTCCGACCGACCCCTGCCCTCACCACGTCTTCAACAAGGCCGACGCTGTCATCGCACCCCACCTGCGGGACATCATCAACACCTCCTTCGACACCGCCACCTTCCCTGAGAGCTGGAAGCACGCCGAACTCAGCGCCCTTCTCAAGAAACCCACAGCAGACCCCACCGACCTCAAGAACTACCGTCCCATCTCGCTCCTCCCGTTCCCGGCCAAAGTCATCGAGAAGACCGTCAACAAACAACGGGCCGCCTTCCTCGAGACGAATGGATCCCTCGACCCCTCACAGTCTGGCTTCCGAGCGAACCACAGCATCGAGACCGCCCTCATCGCTGCCACCGATGACATACGAACTCTGATGGACAACGGAGAAACAGCGGCCCTCATCCTCCTGGACCTCTCCGTGGCTTTCGACACTGTCTGCCACCGCACCCTAGTACAGAGCCTCGGCAACATCGGAATCCAGGACAAGGCACTGGAATGGATCACCTCCTTCCTCGACGGAAGAACACAGAGAGTCCGCCTACCACCGTACAAGTCAGAGGCCACCAAAGTCATCTGCGGCGTCCCCCAGGGATCCTCACTGAGCCCCACCCTCTTCAACGTCTACATGAGCCCCCTCGCGGCCATCGCACGCCAACACAACCTCAACATAATCTCCTACGCCGACGACACCCAGCTGATCCTCTCCCTGACCAACGACCCCGCCGCCGCCAGAGCCAACCTGCACGAAGGGATGAGAGAGGTAGCCGAATGGATGACGACCAGCCGCCTGAAACTGAACTCAGACAAGACGGAGGTCCTCATCCTGGGCTCCTCGCCCTCCGCCTGGGACGACTCCTGGTGGCCCCCCGCCCTGGGCACCGCACCCAAACCGACGGACCACGCACGCAACCTGGGCTTCATCCTGGACTCCTCCCTCTCCATGACCAGACAAGTCAACGCCGTCTCCTCGTCATGCTTCAACATCCTGCGCATGCTACGGAAGATCTTCCGGTGGATCCCCACCGAGACGAGGAAGACAGTCACCCAGGCCCTCGTCACCTGCGACTGGACTACGGCAACGCCCTCTACGCCGGAACCACCGCCAAGCTCCAGAAAAGACTCCAGCGGATCCAGAACGCCGCGGCCAGACTCATCCTCGACATCCCCCGACGCAGCCACATCTCCGGACACCTGAGAGACCTGCACTGGCTCCCGGTCAACAAGAGAATCACCTTCCGCCTCCTCACCCACGCGCACAAAGCCCTACACGACCAAGGCCCGAGCTACCTCAACAACCGGATCAACTTCTACACTCCCACGCGCCTCCTCAGATCAACCAGCCACGCCCTCGCCGCCGTCCCCCGCATCCGAAGAGCGACAACAGGAGGAAGGTCCTTCTCCTACCTGGCTGCCAAGACCTGGAACTCACTCCCGTCCGACCTGCGCCTGACCCAAGACCACCTCTCCTTCAGGAAGAAGCTCAAGACCTGGCTGTTCGAGCAGTAACGGCACCCCCCCTTCCCAGCACCTTGAGACCCTATGGGTGAGTAGTGCGCTCTATAAATGACTTGATTGATTGATTGATTGGTTTTCCTGCCATTGTAGCATGCAAGGCAATCTTTTATAATATCTTTTGTCAGTGCTCCCTCTGTGTTTTGCCAAATCGCGTGCCAAGAAAGCAGCGAGTGGGCGATAATATGGTCTTCAACGTATGTGAGACCCAGCTCATTATAGCAGATGAAACTAGAGCTGAAGATCGTTACTCTCAGCAATCGCACTGGATGGCAACTTTCCGTTCCCGAAACCTCAGCATCATAGGTCGCGGAAGGTAGACACTGTGATCTATGAATCTGCAGTGAGGGAATTAAAACATTCCCTTTCTTAGGATTTGGCAGGTTGGGTAATCAACCTACAGCTCTAGACACATAGAGCCTGATTCATGTAGCCAATAGCGCTCACAAAAGGGCCAGATTCTGAGAATCTGGCCCTTTGCGAGTGCGATTTTTGCATTTGGTATTCATGATCCCAAATGCAGAAATCGCTATTTAAGAATTAGCAAATATGCGAGGAATAGCATTTAAGGAATCTCTATTAGAGATTCCTCAAATGCTATTCATGACACATCAAGAAATTGCGATTTAGCACTTTTGGGGCCGCTATTTACCGAGAGGTCAGACCTCTCGGTAAATAGCAAAAACTCAGAGAAATGCTTTTAAAAGCATTTTTCTAAGTTGCATGTTGCACACACACATGTCCTTTGGACATGTGTGTGCGCAACACCTGTTCAAATGTGCTTTTTGGGGTGCTACAGGGTGTCCTTTGGACACCCCTGGCACCCTTAAAATCGCTATCTTATTTGCGAGTAGCAAATTGCTACTCGCAATTAAGGGATACTCCCCATTCATTCCTATGGGCCTCTTGGCCCATAGGAATGAATGGGGAGTTTTTGCGAGTAGCAAATTGCTACTCGCAAATAAAGAACATGTAGGAATCGCTATTTAATTAGCAATTCCTACATGAATGCCGTTTTGCGTGTCCTCAATAGCGAGTCGCTATGATTCGCTATTAGGGCCACGCAAAACGGCCCGTACATGAATCAGGCTGTTTGTTCCCACTATTTACTATGTGTGTTTTCCAAAAGCCACTGTCTTTAAAAGTCATACCTAGATAGGTGAACATGCTTGTGCTAAATAACCTGTGTTCGCCTAACTTCAGGGATGGTGTATTATATTTCTTAGTGCCAAAGGACACAATAAAAGATTTAGTAAAATGTGTTTGTAAATCTAACTATGCCATAAATGTAACAAAGCTGTTCACTAAAAAAAAAGGGCCTTCAGAGTGCAGGCTATCAAAACAGCGTTATCAACATACAAGGCGGGTAGGGGCAAACTTCGAATCAAAGGGACATCATTAGTAACAGTAACAAGCATTTGCAATGCAATAGGTCTCGCATTAGGAAAGTTTGAGCTATTGGTATTGTAAATGACAACACTTTTTTATTTATGTGGTGTTTTTGAAAATAGTGAAATTAAAAGCTTTGCCATTTACAATGCCAATAGTTTTAACTTTCGCAAATGTGACACCTATAGCATTTGTAATGCAATATGTGTTGTATTTACGTGACTTAGATGTATTGATATTACAAATAACAATGGCTTTCTACTTTTTTAATAATTAATACTTAAATAAAAGCTATTGTAATTTATAATGGCAATAGCTTAAGCTTTGGTAAATAACTTTTGTGAAGATTATGTTCAGTGTATTTTTTTGTGACGAAAATGCAAGAACAGAAGTGAAATATTAACATCTTTTTGTGACATTTGTAATAAGGCTTGAAACATTGAGAGAACATATTTGAACCAGTTGTTGTTGAATGGTTGCACAGGTTGATGCTGTGGTGGCGCTGAGTGATGTTGGGTGGCGACGAGTGATGCTGTGGCATTCAGTGATGCTGTGGTAGCGCATAGTGATGTTGTGGTGCCCCTGAGTGATGCTGTGGTGGTGCTGAGTGATGCTGTGGTGATGCGATAGATAGAGTGAGTGCAATAGATAGAGGGAGGGCGATAGATAGATAGATAGTGAGGGCGATAGATAGATAGATAGAGTGATGGCGATAGAGTGAGGGCGATAGATAGACAGAGTGGGGCGATAGATAGACAGATAGCTAGAGTGAGGGCAATAGATAGAGTGAGGGCGATAGATAGAGTGAGGGTAATAGATAGATAGAGTGAGTGCAATAGATAGATAGATAGAGTGAGGGCAATAGATAGAGTGAGGGCGATAGATAGAGTGAGGGCAATAGATGGATAGAGTGAGGGCAATAGACAGAGTGAGGGCGATAGATAGACAGAGTGAGGGCGATAGATAGAGTGAGGGCGATAGATAGAGTGAGGGCGATAGATAGAGTGAGGGCGATGGATAGAGTGAGGGCGATAGATAGAGTGAGGGCGATAGATAGATAGAGTGAGGGCGATAGATAGAGTAAGGCGATAGATAGAGTGAGAGCGATAGATAGAGTGAGGGTGATAGATAGAGTGAGGGCGATAGATAGATAGCTAGATAGAGTGAGGGGCGATAGATAGAGTGAGGGCGATAGACATAGAGTGAGGGCGATAGATAGAGTGAGGGCAATAGATAGAGTGAGGGCGATAGCTAGATAGCTAGATAGAGTGAGGGGCGATAGATAGAGTGAGGGCGATAGATAGATAGAGAGAGGGCGATAGATAGAGTAAGGCGATAGATAGAGTGAGAACGATAGATACAGTGGGGGCGATAGATAGAGTGAGGGCGATAGATAGATAGCTAGATAGAGTGAGGGGTGATAGATAGAGTGAGGGCGATAGATAGATGGAGTGAGGGTGATAGATAGATGGAGTGAGGGCGATAGATAGATGGAGTGAGGGGGATAGATAGATGGAGTGAGGGCGATAGATAGAGTGAGGGCGATAGATAGAGTGAGGGCGATAGATAGAGTGAGGGCGATAGATAGATAAAGTGAGGGCGATAGATAGATAGAGTGAGGGCGATAGATAGAGTGAGGGCAATAGATAGAGTGAGGGCGATAGATGGAGTGAGGGCGATAGATAGCCAGAGTGAGGGCGACAGATAGATAGAGTCAGGGCGACAGATAGAGTGAGATAGATAGATAGAGTGAGGTGGCCTCGTGGTGGACGTGGTGGTGGTGGACGTTGTGGTGGTGGACGTGGGTGTGGTGGTGGACGTGGTGGTGGATGTGGTGGTGGTGGTGGACGTGTTGGTGGTGGACGTAGTGGTGGTGGACATAGTGGTGGTGGACGTGGTGGTGGTGGTGGAGGACATGATGGTGGTGGACGTAGTGGTGGTGGACGTAGTGGTGGTGGACGTGGTGGTGGTGGGCGTGGTGGTGGACGTGGTGGTGGTTGTGGAGGCGGTGGTGGGTGTGGTGGTGGATGTGGTGGTGTTGATAGTGGATGCGGTGGTGGTGGATGTGGTGGTGGTGGACGTGGTGGTGGTGGACGTCATGGTGGTGGACGTCGTGGTGGGGGACGTGGTGGTGGTGGACGTAGTGGTGGTGGACGTGGTGGTGGTGGAGGTGGATGTGGTGGTGGATGTGGTGGTGTTGGTGGTGGTGGATGTGGTGGTGGTGGACATGGTGGTGGTGGACATGGTGGTGGTGGATGTGGTGGTGGTGGACGTGGTGGTGGTGGGCATAGTTGATGTTGTGGTGGACATGGTGGTGGATGTGGTGGTGGACTTGGTGGTGGACTCGGTTGTGGACGGGGTGGTGGTAGTGGATGTTGGTGTGGTAGTGGATCTGGTGGTGGTGGAGGTAGACGGGGTGGTGGACGTGATAGTGGCCTCGAGGTGGACATGGTGGTGGCCTTGGTGGACATGGTGGTGATGGATGTGGTGGACATGGTGGTGTCGGTGGTGGACATGGTGGTGTTGGTGGTTGACATGGTGGTGTTGCTGGTGGACATGGTGGTGGTGGTGGATGCAGTGGTGGTGGACGCGGTGGTGGTGGACGCGGTGGTGGTAGACATGGTGGTGGTGGTGGATGTGAAGTTGGACATGGTGGTGGACGTGGTGGTGGACGTGGTGGTGGTGGACATTGTGGTGGTGGTAGACGTGGTGGACGTGGCGGTGGTGGATGTGGTGGTGGTGGTTGTGGACATGGTGGTGGTGGTGGTGGTGGTGGACATGGTGGTGGTGGATGTGGTGGTGGTGATGGTGGTGGTGGTGGATGTTGTGAAGGTGGTGGATGTTGTGAAGGTGGTGGTGGGTGTGGTGGTATGGAGGGCTGAATACGAGAGGCAGTGAGAGAAAAACAAGCATTTACAATGCAATAGGTCTCCCAGCATTAAAGTTTGAGTTACTGGCATTGTAAATGACAATGCTTTGCAATAATTTTTTTTTTATTTGCAATTGGTATATAAACATTGTTTGTGAATGGTTAGCTGTTGTTTATGCTAAGCAAAGTTGGCAGTAATTTAGAGTGCTAGTCTTGCTTGTTATAAGCATGCTGATTTAAAGCGCTCTGATACCTGCGGGTAAAGTTTGCGCTATATAAAAGTGAAAACTAATAAATAAATAAAAAAAGCCTACCTGTCCACGTCCGTTCTTATTCTGCGATGCCACATATCTTTGGGTCCCTGTACTTATTAACTGCACCCAGCTGTGGGAAACCACCATGGCAGGAACAACGTGTTGCGGGGCAGACACAGGCAATGTAGCCACTGTCCTGTGGCTGCACCGCGGGGTAACAGTGTAGGGGCAGGAAGGCAGGCAGTTGGTAGTGCTGTGCCATAACAGTGTAGTTCTCTGTGTATGCTGGGCATGGGGGTTGCTATTGGCTGACAAGAAGTGGTGAGGAGGTGCCGGTTCAGTGTGCCTGCTTCCTGATCTTGATAGCCAGTCTGGTTTACTTTTTTCTCATTTGATCACACCCAGCCTGTAAGTACTGAGTGATCAACTATTTTATTTTAGTTTTTTATGTTATTTTAGTTTTTCATTTGATTCTTTGTATGTCATCAAAAGAACAGCTATCAAACAATCAAGAATGCATTCAGAAAACAATGTGCGCAATACATACAAGTGTTCAATATGTACAGAATCAATACTCAGATTTCAAGAACACCAAAAATACATTTACAAAAAATGAATTAATACAATGCACTAGAACAATTTTTTTAAATAGGCACCAGTCCTTCAAACTATATACCAGAAGACAGGCGGACAACAAATTTCAAGGATACTGCCTGCCTGTCTTACTAAGCCTGTGATTAGATACTTGGATGGTTGTAAGATTGCACTGCTAGGGGTAGAAAGCGTGGTGTTATTTTTGTCCCTAGTTGCACCCTTTTTCTTTATCACAGGCTCGGGGTCAACGCGTTTCGAACCACAGAAGGATTGTGGGTTCTCTTCAGCACACTCAATGTAGAACTCAATGGCCACTTGGATGGAAGGTGAAGCCTCGTGACACGCCAAACGCCGTATGTACAGACACGAAGCAGTTCATTAATCGAACGACCCCAATTGAACTGAGCAATTTAACAACATGATTTACCGGATCGACGACCGGTCTATGAATATTCACTCTGCACTACACCTCGTCTGAGGTTCAGAAACTCCATCCTGTGCGAGGCTTCACCTTCCATTCAAGTGGCCATTGAGTGCTACATACAGTTATGACCTCATCCAGTCTGTGTCCTGAGGAGAACACACAATCCTTCTGTGGTTCGAAACGCGTTGACCCCGATTTTTCTTCCCAGGTTTCCTGAAAAAAAATTATGTCGTAGAGTTTTAAATATTTTAAGACTTCTTTGTCCCTTGATTTGGACTCCAACCCATTTATATTCCAGATGCGTACGTTGATTTCATTGTTAGCCGGTAGTGGTTTCAGTAAATTGGACTTCCGATGTAAATTTGATTGTGCTGATGATATTGTACGTTTTATGCTCTGCCAGTTACTTGTTGGGGAAAAATGTGTTAAAGGAGATTGACCTTGAGTTGGAGAGCAGCCCCCTGCTCCCTTTAGTATTGAGGAGGGCCCTCTGTTCTGGATGTTGGTGTCTGTTCTTAAAAAAGGTGCTGGATATGGTGGTTTTGGCACTGGTTTCAAGGCTTTCTTTCTTTGGAATCTGATTTGTTCCTGTATAACTCTGCTTGCTGTCTCAGGCGTTTTCCATCTAGTTTTAGAAACTTCAGAGCTAGAATGACTGTAATTTGCCAGAAATTTGATTGACAGTAAATCCGAGGTGTGGATATTAGCTAAGTTAGGGATAGATTGCAGAAGTCGTACCACGTTCCCTCTGTTTAAGATATCTCCTCGACCTGATTTATAGTGGGGGGAGAAGATAATGGTATCTATCTCTTCTTCATTATAGGGTTCATGATTCAAAGGCTGAAAGAGATCCCTATTAATTGTGATGTGCGATACATGCCTTGTATTATCAGAGCTATTTAATCTACCATCAATACTATCTTGCAAAATTGGCAATGGGCCATTTTGTTTCCCAATTTTGTCCTGCACCGCTGTGCTATGTTGATAAGTTATCCTTAGTTGTTGCTGAGGCTCATTGAGAATGTCTTGTGAGCAGCTAACCTGCTTTGCTTCGTTATTGTGTGTTGGGCGGCTTTGATTGGTGCTCTGCAAGCTAGAGAAACCATAACTGGCATACGTTTCCGTAGTCCATTCTCCTGATTGTTACTCTGAGGTGAAGTGCTTTTTGTTTGTGGGACCTGCTCTCACTTTTTTTAGATTTTGGTGAAGAAGCGTTGTTATAATGGGGTTCTTAGGTCCTTCTTCCGTTTCTGGAACTGGGGAACTTGTGAGCTGGTGAAGCTGATTATTCGGGTGTTGGATCTGAAAAGTTATTTTCCTGTTCCTTCCTTTCCTTTTTTTCTTACGCCGGGTGTTTGTTGGTGTTGAATATTTTTCAGGTGATTCCGCCTTCTTAGGTGATACCACGTTGATGTTCTGCAGGGTCTCTCTCCAGCCTGATGAGAGATCACAGGTTGTTTTTATTGTCTCCATAGACTGGGGTTCTGATTTTGTTTCCTCGTCAATGAATGAGTCATCACACACTATAGTCTGGGTTTCATTATTTGGTTTCATGATGGAAAGTAAGTCACCCAATTATGATGGTAGTGTGAGTAGTTTGTCCTTTTCTGGAGCACAGGTACACTCTTGCTGTAATAATCTATCCATTAGGGCCGCCTGTTGCCCTTGCTTTATTAGCCCATACAGGTTGGCTAACTTTCTATCAATCCTTGAAGTAAAGTCAGCTAAAGTTTGAAGTACTGTAAGCTGAAGATCCAGTTTATAGGATTGATATTGCAGTGCCATGGTTGAGTATTTCATTTATCTCAATAATGTTGCGGAGATCGGTTCCTGGGTCTTATGGCTTTTATCTCTAGTCTCTGAGTCTACACTATTTGCTAGAATTGTTGGGTCGTGACTGCACGATGCAATTAATTCCTCCCATTCTGAAGATGCTAAAAAAGACATATCGCTGTTAGAATTATGGTGACCTTCTTGAGGGAACGCATGACCCTGCTCTGTCAATGTACTTTTTCGAGATTTGCCCGGAGTCTTCAGGGCCATTGAGTTTTGCAGTTGGTTAGTTGGCAGATGTTGAGGGGAAAAGGTTGTGGGTAGCGGTTTTTGATCCTGTGATTTTTCTTCTACTTGATTAGCTGTTTTACTATGGGTAGCTTGGTGAAATCTAGAGTGTGTGTCGCTGTGGTCGAACCAAGTTGTTGCGGTGATTTGTGAGTTTTAGAGGCAGGTTGAATCTCCACTGCCTGGAAGAGTGATTGATTAAACTTAGGGGCTGGTCCAAATTTTAATCCTCCCAGCTGGTATATTTCGGGGGTAGCTAACTCTAATCTCCTCACTCCAATGGCCTTGGGGGACTGAAAGGACTGTTGTGAGTTGTCTGCGGTGTTCAGGGTGGCCACCAGACCATCCTGTGGCACCTGCTTTTGCTCTTGTATTTGCTCAATTTGCTCAATTTCAATGGCCCCTGTTTGGACTTCGTAACAAATACTACTGTGCTATATTTTTTGCGCTTGACCCCCTAGTTGTGTCAGAGTTTTCTTCTTAATTCTATTGAAATGTTTTGGGGCTCCTACTGATATATCCCCTTACTTTGGAGTAAGGAGATTCTTTTGAATGAATTAATGCAGCAATTCGATTTGTTTGATTTGTTTGAGGTTTTATTAAGGGTTATGAGGATGGATCGTGGCTTCTTGTTGGCAAAGGGGTTTGCAACCCTTTTATTTCACCAGTTCTTTAAAATATTACAGTCCCTGGATCTTTCATAAAGGAAAACTTTTTATATATATCTTGGCCTGGAAAGAGCAACGATTTCTCGACTGAGATGAGCCCTGTATACGATTTTATACGTATTCGATCTTGAATCAGGGCTAAGGCTCACATTAACTATAGTTTCTGTCTTAGTATATGTTCCTATTTCTGATCATAATATCCTCTCCTGTATAGTTTAGCATTTTTTAATTTTAGTTTTGGTGAGGAAATTTTGGTGTATCTTTTGTTCTTTCAAGCTTTCCACGTTTTGTTTTTTGGTTGTCTGGGTCAAACCCATGAGGACTGTTGCCATTGCCCTTGCCATTGTTCCCACTGTCACTCTCTTTTTTCCTTTTTTGTGGTTTTTATTTTTGTACTTTTTGTTGTTGGTTGTCTGTGGTTTTAGAATTATTAGAGACTTTCTATCTCGACCAGACCTCATGGGCGCTCTTTGGATGAGGTAGTAGATTTAATTGTTTTGTTTTTCGTTTTGTTGTTTTGTCTTTATATCAAACATGCTTTCTGAAGGATGGTAACTTATTATGTTTTGCTATGACTGCCTTGTTGAAAGCTATGCAGCCTCAGAATAAACCTCTAGAGTCTCTTAGCAGGTTCTCTCAGCTGGATTGCCAACAGGATAGCTCTGTTTTATTTTGTTTTGTTTCTGTTGTTGTGACATAGTTGTGACTCAGTTGTGATTCTTGCAAAGTGACACGGTTGTGACTCAGTTTGTGATTTTTGCAAGGTGACTATTAGGAGAAGCTATTGGGTTCTTGGACTGTATGCTGTAGCTGTAACTGTAGCTGTGGAAGGCTGTAACCAGAATTAAGGATGCAGAGATGCAGAGATGCTTAAGTTGCATGATATGCTACATTTTAAAAGTTGTTGGGGATTACAAGTTGAGGTTGAGGGTTAAACTCCTGAAGCAAGATGAGCAGGATAAGCAGGGCAAGTGAGACAGGCTGGAAACAGGAAACAGTCTGGAGCAAACAGGGAGCAGCGGGATACATGGGGGAACAGGAAGGGGAAAAGTGAGTGGGGCTATTGGCTGTCAACCAAACCTAGCTGTGCCGCCTCCGTGGTATCGCCAAGCTCTGTCTTAGCAGCTTCTCAAATGGAGAGCTGCACTCATGTCTCCGTGTCTCCACTCGCCCCCTCTCGCTTCTCCCCTCGATATCTCACCTCTCTCCTGTTTTGCTGTTTTGCTTTGTAAGAAGAACAGCACTCTGGCACTCCAGGATGTTACGGGATGTCAGCTCCTAAGATCCTGTGTGGTCCTGTAGTCCTGTAGTCCAATGGTCCCCTGGTCCTGAGCCTGCTTTCCAAAGCCCAGAGGCCCAAAGTGTCTTGGGCAGGGCAGGAAAACTCCTGAGGTTTAGCACGGCTTAGCACGGCCATCCCACAGCCTCCAGCAGACCCGCTCCATCTACTCCACTGCTCCGCCTGCCTCACATCGCACAATAAACAGATCACGCAGTGTTAAGCGTAAAAGGCCATTTATTAGACCAGGCTGCGTAATTAACATAATAACAAAACATCAACATTAAATAACATCAACCCCTATCAACACCTCACGCCTCACACGCTCCACCCTCTCTGCATCATATCTCGAACCACTCCATGCCCCATACCATACCTCATTCATATTCACCAATCACCTATCATCCTACCCCGATCCTTGTGACATTCCAGTCATGCCTCTAGCTCCCACACCATTCAAAACGTCCCCCCCCAAGGGATAGGTGTGCCCGCTCTTGACCCCCCTATCCCTCCAAAGTACCGCCTAACCACAGCCCTGGCCTAAACTGGCACGCCTAGCCAACCCAATACCAAACCCAATGCCTGCAGGGTGGGTGGGTGGCCTTTCACAGAGAACCCTCCCGTTGGTGCTAGGCGCAGGAAGAGGAAGTTACCTTCCTCCCCTGTGCTTTATACCCTCCCCCTAACTCCTCCCTTTCCCCTACCTAGTCCTGTCTCACGCGAATGACCCCAGGGGAAGACTAGTCTGCGACTGTGCTTCCCCCGGGGCCGGCAACGCGCAATAAACCGACCACGCAGTGTTAAGTGTAAAAGGCCATTTATTAGACCAGGCTGCGTAATTAACATAATAACAAAACATCAACATTAAATAACATCAACCCCTATCAACACTTCATGCCTCACACGCTTCACATTCTCTGCATCATATCTCGAACCACTCCATGCCCCATACCGTACCTCATTCATATTCACCAATCACCTAACTTCCTGCCCCGATCCTTGTGACATGTTAGTCATGCCTCTAGCTCGCACACAGGGGTGTGCCCGCTCTTGACCCCCCTATCCCTCCAAAGTACTGCCAACCAGAGAACCCCCTGTAAGGCGGTTCACTGCCCCCCCCCTCCTTCAGGTCAGAGCTCCGCTCGCATCCTAGACCCATGCGCACTCACCCCGTCCTGCAACACCATATCGCCTCGTTCAACAGTTTGCTGACCACATCCCTCATCTCCATAATGTAATACGCATTCCCCAAGTGAGACAGATGCACACCGTTGTCCCTGAACAGTAAAGGTTCCTCCAGTCAAAATGCCCCCGTGCGATATCACTGTTATGTCCTTGTCCCCGCAAAAAAGTCTCATCGCCCTGTTGAGCTTTCTCCTTGCTTTTTCAATTGCCCCGTGCTTCATTGCTCCACTCCAAACTTTTCTGGGCACAAATTCAGTCCAGGCAATGCAAGTCCCTGCAAGCCTCGTCTTGAGCATCTCCAAGTCCCTTTGCATAAGCTGTAAGAGCGCCAAACCCGACAGCTGCACCAAATCATTTTCCCCCAAATGAATAATCAACAGGTCTGGGCATCCTTTTTGCGGAACCATCCTTGCGAGCCAAGGCAATAGTGCCCCCATCGCATCCCCCCTTTACCCCACCAATGCACCTCATGTTGATGTCCTTTCAGTCCCAGGTTACGGCCGTACACCTGCTGTTTCACGTACTTGGACCCCCAATGCACAAAGGAATGCCCCACAACCAATGTGTCCGTCTTGGCCCCCGGTCCGCCCACGCAACCTACGAAAGAAAGATATGTTAGAACAAACCTAAAACCAAGTCCCCACCAGCAGACTTCCCCGCACACCCCTTTCACTTACGCACATACCTCTCACAACAACGCGACATCCAACTCCCAATCTGCCTAATCCTGTCCCAGGACCACCCCAAACGGGCCGCAGCTGTCACAGCCCCAATACGGAAGGAGTGAGCCTCAAACCCAGACGGCTCCAGCCCCAGCCGCCGCAAAGCCATGCGCAACACAGCCAACGACTGGCCAGCCGTCACCCGAGACCCCGATTCATGACAGAAAATTTCCCCCAGCCCCACACGCGAGGCCACCATGAACATCCGCCATTCAGCCACCGGGCACACACCCCCCAGTCGCTTCACTCAGCCATACCCACTTACCCCGACCCAACTGATCCGTCCTAGAGCACCCCAGCCAAATCCCCAATCGCCCCCATCCAAGCGAATCTCTTCATATCTCCTGCCAGCCCGGGCCATTATGCCCAACAACTCAGACAACCGAAACGCCCCCCAAAAAATCCACACCATACACAACCGAAAAACTTGTGCCTCAAAGAGATCATAACAGCATTCCAGCAACATCCCAACCAGCCGAACCAACAGCTCAAAAGTGACTGCGTCCCGCAGCCTGCCCCCCCCCCCCCAAATGATGCTCTCTACCCCAACCTCGGAGCATCCTGCTCAAAATCACATCCTTCGTAGGATCAAACCCTCAAAACAAACTACAGTAAAAGGATACTCCTGCCAGTTTCCCAGATACCGTAGCCGCAGTCAATCCTTTGTCAATGCAACATAGCACAAAAGTCTAACACCCTGCTCAACCGCTGTCCGGTCACCCAGCACTGAATCCTGACTTCAACCCATAAATGCGCCAAACTCTGCCCATGCCAGTTGGTACGTCTTCCTCATAGTGTCAGCAACAGATTGTTCCAACAGGTCTATCATTCTCACTCCCCCAAGGCCCAGATGCCGTCCGGCAGCTCGGTCTTGCACAGATCTGCTCCCGGTGCAAGACGCCGGAACCACTGCCACTGCGAATGAGACAAAGCATCCGCAATGTCATTATTCGCACCAGGGACATGCTTGGCCCTAAACACCACATTCAGACGCAGGCATTTCAACATGAAACTCCGCAGCAGTCTCAACACTCTCAGATCTCTGGCTCTCTGGCGATTCACCAACTCCATCACCGTCATGTTATCGACAAGGAAAAGCATGGATCTGTTCTGAAACTCCTGCCCCCACGCTTCCAGCGCCACCAACAAAGGAAAGAACTCCAGAAAAGCAATGCTCCTCCCCTGTTTCAACCAGTGAGCAGGCCAACACTCCGCACACCACCTCCCATCCCAGAAGATGCCAAACCCCGCTGACCCAGCTGCATCAGAGAGAATTTGACATTGCCAAACCGCCCTTTCCTCATCAAAGTCCAAAGATACTCCGTTGAAGTCCATCAAGAGCGTCAGCTAGGTCCTTAAGTCGGCCCGCACCCCCATGGAAATCCTGATTCTGTGGTGTGGAAGCACTGCCCACGACATGGCCATGCCGAGCCGTCGACAGAACGTCCGTCCTTACCTGACCACCCTGCACGCAAAGTTCAAGAAACCCAACAGCTTCTGTACTGCCCTCAAAGCAATCCTCTTTTCTCCTATCGCCCACAGGAGACATGACTGGATTTCAGTCACCTTGGCACCAGGGAGGCGAGCCCGCCACTGTATAGAATCCAGCTCGATCCCTAGGAACGTCAAGCAGCAGCTGGGACCAGCCGTCTTTTCCGGTGCCAAAGGAACACCAAAGCGCAATGCCAGCTCCTGAAATCGCGACAGGGCCCTGCCGCAATCTCCAGAGTCCACACTTCCCAGGAAGAGGAAATCATCCAAATAGTGCGTGACCTCATGGCACCCACTAAATTTCACAAAGGCCCACTACAGGAAAGTACTAAAGAGTTCGAACAAGGCACAGGAGATGGCACACCCCATGGGCAAAACCTTGTCCACGTAGATGGCCCCCCCAAATTGCATTCCCGAGAGCGAGAAATCCGCAGGTTGTATGGGCAGGAGACGGAAGGCAGACTTGATGTCGCATTTCACCAATTTCGCCCCCGGCCCACATGCCTGCACCAAGCGAATCGCGTCGTCCACGGACGCATAGGGCTCCCTCGAGTCCTCCTCAGCAATGAAATCGTTCACTGATTGACCCTCCGGCCACGAGAGATGGTGTATCATTCGAAACTCCCCCTCCTATTTCTTAGGCACTGTACTGTAGTTCCTATATTCCTATTAGGCTCCGCGCATTGGAATAACATAAACAATAGTTTAGAAGTAGGACTGAGGTCGACTAGGTCTCTATTGAATATGTTAGACTTAATCATGAATGCCAGCTAGCTTAGAGGTCACTAGAAACTTTCTCGAGTGAACAGGAAGGTGTTAACTTTCCTGAATAGACAAGAAGGGATTCGTTTCTGACAACCGCTTAAACATGAAAACTTTGCTCCCTCCAGAATAAGGAGTATATCTCCAGAGTCGCGGAAACAATAGATAGTTATTTCACTCAGTCAATCGTGCTTAGTTTCACCAGGAGTGCAGAGAAATAGAGAGACGGCGTTTTCAATAAAAGTGGTTATTTATTGAGTAGTCTTCTTTCTCATGCAAGAGAAGTTAATTACCACAATGTCAATACTTGTCATAAAGTAAAGTGCGTACAGTAAAAGGAGTATTATGTAATAATACTGTAAAAGCATTGATATGGTTTCTAAGCCATAAGATACCTAAAACTGATAAAATACATACAATGATAAAAGTTGACTAAACATACTCACCTGGTGATTCTAAAATACGCCTACCCCGGTGAACCTAACCTAAGCCTAGTATGTAGGAAGGAGTAAAAGAGATATAGTTTGAGTTGAGTTAAGAAAGTTTTTGCCAAGAATCTGAATCAAGAATTCTCTAAGGGTCTAATCAGCTCCGTACCTTGGTTATAGAATGAAGGAGGTCTTGTATCTCTCTCTCAGGACTCGATTTCCCAGCAACCAGCAAGGGTGACCGGAAAACACTGGAGCTGGATTTCTTGGCAGCAGAAAAGACAGCGTCTCTCTCAGTGCGTAAAAGGGAGGGTCAGCTTCCTTCGGCACTCGTTTCAGCTGGGCGTCGGGTAAGTAGATAGCCGATCTGCTCCAAACCACAGTGTGTTTGCTAAGGCAGATGCTGGTATATTTATACCTGGAAGGTGGGAAGGTGGCGAGTTTGACGTAAGGTTGGACATAAGACGTCACTAAGAACTCGCAGTTCTTTCAGGACTCCAGGAGTTCTTGGACAAATCAAAACAGAAGCAGGGGGAATTCCCGGGCTGCTGGAGGCTTGGTTTATTTAAGAACGCGTTGTACTTTCTAGGAGTCTATGGGAGTAGCCTTGCCGTATTTCTACTGCATTGGCTATGACTAAATATGGATATGATTCTTATACCTTTATAAGGATTTGTTATAACCACATAAGGGCATAAATCGGGAATATTTAAATAGAGTCCTAGATACGTTCACAACAGCACCACCCCCAGTGGAGAAATGATCAGATCTTCCGACAGCCAATCAGTAAACGAGCCGGCTACCCTTCCTTCCTCTACCTCCTTCAGCAACTTAGCGGCCACCACCCCTGGCAATTCCTTAGCGGACCTCAAATTGTCAGCCCACCTCTGCACTCTGGGACCCTGATAGCCCACCCTAAAGCCCTCCGTGAAACCCCAGAAAAGCTGCGACGCCGCCTCCTGGTCTGGGTAACACGAGAGCCATGGGGCCATCGCCTCAACCTTAACCGGTGTAGGCGCCCTTCAGTCCAAGTTGGCCCCTGTCTTTGGTGTTCTGCCACTGTTCTGTGGGGGTGACCAGCGTAAGGCACTGCGTGAGGGCATGTTTCCCGCTGCACTTGGAGCACTCGTGTTTAAACTTGCAAGGGTAGCACGAGCAGTACCCCCTGTTGTAACTCCAACAAGCCCAGTTGTGTAGCCCCCTGGTTTACTGGGCTGGCCAGTGGTAAGAGTGCTAGCCGCAGCACCTCCCCCTGCTCTGCCGTGGGCGGGACACGGTGGAAAAGACCGATACGCCACGGGCAACCCACTGGCCGTATGTGTAAACGCGGCAGAGTATGTGGACGCCATCCACTGCATCCAGTGCTCCTGACCCACCTCTCCCCAACTCTTCTCCGGGTTCGCACTAACTCTTGCCCTGAACTCCTCGTCATAGCTCAACCAGGCAAACCCGCCGAACTGCATTTGCGCCTTCCGAATGATGTCCATGTACTTCAAAAGCACAATGGCCCTGTCCAAGTACTTCTCACAATATATGCTGGCATAAATTAAGAACGCAGAAGTCAAGTTCTCCATCTTCACCGGGACCCTAGGCCGCCTAGTCAGTTCCCACTCTCCTTCCTTCAAGCCCTCTTTGGCCTGTACCTCCCTATGCAAAAGTTTAAAAACATCCACATATTCGTGCTTCCAAATCTTGGCCCTGATCTTATCTGACAAATGAGACCCTAAGGGCATCGCCAACCCCAAATAGGGAAGTTTTTTCGGCACTTTTGCGTTCCTTTGTCCCCTTTGTCGTCGTTCCCCTCCACCTTGTCCATTTGTACCCCGGCCGTAGCCAACGACTTACCGTCCACCTTCTCACCATCCACAGGTGGACCACCTGCTGGCTTCCCAGGCTCCCAGATCGACCCATCCCCCACTCCCAGAGACCTACTAGCCTTGGATCCCCACCTGCCCCTCAGGTCGCTCCAGCCTGAGTGGTCCCCAGCACCATTGGGCCTCAAAGCCGTCCTGGCCATCACTACACCTGCCTTCTTGCCCCTAGGCCCCCCCACATTCGCCTTCCTGCCCTTCGCTCTCCTATTCTCCTCCTCCTGTTCCGCCAACCGCTCCTCCTCAGACGTTGGAGTGGGTGGCCCCCCTATCTCCGACCCCCAGACTGCTCCAACCCGGGCCATTGTTTGCTCAGCCCATCTGGCCTCGTTGAGTTGCTCTAAGAGCCTCTGCTCCCGGACCCTATCCTCCCACGCCATGCCCCCCGAGCTCGGGAGGGGAGGGGGTGGGCAGTAGCCCTGGAACCCCCCCCCCTGGTGGCAAGAACCCCCTGGACGTCACCTGGGGGCCACCCCCCCACCACCCGGGGCCCCTGCAGGACTAACTCCACATGCCCACCTGACACCACTGTGGCCCTGTCACAGCCAGCGGGGGCGGGAGTATGAGCCCTCGAGCTGACCGAAAGATCAATGGGGACATCATCCCATTGTCCCCTATCCAGCTCCTCCTTACCCATCCCAGTGACCTGAACTGCAGCTTGCTCCACCGACTCCACCACACCACCAGGCCCCAGAACCACCAGCGCAGCCCCGGAGTCCCCCTCAGCATCACCGGGCGGTAAATTACTAGGCCCTGCCCCCCCAGCTACGGGCATGCTCCCTGGGCCTGCCATCGGCATTGTAGTGGGGAAGCCACCATCCCCAGAGCCATCCCTCAGCCCCTCCTGCATGAACTGAAGCGGCAGAAAAACTCACGGGGGCAGGCTCTTGCGCTTCCAGCCCCGTGCCAAGTCCCTCGTTGCCCCGCCCCGCCCGGCCGCCTGCTCAATCGGCAGCCGCGCCTTGTCCTGGCACGCCAGGACCGCCGCCGCAACCCCGGCCGAGGCCTCACGCGGGGCCCGGGTGCACCCAATCCACGCCTGTTTAAGGACCCCCAGCTGGAGGAGGTCCTCCCTACCTGCCCGCGCCAGCACCAGTAAAGCTGCCCGCACTTCCTCAGCGGGGACACCCGACATCCTTCCCCTGCTCACGCTTCATGCGTAAACTGCCAAAGCTGCCGGCCAGCAACTCCCGACGCCGATGACAAGACTCCCACAAAGTCGCCAAGGGAATTCACGGAGCCCGAACCCAGCTACACTTGCTCACTCCCCTTTCACAGAGAACCCTCCCGATGGTGCTAGGTGCAGGAAGAGGAAGTTACCTTCCTCCCCTACGCTTTATACCCTCCCTCTAACTTCTCCCTTTCCCCTACCTAGTCCTGTCTCGCGCGAATGACCCCGTGGGAAGACTAGTCTGCAACTGTGCTTCCCCCGGGCCCAGCAGTTGCAGACTATTTGCTCTGCTGCTTGATGTTGTTGTTTTTGCGAGGGGGAGTCAGCGAACAGAACAGACCAGCCCTTGATGAACCCTCCGGGCGAAGGCAGAAGCAGGAAGCTGGAATGGCGAAGTGAGCGGAATGAGCGAGAGAAAGCAGAGGGCTGGAGCGGGGGCCACCGGCAACTCAGAAGTACAGCGGCGTTCTCAGCGCCGGTCTCGGCGTTCTCGGCGGACCGGACCACTCTGCTCTGCTTTCACACTCCTCACACTCGCGGTTATCACAGCTTGTCGGCTTGTCGGAAAACACGGAAGGGAACAGCAGGGCTAGAGTTGTCTGCACCACCAGTCATCGAATAGGGGCAGTAGCGAGGCTATTAAAAACAATCAGTAGTTAAGGTGCCCAGAATGTCGGGTTGTATTTTAAGAGCTCTATTGGCACTCCGTCAGGACCAGGTGCCTTAGCCCGCACACTCTGTTGTAATACCTCCTCTACCTCTTCCAGAGTCAGTTGAATTAAGCTAAAATCAGGATCTGGCAGGTTGTCTATGGGTAGGTTGGCCTGGCTATGCATTTTAGAGTATTTATTTTCCCAGTCCTGACTAGAGATATAACAGCCAATCTTTAGATCTGTTCAATCTGGGCAATTCGGTTGTTTCATCTTTCTAACTGAGGCCCAGAAGAGATTGCAATTCTTCCCGTTTGCAGCTAGAATAAGTGATTCCCATTGTTCAGTCACCAATTCAATTTTTTATTATTGGTAGTGCTCACTTTTGTTGTTTACGGGCTTCTGCTACAGCAATCAGGTTCTACGGTGTGGTCTTAAGGATGCACTGCTAATTAATATTTTTATTACTGGCATGCAAGCAATCCTGATTGAACCACTGTGGTCTGCTAGTATGTTCGAGATTTGGGACCATGAGTTCTTTTTTTATTTTGTCCCAGAGATGTACAAAGGAATCTACTGCAGCATTGGCAGTATCAGTCTCAGTGAGGCATGCCTGTACTGAGGGGTACATTTCCTCTATAACCTTCTGGAATAGGCGTTCAGGTGCAACAGATCTCCATTTCAGTCTTATAGCATCTGTAGAGGGATCAAAGTTGGCACCCCAATCTCCTTATAGTACTTTAGCCTGGGAGTAAACAATAAATATGCTTCAATAGGATTATGATCGCTGAAGCTAGAAGGAATTACCTTGCCATGTGATAGAAAGTCTATAAAAAAAGAAGAAATAACAGTATAATCAATGATGGAGCTGTGACCTCGTCCTGTGAAAGTAAGGGGGATATCTATATCAGTGTGTGTGGGATCCATAACATTGACTAAATCGTGGGTGGCCAGCAGGGAAATCAGCTCAAATCCCCTGCATTCAAGATTGTTATCATCAGCAATGTCCTTTATAAAAAGTGTGGATTTCTTATATGTAGATTGTAGGTGGAAGCTGAATGAAGTCTTATATTAAAATCCCCTCCTATACATATTCCCCCTAGTGGCCCTCTATCTCAAATATTATATTGGAGAAAGAATGTGATCAGATAATGAGGTAAGGTTGATGTTTGGCACATTAATAAAATCATTATTATAAAAATGTATTAGGTATAATGTGCCTCCCCTTTTGATTCTTATCCTTAAGAGGTTGTTGTTGTCTGTTTTAACAACCTTAGTTCTTACTCCTGCTTTAATGTTGACCCAGGTCTTTAGGCCCCCACTGACTCGGCCAGAACTTGATGGGGATACTTAGTTATGAAAGCCAACAAAGCCATTCATTTGTTGTTCTTTTGTGGATCATGTTTCTTGGAGCATTAGGATGCCATTCTGGAAGATGAGTGAAAACCATTCAGGCTTGAGCGTTGGGAGTGCAATCCCTCTATGTTCCTGCTCAAAATTTTCAAGGTGTTGTTTTCAAAACTTTCAGTTAAGCAGGGCCCAAGCATCTTTGGGGGGAGGGTCTGTAGCAGACACAAGGGTAGTTAGAACGGCTCTGTCTGTGGAAGGAGATTCCAAACAGTCTAACCCATCCAAACACTCTAATATGGCAAATCTGTTTTCCAATGGGATAAGGGGGGTAGGTGGGATTCAGCCTTTCCATCGTAGGCTTACAGAAAAAGCCAAGTGGGAGGCAGCAGATGTTGGTAGTGGGGGCCTTCGTATCTTCCTGATGGGATAGCAAATTGTGAGCAAGAGATGGTCTACGTAAGTTAATCACAATGCAGTCCCCCAAAATACTTTTTTCTGAACGCCCTACCCAATCGACCCTCCGAACGATTAATACTTTATTAATATCAGAGGGCTTAAGACCTCTATTTTTGATTAGCCAATCAGCGCTTTTGTTTCTCAGGTCTCAGATTCTTTTTGGTTAGTCCTTAGTGGAGGGACCCCTGCCAGGACCCCTTCATAAGGGCATGCTGCCGGTGAGAGATCCAGGGTGCCTGTAGAGTGCTTAGGTGCTTGCAGTGCTGAAATGTTTGTGGGGTTAGCACATTTTTTCCTACAAAAAGTACAGTAGGAATTATTAATGATTTCCTTCTCCCAGTGACTGGTAATAAATGGCCTACTCCCGCTTTCTGGGGGTTGAATATGGAGTCCAATCAGTTGAGTGGGACACTGAAGGTTATAAGAAGTAGCATCACACTGAGCTAAATCGAGCAATGTGTGTGCTACTGTATGTGTTGCAGGGCCCCTAGATTGAGGTATGGAGCAGGGCACATTATCAGGGTGACACTCTGTACTTTTATCAGTATTTGGTGGTTTGTCGGAATGGGTTGAGGGACCAAGGGCGATATGTATCAAGCATTTTTGCATTCACATAGGCCGAAATTCGCAGAATTTCGGTCTTTGCGAATGCGAAAATGCTCATCGGCATGTATGAATGCAAAAGCCATTGAATTTAAGGAATCGCAAAAAATGCGAATCCACTGTCAGCGAGAAGTGCCAATCTGCGAATAATTAGCGATATTGTACATTTGCGAATATATATTTAGCGAAAATCGCAAATGGAAAATCGCAAATGTAGGAAATCGCAGAAAAATCGCAGATCAGCAAATTTCACAAAAAATAATATCGCAATGAGATGTATGAAAAATTTGCAATTAGCGATTTTTAAAAATTCGCAAAATACAGAATCGCAATTACCACCAAGTAGGAGCAGGTGGTAACCAGGTGCAAACTATTTAAGCAGCAACAGAATTCAAGAAACTGTTTATTACCACAATGCCGGGCCTTTACATCATAGCTAGGAGGATGCGTTTGAGAGCTGCTGCACAGAGGAGGCTACGGCAGGAGACGATATTCCGTTTGCGCGTCACCATCTCCCAGCGCCTTGAGGAGGAGCTCTACACCCATTACAGGCTTGAGGAAGACAGCATAAATGATTTAATTGCAGAACTCAGACCCTACCTTGAACACCCCACACTCAGGACAAATGCCATCTCCACTGAAATACAGGTCCTGTGTTCATTAAACTTGTTGGCCTCTGGAAGTTTTCAGGGGGTGATTGCCTCAGCAGGAGGGGTGTCACAAAGTGCCCTTTCGCGATTCTTTCATGCCTTCCTAGATGCCATGGTTCAGAGGATGCCACATCACATTTACTTCCCCAGCACACCACAGGCAATAGCACAGGCAAAGCAGGACTTTTATCAAATTTCGCATTTCCCACACGTGATAGGATGTATAGATGGCACACATGTTGCTATATCCCCCCCCCTCAAGCAATGAATACATCTTCAGAAACTGGAAATGCTATCACTCACTGAACATTCAGGTGGTGTGTGATGCAAAACACATCATTACTGACATCGTAGCAAAGTACCCTGGCAGCACACATGATGCATTCATCTTCCGACACAGTGGGATATATCATAGACTCTCAAGAGGGGAGGTTGGCGAGAGATACCTACTCGGTAAATACCTTCAGACATAGGGGTCATTACTAACAACTACCATGTGCATGTCAAAGGCTAACATATTTTTATCTAACCCACAGGTGACAGTGCTTATGCAGTACGGGATTTCATCTTGACTCCCTACCTCAATCCCAACAATGCAAGAGAACGCAGGTACAACAGGGCACACATTGCTACCAGAGGCACCATCGAACGGACATTTGGGATCCTGAAAAGCAGATTCCGGTGCCTCCATAAAAGTGGAGGTGCACTCCAATACAGCCCCAATACGTGTTGTAAAATAGTAGAGGCTTGTGCCATGCTCCATAATATTGCAACGAGAAAAGGGACACCAGTGGAGCTGAGTGACTCAGGATCCTCTGATGTAGAGGGGCCTGGATCTGGACGTATGGTAGCTGGAAGAGCTGTTGCAGCGGCTGGGCGCCAGAGGCGTGATGAGATTACGCGCAACTATTTCTAGGTAAGGAAAAACGACACAATGCCAAGTCATGTAAGTGTGAATGTTGTTTTTAATCCTTAATAGCAGGATATGTATCAACTCTAAATGTACAGTAGTCATACCAGATATATTTAGCACATGTTACATTCACAGTGCTCAGAACAGTAAAGGTGTGACTCACAAGTTAGATAATGCACAGGCTAATGTTCATTTGAAGGTGTAGCCCTGTTGGTTCTGCCACTACGGCGTCTCTCTAAGGTTGGCGGTGGGGTGGTGCTGCTCCTAACTGATTGATTATCTTCTTCACTTGGAGTCAATACTCCCGGCCCTGTTGCGCGTACTTGGCGCAACTCATCCACAGCAGTGGTCACTTGCGTGAGCGCATTTGCTATGTCTTGTGCAGCATGGGTGAATTGGCGCTGCATCTCAATGCTGCGCCTGGCCTGGATGCTACATGTACCTGCCAGGCGGTTGATGGCCCGGGTGTACCTGTCTTGGCATTGCCAACCTCTGCGCCTAGCACTACCCTCAGTACACAATTCATCGCATACGGCCTGTAGGCCATCCTTCATGTCATTCCTTAGTGCACGGAAGCCCTCCCTCACCTCCCTTTGTAAAAGCTTTATGTTTTTTTACTCTTCGGGGGTGGGAGCGCACCAGACACGCCCCAACATAATTACCTCTTGCATGATGGTTCACGTAGTTCATAATTTCTCGCTCAATTCAATTCAAAATGTTCAAAGCCAGTGCTGTATTATTAGTTTCAATTCGTATCCCTAGACACGTGTTTCATGATTCTTCAATCGTAAGTAGGGAAAAAAGCAAAGTTCATAGGTTGCAGGGCGTGCTGCCTCATCTCTCAGGACCAGTTCCACTCACAGCATGAAGGCGCAGGCTCCCGAGCTCATCAGCTCTGCGGCTCGTGAGAGCCAATCTTTGTACTCATCGGGGGGTGGGAGCGCACCAGACACGCCCCAACGTAATTACCTCTTGCATGATGGTTCACGTAGTTCATAATTTCTCGCTCAATTCAATTCAAAATGTTCATAGCCTGTGCTGTATTATTAGTTTCAATTCGTATCCCTAGACACGTGTTTCATGATTCCTCAATCGTCAGTAGGGAAAAAAGCAAAGTTCATAGGTTGCAGGGCGTGATGCCTCATCTCCCAGGACCAGTTTCACTCACAGCATGAAGGCGCAGGCTCCCGAGCTCGTCAGCTCGGCGGCTCGTGAGAGCCAATCTTTGTACTTTTCAGGGGGTGGGAGCGCACCGGACACGCCCCAACGTAATTACCTCTTGCATGATGGTTCACGTACTTCATAATTTCTCGCTCAATTCAATTCAAAATGTTCATAGCCAGTGCTGTATTATTAGTTTCAATTTGTATCCCTAGACACGTGTTTCATGATTCCTCAATCGTCAGTAGGGAAAAAAGCAAAGCTTTATGTTTTTTGCCTGCAGGCGCTGCACCTGCAACATGTTGAGTTCCAGTCCTGCATAAACTGATTCCTCGCCTGGCACATCAAAAATGTTGTCCGTGCATCGTCTGCGCCTGGCTGCACTTTGTGGGAGATGCTGTTCTGTTGCGGGTCCCTGTTGCTCTGGCTGTGTGTCCACATTTGTTACATTTTTGCAACTTTCATCTGCGTCATCCTGAATTGGCGCTAGAGGTCTGACAATGTGTCTCCTTCTTCATCTGTGAGTGGTCAAAGGGCTGTCCTCCCCATCTGTGTTGACATCTTGGCCTGCTTCTCCTGACTCAGTAACTGTCACACTGGCTGAGGGCTGTGTCGAAGATGGTGCTGTGGACAGAACAGCACACATTAATTGACTTCACTGACTTGCACTGTATAAATACAATTCTCACACCTATTACATGTACATTGGTGTCTTGTTTCACTGTCAAGCCTGGCAGAATACATGTTTGACTATTTTAGCTGCAAATTTGAAACTTTGATTTACATGTGACTACATCTCCCATGATGCATTGCTGGGTCTGCCTGTGTGCCTGCTCTGGACTACCTATCTTGTATCTTGACCCTGGCTCACTGCTGGGGGGTGTTGGGGGGTGTTAAGGGTGTGGGGGCATGGTTCTTACTTTTTCTAGATGCTGGCTGGTTAGAGCTGTCCAAATCAGCCACTCCTCCCACACTCTCTGGTTGCAGGGTCCCCTCCACCAGTTCCTCCAGGGGTGTGGAATCAGAAACAGATGAGGTCCCACCACCTGTTAACCTGGACTGCTCCAGCCTGGCAGCTAGTTTTTCCTTGGAGCGCAGGCGCAGGTCGTACCAGCGCTTTCTGAGGTCCTCCACACTCCGGGGTGTCACACCCACAGCATTCACCTTGTGCTGTATTTCTTCCCAGATCCTCCTTTTGCGACTCTCTGGCACCTCCTTGGATTTCCTTCCAAAAAGTAATTCATGGTTTGTCACCATTTCATGGATCAGAGCCTTCAATTCAGCCTCAGAAAACTTTTGTTTTCTTTTCCTTGAGCTTTCACTCTCCTGCTGCTGGGATTCCTGCCTGGGCGTGGCTCCACTCTCAGCCATGTTTCTCCAGGTGCACACTGCACTGTTCCAAACACACCTTCACTCTGCCTCTGAATCAGGAAGTCAGGTGCAGCATTGGTAGTCAATCACTTCCTGGTTGTGATGTCATCATGCTGCACCAGAGTTCCAGATTGGATCATTCTAGAAATTCGCAATTTTCAATAGCGATTTCGCATATTATGCGATTCCTTCATGTTAAGGATTCGCATTTGGGGAAATCGCTAATAAATAGCGATTTTTAAGAAATCGCTATTTATTAGCGATTTCTTTCATACATACCGATTTGCGATTCTGAATGTGCGATTCGGTAAATTTCGCAGATTCAGAATCGCAATTCTGTACTTTCATAAGTATCGCCCCAAATTTCATCTCAAGAGCTGTCAGTCTCTCCAGCAGTGGTTTAAATTTAATATCCAAAATTTTGCTGATTTTATCGCATAAGGTGTTGCAAAAGAAGGGGTCCTCTGGGGGGGAAACTGTGATGGAATTGTTATTAATTGCTATTTTATTAGCTGCCGGTACATCGTGTTGTGGCGAGGCTAGTTGCTAAGGGAGTTGTGTAATGTTTTGGGTTTTCTCATGTTGGGCAGGTTGAGTCCACTTAAGCAAATGGTTGCTGCTAGCTGCTGTTCTTGGTGGTTGTTTCCTTTTGCTTCCAGCAGCGGTGCATCCATTGGGGCGTAGGGGCGTAGCCCCACCAGCCACCATGGACCCGCATCGCGGCCGCCGGCCGCAATCCTATCAGTATGTCTTCAGTCTTCTAAATAAAAGCCGCCGGCGGGAATTGTGCAGGGGGGGTGGCCTGCTGCAGCTTGAGTGACAGTCCACACTCAGGCTGCAGCAGACCGTAGTGCGCAGTGACAGTCCCGCTGGGGAACTTACAGTGCGCATGCTTGGGAAAGTTGGAAACTTTCTCAAGCATGCGCACTGTAAGTTCCCCAGTGGGACCCAGGGGTGCTTGTTTGCTGCCACAGCCCGTGTTTCCAAAGGGCGACAGGGCGAGCAGCAAATGTGACCCCCATAGCCAATCCTGGCGCTGCATGCAGCGCCAGGATTGGCTGGTCCACCACGCAGCATCCATCATTGGATGCCGCGCGTGGTGGGGGTGGGACATCCTGATCCTGTCTGACAAGGAAGATAATCGCGTGGTCGGAGGGCCTCAAAGTAACTAGCAGAAACCTGTGCTACTGCGTCGATTTTCTACTGGGGAAAGCTCTGCCTCTTACACACGTTATATAACTAGTCCAGGACTCCAGTATCTTCTTCGGAGATGATGTGATTAAAAATGGAATTGACGTGGAAAGTCTCGCTCCATACACCCTTTATTTCACAAGCTGTTCTTTTTCACCTTTGGAAGACACCGTGTACTGTTGACTTCAACTTGGCCTTAAACTGAATGCAAACAGCAGAAGGCGGCTGGCTTCCAGGATGCTGGTCACATGGAAGGAAGATGCGAGAAAAGTCTGAGGTAATGTTTTCATGTTGCATTACATAAGACATAGAATACACCACGTTGTAAGAATTGTTATATATATATTACAAAACTAAAAGTAGTGACAGAGTGGTACAAGTATATTCCTCTTACTGACTATGGACTCCCTTTCATTAACACCCCTACAGAAGTGGCATAGAAGACATATTCATATACTGTCATTGACATTAGAGAATTTCTGGGCATGCGTGAGGAGACAGATTGCGTTTCGATGTGTCTGCTGGTGTGTGCAGGGCCTGCTCTGATCGTGATTCGTGAGACAGGGGCCGAGCAGGTCAGAGCCATTATGATATCACTTTGGAACAGCTGGCCTGAGCTGGGGGAACTGTGAATAGGTGCAGGGCTGTGATGCTTTCACTGGAGACACACCGTCTGTTTACAGGCGACTATGTATGTGTAAATCCCTTAACAAGATTTATTTTTTAACTGCATTTTTTTCTGATTTATAAAATGGTGAAACCTTGTCTTTTCGCATTTGTCATCATTTAGGATTAAATATGGCTAGCGGCTTTTCGCTGTCATTAGCGGTGGGGGCAGCTTAAAAAAATGTACTCACTAATGTGTCAACTGTTCTGGAATGAGATGCATTTGGGAAGTTTTCCCATAATCGTCATAGAATGACTGGCATCATACCAAGGTATGTGCCTCCCTGAACAATTGTGACCTCCAATATCATGGAGGAACCTACTCTAGGAAGCCTTTGGCTAAAAACCCATTAAAATGCTGCACGCAGGGCTGAATGTGAAACGTCCTTCTTTACTGGGAGTATTTTCTTTGCACTGACAAAGGAGACAGCTGTGGCATATTATGCTCTGACCTCGGTGCCGCTCTGTGCTGCGCTCTCAGAAAATAAACTCTTCACATTAAGTGACACTTCAAGCAGCTTTGTCAGCTTGCCCTGAATTTCCTTTTTTCAGATCAGAAACTCTGAACTAAACATGTTGCGGATTATTGCAGCCTGGGCTATAATTCATGATGAACGATTAACTTTTTGTGCTAGCCCAGAATTTTGAAATTTAGGAGAGAATTAACGAGACTGTTATTGGCCTGCATTTTTGTGTGATTTGGCTTTGAATAAAAACATTGATTTTATGAATATACATTCTATTCACAGCTGGGGCTTGAGGGTCAAACAGGGGGGGGGGGTCAGAGGGCAACAATCATGCCCCTTGATGTGTGGAACAGATGGTTTACTCATCTAAACTCACTTGTGAGAGATTTCATGTCGGGAGTAGGACAGAAGAGGGTTTCCCTGAAAACACTGCAGCGCAGCGTCCGTGAGAGAAGGGGGCCTGGAAGTCCCGAATTTAGAATTGTATCAATTAGCCTCCCAACTGCAATGGCAAGCGCGATGATTGGAAGGAGTGAATACGGAGGGGACGTTTCTGTCTGTGCCCGGCTTACATCCCACATTTTTGTTAGCAAAGATACTGGACTACACAATGGTGACCCCTTCCTACCTCTGTTGCAGACTGCATCCCTGAGATGATGGAAACGACGATGCATGTCCAAAATGATGGAAACCCCCAGATACACGCGGATCCTCCCACTGGTGAGCCTGTCTCATGGAGTTCCATGCTTGATATTTGGGCCGGAGTAACTGCTTGCTTGGACGGAAGTGGGGCTAGAGACAGTAGGAGACTGCTATAGTGTGCAGCACTGCTTCTGCAAAGCAACAAAATGCAGAGTAAAGTTCCTTACCAGGAGTGACCCGGCATAACATTTACAAATTTAGGCTGCTGTGATTTGGGGGTTCACCATATGATTTGGCTCCACTGACCCTGCTGCTCTCCTGCTGCGGAACACAAGTATAAGATCTTGTGATAAAGCTTTGTGAGAAGTCTGATGCAGGTGTTAATCTGCACAGTCACTCACCATTTCAATCATCCACTCACCTCATTCATCCACCCAGTTACTGATTCATCAACCCATGTATCAACCCTTCCATTTATCCACTCAGGCATCTACTAAGCCACCCATCCTTCGATCCACTAATCCACCTATCTGCTTATTCGCCTATCGAATCACTCACTCATGTACCCACTCATCCATCTACGCATTAAACCCATTCACAAAACCAATATAATCACCCATCCACTGAAATGCATTTACTCGCTATTTCACCCATCAATCCCCCCCCCCCTGATCCGCCTCTCCCCGCCGATGTGGAGTGTGTGCTAATGTCACACTAGAATAGGATGGGCGCAGACATCCTGATAAGTGAATCAATACCAGGCAGCACGTACGAGTTTCACTTTGAGGTGCTCCGCATAAAAGAGCAAAGGGTCACTCAGTGCCACTGAATGGTTGTTATAACGTTAGCAGATTGGAGACTAGAGGTGTGCAGAAATGTTTTGTGGTAACAGTTATGTGATGAAGTGGATTGGTAAGGAATACGGCAATACTGTGTGAATGGATTACACCTAATATTTTTTGTAGCTTTAAAAAAAAGATCTAAAGCTTGTGGAGAGCTGGCAGGGGTGGTGTCATCAGTGAGAAGTATGAGCTGCACCAGACCAGTAGTGCTAGGGAGTGCAGAGTGACTAGGGACTGCTAGGGAGTGCAAGGGAGTGCAGAGTGCAAGGGAGTGCAAGGGAGTGCAGAGTGCTAGGGAGTGCGAGGGAGTGCAGAGTGACTAGGGAGTGCAGAGTGACTAGGGAGTGCTAGGGAGTGCAGAGTGCCAGGGAGTGCAAAGTGCTAGGGAGTGCAGAGTGACTAGGGAGGGCTAGGGAGTGCAGAGTGCTAGGGAGTGCAGAGTGACTAGGGAGTGCTATGGAGTGCTAGGGACTGCAGAGTGACTGCAGAGATTAAACTAATGACAATGCCATTTATTTATCTGTTTTCAAAACCAACACATATATACAAATGTTGTCATTTACAATGCCAATAGCTCTAACTTTTCCAAAGGCGAAACCATTGCATTGTAAATGCTTGTTTCAAGCTGCTTACAATGCCTTGCTTGTTGAGAATGTTACATCAAAAAGTCTAACATATTTTGTAATTCAAAGTTGACAATGTGGTAGTGGTTCAATGACATTTGTTGCTGCAGCATGGACGGCAGGGTGGAAGAATGGGCAAGGCATGTAGGGTTCCAAGGGGTTGAGATGAATAAGCAAGTTGCCGCTTATGTGTTGTGCTCATTCACCCTATTTATCCAAGACTCTTTATAAGACACATTCATGTAAAGTGAGGTTTATTTAGGCATTACTGGTAATGTAACAAAACTGGTGCTCATGTAAAGCGCTCTGATACCCGATGTCTCAGGTCTATTTCGCTATATAAAACAAAAAATAGAAAAATCAGTTGTTGGCCTATATATGGAGGTGCGTTGGCAGTCTGGCTGGGCTAGCCAATGTTTGTGGTCCCAGTAGTGAACAGGGCAGCAGGCGGCAGCGCAGAAGGTTGATGTGCCTGCTGCAAAGAACATGTACCTGATGCAGATCACAACATGCATATGATGTAAATAGGTCAGTGAGTCACTGCTTTTGTCAGAGAGATCCTTTTGTTACTTGCAGTTTGTAAGTTTTCAAATTTGTTTGAAAATGCACGATTTTTCTTCTCTTTTTTCAAAACCCCCTTATGGGTTTCGGGCTCGCTCGCTCGCTATGGTGCAGTATGCAAATCAGTTTACGCCTCACCACATTTGGCCCCTGAACAGTCACCTGTCTCCGAAAAAGTACCACCTTAAATACCACGGCAGGGCAAAGGGCTGATAATTGACTTGAAAAAATACATGATTCTTGCACAAAAAACACATTATTTCAGTTCAGTAAATATGCTGTGGTGTTGAAATGTACTGTCAATCGTCGGTGTTGTAATTAATCTTGTGTGGATATCTAGAGAAATGTCTTGGGATATTGGATGCACCTCAAAAGGCCCAGGGATACCATGGGGGTATCAAGAATTGCCTAACAGTCACAATGCGACTAAGTGAGGGATAAGGTCTGGGGTGGATTTTGCAGTAAAGTGAGACGGTTTCTAAGTGATGTTTGTGTGTGTTTTAGTTTTGGCTAGTATTTTTCTTTACCTGTTAGCATTTTCTGTGTTTTTCCCTGCCACCCACCTAGGCCCAGTTTTAAAATAGATGTCCAAGGTCTCCAATGCCGTAACAGAAGCACTACATACCTTTTGGTAAATTGTCAACTAGGGTTCTCACTAAATTTTGCATTTCAGATCACCTGTTCCACTTTGAGAACAGTTAGGAGAACAAAAACAGGAACATTCTCCTTGCATTTGATTTTAGAAGGTGTAGACAAATACAGAGGGCTACCTTGGGCTTGGGCAAAAGTACTGGTAGAAAGTGGATATTTTTCCAGATTTAAGATCCCGGGCTAAGCTTCTAAATGCCATCAAAATCACACAGAGGTCTGGTAGCCTGAAAATGAGGGTAGTGGTAAGTGCATGTTTTTGGTATTGATACATTGGACAGGGCAACATTTCTAATTTCATGTGACTAACAAACACAAATATGTTAATATTTTATTATTTCCATTATTTACTGTAAACGTGGTAAAGGTAAGGCGTGGTTCCCAATGCTTTGTGAAGGCTGTTTCCCAACTGCTGTGCAACTTCTTCTACTCTTAGAGCTGAGATTTCCATGAGACTCTTATAGTCTGAATTCAGCACCTGAGCATAATAGGACGGAACGTATGAAGCTCTGTGGTTATACTGAATAAGCAGCTACCTATGTTATGCCATCTATTAATGTAATAACTGCACTTTCACAATTGCTTTATTAACCTTTCTGCTTTCTCAAATTTGCTTGAAAATGCACGATTTTTCTTCCCTTTTTTCAAAATTTTCTTGGGGGGGGGTTATCCCTCCAAACCCCCCTTTTGGGGTTCGGGCTCGCTTGCTACGCTCCCTCGCTATGGTGCAGTATGCAAATGACTTTGCGCCCCACCACTTTCAAATGTCACCCACCGCCCCTGTTTGCTTCCTGTCTATTTATTCACTGCCTTTTTCCTTTTGCCTACCACATTTTGCGCAGTTGTCGCTGATGAAAGCGTGGCAGTCTGCGCATTTGCTTGCCTAGGTGAAGTATGTTAAATAATGGGGATTTTCGGCATAGTAATACTCTCATCATTACATGATTGAATGTGTGGAGAGCCTGGCAGTGTTGAGCTTTCCTTGTTTGCGGCAAACCGAATTGGGATTAAAAGCAGCGCCCCGCCGCCCCCTCCATAACACTTTCAGTGGATAGCGGATGAGGAGGCACCAGATAGTCAAGTGGCAAGCGCCGCTCTGTGAGATCAATTTTGTTTTAAATGATGCCCTCCATTCTCACAAGTACAGAACCGAGAGTCGCTGAAGAGCGTGTAAACCCCCCCTCAGGCCCCCTTCAAGTCTCAGCTTAGATATCACAGGTAATTATCTCAACGCTCACCTACTTTCAGTTGAAGATGTGGTCCCTGTTTGCCTCTGTCAGAAAAATCTGGAGGGGTAGCCCAGCCTGGCCACTGACGGCCGGGCATATAGTGCCTGGTAGTATGACTACCTTCTGGCGCTTGTGTATTGCGGTCAACATGTTTCTGCCAAAAGGGATTTTCCCTGGCATTCTTCAGGACCTTTACTGTGAATAAGCTACTGCAACTGTAACTACAAATGTCACATTAGATGAAAAACATGGCAATAGGTTTACTAGTAGAAGGATACACATCTACCAGGAACCTTAGTGGTTAGACGTCCACTGATGGTAAAGAAGCATTTCTTCCAGCATTGTGTGGGTAGTCATACTACCAGGCGCGGTTTTTATCTTTTGACACACGGTTTTCTGTATACACATTGTTTCAGAGCCAGTGTAGTCAATGTTATCTATCACCACCACTTCAGCACTGCACACCATCTTGTCCACTGTTTTGGCAAACATCATGGCTTGTTTTCTGACATCCAGTTCCAAACTGGCACTATATGGCCGGCCAAGACACGGATTGATCAGCAATTCCCACATGACGTATATTCCACCGAAGGGGTGGTCTGATGGGATTGATAATAGCTTTTTGTTTTCCAATAACTCCCGACAACACTGGTCCGCATATGCAGCCTGCTGTACCATAGTCACTGCTATAGTCACACACCACCCTTTTGACCTGTTCTACTCTTTTTGTGTGTTTTACTGATTACTGGGGAGCGAGCAGACAGGTCGGTAAATATTCCCTTTTGACCCTCCTGTTGTTTTTTGTATTGACAATAGGACTCTGCGCACTTTACCACTGCTGATCAGTGCTAAAGTGCATATGCTCTATGTGTAAATTGTTATTGTAATTGGTTATCCCTGATTGGCATATTTGTGTTCCCAAGAAGTCCCTAGTAAAGTGCACTGAGCATGCCAGGGCTGGTGATTCAAATGCTACTAGTGGGCCTGCAGCACTGATTGTGCCACCCACATGAGTAGCCCTAAAATGGTGTCTCAGGCCTGCCACCGCAATGCCTGTGAGCAGTCTGTGAACTGCCATGTCTTCCTGGTCAGTGTCCCCACTGACCAGGCCTAACCCTTTTCTTTCTGTACACATTGGTCACCCCTATGGAAGGCCCAAGGTACCCCCTTGGGCAGGGTGCAGTGTATGTGAAAGGTAGAGCATGTACTCGTGCAGGTGACATGCTCTGGTAGTGAATTATAGCCATTTTTGTTTTTCACTATTGTGAGGCTACCTTGCCCATAGGCTATCATGGGGAATGCTGGCTACAGTGGCTACCAGCATATCTTCCCATAGGAGCAAGGTAGGACATAAACGTCTGGTATCCCTGAACTTAGAATTTAATAACACATCTTTTAGGAAAGGTGTTTTTAACTCCTGTGTTTGAGAATAGCACTTTTAGAAAGTTGCTGTTCTGTTGTCTGACCTTTCTGTGTGCCTTGGCCTGTTTGTGTATTGACTGTTAGGTTTGAGAGTGACAGGAGCTGGGGATTCCCCAGGAGACTGGCTGAGTCAGCCCTAGGTTTAATGACTGCATTTGCAACTTGAGTGGTGGGAGGAGATAGCACCTGGGTCTGAATAGGGCTGTGCCTGCCTTCCACAATGCTGGCTCCACCTCCTGCTGGGCGGTTGATGACCCTGCCCCTCACTCTGAAAGGAAAGGAGAAGCCAGAAAAACAAAGTGCTCAAGGAACACCCAGAACTGGTTCAGACCGGGCTCAGGGCCCATTGCACAAACAGAACAAAGACTTTTAGGGGTATAAGTACAAGACCCCTGATAAAAGAAAATTAGATCATCCTGGAATCAAGAAGGAACCTCTGCCAAAGAGAAAGCTGAAACTGAAGAAGGAAGACTGTCCTGCTGTTGCTCTGCTGGACAAACCTGCTGTTGCTTTGCTGCCAAGGAAAGGGGAAGGACTTTGCTTGATGCTGTGTCCCCTTGCTTGAAGGAATCTCTAAGGGCCTGAGAGAGAGCTGGCTCCCTGTTATGAAGTCCCAGGAACAAAAGGACTTCACCCCCAGCTTCCCTGAAATCTACTGAGAGAGTTCTGTCCTTCCTGGAGTGCGTGGCCCATGTGTGGTGCCTCTAGAAGTTGTACCTGTGTTGGGGAGCTGGCAATCAAGATTTTAAAGACTTTGCTACAGAAAATGTATCGCAATCCCGGCCGAGCGAGAAAATTCCCACCGCTATGAAGATCGAGATCGTCGCAGCGACTCTCGTCGCTGCCCAAAGACGTCGCACCCTTCGTTAGCTGGAAGATTTCCGCCGCTGCGAACATCGTCGCAGAGCCTGCTGCTGCTGGGTGAGATCACTGCATCACGTCACTGCGAGAATCGTCGCAGAGCCATCGCATCGAGGAGCTGCGTAAGGAAAATCGCCGCTGGACCCCGCATCATCACCCCGGAAATCGTCGCAACACCCGAGAATTATCACATAGTGCCTTTGCAGGAGAACACTTCCTACAGAACCTACGCACCGGAATCCATACATGTGGTCTTCCTCCCCATACAGACCGGATACGTCGCAACACTCCCGTTGCTGCAGCGGGGCTGTCGCTAACACCTCCCAAGGGTTTCAGGAGCAACACATCGCTTGTTTTTTACCACTACAGCTTCTGTGCTTGGAACTTTTTTATCGCTAACAAAGGTACTGTGGCTAAAATGTGACGCAACTTCCAGGATTGACACAGTTTGTACCATTGATTTGAGTAGCAAAAAACATCTGTTATACAATGACATGATATCCCAAGAGTTTAACATGACTTTACAAATAAACATGTTATGAGAGTACAATATGCCTGCTTCCAGGGACCATGGCTTCTGGGGGATGCAGCATGATATGAATTTTTCTCCACTTGTATAACTCAGTAGTAGCCTGAGACAAGTGATGGAATGCTCGCTGGCAGTGATGAAAATGACTTCATCAACAGGATTTCCGAAAAAGTACAATGGTGGATGCAAAGTTCCCCATCTTTGTGTCACTATTTCAGCCATAAAGACCTTGCGATGTTCCCCTGACATTGATTTAGTCGCATCTCCTAGTATGTATTTTTCCAGTTCCTTTGTCACTTCCTTTTCATGAGCCCTGAATACATGCATCCTTCCTTTCCTAGAGTATTGTCGAAATCTGTCTTATGAATGTAGTTTCGGATACACTTTTTGTGTATGCCCACGTCATATTCTGGTCAGTCGAACATGTGTGTGTGTGTGTCTGTCCCTTTTATTTCTGGGTCTCTACAAACCTATCTCACCCATTATGAAACTGTTCTGTAGTCTACACTGCAAATAAATGCAAAAACATTATTTCCAGGTCCATTCTATTCTGACCTCTATATTTCTCACACTGTGGTGCCCACCATGAGCAGCTGTTACAATAGAAGAGCAACCCAATAACACCTAGCATGCTTGGGTAGCAGAATCAACTGAAATCCATGGCCAACAACGGAGTCATTCATAAAACTGAGTATACTTAATCCAGATATTTGGGAGTGTTTGATATATGACACATTAAATCGAATCATGAAAAAATAAACGCAAGCAAGTGTTTAACCATTTAAAGCAAATACACAAATTAATTGAATTTGATAAACAAAATAAATAGTGGATAACAAAATTATTAAACATAAATGAAAAACCGGCATTGAAACTTAAAGCTAGTGCATTCACTTTACATATATTACAGAATAACATACATTTGTAGTGGTACAGAGAAGTGGAGAAGTGTGGTTCAAATGGTTAGAGCGGCAGACCCTGCTGCAGAGGTCTGGTCTGGGACCAGGGTTCAATACCCGCCACGGCGGATCTTGGGCTCAATTTCCTCGGACCTGATAATTCTCGCCTCGGTGCCTATTCTAATCATGGGTCCCACTCTGCAACTCTGGGCAATAACTTGTTTAATCTTCACAACGGCCCCAACAGCGCTGGGATACCTGGCTTCACCTTGGGGGTGCCCAGGAGTGGACATTTCACAGGGAAAAGCCAGGAAGGGTTCCTAAGCGGTATACGGACAGCGCTGGGCCACTTCCGTTGGAGGTAGCTGTGCGCTTTACAAATACTGGCATTTAAATTATTTTTTTTTAGAAAAGTGGTCTCCACCACATGTGTACGCTTTTTTGTAGAAAATGTAGAAAGGACCAGGGGAGAATACTTACTACTAAATGGAAAGGGTTTAAGAAAATTTAAGGAGGGGTAAACAGGCATGTAAAGAAGGGTTTATGAAGGGACATACCAATACAAACACACCCAGATTGAGATCCTTGCTATTCCACATATGGAACATTTTGAAATTGACCTTGAATCCTGAGATGGCAACACACTAATCTAGTTTCCTTATCTTCCAAATTGACTCCATAGTCGTCAATGGACCCATCAAATCAAATCAAATCAAATGATCTTTTTTCGGTTTCCATAATTTGTAGAAAAACCATAAAAGCACAGTTAAAAAACAATATCATACAATAAATACAGTCAATACAAAGCATACAACAATACATTTGCGAATTCATTAATTGATTTGGGCGTTGGATGGTTAAAAACATGATACTTCGAATTAAAATACCTGTGTTCCAGCGATTAACCAAAATTAGAACGCTGATTGACACAAAACTTCAAAACACATGCTATAGATTTAGCATATACTTCATTTTCCAGGAATTGGAGGGCTAAAAAACCTCGGCGACAGCCTCATAGACCCATAGATCTCAACATGGGAACAATCCATCGTCTACGTGGAATTACATAAAATCTACAGAACAACAATATATGGATTGGAGATTGTAAAGAGGTGTCATCACACGGGCAGGCAGATAAATTCATAGACCAATCATTCTGTTGAGGAAAGGAAATTAAAAGATGAAAAATGTTAAATCTAAGGCGAGTCAACAAAAATGTTTCATACGAATTCAAATTATATGTTAGATAGGGTTGCACAGTAAAGGTGGTCTGAATGGCTAGTAAATGCTGCACTGAGCTTTTTCCTATCTCATTAGAGAGTCGCAACTGCCCTAAGTGCAATAAGCATAGCTTTTTTAAATCTTTCCTGGGCATCTCAGAAATGGTTAATAGGTGAGTAAAATAACTCGCGAGGCCTAGATCATCAAAGAATGTTTTCACAAAAACTAGCCATCTGATCTTATACATTTTATCAAGCATCAGACAGTCCTGAACAAGGCGTTGTGATAGGTCGCACTGATCTGTTGACCAGATACGATGCCATAACATGATCGGTTGAATTCTTATAACGTCCGATATGTAATCCAGCCCAAGCTCTAAGTGACATCCGTATGTCGAGGTACTCTGGGGAACTGCAAGTAGGTATCTCAAGAATGTATTCTTAACCTTCTGTAATGCATCCGCATTGACATACCCCCATACGCCTGAGCCATAACTAGCAACGCTAATACATTTAGCCTTGTAGATCTTTATCATTTCTAGCAGGGACCTCTTCCCTAGATTCTGAGCAAACACCACAAGGGCAGTGGTAGCCCTCATAAATAGCAGTTTCCTCGCGTTAATAGCCTGCGTCCATTTAGACTTATTATCTTATAATTTTTTTGGGTCTGAGACCTACGTGCATAGCATAAGTCTTTTTTATGTTCACTTTGAGGTTCAAACTGTTCATGAAGCTACAGTATTTATTTAAGACCCGCTGAAGCTGGAGGGGGGTTCTTGCCATAATCACGCCGTCGTCGGCGTATAATAATGCTGGAATTGGCTGACGACAGATTGTTGGCAGATCCTGACTCCCTTCCAACATTGCGGCTTCGAGCCCATTGGTGTAAAGTGTAAATAGGAAGGGAGCCAGGACACAGCCTTGTCTGACCCCCTATCTACCCGGAAAGACTCAGTAAGTTCTCCCCCGAGAGCATGCCTGACTCTTGCTGGTGCTCCCAAATAGAGCTCCCGTATAAAATTCACCAGTGGTGGATCCACACCCATTGCTAAAATGATTGACCACAATTTTGTGTGACTGACGCAGTCAAAGGCTGCAGTCAGGTCAACATAAACCATGTGCAGATACCCTCCTTTGGATTGGACATACTTCCCTATAAGAAGTGAAAGGTTCAAGGCTTGGTCCACAGTACCCAGTCCCTCGCGAAACCCATACTGCAGGTCTGAAATTTTTTTGTGGTTGGTGGCCCAATCCTGAAGTCGTTTGAAGAGGATGCGACCAGCGACCTTACCGAGGGAATCTAAAAGGGATATAGGTCGATAACATGTTGGACTGTGTCGATCGTCCTTTTTAAAGATCGGTACTAAGATTGATGTGGACCAAGATTCAACTAAACCAACATTATTAGCAGCTTCAAGCATTCTTGTGAGAATGGGGGACCATAGGTCTAGTTTATATTTAAAGAGATCCACTGGGACCCCGTCGGGTCCAGGTGCCTTCCCAGATTTCGAGGCTTTTAGGGAGTTTATTACCTCTGTATGGGTAAAGGTTAACTGTATTGGGTATACGGAATAACTAGAAGATGGTTCCCTCCCATCACCCTCAAAGTGCTCTATGTTTACATCCAAAGCATGACTAAATATTTTTGAAAAATGGTTAACCCATGTTTTGTCATCTACGGCGACATCTATCTTTGGGGAATCGCTTGTTTCAAGCAGGAAAGGGGATTTGACTACTCTCCAAAAAGTAGCACTATCCTTCATGGAGCAGCTTTATGTAGTTGGCTCCATAGGCCGTTTCCTATCTCGATTTTACGTTTTTTTTTGCCGCATTATAAGCCTTTCTGAGTCTAACGATCTCTTCCTTATCCCAAACACTTTTATGTAAGTCCATTTTTAGTGTTGAGTAAGCTTTTGTACACTCTGAATTAAACCACCCCTTCTTGATGTTCCCTTTTTTCGATTGTTTTTGGCATAGCTCTTCTTCTATAGTTCTAGTACTAGTGTTATAACTAGACAGTATTTGTTCAGGTGAGGAATTAGAGGCAAGACAGACTTCAAATGATGGCACGGCTCGCTTAACTACTTTGACTGTTAACAACTCTTGATCTATTTTTCCCCATTTTAAAGAGAAACCATTAAGTCTATCTAATTTCAATGTTTGCTGGTCCAAAAGACTCAAATAATCTGGCTCCTCCATGAGAGTAGGTACACATAGGGATAGACTGTTAGGAAAGTGATCGCTTACTGCATTATTAATTGTATCAAACTTTCGCAGAGTTGGTATGGTACTATAGGAAGCAAGTATAAAATCAATTATACTTGTGAGCCCCCTCCCACTTAATGTAGGAGAAAAAGTGTCAGAAGGGATAATCAATTCATTTGCAAACCCTAGCTCCATGACAAACAGAATTTCGTTCATGTGGTTAGCAACATTCGTGTGAATAAAGTGCGTTAAATTGTTCGCGCCCTCATCCTCATCCTGAATACCACAATTGTTACTACAATTCTTTTTGCACAATGACAAGTTAAAATCACTACCCCAAATTAACACAAACAATTTGTTGATATACTTTGTTCGCAATTCTTGTAAAACAAAGGAAACCTTATTTAAAACATCAATTAAATCAATTTGGTTCAAATTATTATAGAAGTTTACCAAAAATTTGATGGACATCTTATTTACAGTTAACCTAAGGATCTGGTAGTTACTTTCCAACCTCAATGGAACTATTTCCTTGACGGCCAAGACATTCGATATATATGTTATTAAGCACCCCTTCTGTCTTCCCGAGATGGATGTTGTAGCCTCAGAAAAATAGGTCTTGTATCCCTCCAAATGAATTGGAAAGCTAAGCCAGGTCTCTTGTAAACAGACGATAATTAAGTTTCCTCACTAGTTCCAATCACATATCATTTGTGCTTTTACAAAGTAGCCCTGCTACATTCCAAAAGATGATATCGAATTTCAGACGATTTAGTTCGGACTGGGGTCTCGTCGTTGAAGAGATGGCTCTATATTTGATATGGGGGCTGTCCGCTCTCTTTCTAAATCCCCCACATTTGAATAAGAGCCCACACTCTCAGACATTATAGTTGAAACCAAACTATGTGAGCTCAGGCTGAGGAAATTGGGTAATTCCGGGCTGCTATAAGAGGTCCCTGATGCTTGTATTTCAGGTTGACTGAGGGCCAAGCTAATACTCTCTGTTAATGGTTCCTCCGTTGGAGTATTCGCCAATTCCAGTCATTCGTTATCGTCTAATCCTGAGAGAGCATTAAATCTATTATAAGTAGATGTGGGCTGCATTGGCCATTGGGCAGTAAAGGGATTTCTCCAATAATTAATTATTCAGGGGGGATAAAAGAAACCCAGTAATAATATGTTTATCCCAACAGCATCTATAGTATGGTTTACGCCTATCCTCAGAATTTCATTTACCAGCAGGGGTGAGCCAAATGTCATTATTATACAGTCACCTGACAACACCTTTTCCCGTGATCCTATCCACTGGACTCGTCTAACCATCTTGAAGTCCTGGAATAGTTTTCTATTTAATCCTACCCTAGTGCTCAGCCAATGTAGCAATTTATTTTTGAGGGATATCCATGATTCCTCTTTGTGAGCTTGTTTGGTTGGTACATTACCCAAAACAATAATATAGGGAGTGGCTTCTGGTGGGAGATCTAAATGAGACTCCACAGCTGAAGGGGGAGTGGCTTCTGGTGGGAGATCTAAATGAGACTCCAAAGCCGAAGGGTCAGCGGGTAAAAGAGTCGCAGGGTGAGCTTGTTTGTGCTGCTGAAGAGAGGAAGGCGATTGTACCTGAGATGTAATGACCTGTGGAGTTATTAGGGTTTTATTACTTGTGTTGGTCTGTGTTTTCAGCGAATACTTTACCCTTTTATATAATGTTGCTTTGGGTACTTGCTCATCCGGTGCTGTGGTGCTTACAACAGGGACTGTCCTCTTAGCTGAGCTACCTATAATCATTGGGGAGTGTGATTTACCTGTGTGAGTGTTTGGAATCATATTAGCATTAGTACTGCTGTTTAAGTTTGGGCCCGTTGAATTAAACTTACTAGTTAGAAGAGACTCCATGTTGGTCATTCTGGTTGATAACTGACCCAGCCTGACCCTTACATATGAGTCCAATCTCTCCACCAGGGATGTCAAGTTCTGCAACTCAGACCGAAACTCGGGTTGAGTTGCAGAACTACTATTTGGTCTAACCTTTTGTTTTAGTTGACTTTTAGGTTGCTCTGTTCGTTTTTTCCCCTGAGGGGTACATTTCACTTGTTTTTTCGATTTAAAAGATGTGTGGACTACAACTGAGGCGATGTCTTTCTGGGTGTCTTGTCTACCACAGGTTCTTGGTTTTTTCGGCTTTTTTTGAGGGGGTTGTGTAGGGGAGTCGCTAATAATAGTTGCGGCTCGTGATCATTATTGTGGAGGGCGCTTTTCTGATTGCACATCCTACCTTATGCCTGAAATCCCTTGATCTACTGGTGGTCTGCTGAGCCTTTGCCCGGACGTTCTGCCGACTTTGGGGCCAGACTCCCTGCTGCTCGTCTCTAAGCGGGACTGTGAGGACCAGACTGCCGTGCGGCTCGTGATCCGCTGCAGCTGGCCGTCTTCCCCCCTTCATCTCCAGCTCTGCCACTTAAGCACGTCCACGGACACATACGCGGAACGCGCGCGGACGTGTGCCGGGCGAAGCCCGGGCCAAGGGCGGACCCGTCTGTGGCCGACCGAGGCTGGGCTGGGCTACCCTACTAACATTTGGACTCGTGACAATCAATGCTAAAAGACTGTGAGTCAAAAGTGCACTGCTTAACGTTGCTATAGCAGATTTATATCCAGTTCACGGACACAGTGCTAAAAGCATTGCCCTTTATTCAGTAGTCGCCCCACTAGAATTTATTTATTTAATTGTTGCTTAAGCTGTATTGTCCAATGATCACATTCACGGAGGGATCATGAGTAGACGTAATAATCTAGGGAAGACAACATTGGTGGGAGGTGCAGTAAGGGGAACCTTAGATGGTTTCATTACTAGGGTAACATCAGAGTTGGAAAAGGAAATAGTCTTGGCAGAAAAACGACTTTCCCTGGAACTCGCACATAAAAAGCGATCCTCGTTGGGTGCCATTAAATTAGCAGTTACCCCTCCGAGTTCCAGGATAGATAATGAGCATAACTCTGGGACAACAGATCTTGAGCAGCCCCAATGTCCGATAAGTACCCAACAAATCCAAATATTCCCAAATGAGGCGGAAGTAAATTCTTCGATTTTAGAAACTTCAGTGGAAACCTCTATCGAGATAGTACCATTGGTAACTCCCGAGAGAGACACCCCGAAAGACTACTTACCCAGTAAATCCAAAGAACCAGGTCCCACTTTAAAAAAAAGAAAGCGTGGGAAGGATAGCAAGGGAGACAGATGCGCAAAACGATCAAAAACATTTCAGAGTTCAGTAGGGAATAAACGTACATCAACAAAAAAGATAATCCCTGAACAGTATCTCCCATCCACAGTTACAATTAAAGAGCTGATGGGGAGTATGGAACAGCTGATTAAGTCACTGATACTTCCGCTGGTAGAAAGAGTAAAAAGAATGGGTGATCAATTAGGACGAATAGAAGCGGAAATGGTAATACACTCAAAATTGATTGGTGACATAGGACATAGTAAACACATATCTCCTAGTCGGGACATCATATCAGGACAGATATTAGCCACTGAGATGATTGGTAGGGATATTAGTCCCGCACAAGGACAAAATAATCCAGTTGCTCATGACACAGACAAGGGCCCAGTTGTTAGTAGGGGAAGAGAAAAGAAGCAAGGGCCTGTAAACAGGGAAGTTCTGAGACAACTAATATTGGGACCTCGCCTAAAAAGCGTAGCAGAAAAAATCAAGATAGGATAGATCTACCACCCGAGGCGGTACCCTACATAGTGGTTTTAACTGGGGTGCCAGAATTAATGGAAGGAAAAGACGAGGATTATCACCAGCTAAAGAATAAAGTAATCTTTTGGTTGTGTAATAACAGACCATTACCGGCAAATTTTAATGGCAAAATCCTCAATGTTAGGAGACAGGGATGGGTGGGGAAGAGACCAAAGGACTTAGAGGGGACATCGTCCTGGTCAATTTTAGGGATCGTGGAGCTGTGAGATACATCAATGATTAGTACACCGTGGGAGGGAAGGACGAAATTGCAACGCACGACCTAAGTTGTTTTTATCCACAATCTATGTTGTATCATCCCACTAATTCCCGCGCCCCCCTGCGGTCCTAGTTCTACCCATTATGGTTTTAGTATCCCCACCTTTAACCGTTTTTCTGTGCTGCGTGGGATGGAAGGAGTCGACTGACATCCTACACAGGTCAGCGGGGTTACCTCTTGTGATAATCAGCCTCCTGTTTTAGAACACATACAGGTAGTTAGTTTAACTAATCATCTGGGCTTAACGGATCACCTTAGATCTCAAGGTATACGTGGTAAGGGACGGGTAAGGGTAACATTCTGGAATATATCGGGGCTTCGCTCTAAGATAAATAACCCGATCTGGGTAGATTTCATTAAAGATATAGATATTCTATGCCTGCAAGAGACTTGGTCTCTGGACGAAATTCATATTGATGGTTTTAAAACATATCATGTCCCAGCAGGTTGTTCCAGCCATGGGAGGCATAAAGGGGGGCTCTGTGTCTATGTTACAAATCTAATGGGGACAGTAACGACTAAAATGATGAGAACGTGTAGCCAATATCAGATTATTGTTATGAAGGCATCTCCCAAGGTTGAGCTAATAATTATTAACATGTATAACAATTTAGAAAAGGCCCAAGTAAGTGATATGGTCCGTGCTCTAAACGAGGATGTTAAGAGCATGACCGATAATTCACGGAGGGAATCCATTGTTATTTGGGGCAGTGACTTTAATCATAACCTCTGCCAACAGTTCTTGAGCGGATGTGGAGACTACGAGGAAGATGATACTGAACACCAGCCCCCTTTCGCCCATCTTAATGGGGGCGACTCCTTTAACAAGGTGATGGCTACTCATAACTTGGGTTTTGTCAATAGGTTATGTTCCCCTACTGTGGATTTTAGCCCCACTTTTGTGGGGAGAGGGCACATCACCCTGATTGATTTTATTGCTATTTCTAACAGCCATGCAACCTGGATAGCTGACTTCGTAACTCCCACGATAGGAATTAGTGATCATCTCCCACTTAGCTTCTGTATTTTACTCCCACAGGATATGAATGCTCACTGGTAGAAAGATTTGCCTGGACTAAAGGATGCGCAGTGGGTAGGCAAAATGGATACAACATTAGATGGGTGCAGAGCGATCTGGAGGTCACCAATATAAAAATAATTAAGGATGCGATTATACTGATCATGAAGTGTCTGCAGGAGGAGACTTCACACTCAGACATATTGGACTCCTTTGCAGATATTACCAGGATAATACAAAAAAAATTACACCGCCCAAATAGAGATCCTAAAACTTGTAAGAATCGTTGGTTTGATTCGACCTGTACAAAGGCTCACTCACAACTGAAAAGGGCCCTCCATATTACTACGAGAAACCACGAAGAAGTAAAAAAATGCAGGAATGAATATAATATAGCTAGAAAGATCGGTAAGCGTAAAATTAAAAACGAGGCTTGGACTAATCTATATGAGGCTTCGGTAAAAAGGGACAGTTCCTCTTTCTGGGGAGCAGTCAATGCACCTTTTTTTAGCCCAGGGGGTAATGCGAGAATTGAGGTGGCGATAACAGAAGACTCATGGATAGACTTCTTTGCAGAAGTCTATAATCCAGGAGGGGTTAATAAAATCGTAGATATGGGGTCATTAACCCAAGAGGTCCCTACAAAATTTGTGGAAAGTAATATAATAATCAGCAATAAAGAAATTACAGAAGCTATCAAACAAAGCAAGGGTGGTAAAGCTCCGGGTCCTGATGGCACTCCAATTGAACTATTCAAGCACACGATAGAACTATGGTCCCCATTGCTTACGCGAGTGCTTGAGGCAAGTTGCAAATTGGGTCTCATTAAAACCTGGTCTGATTCAGTAATTATCCCTATTTTTAAAAAAGGGGATCGCGAAAACCCCTCTTGCTATCACCCCATATCCCTTTTAGACTCCTTCATGAAAGTCACGGGCAGGGTTATACTGAATCGTTTGCAGCAATGGGCAGCAGATGAAAATATATTATCTTCGGTACAATATGGGTTCAGGGAGGGTCAGGGTACATTAGAGCAGGTTTTACATTTTTCCATGGTACTAGGAAAATACACGCAGGCAAAGGACGGCAAATTGTATGCAGCGTTTGTCGATCTCAGCGCTGCTTTTGATTGTGTAATCCACAGCCGATTATGGCAGATTTTAACAGATATGAAGGTGGATTAGGTGTTAATATCCTTTTTAAAACAACTTTATGCAGGCGCCAGGGCATAAGTGAGATACGGGGTCAATGGGGAATGCACTAAGTCGTTCCATGTGAAGCGAGGAGTAAGGCAAGGCTGTGTACTCGCCCCTTTTCTTTTCACCTTATATACTAACGATCTAGAAAAAGAACTGGTGGCTAAGGTTAAGGATTCCCCGCAGGTAAATCATAAACAGATTGTGTCGCTCCTGTATGCAGATGATGCCGTGATAATGGCTAGAACCCAAATAGGCCTACAAACGGCACTAGATACATACATAAATGTTATGGATAACAGGGACCTGAAACTCAATGTGACTAAAACTGTTGTTATGACCTGCGGAAGACGAAAGAACAGAGACTGTTTTCTGTTCGCTGGGAAAGAGAAAATTGCATCAAGTAAAACTTTTTCCTACCTGGGTATCGTATTAGAAGAATCAGGTTCCTGGGGTCAAGCCATCAGAAGTAGGTCATTAATGTTTAAAAGAGCAACGGCCACACTCATGATATTTGCCAAAAAAATGGGGAAAAGACCTCCTGAAATCCTGCTAAAGATCTATCAGGCTAAGTGCATAAGTACAGCCATCTATGGGGCAGGCGTCTGGGGAATTCATGACTCCTCACCTTTCCAAAAGGTAGAAAATGCTTTTTTAAGATTTATATTAGCCATTCTCCAAAGTTCTTCTGTTTTTAATTGTCATTCGGAGCTGGGCATTCGGTATGTCAGCGATCTGATCAGCATGCAACCTACATTGCTATGGCACAGAGTCTGGACTTCGCCCGACCTTGTATTAAATAGAGATATCATTTATGACTCTCTGGTTTGAATAAGGCTTTCAGGATACCATGGCTGTCCTACATTTGTACGTTTACAAACGATCTGGGGAGACCAGAGTTTTTTGGCCATCCGGAATCCTTAAGTAACATAACGAGGAAGGATCTAAAGTTGCTCTGCTGGAACCACCTAGAATCACTAAGGTTAAGTTTAGAAATAAACAAAAAAACAGTAATGCAACATCAACTCACCTTAGCATCATTTACAATTCAACCTTATTTAATTTGGTGTCTAGATGGCTTTGACAGATATTTATTGACAAGATTTAGATTTGACATCTTTTTTCGCCTAATTACATTTCCTATTGTGAACGGTTGGTCCATATCGTTTTGCAAGTGTCCATGCGATTACACGTCAGACCAATCTACCCTGCATGTGATATGTTTCTGTAAATTTTATGCCGTAGAAAGGTCTAGATGGATTAAACCACTTCTAAAAAAACAAGGCACCTTGAGACAATGCCGCATTATTGTTTTTACTATCTTTAAACGATGTATACTGTGTCGCTACATTGACAGGTTTTTTAAAAAGCATTTTGAGGAAAAGGAAAAGTTTGATCAGTTTTTAATATTCATGTATTTGTTTTTTTCTTAAAAGTTGTACTTATGAAATTTGACTGTTTGTGAAATTAATTTGCTGCTTTTACGATTTTATATTCTGTGAAATCAAATAAAGCTTTTCTACTAATAGATTGAAGCTCATCAGTGCTGGTTTGAATATAGCCATTAGATAGATTTACGGCTTTTTTCCTGAGTCCGGTTGAATGATTTCATTGTGGTAAAGTGATTATTGACTTAACCTGGAGGAAGCCCCTTCAATGGATTCCTCCACTGATAAAATCTGCTTATCTAGGGCTCCTACCGCTCCTGTCAGATAATTCAGTAAAGTTTGCTGAGTATCAGAACTCGACCTGTTCCCTCTGGGCAGCTTGGGGCTCCCTAACTTCCTTTTGCCCATAATTTAAGCCAGTTTGCCCGCTCTCTCCACACGATTCAGTAAAAGCAATAGATGCCAGCAATTGATGTGATTAACCCGAAAGCAAACCAAGGGACCGGGTCCAGCTTGGCCTCTTCCGGTCTAGGACTGGCAAGGGCGGGCCAGCCCTTGACCCGGGCGAGCCCGCGCGGGTCACGCGCCGCGGGAGTTCGCACCACGATTTGAAGGCCCGGGGGCAGGGGAAGTGCCAGGCGCCTCACGCGAGACCGCGCTACCCTTTGGGATGTCGAGTCCTGGGCAGCGCGTGGTCTGCGAGGCGGAGGAGGCGGAAGGAGAAGCGAGCGAGGTTCCCACCAGCACACAGCAGAGACCCCCACGGGAAAAATGACAAGAGTTCCAGGTAGGGAAGTCCAAACAAGGAAAGGGTTGACCCAGTAGCGCGTCCATCATAATGTCTGCCAACCTGTGATGCGCATGTTCGAGATGTGATTTCTCAGATTGCAACACCCCTCTATCTTCGCATAGCCAGTAGATCTACTGACAAAACAAATATGGTTGAGAGGAGGGGGTGTTGTGCAACCTGGTCACATTTTCTGGCCAAAGTAAAACTGTTTGGTTTGGCATAGAGTGCACTAAGCAGTGCTGAGTTCTTCTGACTGACCTGTGGTGTAAAAGGTGTATTAACAATGTCAATTCTGTACTGGTTAATCACAATTGCCCGTATGAATCATAAACTCCCTCTACATTTCCTGCCTAGAGGTCAGAATTTGGATGTACTGTGCACATCAATTTTGAGTAGTATAATTTGTCAGTTTGAAGTCAATTCTTTTCTTGCTTTCCTTGGATAAGAGGATAACATCTCCTTAATCTATCAAGTGTGTGATAATGCTCAATTGTTGAAATCATTTTGTAGACAGTGGCTGTGCATTGAGCCTACTACCTCAAAGGGCCCTTTAAAAAAGCCCTGTGAAGAAGTTTGCTGCTGTTGTTTTATTCATTCTCAGACCCTTTACAGAACCCCCCATCCAATCAAAGTTCTACAATTTCTGTGATTGCATTACGGGCATACAGGTAGTTAGACAATTTAGGTAAAGTCAAAACTCAACACCTTACTTTTATTAAACCCTGGATCATAATTTAACAGATTGCATTTCCATATTGTCGTAGAAAATCCCTGCCCTACCAAAAAACAAACAGATGGTGACCATTAAACCTGTTTCGCGCTTCTCAGCCTGTACGCACAGATAATATTTTGTCTATCGCTTTTCATTAAATCATTTTATTAAATTCAGTATCATTCTTTTGTTAAATTTGCCCAGAACAGTGTTTATATGATTATACACATTGTGTATCCTCTCTTAGAGCTGTTGGGATCCTGTTTCCTTGTGATGACAAATAGCCTTTGTGAGTTCCTCTTCCGACTGCATTAAGGCAAAGAAGGAGAGTTCAATGTTTCGAAAGCATTTTTGCCGCATAACTGCTTTGAAGGCATGTATAACAATGGAGGATTCTTCTCTTCCCATTGGGCGTCAAAAAATCCTTAATCCGCAACTTAATCTTGTAAGCATTATCCTTGACAGTTCTGATAGTTCCTTCAAGTGACAACACCTTAATCCGCAACCAAGTGACTGATGGTCAGAAGCAGCAATATGGTCCTTTAGACACAGTCTGGGGATTGTGGTGTTTGTCCCTGTGATTATGTTGAAGTCTCTCGCTGTATGATCTTGTGTAAAGAAGGAGCCTGTGTTGTCCAGCAGGCTCTTAAGTAGGATAAAATATCCCTTCTAGTCTTCTGCCACAGTCATTTGCAATTGTATGTCCTTGTGGAATGCAACAAACCAACCACATTTATTCAGTGAGAAATATTCCAATGGGAAAGTTGTGAGAGAACAGGTATGCATATCGTTTTCAATGAGTGGGTCTCATGGAGACATACACAATTCTGTCTATCACTCTTGCTTCTCCAAATATTGTGTCATATAATAGAGGAGGTGAAGCTTTTAAAATCCCATGTTAAAAACAAAATTGAATCTGGTTTGAGCTAAGATTCTTTAACAACAGACATTGGGTGTCTGTCTCCAGGTGGGACCTTTTAGAATAGATCAACCCCTTGTGATGAACAATGCCTACTCTCACCATGTGAGACAGATGATATTAGTTGCCCCTCCACCTTTTATGATCTATGGGTAATCATCCTTACAGTACTTTCACCCATGAGTGTAACCGTGTACTGCTCTTTTCCACATATCCTGACGTACCTTTCCTGATTTTGGATGACATACTTCTGTTAGCAGGGCAGCATGAGATAGTAGGACTTTAAATCCACGGAGGATCTAATAGTACCTGAGGCCATGTTGAGCTGAAAATGCATTACAAGAGAAAAGCCACCTGTACTTAAGATCATGTTTGCTTCCTTAGGCCATGCCGAGCTGAGGTGTTCCTCAGTATCTTCGTGCATCTCCAATGATCTGCTTGATGTTATCGAGTGTAGTTTGAGACCGTCTTGTTTTGTACCTTGTTACCACAAAAGCAATCCATCTCCTGCTTCCTTTCTTGTCTGATTTATTCTGCCCTTGACTTGGCTTTTCCCGACAGTTTGACTTGGGATCCATCCATCTTCCTTTTGGGAGACTTCCTCTGAGGCTCTCAAAATTATAGTGCACAGGTAGACCTCTTCCAAAATGTCTCAGACTTATTTGTTTGGAAACTCTAAATAGTCACATTCTTCCAAAACCTTAATGTTTTTCATCCTAATGTTAAGCCTTGAAGATCAATATTCCAAAACTGCCACAAGTCACAAAAATCCTGTAGTTAGACTTATCTTTCCTTTTGACTTTCCCCGTGAGAGTTCACTTGGGGACACTAGAGACCAACTTTCATTACATATGTTGCTTCATAGCCCTGACAAGGCACCAAAGCACTCAGATTTTCATGAGGGCCCTGGCTCTTTTTCTTAGTGTATGTTAAAGAGGCGTTAAATGCCTTTATCTTGTGTAGGAAGTATCTGCAGAGAATTATCCTATCCAGAAACATTTTCAAACATGATGTAGGGTGCGTCACAGCACTTAATCATGTAACCTTAATATTAATGTATTGTTAATGTCTACTATGGTAGCTAATGTGACTAAATATTGTGATAATTTAAATCTTACTGATGTTTTAAAGAGAAGATGTGGTTTGAGCTTCTGAGTTTTAAACGGGGGGCCCAGGTTCAAATTCTGGCCCTGGTGTTAGTTTAATATTGTGTGATTCTCCGTAAACCACTTAATCACTATGATCCTAAACATGTTTTGTAAAAATGTAAAATGTTCTGTATGGAACTAGTTTCTGTAATTCCCACTTGATGTACATGATCTTGTAGACCGTGTTCCATGCCCCCACCTCCCCTTAAGACGTAACCTAGCACTCCGTTTGCTACATAACTACCAAGACAGACACGCATGTCTGCTTGTGCCTTATACCATTCTGCGAAACTGTACATATCATCTTTTTCTACTATGACTGCTAATACCTTGTAGATGTGGTAATACTCGCAACAGTGCAGTGTTATCAGTGCCTTTCCATCTTTCCACATTCCACCACAAGCAGAGACCTCTTTTAGCCCACACTCAGAAAGCATACAACCTGAGGGAACACTGTTGGAACCAACAGTTCCTATATTGTCACAGAAACCTGCAATAACACAAAGATATCACAAAGAAAGAAAATACGTTAAAAACACACAACACGAGGGTTCATAAAGACGTTACACTTTGTCATTGGATGCCATAAACTCATCACTCTTAATCTACCCTAAATGCTAATAAATTTTGAGACATTCGGGTGAATTTGTACAGTTTTCAAAATGAGTCATGGTATCCAATGACAACATGTAATGTCTTTATGAACTCTCGTGTTGTGTGTTTTTTAACTTATGTTCTTTCTTTGTTATATCTTTGTGTTATTGCTGCATTTGTGAATTAGGAACTTCTCCTTATGTCCTGTATAAAAAGTTTTTAATTGTGTACTATATTTTTAATAAATTGACTATATCAAGGTATAATATAGGAACTGTTGGTTCCAACAGTGTTCTCTCAGGTTGTATGCTTTCTAATTGTGGGTTAAAAGAGGTCTCTGCTTGTAGTGGAATGTTCTGTATGTGGATTTAATTATTCCCAAAGGACGTTCCTTTTTGGAGATTCTGCTTGAAACCTAGTCCTTTGGGTACCAAAGGGTCCCTCTCTTTTTTAAGAAGTCTTATGACTGATACTGCCACAAAACCAATGGCCTTTAGGAATCACAGGCCTGGCGTGTAATAGTCAGAAGCAGTGATTACCATCAATGTAGGGCTTTTCTTTTTAGTTAACTTTCATAACTTTGATGGTAACAATATTGAGGTTCGATAAGGGCCCAAAAGTAGATATTCCTTTGTAAAGTCTTCTTTTGGGGATTGTTTGAAGGCTTGGAGGCTGAGAGGGAGCCTCTGAAGACTATCTGGTTTCGTTTAAAGGAGAACTGGGGTACCTCAGGGAACATAGGCATGTCTGTGGACAGACTGGTGGAATCTAAGGGCATCTGATGGTTGGTATTTTCAGGTAAGCTGATAGTCTCTGGGATCTGACTTGGAAAATGTAAAGACTGACTTGGGTGTCTGAAGGAGACAGAGCACCTCTGAGGGTCAGCAAGGCTGTGACTGAAGATGACGTGGGAGCCAGAAACCGGTCCTTGGATGCTTGATTCCGGTATGGGAAAGACATGGCTTGGTAGTTCCGACTGGACTGTTCCCATGAGGCACAGGGTCATATAGCCAGTGTCTAACCCAGGGTGGTGTGGAGTGCAAAAAAACGATGGATTTAGGCCCAGATCCTTGTACTGGGATGAATGTATGACATTGTTCTACATTCTGTCCATCAACTGTGTTTTTTGCAATTTTCACCCCGAGTGGGCTGGGTATGCTCAGACGTGAGTCCCAGGCTCTCCACACCACTGGAGTCAAGCTATCCAGGCTGATGAAGGCTGATAGCCAGAAACCGGTCCTTGGATGCTTGATTCCGGTCTAGGAAAGACATGGCTTGGTAGTTCGGACTGGACTGTTCCCATGAGGCACAGGGTCAGAGCTGATTTGCATATAGCCAGTGTCTAACCCAGGGTGGTGTGGAGTGCAAAAAAACGATGGATTTAGGCCCAGATCCTTGTACTGGGATGAATGTATGACATTGTTCTACATTCTGTCCATCAACTGTGTTTTTTGCAATTTTCACCCCGAGTGGGCTGGGTATGCTCAGACGTGAGTCCCAGGCTCTCCACACCACTGGAGTCAAGCTATCCAGGCTGATGAAGGCTGATAGCCAGAAACCGGTCCTTGGATGCTTGATTCCGGTCTGGGAAAGACATGGCTTGGTAGTTCGGACTGGACTGTTCCCATGAGGCACAGGGTCAGAGCTGATTTGCATATAGCCAGTGTCTAACCCAGGGTGGTGTGGAGTGCAAAAAAACGATGGATTTAGGCCCAGATCCTTGTACTGGGATGAATGTATGACATTGTTCTACATTCTGTCCATCAACTGTGTTTTTTGCAATTTTCACCCCGAGTGGGCTGGGTATGCTCAGACGTGAGTCCCAGGCTCTCCACACCACTGGAGTCAAGCTATCCAGGCTGATGAAGGCTGATAGCCAGAAACCGGTCCTTGGATGCTTGATTCCGGTCTGGGAAAGACATGGCTTGGTAGTTCGGATTGGACTGTTCCCATGAGGCACAGGGTCAGAGCTGATTTGCATATAGCCAGTGTCTAACCCAGGGTGGTGTGGAGTGCAAAAAAACGATGGATTTAGGCCCAGATCCTTGTACTGGGATGAATGTATGACATTGTTCTACATTCTGTCCATCAACTGTGTTTTTTGTGGGAGCCAATGGAGGCACGCTGGGGGTGTTTGAGGACCAACCAGTTGTGCCAGAACACATGAAAGGGGTATCACTGGATGAGATGAGGGTTTCGTTTCTGCTAACTTCTTGCCCGTGATTGAAAGCTGAAAGTCTCCGAGAGCTAGCTAGTGGTGTTTAATGAGCAGCTTAACTGTTTGAAGGCTGTCTGACTGCCTTTTAGGGTAATAAAGGCTTCTCTCTGGGCTATTTGATCATCACACAGGCTGAAGGTCTCTGGGGAACTGTAAGATGTCTTTTGCTGTTGAACTCTGCATGCTGGCTTGGATTGTCCAGGGAGGGGTTGGGCCCTTCTAACCTCTAGTCAGGGTTGTCTGTGAGCCAGTTCTAACATCCAGCTGAAGGCGTTGGGGCATCTCTTGGTATCCCTGGAAGAAAAGTGATAAAAGTGAACGAGAGGGAGAGCTATTGTGTGGATTAGTCTTAAGTTTTTAGATTCTCATATTTTTTCGAGAAAATGTCTATTATGAATAAACGCTTCCTGGCATCTTACGACTGTTGACAATACAGTCCTTTTGCTGGGGTCTCTGAATGTGCAACTTTATATTGAAGATGTGCAGTATCTGTGCCTGATTGGCCATCGCAGGGGAAGAAGAACGGAGACATTTGTAATTACCTAATCACTCAACATTTAATGAAAAGTGCTGATACTGTCCATTACTAGTATAGAATACCAGCTCTCTAAGAAATGTTGGCAATTTATAATATACATTAAAATGAAATGACATTTTTACTTTCCTGTTCTTTTTCTCTGTCTCTTATTTGGTCTTTCTTTCACTCGCAGTCAGTCAGACACACTCTTTCGTTTTCCCGACTTCATGCTCCAAACAGATCAGGGATAATTCAATATAACCAATGTGGTAATGACTCTAGATGGGCTATTGTGAAGTGTGAAATATTGTCTTCCCATTTGACCCAACCCCTGATTCTGGTCGCCCATATGCTCAACATCACCAAAACATTTAATTTAAGTCACACTATACTAGGCAAATGCTATCTAAACCCATGTGGGTTCTGTGCGGTCATTGTATATGAAGGATTTATGAATGACCGTCATGAAAAGTATAATAGTGGCTGTATGATTAATGCAACATTATTTAATTTTTTTGTATTGTCTTTTAGAGTGAACCCTATGTATGGGATGTATTAAGTGACCTCCATTTGTCCCAGTACAACAATTGGAAGTGTTGTGAACCATGCATTTCTCAATTAAAATATTATCAAATAGAAAATGTATTGTGAACATTTAAAAGAGCGTAACAAATGCCCCTTTCCAAATGTTCAAAGAAAACGTGCCACTGGTGGCTCACATGTAGGGGGATATCATTGTGGAAAAGTCTTTCTAAATGTGCTTTTTTATCTGCTGATAATCTTTTTCTTTGTATTCCTTTGTGGGTAACCAGATCCAGGGCACGATTGAAAGATTATGTATTTCAGTAAATCGTCTGAATCACTGCAGACACTGCTGTTCCAAAAGTGTTTGTTAAAAACAAATATTGAGGTCAGATTGCAGAGTGATAATTCTATGCATGTCGCAGGATGTTAACTTTTTCTGTAGCCATTATTTGAAAATAACAATCTGACACTGCTGAAACATACAGAGATAGCATTAAATTCCCACTGTCCACAACATCAATAATCCAGATAGAATGTTTATTGGTGGAGAAAGTTGATAATTAAAGATTACATTGTCTAGTATTCTATTCATCATAAGTACCACTAATGGATAGAATTATGAAAAAAATATGTTTTACAACATTTTCATGTAAAAGATTCATACTGTATAGATTTGAAAACAAAGGTCATCCTCATAATTATTTAATATCCATGTTGTTTATAATATTGGGCACGAGCCACTACATCATTGGAATAGTCATGGCCGGTTGTACGATTGTCCACTTGTGAGTAGTTTCTGATGCTTCCAGGGCCAGCATTATATGCAGCAATTCCACCTACAGTTAAAAGTAAATGAAACACACAGAAATAAACGTAATTAATTTTCCGCAAGTTTGTTTACCATACACAAAATAGTGTTTAAGTTAATTAAATAATACACCTGTTACAGCGTGCAGGCCCCTCTATTTCTTATCTAGGTCACACACCTGGAGAGCGACCTTTGCTCAAATGTTGCTGAAACAGTATTGACTAGGCACAATTTATGGAGAAAATTTCTGTACTTGCTAATGATCTAATTGTTTTTCTCACAAGAAAGGGGCATGAAACATTTACTGCTTGGCCATGGTGGCTTCCAGAGTGCGAGTGGTCATGCCACTGTCATAACTCTCTTAAACAAGCATTTGCAACACAATCAGTCTCGCCTTTGGGACCTTTTATGTATTTAGCTATGCAGCACATTAGCCTGGGTGCTGAAACATCTACTGTTCTTTAACATGGAGGGAAAATGAGCACCAAACTGGTTGACACCCTAGGTATGGGAGCACATGGAGAGAAATATTGCCTTTTAGTGAGAAATGGTATAGTCCAAAGCTCTGTTTTTAAAATAAAAGCAGGGCTTTTGGTGGTCATATCACTGAAAATACTGGATTTGAAAAAAATATTATTGTCTACGGGTGCGCGTGAAAGACAATTTCTATGGCCTGGAATCTAGAGATTTCTAAAGTGATTCTGGTATTTTACTGACCTCTGCCGATTTTTTTCTATTAAGAAAGTTAAATAGAAGCAGTTGCCAGAAAAATTTAAAAAAGAAAGTCCCTCAGCAGAAAAGCAATTCTGTTATTTTACTGACCTCTGCTCGTGGTTTTCTATCAAGACAGTTAATTAGAGGCAGTTGAACAGAAAAAAAAGTACATAAGCGGAATCAGACAAGTTCCAGGGCTGATTTCCAGAGCCCACAGAGTACATATACATGTAAGTATATACTAAAGTATATATGCTAAAGTATACACAGAAGTATATACAAAAGGTCATGAATGCTCGACCTAAAAACCCAAGGCTGATCCCACACCGCTGGTGAACTTCCTCCCCATATCCATTTTGCCTTTCATTTCTAAACTCACCAGATCATGGTACATTTGCAACTTTAGGTGTTTATTGAAGAACGTGGCCTACTAGATGCTGCCCAAGCAGGTCTGCACAATGGGATAAGGCCATTCTGTTTTCTTTCCTTCATAACCTTAGTCTGGTTCTGGACAATAGCAGTGCTTCCGTCCTGGTCCTTTTAGACCTTTCTGGTGCATTCAGACAGTCTCACATGCTCTGAATCGTCTCCGGAGATTGCAGTGAGAGAAAGTACCATGGAAGATATGAGCTTGTTTTTTGCTGATTGCACCCTTCAGCAAATTGCTGATTGCTCCCTTCCTCAGAATCTACAACTATGCAGACGAGATGCAGGAACTCTTTACTATTAACAACTTGTCCGAATCACAAGAAGCCTTTTGAAACACAATGCTATTAATCCATGATTGGACTAACGGCAACCATCTAAAGTTAAATTCAGAAAAACGGACATTTTCATAACCAGAAACAAGTATGATTTTTGGAGTCCCTCTTTTTGGCTGCCAGCGATGGTAGTTCCCCCACAGCCCAAGAAATCATTAAAAAGTCTTGGGGTCTTCATTGATGAGGATCTCTCTATGAACCCTCAGGTAGGAGAAACAACTTCTTCCTGTATCTTACAAATCCCAAAAATTTGGAAAATCAGGAAACTCCTTAACTTTGAGACCCTTGTCCAAGTAGTCATTACTTTGGTCATGTCTAGGATAGACTACGGAAACTCTCTCTACCTGCGCCTCCCAAAAGGCCACAGTTGCTGACTTCAATTTGCTCAGAGCCAGGCAACCCGGCTCATTTTCCATCAACCCAGACACTGTTGCATTACCCTTGTGATGAGAAAATGACACTGACTTCCTGGAGAACCAAGGAACGTCTTCATTTCAGGCTGCATCATTTTTAAATCCCTTCACGGAAGAAACCCAGCTTTCATATCAGCCCCAAATCAAAAATACATTCCCAACCATAAACTAAGATCCATCCACATGAACCTTCTCACAAATCCCAAATTTAAAAAGGAAAAAGATGGGAGGTTCCAGATTTTCAGTTCTGCCCTCTCGCATCTGTCACTTCCTACCCCCTGTGATAAAAGCCACACCTAGCTATAAGAGATTCAGGCAAATAACAAAAACATGGATTTTGCAACAAGCATATGACTAGACAACCACTTCTCAGGAACAAACAAGTATTCAGGCAAGATGGCGACCGGTTGACCAGCACCTCCGTGATGCTCCGCTGATCATCCTCTGTAAAATAGAATTTAGCGGTTAGAAAGAGAAACTCCATACCGATAAAAATCAGCCCAGCCATGCCGCAAAGATCACAAACCAAACTCTTGTTCCTGTTGCTGATCTGGCAACAGCCAGGGGGAGAGAAGCAATCGCCCGACCTTGAGGACCTTGAGTGAGCTCTGACATCCCGGATTGATGCTGCCCTGCGCATCACACGGTCCGACCTGCGAGACCGGAGCGGCCGGCAGCTTTCAGTGAAGCTCGGCGGTGCGCGGCGGAGACACTGCCACTCGCAGACTGTGTTTCGGGAGTCCCGAGAAGACATCCCCGGACAGGATTACTCGCGTTCCCTCCCGAGTGGTCTACAAGGGAGCGGGTGAGCAAGCAGCAGCGGCACTGCAAACTCCAAGGCGTACGGAGGGGAGATCGCAAACTGACCGCATTGAAACACTGGCAGTATCAACAGGCTTCTCTCTGCTCCGATGCCTCAGAAGTACAACATCTACTGAACACTCAGGAAATACAAGTAAGGATGGCTAACGGGGGGCCACAGCACAAAAGTGAAAAGCTACAAGGATATGACTAATCCCTGTGAGTAGTGCTCAGTACTTCTGTTATCCAAGTGGCAAAAAAAACTTCCTGGTATCCGTGTGCTCAACAAACACTAGTAACACATAAAAAAACACATAGGACTAAAGAGGGTATGGCACTCGTACAGCACCCATTAGACAAGGTATTTTGCTACTACTCATCAGTCCACAATTTGCATGATCGATTGGACAGAATGGTGGGCACCCAGTCCCTCCTCCCACTTATTGTAAAATCAGAATATCTGGGGAGAACACATTCCGATCCTAATCCTCTGTGGTTTCAGATTAGTTGGGAGGCAGACCGTCCCCCTGTCCCGACAGGTTGCAGCCTGTTGCACTGGAGGATGCGGCATTCCGCTCCTCATTAGGCACGGCCATTCTCGCTTACCACTATGCCAATGAGGGGACTGCGAGCTACACCATGGTTGAGTGGGATGCACACAAAGTAGCTATCAGGGGGCATTGCATGGGGGCCACGTGGAATATACGCAAAGCGCTCTCCACCTCTCTGGCGCGTCTGGAAGCTGAGCTCCTACAATACGGACAGGAGGGGGAAGGCCCGTGTGGGCACTCGCATAAGCAAGGAGACCGTTGCATTAAGCACGCAGCGCTCCTGGAGAGATTAAGGTGTCAGAACTATGCAGCGCACACGGCTAGAACTCATGCCAGTGCGGATAGGGCGGGTCAACTATTGGCTTGGCTGATACAGCGTGAAGGGCATGGCGTCCCAATAGGAGCCCTATGTACATCAAGGGGAGAGATGGTGTACACGCAGCGTGAAATTCACCGAGCCTTGACTGATCACTATACGCAGCTGTATAGGGCTCGGAGTATTGGCCCCAGGCATGTTTTGGAGGGGTTCCTAGACTCTATGCGCTTACCTGTGGCCTCTGAGGAGCAGAGCGACTCACTTGGTGCACCCCTTACACTGGAAAAGGCCGGAGAGGCAATTCGGTCTATGGCAACAGGGAAGACCAGACAGAGACCCTACAGTCTTGGGCTCATATCGGCCGCTGGCGATGCTCAACGTGGACTATAAGGTCTTGGCTAAGATACTGGCATAACGATTGGCGCCGGTGGTCCCTCATTTAATTCATACTGACCAAAATGGGTTTGTACCAGAGAGATCCACATCCTTGAATCTCAGGAGATACTTCAGAGTGGCAGCTGAGGCTTCGAGGGAATGGCCTAGGGCAGGGTGCCTGATATTAGACCTAGAGAAGGCGTTCGATTGCTTGGAGTGGGGTTCCCTGTCGACTGTCCTGAGACGCTATGGGCTTGACTTCAAATTTCTGCAAATCGTAGATTTTTTATACAGGAACCCCGTAGTCCGCGGGCACCTGGGTTCTTACATCTCAGAGGCGGTGGCGGTGGGCTGGGGCACCCGGCAGGGATGTCCCCTGTCCCTGCTGCTGTTTGCGCTGGCTATCAAACCTCTGGCTGTGGCCATTCATCAGACACTCTGCAATGGCATCCAGCTGGGAGATGCAGTTCATCAGGTATCGCTTTATGCAGGCGATCTGCTGGTGATAGTGAGGGATGTGGGATGCATACTAGACCAACTGGCCCAGCTGCTACTTACTTTCACGGATGTCTCGGGAGGGCGGTTGCAACACTCAGGTCTCAGATGCGCTTTTGGGCCACGCTCCCGCTGACGAACATGGGCAGAGTGGCCCTTGCCAAAATGGTCATGCTTACCCGACTCCTTTACTACTTCGTCAACCTACCTCTGTTCATTCCGGCTTCCTTTTTTTCCATGCTCAACAGGCTGCTGCGGAATTTTATCTGGGGCACCTCCAGGCACAGGCTGGCATTAGCGAAACTCTTCCTCCCCACAGATAAAGGGGGGCTGGCTGCTCCCTGTTTTGAGCACTACTACCTAGCTGTGCAGTTCCAATGGATTGCCCACTGGTTAACGGATAGAGGTAGGGAAGACACAGCTACGGCAATGCTGCCATACTCCCTAGCACGTATAACCAGGCGTTTCCACCCAATAGCACCGATAGAGTGCCCTACCCTGCTCCTGCTGGTGGTGGCATATAAGTGCTACAGAAGGGCCTTGCACCTTACACGTGGCACAATTCCCTATGAGTCTGCTATACCATTGGAGGGATCTCCTGGAGGTGAGGGGGTGCTCACATCCCACATGCTTACGGAGTGGCGGGAGGCTGACATCCAGACACTTGGCGATCTCTATAGCGATGGGGCACTCGTGGCGTACGAGACGCTGGTGAGGGAGGAGAGCCCCCCTCCTGGGGGGTTCTTAATGCATCGTTCGCTGATAGTGAAACTGTCTGCCAGATGGGGGGACATGGCGACAGAGCCTGAACAACATTTAACTATACAGTATCTCCATGTCATGGGAAGGGGCAAGCACTTGATTTGCTGGTTTGCGGCAATGTCACGGGCGCATGCGGCAGCTAACTTGGAGCCCCTTAGAGGCAAGTGGGAGATGGATCTGGGAAGGCCACTAACTGACAAAGAGTGGGAAAGGGTCCTTAAATCCCCAGAAACATGCCATTCCGCCAGATTCAACTTTTCATTGTCCACAGGGCTTACCTTACGCCTGAGTTGATCAACAAGTACTTCTGTCGGACTGATGCGTTCTGCCCCAGATGCAATGAGATGGGGGAGGGATTCCTGCACACACTGTGGAGTTGTCCTGAGTTGGGCACTTACTGGAGCGCCATTAGCGAGCTGCTAAGAAGATGCAGAAAACCGCACAATACCCTTTGATTGGCCCGAGTACATTTTGCACCATTTCAGGAGACCCCCCAAAGACAAGGTGTCGTCCCGCTTCCTGGACTTGGGACTGGTGGTGGCGAAGTGCCTCCTCACGAGGAGGTGGAAGGTGCGTGACCCGCCATGTGTACGGGCATGGACTTCCTCCCTCCAGGCATGGGTCCGGGCAGAGTGGACTGCCAAATGTAGGGAGATGTTGGGGCTCCGGAAGGAGCCCATAGTGGAACGCTGGGAGCACATGCTTACTACACGGCAGCAGGTGGCTGGTGAGGGGGACACGGGTGGAACGGAGGAGACAGGGGCACACATGGGGATGGGAGCATACCACAGGTCATTTTTCTGCCGAGGTAATTCCCTATGTACAGTTTTTGCTCCTACGAGGCATGAAGGCAACCACGCAAGTGCAGACGAGGCCCGAGGGTGAGCAAATGCTCTGGGGGTGGGGGCGGGGGTGGTTGAAGGCCCAGTAGGAGGGGAAGAGAGAGAGCGTGGGTAGAAGGAGGGTTGGAGTATGAATGTGGTTTTGCCGCTGCAGTTAAAGTTTACTCTTTCTGTTTCATGAAATACATTGTCTGTTTGCAAGCCCAAGCCGGGGGTTTTTCCCTTAATCACGCGGTTGGGCTAGAATCCAGCATGCTGGTTATCATGCACAGTCCCGGAGTATGCATTCTATGCCACCCAGAGGTGACCAGGAGTCACGGAAGATCAATGCTCACCAATGTTGGGAGGTTCAGAAGAGTGAATGGTGACCTTGTTGCCCCAACTTTGAAGACCAGGAGACAGTGAGGAAGACGAGGACCCATGCACAAGCTGTCCTATGTCGGTGACTAGGTAGTCAGTGTCTAGCACGGACACCAATAAGCCTTGCTAGCCGTAACTTGCATGGCTAATGAAGAAGGTGCAACGTTGGGGAGAGCAAGGTCGAAGGTACTCACCAACAGCAGGAGAGTCGGAGCAGGCCCGAGCTGGCAGCAGAGCCCGCTGAAGCAGTAGAAGACCCTGAGGAGTATCCACAGGCCAAATACACAGGAGTCGGAAGAGGACCTCAAGCAGATCACCAAGGAGGAATGTCCACCATGGAGATGATGTGGTGAGGACGATGATCTTGAAGGAAAGGAATGCTGGAGGTTGTAGTTTCTTGTAGCCTGAAGATCTATGAAGTGCAGTCTTGACAACAACAAGGCAATGCAGTGCACAGCGATTCGGTCCCAGCAGTTCCTACGAGAGATACTGGCATCAAAATTGCAGAGAGGACAGGTCAAGTCTTGAGGGAGTCATATAACCACCACCTCTACTGAGCCTCGGGATGTGCACAGGATGACAGTGGCAGCAGACCGTCAGCTTTGTTGCTGCAGCTGCAGATGCAGGGCAGTGACACCTTCACTTCAAGGGAGATTTCTTTGGATGTCCTTGATGGCCACAGCTCTGTTGAAGAACCTGGATGGAACACAGACAACGAAAAAGACTTGAAGAACAGCGAGGACAGGAGCAGCAGGAGTCTTTCTTGGTGGAGTCTTGGTTCCAGTTGTAGTCCAACGAAGTCCAAGTGTCGAGACAAGTGAAACGCAACATAGTTTCAGGGTTGAGTCTTGTCCCATGAAAAATGAGGGACCCACCAACAGGTAAGCCCTCAATTATTCTAGGGAAAGGGTAGGACCACTCGTAGGTCTCTCTCAGAGGAGGTTGTTACAAAAAACAGGTGCTCAGAAATTAGAAGGAGTCAAGAGGACTCGGAGTTTGTCAAACCGAAGGTAAGAAGCATATATTTATACAACTATACAGAAACTGATATTAGATATACAGTTCAATGGAACCTGGCCATATTAAAAAAGAAAATCATTTGTTTAATATATTTTCTAGAAATGCAAAATAAATTGTTTTAATTTTTTAGCACCCCTTTTCACTCGTTCTTTGAATTCATCTCTCTTCCCCCTTCCTTTTTATGACCCTCAAAGGTTTGTTTAACCTTACTCCTCACTTTTCAAATAAATACTTTGTAATAAAAATATTGTTGTGCTGCATTTCATGTTGCATTGATGAAACGTACGATTGATATACGCTTGTCAGCTAACATATTGCAAGGTCAGAATAGGTTCAATAATCATCACCTTGTAGTTAATAATCTTCTGATTGATTGGTCTAGGACCACTGTTTTTTGTAACAATTCACACCCAGGTCCATGGACTTTTTTGGGTTACCCCATTTGCTATATTAGTCTCTCAGAAGAGGGGCTGTACAGATGGAAGAAAACTCCCATGTCCTGTGTACAGTTTTGAGTCAGAGCAATTGCCAAGGGCTCCCTGAACTGGCTCAAACTGGAGTGTGCAAGGAGAGCATGTAATGTGTCCTTTAAAGCAGTAAGGTGGCACTGGTAAGCGCCCCCACCCCAGCCCCGTACACTAATTCCTGTCTGGGAGTTGGTCACACCTCCCTGTGAGAGGAAACCTATTGTTCTCCCTTCACTTTCTCGAGCTTGGCTAAGCAGCCGAAGGGCAGAATTGCGTCTGTGTTCAGCAGCAGCACTAGCTTGCTGGCAGACACTAAAAGGCTGTGATCTGGAGTACAGGGGGTACTCAAGGGAGCCCCCAGTACATGGGATCATACTTCCAACACTGGAATCAGTGTTGGGGTATGATTCCAGCATGTTTGGAACCAAACATGACCGGGTTTACTGAAACCACTATATAGTTAGATATGTCGTAATGAATGATGTCCACTATATGTATTAAAATGGCTGATCTCACTTACAAATCCTGGAAAATCAACTCCGGGGTTTGTAGGGGTGTCCTGCTCATGCAGGCATACCCTCACACATATACCCAAGCCCCCTTCCCTCAGTAATGAATAGCCTGCCATAGGGGTGACTTATAGGTTTTAGGTGTAGTGACCTCAAATATAAGAAAAGATATCTGTTGTGTGAGGTGGAAGCGCCAAATCACACAGGCTGCTATGGCAGGCCTGTAGTCACAGTTTGAGTGGACCCATGGGTAGTACAATAAATGCTGTAGCTCATGGGGGACCCCTGGTGTACCAATACCCTGAGTATCTTAAAACAACATACTAGGGACTTCCAAGGGTGCACCAGTAGCCAATTGTGGATGTACATAAGCTAGTTACCATGGCCAATTTAGTAAGAAAGCACAGTTTCTGGCGTTCTGATTAGCGGGATCCAGGTCAGACTATGCCAAAAACACACTAAAACCAGGCAAAAATTGGGGTAATCATGCTAGATGGATCCTACCTTCCTACAACCCACCACCGTTTGCTGTCCTATATGCCTTCCTGTCAAGATATGTGTAATCCAGATGCAACATAATTGATATACTATAATGGCTGTTGAAAATTGTTTAAAGTTTTTAAGAAACAAGTTCCTAGCAGTGATTTGAATACAATTTATTTAGGTGGGCGAACCTAAACTTTTATTCCTTTAATAGGAATATTTCCTGGAATCAAAGCAAAATTCCAATGCACAGGGAGGGAATATTTAGCTGTCTATGGTTATGAAAGTTTTGTGTATAATATCCTTTGCCTCTCTCCAAAAATAAAAATATGATGGTTCAGTAAAACAGCCTTCAGCAAGCCTCAATTGTGATTTTACAACTGAAATATGTGTGTTAGTGTTTACACTCATGGAGCAGAGCATTTTAATGCAGGTCCTTAAAGGGAGAAAAAGGGGCAGGAAAAGGAAGGCTGCAGATATTAGGTTTATTGTGAGAGAGTTCTTCAAAGATTTCCAAGTCCAAAAATCAAGCTATCTGGAGCGAGTTCAAAACACTAACTGAGGAAGTGGTCAACAAGATCTTTCTATCTATGAAACCAACTTCACAGTTCAATGAACCCCATACCCTCCACAACACTAAAGGAACTAAGTAACCTCTTCTCACCTATACTAGCGAAGATTGTAAACTCATCGCTAACACAAGGCAGTATCCCAGAATACCTGAAGACTGGGCAAGTGACATCCCCCTTCGAAAAAGTGGGTGCTGACTATACATTCCTGAGCAAATTTTGCCTGGTGCACAACCAACTGAGCCATCACATTGATCAATTCAACCTACTCAACAAATTTCAATCAGGATTTAGAACAGGACACAACAATGAATCAGCCATCGTTTACATAATGGACAACACCCTTACGATACTAGACAAAAACGCCTCATGCCAACTCATTCTCCTAGACCTCTCATCAGCGTTTGACACGGTCAATCACAACATCCTACTTAAACTACTAGAAAACAGAATTGGGTTGTCTGGGAAAGTGCTTTCTTGGTTCCCTTCCTTCCTGCAGAATCACTCACAACCCATCAAACTAGGCAACTCATACTCTGCCTCCTCACCATTGAGGTGCGAAGTCCCCCAAGGGTCAACGATTTCCCTACACACTTTGACCTTTATATGGAACCACTAACTGAAATTCTCAATCAATCAAGCAATGCATACCAGCACACAACTATACTTGGAAGATATCCTCCCTATATGACGTCATTCAACTCAATAACAAACTAGTCAAAACTCAGTCCTGGCTCTCTCAAAACAACCTCAAACTGAACTCTATGAAAACAGAATACCTTCTTTCCTCCCCGCAAAACAGTTCCACACTTATACAAGATTGGCTCTAGCACTAGACACCCTCAATTGTAAACCTCCCATCATTGGCTCCACGAAATCCCCTGGAATAACACTAGACACGAATCTAAACATGGGATATCACATCAGTGCTAAAACATGCAGTACAGCATTCCAACTCAGATTACTAAAGTAATTGAAACTATTTCTGCAACCTTCAGACTTCAAACAAGCAGTACAATCACTTGTGGTCCCCAGACTAGAATACGGTTTGTTGACCCTTTGAGGTCTGCCCAAAGCGAGAATAGCTCCACTCAAAATGACTCTTAATGATGCAGCGATACTGGTAAAAGGAACTAGAAGCTTTGAGCACATCACCACATCGCTTAGGTATCTAGACTGGCTTCCCTTCGAGGCAAGACCTCAACTGAAAATTGCCTGCCTCACACACAAAGCATTATGGGCTAGATGTAGGAGCCCTAATACCGGTCGGAAATGGCCGATTTTGGCCGTTTCCAACCGGTATTAGGGTTTTCAGATGTAGGGCATGCATTACAGAATCTGTATTTTACCGATTCTGTATTTACCGATTCGGTAAAATTACTGATTTGGTAAATACAGACTCGGTAAAATACCGATTCTGTAAATGCAGATGTAGCTGGCACATGTCAGAGTGCCACAGGGCTTTAAGAATCGGTATTTTACCACCCAATCCAATTGGGTGGTAAAATACCGAACCCAGGTGTGCATGCACGTGTGTGCATGCACACCTGTGCCATGTGATACACAGACATACCCTTAGGGCATGTATGTGTGCCACATGGCGCACATGCCTATTTTTGGGGTGCTAGAGGGTGTCAAAGTGACACCCCCTGCACCCTTGCAGGATTCGGTATTTACCGATTCGGTAAATACCGAATTGGTAATGCCCATTGATTCCTTAGGGCTTCAATGCCCATAGGAATCAATGGGCATTACCGATTCGGTATTTACCAAATCGGTAAATACCGATTTTTACAGATTCGGTAATTCAGAAATTTGAATTACCTAAATCTGACCCCTTCTAATTTACCTACTCTTAAATACCGAATCGGTAAAGTTCGGTATTTAAGAGTAGGTAATTCAGATTTACCTACATCCGGCCCTATATTTTAATTAACCAAGTTACCTTGCAGAAAAGGTTTGAATCTCCGGTGGTGCCCGCTACCTAATAAGTGCTAACTCTCTCAGGCTTGAACCTCCTAGATTCCGAAAACAAAACACTTACACATGCTCCTTCTCTGGGGCAGCACCAAAGATCTGAAGCTTCTTACCACCCAAAGTGCATTCAAACCCATCGACCCTCTTTTTAAAAATAGAGGTGAAAAAGATCCTAATGGATAGATTCCTGGCATAGACTTTCGGAGAACTCATCCCTAGGGCGCATTGGACGTCACAATGGCAGCAATTTTTGGAATGGTTAGAAGCACGTCATTTACAGGACAACCCCATGATTTACATTGCTCCCCTGGTTACCTGAAACTGAATAGTTTCCAAGCAGCAGCAAAATTTCTACCATGAGGATGCTAGACCAATGCCGATTAATGGAATATTAATGGACTGACGGTCATTTATTGTGATTACTGCTGCAACAGCCTAGTGTGGCACTGTACTTTTGATGTACCTGTCTATACCTATCATTTTGTTAATTCAATCCTTTGTACATCACTCTGATACCCTTAGGTCATATGTGTGCTTTATAAAACACTTTAAATAAATAAAAGACACATATTGAGCACATTAAGTTGATCGCTAAGCACACAGTGCTTCAATACCTCTGAGCACATTCAAAATAACTTTAGGTAAATACAGAACAATGCATTTTATTCAAGTGCAGACAGGGTTTGGATAGTTTGCAACTAGTCCCCCATGGACAACCTAATCTGAGCTCTTTCACCAGACCGATGGTGTCCCTGACCCTATTTTAACTAATGATTCACTTCACAGCATATTCCTGGTAATTTGCCTTTTTAGAAGAGGGTGTGATTGAGAAGTGTTGCATTCAATGCTTTCTTTACAAGCCAGCAAAATATTTGTTTATTCAGAACCAACAAATATTACCAGGTACATGGACATCACATGCCGGTACACTGGAATGACACAAAATGAGTGGCAATACACATATTCAGGTTTCACACACTACTGATGTAAAGTAAGATGTAAGAGCAATCAAATGTGCGCACAGTTCTTTCTTTGATTTTCAGTTTAGTTCTCCAGGTTGCAGTGGTTTCAATTATAAGGGTAAATTATTGCCTGTTACCTGTTAACTGCAGTGACTGTGCAGGTTACTGGAATGCACAAATCTTTTTTTGAATTTCAACTTTGGGGGAGTAGTTAAGACAAGGATTTATGTCCTACTCTTGCAGGGCTTTGTAGATTAAGTAACCAAGATACAGTTAAACAATGTGAAGTCGAGGGAGGAGCTTCACGGGCATCCAAGATGGTCGCGTGAGCACAGAGCTCCCGAGACCCTCGTCGCCCTTCATCACTATCCTGAACTATATCCTGATTTCGACGATGGGCTTTTGAAAACGCACCTTGGCTGATCTCAATAGTTTTTTGATGGATTTGTTTGGACGTCGGGAGCCGCTGCTACATTGACTTCTATCTTTGTGGCCTGCTCCAGGATTTATTGGGGGGTGCTATTAGTTGGCAAGCCGTGGAGTAGTTGAATAACATCGGCCGGAGGGGTTCTCCCCCAGGCGGCCTCGACTTAACTTTCAGTTTTGCTTTCCTACTCCGGGCTTATTCGTTTGTACGACGGCTCGGGTCTGCCCTTGATTTGGCTCGGCTTTGCCCCTCCGCTACGTGGCTCATCAGTGAACATCCTATCTCCAACTTTTTCGGCACCTACACCACTGTGGTTCACTTTTGCGGACTTTTGGCCTCGACATACACGGCCATTTTCACCAGGTCTCACGGGCCCCTTCGGGGCACCCTTTTCAATATGGCCAGACCCGACCCTGAGAAGCGTAAGACCAAGACGCCTCTCCGAGGGGGGCAGACTCAAACTAATGTTATGGATCGTTACACCCATCCTAAGGGATCCCCTGGTGGTACCAGCCGTACTCCTGAATATCTGAGCGCTGACCCTGCTGTTCCTCCTGAACCCTCTCTGCAGGATGTCATGAGCGCCATTGCCAGCATGAAGGCTTCGATGGGGCAACAGTATGAGGCTCTTGCCTCGAAGATCGACACAGTGGCCGTTGATGTCACCTTAGTTAGAGCGGACCTGTCGAAAACTAATGAAAGGGTCAAGTCATTGGATTTGAAGACCTCCAGCCTGACTACCGACGTCTCCGACTTACAGACTGAGGTTGGCAACCTACGTTCCTCAAATGACTCGATGGCACACAAACTTGAGGATTTCGAAAATAGGGCATGGCGTAATAACGTACGCATCATTGGAGTCTCTGAGAACCACCATTATTCTTCAATCGATCTCCTGATGGAGAATCTTGTTTTAAATCATCTCGCCACCTCCGGGCTCAGCAAATTCTTCGCCGTTGAGCGAGCCCATCGAGTGCCGGGTGGAAAGCCAAAACAGAGTGCCCCCGAGACTAATCATTGCGAGACTTTTTCACTTCCGTGACAGAGACGCAATCCTGCAGGCCTCTCGGGTGGGCAGCCCGGTGAAGTTTGAGAACACGTCCCTCCACTTTTACCCGGATTTTACTCAGTTGGTTCAAAGGCAGAGAATGGGTTTTCAGGGAGTGAAACGGAGACTGCGTGACTTGTGCCTTAAGTACGCCATGCTGTTCCCAACTAGACTTCGAATCGAATACGAAGATCGGACATTTTTCTTTGATCGTCCGGACAGTGTCAGTGACTGGCTTGACTCTTTGCCTAAAAGGGATGATCGTTCCGGACGCCCTGGAGGTGTTGAGGGTGGCTTGCTGGAGCAAGAGTGGCACTGTGGTTCCTGATGTCTGAACTTTTCCATCTTATTTCAGCTGAGTCCGAATATATTAGTCTTCTTACGTTCTGTTCTATATTGGCCCGGCGTGGCGGGGGGGTAGAATGGGACTCTTTCCTCCTCCTGAGTTTCTTTGTTTAGATTAGTTTAATGACTGGGCGACAGGCACACTGCAAGTTGGGGTGGCTATTGAGTCTTACGCAGGGGTGCAGGGTGGGGGGAGTTGTAACGGGTTTAAGTTGTGGGGTGGTTGGGGGGGTGTTTGTTCGTTTGTTATTTTTGCAAGGCATCGTATCTTTATCGCTTCGATCATTGTGCTCTTTGTGGGGTGTGCTCTGCGGTCTTTCTGGGAATAGGGGGTAGTGAGTTGAGACTGCAGTCTTGGAATGTCAACGGGTTGGGGGACAGGATAAAACGAGGGGTTGTGCTCCAGTTCATGAGACGTCATTCTCCTGATTTTGTCCTTCTGCAAGAAACACATTTAATTGGTAACGCATGTCAAGCCATGAATAGACGAGGCTATCGCTTAGCAGCTCATTCCGGATTTACTTCTGGCTCTAGGGGGGTGGGGATTTTGGTCCAGTCTTCTTTCTCCTTTGAGATTGATGATGTCATACTTGATGACAGGGGGCGCTACGCCGCGCTCACTGGTAGATGGGAGGGGAAGACACTCTCCATACTTACGATCTATGTCCCCCCAGGCCTGCAGACTCCCACTTTTGCTGATATTGGTCGGGTTGTTCTAGGGCTCCCTGAAGGACTTTTAATCCTGGGTGGGGACTTTAACTCAGTTGTTTCTGGCACCTTGGATCGCTGCCCTCCCAGAGAGTTAACTAGATCTCAGCTGTGGATGAGTGGATTTTTGGAAACTTTCGGACTGATAGATAGTTGGAGGTTGATGCATCCTGTGCAGTCACAATATACCTTCCATTCAGGGGCCCATGGGAGCCTCTCCAGGATTGACTATCTCTTAATGCCAGCCGCTCAATCCTCCTCTATCATAGAAATTCGGCATCTTCCTAGGGGTATTTCGGATAATTCCCCCTTGTGGCTCTGTGTGGAGGCCGGGGTGTGTAGCAAGGGCAGGGTTGCTCCCATAAACCCCTGGTATTTTCGTAGTCCTAAGATCCGCTAGGAGCTGATCAAATCTATTGATCATTACTTCCTTGACAATGTGGGGTCTGTTTCTTCTTCTGTGTCATTGTGGGAGGCTTTCAAGACTGTTATAAGTGGACATTCTTTGTCGTTAATTACTGGTGCCAAGAAGCCCAAATGTGAGGAACTGGTACGCATCAAAGCTGAAATAACTGTGCTTGAGAGTGAACTCGAGGCTGGTGTCACCCGTGCCAAACTCCATTCCCTCAGCTTAAAGCAATCTGACTATAAGGCCCTGGTGACCGACGCTGCTAAGGTAATGAATAGAGAGCAAAAAAAACAATTGGGGAAGTGAAGAGGAAATGATAGAATCACCCTCCTGAACTAGACTTGTAAACAATGGGATTCTATCAATGTGAGTGGTGACTAATTTTATACGATATTCTCTAAACTTGTGAAATACTACAATGTGAAAATTAGGCCTCTCTGCGGGTGGCAGAATGAGGGCACGGTGTGTTTTTAAAATACCCCTCACACACTATGAATCCCTTAGTGTCATTCTCCCATCATTGGGGTCTTCCCGTCCCTCTACGGGGCGGGGCGTGCTTCAACCTACGAGTGACGCGGGAGCACTTCTATTTTTAGGGGTTAGTAAGTAGAATTACAAGTGTAGTCTACTTTGACAAAGTAGACTACACTTGTAATTCTACTTACTAACCCCTTTTTAATGTTCCCAGCTTGCGAAGCCATTAAAATTAATTTTTTCGACTAGCCAGGGAATTTTTACCTTTTTTACACCACCATTCACGTAAACAGGTCCCTAAACTCGCTAACACATACCACTATCCTCATCACATCACATAGCCTATTGTCAAAAAATAGAAGTGCTCCCGCGTCACTCGTAGGTTGAAGCACGCTCCGCCCCGTAGAGGGACGGGAGTACCCCAATGATGGGAGAATGACATATGGGATTCATAGTGTGTGAGGGGTATTTTAAAAACACACAGTGCCCTCATTCTGCCACCCGCAGAGAGGCCTAATTTTCACATTGTAGTATTTCACAAGTTTAGAGAATATCGTATAAAATTAGTCACCACTCACATTGATAGAATCCCATTGTTTACAAAAAAAATGAATAGAGAGCAACAGGGTAGGCTGTATGATGTGGGTGACAAGGCTGGTAAATTGCTTGCATGGCTTGATAAGAAGGAAAGAGCGAATCGTGTTGTCCCTGTGATTGAAAGGCTGGATGGGGTATGTGTTACTGATCATTGACTGTTTTGTAGACCACTTTTGTACGGTGTATTCCTCAGTCTGTGATGGGGACGAGGAGGATTCCCAGTTTTTATTGTGTGATATTGCACTGCCCCGTCTTTCCGATGCTGATAGGGATCTTATGGACGCACCACTCACGATAGACGAAAGAGCGACTGCCATTCACTCCCTTCGTTCCGGTAAGGCAATGGGCACCAATGGCTTGCCCATTGAATTGTATAAATTGCGACCGGACAAACTGGCGCCCTATCTGAAAGATATGTTCCTTGAGGCGTTGGACTCTGGTTCCCTCCCCGCAGATCAGCGGCTGGCCTCTATCGTGGTAATACATAAGGAGGGTAAGCCGCGTGACCGTTGTGCCTCTTACAGGCCCATCTCCCTTTTAAATGCCGAACCCAAAATCTTAGCTAAATTGTTAGCTAATCGTTTGGTTAAGGTGATCATTTGATTTGGGACGGGCGCGCTCGTATCGCTCTCCCCAAGCTTACGCTCCCTTGGTACGATGGGGGCATCGCTCTCCCAGATATCAAGCGCTATTATTGGGCCTCTCAACTGAGTGTGATTAACCATGCAACCTACGCACCGGGTCCTTTATCGGCTTTCGAGATGGATAAACATCTTTTACCGGGCTGGAATTATAACAGGGCGCTTTATTCCAAAGGGATCTGTAGGACGCTGTCCGGGCCCACTAGGATTGCTGTGCGAGCTTGGCAAGATGTGAATGCGGCTTTGGGATGGGGTGATAAATTTACTCGTGAGACCCCATTGTATGCATCTGAAGGATTGGGTGGCTTATGGAGAACAAAAGGTTTTGAGAAATGGGATATGATTGGTATCGGCAGGGTGGGTGACCTCTGGTCCAAGGGGAATGTTAAAACCTTCGAGGCGCTGAAGATGGAATATGAGCTCAGAGACAGGGAATTTTTCAGATATATGCAGGTGCGCCATGCCTTGCTGTCGGTTTTCGCCACGGGCACTGACGTCCCCGACTCCTCTCCTCTCGAGGATCGCATACTGGGCGGGTATGTCCCTGACAGCACGATTTCATTGATTTATAAAAAGTTGATTAACAATCGATCTGATCTACTTGTGCGTCTCAGAGTGGTATGGACTGGGGACGGATTGGAGTTGGATGACGAAGACTGGCAATCAGCGTTGTCGTCGCCTAAGGAGGTTGCAATTCCTGCCCGTCTTCGCTTTGTCCAGCTCAAGATCCTCCACCGTATATATGTCACTGGTCCGAGTCTGGTTAGAATGGGCTACTCTTTGGATGGGTTGTGTAAGCAAGGTTGTGGTATGTCTGGTACCTTCCTTCACATTCTGTGGGAGTGTTCGGCGGTGGCGGGGTTTTGGGCCTGAGTGCATGCGGTGATGGCAAGAGTTACCGGAGTGTCTTTGCTACCCGAGGCTAGGCGTTGCCTGTTGAACGTGTGGGAACCGAATGATTACACTGTTGCTCAGATCCGTTGGGCGACCCTTGGTAACATGATAGCCAAGAGAGATATCGCAAAGTTGTGGGGTTCCCAGAGGTCGCCCACGGTCTCGGTGTGGATGGAGGGCATGGATTAGTGCATGTTTAGGTAGAAAACGGCCTATCTAGCTAGGGGTAGACCTAGGACATGGAGCAGAGTTTGGTCCCAGTGGAATGCCTATCGCGGGAATATATGTATTCCCCCGCAAGACTTAGTACCTGATGTTCCCTTGTCCCCCTAAGTGACCTTCCATGTGATGTTTATTATTGTATGTGCTGCATTGTTTCCCCACTGCCCCCCCCCCCACAAGTCGGACTGTAACTGTACAATTCTCTTGATCTCCTCGGAGTGGGCTCTACGTGAGCACATGGTCGTCACTGATGTAACCAATGCCTTGTTTGTTGTTGTTGTATTTTTGTTTAATAAAAATAAAAAAAATAAAAAACAATGTGAAGTCAATAGAAGGTACAATTTAAGCAAAATCTTTTAGACAAAGAACTGTTTTCTTAGATCGCGCTATTGGTGAAGATTTCTTTTTATCAAATATGTTGCATTACTTCTACTAGGGGTTGAAATCTGTTTATTAGACATTAAAAACCCATAAATCTTATTTAAATATATAATTAACATCATAAATATATCAATAAAAGAGAAAAAAAGGAAAGGAAAAGATAATCAATATTCAGACACCTTAAGATGACATCTAAAACCAAGGTCTCTGTACCCATATAGCCTTCATTATTATAGGGCCAGCGTCCTTACTAGTTAAACAAAATACTATTAATAAAATGCCTAGGGCAGTAGAAGTGACATCATATATCCTTTCAACTTAATGACACCACAGGATTAGGAAGTGATATCATATGACCAGCGATCCTCTGACTGTTCCCAGAAAGTGATGTCACATGACCCTAACCCTGATGCTACCATGATAACTGACATTGCTGAGGTTCCATAGTAACTGCATGTTTTTGGCAAAAAAAAAGAGACAAATGTATGTGTTAGATAACACATAAATTATGATGCCATCCTAATCTTGGAAAGTGGTGGGGAATAATACTAGTCTTGATTTGTGCTAAACAGGTGAATCAAGTGAGTCAGACCTCATCTAGAAGGGCTCAAGGGGGTTCTTCCTCAAGCACATTAAAAAAAAATGCTGGGCCATGTGGTGCATTTAAAGCATTTTCCAAACACTTTTGCTAAAATGCCCCTAGCTCTGAAAGGGCTCTCATGAAATATTTGAGTCCTTTCACAGGTTGCAGAGCCAATGAAACATGACACTCCTCAGGAGTTGACCCCATTTCTTTCAAAATGTGTTCTGACTACCACTATATGACAGAAATATCTCCAATGTGCCAGGGCCAATGTTTTGTCATGGACTCTTCTTATATCTCATGGATGCCCTCATGTCAAATATCACATAGGATATGCCAGTGCTAAAACTTTGCCGCTGGTACCCCATATGCCAAGGCATACCACTACTATACCAGTACTAGTATTTTAGCATAGGTGCCCATTATGCCTAGAACTATCTCCAGTATTCCATTACCAGTATTTTGTGACAGGTGCCTGTCCTCCTAAGAATCACCTGAAGCATACCAGTGCCAGTGTTTTGCCATAGGCAACTCTCTAACCAATAATGACTATCAGTATGCTATGGCCATCCGTAAAATTTACAAGTATATTACTACATTCTTACTAATGCTTATTTACATTCACACACTTGTACTCATTCTATTTCCTTCCCATTTATTTGCACTCATTTGCTTTCACTCTCTTGCACTCACTCTTTCTTGCTCATTCTCACTCACTCGTTCTTATCGATGCACTCATACTTTCTCATTCAATCACTCTCACCCAAACTCTCACTGCATTATTCCCACACACTCTCACTTATTCTCAGTCTGAATCACTCATTCTCCATAAGTCATTCAAACTAGCTCACTCATATTCAGTCTTAGTGCTGCTCACTCACACTTTGTCACCTACTCACAACCACATTCATTCACTGATACTCTCACTTATTCTCACATGCAATTAAACTCATTCTGGCTCACTCTAATACTCCCACACCCTCACTCTTAATCATTTATTCTCATTCATCCACTCACATTCACTTACAGTCACTCTTATTCTAACTCACTCTGGCTCTCCCATACTCATTTACTGAGACTCAATAATTCTCACTCAATACCTGTAACTGACTTTGACTCACTTACTTTCACCTACACATACATGCTCACACATACAGATGTGCACTTTCACACATATACACTGTCTCACACAAACTCCCACCCGCAAACATTCAAACTTCAAACGTTTAAAAACATTGATCTTCTTACCTACTCTGCCAGCTAAAGTCTGGTTCCAGCTTCTGGTATATCACAACTTCTATAATGGGAAAGCTCACCAATATCAATACGAGCAGAACTTAAATGTCGCTCATATTAAATCTCCCCTCGTAAATAAGTCTAAACAGTTATGCACACATCTCTGCATGCGATAACTTTATCCATTAGTCATGACTGCCGGAAACATGTGAACCAATGAATCTCCAGACGGGTAAGTTATGGTCAACTTTTTATCTTAGTTTGTCCAATATAATCCTGTTCTGACTGTAACAGCTGATTTTTGTTTTCTGTTTTCTGGTTTTCTCCCTTATGGACATAAATAAAGAAGTCCTGTGTTTAGATCCCGACTTAACTTATTCTAACTAACCCTCTCTACATTATCCGAAGATACAATATATAGTAAGCACTGACATTCTATATATTGCCTGGCTAAACAATATTTCCAACCATTATGGTATTCCCCGTATCTAATTAATTACAATCTTTCTTGCCCCTTAGTCTCTATAGGGTAGTTGATTGAAGTACAGCTAAATAGGTAAAAAAGAATTATTAGCCATCTTAATAGATGTATACTTAAAATCATCGACTGGAGACACACCAGTTTTCTTTTTCTGTTAAGCACCTATGTACTACCTTTATCTTCTCCTTTGACCTCTGTGATTTTCCTTTCTCATTACGTTGTTATATGATGTAATGGTAACTGCTTGTTGTAAATGGATCATGTTATGTTAATAGTTTCTCTACGATAAAGAAAAGAGAATGAACTGATGTAATGCGGTATATCATGGTATTTTATCAAATCACTGGCTCCACTGTTCAAGTAAAATGTATTGACTATTGTGCACTGCCTAGCACAGAGGCATAATTTTAAAACACTTTATCTATTTTCAGTAACAAGATGGTAGTGTCCTGAGGAAGACACTTTCAACGTGTCGAAATGCGTAGACGGAAACCATCTCCCTACTGTATTATTTAACTATACAAACAAATAATGTGTATCTGTTGTATATTCACTGAAAGAAATCTTTTTATTGTTTTTTAATCAGTATGTCAATGAATTATTTCGTGACACTTTTATAAAATGTATTAAATTGAACTTTCTGTGCTAATCCAGTGCCTTATTATTTATTATTATTGTTACCTGAACTGTGCCAGTTTTCATGTGTTGCCTGGGTGTATTACTTTCCACAAATCATTTGCCCTGACCAAGGAACCTTATCCTTATCAGGGGGTCCTTGTTTTTCACATATTCCAGCTTCTGGTGCTCCATAATGTATTACACAAATAATGAATAAGAACGTATTTTTCCCCTTTAGTGTAACTAAAAAAGGGTGGTAGACAAAACCTGAGCGCCAACAACCAAAAAAACAAGCTGTCCATGTATTCTTGCACTGATTTGGCAACCTCTGAGGCTAGGGGTTGCAAAAGCAAAGCCAGGGTTTGGAAGGGACAAGTAAGGGGTCTCAAATGCCACTCCTGTCGACCCCTAAATGATTTTGTTGGTTATTTGTAGAGATAAATTAAGTGTATTCACATTTAGTTTAACTGTAGCTAATGCAGGCCTTAATATCAAAATGAGTTTATGGTAGTTGCCATCTTAGTTTTGTCAGATGGGAACACTTTGGGGCATTTTCTCAAGAACGTGTGATAACCATCGCAAAAGTAACTTAACTCAACTCTCATCATCGCAGTCTATTGGGGGAAAATTACGCTGTGTTAAGTAAGGTATTCACATTACGGCGGTACCATGTGATAGTCACCAGATAACTTGTCAAATGGCCGCATTAAAATCAATGCCAAGCCACAAAAATGCGATACACGAATGCAAAAAAAGCTGAGATGAGGACAATCGCAATACAAAAATCAGTGAAAACCAGCAACAGGCCTGCAATTCACACGCGTCAGGTGGGAAAAATCACCATAAAATATGAAAAAAACAGACAAACAAATGCCAAACAACAGCGAAGTACAATGGATGTTGCCGGAGCAAGTACGGAGGAGAACCAACCAAACAAACCCCCCAGAAGACCAGTCTGGGACATCAGGGTCGGGAAGGCCAAGGAGAAGAAGAGTAGCAAGAAGCGGTTCAGTCCGCAGGAAAACAGGATCCTGATAACGGAGGTGGTAGAACGCCATCAACAACTGTTTGTCACCTCCACCGTGTCATTGGCAACCAAAAATGGACTATGGCAGTCCATTGTGAGCAAGGTGAATGCAGTGGGAGTGCTGAAGAGGACAATGGAAGAGGCCAAGAGGCGCTGGAATGATGTCAAGTGCAAAACCAAGCTGAAACTCGCCAAAAACCGGAAGTAATGCAGACTGGAGGTGGGAGTCCTGTGCCACAGGAGGAGCTGGACGATAAGGAGGAAATGGAGTCCACAGTTATCAGTGGGGAATCGGTGGCAGGAGTTGGGGGAAAGGACGCTGCTCAAAATGACCGGACACAAAAGCACCAGGGTAAGTAACGAACAGGGACTGGAGGGACGGGGGAGATGGGCACAATGGCACACATGCACAAGTAAGCTGAGCACGTCTGCGGACACACCATGCCCCAGACCCCCAACTCCCACCAAGACACCAATGTACCCAAGTATGCTACATCTCAGCACTGTATAAGCACAGAAGTCAAAGGCACACCTCAGGAAAGGGATAAGGGGCAGCAAAATCAGAGCTGCAGGGGTACTCCCCAAAATGCAGCACACACACATAACATGCAGAGCACATCAACACTGCCAACAATATGGTACAAACCGCAACACGTCCACAACAGAACACAGGGCTCAACTGGTGCCGACTGGGTGTATACACTGGCCAATCACAATTGGCATTGCAGGGAAATGTGAGTTGATAATGTTCAAGTATAGACACACACACATCTGTTGTCGAAATGTCCACTGTCCCCAGTCAAATAGGCAGCTCCTCCCAAACAGCCGCAATGTACACAGTCATGCAGTCTGTATGCGAACATGTACAATGTAACAACATACATGTGGACACATTGTTAAACTGCATCTCCCCTTCACATTGCAGAGGAAGAATCAACACATTCTGCAGAGCAGCCTGACCCTCTCTTCTCTGATGATGAAGAGGACCACCACAGCTTCGACTTCAACACCCTCCAAGAGTTAATTGACAGCCTCTGTAGCCCACCTCTAGGAGGGGGGCAGCCCAGCTGCAGCGAGGAGACCCCACCACCTGTGAAGACCACACAGCAGGCAGCACCCACCACCACGGCTGCCTCACAGGGCCTCCGCAAAGAATACATGGCCTTCCAACGTCGTATGTTGGGGTGCCAGGAGCAGCTGGCTGAACAGGTGCAGGTGGGCTTCGACCGCATGCCAGACAAACTAGATGCCATATGTGGGTGTATGAGTCCCATCAGGGACCACTCACAGTCCCTAACGGACACCCACAGTCCACTCCATGCTCTCCAATGGACCATGGCTGACATCGCTGGAGCCCTGACTCAGATAATAGAACAACTGTCTAGTCGGAGTGGCTGTAGCAATGTCACACAGGAGTTGGGAAACATCCGGAGGTTAATGGAGACCATGAAGCGGGCGAATGCGGAAAGACCGGCTGCCACGGCTGCGAGTGGTAGCTGAGTTACTCAATGAACTCAAAGCCATTCTCATGGCATTTCTGCCACAAGGCGTGGTGCTGATGCATGCTGCTGCTACCACTACATCCATATCGCCCCCTCAAGTGCCAGTGCCACACAGTGTGGCAGACATTCCGCTTCCGGCCCTTGAGGTGTCACTGCCAAACAGTGCTGGAGAAAGGCCTTCACCACTCACACGTGAGGCCCATGAAACAGCAGTGGACGAAGATGCAGATGAACCTGCCTTCATGGTAAGAAGGACGCAGTAGCATTCATCTCTGCCATATGGCCTGTTTCTGCTTGGTTCTGCCCTCTGCATCAGCACCTTCCACTGTTCCCAATGCATCCTGCGCTACTCACCTTGGACCTCGACATGGACTGCCATATCTGTTTGATCGCCAATGACACAGAAATCAGATTGCGGACTGAACTCTTCCCCTTCCTTTGGACTTGTCAATCCCTGAAGGACTCTGGCTGGCCCTCCACGGGTCAACATCATCATGTGGGGTTTGCTAGGCCCTGTACTACTCCAGATGCAACACTCCACTGAATGTGCATTAAACATTCCTAATCACATAGATATGTCATGTCCATGGTCTTTCAATTATGGAAGTATGGATGAATGTAGGGTCAGTGAATTCCTCTTACGTCAATGTTGCTCATGTCGTCGGATTTGGGTCACACGGTGACACATTGCCGAATGTGGTCCGGGTGGTGGCGATGAAACAACAGGGACACAGGCATTAGTAACTTCCTTGTCTAGCCCCATATGGAACCACGCCCAGAGCCCCGGGGTCATTGTTCAAACCCTTATGCTGGACTGGCATACGCCAGGCCAGCCCACTCTACTTACACTCACAGGGGAGACGGCAACTCTGCATGTCCCAGGTCTGCCCTGTAGTAATCTGCTGATCACAGGTCTAGCTGTCAGCATGCCACAGCCCCTTCTTCACGGCTGGTATACACCCACACCATGCCCATTCAGCACATGCATCACAGGATATTTGACCCTGCCAATAAAAAAGTCCGGGAGCACGTGCTCGACGCCATTTCTCGGGGTGTATCTGTGTGGTGTTCATGTAGGCATGGGGCCCAAGGCCCTGCAACACCACATTAGGCTGGCCCAGAGGTGACATTATGGCGTCCGCACCACAATACCCCATCATACAGGGTCCATGACTTGTGGGGCAAAGACTTTGTGGCACCGGATACTCTGTGGCCGGCACAGGCACACCGCCACGGGACAGTGACTTTCGGTGCACTGGGGTAGGGTAACCTTAAGTGCTGAGTGGGTGCAGCCTGCGATGATGCCCCATCCCGACGGTCTGGACTGCTCAGGTTTTGTCAGCCCTGCTGGACCACAGTGTAGGCCAGATACAGCCGACAGAGGGGGACTACCACCATATGGCGTCGCTTGTGGATTAACGAGTTTGTGGCACCTCAAAGGCTGAGCGGGTATGCAGCCTTTGATGATGCTGGGTGGACTGGTATGTCCTCTGCCATAGTAAAATTAAGACCCAGAATCAAATAAGAGACCTCGTGGCCTGCGGAGCGGGGCAGCATGATGTGGAGGGTGCGATGTCCGTGGGCCCCAGTATTGTGGCTTGCACCGGCACGTGATGGGCCCTCATTGCTTCATGCCAGGGGTGGAAGGTGAGCAGTGAGGTCTGGGTGTGCCGTAATGGGCATGCACCGCTGGGTGGTGGGAGGGGCTGGGGTGCATCTGCTTGGGTGCAGAGGGGCAGACAGGCAATGATATCATGTGCAATTGTGTGCAATTTGCCATTCATGTATCTGGACTCTGTTTCAGATGATGGATCTGTTTCAGATGTGGGACCTGGTGAACTGCGCTACATACCGGCACATGGTGGGACATATACTACCGGTGTCAGCAGGTGATCAGTGTGGCCTGGGTGCGCAATGTATCTCTCTCTCTCCTTCACGCTCTTTCTATCCTTTGATGTTGCCAATACACACCTTCTCATCGTGATTTTTGTCTTGCAGGCTGTGACCTACCGATTGTCCCGCGGGGAGCCATCATGTGTCTTCATCTCTGTGTTTATTTGAATACATTTTCATTTGTTAATTCGAAGGTTAATGTGTGATGCTTATTTTTGTGACATAAACAAGAATCAGTGTCGAATCAAACGGCACTGTGCCCTTGGTGGCACTCCTGGAGAGAGTTAAACTCTTCATGGTTCAGTTCATGTCAAAACGTAATAAATCAAGATCAATGAGATTCTTCTGAAAATTTAATCAATGGTATGCATTCCAGATTAGATTCATCGGAATGAGATCCAAATCATAACATCTCTCCATTAATGGTACATCTTCAAACAATTCATCCGATTATGGTACTGGCGTCCCAATGCATTTCGGGACTCCTGCCCGTCTTCAGGGGACTGCTACACAATCTACAAGCAAGGTATATGATTATCAGGAGTGGGTACCCAGGCTCAAACAGTATAAAGGTGACAGGGTCTCAAATGGGTGATGAGGTGATTTGGGGACAAAAGTAAACAGAGTGAAAAAGGTGCTCAACTGTACGGGATGGATGGGAACAAGATAAGTGAAATGAACACCACGTGAAAGTGCTGAGTCTAAAACAGTCTTAGAGACGTGCTCTCGGGTTGAATTAAAGAACGCGAGTCAATCGGCAATCGGTGAACCAAGTGAAAAGGTGCTCAGTTTTGCGGGATAGGATGGAAACAAGTTAAGTGAAATAAACACCACATGGACATGCTGGGTCTAAAACAGTCTTAGAAGCGTGCTCACGGAATTAAATTATAAAACATGAGTCAATCGGCAAATGGTGTCAACCGGATACATTATCGCGTGTATAGAGGGTAACTAAGATGGTGGGTCGGCTGGTAATTATTCTTACCGGTGAACTGGTGAAAGTTCCGTGTTACTGTCTCAAAGTCGGCAGCGTTAGTGTCTGCTATCCGGGTAGTGCCGGAAAGGTGCATAGAAATAGGACTGTGGCGGTGTCGGCCATATTAGTGCGGTAAAAGAAGTAAGGTATTAAGTTCGCGTCCGCGATTATAAACTTGCGATTTGCTGGTGAGAGGAAGAAAAATTAAGTAAAGGTAAAAAGAGAATCATAAGTTAAAACGGTGGGCTAAAATGCCGGATCAGGAATGGAAAACCGAATGGTGGTGAGGTCAGGTGTTAATAAAGTTTGGAAGGGAAAAAAAGAAAGACAACAGAAGGTCCGCAAAGGCTAGTCAATATGAGCACATGAGTGGCTACAATGGTACAAGGGACGAAGGTGCGGTCGCAGTGTATGATAATATGCCCTGAGCGTGGTGGGATATGGAGAGGAAAACAATAAGGAGAGTGAAGATAAGTGAGTAGGAAAATAAGTAAAAAAGATTGTAACAGGGTGAAATCAGGGGTAAGGAAGGGTGGATGAATGAATAGTTCATATAATGTTCAAAGGAAACAACTATATTCCATCCGATCATTGAGACCTTTCGGTTGGCAGGAATCAAGCCTCTTAATCCAGATTATTTCACGCTGTAAAAGTCTTTTCTTGTTGTCAGTCCCCTGTCTGATGGGAACAATCTCCAAAACCAGGAATCTCAGTTGAAATGAAATGAAATTTTATTTGTAAAGCGCATGGCTTCCCTAGAGCGTCCCAGCGCTACCTAACTGAAAACAGAAAACTCTAAAGGAGCCGGAACTTAAGGGGTTTTAGGGAAAAGGAAAGTTTTAAGTGACTTTCGGAACTTAAAACAGCATGGTTCAGTCCGAATATGCCTAGGGAGAGCGTTCCATTTTTTTGCCGCATTTATGGAGAAGCGGCAGCCTCCTGTGCGGGCCTTCCTCACTCTAGAAACTATGGCAAGATTATCCAAGTCCGATCGGAGGGCCTGAGAGGGTCTGTAGGGATGAATCAGGCTCCTCACGGCCGGAGGACCTTTGCCTTGAAGTGTCTTATGGGCAATGCACGATGATTTGAAGGCGATTCGCTCACAAACTGGAAGACAGTGGAGAGCTCTCAGCAACGGTTTGGCAGACGCTCTTCTTGGAGCCCCCATAAGCATCCTGGCTGCGGCGTTCTGCACCCGCTGCAAGAATTTAATGGTGGCTTCCGGCGCTGCCAGGAGTAGAGCGTTGCTATAATCCAGTCTGGATGAAATTAATCCCTGGATTAGTAGTTTCCTGGACTGAAAAGGCAGGAGGGGGAGAACTTTCCGCACTGCCCGAAGCAGGCCGAAGCACACGCCCGCGACTTTCTGGGCATGCATCCTAAAGGTTAGTTCGGGCTCAAACCAGACCCCTAGGCTTTTAATTTTCTCTTTTGGTTGAGGCAGCTCGCCCATACAGGGCGGCCAAAAAGCTTTGGGCAGAGATGTAAATTGATGGCCCAGGATCAAGATCTCGGTTTTTGCTCCGTTCAATTTGAGCTTTGAACCGGTCATCCAGGAGAAGATTCCGGTGAGACAGGACGAGAGGTTATCTGAACATCCCATTTGTTGCGTCAATGAGACGACTAATTGAGTGTCGTCTGCGTAGGTGACGGATTTAATCCCGAAAGGGGCTACTACCTCCTCCAGTGGGGCCATATAAGCATTAAACAGGGTAGGGCTCAGGGACGAGCCCTGTGGAACTCCACACTGGAGGGGAGTAGATTTAGACATGACACCATTTTCCCAAATCCTGAATGATTGTTTATTCAGAAAGGATTCCAGCCATCTCAGGGCTGATCCTGCAATGCCCAGTCTAGCAAGGCGGTGGACTAATATTTCATGGTCCACCGTATCAAATGCAGCGCTTAGATCCAGGAGGATCAGAACTGCTGATCCTCCAGAATCTAAGATGCACCTTGCCTCCTCAGCCACCACTATGAGGGCAGTGTTGGTGCCCTGTCCTGGGCGTTTGAGAGTCGCTCAGCAGCCCATTACTTTCCAAGAACCCTGAGAGCTTGATTAACTATTTTTTCAGCAATTTTGCCCAGACCAGGTAACAAAGAGATCGGGCGAAAATTGGCTAAATCGGCAGTATCAAGCCCCGGTTTCTTTAGGAGTGTCTTAATTCTGGCCTGTTTCCAGCTGGGAGGCACCACCCCGTTGGCGAATGAGGAGTTTAACAACTCTGTTGCGAGGGGGGCAATGGTATCTGCAATTTGTTTGAGGATGTACATAGGCGCCGGGTCAGATGGAGAACCACTATTCAGGGAGGATAGCGTATTACCAAATTCCTCCTTGGTAATGCGTCTGAGAGCATCCAACCGGGGGCCAGTGGTCGGGGGTGGGGGGTGTCATCACCTATAGTGGTGATAGTCGGTGGTAAACTATCAAGGATTCTTTGTATCTTGAGGTCAAAGAACTCCGCTAACTGGTTACACCTTGCTTCAGTATATTCTTGATCGATCATTGGAGCAGGGACTTTAGGAAGTTGCTTAACTATTTTAAAAGTTTCCTTCACGGAATTGGCAGATTAATTAATTTTTTTCTCAAAGAAGGTAGCCTGAGTTTTCTGCTGTGCAGCTTTATATAGTCTCAGGGCAGACTGATAGGAGGCTTTGCTGTTAACTGCCCAGTCCTTCCTCCAGATACGTTCCGCCTATTTACAGGCTTTTCTAAGGTCTCTGAGTTCTGTGGTGTACCATGGTGATTTAAAAGTGCTACTTTTTTGGGTGACCATTTTGAGAGGCAGTACCGCATTCAGGGAGTCATTAAGCCAGTTCTGAAAGCTTATGTCTGCCACCAGGGGATCTGGTTCTACCACAGGGGCCATTTGTTCTAAGGTACGTGTCAGTTCTTCCAACGATAGTTTTGGCCAGGCTCTCTGTAATATACGAGAGCGAGGAGCACTTCTCTCTTCTGAGCAAATTTTCCATGAAAATGGAACCACAAAATGGTCAGACCATGGCAAGGGCAATGGGGGTCTAGCTATAAGCTGTTTACTATTTGAAAAAATAGGGTCCAGCAGATGCCCTCTGATATGAGTAGCTTCTTTGTTTAGAAGTTTCATTTCGAAAGCCTTAAGATCTGAGCTGAGGTCTGAGGCCACCTTATCATTAGGATCATCAAAGTGCAAGTTCAGGTCTCCCAGAACCAGAAAGTTGGGTGACTGAGCTGCCGTTGCTAGCGTAGTTTCCAGCAGGGATCCTGCAAACTGTTTTATATATCCTGGCGGGCGGTAGATAAGGAATCCTGAAAGGGAATTGGTAGGAGTTATTTGGATACTAAAACGGGCACTTTCTGTATCTGAGATGCCACCATCCTCAATTCTGCAAATGAAAGTGTCTTTATAGATTATAGCGAGACCTCCTCCCTTCCCTCGGTCCCTGTGCTGACTCTGAATGAGAAATCCACCTGGAAGAGCAGTGGTGATATCAAACTCCAAATTTGGGGATAACCATATCTCGGTTAAGAAGAGCAAATCAAGGTTGCTTTCTTCAATCAGTAGGTTGATCTCTACCGCGTGCTTTGGTAGCGATCTGCAGTTCAATAATGCCATCCTCAGATCCCTACAGACCTCCTTACCATTTTTCCTAGCGGAAATAGAATCGGGACAGAGTTTACACCGACAAAATTGTTTATCAAAACAGTCCAACTGGCGGCACCACTGGCCACTCTTATCGTGTAGTAGCAAGAGCTCTTCCCTAGAGTATGCTATCTGTCGAGTAGGGTCCACAGGCATAATAACTGGCCCTAAGCCCAGTCGGGCCCGGACGGGCCCAGACGGGCTTGCCTCTGGCGTGCCTCCGGCGCGCCATCGGCGCGCCCGCTGCGCCCGCCCGCTGCGCGGACGGGAAATGGATTTTATTTTATAGCGCCCGGGCCGTGATTCGCCCGACCGCTAGTGCGCAAACCCTGCCTTTCCCCCAAGATGGTGGCCAAAGTTGTCGCCCCCGGGAAGGCTGTCTATGTCCGAGTAGAGCCCTAAATCGGCCCTCGGTGTACTCAGCACAGATTCTATCAAGAGCCCCCAGCAGTCAAAAGCAGGTGAGTAAATACGAATCAAATACACAGTATGAGCTATTAAAAATGATTCTTTAGTGCAAATAGGCAGGGAAGATAAAAACAACTATTTAGCACCTAACTCCTGGCTTTCCACCTCAGGAGTACTTCTGTTAAGAGCGAGTTGCGCTGTTCCACTAACGATTACCAATTTATAGCGCCCGAGCCGTGATTCGCCCGACCGCTAGTGCGCAAACCCTGCCTTTCCCCCAAGATGGCGGCCAAAGTCGTCGCCCCCGGGAAGGCTGTCTATGTCCGAGTAGAGCCCTAAATCGGCCCTCGGTGTACTCAGCACAGTTGGCTCACGTTGTGATGATGGGAGATGAAATGTGCGGCAAAGGGTGATTTCAACATTTTATATCGGATGGTACTTTTATGTTCGGTTATACGAACTTTAATTTTCCTTTCAGTTTTTCCTACGTACGGAAGGTCGCACGGACATTTTAGCAGGTATGTCAGATTGGTTGAGTCACATGTGGCATTTGTGAACAGTTTGATCATTCTGCCTGACGATGGGTGGTTGACAGAATTCCCTTTGATTACGTTATGGCAATGGCTGCAATTAAGACATGGTTTCGTGCCGGTGTATGGGCTTGTGGACTGTCTGGGACTGGTATCTAATAGATTTTTCAAGTTTCTGGAACGTTGATATGCGAAGAGTGGTGGATGGTTGAAAATTCCACCAAAGTCTGGTTCCTGTTGTACCATCTGACAATTCTTTAAGATTATCCATTTGATGGCTGTACTTCTGGTGGAAAATTTGGACACAAATACTGTTCTTTGAGTCTATAGTTGATTATTATGTGTGGAAAGTAACGCCGTTCGGTTCTTAGATTGTATCCGTTCTTTGGCTGCTTGTAGAACAGTCTCAGGTTATTTCCGTAACAAATTACTTTCGGTACTGTAATATGTTTCTGTTTCTGAGCAAATTCTCTTTAACCTGAGTAGTTGCGAGTATGGTAGATGTTTTTTCAAAGGTGACGGGTGACAGCTGTCAAAATGCAGTGCGTTATTCCTGTCCGTGGATTTGACAAGTAACTCTGTTACAATCTTGCAGTCCTTCATAAGGACCATGACGTCAAGGAATGGTAAACTCTGAGTGCTCACTTGATGCGTGAATTTGATGTGATCATCAATATTGTTGATGAACAAAATGAAATCCAAGATTTCTTCTGGTGGACCAGCCCAAATTAGGAAAATATCACCTATATATCGCCAGAATGTTTTAATTTTATCCTGCCACATCGGGTTGTTCAGAATGTGATCTATCTCCAGGCGATGCATAAAGAGGTTTGCATAGCTGAGGGCTTCGCAATTCCCCATAGATGTGCCAACTAGTTGCATAAAAAACTCCCCATTCCAAGCGAAGTAACTGTGATAAAGTGAGTATTGTAATAGTTCCAATATTAATACTTTCACGTCTTCCTTAATGGGATGCTGTCATAAAAATGACTCAATTGCTTCAATACCTCTGTTGTGGGGTATGGACGTGTATAGAGCACACACGTCGATGGTGCATAGAGTGTTGATGTTATCTGAGTCCAAAGTGACGGTTTGGAGTCTGTTCAAAAAGTCGGTGGTATCACGTAGGTAGGTTGACATGCCTTTCACGATGGGTTGAAGGTACAAGTCAATGTATTTACCCGTAGGTTCATGAATCGAATGTTTGGTGGACACAATAGGACGGAATGGTGGTTTATGAAGATCCTTGTGTATCTTTGGTAGCATGTGTAATTTAGACATTTGGGATTGGTTTGCATGAGAAACTTCTTATCCTTTTCTGTGATGGTTCCCATCATAAGAGCTTTGTCCAATATGGTTTTCAATATCTTAGTAAAAGCGCCCGTAGGGTCCTGTGTCAATTTCATATAAAGGTTAGGGTCTTGAACGTGGGCTGTAACACTTTTTTGATAGTATTCAAGATCCAAAATAACCTATGCGCCTCACTTGTCAGCCTTACAACATTTGATGTGTTTGTTGTTGATGATTTATGGCCTTTTGTTCTTTAGAGTTGAAGTTGTTCCATTTGGGTGTCGTTTTTTTCAAAAATTATTTTATGGCATTCGAGGTGATCCTTTCATAAGAATCCAAAATTTTGTGGCTGATGGGTGCCTTGAATGTGCTTTTACTTTTCAGATTCTTACATGTATGTTCTGCTGTTGTGGGCATCGGTGGAGCGATGTTGGTGAAGAAATGTCGCAGTCTCAAATTGCACATAAATTTATAAAAGCTGATTTCTGTTTCCAGTTCATCTGAATGGTACGTGGGGACAAATGATGTCCCTCTTTGTAAGGTAGCCATTTGTACCGGGGTTAGTACCTCTTTTGAAATATTAATCACTAGGTTCTTTTGCTCCGAGTCGATTGAGCTATGGTTGTTGTGGATTCTTTTGTGGCTTCTGCTCCTCCGTGTTCGACGATTACGGCGGGCCTTTCTCTAAAAAAGGACCCCCTGTGGTGGTAACAGTTGTTTGCCCTGAGGATTCAGTTATCCGGTTAGGTGGAATGTTCTTTTAGAGTCTACCCAGTTTGGGTCCACCTCTTTGTGATGCAGATCCATCCGAACTGCCTTCATCAGATGATGGATTGTTGAAAGGTCTTTGCTGTCTACGTTGGGCGTGTAGCTCCGCCCAGCTGTAAACCTCTCCCAGCTTGTAGTCCATGGTGGCACCTTTGTACTTGTGTATTTTTCTGTCGTTGATCTCCTTTGTGTACTTGTCCAAGTGTAGGTTAATGTAATTTAAAGCTTTTTCTAAGTCGTCCTTTGACATATTCTTGTCAAGGGTTTGATGAATTTGAGTTATTTCTTTATCCAAATCTTCGATGACTTTGGAAAGTTCCTCTACTATTAACAAAATCAAGTCAAGGGAACAGCGGTTGAGGATGGCATACCATCGTTTGGTAAATTTGGGATTGTTCCTACAGAGAGTGGGTTTTAGCGCAATTCGTAGTTCTCTGGGGATCTGCTGGTCCTTGTGGTATCTTATTAGGGTCCCAGCGTGTAGCTGTTGGTTGATGACGCGTTTGGAGGTGTATAATAGTTGATTGAGCATGCTGGGTGTAGAGAGGGTGCTGCTTGAGGATGGGTCCACTTCCTGAATTAGAGAATATATTCTGTTGGTCTCATCAGATGTGAATCCAAATGTTTCCTCTCACCAGCAAATCGCAACTTTATAATCGCGGACGCGAACTTAATATCTTACTTCTTTTACCGCCCTTATATGGCCGACACTGCCACAGCCCTATTTCTATGCACCTTTCCGGCACTACCCGCTAGCAGACACTAATGCTGCCGACTTTGAGACAGTACCACGGAACTTTCACCAGTTCACCGGTAAGAATAATTACCAGCCGACCCACCGTCTTAGTTACCCTCTATACACGCGATAATGTATCCGGTTGACACCATTTGCCGATTGACTCGTATTTTATAATTTAATTCCGTGAGCACGCTTCTAAGACTGTTTTAGACCCAGCATGTCCATGTGGTGTTTATTTTACTTAACTTGTTTCCATCCTATCCTGCAAAACTGAGCACCTTTTCACTTGGTTCATTGATTGGCGATTGACTCGCGTTCTTTAATTCAATCCGAGAGCACGTCTCTAAGACTGTTTTAGACTCAGCACTTTCACGTGATGTTCATTTCACTTATCTTGTTCCCATCCATCCCGTACAGTTGAGCACCTTTTTCACTCGGTTTACTTTTGTCCCCAAATCACCTCCTCACCCATTTGAGACCATGTCACCTTTATAATGTTTGAGCCTGACTACCCACTCCTGAATATCATATACTTTGCTTGTAGATTGTGTACCAGTCCCCTGAAGACGGGCAGGAGTCCCGAAATGCATTGGTACGCAAGTTCCATAATCGGATGAATTGTTTGAAAATGTACCATTAATGAAGAGATGTTACGATTTGGATCTCATTCCGATGAATCTAATCTGGAATGCATACTATTGATTACATTTTCAGAAGAATCTCATTGATCTTCATTTATTACGTTTTGACACGAACTGAACCATAAAGAGTTTAACTCTCTACAGGAGTGCCACCAAGGGCACAGTGCCGTTTGATTCGACACTGATTCTTGTTTTTGTTCAAAACCGGTTCCCCCCGAGGTCAGGGGGTGTCCAACTAGTGGCACCCAGAAACCTGCGAATCCAGCAAGAACAGATTTATTATTGGATTTATCATTATATATACCTAGGAGTGCCGCACACCGCTGCCCCATTCTTTCCTATTTTTGTGACAACACATGCATGTCACCAAATGTGATTGTGCGACATTAGGTGGTTTATTTGGTACATGATTCCATGTAGTTGATGTGGCATGTCTTTGATCAGGGGGGGCGGGGATAGGGGGGTCCTGTGGGTAGTGGCGGTGGATGTTGTGGTCCTGTTGGGGCTCCCAGCTGCATGATCAGTGGCTCCACGGCATCGGTTGTACTTCTGGTGTGGCTGTGGGCTGGGCTCCATTTTGTTTTGCAGGCTGTAGTCTGACTTTACACCAGGTTGGAGCAGATGATAATTTCCTGCTGCTAACGCGCCTTATCGCATGTTTTGTGGTTGTATCGTTGATCTGTCTGGTCATTGAGAATGGTGCGGAGTGGTGTTGTCCCGGCTTTTGGCATGGAAATGCATATTCTGCCTCTAATTAGCGATAGTTGCTGGGGTCATCTGTGGCGATGTTTTTTGCAGCTCCTATCGCAGGTAAACTGGTGCTATGGGCTGTTAGCACCAGCTTGTGAATGGGGTGATATTTTATTGCGACATTGGCTGCGATAAAGTTCCGCTAACTCAGCTATAACTCCTTGAGAATATGCCCCTTAATTTCTAGGTAAGGTGGTGTTCTAAGTATCAAATGCTTTTTCTTCTTCTTTCCTAAGTGAAGAAATGTTTCCTTTTGTTAGTTAATATTGTGGGATATTGCTTTAATGAATATCACATTCAAGAGACACCCGCAGTGTGTTGACTGGGCCTCAAATCTTATCCAGTTACGATAAGTGTAAGTTTGGAGGGCGCCAAAAAAAGCTTACATTGTTAGAAAACTTGAGAACATAGTGAAAGTGTAATTGTCTTGCTTTGCTTTAATCTGATTGCACAGTCTTCTTGAGAACCGTGTGTAGGTGTATAAAATGTTAAACTTTATGTGGTTTTAGCACGGGTGAGAGCAGAGCTGTATAAGACCTGTCAAGTGTGCACTTTCGGAGAGATGACTAACTTTTACCTTGTCCTGCCTTATGAGACAATCGAAGGCTGGGTTGCCCTCTGCTTTGCCAAATTTGATCAAATTTGATTGTTTAATAATTGAACAATATGTATTCTGATTATTAATTTCTGCTAACTTGATTTTTGACTTCCATAAACCATTACCTTTAATAAAGCATCTTGGTTTATAATTTATAATTTTGAATGCATTTTTATTGTCCATGCTCAGGTGTGGAGCACTAACATCCTTAGGGGATTAACACCGCTCCTGCTCCATCCGGAGAAAATCTTTATGGTTCTCGAATGTGCTAACAATATGAAAGTATCCTGAAATGCATCATTCAGTAACATTATGGCTAATAAAGGCATCTTTTGGATACTCATCTCTCTGCATTCTGTCTGCCAGCATTATAGTAAAGAGAAAAGCATTACTATAAAGAGAAAATACAGAATCTGAACCTTGCACAATAGATGTGTATGCGGAGGCTGTCAGAGGTAAATTTTGTAAAATCTTAGTTATTCTGATGTGTGAGGAGCTTGTTCTAATTTAAGATAGTTGCAATGCTGAAATGACTGGAGCGTTGAGGTTCGAGTGCTTTGTCATTCATGTCCCTTGGTACAAGATACAGGCTAATCGGTTCAGGGGGTTGGTGCTGCGAGGAGGTCTGAAGGCACACACATAAGGCTTACAAAAGTACTCAGCCAATAACAGATGTTAGTTCACAATATTTTGTCAGCAATTTAACTTGCTGTGTAGTTTATTTCCTACAGGGCCGGCAGAGAGGATATATTTTATGTTGTACAGCTTCAGTGTATAATCTCGGGGTGACCTCAACAATTAGGATACTGATAGATCCTGGTGGGATGAAAAACCACTGCAAAGATGAATGAAATGGAAACGAGATCATAAACGTGACTTGGGCGGTTGTTTGGTCGAGAGGGTTCATGAGTTGCAACAGATCAAGCCCTGATAATGAAGAGTCCACTGACCTTCATTCTTGGGTTGTCTTGTTTTCAGGTAATTACAGCTGCAAGGACATCTGTAGAGTCACTCAGGCTTTCATGAAGAGGCCTATATCATTTGCAGGGGGATCAAAGATATAACAACATGTACTGAGAAACATGAGTCTTCACACTGATGTCATGCTGCTCAAAAAAGATTGTAGGTCATGTCTACAGGCTTGGTAGTTTCAATCCTTCCAAACTACTTATGGCTACACACTGGATTGTTCATCTTTGCCTCTAATCTCCAGGAGAGCCACATAAAAGTTCTGCCTCTGGTCCCACATTTCCGTTGTGTGCAGGTGCACAGAGCCTATGCAAGTAAATGTGAACCTGTTAAGCAAATAGGTCAGCTTATGTATCCAAAAAACAACTCTGAAAAAAATGTATTCGGAAATGATTTGGATGTCCACCCATAGTACCTGTATAAACACTAATTTAACAGGACGGTTCCTTGATTTTAAATCTCGCCCACTCTGTGAAGCCTACTGGGATATTATAGAGAGTCCGCTTGACCGAAAGCTGTTTTTCCAGTTTAGAACTGGAACCCTACCTGTAAAAGCCTTCAGTCATAAGTGGTCGGCAAATTGGGATGACAAATGCCATCATTGTAAAAATTTGATTGAGAATGTACCCCATATGCTGTTTGTATGTCCCCTCTATATATGCCCTTGTAGCAAGTGGTTAAAACCAATATGTATTAACATGGGCACCCGGAGATACATTGAGGCGCTACGGATATTGGAGACTGACTGTTCACCTTGCCTAGCGATTGCTGTTGCCAAATTCTTAAGGTGGGCCTGGATTATTCGCACCCGCACTTTAAAATCCTTTGATTATAGCCAATGATCTTTTAAAGACTCTCAATAAGATGATCGATCATGTTTTTGTATACATCAGTTTTTTTTTTTTAAAACATAATTTTAGAACAATTGTTTTTTAACTTGTAAATGACAGCCTCAAGATTTAATAACTTTTTAACATTGTATTTTTACTTTGGTTAGTATTTAAAATGATTATGTCTAATGATTGTAAGTATAATTTTGCTTTTATGACATGCTGTCGAATAAAGCTTTTTGAAATTGAAATTGTATCCAATATAGTAGTAATTGAGCTATAATCCACTGGCTATTCAGATTCAATAGATTGAAAGTGATTTTCTTTCAGATGTGCCATAGTTGTGTGGCAATCAGCACAATCGGACGATTTTGCTTAGTTTTTGCTTCTTGGGAGAATTAAGGGCCCAAGATGTATGGGGTTGCACACCAACTGCAATCAGAGGTCTCAATCAGGCAAACATACACTGATTTACACAAGGAGAGTCATTATGTATTCTCCTCACTGGTATAGAGATGAAAAGGCCTGTACCCTGCTCTTTTAATCAGCTGGCACCACCCACTAGGGGCGTTATGATCTGGTCATGGTAATGCTAATCATCCAGGTGAATAGAAATTTGACTTTTTGTATGCCTCTATCGCCCAGCTGACTCTAGCATTATCTTCGTGGGCTACAGACAAAACAATATAGAGCTATATCAAGGGTGTTGTAAAATGATATCCTGCAGGTGAAAACACTTGTTGGCCGGAAAGACTTCGAACGGGATTCGGATTTGGAGAATCTGATTCTAAACCTACGTTTCTGACCAAATTGGATGCATTTGCAACCAACAGATAATGAGGAAAGGAAACCGTTTGGGCTGTCCGATTCGGTTCCGATTGGCATTCCGAAAGCCAGAGTCATTCAGAGCCAAATCGTACAGCTCTATGGACACTGTTTCCAAACGTGCGATTACGATGTTCGATAATGACAGCCGTTCCGAATCAGTCTGCCCGACACAAAATGGCTGTCAGAATCAGAATTTGGGACCCATAGCAGGCCCCCCTTCACCCGTAGCCCTCCGTTTGGGGCCTGTGGGGGTACCCATGACACCCCTCTTTACAACCATGCACAGTGTGACAGGCACCTTGGGGTGTCTGTAACAGGGTGACATGATTTCCCCAGCCACCCCTTTTTTCAATGGGAGCCTGCGTTTTCGTTCAGAACACAGGCTCCCATTGAAGTCAATGCAAGTGTGACCGATATCGTTCAGAAGCCTTGTAATCGGTCGGTTGGACTTTCAGAACCCGATTTGGTCAGAAATGATTCCGAAACCGATTCTATTTTGTTATTTTGGTGTTAAATGATTAATTACATTTACTCTAATTTTCTAACTCAGTGTGATATTTGTCTTGAGTTGAGTTTTAATTTATTACTGTTGGTGTGCTGCATAAAAACTTTACAAATTGTCTCTAAGTAAAACCTGACTGCTTGTTGTGCCAAGGAACCCAGGGTTAAGCACAAGTTAAACTAGTGACTTTTTGTGGTTCACCCTGCCAGGTATTGCGGCTGTTGCTTGAGCTGGGCCAACATACGAGTCAACTAACAACCCAATTTCTTACAAAAAACCTTGAGCAGTTTGTTTTTGAATTTGCTATTTTGATTTGATTTGAATCATACTATATTTTCATGTGTTTACTACTGATTTTTGGCAGCATTAAATGATTTGAGTTTGTATCTTTGCTAATCTGCTACTAAACTTTCATGGTTTGTAAATCAACTACCCTCTATTATCATTGTGGGGCCTAATTGCTTCACTGTCTTTGATTTATTGTTAATTTCTTGAGTCTTGCCTCAGTCTGAGACTAAAGGTTCATCCGCTGGAGTGCAGCTTCTACTTGAGTTTGCACTTACGATCTGCACCAATGCAAATCCATTCCACCCTGCAAAATAGTACACTTCTAGTGCCCTGCCCATAAATCAATGGTCACAACCCACTTAGGTTCAATTCAGAGGTAGGTGCAGACCTCACTCCTTAGGAAACATAATTCTCAAGAAAATTATCATCTCCTAGAGGCCAGAAGAGATTTGAGGATTGGGAGTGAGAATGAAGGCAAGCAGTAGGAAATAACTCCTGGTGTCCAATGCCTACCTTTCAAGTCCTGATTCTGAGACCAACTTGAAAATTTTTTCTGGATTGACTTGATCATGCTGATTAGAATCTCTGTACCCTGTGAAATATTTTCTTCACTGTTCCAAGCACCTCGGATCTTGTGCCAGCGTTTGTCAATCTAAAATACAAAGCAACATTGGTACTATGCTTTCATATGACCAGTACAGACACACATTTGAAGACACAATTTTCAATGAGGATTATGTATGTAACACCATGCCACCACTTTATTGATGATGGTGCTTACCTGCATCAAACCAAAGGCATTTCCTCCATCACCCCATCCATTCCTAAGGACAGCACCAGCACGGGATTCACGAGAAATGATTCCAGCAATCACAGCCGGATCCATACACAAACTGCGGCCAACTGCCAAAATCTCTGTTTTGTATTTGTTCATGTTTCGGAGGTCAGTTGCTGCCATCTGGTGGGATGCACGGACCCCTGCAGTGAAGATGGTAAAGTAGTAAAAATACTGTTGGCATTGTTGTTTGATCACTGACATTCTTCCAAGTCAAATATCCTGAGCCACAGGGACAGGCATCAAAACAGCAACTGTCAATACCCTTTTCTAGAGGCTGCAGTACGATTTGCTAACAACATCAAAGAAATGTACAGCTGTAGGACTGCCTGTGCCTAAAACTGATTTTATAAACATTCACAAAGGGGAAGGGATCCCTTGAGGACCCCTTACAGTTTGCAAATGGGTTACCACCTACTTGAAGGAGGTGGTAAAAGGCGAATGTTTTGTGACCGCATTTTGGTCACAAAACATTCACACATACCACTATTAGTCACTATTAGGTAGGGATGCCCTTAACGTGCCCCTTATTAATGCTGAACTGCAAACCCATCTTGCGATGTTGTAATTGGTTACCGAATTGCAAAATAGGGCTTTGTACATAGAAAAATGTTTTTTTCCAGTCGCAAATGGTCCAATTTTCTAAATAGGGCAATTTGTGACCTAAACAAAATGCATAGTACATCAGGCCCTTGGAAACATAGCTTACATAAAACATGACATAGATAAATCACAATGTAGCAGAGGTGACTTAAAAATTTAGCAAATCTGTCTTTTCTGCATGGCCATCCCCGATTTTGCCTTTTTCTGGATCTCATTTTTGCTGGGTATTGAACTCTGTGCACTAAACAGGAGTAAAGTGCTGGTGCTCCCCTTTTAAACATGGTTAAATTGGCTTATCCCTTATTGACATTTTAATTTGCCGATAAGTACCTAGTGTATGCTATAGAAATGTGCTTAGGACCAGAAAGTTAAATGGCACCTCTTGACTGCAGCATCTATTGTGCTATCTATACGATTGGCTTGTAAAACATGGCTTCATGCCTACCATGTGTAGTCGGACTACTGTAGCCTTAAATCTGCTGTCAGACCTTTTAAAATAAATAACGCTTTTTGATTGGTGGCAAACCCTTCTTTTAAATATTATTTCACCCCTAAGTACACTCTTTTCCCCACACAGTAGTCTCTGATATTTAAAAGTGGAGCATGCACAGAATTAAAGTTGGCATGTATCTCAAGGGACTGACCCCAAAAAGTTATTTATATTTATTGGGCTATAGCTGGATCCTAGAAAATATCAAAATACAATTAGAAACTTTAATCTATAGCTTCTAACAAGAATCACCTATAATATTCATGTAGTCCCCTTGGCTGCGGAGGGTTGGTGGGGCCAAAAACCCCTGTTGTTGCCAGAAGTAAGTCCCAAACAGCTGGATTGCTCAAACCTCATCAGAGGCCTGCACCCTTTTTCAACCGCTCTGCAAGCATGCCTCCTGGTGCACCACTGTCTGGGAGATGAAGTCTAGTGGTGAGCGAGCAGGTAACTTCTACTATGCTGGAGGTTGGCAGACTTTTTTCTGAACCCCACATTCCAACTGCTAGAGTTTACCACCCACCCCTATCAGAGACTCACACACCCACTCACTGACCCACTCATACACCCACTTACAGCACCATTACATTTTCTCACACTCGCTCACAAACCTACTCAGACACTAATACCTCCACTGAGACACTCTTGCACTCACTCACACACTCAGGGGCCGATTATGATGGTGCTTGGAAAGCCTCTGACCGCTAGTCAGAAGCTTTCTGACCGCGGTCCGAGGCTTTCTGACTGACTATGTTGGTTTGTGGTCGGACGGCTGAGTTACGATGTCGGTTGTCGGAGCGCAATTCGGCCGGTCATTCTGACGTGGTTTCAACCGGCTCTCTGAGTCTTCTTGCACAGCAGAACCACACAGAAATCCCCAATTTACGGCGTTTTCACCATCGGAAGTACGATTTTGGTTTCTAACAGCTTTCCGTGCTGGTCTTTCAGATACGAAAAGGTTGTCAGAAATTGACTTTGGGGCCCCTTAGTAGGGCCCCTTGCCTATGCGTCCTATGGTTGGTAGCCGTGGGGGTACCCAAGTTGCCCCCCCTGTAAATCCCTGCACTATGTGGCAGGCACCATGGTATATCTGCCACAGGGTGAAGGGTTTTCCATACAACTCCATTTCACTTTTGCAGCTTGTTTTACCGCTGGTGAACGGAAATGGGAGTATGAGACCGAACAGTGTTTGGTCACCGTAATCATGCAGTGGTAACCACCAACTGGATGTCAGTCAGTTTCCAGAACTCAACAGTGTTGGTCAGAAGCAACTCTGACTCATATTGTAATGAGGCTTACAGTGTCAAACGTTAGTGTTTACGGTTAAGAAATAAACTTTAGAAAGCCTTACAAATCCACATAAAACAGAAAGGTTACAGGACTATTATAATTAGGAAATAGAATTTTGAAAAATAGAAATTTACAGAAGCAAACATTACAATGGCATATATTTAGGCTCAGATTTCACTCATATAAAAACATTGAAATTCAGCAATTATAGTTACCTGAGCCAACTATAAATTATGCAAACACAAGGAAATGATGGACGGGGCGCTGCAACTTTTCAGACACTCACCCCCAGTCACAGATCTGAGGTAAATCCATCATCTTTCTTTAGCTCACTTCGCCACCCCAGTTCAGACACAGCTATATGCAAATCAGTCTTGACCTTGTAACAGTCCAGCCTAAACTGCCAAGCCATGTCTTCCCTGGACCGGAAACAAGCATCCTGGGACTGGTTTTGGGCTAACAGCCCTCATCAGTCAGGCTAGCTTGAATCCAGTGGCAAAGTGAGCAAGGGACCCACGTCTGGGCATACCCTGCCAACTTGGGGCAAACAAAGCAAACACAAGGAGGTGATGGACGGAGCGCTGCAACTTCTCAGACACTCACCCCTAGTCACAGATCTGCGTTAAATCCATCATCGTTCTTTAGCTCAATTTGCCACCCCAGTTCAGACACAACTATATGCAAATCAGTCTTCACCCTGTGCCTCATGGGAACAGTCCAGCCCAAACTGCCAAGCCATGTCTTCCCTGTGCCAGAAAAAAGTATCCTGAGACCGGTTTTGCACTAACAGCCCTCATCAGGCAGGCCAGTTTGATGCCAGTGGCAAAGTGGGCAAGAGACCCACGTCTGGGCATACCCTGCCAACTTAAGGAGAACAAAGCAATCAAAAGGATATGATGGATGAAGTGCGGCAACTTTTCAGACACTCACCCCACTCATAGATCTGGGTAAAATCCATCATCGTTCTTTAGCTCACTTTGCCAAGCCAGTTCAGACACAGCTATATGCAAATCAGTCTTGACTCTGTGTCTCATTGGAACCATCCAGCCCGAACTGTTTAGCCATGTCTTCTCTGGACCGGAAACAAGCATTCTGGGACCGGTTTCGGGCTAACAGCCCTCAACAGCCAGGATAGCTTGACTCCAGTGGTAAAGTGAGGAAGGGGCCCACCTTTGGGCATATCCTGCAAATTTAGGGCAAACAAAGCAAAGCCAAGGGGGTGAGTAGCTGAAAAGTTTCAGCGCTCCGTGTATCATCTCCTTGTGTTTGCCCTACGTTGGCAGGGTATGCTCAGACGTGGGTCCCTTGCTCCCTTTTAGCCACTGGATTCAAGCTAGCCTGGCTGATGATGGGTGTTACCAAGACATCCTAGCAGAGGCACACAGATGGCTAAGCAAGAAAATACCTACTTTCTAAAAGTGGTATTTTCAAACACAGAATGTAAAAAACACCTTTACTAAAAGATGCATCTTTAGGTTTGAGTTCAGGCATACTAAACTTTTTTTCCAATCTGGTCCCAATGGGAAGTTAGATTTATAAGATGTTATACATTAACTCCCATACTGTCCTAAGGGACAGATAGCCTTTATTTAGTGAGATTTTTTTAGCTTTGGCCGGACATGTGGGTATCAGAGCGCTTTACAACATGAACACAGGTAGTAAGAAAGAACAGACGTACAGACAAAAACGGACAGCTGTTTGGAAGGAAGGTAAAGGAGTCGAGAGTTACTAGATAGTAACTAAGGTGTATTGTCACGGAGGTTAAAGGTGCTGAGCGAGAGGTGCACAGCTGCTATCACCCACCCATATAGACTATGACATACCCACTCACTCACCAATACGGACACTCACAGAGCCACAAAGTAACCCACACAGCTACACAGACACCCAATAATACAGGTAAACAATGTTTACCACAAAAAGTTTCCCCTGCAGGGAATTACAACGTGGTTGTTACAATGTCCGCTTTGTAACCATGCATACCATTACTCCGCAAGTCAGAACAACGACTTGCGGAGGGGGCTGAAGATTTAAAATCCAACACCTTCACTACTGTCCGCACAGACTGGAGTTGGAATAGTAAATTATACTATTCCAACATCCAGCGCCATGCGTGTTTACAACGTGGTCATTGTAATGACGCGTTGTAATTCCCTGCGGGGAATATTAACGCATTAAAAAGAGGTATATTCAATAATACACCCATACTGCCACTCACATATCCAATCACACACCTGCACACTCACTCAGACACCCACTCACAGACAGATAAATACTGTCACAGAGCGATTCACATAAACTAAGTTAAAAAATTTAATCACTCATTAGTAGTCAACAAAGTTTACTAATTTAACTTTTGTAGTACCTCAGTATATACATTTCCCACACAAAAATGTTTAAACAGCCCTCACAGTCACAAAATGATGTAATCAGTGATGTCATCAGAGATGTCATTTGAGATGTCATCTGTGATGTCACTGACCATGCCATAAGTGATGTAATATGTGAGGTTATAAGCAGTGCACTATGGGGGGTGCAATTTATAGTTAGCTCAGGTAACTATAACTGCTGAATTTCACTGGTTTTGTACAAGTGAAATCTACCCTTTACTAAAACAATGCTGTAACCTTTGTTTTTTTGGTTAAATATATAAATATATATATATATATATATTCACTGAAAAAAACCATAGGTTTAAGGGGTGTTATATTTAGCTGGACATTTCACAAAACCATTGAAATCCCTCCGTTATAGTTAGTTGTACTAACTATAACTCGCGCACCCGAAATACCCTGGTGATGATGTCACATATTACATCATTCATGACATGGTCAGTGAGATCACTGATGACATCTCAAATGACATCACTGATGACATCCTCCAGTGAATGTGGTTTGGTTCAATATTTAAATAAGTATTATATATATATATAACAATCTGCATTGAAGAATGAGTGGATGTGTAAGTGTCTTGAAGGAGGAATTAGTAGTACTGTGATTTGCTGTCTAAGTGACTAATTTAAAGTGTCTCACTAAATATATGGGATAGTGATTCAATTGTGTGGATTTCTGTTTCACTTTATCTGTTGTTGTGTAAACTGCTACATAAGTTGATTACAAGGTGTGTGAACGTGTATGTTAGTATTAATTAGTTAAGTGAGTATTGGTATGGCATAGTGAATGTGTGTGTGTGGTTGAGTGAGAGGTGTGTGACTGTCCAAAGATGTGTAACTAGTTGATTTAGTAGGTATATGAGATTAAGACTGCACGTGGAAACACTTGTTTGGGTGACTGAATCTCTTTATGGGTGTGGTGATGAGTAAATATATTTCTCAATAAAAAATATACAACAAAGTAGAAATATGAAAGGTATTGTATGTGACATTTGTTATTTATAAATAACTTTATATAAGACTCAGTGATTGTATCAGTGACTGTATTGAAAACTGTATACTTGAAAACAGTGATTTTATAACACACTAAGTATGAGTTACTATTTATGTCAATAAATAAAGTGGTGTTTGTAGAAGTATGTAGCTGAGTAAATGTTGGTATGATCAATTGTTTGCATAAGTGAGTAGGATGACTGCATAAGTGAGTAGGATGTGTGCTGGTGTGTAATGTCGATGTACGTGTATAAGTATGTATAATAGTTTTATATTGATCTTTGTTAGCATGTATGAGTGAATCTACAGGTAAGTGTTTAGATGTATGTGTAGATGTAGAAATCAGTGAGTACATTTTTCGAGACTTGTATTGGTGTGTCAATGGTTTGAAAGATGGATTCCATATTTTATAATTAGTGTTGATAGGTTATACTAGTGTATGATGATGTGTATCACATTGTCACATGGATGATGTCATCAGTGATGTCATTTGAGATGTCATCAGTGATGTCATTGACCATGTCATGAATGATGTAATATGTGACATCATAAGCAGTGGATTGTGGGAGCGCGAGTTATAGTTATTACAACTAACTATAACGGAGGAATTTCAATGGTTTTGTACGAGTGAAATATCCAGCTAACTATAACACCCCTGAAACCTATGGCTTTTTCAGTGCATTTCTAAGGTTTTTTAAATCCTAATTTATAACTATGACAGGCTTCAAACCTTTGTTTTTTTTCTGTGAATTTCGAAGGTTTTTTAAATGATAATTTTTAAATATATTATTGTTGTATTTTTTTTATATTTTGTATCTACATTTTTTAAATCTTTTTATTTTTAGATATCTTATTTTTTAAATTACACTACACATATTTAAAAAAAAAATTAAATAAAAAAATATTATTATTTTGTTCATTTTTTGGGGGAGTCGCGCACCCAAAGCACACCCTGCTCGTTCACGGCGCGGAACGTGTCCGCCATTTTAGACTTGGTGTGTAGGATCAGCATATGGTGTGGGATGAGTACGCGACTTCTGGTGCAAATGCTACATGTACGTATTACGCAAATTGACGGACACGTGGTAGTGCGTGACGTCATATGCATATCGGACAGGGTGGGTGTACAACTCCCGCAAAAAATTTTAATGTTCAAAAACTTATATATATATATATATATATATATTTAAAATAAATAATAGGACAAGACATTATCTGAGGTAATTATAAAAATATTATTCTTTAACTTTCAAAAAAAGTACATTACTTTTAAATGAGCTGGGTGCGAGCACCCTAGGTGTACCCCATGTGACCACAAAAAAAGAGATTTGATTGGTTCATTAGACTTCCTATTCTAAGTATTGAAGGACCCTAACCATTTCAATCACTCTTCTTAGACCTTTTCCTAGGAAAAGACCAGCTGAGAAGAACTGCTGTTTTTTTTTTATTAAAGACCTCTTTGTCCTGATAATTTTGAAAATGGCTACAAACCCACCTTCTTTTTCAGACTAAGAACATTCAACCACTTAGGAATATTTTCCAGAACCTCCCCCTCCAGAGAGATATTCATATATTGTGTGGAAGTTTTTCACATTCCCACCTGGACTAAAAAAGGCGAATGCGACAAAGGTAACATGCACAATCTGCAAGGCGGTCCTCTCTAGAGGAGACCCAAACAAAAAATACTTGTGTGGGACAGCGAGCATGAGGAAGCATTTACAGACACGCCATCCTGTCAACTTTTCACAAGAGCAGATGAGAAGGTTACAACAAAATGCTCCTGCATCACCAGCTGTTCCAAGCACATCTGGGACAGCATTATCTACTTCAAGTTCACCACCGGATATACATCCCCAATTTGCACGAGTCATGATGAATTGCGTAAAATGCGGACATCTAATTGCTTATGGAGAACAATCAGTGGACCTTGTTTGTCGGGCGATCAACAACCACCGTTGTTAGTGTTTTTTTTTTCTCCTCATAGTTTTTGGTTCTGTTCGTCCTGTTTCCCTGGTTAAAAAAAGGCAAAAAAAATCTAAAGAAATTGTTTAAAAAATCCCCCCAAAAATACAAAACTATAAAACAAAAAAAAAGTTATTTTCAGAACTACCTACTTTAGTTAAAAAAAGAGCTAAACTTGTATACCAGTGTGTGAAAGTTTAGATGAATGAATGTTTAATGCATAATTGACTGAAATAATGCAGTTGTGATGTGTGGTGAATGCATAAGTGCAGAACTATAAGGAAGTGCTGCAGCATGACACTGTAAACTGTTTAATAGGCGTGAGTGTAAAATCCTTTTCGCGAGCGAATTTGCGGATTTTTGGCAATTTTGCGGTCCGCGAATCGCGCGAATTTGCCCAAAAACCCGCAAATTCGCAAGCTGCGAATTAATTACTTGGTCGCGCTTGAAAAATAAAAAATTTCGTGCGCGGCGTTGACTTACCGTGATTCTGAGTCCGCCAAGTTGCTTTTCTCCCGGTTTGCGTGTGCTGCGCCATTTTGGATCTTGCTGCGTAATCGCGCATGAGTTTTTCAACCGCAATTACGTCATTGCGGTTTGCCATCTTGCACAGCGAAAGTTTGATAACACGAGTACGTCATAAGGGCCCGCGATCACGCATAGCGGGAGTAAACAATGCAGAACACGTAGATGCGGTGCGCAGCTGACATCCGGCGGGAGATTTGAACAGCTCGCTTTCCCGAAATTGCAAACATTTCAATTCTGCACAAGAAATCCACCGCAGGCAGCATAAAGCTTCTGAAAATCATGATTTTGATCAGAATACCTCAGATTGAGATTTGGCTGTACTTTTTTGTGGAAGGAGTCCATTTTTTGGGGGGGTGGAAGGAAGGAAGTGCCCCAGAGTCTCCAACTTCCTGTTCCTGTCCAGCAGGCTCCTCCCAGTGCTTTATCCATCTCCTGATCACTTTTCATTTGTATCTGCAGCTGAAAGGATTACTTTTTGTGGCTGCTGCTGGAAATTTGTATTTGAGGACTTTTTGGACTTCACTTTTGGATTTGAGATTTTGCAAGTAAGTTGGTGTTGTTTGTTTGGGGCATTGCAGTTGCTACAACTACAATTTTAAAACTTTTTCACAACTTTAAAAAAAATATATTGTGGGTAGCCACAGTACATCTGATCAAAGGGGAAAGGATCATTTGTCCTGCATAACATCGGGTATGCGGGAACGGTTCTGACTAGTCCCAATAAAAAACCCTCATACACGTGTTGGTAAGTTGGCGTTAATGAGCGGTATATCTTGGTTCTCCGCAGTCCCTTACACGTGTCTGCATAATCACGGGGTTTAGTGGTTTATGCAACCTCCAACCGGGAGGCAATATCCTCAGTTAAAACAGTAGTGATTAGTAATAGTGGTTGTGACGTGATAAAGTGAAAATATAGTAAAATGCCTCTTACTTGCAGACAATTTCTTTAATAGTTCTGGTTTTTGGAGTCAAATGTTAAAATTAATGTAGGTGGACAAGAGTGGTTATGACTCTTTCACACTGAAATTGTGGTGTAGGTCGACATGTTTCAGCCCTTGGGTCGCCGGAAGGTCGGTGGGGCTTTCATCAGGACCACGGTGCAATGTGTATAGAGACCTCTCACGTCTCTATGTGTGAATTGATTTTAAAGGAACGTTGGCAGAGTCAGAACAAGAGACTGACGGAGAGACGCAGTGTGCCTCCCTGACCCACGTTGGATTCCGATGAGGTTCAATATAACCGACCACAAAGGTACATTTTGACCTTTCTAGGAGCAGCATAACGACATGTTCCTTTAAAATCAATTCACACATAGAGACGTGAGAGATGTGGGTGGGGGCCATTTTGAGGCCTGGTCCAGGAAGGGCCTGGCCATGTGGCTGGGGGTCAAGGGGCCATTTTGAAGCCAGGCAGTGTGCTCAGGCCTGCACCCAGTTTGCCTTGCTTTCTTCCATTAGGCCCAGGGGTAATCAGTGGTGCATGGACCTAGTCTTTCTGTGTGGTGTCTTGAATTTAAATATCATTGAGGGCATGGATGGCATTCGATTGTGGTGATTTTTGTGTGTTTCCGACTTTTTGGGGTGTTTAACTGATGTTCCTCTGGCTTCTATTGCTTTTAGGTGCTCAAGAGAACCACCAGTGCCAGGAAGAAGTCCTGCAGCGGTGTGTGCAGCACAACGTCACGTGACATCACATGTGGCCACAGACAAGACAACTCTGCAACTTGTGTAACTGCGGCATGCTGTTCTGACATCTGAAGAAGATGGGCCCAAAGAAAGGTGGCCGTAGCGCCTCAGCGAAAAAAGTTGCCAGTGCCACTGCCAGTAAGAAGGAGCAGAAGAGGCAAGTGGCACCACCTACCAAGGAGACTGGTGTGCCCAACGACACCATTTTTGTGAAAACAAAACCTATGCCTGCAGCAGCAGCAGTGTCCCCCGGGGACCAAGCTGGAAGCAGCACCTCCGCTTCATTGGGCTCAGTGCCACCACGCCAAGTTAGGTCCAAGACCATGAGTGCTGGTGCGGCAGCCACTTTGGTTGTTCAATCACCATCGACCAGTGATGTTGGCTCATCACAAGAAAGTACCATCCAATCAACGCCGGGTGTAACTCAGCTGACGAGTGTTCAACAACCACAGACGCAACGACAACCACAGGTGCAACTAGTACAAGCGCAAGTTCATGGGCAAGGAGAGGCGCAAGGAGAGGTGCATGGAGAGGCACAACTAGAGGTTCATGGAGCGGCACAACTGCCTACAACACTTGTTCCTCCAGAAGTAGGGGCACATCAGGAAATTGATATTGAAGCGGAGGTATCATCCAAGCCAATCCATTGTCCAATCCAAGCCAATCCATTGTCTTCCAGATCCCAAGCAAGAAAAAGGTCAAGGAGGGCTACTACTACTACAAGTTCTTCTTCAAGCCCCCTCATTCTGATGACCTTGTTCCTGATTGGAACCCACAAATGCAGTCTGAGAGTGAGGCACGCCATGAGCCGACAAAGGTAGCTAAGCCTAAAAGGAAGGTTCCCGCAAGGCTTCGACTTATGGGTGATGACGACGAACAAGAAGTGGTGTCTTCTGCTGCTGATGAACAGTCTGACGATGACCCAGTCATGACAGACGTCACTCCAGCCCCAGCGGGCATGCAGCAGACAAACATTTTCACCCTATCCCGAATGGCTGCTGAGAGGGATGTGGGCGGCGTGGCACTGGTACCACCACCAACGCAGTTAACTACAACACCAAAACGACCTACAGCTTCCACATTTTCTCGTCAGAAGGGCCGGCAGGGACCTCCATCCAGCTCGACGTCCATTACCTCAAGTAGTGATGCTGTAAGTGAACAACAGAAACAAATTTAACCACACCCATCCTCCACTTCATCTGGCATTGAAAGTCAAAGTAGCACCTCCACCACCAGCAGACATCTCCAGTCCCCAGTTTGGGACTTCTTTACGGTTAGTCAAAAGGCGAAAACATGGTCGTTTGTTCGATTTGTAAAGTATCAGTTAGTCGGGGTAAGCTTGGTACCAACTATGGTACCGGAGGTCAGAGACGTCATCTCAAAACACACCACCCTATCCAGTGGTATGCGCACCTAAGTAAGATCCAGGAAGTCCAAAGTAGAACTGATCCAAATGTATCCATTGACATTGCATCTTATGCTGACGAGGGGCTGATTGTGCAGGGGGGAAGTCAAGAACCGACCAACATTGTTTCAGGTACACCCAGTACCCCGGGCAGCACTGCAGTGGTAGCGCCCACATCCTCTACCCCTGCAACATGTATGAGGCACACTAAGAGTCTGGGACAGACACCAATGCAAAAAACTAAATCAATGAGCCTAACTGGTTTGAAGTCTGCATCATCATCATCACGTAAAACAGTCCAGCCCACCATTAGCAGCATGTTTTGTTCGGATGCGCGATTTGAACGCAACCACCCAACGATACGTCTGTATAACGCAAAGCTGGCTAAAATGCTAGCGCTGGACCTTCTCCCTTTCTCTTTCGTGGAAGGGGTGGGTTTTCTTGAATTTGTGGCAACAGTCTGCCCTAAATGGAAGTTTCCTAGCTGGTCCTATTTTGCCAGGGTTGCTGTTCCAGCACTACATCAAGATGTGCTGGAGGTGATTGGCGCAGCTATTCTGAAGAGTGATGTTCACACTATCCACATGACAACAGACATGTGGACCAGTTGCCAAGCCCTTGATTACATGTGCATCACTGCACACTGGGTCTCTTTTGCAGGGGTCACACAACAGTTAAAACAAGCAGGTGTTGACACGAATGCAGTTTTTCAAGCTACTCGCAAACATGCAACAGTAGTGTTCCGTTGCCGACCGGCCCAACACCACAGGAGTGAAGAACGTCCCAATCCTCTACCCTCACCGTGACCCCCAACACCGGCAATCAAAACGGATGGTGGAGAACACGACACCGGGAGAAGGTGGGTAACAAAACAAGGGAACCCAAGGTCTTGGGGAACACAACTCGTCTCCTCTGGCTTCTTGGCAGCTGACAGCTTGACACAGACGAGACCGCCCAGATAACAAACGGGAGTGGCTTGATACGAAAGAGGAATTCTTCCACTGCTATTGTATTGGTTGTTTCTTGCGTAACCCCAGACCAACCACGCCCCCTCGGGAAGCACCGAGAATGACAAAGGGGGTGGAATTCACAATTCTTAGGACAAAAAAGGACAGGGGAAAAATGGTATCAAAGGGAATACGAAAGACACCCAAAAAAAAACTGGAATCTAAAAAGGAACACGAAGGTAGCACAAAAGCGGCCGTTATTCAGCTCCTTCGTGAAACCACCCAAACACAGCGTATAACAAGATGGTTTGGATAGAAAAAAGGGATAATAACGGGACGAAAACTCAAAGGAAACGCAGCCGCGAATCCCAGAACGTCACCGAAGATCAAAAACAGGTCCCCAATAAAGGGTTCTGAAATGCCCAAGGGAATAGGAAAACAAGGGAGCAGGGGAAAAAGGGGATCAAAACCCAGCACTAGAAAAGACCGCTGGAACGGAGCTCGAAGGAAGGGAAACAAGGTAGAACCACAGGAACAGGAAACACACGGCAAGGGACCAATAAAGAAACCAAGCACCTGTTTCCTGTTGGCAGCCCCCTTTTAAAGCGAGCTCTAGGGAGCGTCCATAAATTCGCATATGCACTTGGCACTTTTAAGAAAAACCGCTAACGGGGAACTAGACAGAAGGAACCGGGCCCCCTTGAACCCCAACAGTACCCCCTCCCGAAAGCCTCCCTACAGGCCTTGGCTTCCCAGGGTGCAGGCGATGAAACAGACGAACTAACCGGGCAGCATGAACCCTACTTGCCGGAACCCAAGAACGGTCATCTGGGGGATAACCCTTCCAGTCAATTAGGTAATACATCCGTCCCTTCATCCGCTTGGAATTCATAACAGTTTTAACCTCATACTCCATGTTATCATCTATTAAAACGGGAGGAGGAGGTGGCAACTCTAGAGAAGTGGTGACGTATGGCTTCAACAAAGAGGTGTGAAATACAGGATGAATACCATACTCAGCCGGTAAAGCCAACCTGATCGCAACTGGATTCACCACCTTCTGGACAAGAAAGGGACCTACAAACCGAGGCTTTAATTTTCTTGGTCCTGGCAACTTCAGATTCTTCGTTGATAGCCAAACCCTATCCCCAACTGCATACAGAGGAGCTGGCCGTCTATGCCTATCTGCCTGTACTTTCATGGCTTTCTTGGACTCATATAAATGTTGTTGGGCTTTCTTCCAGATTTCAATCAAACCCCTACTCAGGGAATCCACTTCTGGTACCCTCTCAGATGGCTGAATAGGAATGGTCTTGGGATGGAACCCCATTGAACAATAAAACGGTGACATGCCTAAAGCTGAGTGCATGCTGTTATTATATGCAAACTCGGCCACAGGAAGGGCTTGTACCCAACTGCCCGTCAGTGACGTTAGCGAACAGCGCAAATACTGCTCCATGGTTTGATTGGTACGTTCTGTTTGCCCGTCGCTTTGTGGATGGTAAGCTGTTGACAAATGTACTTCCATCTTTAATGATCGACACAGGGCAGTCCAAAAATGTGAAACAAACTGTGCCCCTCTATCTGAAACGATGGCAGTAGGAACCCCATGCAGTCGGATCACTTGGGCCATAAACACATCAGCCAATTCTCTAGATGTAGGTAACCCTGGCAAGGGACCAAAGTGAGCCATTTTTGCGAATAAATCCACAACAACTAAAATGGCCGTAAACCCTGAATCAAGCGGCAAATCGGTCACAAAGTCCATACTGACAGTATGCCTGGGGAAAGGAGGCACTGGCAATGGGTGCAACAACCCAGACGGAGACATGTGCGAGGAATTACTAACAGCACACACCGGGCATGAGGCCACAAATACCTTTACATCATGGGCCAGAGACTTCCACCAAAACCAACGCATACACAGCTCTTTGGTCTTATTGACCCCCGGATGCCCAACCAAGGACGATGAATGACAATATGTAAGAACCAGTGTACGCAATTCGGGGGACACAAACAACTTCTTTGCCTGATACAATAACCCATCCTTTAACGTGATTCCAGGTTCAGACAGCCACGGAGCCAGATCTAACTGCTTCATTTCATCCTGCACTTTAACCATGAACTCGTCCATGGAAGCACAACCAACTATCTTATCACCAGGAATCATAAAACAGGACTCCTCCGTCTTGTTTCCTTGTGACGGATCCGCATAAATCCGAGATAATGTGTCAGATTTCCCCTGTTGAGCAGATGGCCCATACGTGATGGTAAAATCATATTCATTGAAGAATAGCACCCATCTCATCTGTCTGGGAGTTAAAGCCCTAGCAGACCGGAAAAACTCCAAGTTCTTGTGATCCGTATAGATGGTAATGGGGTGACGAGCCCCCCAAAGGTAATGGCGCCATTCCTCAAAAGACAGCTTTATGGCCAATAGTTCCCTTTTGGCAATCGTATAATTCTGCTCAGCAGGTAGTAGTTCCTTTGAAAAGTACGCAATTGGATGCATCAACCCAGATTCATTGTCACGCTGAGACAACACGCCCCCAACGGCTAGCTGGGACGCATCCGCCTCTACATAAAACGGAAGAGCAGGATCAGGATGCATCAACACAGGAGCAGATGTAAAAAGCCCAATCAATCTTTCCAAAGCCAACTGTGCCGCAGGCGTCCACTCAAACACCACTCCCTTCTTCAACAATGAAGTCATAGGCGAAACAATGTCAGAGAAATGACTGATAAAACGCCTGTAGAAGTTGGCGAAACCAAGTAGCATCTGTATATCCTTAACACATGCGGGTATGGGCCAGTTAACTACAGCTTCGATCTTCTGGGGATCCATCTTTATACCATCCGCAGATATCAGGAATCCCAAAAACTCAACATGTGTCGCACCGAAAGTGCATTTATCCAGCTTGACAAATAAACGGTGTTCCAACAACTTAGACAAAACCTGCGAAACATGAGCATCATGTTCCTCAAAGGACGGGGAAAAAACCAAAATATCATCAATGTAAACAATCACACTGACATCTAAAAACTCACGCAAAACCTCATTTATAAAAAACTGAAAAGCGGCAGGGGGGTTACACAAACCAAAAGGCATAAAACAATATTCAAACAAACCAAACTTAGTACGGAACGCTGTTTTCCATTCGTCGCCCTCGCGGACGCGAACGAGATGGTAAGCGCCTCTTAAATCAAGCTTTGTGAACACCTTGGCATGTCGCAGCTGGTCTAACAACACCGGTATAAGAGGTAATGGGTACTTGTTCTTTATTGTGACCTTATTCAACGCTCTGTAGTCCACGCAAGCGCGAAGATCACCCTCCTTCTTAGGTATAAAAAATATGGAGGAAGACACAGGCGAAGAAGAAGGCCGAATAAACCCATTCTTTAACATCTCATCCAAATACTGCCGTAGATGTTTCTCCTCCGGCTCCGACAACGCATAAACCCTACTACAGGGCAAAATGGCCCCCGGAACCAAATCAATACGGCAATCAAAAGCCTTGTGTGGTGGCAATACACACGCCTGATCCTTATCAAACACCTCCTTATATGCCACTAACGAAGGAGGCAAACCGTTCTGATCGCAACCACTCGCTGCACAAGACAACGGAGACACCCTATCAGTCGCCTCACAATAACAGTGAAGAAGACAATACTCCGAATCAAGCGTAACCAGCCTCCGTGCCCAATCGATTCTGGGATTATGGGCCTGTAACCAGGGTACCCCAAGTACCACCCTAAATGCTGGTGCGGCAATCAGATCGAAACAGACCGTCTCAGAATGCCCATTATCAAACGTCATCAATAAAGGTTCGGTTTGTCGTACAATCGACCCAGAGGTTAGCTCCGTGCCGTCAATAGCCTTCACGGGTTCAGGTTGTTTCTTCATCAGACAGGGAACCATCAACGACTCGGCCAACCCAATGTCCATAAAGTTCCCTGTGGCCCCACAATCCAATAATACCGACAAGGAAGCTCTACCACAAGATGAGTAAGCGAAGCAAGCCGATACCGTGAAATGATGCGGGACTCCTTGAACCGCCCCTTGTACGTCATATGGGTTACAAAAACCTCTTTCATGGACTAAAGGACTCTCGCAATCCCTTCCCACGAAAGCCACAGCCTTATTCTCCGGGATCCGGGACGGTTTCACTGGACATTCTCGAGCAAAGTGTCCACCCCTCCCACAATACAAACACAACTGCAACAAGCGCCTTCACTCCTTTTCCTCCTTGGATAAGGGACCCCGCACCCCACCTAAAGGCATAGGTTCAGGATCTGTTTTCACGCCCCCATTTTCAGATGTTTCTCTCTTGGTTACAGTTGTACTTGGGGGTTGAAACCTGATCTTTTCCCCTTTTCTTTCACTCATACGATGGTTGAGTTTGACAACCAAATCGATGAACTCAACACAATCTTCAGGGGGGTCTACAACCTGAGAGACTATATTTTTTAAGTCCTCGCACAAGCCCTGATAAAACAAAGAGGTTCTTTTTGCCATGAGCCATTGTGTCTCTGCTACTAGGCGATTGAAAGTAGCCACATAACCCAAAAGATCCTGCTTACCCTGCCGGAGCTTTAACAATTCAACATCGCTTGCCTGCATAAAAGCATGCTTAGCAAGCAGACTATGCATCTGGTTCTTAAAGGCCGGGAAACTTTTCAACACAGCGTCATTGTTTTCCACTAAGGGGACCGCCCAACTAGCTGCAGTACCCGAAAGATATGAGATCACAAACGCTACTTTAGTAGTGTCGTCAGGAAAAGCGGTTGGTCGACACATGAAGTGCAAATGGCACTGGTTCATAAATATAGCATATCTGCTACTATCCCCGGAAAACCTCTCTGGAGCTGCTAGAGGCACCGGCATGGGAGTGTTCACTGTAACGGACAAAGGAGAAGGAGACCCACTCTGCCCCCCACTCCTCTCATATTGAAATGTGGCTGGTTGAATCAATGGGGGCTTAGCCTTAACTGAGGGATCCCTCCCTCTTCTTTTAGTGCTTTCCTTCACCTCACTCAGTGTCCCCCGTAACTCCTGATTCTCCTGATGCAGGGATTGGACTTCACCCTGTATGTGCGCTAAAGCCTGCATGATTTCCTGCATCGAAGAAGCCCCCCCTGCTGCCTCCTCAACCATTCTTCACTCGGGCGGTGTGTTAATTCGTGGGCTTGGTTTTCTGTTCCGTTGCCGACCGGCCCAACACTGCAGGAGTGAAGAACGTCCCAATCCTCTACCCTCACCGTGACCCCCAATACCCGCAATCAAAACGGATGGTGGAGAACACGACACCGGGAGAAGGTGGGTAACAAAACAAGGGAACCCAAGGTCTTGGGGAACACAACTCGTCTCCTCTGGCTTCTTGGCAGCTGACAGCTTGACACAGACGAGACCGCCCAGATAACAAACGGGAGTGGCTTGACACGAAACAGGAATTCTTCCACTGCAATCGTATTGGTTGTTTCTTGCGTAACCCCAGACCAACCACGCCCCCTCGGGAAACACCAAGAATGACAAAGGGGGTGGAATTCACAATTCTTAGGACAAAAAAGGACAGGGGAAAAATGGTATCAAAGGGAATACGAAAGACACCCAAAAAACCCCTGGAATCTAAAAAAGAACACGAAGATAGCACAAAAACGGCCGTTATTCAGCTCCTTCGTGAAACCACCCAAACACAGCGTATAACAAGGTGGTTTGGATACAAAAAAGGGATAATAACGGGACGAAAACTCAAAGGAAACGCAGCCGTGAATCCCAGAACATCACCGAAGATCAAAAACAGGTCCCCAATAAAGGGTTCTAAAATGCCCAAGGGACTAGGAAAACAAGGGAGCAGGGGAAAAAGGGGATCAAAACCCAGCACTAGAAAAGACCGCTGGAACGGAGCTCGAAGGAAGGGAAACAAGGTAGAACCACAGGAAAAGAAAACACACGGCAAAGGAACCAATAAAGAAACAAAGGACCTGTTTCCTGTTGGCAGCCCCCTTTTAAAGCAAGCTCTAGGGAGCGTCCATAAATTCGCATATGCACTTGGCACTTTTAAGAAAAACCGCTAACGGGGAACTAGACAGAAGGAGCCAGGCCCCCTTGAACCCCAACAAGTAGGCATGTTTGCCATGGGGAAATCTCACACTGCAGCTAACGTTTTGGAGGAGTTTAACAGGACGGTCAATGAATAGCTGCATACAAGAAATCGCATAGTTGGTTATGTTTCCACAGATAATGGCAGTAATATAGTTAGGGCCGTGGCTGATGGTGAATATTCAGAGTGCCGTGTTTGGCGCACAGTATTAACATCGTGGTGCAAGAATTCTTGAAAAAAGAAGACACAGTCATCAAATTACTGACATCTGCCGAAGAATATGCACTCATTTCAGCCATTCTTTTAAGGCCCGGAAGCAGCCGAGGAGCATTCAACATGAACGTAAACTGCCAGTCAAAGGACTAATCCAGGAGGTGGCAACACGTTGGAACTCAACCTTTTAAATGCTTGAGCGTCTGTCTGAGCAGTGGGGGGTAATAAATGAGTATGTCTATAAACTGGGTTCTACTCAGAAAGACATGAGGGTAGAGTTGGAGGAATAGAAGCTAATTGCAAGCCTGACAGACATGCTTCGTCCTTTTGAGATCTTCACGCGTGAAGTCAGCAGGGAGGACTGTTCTTTGGGCAAAGCTATCCCATTGTTGGTCATGCTAGAGCACCAACTGAAGGACGTGTCTTCAACGTTCAGAGATCATGCTGAAAAGCGAGAAGCATATGATTTGGCGGAGAAGTTATTAAGGCATCTACTTCACAATGAAAGGCTTAAAAACAAAAACATACAGAACAACATTACATTTGTGCCACTATTCTGGATCCACAGTACAAAAAGGCAGTGGCTAGTAAAGCATTCATTCCTTTTGATGAAGCAGATGTTTCAAAGTACAAAAATTGGCTCGCTGTGTCAGCCACTCGGTTCGAAAAAGAGCGGCAGAAATTTCAAGGAGACAGCACAAGTACAACTGAATCAGCAGGCCATCCGGTGTCAACTTCCACTTCTGAAACCGTGGCCGAAGGGAGTCACTTTCCCTCACAGCCGTTAACGACACCAGCAACCGTATCATCATCCTCACCTGCACCAGGCCAAAAAAAAATATTGTTGGAAGCGGATAGGCTAACTCAGCAAGGGTTTGCTCGGTCCACTGATGCAAAGGCCACAGATTGTACGCAAAGTGGAGCAACCCTGGAGAACCTTGAGTCGGTGGTGCAGGCCTATCTGGATGACCCAACAGAGGTCTGTCTTAATGAGAACCCATTGGTGTATTGGTATAGGAAAAGTCTGTATGGCGACTGATCACCAACCTGGCTCTTAACTATTTGTCTTGCCCACTCGCAAGCGTGTCTACTGAACATGTTTTCAGTGCTGCTGGTGCCATTGTAACTTCAAAAAGGACCTTCCTCTCGCCCAAAAATGTGGGAGAGGTTAACAATAATCAAGATGAATCAGCACTTCATACCACCTGATTACAAAATACGTGAATGCACGCAGGAAGAAGAGGACACCGACTTAGGTGATGCCGACGGAAGTTCTTTTCTGTTATCTGACCTATACCCGTCTCAATTCATAGACTTTGAGGACGAGCTCTACTTCCCTGACACCGAGGCCTGAAAATCACTTCCTTTTTTTTGTCTTTATTCACTTTTATTCCTGTGTGTCTTTCTTTGTTTTGCAACTTTTACCACAACAAAACTCTAATCACCTAATCACAACAAGTCCATCATCAGCACTGTCTTCATCTTATTTTCCTTATTGATTTGAAGGTGCCGCAGTCTGCATTCTGATGTTCACAAGTTCACAACTCAATCATGCTCCTCTATCCTTCTCCTCCAGACTCCCCCTATTCATTTCCCTCAAGGCAGATGGATGGATTATGGAGAATAAATAAACGTTGTCTTCGTAGACGAGTCCCCTCAAGTGGGACTGAAATTACTGACTGACTACATGCTTGCTGCTTGTTGACAGACTTACTTCTGAAATTGACAGGAGAGGCTGCCATGTGGGCCCTCACTTTCCGAAGAATATGCGGACAAAAAGTAGAACAGGTAATGAATAATGAGAAGATGGCATGCAGTGGACAGCAATGGCTGTATGTCTCTGTTGAAACCATTTGCTGTTTGTTTTTTGCGTTTTTTGTGAACAGCGCAATTTGCCATGTTTTGAATATACCAGTATTGCAGGTTTTTGGGGGTTTCTTTGGGGGTGTTCTAGATTTGCGGTGCTGGGTTGGGGGGTCTTGGAGCACTGTTGGGAAGGTCTAATTTTGATTGCAAGTGGTTTGAAGAAAATCCATTGTGGAAAAGGGGGGTTATGGCCTAGCTGCAGAGCGCGTTTGGACAGAATTGAAGGAAGGACGAAAATGTTCTAAGTGTGAGATTATGCATTTTTGCCTGTTTGGGGGTCTTCTACCTTTTTGCGGGTGGGTTGGCGGCTCTTGGGGCATTGCTGGGAAGGTCTAATATCGGAATCAAGTGGTTTGGGCAAAATCCATGGTGAAAAAGTTTTTCCGTTTTTGCTCACTTGCCTGTTTTTGGGGGCTGTTTGGGGGGTTTCTGGTGTTTGGGGGTGGGTTTTGGGGTCTGGGAGCACTGCTGGCACAGTCTAATTGTGATTGCATTTGTTTTTAAGGAAATCCATGGTGGAAAAGGGGAGTTAGGGCCTAGCAGCAGAGCGCGCATGGAGTGATTTGGGAACTAGGCCGAAAATATTGTAAGTATGAGATTTTGTATTTTTGCTTTTTGCCTGTTTGGAGGGGTTCTGCTTTATTGCGGGTGGGTTGGCGGGTCTTGGGGCATTGCTGGGAAGGTCTAATATCGGAATCAAGTGGTTTGGACTAAATCCATGGTGAAAAAGTTTTTTCGTTTTTGCTCATTTCCTTGTTTTTGGGGGGCTGTTTGGGGGGGTTCCTGGTGTTTGGGGGGGGTTGGGGGGTCTTTGAGCAATGCTGGGCATGCCTAATTTTGGTTGCAAGTGGTTTGAAGAAAATCCATGGTTGCAAAGGGGAGTTAGGGCCAAGCAGCAGAGCGCGCATGGAGTGATTTGGGAACTAGGCCGAAATTATTCTAAGTATGAGATTTTGCATTTTTGCTTTTTGCCTGTTTGGGGGGTTCTGCTTTTTTGCGGGTAGGTTGGAATTCACAAAGACCTAGGTTTACCAAATGTAGACATTAAATGGATTGGACAGAGAGGGATAAAGTGGCACCAATTGATACCATTGGTTAAATCCTTTTTTCATCTCCAACACCCTGACCTCATAATTGTGCACTGTGGTGGCAATGACCTAGTCACTTTGACTGGAGTAGGTCTGAAAATGCTTATGAAGGACACCTTTAGAGAATTGATGTCACTTTTCCCCCCAAACTACCTTTGTCTATTCTAACATATGCCAAAGGCAGAAATAGAACTGGTCCAATCAATTTTGTCCACAGATTGAGAAAGCTAGGAAACATGTGAATAAATCTGTTTCTGCTTCTCTCAGAGTCTATAGAATGGGGTCCATTTACCACAACAATCTGCGTTTCAATATGGATGACATCTATAGGATAGATGGTGTACATTTTACAGTCGGGGAAACAGAGTCTTCCTCATAAACTTTAGACTCTGCATCGGTACTTACTTGTGGGTACTAAAATCTCTCAATAAACACAGGGGCTCTTTTTAGAGCCACCTAAGAACTAAAAACATGAGCTTGATGTTTATCTGAAAAATATTATTTGTTCTTTGGCTTGGAGTCGTGCTCCCAACGAGCCAAAGTCGTGCAGCCAACATGTACAAGTCGCGCACCACACGCGCTTGAGTTGTGCACCCTATGGGTTAGAAGCCGTGCATTCACCATGTGCACACCAGGGGGCCGCACTGAGCGCCACGTTGGGTGTGTGACTCCTAATTTGAACGTAAAAAAAAATAGCCCCTATCATTAAGTTGTATTATCCCCGGTGACCCCATACCCCAGGGCTTGTAAAAAGCATTGGGGACCGTGGTGGGAGCCCCAATGCCCCCACGGCTAATATGCAGCTCCCTTGTGGAAAAGCAATATGGTTTCGATTTTGAAAGAGAGAGCCGGTTTCCCTGCTCTCTCTTTTCAAAATCCAAACCACGTTATTATGGGAGGGCGGGAGACTCCTGCCCTCTCATAGCAAACAGCAGAGTCCCGGGTTAGGCACCTCAGGGCACTGCAGGACCTGGCCCTGGGGGGTGGCGGTCACAAGGGCCCTCTAGGGCTCCAGGAAGGGGGCCACAGAGCCCCCCTCCCACAATCTCCGGGGCTTGGAGGGGCCATTGAGCCCCCAAATTATACTGGGGCTTTGGAGCCCCTCCCACCAATTTATTTTGTAGCCCCAGGGGGTGGCAGTCCCCGGGGCCCCCTTAAATTTATTAATTTTTCCCCCGGGATTTGGCCCCCCAGGGAGCTACTTATAAAAGAAGCTACGTTCTATTTATATATTATATATTTATATTTTTTTTACGGCAGATCCGCGCACCCTGAGCACATTTAGCGAGTTTTAAAAACAAAAAATAAAAAATTTGGGGGGCCTGGGAGTCCTTCTGGGACCCCCTATTCAGGTCTAGAGGGTCAGGGTATTTCTACCCTGCCCCTTTATACATTTTGCACACATATTCCACAGACCTCTTCAGCCTCGCTTCTATCGAGGCACAAAATGGCTGCCTAGTTTTGAAAGTTGACAACCACTTGACAGCTAATTAGCATTCAGCGTGTGATCGGGAGGGTGCGCTCAGGGTGCGCACAGGATGTAAGGATTCACCGCGCCATAGATATATATGTACTTTTAACTGTAATTTTCTCAGTAACTACTGAACAGAACCATTTAGCCCCTTTGTCGCGTGGCTAATTCCTTAGCGGCGCTGGGGGGAGAGGGGTGTGCCCAGTGCCACCATGTTTGTGATGAGCTCAGCTCGTCACGCTGCACGGTGGCGCTGCGCTCATGACAAGCTCGATTCGGTAAAACCCTGATGTAGGTAGCACTGTTGAAAGTGCTACAGGCCTTCAGAATTCGGTATTTTACCACCCAACCCAATTGGGTGGTAAAATACCGAATACAGGTGTGCATGCACATCTGTGCATGCACACCTGTGCCATGTGACACACAGACATGCCCTTAGGGCATGTCTCTGTGCCACATGGCACACATGGCTATATTTGGTGTGCTAGAGGGTGTCAAAGTGACACCCCCTGCACCCTTGCTGAAATCGGTATTTACCGAATCTGTAAATACCGATTCGGTAATGCCCATTGATTCCTATGGGCTTCAATGCCCATAGTAATCAATGGGCATTACCGAATCGGTATTTACAGATTCGGTAAATACCGAATCTTAACGATTCGGTATTTACCGAATCAGAAATACCTACATCTCCCCCCCTCTATTTTACCACCTCTTAAATACCGATTTGGTATGAATCGGTATTTAAGAGGTGGTAAATTAAAATTACCTACATCTGGCCCTTAATGCGCAGTTTACAACACTCCTGGACGGGTGCGGTACAGCGTGGCGGCGGAACCATGTGAATATTACTGCTCGAACTCCTTTCGTACAAAAGAAGTTACCGCACCTGTGGGTCCATCAAAACATCAGTTTATTCACAAATGCTCAGGTTGGGAGGCGTTTCGGCTACCGCCTTCCTCGGCCACAATTTGTTTATCAGTAGGGCACGCCATTTTAACTTTTTATCAAGTATACGCAATTTTTACCATCAACATAGAAAGCAGCTTCACGGTGCCTGATCATAGTAATGCTTTACGGGCGCCATTTTTAAATTACTACTAAGACTTGATCAACAAACAAATTTCAATACATTTGCTTTAATTATGGCACCGTATGAAAAACAAAATCGTATTAAATTAAACAATCAATTCTGCGAAGACAGTCATGATTTAGCTCTATATGAGCATGCGTTTCAATTAATTTCGCATCAATTACACAAACATAGCCATAAGATATATACGGTGGCAAATCAATGACGGACCCAGAGAAGTGAATTTTCACTTCTTGATGGACGCAGCATGTAGTTCCCAAATTCACGTAAGCTGACAAACCCACTGGAGTAAATGGGCTGAAAAAGACTACATCTCCCAGCATACATTAATAATTAACTGCAATCATGGAGACGCACCGGAAGCCACAAATAAAGGAAGCATGCAGGGGGGTGTGGGAAGCCTTTTGAAACAGACACTCAGACGACGTACAAAGGTTTAAAACCCTGTTACAACTGTAGTAATTGTAACAACTGCATTCCAGGTAATATGACCAACCATCCCATGAAAGGTTATCCAATTAAACTACGAGTCAATGCCACTTGCAACAGTAGTAATGTCATTTATCTATTAAAATGCCCCTGTGGGAAATGTTACATAGGCCACACTGAAGGAAAGATCCGTGTCAGGATCCTTGAACACAAGAGTAACATTAGAACTCAGAACTTGAAATCCACAGTGGCTACACATTTTCATGAGACACAGTGTGGCTCAGCTGAAATTCCAAGTGTTGGAACAAGTCAAGGTGACTATGAATAACAAGAACACGTTACTAAAAAGAGAAAATTTCTGGATCCGATTTATGTCCACCATGGTGCCCCATGGGTTAAATGACCGCATGGAATTTCAATGTTACTTGTGACTTTCTCACTGTTTTACATTTCCTCATTTTTTTGTGCTTTTACAGATGAGTTTTGTTGTTTGAATGTATTTTTTCTATGCTTTCATTTGACACTGGTGAGACTTGCACGTTACATCATGGCTCCCACAATAGCGTTCCCTATCCCAGTCCTTTTACTATGTTGATTCCTCTTTGCTTGTTTACTCTGCTGCTTAACCGCGAGTTTGGTTCACTGTCTGCCAAACGGAACTCCACGGAGTTCTAGCGTAGTTACGATATTGTAAGTACCCTCCCGGGACCCTGATTACTTTTACATGTTTCCTAGTAAGCCGACTGCCATTTCATGTTTGGTATGCGTTGTCTGTTGTATCTACGCGCTTAACGCATGTGTACCCTGCTTTTTTGATTTATGCTGTTATTGACCTGGGGTTAACAAGGGAAGCTTAGAGGCTAATTTTGGCTCGGTTATTCCAACCGGAGTGCTAGTTCATACCCGTTTGTGTTTCTTCTTATATTTTTGGTCGCTCACTGCCTGATTTCGCTTAGTGATGCTTTTCTCCCACACAGTTCATTTGTAGTATTTATTCTTTCTTTGAATTTGTCAGTTTGAGAATGTTTAGCTGATTCCATATATTTCTGGTTTTTGCTTGTAGAGTAATCCCCTGAGGAAGGGCGTGGCCCAAAATGCATCGGGATTTGCTATCATGTGTAACAATGCTTCGCTGATTAAGATATCTTGAATACCAACTATCCAGTGATTCATGTTAAACCAAGAACATATTGAGAGTTTAATAAACTGTGAATGTTGGACTAACACCATCGTGTGTTGAAAAAAACTTTTTTCTACCGAATAAGACCCTAAGGTCCCCCCTCAGTAGTGCTTGAAGGTGCTCTCTCCCAAGCGGGGGAGCTATGTATTAGTTCTCTTGGATTTCATACTGCACGGCCAGACAGTGATTACCTCCGAACACACTACAGAACTTAAAAAACCGTGCAACTTTATCGTTTTGAACAAGCTGTGCGAGTTCCACCCACTGACTGAGTATTCAAGCCTTTTGAAATGCCAGCGGACACGGCCTCTGATGAGAAGCACCAAAAGCTTCGAAACACGTAAGGCCAGGAACTGAATGCGGAGAGGGGAAGCCGTTTGCCTTTTCAATAAAAAGCTGTCACTTTACCTGTCTGGGGAGTGCGGTCTTGCATCTGGGAGTTTTGTTGTGTAGACATAATCATGGCGCTGCTAGGCCGCGGAGAAAACGCACCACCGTAAATCAATGATGGACCCTGAAAAGTGAATTTTCACTTCTTGATGGATGCAGCAGTGAAATAATTAAGGCAAGTGAAGTTCCCTCCTGGAGCCCACTGGAGGGCTGAAGAATGTAGTTCCCAACTTCGTGTAAGCTGACAAACCCATTGCAGGGAGTAAATGGGCTGAAAAAGACTACATCTCCCAGCATACATTAATAATTAACTGCAATCATGGAGGCGCACCGGAAGCCACGAATAAAGGGAGCATGCAGGGGAGGTGTGGGAAGCCTTTTGAAATGGCAGCGGATACGGCCTCTGAAGAAAAGCAACAAATGCCTAGAAACGCGTAAGGCCAGGATCTGAATGCGGGGAGGGGAATCCACTTGCCTTTTCAATAAAAAGTTGTCACTTTACCCGTCTGCGGAGTGCGGTCTTGCATCTGGGGAGTTTTGTTGTGTAGACATAATAGCGGCGCTGCCAGGCTGCGGAGAAGAGGCACCACCGTAAATCAATGACGGATTCAGAGTAGTGAATTTTCACTTCTTGATGGACGCAGCAGTGAAATAATTAAGACAAGTGAATTTCCCTCCTGGAGCCCACTGGAGGGCTGAAGAATGTAGTTCCCAACTTCGTGTAAGCTGACAAACCCACTGGAGGGAGTAAGTGGGCTGAAAAAGACTACATCTCCCAGCATACATTAATAATTAACTGCATTCATGGAGGCGCACCGGAAGCCACAAATAAAGGAAGCATGCAGGGGAGAGGGGAGATATGGGAAGCCTTTTGAAATACCAGCGAACACGGCCTCTGATGAGAAGCACCAAATGCTTCGAAACGCGCAAGGTCAGGAACTGAATGAGGGGAGGGAAAGCCACTTGCCTTTTTAATAAAAAGTTGTCACTTTACCTGTCTGCGGAGTGCGGTCTTGCATCTGGGGAGTTTTGTTGTGTGTGTATATATATATATATATATATATATTAAAGCTCCAAGTGCATCAAGACAAATACCTCCAGGACGGGTGCAGTGATGCGGCGATGCGTTCCGCTAAAATATCAGCTTCAAATTCACCAGTTAAGGAGAAAGTAAGCACTCACGGGTGTCGTTCTTAAAAGTTCTTTTTTTCCTTGAACAAATGCGTTTCGGCGGTCTGCCTTCTTCGGTGTTGCCGACACGCCGCAAGCAGCCATCGTATATGCTGAACAAACAGCTAGATGGTTTTCAGTAGGCTGAATAAAACATATTTTGTGTTTGTTCAGCATGTACGAGGGGAGCACCAATGAGTGAGCTTGAGTACAATTGTGAGAAACGCCGAAAATTGCTATTTTTATATTCACAATTTTATATTTATAATTTTATCATGTGAATTTGAAAAATGTCTATGCAATTTGAAATGTGAATGATTAATGACGCAATGCGGGAAACATCTATTGTGTATGCATTGGATTTTAAATAACATGTTCCAAGATGGCGTGCTATTTAGAATGCTGAACTGTAATCTATTAAAAGACAGCTGCCTGTGGTGTGTCGGCAACACCGAAGAAGTCAAACCATTGAAACGCGTTTGTTCAAGGAATAAAGATCTTTCAAGAACGCCACCCGTGATTGCTTACTTTCTCCTTAACCAGCGAATTTTGACTTGTTTGACTTGTTGGAAGTGGACTTCTCAAACCCTCTTCTATTTCATTAAGAAATTCTGACATGCAGACTGAAACGTGCACTTTCAATACCAGCAGCAGACTTCCCTGGTGAGCAGTAGCTTTACTACACTGATCTAATGAGCAACTAGAGTGCTAACATTCTGAATTTATGGCAAATGTGTGACACATCTGAATGCCTCCTTGATGAAATCAAAGGAAAAAACTGAAAGTATTTCCTACTGAGGAGACTGTAGTAAATGAGGAAATTAGGAAACTTCATAACAAATACGTCTCCCAAGATGGCCACCGGGGATAAAAGAGCCAAAATATAGCACAAATATCACCCAGAGGTAGCCCAAATATAGCCCAATGACAGAATTTCCCAGAGTGTTCTAAAGAACAACTAGAACGCTAACAGTCTTACTCATGACAAAAGTATGGCACACCTGAAGCCCTCTTGATTGGAATAAAGTGGTAATACTTAAAACATTTAATTTGCAAAGGAACAAAATGAGGGAGCTCATTTTGCCACAGAAATTATGATTAGTGCTGCAGAAAGAAAAATTAGGGCACATTTTGACTTCTCAAATCCTCTTCTATTTCATTAAAAAATTCTGACATGCAGACTGAAACATGTGCTTTGAATACCAGCAGCTGACTTCCCTGGTGAGCAGTATCTTTACTACAGTGATCTAATGAGCAACTAGAGTGCTAACATTCCAAATTTATGGCAAATGTGTGACACATCTGAATGCCTTCTTGATTGTACCAAAGTAAGCAAGCATTGAAAATGCAATAGGTTTCGCCCTCGTTTAAGTTAAAGCACTTCTGTTTGTAATTAGGTGGCTTTTTAGCTTTGCTTGTATTAGTGTTTTTCAAACTTTCATGTACATAACATGCATTTGTATGCGTATATGTATATGTATGCATGCATTTACATTCGTATTTATATAGATATGCATTTAATATATATGTTTATATATGTATGTGTATATATACCCAAATATATATAAATGCATATGCATATATATATGTGCATATGTGTGCGTGTAGAGAGAGGTAGAGAGAGGTAGAGAGGTAGAGGTATAGAGGTAGAGATGTAGAGGTAGAGAGGTAGAGGAAGAGAGTAGTAGAGAGAGAGGCAGAGAGTAGAGAGTGAGTAGTAGAGAGTAGTAGAGAGTAGTAGAGAGAGTAGCAGAGAGTGAGTAGTAGAGAGTAGTAGAGTGAGTAGTAGAGAGTAAGTAGTAGAGTAGTAGAGAGTGAGTATTAGAGTGAGTAGTAGAGTGAGTAGTAGAGAGTGAGTAGTGGAATGAGTAGTAGAGTGAGTAGTAGAGAGTGAGTTTTAGAGAGTAGTAGAGAGTAGTAGAGAGAGAGAGAGTAGTAGAGTGAGCAGTAGAGAGAAGTAGAGAATGAGTAGTAGAGAGAGTAGTAGAGAGTAGTAGAGTATTAGAGAATGAGTAGTAGAGAGTAGTGGAGTAGTAGAGAGTGAGTAGTAGAGTGAGTAGTAGGGAGTAGTAGAGAGTGAGTAGTAGAGTGAGTAGTAGAGAGTAGTACAGAGCAAGTATTAGAGTGTGTAGTAGAGAGTGAGTGGTAGAGAGTAGTAGCGAGAGAGTAGTAGAGTGGGTAGTAGCGATTGAGAAGTAGAGAGAGTAGTAGAGAGTAAGTAGTAGGGAGTAGTAGAGAGCGAGTAGTAGAGAGTGAGTGGTGGAGAGTGAGTAGTAGAGAGTAGTAGAGAGTGAGTAGTAGAGAGTGAGTAGTAGAGAGTGAGAAGTAGAGAGAGAGTAGTAGAGAGTGAGTAGTAGAGAGTGAGTAGTAGAGAGTGAGTAGTAGAGAGAGATTAGTAGAGAGTGAGTAGTAGAGAGTAGTAGAGTGAGTAGTAGAGAGAGAGTAGTAGAGAGTGAGTGGTAGAGAGTAGTAGAGAGTGAGTAATAGAGGGCTAGTAGTAGAGAGTGAGTAGTAGAGAGAGTAGTAGAGAGCAGTAGAGTAGTAGAGAGTGAGTAGCAGAGAGCGAGTAGTAGAGATTGAGTAGTGGAGAGTGAGTAGTAGAGAGTAGTAGAGAGTAGTAGAGAGTGAGTAGTAGAGAGTGAATAGTAGAGTAGTAGAGGGGGTGTGGTAGAGAGTAGTAGTGAGTAGTAGTGAAGAGTAGTAGAGTGAGTAGTAGAGAGTAGTAGCGAGTAAGTAGAGGAGAGCTGTAAAGAGTGAGTAGTAGAGAGTGAATAGTAGAGAGTGAGTAGTAGAGAGTGAGTACTAGTGAGAGAGTAGTAGAGAGTGAGTAGTAGAGAGTAGTAGAGTAGTAGAGTGAGTATAGAGAGAGTACTAATGAGTAGAAGAGAGTGAGTAGTAGAGAGTGAATAGTAGAGAGTAATAGAGAGAGTAGTAGAGAATGAGTAGTAGAGAGTGAGTATTAGAGAGTAAGTAGTAGAAAGTAGTAAAGAGTGAGTAGTAGAGAGTGAGTAGTAGAGATTAGTAGAGTAGTAGAGAGTGAGTAGTCGAGAGCGAGCAGTCGAGAGAGAGTAGTAGAGAGTGAGTAGTAGAGTAGTAGTCAGTCAATGTCAGTCAGTGTCAGTCAGTGTCAGTGTCAATCAGTCAGTAAGTGTCAGTCAATCAGTGTCAGTCATCATCATCATCAAAGCTTTATTCGAGGGTTATACTCATAAAAGCACAAACATACTTTTAAAATACATCATTTAAAAGATTGTGTCCTAATTATACAATACGTTTTAAAACAATTGTGCAGACATAGGCAATAATCAGAAAAACTTTGATGCATGATTACACAGAAGCCACAAGAAGTACCCCAATCAATTTGCTTTAGAGAATTGCCCTCCGTCTAATAGACCATGCCCACCCCAAGTACTTTGCTGTTGCTAGGACAACAGGCATATCGGTGGAAGTGCAAAGTATTCGTAGTGCCTCGACACCCCTAGATGTCCCTAAGTTTCTACAAACAGGGACAGGCCGGGTCGCCCCCACGCTCCTCCTGCTCCTGTGTGCTGGTTTCCTGCTGTTTGCCGCCACTCGCCTTTTCCCGCCGCTGCCCCCCTGCGGCCCCGCCCCTGCCAGCCGATTGGCCCCCCCGCTCCCGCCACCCAGCGGACCCTCCCTCCCGGCTCCCTACTTATGCCGCCTCCACGCACGCGCAGCGTTGACGCGCAGCGTTGACGCGCAGCGTTGACGCGCAGCGGGCGTGCCGATTGTGCGCCAAAGGCGCGCCAAAGGCAAGCCCGTCTGCGCCCGTCCGCACCTGGACTGCGCCCAGCGCCAGGACCCCTGGCCCCCGACGGACCTACGACGCCGCCACTCTCATCGCACTCAAACCCGACCAACCAAGAGCCTGCCACCGAGCAACCCCGAGACGCACCCACGGACCCTTCACCTGTCAAGCCTGCAAATTCACCTGCCTCCGGACCTGCACCGCAGCCACCAAGCCGAGCACCAACAACAGCCACCTCAAGTGCATCCTGCTCAACACCCGCTCCATCCACAGACACGCCATCGAACTCTGGAACCTGCTCGATACAACCTCACCAGACGTCGCCTTCCTCACGGAAACCTGGATGAACGCCTCCTCAGCGCCCGACATCGCCATCGCCATCCCGGACGGATACAAGATCATCCGGAGAGACCGCGTCAACCAGACTGGAGGAGGCATCGCCATCGTACACAAGAACACCATCCGCATCACGACCGACTCCAACGACACCTTCACCACCGCTGAGTATCTCCACTTCCAGATACACACCGACCCAAAGACGACCCTCAGAGGCACCCTCGTCTACAGGCCCCCTGGACCACGTACACAATTCAGCAACGACATCACGGACTTCGTCAGCCCGCATGCCCTTCACTCCACTGACTACATACTCCTAGGTGACCTCAACTTCCACCTGGAGAACAACAAGGACCGAAACACCGCCGCCCTGCTGGACAACCTCGCCAACCTCGGACTCAAGCAACTGGTGAACACCCCCACCCACTACGCCGGCCACACGCTTGACCCCGTCTTCTCATCCAGCAAGCACATCACCTTCAGCCACTCCACCCGACTTCACTGGACCGACCACAGCTGCGTCCACTTCAGCTTCAGCAGAACCACGAGCCACCGCCACCCGCAACAGGTTCCTCACAGGAGCTGGAGCAAGATCACCGCCGACCAGCTCACCACCTGCCTCAGCCACAACCCACCCGCCAGCGCAACGGACCCCAACGAAGCAGCCCGCAACTTCACGCAGTGGCTGACCGCCTGCGCCGACGACCTCGCACCACTGAAGAACCCTCCTAGCAAACCCAGAAGCAAGAAGGCCTCCTGGTTCACCGAAGAACTCAAGGACTCCAAGAAGAACTGCTGCACCCTCGAGAAAGCCTGGCTCCTCGACCAGACCACAGACAACATGACCACCCTCAAAGACACTACCCGCAAGCACCACCAGCTCATCCGCACCACCAAGAAGAAGTCACTGAAAGAACGACTGGACAACAACGCCCACGACAGCAAGGAGCTCTTCAGCATCGTCAAGGAGTTCTCCAACCCCAGCACCGGCAACAACGACATCACTCCTTCACAAGATCTCTGCGACTCTCTCGCTTTGTTCTTCCACCGCAAGATCGCCGACATCCACAACAGCTTTGACGCACCACCCATGTACCCAACCGCCGAACCAACGCCCCCCACCGCCACCCTCCGCACCTGGACCACGGTGACCACCGAAGACACAGCCCGCACGATGAACACCATCCACTCCGGATCTCCGACCGACCCCTGCCCCCACCACATCTTCAACAAGGCCGACTCCATCATCGCACCCCAACTCCGGGACATCATCAACACCTCCTTCAACACCGCCACCTTCCCGGAGAGCTGGAAGCATGCCGAGCTCAACGCCCTACTGAAGAAACCAACAGCGGACCCCACCGACCTCAAGAACTTCTGCCCCATCTCGCTCCTCCCTTTTCCTGCCAAAGTCATCGAGAAGACCGTCAACAGACAGCTAGCAGCCTTCCTCGAGACGAACGGATCCCTCGACCCCTCGCAGTCCGGTTTCCGAGCCAACCAAAGCACCGAGGCCGCCCTCATCGCTGCCACCGACGACATCAGAACACTGCTCGACAACGGGGAACAGCGGCCCTCATCCTCCTGGACCTCTCTGCAGCATTCGACACCATCTGCCACCGCACTCTAGTCCAACGCCTCAGCAACATCGTGATCCAAGAGAAGGCTCTGGAGTGGATCAGCTTGTTCCTCGCCGGAAGAACGCAGAGAGTCCGCCTCCCCTCGTTCCGATCCGAGGCCACCGAAGTTATCTGCGGCGTACCACAAGGATCATCACTCAGCCCCACCCTCTTCAACGTCTACATGAGACCTCTTGCAACCATCACACGCCAGCACAACCTCAACATCATCTCCTACGCCGACGACACCCAACTGATCCTCTCCCTCACCAGAGATCTCACCACCGCCAGAACGAGCCTGCACGAAGGGATGAAAAGCGTCGCCGAATGGATGAAGAACAGCCGCCTGAAACTGAACTCAGACAAGACGGAAGTCCTCATCCTGGGACCATCGCCCTCTGCCTGGGACGACTCCTGGTGGCCCCCCACCCTGGGCACCGCTCCCAAGCCAACCGACCACGCACGCAACCTGGGCTTCATCCTGGACTCTTCCCTCTCGATGACCAGACAAGTCAACGCCATCTCCTCATCGTGCTTCAACACCCTGCGTATGCTCCGGAAGATCTTCCGATGGATCCCGACCGAAACCAGGAAGACAGTCACCCAGGCCCTCGTCACCAGCCGACTGGACTACGGGAACACCGTCTACGCGGGAACCACAGCCAAACTACAGAAAAGACTCCAGCGCATACAGAACGCCTCCGCCTGACTCATCCTGGACATCCCCCGACGCAGCCACATCTCCGGCCACCTGAGGGACCTGCACTGGCTCCCCGTCAGCAAAAGGATCACGTTCAGGCTCCTTACCCACGCACACAAATCTCTCCATGACCTGGGCCCCAAGTACCTCAATGACCGCCTGACCTTCTACACGCCCACCCGTCAGCTACGTTCTACAAGCCTCGCCCTCTCCGCCGTTCCACGCATCCGAAGAGCCACCGCCGGAGGAAGATCCTTCTCCTACCTGGCAGTCAAGACATGGAACTCCCTCCCCATCCACCTCCGGCTGACACAGGACCATCTCGCCTTCAGGAAACAACTCAAGACCTGGCTGTTCGAGCAGTAGCGGACCCCTCCCCTAAGCGCCTTGAGACCCTTCCGGGTGAGTAGCGCGCTATACAAATGGTATGATTGATTGATTGATTGATTGACTAACCAGACTTTTCTCGGGGTGGTGTAAGCTTTGCACAAAAATAGAAAGTGGCCTATACTTTCGTTTGCTACACCACAGGCTGGGCAGCAAGAGGTGGAGGAACTCCTCCACCTACCTGTCAATGATCTCCAAGGAAGGGCACCTGATCTTAACTGGAAGAAGAGCTTCCTATCCCCAGGATTAGTAATGCTGTCCCAATATGGTTCCAAGACAGGATACAGTTTGACTTCCCAAAAACGCCCCGTCATGGAGTCAGATCTGGTTTTATTCCAGAGTCTTCCAGCTACCCAATCCCAGTAAAGATCTTTAATCGTATTTTTGCTTGGGAAGGGTTCCCCAGATGGATTGTCCCATAAATTTGAGAGGCCAAGCTCGCCTAGGGCAGTCCTGAGATTTTTTAGCCAAACTATCTTGTGGAAGGTATCAGCATTAATTATGGCCAAGAACCTCTCTGCATAATGCCGGATCTCCGGGGTAGTCCAGAGGCGTCTCCAATAGAGAATCGGACGCAACCCCGCTAGGTCGCTAACTGATCTTCTCCCTAGATCAAGACCAAGCGGAATTAATGGTGTGCTCTGCGGGAGTCCTGTAATTCCCCTAAAAAACCTATTCTCAGATATCTGCAAAGGGAGGAGCTTCCCAAATCCCCACAGCTCTGCCCGATAGAGGGCAGACCCAAGAGCCTTGGCGTCATATACAGCCAAGACGGGTTTTATTGGCTTGGACTTGGATTTTTTATGTTCCACCCGAAGTGCCCCCAAGATCTGTTGGTGCCTCAAGACCGCCTTTTCTATGTGCTGCGACCATCTCGAGTCGTTTGCTATCTGTATCCCAAGATAGGTAAATACAGTAACCACCTCTAGCTGACAGTTGTTCAGGATTATTTTTGGCCGGGGTCTACGTTTTGATGCGAAGGCCATCAGCTTGGTCTTACCCACGTTGACTTCCAGGCCATGCTCCCTGCAAAAAAGATCAAAAATATTCAGAGCTCGCTGCAGGCCGGCTGGAGTTTTGGATAGAATTAGCGTATCATCGGCGAACATCAGGATCGGAACCCTGAGGCCCGCCAACGAAGGCGCGTCTACACTGGCGTCCAGCATCCGAGCCACTATCCCATTAATGAATAAAGAGAAAAGCAGGGGAGCCATTGCGCACCCCTGTCGCACTCCACGTTCAACCGGGAAGTCAACAGAGGATTCGCCATTCATGCCCCATTGGACTTTGGCGAAGTTACACTCATGCAGCCTCATTATCAGGGTAAGTAGCTCTGCCGGAAGACGCATTTCGCTCAAAACTGCCCAGAGATTTCTCCTTGGGACCAGGTCGAAGGCAGCCCGCAGGTCAACAAAAGCAACATACAGGCTGCCTTCGTCAAGCACCACCGTCCCTCACTGTAGCAGAGCAAAGCGAAACACCTGGTCAACTGTGCTAGTAGCCCGCCGAAAACCAGCCTGGTAAGGGGACAGAGCATTGTTCTCGTCAACCCAATCCATCAGTTTGTTTACCACCATCCTTCCTACCACTTTTTGGACAGTGGCGATCAAGCTTATCGGCCTGTAATTAACCGGGAGAGACTGATCCCCTTTTTTATATATGGGTATGATGATCGCTCCCCTCCATAATTCAGGGACAGCCGTTCCCTTCGCAATAGCATTTCCCAAAAGGAATATATATCTGACCCACCTCGCCTTATCATTAATAAAAACATCAGATGGTACACCATCTAAACCCGGGGCCCTTCCCCCGGGGGCAGTGCATATTGCGACTTCGGTTTCTTTAAGGGTAAATAAATTCCCGATGGGAAATACAGCTGCAATTGCTTTCACATCCTTGAACTCTGCAGTCTCAGCATATTGGGGTTTAAAATGATCAACCCAGGCACCCTCAGTGACGTTCTTATCGGGTTTATCTGGAGTTCCACCTCTACCCCACTTAACGATATTCCAGAATAACCTGGAGTCCTTGGCCCCCGAAGCCTCCTTTAGTTCGGCCCAATGCTGTTCGTCCCATGGTTTTTTTGCTAGGGATAGGCTAGCCTTATAATGCTTCCTGGCGCCACTAATCGCTGCCCTATCCCTGTTCCGAATTGCTCTACCCAAACTTAACCTGGCTTCCCTGCACTGATGATTAAACCACTTGGCTAGCTTGGGTGGTTGTTTGCTATTTGACTTACGGGGCCTCAGGAAGTGCGGTTTTAAAAGGGAAAAGAACTTATCACGTATGTCGGTTATTTCCCTAGACCCTGGGATTACAGGGTTTGCATCCTCCATAGCGGTGATTGCAATGTCCACCTCAGAAATTATAAATGCCATAAATTCTGCATTAGCCAATACACTCGGCCAGTTTAGTCAGCGCATGTCATTAGCCATAACAGGCAGTGGACCGTCAGTCGATTGGGGATTCCCTGTTGTGGCCGACCACCAGTTATGGGTCACACAGAGAGGATTGTGATCAGTCTCCAATCTGCCCTTGATTTCCATGTCGCATACCAACTGCCACAAGTTTAGGCTACAAAGGACATAGTCTATCCGGCTTTGGCTGCAACCATTGTCAAATGTACAAGCGCCTCCCCTATCGCTCTTCGTTCTCCCATTTAGGGCTCTTAGTCCCTGTTCCAGGCAGATGGCATTCAGTTGTATTATGTCTTTTGTCCACTGCCTGACCGGGGCCAGATTTAAAATTGGAATGCCCCATTGCGTGTCTTCCTCTCGCCCCAAGGGATCATCGGAGCTGTCTAATGGTTCGAAAGTCCTGTTTAAGTCGCCAGCTACTACAACTTTATTTCCCAAGGACTGCTTTTCCAAAGAAGTGGACAAAGCCTCTAAAATAGGTGAGTTCCCTATGGTACTGCCCCTGGCATAGATGTTATAAATGTCTAACCCTCCCCAGTGGTCTGATACCATTCTTATCATTTGGATATCCTTTCAACCCAAATCCACCACTTTGATTGTTGCGTGTAGGCATTGCCGTATCCAAATTGTAAGGCCTCCCATCGGTCGGCCGTTGCCGCCTCTACTAGCCGGGATTGCGAAGTTTAGATAGCCAGGAAGGAATATAGGGTCGCAGGCCCATGTCTCTTGGAATAGACATACATCAAAACCATTGATGAAGTCTATCCAGTTTTGGGATGCCAGCTTGCTACTCAACCCCGCGATGTTCCATGAGACCATCTTGCCTGAACAGGAACCATCTATAGGAACTGCTCCTACAGAGGGCGCCCCAGAATGGCTTGTTAGGATTCCTGCGTACCACTCCCCATCTGGATTTTTGTCCTCATTATTATGCACAACCTCCTGGATACCAACAGTGCTAGTTATATTTAGATCCTCATTTTCGGATACCCCAGGAATTGGAATGACCTCCCCACACATTGCCTCAAGATTCACAGTTTCCCAATTAGTACTAGTTTCATTTGGCTCCGCATTTTCGGTTGTCAAAAGAGTTGATACAGACTCCCTACACATATCCTCAAGATTCATACTTTCCCAGTTGTTCATGGTATAATCAAAGTTAAATTCATCGTAACCCGAACCCTGGAGATTTTTCCCATTTGGTCAATTAACCCACCCCGGATCTGCCATCACTTCAAAACGATTATACGTTGATACATTACAATAGTTTCCCTGTTGGTAAGGTGCAGTGAAAGGAACAAATCCTGGAGAGGGGAGATTATTGTAACAACCTACTTCAGGGACTATGCCAAATTGAATGCCTGTTGGTCTTGGGTAGAAGAATGTTAGGTCGACAACACCAATTCCAGCACTACTTGTGCTCAAATTTTGCCTCGTAATCAGACGTACCACCCTGGGATCTTTAAAATTGACAACTATACAATCCCCCTCCAAGCGCTTAGGAGTACAACCTACCCAGTCTGTCCTTCTTACTCCAATAATCAACCCATCCACTTCCCTGGACAATGGTCTATTGATCCTTAACCAGTGCATTGCCTTGTTTTTCAGCATCTGGAAGGATTCTCTTTGCCCAACCTGCAAAGGTGGTACATTGGTGAGGATAGCGACAAAAGGATAGGAATCCGGAGGAAGATTCATAGGTGGTATCCTACGAGGCGCTCTCGTAGGAAGTGTATCGGGCAGACTAAGGGCAGGAGCAACAGCGCAGATTGTTGGAATGCTCAGTGGGGCTTGGGAATTGTTCAATACAGGATTACCAGTTTTAGATCTATCTTTGGTACCCGTGGCCACAGTGTCTAGGCGCTTTTTGGGTTGGGAAGTATTGCTACTTGGGTGGTCTGGTAGATGGAAATTAGTCTTAGGGATTTATCCCGTCGACCGGGGCCTATTTGTAATAGTGACTACAGGGGGAAGAGGCTCAGCGGCAGATACACTGTTTGCCAGCCCACTTGGTTTTGAAAGATTGTTACTATCCCCCGTCCTAAGGTGGGTCTTAATTAGGGATTTGGTGGAGAAAAAATTATCTAGGGTAGCCTGCTCGAAGTGGTCTAATCGATCGGCTAATCTTTTGACTCGTTCTTCGATGGAAGTCAGCAGAGACCTCATCAGCCTCTCCAACTGGAGAAGCAGGGGTAGAGCAGGAGGTGGAGTCTCTGCCGATCCCATCACTGAAGGGTCACCAGGGTTGGGTGCAGAGCTAGCCGGGGTGACTCCATCCTTAACGATCTCGACCCCATCGGAGCCAACCCCATTAGGCCCGCAAGGAGTACACAAGTCTGTTCCAAGTTTCCTTATTTTCTTGGGATGTTTGGGAAGACAGCACTTCCTCGAGGCAATGCATCTTTTTCTTTTGGTGCACAATTTATTAGAAACCACATGGAGTGGCACACTCGATTGGGCAATATTTTCCTCACTAATAGGTAAATCAATTAATATAATAGGCGAGGTAGGAACCAGGGTGGTCGTATCATCGACCGCGGGAATGTTAGTCGTTGGGCCAGGTGACTGGGAAAAAGCATGAGGCTTTTCTACTACCACTGGCAGGGTTAAAGATGATAAAGGGGGAACCAATGCCGGAAAACCCAGAGATGGCCGTTTCTCCAAGGGAATTTTAAGGAATTCAATAGATTGCCTACGCTCAGCGCGTCGCTCCGCCAAAGTAATCTCTTGTTCAATGTCTCGAGTTGCCCGACTAAAATATTTATCATGGGGACCCAAGATTGTTAGCCCCACCTCGGGCTGAGGGGGCTCTGAACAGGGGTAGTTGGAGGGGAAGGCATGCTTAGCAGGCAGTACACTTAAAAGAGGGAAGAAAACAAAAAAAGCCGAAACAAAATTTCTCAAAACACAGGGACAAACTATGACAATGGTCCGTAGGTTAAGCGAATCAAGATATCAGAATGGCTTACAAGTTAAAACAGTGTCCATATAGCAGTAACGCGATGACAGAAAGTGGGCCCAGCCCAGCCTCCTGCATCCCCTGACGGCCACAGACGCCCGCCCTTGTCCCGGGCTTCTCCCGGGACGCTCCCGCGCAGCGGTAGACAGATCTTGCTAAATGGGGTAGGGAGAGGGCAGGGGGTGTGTCAGGCAGGGAGAGCAGACCAGGTGTGTCCAATCGGTCGATGCAGGGACTCCTGGGATACGGAGTCCCTGTTGAACGCTCGCAGCCCTGCTGCAGTTTATGCCTCAGCCCTAACGCTCTGCTCCAGGTCCAATCAGTCACTCTTGTCGCGCTGCAAAGCGGGACCCGCGCAGCGGGTCCGGCGAGCAGTCAGCATCAGCGGCAGCCCCAAGGAAACAACGAACAGCAGAACAATGGGCAATTTCCACCACACCAGGCAAGCACAGAGTGTCCCACGAAGGCTCCAGGTAACGCTGCCTTTCAACGCTCGAGGGCGGGGGGCGTGTCAGGCAGGGAGAGCGGACCAGGTGTGTCCAATCGGTCGATGCAGGGACTCCTGGGATACGGAGCCCCTGTTGAACGCTCGCAGCCCTGCTGCAGTTTATGCCTCAGCCCTCACGCTCTGCTCCAGGTCCAATCAGTCACTCTCGTTGCGCTGCGAAGCGGGACCCGCGCAGCGGTTCCGGCGAGCAGTCAGCGGTAGTCAGCAGCAGCGGCAGCCCCAAGGAAACAACGAACAGCAGAACAATGGGCAATTTCCACCACACCAGGCAAGCACAGAGTGTCAGTCAGTGTCAGTCAATCAGTGTCAGTAAGTCAGTGTCAGTCAATCAGTGTCAGTCGGTGTCAGTGTCAGTCAATCAGTGTCAGTCAGTGTCAATCAGTCAGTTAGTCAGTGTCAGCTAGAGCAGCTCTGCTGACCTGGTACTCTGGCTCTAAAGCAGCTCTGCTGACCTGGTGCTCTGGCCCTAAAGCAGCTCTGCTGACCTGGTTCTATGGCTCTAGAGCAGCTCTGCTGACCTGATTCTCTGGCTCTAAAGCAGCTCTGCTGACCTGGGTTCTTTGGCTCTAGAGCAGCTCTGCTGACCTGTTTCTCTGGCTCTAAAGCAGCTCTACTGAGCTGGTTCTCTCCCCCTAAAGCACCTCTGTTGACCTGGTTCTCTGCCTCTGGAGCAGCTCTGCTGACCTGGTTCTCTGGCTCTAAAGCAGCTCTGCTGACCTGGTTCTATGGCTCTAAAGCAGCGCTGCTGACCTGGTTCTCTGGCTCCAGAGCAGCTCTGCTGACCTGGTTCTCTGGCTCTAAAGCAGCTCTGCTGACCTGGTTTTCTCCCTCTAAAGAGCTCTGCTGACCTGGTTCTCTGGCTCTAAAGCAGTTCTGCTGACCTGGTTCTCTGCCTCTAGAGCAGCGCTGCTGACCTGGTTCTATGGCTCTAAAGCAGCTCTGCTGACCTGGTTCTCTGGCTCTAAAGCAGTTCTGCTGACCTGGTTCTCGGCCTCTAGAGCAGGTCTGCTGACCTGGGTCTCTGATTCTAGAGCAGCTCTGCTGACCTGGTTCTCTGGCTCTACAGCGGCTCTGCTGACCTGGTCTTGCTCTACAGGAGCTCTGATGACCTGGTTCTCTGCGCTCACGATGCACGCACCCGACTTCTCGAAAATATATTTAAAAATAATATTTTATTTTAAGTACAAATATATTATTTTTATGAATATCTTAGATAATCTCTTGCCCTAATATGTATATTAAAGACACATACATATAATTTTGGAACATTATTTTTTTTGCGGGAGTTGCGCACCCAGCGTGCCCCGACGTCACGCGGGACCCACCACTGTGCAAGCGTCTCGTACCTGGTTCTCTCCCTCTAAAGCAGCTCTGCTGACCTGGGTTCTTTGGCTCGAGAGCAGCTCTGCTGACCTGGTTCTCTGGCTCTAAAGCAGCTCTACTGAGCTGGTTCTCTCTTCCTAAATCAGCTCTGTTGACCTGGATCTCTGCCTCTAGAGCAGCTCTGCTGACCTGGTTCTATGGCTCTAAAGCAGCTCTGCTGACCTGGTTTCTCTTGCTCTAAAGCAGTTCTGCTGACATGGTTCTCTCACTCTAGAGCAGCTCTGCTGACCTGGTTCTCTTCCTCTAGAGCAGCTATGCTGACCTGGTTCTCTCCATCTAAAGCAGCTCTACTGACCTGGTTTCTCTGGCTCTACAGCAGCTCTGCTGACCTGGTTCTATGGCTCTAGAGCAGCTCTGCTGGAATGGTTCTTAGGCTATAGAGCAGCTCTGCTGACCTGGATCTCTGGCTCTAAAGCAGCCTCGCTGACCTGGTTCTCTGGCTCTAAAGCAGCTCTGCTGACCTGGTTCTCTGGCTCTAAAGCAGCTCCGCTGACCTGGTTCTCTGGCTCTAAAGCAGCTTTGCTGGCCAGGTTCTCTGGCTATAAAGCAGCTCTGCTGACCTGGTTCCCTCCTTCTAAATCAGCTCTGCTGACCTGGTTTCTCTGGCTCTACAGCACCTCTGCTGACATGGTTCTCTGGCTCTAGAGCAGCACTGCTGACCTAGTTCTTAGTCTCTAGAGCAGCTCTGCTGACATGGTTCTCTGGCTCTAAAGCAGCTCTGCTAACCTGCTTCTCTCCCTCTAAAGCAGCTCTGCTGACCTGGTTCTCTGGCTCTAAAGCAGCTCTACTGACCTGGTTTCTCTGGCTCTACAGCAGCTCTGCTGACCTGGTTCTCTGGCTCTAGAGCAGCTCTGCTGACCTTGTTCTTAGGCTCTAGAGCAGCTCTGCTGACCTGGTTCTCTGGCTCAAAAGCAGCTCTGCTGACCTGGTTCTATGGCTCTACAGCAGCTCTGCTGACCTGATTCTCTGGCTCTAGAGCAGCTCTGCTGACCTGGTTCTCTCCATCTAAAGAAGCTCTAGTGACCTGGTTTCTCTGGCTCTACAACAGCTCTGCTGACCGGGTTCTCTGGCACTAGAGCAGCTCTGCTGGCCTGGTTCTTAGGCTCTAGAGCAGCTCTGCTGACCTGGATCTCTGGCTCTAAAGCAGCTCTGCTGACCTGGTTCTCTGGCTCTAAAGCAGCGCTGCTGACCTGGTTCTCTGGCTCTAAAGCAGCGTTGCAGACCTGGTTCTCTGGCTCTGAAGCAGCTCCACTGACCTGGTTCTCTGGCTCTAGAGCAGCTCTGCTGGCCTGGTTTTCTGGCTCTAAAGCAGCTCTGCTGACCGGGTTCTCTCCATCTAAAGCATCTCTACTGACCTGGTTTCTCTGGCTCTACAGCAGCTCTGCCTACCTGGTTCTCTGGCTCTAGAGCAGCTCGGCTGACCTAGTTCTTAGTCTCTAGAGCAGCTCTGCTGACATGGTTCTCTGGCTCTAAAGCAGCTCTGCTGACCTGCTTCTCTCCCTCTAAAGCAGCTCTGCTGACCTGGTTCTCTGGCTCTAAAGCAGCTCTACTGACATGGTTTCTCTGGCTCTACAGCAGCTCTGCTGACCTTGTTCTTAGGCTCTAGAGCAGCTCTGCTGACCTGGTTCTCTGGCTCAAAAGCAGCTCTGCTGACCTGGTTCTATGGCTCTACAGCAGCTCTGCTGACCTGATTCTCTGGCTCTAGAGCAGCTCTGCTGACCTGGTTCTCTCTATCTAAAGAAGCTCTAGTGACCTGGTTTCTCTGGCTCTACAGCAGCTCTGCTGACCTGGTTCTCTGGCACTAGAGCAGCTCTGCTGGCCTGGTTCTTAGGCTCTAGAGCAGCTCTGCTGACCTGGTTCTCTGGCTCTAAAGCAGCTCTGCTGACCTGGTTCTCTGGCTCTAAAGCAGCTCCGCTGACCTGGTTCTCTGGCTCTAAATCAGCTTTGCTGGCCAGGTTCTCTGGCTATAAAGCAGCTCTGCTGACCTGGTTCTCTCCTTCTAAATCAGCTCTGCTGACCTGGTTTCTCTGGCTCTACAGCACCTCTGCTGACATGGTTCTCCGGCTCTAGAGCAGCTCTGCTGACCTAGTTCTTAGTCTCTGGAGCAGCTATGCTGACATGGTTCTCTGGCTCTAAAGCAGCTCTGCTGACCTGGTTATCTCCCTCTAAAGCAGCTCTGCTGACCTGGTTCTCTCGCTCTAAAGCAGCTCTACTGACCTGGTTTCTCTGGCTCTACAGCAGGTCTGCTGACCTGGTTTTCTGGCTCTAGACCAGCTCAGCAGACCCATTTCTTAGGCTACAGACCACCTCTGCTGATCTGGTTCTCTGGCTCTAAAGCAGCTCTGCTGACCCGGTTCTATGGCTCTAAAGCAGTTCTGCTGACATGGTTCTCTGGCTCTAGAGCAGCTCTGCTGACCTGGTTCTCTCCCTCTAGAGCAGCTCTGCTGACCTGGTTCTCTCCATCTAAAGCAGCTCTACTGACCTGGTTTCTCTGGCTCTACAGCAGCTCTGCTGACCTGGTTCTCTGGCTCTAGAGCAGCTCTGCTGGCCTGGTTCATAGGCTCTAGAGCAGCTCTGCTGACCTGGATCTCTGGCTCTAAAGCAGCTCTGCTGACCTGGTTCTCTGGCTCTAAAGCAGCGCTGCTGACCTGGTTCTC